>NC_045956.1:23144809-24418559 GCF_010909765.2 Amblyraja radiata
ATAACATCTGTGGTCGGAAACTTAGTGCAGAGTATTCTGAGGGATAAGACATATACGCATTTAGATAGATAAAGGGTGATTAGGGCAAGTCACTATGGTTTTGTACGTGGGAAGTCATGTCTCACGAATCTGATTCAATTTTTTGAGGATGTGACCAAAAAGATTGATGAAGGCAGAGCTGTAAATGATGTAAACGTGGATTCCATTGGCATTCAACGTTTCTTTATGGTAGGTTGCTGAATGGATAGAAAATTAGCTTCATTGTAGGAAGCAGATGGTGGAAGGTTGCTTTTTGGACTGGAGGCCTGTGACTAGTGGTGTGCCTCAGGGTTCAGTACTGGGCCCATTGCTGTTTGTCATCTATATCAAAGATTTGGATGAGAATGTACATGGCATGAGTAGCAAGTTTACACAATTACACAAACATGTGTAGTATTGTAGATAGTGAAGATGGTTGTCAAAAATTGCAGTAGGATCTTGATCCTTTGGGCAGGTGGGTTGAGGAATGGTTGATGGAATTTAATACAGAGAAATGTGAGGTGTTGTATTTTGGGAGCGCGAACAATGGCAGGACAGTGAATCGTAGGGCTCTGGGGAGTGTTGTGGAGCAGAGGGATCGAGGACTGCAGGTGCATAGTTCATTGAATGTGGCATCACAAGTAAATAAGGTGTTCAAAAAAGCTTTTGACACATTGGCCTTCATCCGTCAGAGTATTATATAGAAGTTGGGAGGTCATGTTGCAGTTGTACAAGAGGTTAGTGAGACACCATTTAGAGTATTGTGTTCAGTTTTGGGCACCATGATGAAAGATGTTATCAAGCTGGAATGGGTACAGAGAAGGATTACGAGGATGTTGCCAGGACTCGAAGGCCTGAGCTGTAGAGAGAGGTTGAGTAGGCTAGGACTCTATTCCTTGGAGCATAGGAGGATGGGGTGTGATCTTATAGAGATGACCAAAATCTTGAGAGGAATAGATTGGATAGATGCACTTGGATAGAGTCTATTGCCCGGAGTAGGGGAATCAAGAACCAGAGGACATAGGTTTAAGGTGAGGGGGGAAAGATTTAACAGGAACCTGAGGGGTATCTTTTTCACACAGAGGGTGGTAGGTGTACGGATAATCTGCCAGAGGAAGTAGTTGAGGCAGCGACTATTCTTGCCATAGAGGGAGTACAGAGAAGGTTCACCAGACTGATTCCTGGGATGTCAGAACTTTCATATGAAGAAAGACTGGATAGACTCGGCTTGTACTCGCTAGAATTTAGAAGATTGAGGGGAGATCTTATAGAAAATTACAAAATTCTTAAGGGGTTGGACAGGCTAGATGCAGGAAGATTGTTCCCGATGTTGGGGAAGTACAGAACAAGGGGTCACAGTTTAAGGATAAGGGGGAAATCTTCTAGGACCGAGATGAGAAAAACATTTTTCACACAGAGAGTGGTGAATCTGTGGAATTCTCTGCCACAGAAGGTAGTTGAGGCCAGTTCATTGGCTATATTTAAGAGAGAGTTAGATGTGGCCCTTGTGGCTAAAGGTATAAGGGGGTATGGAGAGAAGGCAGGTACAGGATACTGAGTTGGATGATCAGCCATGATCATATTGAATGGCGGTGCAGGCTCGAAGTGCCGAATGGCCTACTCCTGCACCTATTTTCTATGTTTCTATGTTTCTATGACTATCGCAACTTTTGAAAACAATTAGACAGGTACAGATTGGAGAGGACAGGACAGGTTGAGAAACATATGTCCAATACAGGCAGATGCAACAAGTGTAAATGGGACATGTTGGCTGGTGTGGGCAAGTTGGCCCAAAGGGCCTGTTTCCGCACTGTACGACTCGATGAATCTATGACTCTGTGACCATTTCAATGGTTTTAGTTTAGTTTAGTTTAGTTTATTGTCACATGTACAAAGGTACAGTGAAAGGTTTTTGTCACGTGCTAACCAGTCAGCAGAAAGACAATACATGATTTCAACGGAGACATCCACAATGTACAGATACGTGATACAGGGAATAATGTTTAGTGCAAGATGAAGTCCAGGAAAGTCCAATCAAAAGATAGTCCGAGGGTCTCCAATGAAATAGATAATTGCTCAGAACTGCTCTCTAGTTGTGGTAAAATGGTTCAGTTGCCTGATAACAGCTGGGAAGAAACTGTCCCTGAATCTCGACGTGAGCATTTTCACACTTCTGTACCTCTTGCCTGATGGGAGAGGGGAGAAGAGGGTGTGGCCGTCCTTGATTATGCTGGCGGCCTTGCCGAGGCAGCGTGAGGTATAAATGGAGCCAATTGAAGGGAGGTTGATTTGTGTGATGTTCTGGGTGGCGTCCACATTTCGCTGCAACTTCTTGCGATCTTGAGCTGATCCCAAACCGTGCTGTGATGCATCCCGATAAAAATGATTTCTACGGCCCAACTGTAGAAGTTGGTGAGAGTTGTTGGGACATGCCGAACTTCCTAAGCCTTGTAAGGAAGAAGAGGCATTGGTTGTGCTTTCTTGGCCATTGCTTCAATATGGGTGGTCCAGGACAAGTTGTTCGTGATATTTACTCCTTGGAATTTGAAGTATTCTTTACTTTGGCACAGTCTATCCAAACTGGGCTAAGCTTCCTGCATTCGATCACTATCTCTTTTGTCTTGCTAACATTGAGCGAAAGGTTGTTGTCGTGACACCAGGATACGAAGATCTCAATCCCCTTTAACGTGACACTAAATTGAAGAGTATCGATAATATCGAACGTTGGTGTAATAAAATAAAAATCATTAATATACTTGCAGAATGTGCAGCCAAAATATATGTGTCAGGTGGTGTACTTTGGAAGGAAAATAGAGACCAAATATTCTCAGAAATCAATAACCTAAATGGGATAGCGGAATAAAAGATTCAGAAGTGTAAAACGATAAGTCTATAAAAATATTTCCTCAGGTTAATAAGGTCATGAAACAACCGTACAATAGAAAGCATTTAACTTCCACAACTGTAAAACTGAAAAGGAGAAAGGCATCCTTCTTTGGCATCCTTGGTTATATCTGGTAAACTCTGGTGTCTGTGTTGAAATCTATATAATTAAAAGTCTCATCTTGACCACTTCCTGTCTGCACTCTATATTGATTTTAGAAAAAATGCTACCATATATCGCAATGATTTTTGGCCATCTTACTCACAGTCCTCCTCCGCTGAGCAGGCTCTGAGGGTTTTTCCCATCGATGAAAAATCAAAAAGTTATGAATGTTTAAAAAACCTTGAGATCCTCTCGCCTGTCAGTCACCGGGATGAAGGTAATGCCCCTTCCGGGGGGGGGGGGGGGGGGGGGGAGGTGCAGGACTATAAAACCCCGGATGCCTGGACGTTACTCAGCAAGATCGTGAAGGAGTGGCCACGACTCTCATTCTAAGCTGTAAATCAACTGAACTGTGAGTCTGCAATGTACTTGCAATAAATGATTTGTTAGCCCTTGATGACAATGCCATGAGTTGTTTGGCCTGCTGCCCTGCCTGTGCTTGAAACTGCAAAGCTTTATTAGGTCCGACTGTGTTTGGTTCAAAAGTCCCGCTCATTTAGTGACTTCTGCTTAGTGGACAGGTCGCGCTGATTGCATCATTTCCGGTAAATGCTGAGGTCAGGCTGATTCCGGAAGTGCCGTTGACTGCGGAAGCCCCAAAGTGGAGCGGCCGCCACGCTCAGCCGTGTGAGTATTCAAGAAAGTTGACTGCCATATATATGGTGCGTGTGAGTCAGTGAGTGTGTGTGTGTATGTGTTTGTGAGCGTATGTGTGTGTGTGAGTGTGTGTGTGTGTGTGTGTGTGTATGTGTGTGTGTGTGTGTGTGTGTGTGTGTGTGTGTGTGTGTGTGCGCGCGCGCGCGTGTGTGTGTGTGTGTGTGTGTGTGTGTGTGTGTGTGTGTGTGTGTGTGTGTGTGTGTGTGTGTGTGTGTGTGTGTGTGTGTGTGTGTGTGTCTGTGTGTCTGTGTGTGTGAGAGAGTGTCTGTGTGTGTGAGTGTCTGTGTGTGTGTGTGTGCTTGTGTGTATGTGTTTGTGAGTGCATGTGTGTATGTATGTGTGCATGTGTGAGTGTATGTGAGTGTGTGAGTGTGAGTGTATGTGAGTGTTTGAGTGTGAGAATGTGTGAGAGTGTATGTGAGAGTGTGTATGAGAGTGTGTATGAGAGTGTGTGTGAGTGGTCTCAGTGACTGAGCTGCCAGCCCAAGAATCCATTCAGCCCACAATGTCCATACTAGCCCTCTGGAAACCAGTCCCTTCGGCCCACAACACCATAGCGCTCCGGAAACACCCCCCCCCCCCCCCCCCCCCCCCCCCACTGGCCAGCAAAGTTGGAATTGGTGGAGAGGTGGAATATTGCGTTGGGGCACTCCCATGTGAAGCTGGGACCCAACGGGTCCCACTTAGTCTAGTAAGAATATAAAAGCACTGGAAAAAAACAGATTTACAAGAAACTAAATGTAGCAAAACAGTTGCTAACACATTTGGGATGAAGATGAATGAAAAGAAGATTTGGCAACATAAACCATGTCAAGAGTCAAGAATGTTTAATTGGCCGATGTACTGACAGCAGAACAACGAGGTTCTTCCTTGGAACAGCATGACCGTCCTGTAAATGCAATAAACACAGATAATGTGCATAAAGGTTCACTTGCACCTCCTCCAACCTTATCCGCTGTCCCAGCTGATCATTTCCTGATCTCCTGGTTGTGAAACACTTTAACTCCCCCTCCCATTTCCATACTGACCTATCTGTCCTGAGCCTCCTCCACTGACAGAGTGTGGCCCAACGCAAATTGGAGGAACAGCACCCCATATTTTGCTTGGGGAGCTTACATCCCAGCAGTATGAATATTGCCTTCTCTAACTTCAAGTAGCCCTCACTCTCCCTCTCTCTCCATCCCTTCCCTTCCAAATTCTCCAACCAGTCAGACTGCCCCCCTGATTAAATTTTATATATGTATGCTTTGTTGTCACCTTCTAGCTAACAATGATCTATTCGACATTTTTTGTGATTCACATCACCTGTGATGTCTCATTTTCACACCTTACACTGCCTTATCTCTGTGTCTCCCTCTCCCCTGACTCTCAGTCTGAAGAAGGGTCTCGACCTGAAACATCACCCATTCCTTCCATCCAGAGATGCTGTGTGTCCCAATGAGTTACTCCAGCATTTTGTGTCTGTCGTCAGTGTACACCAGCATCCTCCTACACATTAAACGGAATAAATTGATAATCACAATACCAGTCCATAGGGCAACCAAAGACAGTCCACACGTTTATAGTTAAGGTTGGTGTTGTGTAGTGTTCAAGAGCCTATTGGTTGTTGGGAAGTAGCACTTCGTGAACTCGCTGAACATGTTTTTCAGAATCCTATCCTTTTTTCTGATGTTAGGAGCAAAATGAAAGCATGGCCTAGGTGATGTAAGTCTTTGATGATATTAGCTGCCTTTTTGATCTATCCCCAATAGATCCTGTTGATAGTGGGATCATATAGTCAGTACCCATGATGGACCAGACAGTATCTTACCACTCACTGTTATCTCCTCTGTTCATGCGTGTTTGAGTTGCCAAACCAAACCATGATGCAACCAGTCTTTATGTTTTCTACCATACACCTGTAAAAATTCAAGAGGTATTTGAGAGACATACAGTACCAAATCTCCTTGATCTTTTAATGAAGTACAGGCATTGATGGACAATAATGGGCATGGACTGTTTGACCTGTTTTATTGCTGTAAACTCGATGAAGCATGTATTCTGATGGCTAGCCAGCTTTTACTCCTGTAACTGCCTGCACCAACAGGTTTTCTTTTCTTTTCAGTGGATCTGCAAAATGGAATCTTCTCATCAGCCTTGTGTCATCTCCGCAAGGCCTCCAACGTGATGTTGTGCTCTCCATAATGCTCGGCATCCCAGTGGACTCTCTATCTTCTTGCTTTGGTTGATAGGCTTGCTACTGACAGCTAGTAGATTTGCAGATAGTGAAAATGGTTGTGAAAGGTTGCAGCAGGATCTGGATCGATTGGCCAGGTGGGCGGAGGAATGATTGATTTACTGCATTTACAGAGAAGTTTGAGGTGTTGCATTTTGGGACGTCGAACAAGGGCAGGACATACACAGTAAATGGTAGGCCTCTGGGTAGTGTTGCAGAGCAGAGGGATCTAGGAGTACAGGTGCATGGTTCCTTGACGATCGAGTCGCAGGTTGATAAGGTGGTCAAAAAGGCTTTTGGCACTTTGGCCTTCATCAGTCAGAGTATTGAATATAGAACTTGGAAGGTCATGTTGCAGTTTTATAAGACGTTGGAGAGACCGCATTTAGAATATTGTGTTCAGTTCTGGGCACCATGTTATAGGAAATATATTGTCAAACTTGAAAAGGTTCTGAAAAGATTTACGAGGATGCTGCCAGGACTAGAGGGTGTGAGTTATAGGGAGAGGTTGAGTAGGCTGGGTCTCTATTCCATGGAGCGCACGAGAATGAGGGGAGATCTTATAGAGGTATACAAAATCATGAGAGGAATAGATCGACTATCCTTATGTTTAAGAAACAGTTAGACAGGAGCATGGATAGGACAGGTTTGGAGAGATATTGGACCAAGCGCAGGCAAGTGGGACTAGGTAGCTGGGACATTGATGGCCGGTGTGGGGGTGTTGGGCTGAAGGGCCTGTTTCCACATTGTATCACTCTATGACTCTATGAGAACATCAATTCCATGGGCATCAGTTTACTATCTCGCTTTGTGTGGGACTTTATCAAATTCCACCTCATTATCTTCTCCAATGATACGAGAAAATCATCAGCGATTCAATTTGAAACTTAAAGGTAGACAAAAATGTTGGCGAAACTCAGCGGGTGAGGCTGCATCTACGGACCCAACCAAGATTGACATAAGTTTGTATATCTAGACTGCTGAAGAGGGTGAGCCATTGAACAATCAGACACTGTCCAGAGTTATCCATGAGTATCGACGCTGTGACCTGGGTTGATCAAGCCTCGATTCCAAATGTCCTTTGCTCCTGGATTACACCTACACTGAATTTCTTTGTTTCCCACTATCTCATTTATTTCTTCTGCAAGATTATCTTTCTTTCAGTGCTCCACCTCACGCTGTCATGGATAACAGCCAGGAAAAGATGCCAGACCCACGACAAGCTCACCAAGCCCTGCTACCACCATGACATGAACAATGGCAGTCATCTCTGACAGTTCCCTTCAACTGAGTTTTTTTTTAATCAACTTTGAGAGATTGTCCCTGATTAGGTAATGTTCAATTAGACAATGCAATGGACATCATAAACTAATTTTCTTTGTAAAAGCAAATCATTATTTGGGATTGACATTAATCAGTTATATTTTTTTTAAGACTGTGTGCTTTAGAAGCAAGCAAAAAATGCACTATGAAACATTGGAACTTTAAGAATTTAATCAGTAAAGGTAATCTTGAAGAATTTTAATTGTAATCCATAAAGCCCCTATTCATTTGAGCAATGGCAACTAACCAGGTAGATCAAATAATCAGTTTGGGTCCCATGCAATCTTACATTTCAGTTACACTTGCCAGTGCAATGGTTTTCTGCTAAGTATATGCAAGTATCTGATAAGAAATTGCAGTGCAGTCCCTGCAAAGGCTCTGTGGAGAAGGGTCTGCCAGCACTGGGAACTGAGGAATGTATTCCTATATAATAGCCTCTCAAACACCACAGCTATGTTTTTCAAGAAGGAAAAATAAGTGGCATTGACACATTATAATAGAATGTACTGAATTGAAGGTACAACACATCTAGAAAAACACACGACTGGATTTTATTGTATGTCCTGCATACATTTTTTATGAATAAAGTATATTTTTGAAAAAGAAAAATGTAGGGCAGTCACGGTGGGGCGACAGTAGAATCGCTGCCTTACAGCGAATGCAGCGCCGGAGACCTGGGTTCCATCCCGACTACGGGTGCTGTCAGTACGGAGTTTGTACGTTCTCCCCGTGACCTGAGTGGGTTTTCTCTGAGATCTTCGATTTCCTCCCGCACTCCAAAGACGTACAGGTTTGTAGTTTAATTGGCTTGGGAAATGTAAGAAATGTCCCTAGTGGGTATAGGATAGTGTTAATGTGCGGGGATTGTTGGTCGGCTCGGACCCGGTGGGCCAAAGGGCGTGTTTCCGCGTTGTATCTCTAAACTAAACTGTAAACTAAAAGAAAGTTGCAGTACTGGAATCACAGCCTAAGTGAAATTGGAGCTGCTACCCGCAGATTTGACAGCAATGGAAGTTATGCAATTTTTAAGGTTGTTGAATTACAGGTTTTTAATTTACCAGTGATTCAATAGTTGGCCATCCACCACAACTAACAGTGCACACCAGCAAAGATTTAAAACTTGTGTAGGAAGGAACTGCAGATGTTGGTTTAAACTGAAGATGGACACAAAATGCTGGAGTAATTCAGCCGGTCAGACTGGAGAAAAGGAATAGGTGAATTTTGGGGTCAATAACCTTCTTCAGACTGGAGAATCAGAGGAAAGGGAACCGAGCGATATAGACCGTGATGTAGAGATATATAGAACAAATGAATGAAAGATATGCAAAAAAGTAATAGGTCTTTCTCACGGAGCGACTTGACGCAAGATGTAACCAGAGTGAAGTGGTCGTGGTCTAGCACGATATCACACGATATAACGGGGGGTAGATAAAGAGTTCCCACGGTACTCGGCATTTCTGTTATTTGTGCGAGTGACTTGTCCGTCTCCCGAGCTTTCCCGTTAAATCTTGAATGAACATTGTGAACTGTGAAGTGTTGTTAAATCATCACGTGGCACAAATGATGTCACTTTTTTTTTCACACACTATAAATATCCTCCCTTGGTTGAATTGGCTCATTTGGAGACATGCCTGTACTAATGCCGTGACTTTACTGCAGGAAGATGCCACATTACTTAGGAGAGAGGGGGAGAGAGACAGAGAGAGAGGCACAGAGGCAGTGTGATGTACTTCGGGGTGACTGGCGGAAGAGAAAGAGCGCACATGACCTTGGTCTATCTGTGTGTGTGGGAGCGAAGAGAGACTAAGCAGAATACATCGGTCTTATTGTGTGTGGGGGGAGAAAGAGAGAGGTGGGGATGGGGAGAAAGAGAGAGGTGGGGGAGGGGGAGAAAGAGAGGGGTGGGGGGGAGAGAGAGAAATGAGGGGAGACGTATATACACACACAAAGCAGAGTTTTACTGTGTATGTGGGAGACACAGATGGACTGAGCACAGTACCTCGGTCTTACTGTGTGTGGGAGAAGGGGAGAAAGAGACGTACACTCACAGAGGCAGAGTCTCTCAGCCTGTGTGAGAGGGAGGGAGGGAGAGAGAGAGAGGCACACACAAGGTGGATGTGAAATCTCACCTGCCTGTTTCAGTGACAGACACCCACCGCCAGTAAATGAAGACACCCCCATCTGTCTCCCCCTCCTCTCCCTCGACTCCCCCACCTTTCCCTCCCAACTCCAGTCCCGTCCCGACCCCCTGGGAAACTGAAGGGAGCAACAATCAACTGCTGCCTGCCCGCTGAGTTAAAGAGTTCCCACGGTAGTAAGACGATGTTAGTTGCGCCCAAGTTTAAATTTCCAACGTGTGTTTCAGAGTAAAGAGTCAGCGCAGAATCCTTGATAATCAAAAACTGTCTAAATCAGCAAGTTAGACACAAAATGCTGGAGTAACTCAGCGGGCCAAGCAGCATCTCTGGAGAAAAGGAATAGATTCCATTTTTGGTCGGGACACTTCTTCGGGATGATTGTAGGGGGGAACTGGAAGCAAGAAAAGACCGGGACAAATCAGGGCCAACAACAGATGACCTCAGCAGGGTATTTTGAAGAGGGGTCCCGACCCGAAATGTCGCCTAACCCTTTCCTCCAGAGATACTGCCTGACCCACTGAGTCACTCCAGCACTTTATGTCTATATTTGGTTCCCTGATAGGCCAATTGTTGGCTAGGGATAGTGTGATCCCAAGAGGGAACCATCGTTGCAAACCTTGGACTGGTTAACCGACATTTACTGCATGGGGGAGGGGGGGGGAGGGCAGGAAGGGGTGGGCGGGGGAGAGAGAGAGGGTGTAAGTTTCCTAAAATTAAATAATTCAATGTTCATAGTGAACACAGACACAAAATGTTGGAGTAACTCAATGGGTCAGGCAACATATCTGGAGAAAATGAACAGGTGGCGTTTGTGTCTATCTTCGGTAAAAACCAGCATCCGCAGTTCCTTCCTGCACAATGGATCTCAGTGTCAAGTCTCTGACTCCCGTTGGCAGGCCATTCGGCCCACAGCCTGCCCAGCGATGACTAACCCATGTCACAGGGGGATGGTGTGAAGGCGGAGTTAGACAGAGCTTGATTAATGTTACGGTTGGGGAATGGGCCATAATATGGCCAGGGAAACGCTGTTATTCGTGACGCTCCCTCCGCCCTTTCCCAGCTGTTCTCAATCGCACCCCTGGCCACACAAAAATTTATACTTTAAGAAGGAATACACGGAACATTTAAACTCAGAACGCTTCTAAGAGTGAGCCATGTGAGCACTTTGATCATTCTCCCTGTATTTGCATTTGACAAAATAGTCCGAAAAAAAATGTTTAAAAGTGTTCATACCTTTTGCTATGCCTAATTGGCCCTTACCTCTGCGAAAATAGTCTGATATTCGTAGGTGAAATGTCACCAATAATAATTGATTCTATTATTAATTGACTAATAATTGACCCTATTAGCGGAAAGATGCAATTCTGATCTAATATTATCAGTGCCTCTGTCTTTGGAAGCAACACCAGCAATTTATTAAATCTGACTACATGCGGCACAGTGGTAGAGTTGCTGCCTCACAGCCCCAGAGACTGGGCTTCGATCCTGACCATGGGTGCACCGGTTTCCTCTCACACTCCAGAGATTACAGGTTTGTAAGTTAATCGGCTTCGGTAACATTGTAAAATTGTCCCTGGAGTGTATAAGAATAGGTGGTCGGCGCGGACTCGGTGGGCCGAAGGGCCTGTTTCCGCGCTATATCTCTAAAATCTGAAGTTAGGTAATGTCTAAAGGAACTGCAGATGCTGGTTAATACGCACAAAAGGACACAAAATGTTGGTGTAACTCAGCAGGTAAGTCAGATCTGGGAAGAAAAACATAAAAAGCTGGAGTAAGTCAGCGGGTCAGGCAGCATCTCTGGAGAAAAAGAATAGGTGGCGATTCGAATCGGAACCCTTCTTCAGACATCCTAATCGGAATTGAGTCTGAAGATGTGTCTCGCCCAGAAACATCACCTATTTTTCTCCAGAGATGCTGCTTGACTCGCTGAGTTACTCCAGCTTTTTGTGTCTGTCTTCGGTTTAAACCAGCATGTGCAGTTCACTCCTTACACGGGTCTCTGGAGAACATTGATTGGTAGCGTTCCGGACCCTGCTTCGGAAAGGCATCGATCGCTAGTCGGCGAGGACTCCGAGCTGTATCTCTCAAAGATGTACATGTGAAAAATTTCTCACGGACCATAAAAATGCGGGACCTTTCAGTAAAGTCCCTTTTAAAGATTATAGTTATTTTCTTGAATCTCATTAACATAACTCATGAATAAGTTGATGTCCATATGCGGATGCAAATCTTTATTTTTTTAATTCAATCCCACAGAAGACAATTTTTACTCACCTTCTGTCCCCTCTGTCCAGCTTCCGGGTTCACCGTTCGCAGGAGTTCCCACGGTAAACGCAAGAGTTAATACGGATATCGCACTGGCCACTACGTGCATATAATGTTGCAATGTTCAACCACAAGTGTACAAGTCACTCTTGGAGAAATTCAAGCTTGTTTGAATTTTCTCCCGAGTCACCAAGTTACACGAGTACCTGCCACGGTGGTCCACGGTGGTCCACGAATGCCGTACGGTTATCGCAAGAGGTTCCCACGATGTTCAACTCTGGTTAACTCTTGCGTCAAGTCGCCCCGTGAGAAAGCGCTTTAACGATGACAAAGAAAACAGGTCATTGTTAGCTGTTTGTTAGGTGAGAAAGTTTGTTAGGTAACTCAAATATCACTGTACCTTAATCGGTGCATGTGACAATAAATTCAAACTTGAACTTGAACTTGAGAACGAGTTACAGACAATGATACTCAACAAGACGACTTTGAAGCTGGTGTGACTTGGGATAGGGAGGGATGGAGAGAGAGGGAATGCAGGGGTTACTTGGAGTTGGAGAAATCAATTTTCGTACCATGTAGGAAAGAACTGCAAATGCTGGTTTAAATTGAAGATGGACAAAATGCTGGAGTAACAGCGGGAAAGGCAGCATCTCTGGACAGAAGGAATGAGTGATGTTTCGGGTTGAGACCCTTCTTCAGACTAATTGGGTCGCAACCCTAAACGTCACCTATTCCTTCTCTCCTGAGATGCTGTCTGTCCGGCTGAGTTACTCCAGCATTTGGTGTCTATCTTCAATATTCATACCACTGGGTTGTAAGCTGCCCAAGCGAAATATGAGATGCTGTTCCTCCAATTTGCATTTGGCCTCATTCTGACAATGGAGGAGGCCCACACCAGCTTCAAAGTCGGCTTCTTGAGTCTCATTGTCCGTAACTCGTTCTCAACTCACATCATTCTGTGGATTCATTCAAGCAGGAAGCTCAGTACTGCCTTCTCAAGGGCAGTTTGAGACTGCCAATAAATACTGACCTAGCCTAAGATGGACAGAGCCCGAGAAATGAATTAAGAAAACATCCCAAGAAATGAATGAATGCAGTGAGTGGCAAGAATTAAGAGTTGCTGCCTTACAGCGCCAGAGACCTGGGTTTGAACCTGACTATGGGTGCAGTCGGTATAGAGTTTGTATATTCTCTCTGTGACCGTGTGGGTTTCCTCGGGTGCACCAGTTTCCTCCCACACTCCAAAGACGTACAGATTTGTAGCTTAATTGGCTTCTGTAAAAATAGTGAATTATCCCTAGTGTGTAGGATAGTGCTGGTATACGAGGCACTATCCTACACACTAGGGTAATTCACTATTTTTACAGAAGGATCGCTGGTCGGCACGGACTTGATGAGCCGAAGGACCTGTTTCCGTGCTGTATCTCTAAACTAAACTAAACTAATAAAGCATGACATTTTGCTTGTAGATTCCTTTGAAGACTGACTCCACAATATAGTCAAGGGGGATGGGGTTGATGGCATGTTACTGTAATACCTTTACAACTAAGCCACCTCTTTATAATGTTTACGAAAGCAATGCAGATGCTGGAAAAATCGAAGGTAGACAAAAATGCTGGAGAAACTCAGCGGGTGAGGCAGCATCTATGGAGCGAAGGAATAGGTGACATTTCGGGTCAAGACCCTTCTTCAGACTGATGTGAGGGTGGGGGGGGGGCAGGAAGCAGAAAGGAAGAGGTGGAGACAGCAGGCTGCAGGAGAGCTGGGAAGGGGAGGGGAAGGAGGGAGAAAGCAAGCTTTCATAAACGGGAGATCAATGGGAAGTGATTGAACTTTTTTTTGCTTTCCGTCACTGAGGAATGTGGAAGTCGCTATGATGGATGTTTATGTTAAAATGTATTTTGGTGTTCCGTTGCTTTTTATTTGTATGACTGACTTGGCAAATGAAATTCCTCATATGTTGCAAAACATATTGGCTAATAAAGTATTATTGTGATTGTGATTGTGTGATTGTGATTATATTGAGACTCGACTCATCCACTAATTTTCCTCTCTAGCCGTCTGCACTCTCTTTTGTAGCTCGGAACGAGAACGGGCAATGAATATTTGCATCCGCCGCCTATTCCCACCCTGCTGGTTACCTTGTGGTACCAGATGGTCTGGTTTCCTCTCACATTCCTGCACTCGCAACATGAGGGTGGTAGGTGAATTAACCACTGTAAATTGCCCCTTGCTGTGTAGGTGAATCCGTGGGAGTTGATAAGAATATAGCAAGAGTGATAAAATGAGATTAATTTAGGAGAAGGGTCTCGACCCGGAACGTCACCCATTCCTTCTCTCCAGAGATGCTGCCCGTCCCGCTGAGTTACTCCAGCATCTTGTGTCTATCTTTGCTTTAAACCAGCATCTGTAGTTCCTTCCTGCAGATCAATTTAGGATTAGTGTAAATAGGTGATTGATGGTCAAACAACAAGGTTGGACACACTTGGATTGTTTTATCTGGAATGTAAGGAGTTGAGGGGAGACCTGATAGAAGTATATAAAATTATGGGAGGCATAGATGGGGTAGACAGTCAGATCCTTTTGCCCAGGATGGAAAGGACCCAAGGTGGAAAAGACTAGAGGGTATAGCCTTATAGTAAGAAGTGCAACGGTTAAAGGAGACATGCGGTGCAGGTTTTTGACATTGTGGGCCAAAGAGCTTGCTTCTGTGGCGTCCTTTATTGTATTCTATGTTCCAATAAATCCTTTTTTTTTTTGTTCACCTACAGATGTTTCCTGACCTGCTGTGTGTTTCTGGCATTTTGTCTTTCTGAATAAAACAAGCTAATTATGTGCATCCAATGTTTTCATGGATATGTTTTAAGGAATATGCAAAGCAGAAAAAAAATGACTGACCAGCAATTTGGTCAGTGGCTGAAGACATAGTGGGTGGACCAGATACCAGGAATGTACTGAGTATTCTTGGGGCAAGACTAATGTTGATGTCAATAAAAGGAACTAGCAATGGTTGATTGAGAGAAGCTGTTTGGAAATAAAGGGACAGCTGGCATGCAGGAGGCTTTTAAAAATAAGATGGGGGAGAGTTCAGGGTTGGCATGTTCCTATTAGAGTGAAGGGCAAGACTGGCAGGATTAAGGCACTGTGGCTGAAGAGGGCTATTGAGGGATCTAATCAGGAAAACGGTGGCAGGCGATCAGCAAGTCCCTTGAGGAGTATAACAGATGTAGGAGTACTCTAATGGGCCTGTCCCACTTGGCGATTTTTTCGGCAAAGGCTGGCGACTGTCATAGTCATAGCAGGTCGCCGAAAAACTGGCGACAACTTACGTCATCCTGGCGACAACCTACGACAGCACCTAAGTCAAGCAACGCTCGTTGGCGTCAAACCCACTGTCGCCGAAAAATTTTCAACATGTTGAAAATTTAGCGGCGACCAGAAAGATGCTACGACTTTTTGCGCGACTGAGGAGACTACTCCCAGCGACCACCGGCGAACATGTGGCGACAAAACAACGCCTAGAAAATCGCCTGTGGGACAGGCCCATTAAGAAGGAAACCAGGAAGGCAAAAAGGGGACCTGAGATATCCTTAGCAGATAAGGTTTAGGAGAATCCTAAAAGATTCAATAAGTATATTAAGAGAAAAGGGCTACCTAGGGAAAGAAGAGGTCCATGTCTCTCTATGAGAGATAGGCAATGTGTTAAATGAATATTTCCAGTATATATTTACAGTGGATAAGCTTAGAAACTAGAGAATTTAGAGAAGACAATAATAATGTTGTGAAACATATTGATATTATGAAAGAGGAAGTGTTGGGGGGCTTGAGGTGCATAAACATGGTAGATATGCCCAAGGACTAACCAAGTGTATCTGTGTATAGGTAAGAGAGTCACAGCTCTGCATTGAGAGTCACTGCTCAGCTAACCTTGAGTTCCTCTTGGTTAGATGCAGACCGTTCTATCTGCCCAGAGAGTTCACCTCCACTGTTGTGACTGCAGCCTATATCCCTCCTGATGCTAATGCCAAGCTTGCAATGAAAGAGCTGCATACTGCCATTAGCAAACAACAGACGCACAACCCCGAGGCAGCCTTCATTGTTGCAGGTGACTTCAATCACTCCAACCTGAAGGCTGTACTCCCCAAATTCCACCAACATGTATCCTTCCCCACTGGAGTAGACAAGACACTGGACAAAGTCTACACTAACATGGCTGAAGCTTACAAAGCCGTCCCCCTCCCCCACCTTGGTCAGTCTGATCACCTCACATTGTTCCTGCTCCCTAAGTACTCCCCAATCATCAGACGGGTTAAACCCACTGTGAGGACAGTTAAAGTCTGGTCAGAGGAAACGGACTCCACACTTCAGCAGTGTTTTGGAAACACTGACTGGAAGGCGTTTGCAGCCCAGGCCACCCTTGACTCCCACACGGACATTGATTCCTACACATACTCTGTTCTGGACTTTATAAACTCCACCATCAATAGTGTCACCTCCCTCAAACGGGTGACCATATTCCCGAATCAGAAGCCATGGATGAACAGCGAGGTCAGGCTACTGCTGAAAGCACGGGACACCGCTTTCAGGTCAGGGGATGCTCGAGCCTACAGTTCATCCAGGGCTAACCTGAAGAGGGGCATCAAGAAGGCCAAGCACTGCCATAAGCTCAGGATTGAGGAGCACTTCAACAACAACTCCGACCCCCGACGCATGTGGCAAGGCATCCAGGCCATCACGGACTATAGACCCACCAACACCACCCCCACATCCAGCGACGCCTCCTTCCTTGAGGAGCTTAATCACTTCTATGGCCGCTTCGACAGGGACAATCTAGAGCCAGCCATCAAGGCTGTGCTCCCTGCTGATCACCAACCCCTCACACTCACCCCCTACGACGTGTACGTGGCACTGAGTAGGACTAATGCACGTAAGGCTGCTGGCCCTGACGGCATCCCCGGGCGCGTCCTCAGGGCCTGTGCTGCGCAGCTGACAGACGTCTGGACTGACATCTTCAACCTGTCACTTGCCCAAGCAGTTGTTCCCACGTGCCTTAAAACCACCTCCATCGTGCCGGCGCCAAAACACTCCACTGCGGCAAGCCTCAACGACTTCCGCCCAGTTGCACTTACTCCCATCATCACCAAGTGCTTCGAGAGGCTAGTCCTGGCACACCTCAAAGGCTGCCTACCCCCCACATTGGATCCCTATCAGTTTGCCTACCACAAGAATAGGAGTACGGAGGATGCCATCTCAACGGCACTTCACTCCGCCCTCTCCCACCTCGACAACAAAGACACTTACATAAGAATACTGTTCATCGATTACAGCTCAGCATTCAACACCATTATACCCTCTAAACTGATCACCAAACTCGGTAACCTGGGCATCGACCCCTCCCTCTGCAACTGAATACTGGACTTTCTAACCAACAGACCCAAGTCTGTTAGGTTAGACAAGCACACCTCTTCAACCCTCACCCTGAACACCGGCGTTCCACAGGGCTGTGTGCTGAGCCCCCTCCTCTACTCCCTCTTCACCTACGACTGCACACCTGTACATGGTACTAACACCATCATCAAGTATGCAGATGATACAACGGTGATTGGCCTCATCAGCAACAACGATGAGTCGGCCTATAGGGAGGAGGTCCAGCTCCTAGCAGCATGGTGCGCTGACAACAATCTGGCCCTTAACTCCAAGAAGACCAAGGAGCTCATTGTAGACTTCAGGAAGTTTAGGGGCGGCACGCACACCCCCATCCACATCAACGGGACGGAGGTGGAACGTGTTTCCAGCTTCAGGTTCCTGGGGGTCAACATCTCCGATGACCTCTCTTGGACTCACAATACCTCAACTCTGGTCAAGAAGGCTCACCAGCGTCTTTTCTTCCTGAGGAGACTGAAGAAGGTCCATCTGTCTCCTCAGATCCTGGTGAACTTCTACCGCTGCACCATCGAGAGCATCCTTACCAACTGTATCACAGTATGGTATGGAAACTGCTCTGTCTTCGACCGGAAAGCACTGCAGAGGGTGGTGAAAATTGCCCAACGCATCACCGGTTCCTCGCTCCCCTCCATTGAGTCTGTCCAAAGCAAGCGTTGTCTGCGGAGGGCGCTCAGCATCGCCAAGGACTGCTCTCACCCCAACCATGGACTGTTTACCCTCCTACCATCTGGGAGGCGCTACAGGTCTCTCCGTTGCCGGACCAGCAGGTCCAGGAACAGCTTCTTCCCTGCGGCTGTCACACTACTCAACTCTGTACCTCGGTGACTGCCAATCACCCCCACCCTCGGACACTCCTCCACAGGAAAAACACTATGACTGTACACATGTAAATAGATTTATTTATTGAAATCATATTCTATGTCGCTCTTCCAGGGAGATGCTAACTGCATTTCGTTGTCTCTGTACTGTACACTGACAATGACAATTAAAGTTGAATCTAAATCTGAATCTGAATCTGAACTGCAGATGCTGGTTTAAGCTGAAGATAGACACAAAATGCTGGAGTAACTCAGCGGGCCAGATAGCATCTCTGGAGAAAATGAATAGGCGATGTTTATTCTAGTACGCAGTGGGAAGTAAGGGAAAAAATGCTCAGGCCCTGGCAGAGATTTTTGTATCTTTAATAGCCAAGGGTGTGATACTGGAGGACTGGAGAGAGGCTGATATGTGCTTTTTATTTTGGAAGGGCTGCAAAGACAAGCCATGGAACTACAAGCCGGTAAGCCTAACATCAATGGTGAATAAGTGATTGGAAACAGGATGTATCTACATTTGGAAAGGCAAGGACTGATTAGGGATTAACACCATTGCTTCATCTGTAGGAAATCTCACTAATTAAAATGAGTTTGTTGAAAAGGTGACTAACAGGATGGACGAGGTGGGCATTGTCCACATGGACTTTAGCAAGGCTTTTTAGATATTTCCGCAAGGCAGATGGGAGCAGAAGGTGAGATCACATGGGATTCAGGATGAGATAGCCAGCTGGATACAAGCTTTGTGGAAGAAGTCAGAGAGTGGTAGTGGAGGGCTGTTTTGCAGAGTGGAGGCCTGCGACCAGTGGTGTATTACAGAGATCAGTGCTAGGCCCACTGTGTTTTTCATATGTATTCATGTTCTGGATGAGAATGTACTGTAGGTAATCAGATTAGTAAGTTTGTGGATGACACCAAAATTGGTGGAGTGGTGGACAGTGAAGTAGGTGGGCTAAGGGTACAACAAGATCTAGGTCCACTGGGAAAGTGGACAAAGGAATGACAAATGGAATTTAACTCAGATAAATGTAAAATTATTCATTATGGGAGGTTAAAATATGGCAAGACGTACATGATAAATGACAAGGTCCAAGAGTGGGTGGTAGAACAGAGAGGCCTGGGGGGCTCGAAGAGCCAAATGGCCTCCTCCTGCACCTATTTTCTATGTAGTACATAGTTCACTGAAAGTGGTAGCATAGGTGGACGAAGCAGTGAAATAAACATATCCGATGAATGCTTGCCTTCATCATCACCTACAAAATCCTGATCCTCACCTACAAAGCCCTCCACCATCTGGCCCCCCCATATCTCATTGACCTCCTCTCCCCCTACCAACCCTCACGGTCCCTCAGATCCACATCAGCCGGTCTCCTCTCCATCCACAAGTCCAACCTCCGCCGTTTTGGGGACAGAGCCTTCTCCAGGGCAGCTCCCAGGCTCTGGAACTCCCTCCCCCAACTGATCCGCAATTCCGTGTCCCTCACCATCTTCCAGTCCCGCCTCAAGACCCATCTCTTCACCTCTGCGTATCCTTAGCCCCACGTCCCCGTCCCTTTTCATCTGTGCATTAATTGCCTCATACTTTGTATTGAATTCTGTCTTTACTTTGTGTACTAGTCATGTCTCTACTATTTATTTCATTCCCCTTACATGTTTTTCCTCTACATGCTCAATTTTTGTAAGGTGTCCTTGAGACTCTTGAAAGGCGCCCATAAATAAAATGTATTATTATTATTATTATTATATGGGGACTGATTACATGAGTCTGGGCTTCATGTCACTTCTTCTTCTTCTTGCGTATGGAGTGCACAGCCTAAAGTTGTAGGACAACTTGTTCTATTTGATCTGATTTGATTGTGCACGTCAGGTTGATGACTCAGCCTACAGAGAGGAGGTACAACAACTCATCAACTGGTGTGACATCAATAACCTTCAACTCAATGTCAATAAAACAAAAGAAATAACTGTGGACTTCAGGAAGAAACAGACAGCACACACCCCGCTCACCATAAATGGCAGTGCAGTGGAGTCTGTGAAAAGCACCAAGTTCCTGGGAGTGCACATCACAGATGATCAGACATGGTCCACCAACACCATCTCCCTAGTCAAGAAAGCACAGCAACGCCTCCACTTCCTTCGACGGATGAGGAGAGCCGACCTCCCCCCTTCTGCCCTCACCACTTTTTACAGGGGTGCCATTGAGAGTATTCTTACCAGCAGTCTCTCAGTCTGGTATGGCAGTTGCTCTGCTGCTGACCAGAAGGCCCTACAGAGAGTGGTGAGGACAGCGGAGAAGATCACTAGATCACCCCAACCAGCAATCCAGGACTTATACCCATCTTGCTGTCGCAAGAGAGCAACCAATATCATCAAAGACACCACCCACCCAGCACACAAACTGTTCACCCTCCTACCATCCGGCAAGCGCTACCGCAGCATGCGGAGCAAAACCACCAGATTCAAAAACAGCTTTTTCCCTCAGGCCATCAGACTACTCAACACACTCAAGAAAATTCCATGAACATTACACAAACAAAGACCAACTGACTGTCAAATTAACTTTAACTCAATGTCTGCAGGATGCTATTTGCACTTTTCTATATTGCACCTTTTATTATTGCACCTTAATAACATACCTCAAAGTTTTACTACACTCTGGCACACTGTGAATATCTTATATAATGTATATGTCCATTGTCTATCTTTATTGGTATATTGTCTGTCTGTGTTATAAATATTACTTGCACATTTGGAGTATGGGGAAACGCAATGTCAATCCTCGGTGTAACTACTTGTTGCATTATTTGAATTGACAATAAAGTTTACTTTGGGACTTTGGACTTTGATTGCATTCTTCGAAACAGGGCGGACCACGTGAAGGTTGCAATCTCCCACCCCAGGCTTCATGTCACATCTGTATGGAACATTGGTGAAACAGCACCACATTGTCTGGTTGCCATTCTATAGGAAGGACGTGCAGGATAGGAAGTATAGGGTGCAGGAAAATCCGCAGGTATGTTGCCAGGATTGGAGCTGACATGCCTTCTTGAGCAAAAGTGTAAATGGCAGTTTTGAAGAGAATGGCTTTGTAAGAGAAAACCAAATATTCAGGTAGAAGTGAAACTGGGAACAGTAGTTGTGTTGTCTAAGGGCGTGGAAGTTAGATATCTAAACCCTTTCAGCTCTCATTCTAGATTTCTCTGCTAATGAATTATAGAATGCACACATTACTATCCTCACTTCTGATGCCTTTTGACGATGCCCTTACTAACGTTAACAGATAAACATGTTGTTAATGCAGTAAGGACGATGAAAACAACACTATTAATTACTTTCAGCTAATGGAAATATCCTATTAAATATTAATTTGGCTCAGTAGAAGCTCTGCTGCCTTCGAGACAGAAGGTTAGGATTCTACCCACACTCCTGGACTTAAGCACATTACAAAATACAAACTAGAAGCAGGATAAGGCCTGCTCAAACCCATGTTGCTTTCTATAAGGTCGTGGTTGACTTGCTATTTCAACCTCACTTCCTACAGTACTCTTTTACCCCTTGGTTATTTTAATGTCCAATAATGTGCTTTTTTGTAATTAGACAAACAACCAAAGCCCTTCAGGGTGGAGAAATCTGAAGATCCACAATCCTCTGCGTCAAATTTCTCCTCGTCTCCGTGTTATTTAGGCATCCCTTTACCTGCACCTGTTTCCCTAGTTTTAAGGGCCTATCCCACTAGGCAATTTTTTAGGCGACTGCCGGCGACTACGACAATGGAATTCACCGAAGTCAGCAACAACCTACGTCATCCTGTCGACAACCTACGCCATCCTGGCAACAACCTATGACAACCTACGACTGCACCTATGTCAGGAGAAGACAAGCTACGACAAGCCCCTGGTCACTGACTGTCGCCGAAACGTTTTGAACTTTTCAAAATCCAGCGATGACCAGAAAAATGGCACAACTCCATGGGCGACTGAGGAGACTATTCATGACCATACAGTATAAGGTTCCCAGCATTGTAGCAGATAGTAGCACATCAGTCCCACAGACAAAGTCCAATGTCCTCAATGGGGTAGAGGTGAATCGGACAGTTCTCTAGCTAATGGAAAGACGATTCAGAAGCCAGATAACAGAGGGGAAGAAGCTGTTCCTGAATATGGTCGTGCATGCTTTTAAGCTTCTGAAACGTCTGCCAGGTGGGAACAGGAAGAAGAAGGAATGACCAGTGTGGGACAAGTCTTTAATTATGTTGGCTGGTTTCCCAAGGCAACATGAAGCGTAGAGGGAGTCAATGGAGAGAACATGTGTAGGAAGGAACGGCAGATGCTGGTTTATACCAAAGATAGACAAAAAAAATGATATCAGAAAATGTCCCATATGTCTTATGTTGTATAAATAAATAATTTTCATCCTTTTTTAAATTTTGAATGTATTAAATTCTGGTCAAATTTTGGTCACAAATTAGCTCAAAAGGATCATAGGTAGGCCCATTTTTAATGCTGTGATATTTCATTATAATTTAATAACTTTCAAAATTGGCCACCCATGTCATAGGTTGGTACCCTTATTTACGGAAACACCCATACATATATTTCTATTTCTATATATATTCTAGACCAAGGTGGACCCGTTGGGTCCCGTCCCCTCAACGCGCGGTTGCAGGTGGGGGGGGGGGGGGTATGGCCTGCGGCGTCACACTCACACGCTAACCACCCCAACACACACACACTAATCCCCCCCTTGATGTTATATTAATATTATTCATTTGCTCCTTTTGCCCCATCTCTTTGGTCTCCTAATCTGAGGAAAGACATTCTTGCCATAGAGGGAGCACAGAGAAGGTTCACCAGACTGATTCCTGGGATGTCAGGACTTTCATATGAAGAAAGACTGGATAGACTCGGTTTGTACTCGTTTGAATTTAGAAGATTGAGGGGGGATCTTATAGAAACTTACAAAATTCTTAAGGGGTTGGACAGGCTAGATGCAGGAAGATTGTTCGCGATGTTGGGGATGTCCAGAACAAGGGGTCACAGTTTAAGGATAAGGGGGAAATTTTTTAGGACCGAGATGAGGAAAACATTTTCCACACAGAGAGTTGTGAATCTCTGGAATTCTCTGCCACAGAAGGTAGTTGAGGCCAGTTCATTGGCTATATTTAAGAGGGAGTTAGATGTGGCCCTTGTGGCTAAAGGGATCAGGGGGTATGGAGAGAAGGCAGGTACATGATACTGAGTTGGATGATCAGCCATGATCATATTGAATGGCGGTGCAGGCTCGAAGGGCCGAATGGCCTACTCCTGCACCTATTTTCTATGTTTCTATCCCCTGCCCTATCCACTCACGCATAGCCCCCAACTGCACAGGCGCAGCTGGAGAGGGAGAGGGTGAGGGGGGTAGAGGGGGAGGGGGAGGTTGTAGAGTTTGAGGGGTGGGGGGGCGGTGTCACAGGGGAGGGCTGGTTCCTGATCGCAATACTCCACCACTCACCCATAGGTCCCAATACTCACCACCCCCTAGAGAGGCAGGGGGGCAGAGAGGAAGGGGGGCCAGAGAGGGAGGGGCAGAGAGGGGGGGGGGGGGGGGCAGAGAGGGAGGAGGGCAGAGAGGGATGGGGGGCAGAGAGGGATGCCCCCACCAGACGCCGAGAGGCAGACCCACAGCCTCCGTGGACTCAAGGTCGGCCACGGGCAGGTGGGCGGGCGTCAACACGAGGACCCCGAGCGAAGCTGCGTGCGAGCGTTGACCCGAGGATCGTGAGTTCGGGGAGGTTGACGTCACTCGAAGTGCGTGGAAGTGTCCGAGCAGAACCATTTTGATGTCATCACGAAAACCAAGATATGAATTTAAAATTGTTTTAAATTCAACGTCTTTTCACAATTTTCAACTTTAATCTGTAAAAAGTCGATAAGTAAAGGATGAAATGTTCAGATAAAGTTTTCCCGGCCTCGACGGGAAAAATGTCAACCGGAATATGTAAGAATGTTACGTTACCGCGTATTTTTTTCGCAAAGATGTAAAGACACACACATATACACACACACATATACGCACGCACAAGATCAGACTTTTAATAGGTACAAACAATTTAATGTCAATAATAACTCAACAGCGCTGGGATGTTAATCTGAAATGTAATTTGGTTGTTTCTCCACAGCTGCCACTTGACCTGTCAAATTCTTCTGATATTCTTTGTTTTTGTTTCAAATTTCCAGCATCTGCAGTTATGTTTTGCTTCAAATAATTTATTTTACTGATATGATAGTTGCCACAAGTTTGTGTGCTGTTAAAGTACTGACATTGTTTCTCTTGATGGCACAAAAATGTCAAGAAGCAAAGAGATATGTTCAAGTAAGTGAAGAAAAACTATTTTTACTTTTATATTTCTATTCAAAGTTGTGCACTGAGGAAAGAAATAACCCCAAACTCAGACTTTTTGTAGTTTTCCAATTATATAAATACCTGACCTTTAAAAAACCTTCATTTCTATAGCACTGTTCATGACCTTAACAGGTCCCAGACCTTTCCACCTAACAAAGTACTTTTGAGGTATTGATATTGTTGCCCTGCGTGAGATATGACAAACAGTATGCTGGCAATAATGTTCCAAAGACAGCAGTTATAATTAACTGAGTATATTATAGTCCAAATGAAGCTGTCTGAGGCCAGCTTCAGAGAACTGTTAACATTCACCCGCTCCCACTCAAATACGCCACAGACTTATTCAGACTGGCTTTAAAGTTAGTAACAACTAAGTGACAGATGCTGGCACACCTGTCCATGATGTGTTGAGGTTCCATCGACAGAACCCTGCCGTGGTTGCAGTCCCTATACAAGGGAATCAGTCTCTCTCACTCCAAGTCAGTCAGTTATATGGTTTGGTGTCAGTCTCATCCACACTATGTCCGTCATGTGGTTTGGTGTCCTCATTAAATTAATTGGGTTTCCTGGCCAGGAAATTAGGAGAAAAACATCCAATGACAAGATTTTGTTTCACTACATGTACTCTTTTTTTAGATACGTTTAATAACATTTGAATTATCATCCCAGTTTTGAGATGAGACTTTGTTCCCACCATCTCCAGGGCGGAGAGGATCAGTGACGCTAACATCAACTGTCACTTAGCATGCACCTGTAACTCATGTTGGCATGGACTGCAATAGAGGGGTAGAATCCAATTGAACTTGGCCCGATAATCTCTTGATGTTGGTTAAGGGATAACTGTTGACAGGACATTACAAGAACTCTTCTGCTCCTCTTTGGATTTTTTTATGTTCATTTGAGAGGAAAATTGACCTGTACAGTAAAAACTGTTACACTAGGGATAAGTGGAGGGGCAGGTGGTGTAGAGAATGCAGGGACTCTGCAGGAGAAATTGGACAAGTTGGGAGAGTGAGCAAAGAAGTGCCAAATAGGGAATATCGCACATCAAAGTGTCTAGTCGTGCACTTTGGTAGGGGGAATAAATGCATACACTATTTTCTAAATGGGGAATGGATTCAGAAATCAGAGGTGCAAAGGGAGTGCAGGTGCAAGATTCCCAAGAGGTTAATGTAATGAGGCGAGTCGTACGCACGTTAAAGTACAAACATATTTATTGAAGTACACTTACAGCATTGGTCTGCAGGACATTACAGTAACCAGCAGCTATTATGACTGAATTACGTAAGCAAACTCCTGGTAATATAAATCGCATAGTAGGGGCTACAACTAACAAGCATTACAATTGGTTAGTAGGAAATAACCAATCTACTGTTAATTTGCAGGTCGAATCAGTAGTAAGGAAGGCAGATAATGTATAAAGATTGTAAATTTTCTGTAGTGCATAGGATAGTGCTAGTGTACAGGAAACGCTGGTTGGCGCAGACTAGGTGTTTCCGTGCTGTATATCTAAAGTTAAACTAAGAGTCAGCGGATTCAGATGCCAATTTGTTGTGCTCTTATTTCATTTATATAACAATTAAGGCAAAGTTTTCCATTTTCCATCCATCCAAACTTTGGTTTCATCCTAGTACCAGTTCAAATATGCTGCGAATTCCCAAATGCACCATCCTGAATGTTACTCCAAATGCAAGTGCAAGACAATTGTAGTCCTGTAGGTCTGTGTCCAAGATGGCTGCCGTGAAGAGAGAGTGGACGCTGGCGCGCTTTGGCTGCCGCTGCTCTCTCTTCACACTGTGTTTATGATTTTCTGTTTTTGGATTGAATTCTGTTTTTAATTTGTGTCTCTGTGATGTCTTTTTTACCTGTTCTATTCCGATTATATGTTTTTATTCCGATTACTATGTAAGGTGTCCTTGAGATGTCTGAAAGGCGCCCATTAAATAAAATGTATTATTATTATTATTATTCTTTACCTTCTGCCATCCAGCCAACCTTCTATCCATGCTAGTATCTTCTCTCTAATTCCATGGGCTCTTATCTTTTAGCAGCCTCATGTGTGGCATCTTATCAAAGGCCTGAAAATCCAAGTAAACAACATTGACTGACTTTCCTTTGTCTATCTTCCTATTTACTTCCTCACTGTAATTCTAAAAGATTTGTCAGGCAAGACCTCCCCTCCAAACCGTGCTGACTTTGGCCTATTTTATCATGTGCTTCTTACTCAGAAACCTCAATTTTCATCGGGTGGCACCATGAGCGGCAAACCTCGCCAGCAGCGTGTTCGTCCTTTTGACCTTTTTTGTTTTTTAGTATGTCTAAATGTATGTTTTAGTGTGGGGGTGGTGGTGGTGGTGGGGGGGGGGGGGATAGGGGGAAACCATTTTCAGTCATTTACCTCGATGGCGATGCGACTTTTCTTCTTGTCGCATCTTCGCCTCCCTCGCGGCCGACCAACTGGATTGGTGCGGCCTTTCTCAGAGACCGGCCCAGAGCTTCAGCTGCAGGCGCGGCCCGGACTTTAACATCCCTGAGCGGGGCGATGCCTTACCGGGGATCACCAGAAGAATTGCTTCAACCGCCGGCCTGCGGACTATAACTGTGAAGCCGGGGCCTGCGAAGCTTCTAGCCGTGGGCGTGGCGTGGAAATACCATTGGAGAGCCTGGGATACCTTGCCGGGGATCACTAGAAGAAGTGCTTCGACCACCGGCCTGCAGCCTATAATAACAAGTTTGCGGATGACACAAAGCAGGGTGGCAGTATGAACTGTGAAGAGGATGTTAGGAGGTTGCAGGGAGACCTGGACAGGTTGAGTGAGTGGGCAGATGCGTGGCAGATGCAGTATAATATAGATAAATGTGAGGTTATCCACATTAGTGGCAAAAATAAGGGGGCAGATTATTATCTCAATTATTCGGGAACTCCAAGCGGAGTGTGTGTTCCGATCCATCCCGACATCGGAGTTTCGATCATCCCGATGTGAGGGCTTGTACATCGGGCCGTCTATAGCGGCGACTACGGAGGGTTCATGGCCACGACCGCGGGTGAACGAAGGAGGAAGATTGACTGCACGATATTGCCTTCCATCACAGTGAAGAATGTGGATTCCATTGTGGTGGATGTTTATGTTAAATTCTATTGTGTATTGTGTTCTTATTTATTGTGTGGCTGCATGGTAACACATGGTAACACAAATCTCACTGTATCTTAATTGGTGCATGTGACAAATAAGCTTGAACTTGAACTTGATTTTGTTTTGCTGAGTTTTGCACAGATCCAATGGGTGTTCTCTTGGGTGCAAATTAATCCTGTAAATGTCTCCTGTATAAGTAAGGTGAGAGAATTTTAATTAGGCTCATTGTTTCTGAGCCAAGAATTGAGAGCACAGTGAAATCATAAACTTTTATATTTGCAGCATGCTTTGGAGACAATGAATTACTTAGGTCAGTGTTGTTAGATTAGTAAATTTAGCAATCATATTAGACACCGAAAAGTCCCATAAATAGGAAATGAAATTAATGTCTGGCCAATTCATCTCTTGATAATGTTAATGGAGAGGAATATATTGTCCAGCTAATTGGGAGAATTCCCTGCTCCTCTTCAAGTAATGTCGATTAACAGATGAGATGTCAATGTAACTCATGTTAAACAACTGTGGTTGAGAAGTTCATACTGTATGTGCAGTTACCCTGTATTATGTTCTGCACAGGTAAATGCAAATATTTTATGCATAACGTACAAACATTAAAGAACTGCATAATTCACCTAGATCGTGAAATTCAACCCAACACTACTATGTGCAGCCTAAGGAAGGGTCTCGACCTAAAACATCACGCATTCCTTCTCTCCAGAGATGCTGCCTGTCCCGCTGAGTTACTCCAGCATTTTGTGTCTAATTTCTATATGCATTATGTGGGGGTATATGCAAGACATCCAGCATGCCCAGATGGTCAATCATTGTGAAATGCACACCTTCAACATTGTATGCTGTAAATATATTATGTTTAGCTGATCGTGAAAAATAGAGACATTGCCTTAAGGCGAGACGGACAAAGTTTAAAGAGGATGTGTGGGGCAAGGTTTTTACGCAGAAATTGGTGAGTGCCTGGAACGTGCTGCCAGGGATGGTGGTGATGGAAGCAGATATGTTAGTGCCATTTAAGAGGCTTGTAGATAGGCACATCAATATGCAGGGAATGGAGGGATATGGATCACATGCAGGCAGAAGGGATTAGTTTAACTTGCATCATATTTGGCACGGACATTGTGGGCTGAAGTGCTGGGTTCCTGTGTTGTGCTGTTCCGTGTTCTATTGTTGATCACTCACTGAAGAACAATGCCCCGTTCACTGCTGTGTCCTACTCATGTTTATATTACTTCAGTGTAAAATTTATTATGCAGGAAACTTTAGCCACAGAGATGGGGTCCAAGTTTACTTTGGGTGAAGCACACCATGATTTCTTTATTCTTAACCTTTGGTTAAAAAAAAAGAAGGTGGTGAATCTGTGGAATTCATTGCCACTTTTGGCTGTGGCGGCCAAGTCAAAGCGGAGATTGATAAGTTCTTAATTAGTAAGGGCATCAAAGGTTACGGGGAGACGGCAGGAGAATGGAGTTGAGATGGGAAAATAGATCAGCCGCCCTTAAATGGTGGTGCAAACTCAATGGATTGAATGGCCTAATTCTGCTTCTATGTCGCAGAAGCTAAGCCATTGTTACCCTGAACGTTATGTGTGACTATAACTAATCTTTGCCTACATTTCACTTTGCAGTACACAATTAAAATTATTGTCTTTAATCAAGAAAGAGAGGAGTAGGACCCAACAAATAGCACTTACACAGTTTCCGATCCAAACCCAGATCTCCACTTAAATCACAAGGGCTATCACTCGCTAAATGTTCAACTGATTTTCAACCATGAAGTGAAATTTTGCATAATCATAGCCAAGGTTTCAGGAAATTCACATGGTTTATTTGTTCTCAGCAGTTTATGATGCCTGCCATATTTCAGCCATTGTGTAACTTGGAGGAATGGGGTTATTTCTTCTTTTATAGGATGCTCATCACTCTCAAAGGTCCTATCATTGCAGTTGAGATACAGTTGAGGAGCCACCAGGGCACCAATCGAGAATGTCTTTGTGGGATTCAAGGTGGGATTTGGATACTATCAGTGTGGAAACAGGTCCATTGGTCCACCGAGTCCGCGCTGACCAGCGATCCCCGCACATTAACACTATCCTACACACACTAAGAACAATTTACCAAGCCAATGTACAAAGTGTACATCTTTGAGGTGTGGGAGGCAACCAGACATCCCGGAGAAAACCCACAAAGTCACATTGTATGTTGGGAGAAGTCACAAACCCACAAAGTCACATTGGATGTTGCTGCCTGAAAGCGCTTTTTCACGGGGCGACTTGACGCAAGATGTAACCAGAGTGAAGTGGTCGTGGTCTAGCACGATATCACACGATATAACGGGGGGTAGATAAAGAGTTCCCACGGTACTCGGCATTTCTGTTATTTGTGCGAGTGACTTGTCCGTCTCCCGAGCTTTCCCGTTAAATCTTGAATGAACATTGTGAACTGTAAAATCATCACGTGGCACAAATGATGTCACTTTTTTTTCACACACTATAAATATCCTCCCTTGGTTGAATTGGCTCATTTGGAGACATGTTTTACTGTGTATGTGGGAGACACAGATGGACTGAGCACAGTACCTCGGTCTTACTGTGTGTGGGAGAGGGGGAGAAAGAGACGTACACTCACAGAGGCAGAGTCTCTCAGCCTGTGTAAGAGGGAGGGAGGGAGAGAGAGAGAGAGGCACACACAAGGTGGATGTGAAATCTCAACTGCCTGTTTCAGTGACAGACACCCGCCGCCAGTAAATGAAGACATCCCCATCTGTCTCCCCCTCCTCTCCCTCGACTCCCCCACCTTTCCCTCCCAACTCCAGTCCCGTCCCGACCCCCTGGGAAACTGAAAGGAGCAACAATCAACTGCTGCCTGCCCGCTGATATGACAATAAAGGCTACTTTACTTTACTTTACTTTACTTTACTGAGTTAATGAGTTCCCACGGTAGACTGTAAAACTGGGACCCTGGTTCTGGACTCCCCCAACATCGGGAACATTCTTCCTGCATCTAGCCTGTCCAATCCCGTAGATACTGATTAGACCGGTATCTATTTATTTACTTTATTAATGATTTCAATTAAATATTGGGAACATCAGGCCGCAAACGTTATTTCTTGAGTGTTAGTGCTGGACTTTGACTCGACCTTCCTAGTTAGCCGGCGCCTGAGACTGAGCCAAGCAATGTCCAGACCTGACTTCAACACAAAGTGATGGAGGAACTCAAAGGGTCAGGCTCGTTCAACGCTCTGTGTTTTGCTCGTGATTCCTGCATCTGCAGTTCCTCGTGTCTACAGACCAGAGTTGCCACTTGACTCCGAGATGACCATCATAGAGCATACGGAAGATAGACACGAAATGCTGGAGTAACACAGCGGGACGGGCAGCATCTCCGGAGAGAAGGAATGTGTGACGTTTCGGTTCTAGACCCTTCTTCAGAGTCTCGTCCCGAAACGTCACCCATTCCTTTTATCCAGATGCTGCCCGTCCAGTATTTTATGTCTGTCTCCAGTATTACTGTGTCTATCATCGGCGCAAACCAACATCTACAGTTCTTTCCGACACATTAGAGGATACCGTCTCGCCATCACTCGGATTACCCGCTTCATTTCCATAACGTTGCCACCTCTCTTTACTTTGCTTACTGAAGCCTGATCCTTGTCACACCCAGTGCTCTATCGCCCAGCCTCTCATCTTTCAATCGGGTTCGGCCAGGAAGGAACTGCAGATGCTGGATTAAAACGAAGATAGACACAACATGTAGCTCAGCGGGACAGGCAGCATATCAGAAGGGTCTCAACCCGAAATGTCACCCATTCCTTCTCCCCAGAGATGCTGCCTGTTGCGCTGAGTTCCTCCATTTTGTGTCTACCTTGGGTTTATCCAGGATCTCCCCGTTGATGTCCTAACTCGCTTTGGTTTGTTATTATTGTCTCATATCGAGAACCAGCAGATACAGGTTTAGGTTCGGGGGGAATGATTTAATGAGAGCCTAAGGGGTAACTATTTTACGCAAAGGGTGGTGGGTGTATGGAATGAGCTATCCGTTAAGGTAGTTGAGGCAGGTACTGTCGCAATGTTTAAGACGCATTAGACTGAAGCATGGATAGGATAGGTTTAGATGGTTATGGGCCAAACGCGGGCAAGTGGGACTAGTGTAGATGGGACATATTGGTCGGTGTGGGCAAGTTGGGTCGAAGGGCCGGTTTCTACGCTGTATGATTCTATGCAGGGAATAAACTTTTGTTTGCGTGCTATACAATCATATCAGATAATGCTATACATGAATATAACCAAGCCACGTAGTCTGAAGAAGGGCCTCGACCCGAAACGTCACCCGTTCCTTCTCTTTAGAGATGCTGCATGTCCCGTTGAGTTACTCCAGCATTTTGAACCGTCGAGTTACTCCAGCATTCTCTTTAAACCGGCATCTGCTGTTCCTTCCGACACATGCACAAGAACACCAGGTAGAGCGAAGAGGAAAATACCAGAGTTCAGAATATATGTTTTCAGGACAGTTCCAGGGGGAAAAAGTCCAATGTCCGCATTGAGGTAGGTTGGTAGATCGGGTCAGTGCCCAAACGAATGGAAGGAAGAACCGTTCTGAAGCCGGATAAGAATAGGTGGTCGGCGCGGACTCGGTGGGCCGAAGGGCCTGTTTCCGCGCTATATCTCTAAAATCTGAAGTTAGGTAATGTCTAAAGGAACTGCAGATGCTGGTTAATACGCACAAAAGGACACAAAATGTTGGTGTAACTCAGCAGGTAAGTCAGATCTGGGAAGAAAAACATAAAAAGCTGGAGTAAGTCAGCGGGTCAGGCAGCATCTCTGGAGAAAAAGAATAGGTGGCGATTCGAATCGGAACCCTTCTTCAGACATCCTAATCGGAATTGAGTCTGAAGATGTGTCTCGTCCCGAAACATCACCTATTTTTCTCCAGAGATGCTGCTTGACTCGCTGAGTTACTCCAGCTTTTTGTGTCTGTCTTCGGTTTAAACCAGCATGTGCAGTTCACTCCTTACACGGGTCTCTGGAGAACATTGATTGGTAGCGTTCCGGACCCTGCTTCGGAAAGGCATCGATCGCTAGTCGGCGAGGACTCCGACCTGTATCTCTCAAAGAAGTACATGTGAAAAATTTCTCACGGACCATAAAAATGCGGGACCTTTCAGTAAAGTCCCTTTTAAAGTCCCTTTTAAAGATTATAGTTATTTTCTTGAATCTCATTAACATAACTCATGAATAAGTTGATGTCCATATGCGGATGCAAATCTTTATTTTTTAAATTCAATCCCACAGAAGACAATTTTTACTCACCTTCTGTCCCCTCTGTCCAGCTTCCGGATTCACCGTTCGCAGGAGTTCCCACGGTAACCGCAAGAGTTATTACGGATATCGCACGGATATCGCACTGGCCACTACGTTCATATAATGTTGCAATGCTCAACCACAAGTGTACAAGTCACTCTTGGAGAAATTCAAACTTGCTTGAATTTTCTCCCGAGTCACCAAGTTACACGATTACCTGCCGTTAGCGCCACGGTGGTCCACGGTGGTCCACGAATGCCGTACTGTTACCGCACGAGGTTCCCACGATGTTAAACTCTGGTTAACTCTTGTGTCAAGTCGCCCCATGAAAAAGACCTATGACAGTCTCTGGCGCTGTAAAGCAGCAACTCTACTACTGCGTCACCATGTCGCGCTGACATTGACAACAGTCGGAGCTTCGGCAGTCTTCATCCACCTAGGGTTCAATCTTTTTTATTCTTCTGCATGCCCACAATTCCTTGGGCAATGTCCACTGCATGGTCCATGATGTGAATATCATTAGAGGTTAAGTCTTGCCCGTGGGCTTCAAACCGAAGATGGAAGATCAACCAAGAGAGGAGCGTGACAGCAGACACCAATGGCAAAGGATGATTTGCACCGCCAGGCTGGAAAAAGAACCTGCCGATTTTCTATTGGACTTCACTTCACTTGGTCTGCACCCAACCAGTCATTGATATCCTAATGTACGTGGGAATAAAGCAACTAAACATTACCTATACTCGCAAACCCAGACCAGGATCTATGCCCAGTCTGCAGTGCAGGCTTTTTGGATGAACTTGACTGCCAGGACACTTCATCTACAAAAATTAAATTCAGATTCCACAGTCACTTATGACATTGCTGGAAAGGCATCAATGTCTGGTTTAGTTTAGTATAGTTTAGAGGTACAGTGTGGAAACAAGCCCTTCGGCCTACCGCATGCACGCCGACCAGTGATCCCCGCACACTAACACTATCGATGTTGGGGAAGTCCAGAACAAGGGGTCACAGTTTAAGGATAAGGGGGAAATCTTTTAGGACTGAGATGAGGAAAACATTTTTCACACAGTGAGTGGTGAATCTCTGGAATTCTCTGCCACAGAAGGTAGTTGAGGCCAGTTCGTTGGCTATATTTAAGAGGGAGTTAGATGTGGCCCTTGTGGATAAAGGGATCAGGGGGTATGGAGAGAAGGCAGGTACAGGATACTGAGTTGGATGATCAGCCATGATCATATTGAATGGCGGTGCCGGCTCGAAGGCCGAATGGCCTACTCTTGCACCTATTTTCTATGTTTCTATGTACACACACCAGGGATAATTTACAATTTTGCCAAGCCAATTAAAATAGAAACCTGTACATCTTTGGAGTGTAGGAGGAAACCGGAGCACCCGGAGAAAACCTATTCAGGTCACGGGGAGTATGTACAGACAGACAGCACCATAGTGAGGATCGGATCTCTGGTGCTGTGAGGCACCGAAGCTGCTGCTGTGCCACCGTGCACTGTCTTCTCAGTACCTTTCTCCAAGAAGAAATCACATACACAAGCATTGGTTACTGAATTATCCACACTGAAGGAAGAAAGAATCTTTGAAAAGTATCTGACATCATGAAGGTAGACAAAAATGCTGGAGAAACTCAGCGGGTGAGGCAGCATCTATGAAGCGAAGGAAATAGGCGACATTTCGGGTCGAGACCCTTCATTTGATACTAAGAAAATTAATGAAATAGAAGGAATTGTGGACACGAAGAAGAATAATAAAGATAAAATGCAAGTGGGTGAAGAAGGTATCATCGTCCACTGATATCAATGTTATGCACGGCTGGAACACATTGGAAATGATCTAAGGCAGTGATGGTGAACTCAAGAGCTCCTATGTCAGCCTACCCCTCGTGTTGTAACTATCAATGATTCATGAGACTACTGTTCTCTTCATAAATTGAGCAGCCGTCTGTGACACCATCGGCCCAGAGAACTATTCCCGACTCCAGCTATATTGGGTCACTTACTTAGTCTAGACATAACTATGCAATTAATACTGCTGAGCTTACTGTATCTGTCCGAACCATGCAACTTTTGCAGACATCTAACTAATGAACAGTTTTGTGTCCTACTCGTCTGAAGCCTAACCTTGAAAATGTGGCAGAGTTCACCTCATGAAACATCGAAAGGTTTTTCAAAACCTATGCAGTGATTTTCAAAAACATGGTGCTCACAATTGCTGATGTCTGACACTTATTTCAGAGCCCTGACAAAAATGACCTCCGAAACTTGTAGAATAGAAAATAAAAATGCTGAAATCACTCAGCGATTTTTTTTGCCTCAGAAGAGCAACATCTGTGGAAAGAGAAACGGTGTTAAAGTTTCAGGCCAAAGAATGTTCCGATGAACTGAAAAGGAGAGAAATCAAGCTTGTATCATGCTATGTGGGGGATGGAGGAGAGTTGGCAGGATCGGGGGCGGGGGGGGGGGGGGGGGAGTGGAGCATGGAGAATGAGTAGAACAAGGGAACTATCTCTGAGGGGGATGCCAAGGTTGCCTATCCCAGGAGGGAAATTGATCTGCCAACAGTCATAAAAACACAAAATACATGTAAAATGAAATTAAAGCGGCTAGTGGACAGGATTGGGGATGTGCAAAGATTGGGGAGGGTGGGGTAGTGGGGGTGAAGGGGAGTCAGTCTACCCCACAACAGAAGGGGAAGGAGTTGTACAGTTTGACAGCCACAGGGAAGAAGAATCTCCTGTGGTGTTCTGTCCTGCATCTTGGTGGAACCAGTCTAACGCTGAAGGTACTCCTCAGGTTGACCAGTGGTCAGCTATTAATGAGGTCTTCTGGCCAATGGTTTAAGACGAGCAGTTTTGGAAGGAGAATATGGTTCTTTCTTCATAAAAGCGATGAAATTAATGTGTTTAGAGAGTGAAAGCACATACAACGGGTGATAAGAGTTGTGGAATGCAGGGCTGCAGGACATGCTCGGTAACATGGGCTGCGCTATTGGAGAGAGGAAATCTGAACCAACCACACAGGTGGATGACCAGGCCGTTTTGATACAGACTACGAGAGCAACTTACCTGAAGTTGTAGAATTTAACACTGAGCATGGAAGGCTGCAACGGTCCCAGAATGAAGGTAAATGCTGTCCCTCAAACGTATGTTGGGCTCAGTTATAACAATGCAGGAGGACACACGTAGATAGCTTAGATTGGAAATGTGGTGGAGAATTAAAGTGGCAAGTGACAGGAAGCTCATAATTGCCTCCTGTAGACTGAATCAAACAACCTGCACTTGTTTTCTCAAATGTGGAGGAGATCATGTTGTGAGCACCAAATGCGACAGCACATGTTATCCCTTGACCTGTCTCTGCAACAACATTGACTCACTCCATCTCACAGCTGTCCGATCTGCAATGCCATTTTTCCCACTGCTCTTGATGCTGCAGCAGGTGACATTTTTCCTTTTTTTTCTCAGATGTGTCGCAGCGGCAGAGTTACTGCCTTACAACACCAGAGACCCAGGTTCGATCCTGACCACAGGCGCTGTCTGCACGGAGTTTGTACGTTCTCCCCGTGACATTGTGGGTTTACTCTGGGTGCTCTGGTATCCTCCCACACTACAAAGACGTACAGGCTAGTAGCCTAATTGGCTTGGTTTAATTGTAAATCATTCCTTCTGTGTGTAGGATAGTGTTAGTGTACAGAGTGATCGCTTGTCGGTGCGGACTCAGTGGGCCAGTGGGCCTGTTTCCGCACTGTAGCTCTAAACTAAAACTAAAAGCTTCTGAATTTCCCAAACTTCTCAAGATGTTCCTCGAACATTGCTCTCCTGTGACCCCATCCTTTCGCCCAGTTCTAACCCCTGCCATACTTTCACCTGGCTTTCTGATCTTCCCTCTCTGATCCCAAATCATTCCTCAGTTTAGGATGGGCAGGACCCACACAGTGAATGGTAGAGCTCTGGGGAGTGTTGTAGAGCAGAGGGATCAAAGAGTGCAGGTGCTTGGTTCCTTGAAGGTCGAGTCGCAGGTAGATCGGGATGTGTAAAAGGCATTTGGCACATTGGCCTTCATCAGTCAGAGTATTGAGCATAGAAGTTGGGAGGACATGTTGCAGTTGTATAAGACGTTGGTGAGGCTGCATTTAGAGTATTGTGTTCTGTTCTGGGCACTCACTATGTTATAGGAAAGATGTTGTCAAGTTGGAAAGGGTACAGAGAAGATTTACAAGGATGTTGCCAGGACTAGAGGGTCTGAACTATAAGGAGAGGTTGAGTAGATTGGGACTCTATTTCTTGGAGTGCAGGAGGATGATGAGTAATCTTATAGAGGTGAAAATCATGAGAGGAACAGATTGGGTAGATGCACAGAATCTCTTGCCCGCAGTAGGCAAATCAAGGACAAGAGGTTTAAGGCAAGGGTTCCCAACCTGGGGTAAATTTCACCTACCCAGGGGTAAATTTGTAGATTCTGGATTTGTACATATTTTTTCTCATTGACTGACTGTGTTTGCTTCTGGTATTCCGGTATCTGTTCATCATTAGTTGTTCTTAAATAAGTGAAATAACATTGTTATGTGCTATTACCGTTGCTAGGGGTAAAGGGGATGAAAAAGGTTGGAAACCTCTGATTTTAAGGTGAAGGGGAAAAAATTTAATAGGAATCTGAGGAGTACCTTTTCCACACAAAGGGTGGTGGGTGTGTGGAACAAACTGCTAGAGGAGGTAGTTGAGGCAGGGATTATCCCAACATTTAAGAAACAGTTAGACAGGTACATGGGATAGGTACATTGTAGGGATATGAGTCAAATGTGGTCAGGTGGGACTAGTGTAGCTGGGACATGTTGCTGGTGTGAGCAAGTTGGGCCGAAGGGCCTGTTTCCACACTGTATCACTCTATGACTCTAAAGGAGTAATTGAAGATCATCACCTCAGACATGACACAAGATGGCAAAAAGTGATCGCCGCACCTCCTATAATTTTCTGAGATCTGGACGATTGCGTTTGTTGCTTTCAATGTGGCCTCCTCTTCGTCGAAAAGACCAGACACAGACCAGCCGACCACTTTGCCTAGCACCTGCGTTCTGTCCACTATGGCCATCTGGATCTCCGAATTGCTAGCCATTTTAGGTTCTGGGACACGCTTACACTAGACGCACCCTTCTTTCCCCCACCTGACTCTTACCTCCCAGTTAAAGTATCTTTAATTGTATCTAGCTAATGCTTGCTAGCTTTTGACCCTCCCTCTCCCCTGTCTCTCTATACCGGTTAGTTCCCCTTTACTCTTTTATTCCAGATGAAGGGTCTCAACTCAAAACTTAAAAAACTTCCCACCGCACATGCTTCCTGATCCAATTAGTTCCTCTAGCTACTCTCCTTCCTTGCACAAAATTCCAGGATCTGCAGTCTTTTGTGCCTCCGAACCTCTGGAGGGATCAGCGGGACTCAGGATCTGCGGATGCAAAGGGAGGTAGACACAAATGCTGGAGCAACTCAGCGGGACAGGCAGCATCTCAGAAGTGAAGGAATAGGTCACCAGGGCTGGCCTTAAGCCGATTGGACCAATTGCTCCCAATTGGGCCCCGTGCCTAACGGGGGGGGGGGGGGGGGGGGGGGGGGGGGGGATCCTCGCTAATTTCCCGTATTTCGTATGGAAATATGAATTCTCTTTGTTAAACAAAGATTTTTTTTTTTTAAACATTCGTCATACGGATTTTTTTCAAAACGAACATGGGTAACAACCGCTGCACGGCCATCAGACACAAACGATTTGTTAACTACTACTGTTAGCACTTGTTAACAAGCCAGTAGTTAACAAGTAGTTATACAATGTATCATCAATGCATCGATCCACATTCCTCAGTAAATGTAATTGTGTTTTGACCAAGTATTAATGACGTCGCGTTCCTTTGAATAAAATTCACACGGCGTCATTAATACTTGATCAAAACACAATTACATTTACTGAGGAATATAGATCGATACATTGACAACACATTGAGAATTTTTTTTAACTCACCATCATGATTGAGGGCTCCGGACTTCTTCTTGGTGGGGCTTCTTCTTGGTGTGCAGGTTAGTCATTTACCTACTGACCCTGTGTCTCTCTTTTTTTTGCTCTCTCCCTCCCTTTCTCTCTCTCCCACTCTCTCTCCCGCTCCCCATCTCGTCTTTCTCTAGCTCTCTCACTCCTGCTCTCTCACCCTATCGCCTCGACATTCCCAGAATCATTGACGTTTTGCGGTAAACAAAAATGCTGGAGGAACTCAGCGGGTGAGGCAGCATCTATGGAGTGAAGGAAATTTCGGGCCGAAACCCTTCTTCAGACCCGGGCCGAAACGCTAGCTATTTCCTTCACTCCATAGATGCTGCCTCACCCGCAGAGTTTCACGAGCATTTTTGTCTACCTTCAATTTTCCAGAATCTGCAGTTCCTTCGTAGACGTTTTGCGGTGACGGCTGCATCTGCAGTTCCTTTCTGTTGGGGGGGGGGGGGGCAGAGTCCTGACCCATGGCGGCTCCTGGTCTATTCCCTCTGCGGGTGCCGCCTTGCCCGCTGGGTTTCTCCAGCACTCTGTGTTTTTTGTTTGGCTCTGAAGTTGAAGGTGGACACAGGGGGCTGTGATGGCTCAGCGGTCTCATGGGGGGCTTATAGCAACTACCCTCCCCCCCCCCTTCCTTCCCAACCTCAGCCTCATTGACATAAGCGTACCCCTAGTTCCTAAAACCCATTTCCAGCACTGATTGCAATATATATGTAACACCACATTGCAGGTTCTACAGAGATTTCCGTGGTTTCTGTAAATATGAGTATAAGTCTAAGGGACATTGGCAGAACATATTTGAGTGGCAGTAAAAAGAGGGGTGTAGCCAAGGCAAAGAAGGCCGAAGCAGAAAAGGAGAAGGTGTATTAGATAAGTATTTCAACAAAACTATCTCAGAAAATGCAGAAGAGCAAGTGAACCTTTGCCAGATCCCTAAACAGCCTTCAGAGTGCAATGTTTTAATCAAGTGGTAGATAAAGCACTGCAAACACTGCAAACACTTGAGCCACAGTTTGAACAACTGAAAAAGTATCAACATTTATTTGGATTCTTGTGCAATTTTCAGGACTTGTCCAAGGACACCATAAGAATATGTACAGCAGATCTGGAAGTGGCATTGACAGAGGTCAAGGAAAAAGGTCAAGTTAAAACCACAAAACTGGCTGATATAGATGGATACATGCTTTGTGAGCATGTGACTGATCAAAAATTACTTGAGATCATCAATTCAGCAAGAACGTTTGAACAGTTTGGCAATTATGTCTATTGAATCTGAAATTAGCAGGAGTTTAAACTTTGACAAAATTCTAAAAGACTTTGCAGAGAAAAAAGCAAGAAAGAGAACTTTCTCATAAAAGGCAATACTGATATGACCCGTCACATGCCATCAGGGTAGGCAAGGAAGGCACGGCCTACCCTGACTAAAATTATATAATGATAATTATTAAAAAATAAATAGTAAAGGCACGGAAGAATTATGCCTACCCAAGAGATCGATCTCTTAGGTAGGTATAATTCTCTGTGCCTTTCATGCGCAGTACATGTAATACGGGACAGTGTGTGGAGCTGATGTGCCGTAGACGCTGCTTCAAGCCATCAATGACAAGGGGAGCTGAAGGCAGCTGAAATTCTGCCTTTGCAGTGTGGACTGTGTACTGTGCATGCACAGCAGCCAACTGCACATGTACAGCGCAAGTTTCTTGGTGGGTTTTTCAAAGATGAATTATCATTATCTTAAGAGTACCTTAGGAAACAAAGAGAGAAGAATGGAGTTTGTGTACAAATAATGCGGTAAGTAGATTTATTTGAGCTAAATGTTTTTAAATACTGTATTTCCCGGAAATGAAGAGGCAACTTTTTACCCAAAAATAAGGCACGAAAATGTACCTGCATCTTTTGAGGCTGAAGGTTAGGTTGTTAGCCAAGAAAGATAGACTTCGTTAACCAGCAGTACAGCAACATCAAGAATTATGTTGCTGTACTGAGGGATAGCCAAGTATATCCCTTAAGTTCCTTTCACAGCGTGTGGGTAGTCTGGCCAGGGGTAAAGTTGCGGGGAGGGCAGGAGTGTTGAGAAGGAGGGGGTCGGAGATCATGCCAGCATCCAGCTCAAGAGCGGGCCTGCGGGCAATGGATAACAGGACAGCGGGCGGTGGAGCTCACTCCATATGTCAGTGCGAGTAACCTCAATTTGTCCCTGGTGGGTTACTGGCATGATCCCCGACCACCTCCTTCTCAACGCTCCTGCCCTCCCCGCAACTTTACCCCTGGCTAGACTCTCCACACACTGTGAAAGGAACACTCCCCCAAATTGGTCCCTTGAACAAGTATTGTCATTCAATAAGAGCAAAGAGGTCTTTCTGCGGTTGTACAGAGCCCTAGTGAGACCACACCTGGAGTATTGTGTGCAGTTTTGGTCCCCTAATTTGAGGAAGGACATTCTTGCTATTGAGGGAGTGCAGCGTAGGTTTACAAGGTTAATTCCCGGGATGGCGGGACTGTCATATGCTGAAAGAATGGAGCAGCTGGGCTTGTACACTCTGGAGTTTAGAAGGATGAGAGGAGATCTCCTTGAAACATATAAGATTGTTAAGAGCTTGGACATGCAAGAGGCAGGAAACGATGTTGGGGGAGTCCAGAACCAGGGGCCACAGTTTAAGAATAAGGAGGAAGCCATTTAGAACAGAGACGAGGAAACACTTTTTCTCACAGAGTGAGTGTGGAATTCTCTGCCTCAGAGGGCAGTGGAGGCAGGTTCTCTGGATGCTTTCAAGAGAGAGCTAGATAGGGCTCTTAAAAATAGTGGAGTCAGGGCATATGGGGAGAAGGCAGGAACGGGTTACTGATTGGGGATGATCAGCCTTGATCACATTGAATGGCGGTGCTGGCTCGAAGGGCCGAATGGCCTACTCCTGCACCTATTGTCTATTGTCTATTGACAACTGATTCAACTTGTCCCGGTGTGCTCCCGTTTTTCCCACCATCTCTCCACCTGCCGTCCCCCTGCACCCCCCACCCATTCAGTAATTCAGAAAGAAGGAGATTTGGAAGCCCTGGGCAAATTGAATTGTTTCTTTCTATATATTTTTTTTTATTATTACGGAGAGGAGAACAATCTGCGCAAGCACGGTTTAAGATTTTTTTTAAAGCCGAGTGACTGCCTACCCTGAGTACTCACGACACGTGCCTGATTATGACATTTATAATTATATATTCATATTTCTATGAAAATTGTTCCCAATTGGGCCCCTCACCTCCTAAGGCCGGCCCTGTAGGTGACGTTTCGGGTCGAGACCATCCTTTCGACTTCAGTCTCAACCCGAAACGTCACCCATTCCTTCTCTCCAGAGATGCTGCCTGTCCCACTGAGTTACTCCAGCATTTTGTGTCTACCTTTGGTTGAAACCAGCATCTGCAGTTCCTTCCTACATGCGAGGCTAAGGAAGAGTCGACCTTTCAAGCCAAAACTCGCCATCAGACTGAAGTTGCAGAGAGAGGATGGGATAACAACATAAAGGATTTTGTGGCCAAGATAAATCATTTTAAGTTTAATTCAGTGGAGAAGAGGGATCATGTATGATTGGTACAAGGCAACATCGAGAACTGCAAGTTTTGTTTGTAAAGTATGTCATTTGATAAGCTGGTTCTCTGAGGTTTCGAAGAAACAAATGCTGTAGTTGCAGAAACACAGATATCAGTAGCATTGCGTGTGATGTGTGGGTGCAGGAACTGGATATTAAGTCATATATGGGTAGGACCTGGTGACTCACTGGGCAATTTATTACTCATTGTGAACTAAAGCCCTGCCCAGCTCACTACTATTTCTTGGACATTGCACAAGAAATGTATCGTGCCTGTTTTGGCTCAGTAATAACACCCACTCCTGTTTAGTTTTTTAAGTTTAGTTTAGTTTAGTTTAGAGATGCAGCGAGGACAAAGGCCCTTCGGTCCAACGAGTCCACACAGACCAGCGATCCTCGCACATTAAAACTACCCTACATACACTAAGGACAATTTACATTTATCCCAAGCCAATTAACTTTTAAACCTGTACATCTTTTGTGGAGTGTGGAAGGAAATCGAAGATCTCGGAAAAAAAACCCACGCTGTTACGGGGAGAACGTACAAACTCCGTACAGATAATGACCCGTAGTCAGGATCGAACTCGGGTCTCCGGCGCTGCAAGGCAGCAACTCTACCCTGCCGCCCGATCAAGTAGAATAGGTTTCAAGTGCTCTTGGGCACAATACACAATCTCAGTTGACTCTACAGGATAGAGGGATGGGACTATCTTTCAATGGAGATTTCAAACTGTTACATCTGCCCCACTGGACTCATTTGTTTGAAGCGGAATATTTAAGTTTTCTTGGAAGTAACAAAATTTCACATTTGAAATTGATATATTTCTCGTAAGGAAAGGTACTCAATGGTGAATGGTTAGAAACACAGAAAAATCTAGCGTTTCTAAGTTTCCAGTTCTGCCTAATATTTAAATGCAACAGACATCACATTAACAATTTGATTGATTATTTATTTAATTGTAGTCGGTTGTGTAAGAGGTAGCTCAAACAAGTAATATAATTTTTAAATGCGTTAGTTAATTTTTAAATGTTTTTGATGCATTTTGGTGTTTTATTACCATTGTTCTAAAAGGACCCTAATGTAAAGATTGCTAAACCAAATACAACATGTATCAACACGGCCTTGAATTGAGATGAAAAGTATAATTTTTAAAGAAATTAAAAGACCAATTTACCAACCACAAAAAATGTTCTTGAACAGAATTTTGTTTAAAATGAGAAAACTCTGAAGATCAGAGCACTAATTTAAACTGTTGTTGTATTTGAAACAGAAAATGACCAAGGGCAAACCAAGAATGATAAATCTATCAAGAAAGTATTGTTGATTGATGGAGAGTGTGAGACAGAGAGAGAGAGAGGGAGATGGAAAGAGAGAAAGAGAGAAGGAGGATGGGAGGGAGAGAGCGAGAGAGGGAGAGAGGATGGGAGGGAGAGAGAGGGACATATCTATCCATGCACTGTATACTTGTATTTATACTTATGCATTTCAAATATGTATAGAGAGAGAGTGTGTGTGTGTGTGTGTGTGTGTGTGTGTGTGTGTGTGTGTGTGTGTGTGTGTGTGTGTGTGTGTGTGTGTGTGTGTGTGTGTGTGTGTGTGTGTGTGTGTGTGTGTGTGTGTGTGTGTGTGTGTGTGTGTTGGGCTGAAGGACCTGTTTCTATGTTGTATAATACTATAACTTTGTGACTCGATGACTCTAAAGAAAAATTAACAACAAGAAGTGCATTCTTGATGTAGTCTACTTTGAGCCTAACCAATTCTGTCCAAATCTACTGTAAAATATTTGTAGGACAGACACAGAGAGTGACTGGTTGCAGGCTGCAGTTTTTAAAGTGGTACACACATATGTAATATCATATAATCAAATATAAAAGCAGACAAAATTGAAAATACTCAACAGAACAGATGAAAAGTCTGATGAAAGCTCAATGATCTGAAAAACTGACGCTGTTTCACACTGCACATTTGCTGCCCGTCTAGCATTTTCAGCATTTTTGCGTTTATTTCAGATGGCCAGTAGCTATTGTTTTTCCACTGTTCAATTGCATCAGCTATATTTGTTAAAAATGAAAATCCATTCAGACAACTGCTTCATTCCCTATATCCGTCTCTTATATTGTCTTGTCAAAATATTCTGTCATGTTAGTCGAACATGATTTACAGTACCTTTAACAAATGTATGCTGGCTTTCCCTTTTTCGTTTTAAGTCAGATATTTTCCAAATGCCCATGAACATTACCCCAAAATAATAATTAACACAGAGGGTGGTGGGTTTGTGGAATGAACTGCCAGATGAAATAGTCGAGGCAGGTACAATAACAACATTTAATGACACTTGGACAAATACTTACAGTAGATGGAAAATGTTTATGTCACCATCTTGGATGGGGCATCATTGTCAACATGGATATGTTGGGCCAAATGGCCTGTTTCTTTGCTGCATGATTCTATTAACATTTTAAAATGCTTCCACAGCATTCAAAGTTAGTTTTCGGTTAAGACAGTTGGTAATTGTTTGGCATAACATCACATCCCTATTTCTCAATCTCCAAATTGAAAGATTATGGGAAACTCATCTGCAATCTCCAACTCCACTTCCCTGGCAACCTTAAAAGCATCTCATCCAGATCAAGTATCTTGTTTATTTTACACACAAGGCTTCCTAATAATTACTCCTTATCAGTTTCACTACATCCATTATCACTGCCAACACTACAGTACTTCTGTTGAAATATTGCCAACACTTTATTCCTGGTTAATGACCTATACAAAATACTAATTAAATATTCTCATCTATCCTCCATCAAGAAGCACAGATTACCTTCATGGTCCCTAACTGGCCACAGCTATCTTCTTATTAGTTGCTTATTATTCACAAAGAGAGCTTTTAAGTCACTTTTTTTTTTAATGTTAATTGACGTCCTTTTCTCGTATTCACCCTTTGTCCACCCTGGTGTCCTTTTCATTCCTCTCTCATCTCACCATATTTAGCCTGATTCTCAGAAGTTGATTAATTTCACATGCTTAACACAACCTACTTTTTTATGTTTCACTATATTATATATCACCTGTGTCACTGAAGAAACTCTGGCTTTGGTCCCCCTATTTTCTCTCCTCTGGAAATGTACCTCATCTTTACATGAACCATTACCTTTTTCAAGGGCTTTCATTGTTCTATTACAGTTTTACCTGCCTGGCTTTGGCCAGATCTCCACTCGTTCCATTGAAGTCAGTCTTCCTTCAAATGATCTTTTGTTTAGTTTGCTTCTTGCCCTTCTTCACCATTGATCCTGTGATTTTCAGTTCTACTGTAGTTACACTTGGCCCACTTAGCCCTTCTCAATATCCAATATCAGATCCACCAAAGCCTTATCGGTATGAGAGAGCTTCCCCCTACACTTTTCCGAAATGTCTTTCTCCCTGTCGTCCTCCACACTTTACCTTCTGCTGTAACATTTACACCAATCAATAGGTGAATAATGATAGAATAATGAGAGGCATGGATAGAGTGGATGTGGAAAGGATGTGGTGGGAGAGTCTAGGACCAGAGATCATAGCCTCAGAATTAAAGGGCGCTCTTTTAGAAAGGAGGTGAGGTGGAACTTATCTTTAGTCAGAGGTTAGTTAATCTGTGAAACTCATTGCCACAGAGGGCTGTGGAGGCAAACCCAGTGGATATTTTTAAGGCAGAGATAGACAAATTCTTGCTTTTAACGGGTGTCAAGTGATATGGGGAGAAGGCAGGAAAATGGGATTAGGAGGCAGAGATCAGACATGATTGAATGGCAGAGTAAATGATGGGCCGAATGGCCTTATTCTATTCCTGTAACATGTGAACTTGTAAATATCAAGATCGAAGAATTCACCCCCATATCACTACTCTACAATTCTTCCACAGCTCTACATTTCCATTATAGATTTGATTCTTTATTTCCCTCTCACTACTTGTTGGCCTTTGGTACACCACTGGCACCATGATAACAGACTTCTTGCTTCTCAATCAATCAAATAGTTCCTGTAATTAAAAAAAAAGATAAAGCCAGAATCAGTTCCCAGGTCAGACTACATCTGTGAAAAGTTACATTTATTCCAAGTTTCAGGTCATCAGAACTGGAAACACGAGAAAACAAGTTAGTTTTAATTTGCAGAAAGGGTGGAAGAGGGAAGGATGGGACAAAGGGAAAATCTCTGTAGGGTGAGCTCTGGATTACTGAGGTGATTTTCATCTGTATTGAATCATTTGGTTGATAGATTAATGACAGCATTTAGGGTCCTGTCCCACAATGCGAGTTTACCCAAGAGCTCTCCCGAGTTTAAAAAAAATCAAACTCGTGGTAAGTACGTAGAATGTACGTAACGGCTACGTCGGAGTTCGTGGATGTCTCGTAACAGCTCGTAGGTACTCGGAGCTAACGGCAGGTACTCGGGAAATGCGGTAACTCGTGAAGTTTTTCTGCACTGTGAAAAATGTCCACGAGAGCCCCGAGTACCTACGAACGTCTATTACCGTAATTCTCTGAGTTCGAATCAGGGGAAACTCGGGAGAACTTTTGAATTACCTCGTACAGTGGGACAGGCCCTTAAAACAAAAGGAACAGGTAACAAACTTTGACGAAGTTTCTGGCTTTGTTCCCTCAAGGGCATCCGATTTTCCCAGCAATGTATCTTCCGTAAAGAAATGTGTATGAAGTAACTGCAGATGCTGATTTAAATCAAAGATAGACACAAAATGCTGGAGTAACTCAGCGGGACAGGCAGCATCTTTGGAGAGGAGAGTGTGACGTTTTGGGACGAGACGCTTCTTCAGAATGCTGAGTTACTCCAGCATTTTGTGTCTATCTTCCTTAAAGAATTACCTTTCCAATTCCCATTTCACCCTTCTCTATCTTTTCTAAGCACTTTATATCCATGAAAATGATGTTCCCATTCCTGAACCTTTTTGTGCTATACTTCAGTTATCACATATTCACATGGTTTGTGAGGGTATTTGTGCTTTCAGTTTCTCTAAGTGTATTTACTATAGTCTGTGAACCCACACATATACATTCTAAACCAACTTTAACCTTTCTTGTCATCTTACAGTCTGCTACTCACAGGGAGCATAGAAGGGGTAAATCCCATAGCAGAGGTGTTTACAATTTTTATGGATGTATGTTTTAGGTAAGGACTAGGAGATTTAGAGGGGCATGGAGAAAGTTTTTTTTTTACCCACAGGGTGGTAGAAATCTGGAAACCATGGGTTGAGGTGGTGAATGCAGGTATTCTCACTACTTTCAAGAATTGATTTGATGAACACTTGAAATGCCATATTATAGAAAGCCAAAGGCTGAATACTGGAAAATGGGATAATGGAAACAGACCCTTCAGCCATTATGTCCTTTCCGACCAGCAAATGCCTTTCTGTGCTAATCCCATTTACCAGTTCTTGAAACATAGAAAATAGGAATCCTTGGACAGTCCTTGGACTTGTTCAGACAGGTTTCGCTGTCCGTCCATAATCTTCAAGGCCATTGTGTATATCCTGCTCTTATTAATCTACCCAGAGGGCATCGTCTTGTACGTATTAGAATCAAATTGTATCTACCAGTCCTCCGGCCATCTTACTAACTGATCAATATCATCTTGTTGACCATGACTACTCTGCTCAATATCAACAATGCTATAATTTTCATTTGCAAACTTTCTCATTGTGTTTCTTGCATTATCATACAAAATGTTGGAAGATATAATAAAATGGGTCGCAAACATTGATCCCTGTGATATTCAACAGATCCAAACCTCCAATTACAAAAATATCCCAGACACCCATTACTAAGCCAATTTTCGATTCAATTTGCCAACTTACCATGGACCCCATGCGAACCTAAGATAGACACAAAATGCTGCAGGAACTCAGTCAGCATCTCTGGAGAAAAAATATAGGTAACATTTTTGGTCAGGACCCTTCTTCAGACTGAGAGGTGGGGGGGGTGGGAGGGCAATAAACTGGAGGCGAGAAAAGGCCAGAACACATCAGGGCTGGCAGCAGATAACCTCAGGAAGAGTGGAGCACATAATGGCCCATTGTTGACTTTTACATCAGGGTGGCTCCGCAGTGGCTGCCTCGCCAACAGGCTGTCTCGTCCTTTTCCTTCTTTGTTGTTTTTCGTATGTGTTAAATGTATGTTTTAGTGTTCTTTAGCTTTGTTTTATGTGGGGGGGGGGGGGGGGTGGGGTGGGGTTGTTGGGGGAAACTTTTAAAAATCACTTACCTCGACATAGGGACCGACTTCAGGAACTCCAGGCTGCAGGAGCTTCGCCCGCCCTGATCGCGGGAGCTTCGACCGCCCCGATCGCGGGGGCTTCGATCGCCAGCTGCGGGAGCTTCGATCACCCCAACTGCGTTTGACTGCTCCATCCGTGGGAGAATAAGGAGGAAAGAAGATTACACTTTATTGCCTTCCTTCACAGTGAGGAATGTGGGGAATCCTCTGTGGTGAATGTTTATGTTAACTTTTGTTTAGTTGGGTGTCTTGCTGCTCTTTTTAGTATGGCTGTACGGTAAATCGAGTTTCGCTGTACCTAATTGGTACAAGTGACAATAAAATACCTTTGCGTCTTCTTTGTGGGACATTGTCAAAGGCCTTACTAAACCATGCATGCTAAATCAATCACTTTGATCTCATCAAATACTTTGAGATTGCTTTGAAAAATTCAGTCAAATTGATTAGTCAGGAACTTCCACTGACAAAATCATGCAAGATAGAGTTGTGGAGTCATAGAGTGGTAAAGTGTGGAAACAGGCCCTTCGGTCCAACTTGCCTTCACCACCCAACATGTTCCAGCTACACTAGTCCCACCTACCTGTGTTTGGTCCATATCCCTCCAAACTTGTCCTATCCATGTACCTGTCTAACTGTTTCTTAAACGTTTGGATTGTCCCAGTCTCAACCACCTCCTCTGGCATCTTGTTCCATGCACCACCACCCTTTGTGTGAAAATGTTACCCATCAGATTCCTATTAAATCTCTTCCCCTTCACCTTGAACCTATGTCCTCTGGTCCTCGATTCCCCTACTCTCGGCAAGAGATTCTGTGCATCTACACAACCTTTTCCTCTTATGATTTTATACACAGATAGTCACAAGACAAGATCACAAAGACTGTCATTTATTCAAATTTAGAGATACAGCATGTAAATGGGCCCTTTAGCCCACCGAGTCCATCAATCACCCATTCACACTAGTTCTATGTTATCCCAGTTTCTCATCCACTCCCTACACACCAGTGGCAATTTAGATGGGCCAATTAACATACAAATCCACCTGGGCTGGAATGGAACCAATGTCCTTTGGGGAGTGTTTGCTAGTGTTGTCGGGGAGGATTTAAACTAATGTGGCAGGGGGATGGGAGCATGAGATGAGAGACAGAGGGGTGTAAAATGAGGGTAGAAGCAATAGGTAGCAAGGTGAAAAGTAAAAGTGGCAGGCAGACAAATCCAGGGCAAAAATTAAAAAGGGCCACTTTTCAATATAATTATATAAGGGTTGTAAAAACAAGCCTGAAGGCTTTGTATCTTAATGCAAGGAGCATTCGTAATAAGGTGGATGTTGAATGTGCAGATAGTTATTAATGAATATGATATAGTTGGGATCACGGAGACATGGCTCAAGGGTGACCAAGGCTGGGAGCTGAACATCCAGGGATATTCAATATTCAAGAGGGATAGACAGAAAGGAAAAGAAGGTAGGGTAGCGTTGCTGGTTAGAGAGGAGATTAACCCAATAGAAAGGAAGGACATTAGCTTGGAGGATGTGGAATTGATATGGGGAGAGCTGCGAAACACTAAGGGGCAGAAAACGCTAGTGGGAGTTGTGTACAGGCCACCTAACAGTAGTAGTGGAGTTGGGGATGGCATCAAACAGGAAATTAGAAATGCGTGCAACAAAGGTAAAACAGTTATAATGGGTGACTTCAATCTACATATAAATTGGGTGAATCAAATAGGAAGAGGTGCTGACGAAGAGGATTTCTTGGAATGTATGCAGGATAGTTTTCTAAACCAACATGTAGAGGAACCAACGAGAGAGCAGGCTATTCTAGACTGGGTATTGAGTAATGAGGAAGGGTTAGTTAGCAGTATTGTTGTGCGTGGCCCCTTTGGCAAGAGTGACCATAATATGGTTGAGTTCTTCATTAGGATGGAGAGTGACATTGTTAATTCAGAAACAAGGGTCCTGAACTTAAAGAAAGGTAACTTTGAAGGTATGAGACGTGAATTGGCCAAGATAGACTGGCAATTGATTCTTAAAGGGTTGACAGTGGATATGGATATGGAAGGCATTTAAAGACTGCATGGATGAACTACAACAATTGTTCATCCCAGTTTGGCAAAAGAATAAATCAGGGAAGGTAGTGCATCCGTGGATAACACGGGAAATCAGGGATAGTATCAAAACAAAAGATGAAGCAAACAAATTAGCCAGAAAAAGCAGCTTACCAGAGGACTGGGAGAAATTCAGTCCAGCAGAAGAGGACAAAGGGCTTAATTAGGAAAGGGAAAATAGATTATGAAAGAACACTGGCAGGGAACATAAAAACTGACTGCACAAGTTTTTATAGATATGTGAAGAGAAAAAGATTAGTTAAAACAAATGTAGGTCCCTTGTAGTCAGAAACAGGTGAATTGACCATGGGGAACAAGAACATTGCAGACCAATTGAATAGCTACTTTAGTTCGGTCTTCACTAAGGAAGACATAAATAATCTGCCGGAAATAGCAGGGGACTGGGGGTCAAATGAGATGGAGAAACTGAGTGAAATCCAGGTTAGTCGGGAAGCGGTGTTAGGTAAATTGAATGGATTAAAGGCCGATAAATCCCCAGGGCCAGATAGGCTACATCCCAGAGTGCTTAAGGAAGTAGCCCAAGAAATAGTGGATGCATTAGTGATAATTTTTCAAAACTCTTTAAATTCTGGAGTAGTTCCTGAGGATTGGAGGGTTGCTAATGTAACCCCACTTTTTAAAAAGGGAGGGAGAGAGAAAACGGGGAATTACAGACCAGTTAGTCTAACATCGGTAGTGGGGAAACTGCTAGAGTCAGTTATTAAAGATGGGATAGCAGCACATTTGGAAAGTGGTAAAATCATTGGACAAAGTCGACATGGATTTATGAAAGGTAAATCATGTCTGACGAATCATATAGAATTTTTCGAGGATAATAATAATAATAATAATAATAATAAATTTTATTTGTGGGCGCCTTTCAAAAGTCTCAAGGTCACCTTACAGAATTTAACAAGAGTAAAAAACATATAATCGGAGTAAAATAAATAATAAAGACATCACCAATACACAAATTAAAGACAGAATTCGATTCAAAGACAAAAAAATTCAAAAACACAATGTGAAGAGAGAGCAGCGGCAGCTAAACCGCGCCAGCGTCCACTCTCCCTTCCGACAGCCATCTTGGACATAAACTAAAATAATCACTTACACACAAAAATCATCCCCCCACAATGGTTACCACTGTGGGGGAAGGCACAATGTCCAGTCCCCATCCCCAGTTCTCCCAAAGTCAGGCCTATTGAGGCCTCCGCTATTGCCTCTACGGAGGCCCGATATTCCTGGCCGTTCTCGCCGGGTGCTGTTGCCCCGTCGTCGGGAGAGTCCTCTCAGCGGCTGGGCCACCTGGAACGGCCGCTTCCTTACCGGAGACTGCGGCTTCCGAAGCCGACAAGGCCGCGCCGGTTTGGAGCTCCCAGGCTCCCGATGTTGAAGTCGGCGCCGCCCGCACCGCTCCGCAGACCCGCAGCCTGGAGGTGTTGAACTCGGCGGTCTCAGCTCACCGGAGCTCCAGCGCGTCGATCCAGCGCGGCGACCCAGGCAAGGCATCGCCCGCTCCGCTCCGCGATAGCGCTCCAGCGCTGTGCCGCCACCGAAGCCGAGGTGCTGGGCGGTCCCCGCCAGGAAACGGCGCTCCACGTCCGCTGGTAGGCCACGAGGAAGGGTCGACGGGGCAGCCCGGAGAAAAAGCTGCCGCACCGACCAGGTAGGGACCTAGAAATATAGTTACCCCCTTCCCCCCACATTAAAAACTCTATTTTTCCAACAAACAAAACACAGGACTCACTAGAACTACAACAAAAAAGTGAATTAAACAGACGGCTGCTGGTTAGCAGCCGTTCCCCAAGATGGCTCCTCCTTTGAGGATGTAAATAGTAGAGTGGATAAGGAAGAACCAGTGGATGTGTTATATCTGAACTTTCAGAAGGCTTTCGACAAGGTCCCACATAAGAGATTAGTATGCAAACTTAAAGCACACGGTATTAGGGGTTCAGTACTGATGTGGATAGAGAACTGGCTGGCAGACAGGAAGCAAAGAGTAGGAGTAAACAGGTCATTTTCAGAATGGCAGGCAGTGACTAGTGGGGTACCGCAAAGGCTCAGTGCTGGGACCCCAGCTATTTACAATATATATTAATGATTTGGACGAGGGAATTCATCTCCAAGACACGAAGCTGGGGGGCAGTGTGAGCTGTGAGGAGGATGCTAGGAGGCTGCAAGGTGACTTGGATAGGTTGGGTGAGTGGGCAAATGCATGGCAGATGCAGTATAATGTGGATAAATGTGAGGTTATCCACTTTGGTGGCAAGAACAGGAAAGTAGACTATTATCTGAATGGTGGCCGATTAGGAAAAGGGGAGGTGCAACGAGACCTGGGTGTCATGGTACACCAGTCATTGAAAGAGCAGGGAGGTTCTACTGCAGTTGTACAGGGCCTTGGTGAGACCACACCTGGAGTATTGTGTACAGCTTTGGTCTCCTAATCTGAGGAAAGACATTCGTGCCATAGAGGGAGTACAGAGAAAGTTCACCAGACTGATTCCTGGGATGGCATGACTTTCATATGAAGAAAGACTGGATAGACTCGGCTTGTACTCGCTAGAATTTAGAAGATTGAGGGGGGATCTTATAGAAACTTACAAAATTCTTAAGGAGTTAGACAGGCTAGATGCAGGAAGCTTGTCCCCGATGTTGGGGAAGTCCAGAACAAGGGGTCACAGTTTAAGGATAAGGGGGAAGTCTTTTAGGACTGAGATGAGAAAAACATTTTTCACACAGAGTGGTGAATCTGTGGAATTCTCTGCCACAGAAGGTAGTTGAGGCCAGTTCATTGGCTGTATTTAAGAGGGAATTAGAATTAGATGTGGCCCTTGTGGCAAAAGGTATCAGGGGGTATGGAGAGAAGGCAGGTACAGGATACTGAGTTGGATGATCAGCCATGATCATATTGAATGGCGGTGCAGGCTCGAAGGGCCGAATGGCCTACTCCTGCACCTATTTTCTATGTTTCTATGTCTTTGGGATGTGGGAGGATACCAGAGCGCCTGGAGGTAACCCACATGGTTACAAGAAGAACATGCAAACTCCATAAAGGAAGCACCCAAGGTCAGGATCAAACCTGGGTCTCTGATGCTGTGAGCAGTACCACTGTACCATCCTGAATTAATCACCGCCTTTTCAAGTGAAAATCAATCCCCTCCCTCTGATTGTTCTTGCATGAACTTCCTCGCCACTGACATTGTACAACCAAGCCGGTAAGTGCCTGACTGATCCTTGTGCTGCTCTTCTTGAAGAAGGGTACCACATTTGCCACTCCCCCTGTCATCTGGCACCTCACCTTTGGCTGGCAAAGATTTAAAAATGTGGTCTCCCTAGCAGCCTGGGATACGTCACATTCAGCCTTGGGGATGTATCCATTTTTACACCATCTTTACACCACTAAAATTTCGAGAATTTCACATGCCCTCCTCCTGAAACCTTCAACAACGTTTTCACCTTTGCGAACACGGATGAGAAATATTATTGTGAGACCTCATCAGTGCCGTCTGGCATCATGCACAGATATCCATTTGGCCTCCAATAAATCTTGCCAAAAAATTAATATAAATTCTTGGAAATGTTCCTTAGTTTTGACTGCAATTCATGCCCTCAATTTGGTGTCCTAATTTATTTTTAAAGTTTCCCTGGTACAGATGGTTTTTAAAGGTGTAAATTCCTGGCACAGACCATGTGGGCCCACTTCTGTGCTTCTATGAGGCCATGGTTAAATTATGCTTTTCCACCTTTCTATTTTTTCTACCAAAGTTATTTTTTTCTTCAAATATATCTCACTTATTTTTATAGATACATTGTTCTGGATTTCGAAAATGGCACAGAAAGTGGAGGAAATTTGTTCCATCTGATATGAAAGTACTATCGAGCTGATAAATTGTTGGATTGTCTTGACAGTCAATCGTATGTTCATAAGTTCATAGGTTATAGGCCTACAGAATCAGGACATTCGGCCCAGTAAGTCTATCATGGCTGATTGATCTTTCACTCTCAACCCCATTCTCCTGCCTTCTCCCCATAACCCCCGACACCTGTACTAATCAATAATCAGTCAATCTCTGCCTTAAAAATATCCATTGGCTTGGCTTCCACAGCCGATTCACCACCCTCTGACAAGATCAAATCTGACTACATTTCAGTAGGCTTGGTAAAATGATGCATTGAGGCTTGGAAAGAAAGGATGGTATAAGAAAATCTTTAGCCAAACATATATAGTGGCTTGCAAAAGTTTTCATACCCCTTGAACTTTTCCACATTTTGTCACGTTACAGCCACAAATGTAAATGTATTTTATTGGGATTTTATGTGATAGACAAACACAAAGTGGTGCATAATTGTGAAGTGAAAGGAAAATTATACATGGTTTTCAAATTTTTTTACAAATAAAAAACTGAAAAGTGTGGCGCGCAAAAGTATTCAGCCCCCCTGAGTCAATACTTTGTAGAACCACCTTTCGCTGCAATTACAGCTGCAAGTCTTTTAGGGGTATGTCTCTACCAGCTTTGCACATCTAGAGACTGAAATTTTTTCCCATTCTTCTTTGCAAAATAACTCAAGTTCAGTCAGATTAGATGGAGAGCGTCTGTGAACAGCAATTTTCAAGTCTTGCCAGAGATTCTCAATTGGATTTAGGTCTGGACTTTGACTGGGCCATTCTAACACATGAATATGCTTTGATCTAAACCATTCCATTGTAGCTCTGGCTGTATGTTTAGGGTCGTTGTCCTGCTGGAAGGTGAACCTCCGCCCCAGTCTCAAGTCTTTTGCAGACTCTAACAGGTTTTCTTCCAAGATTGCCCTGTATTTGGCTCCATCCATCTTCCCATCAACTCTGACCAGCTTCCCTGTCCCTGCTGAAGAAAAGCATCCCCACAGCATGATGCTGCCACCACCACGTTTCACAGTGGGGATGGTGTGTTCAGGGTGATGTGCAGTGTTAGTTTTCCGCCACACATAGCGTTTTGCATTTAGGCCAAAAACTTCAATTTTGGTCTCATCTGACCAGAGCACATTCCTCCACATGTTTGCTGTATCCCCCACATGGCTTGTGGCAAACTGCAAACGGGACTTCTTATGGCTTTTTTTCAACAATGGCTTTCTTCTTGCCACTCTTCCATAAAGGCCCGATTTGTGGAGTGCACAACTAATAGTTGTCCTGTGGACAGATTCTCCCACCTGAGCTGTGGATCTCTGCAGCTCCTCCAGAGTTACCATGGGCCTCTTGGCTGCTTCTCTGATCAATGCTCTCCTTGCCCGGCCTGTCAGTTTAGGTGGACGGCCATGTCTTGATAGGTTTGCAGTTGTGCCATACTCTTTCCATTTTCGGATGATGGATTGAACAGTGCTCCGTGAGATGTTCAAAGCTTGGGATATTTTTTTATAACCAACCCTGCTTTAAACTTCTCCACAACTTTATCCCTGACCTGTCTGGTGTGTTCCTTGGGCTTCATGATGCTGTTTGTTCACTAATGTTCTCTAACAAACCTCTGAGGCCTTCACAGAACAGCTGTATTTATACTGAGATTAGATTACGCACAAGTGGACTCTATTTACTAATTAGGTGACCTGAAGGCAATTGGTTGCACTGGATTTTATTTAGGGGTATCAGAGTAAAGGGGCTGAATACTTTTGCACGCCACACTTTTCACTTTTTTATTTGCAAAAAAATTTGAAAACCATGTATCATTTTCCTTCCACTTCACAATTATGCGCCACTTTGCGTTGGTCTATCACATAAAATCCCAATAAAATACATTTACGTTTGTGGTTGTAACGTGACAAAATGTGGAAAAGTTCACGGGGTATGAATACTTTTGCAAGCCACAGTATGGTGATACTGGAGTCCTGCACTGTTGGAGGTGTGGTTCTGTTGATAAGTTGAAATGAAGTTCTGTCCGTCTTAGAAGACTATTTCTAGGAAGAGAAGGGTTATGCACTCTGACTTTATTAGATGGTGCACAAGTTAGCCATTCTGATTCTTTGATTAGTGTTATAAAATATTAAAAATATCAGAAATCTTTCAAGTGGTGTTTAGAGCCGAGTCGGTTTGTATTCATTTCTGTTGCCTGGGAAAATCCTCTAAGGGAGCTAGGGAGGGGAGGGAGGAGGGAGGGGGGTAATGAAAGACATCCAGCAAAGGGGAGGGGATGAAATAAATCCAGCAGAGGGGAGGGGGAAAGAAATCCATCAGATGGGGGGAGGGGACATCCAGCACAGGGAAGGGGAAGAAATCCAGCAGATGGGGGCGGGGGTTGGAAGAAAGCCAGCAGAAGGGAGGAAGGGGGGGGGGGGGGAGAAATCCAGCAGAAGGGGGGAGGGGAGTTTAAGAAATCCAGCAGAAGGGGGGAGGGGAGTGGAAGAACCCATGAGAAGATGCGGTGGTGGGCGGGAGCTAGGATTGCGTGTAGCAGAGGTTGGTGGCACTGCCTTGACGAGTGTGTGAGAGAGAGAGAGTGGGGTGGGAAGAGAAGAGAAGGAAGTGAATGCTTCTGAGCTGCAAACGCGCGGTTCCAAGGCTGACAATCAATCACGGCAACGCGGGCACAGCAGCAGAAACAGCAGCAGCAGCAGCAGAAACAGCAGCAGCAGAGGCGGCAGCAACAGCAAGAGCAAGGCTTAAGTTTCTCACAGCCAGCACTTGGTACAAAAACACTACTCCTCAACCTGGAAGCATGTCAGTGCTGGCGCTGCAGGAATATGAATTCGAGAGACAATTCAACGAGAGAGAAGCCATTCAATGGATGCAGGAAAACTGGTGAGCAGTGTTTTATAGAAGACTTGCTGCAGAACAGATGGGTTAGCATCACACACACACACACACATTGTGGGATTTCCAGATAATGCCAGGTTTTTGTTTTAAAAAAAAATTGTGGCGGTTATTTTTTTTTTCTTTTGGATGTTATCAGAAGCATTTCCTCGTCTGGCTTTCCATCAGTTTTATTCCAACCTTTCTAGGAGCTCTTCCCATCCTTTCCTGCCCAGGGGGGGTGCATCTAGCAAACAGCATCAGATTGCATTGCCCTTACTTACGCTGGATAATTAATTTTGTGTTGAAAATTTTTTTTTGGGGGGGGGGGTTGGGTTGGATTAGGTTGGGGAAGAAAAGCGTTCATTGTGTCCAGATTTTCCCCCCCAAAAGACCCAGTTTGACAGGGGCGTTCTTACTCTACAATTTTGTTAAGACACATTTTTTGCAAAGCTCTTTTGAGCAGACATTTGAAACACGTGCAGACAGCCCGCCCCTACCTGCTGGAGCAGACGTTCAAGCCACATCCATTTTTTTTTAATGCAATGAACAAGGGCGCAACAAAAAACCCCCTTCCAAACTGAAGCACAAACGTGTCTTTGCATTAAACAGCCGAGGCTCGAACGATTGAAACAAAGACGCAATCAAAAAAAAAAAAATCAAAAAAAGACTCCATGAAAAAATACTTTCCACTCCTTGGTTGGAGCTGTTTGTATCCAAGTGTGTGTGTGTGAAGGGGGTGGAAGCCCAGTCGCGGATGCTGCTATGTTTGTGTGGGTTCTTCCTCTGTCCATTGATGATACCCCGTTTTATTTCACTGCTGCGATTTAGACTCGCCTAGTCCCTGCATTAGCCGAGACAGCAGCAGCAGCAGCAGCAGCAATAGCAATTCGCAGATTGTTCGATGAAAAGTGCTTGAAGCCTTGTGTAACCCCTTGTTTTTGATGAATTCAACCATTCCATTATTTTAAAAAAATGCAGCTTCAGCCTGTGTCCACCGAAGTGGTTATTATGCTGTTTTGTGGATATAAATAAGTGTGATTGGCAATATTTGGCTTTTGAGATCAATATGCTCACATTACTGAAAGTTGAGCACATGCATTTGGTTTTCTTTTTAGATAAGCACACCTTTATATTTGCAAATCCAATATAATAAATATAAAGTTTGCTGTGGTAAAAATAAATCCACTTTCCATTTTGCTTTTGTGTAAGTGATTATTTTGTCAATGTGACATAGTTTTAATTTTACAGGGCTGGGGGTTGGTGAGATGGAGGGTGGGGAATGAGGCAGACAGATGCTCTCTTCACACCCAGACAATCAGATCATATTTTATTGTCAGTTTCCAAAGACTGGTATATGTAAGGAAGTTCTGTCAGCAGGGGATTTTTCAAATTGTACAAATATAAGGTGGGATGGTATTTATCATTGATAACTCGTGGAAGATGCTGTCAAAAGAGCCAATTGGATTGTCTCTTTCCTCTAATTTAAGGAACCAGATTCATGTGAGTGAACAAAAACAATATAAATAACAATACCACAGTAGTTGGTGCTGCTGCTTCACAGGTCGGGCCTAGTTTCAGTCTTAACTTTAGGTGCAGTATGCTTGGAGTTTGCACATTTTCCCCATGGGTTATGCTGGATGTTTTAAATTCTTCCCACATCCTAATGATGGGTTGGTAAAACAATTGTCCACTGTAAAAGTTGTAAGTGTAAGTATTGAGGTAAAATATTCAAAGGGGAGTTTATAGACACGTTTCGGTTCGAGACCCGAAATGTCACCCATTCCTTCATTCCAGAGATGCTGCCTATCAGCATTTTGTGTCTATCTTTGCTCTACTGCGAGTCAGCTTGCTCTCAATGGTCTGAATGGCAGCCTCTTGCGTTTTGTTCAAAATCAGATATGGAATCCAAATCATAAAATAAGGATTCCATCTTTATTGGAAATGTTGCTGCATCATTATTAGGAGTTAGAACCAGGCAGTAAACTGCTCTGATATTTACTTTGCAGTCTGATAATCTGTAACAATGTTGTTACTGCTATGAGTAGGACTGTTAAGTTATTGATTACCTGTATATGTGATTGTAAAATTTACTAGAAAGATAATGACAATTATAATATTTGCTTGTATGTGAGAAGTGTCAAGTGCACCCTGGCACTCCAACCTACATTAAAACTTTGATCGCAAATTAAATTGTAGAATCCAAACTTGTGGTTCCTGTAGAGTGCCTCAAACTATAGCTAGAGTAAACTTTGTGAGTCTTTGTTTTGGGAAACACCTTGTCTTTGCACATGTAAGAGTGCTTTTGAATTGTCAGCCAGTTGCCCTTGCTGGGATGTTGTGGAAGTAGACTTTGTCATTAAACAGAAATTAACCTCTTCATCTTAAAAGATTTAAAAAACAATAGGTACCCGAGTGTTCTTGTGAGATTAGCAATCATACTTGGAACTCTGCAAATGTTACCCAGTCATTTCATATAAACTCCTAGTTCCTAATTGTTTGAAATTGAAATCATTAGCCTTGTCTTCACATCTCTCCCTGGCACTTTTTCAGATCTGCGATGCTCCAAGAGTCCTTGCATGTCCCTGAATTCCTTTGTATTACCTATGTTCCGTTAGTTGAAGCCAGACTATCATTTATCCTTAGGTACACAAAATTGCTGGGGAAACTCAGCAGGTGCGGCAGCATCTATGGAGCGAAGGAAATAGGCGACGTTTCGGGCTGAAACCCTTCTTCAGTATCATTTATCCTTTATGTTTTAAAGTGCATCCTAATACCTACCACTTTTGACTATCAAGCATCTGTCCCTTGCCCTGATGTCTTTGTATTTAGGCTTTGAGTCACTATTTGCGTGGTCATATTTGCATTTTGGAATGTTTTGCTATGTTAAAATGTGCTTTTGAAATGCATGCTGTCATAATTGAAGGAGACTTTATTAACTGGTTTTTGACTTTCCTGATTGGTGTTTAATCTAGCTAAGAGCACTTCATCCTCTGGTTTCCTGTACGTTATGAATAGATTAAATGCTGTGTTAATTTCATTCTAAAGTTGGAGCTATTCAGTGAAGTTTTGTACCAATACGTATAAATGTTGTGGTGATCTTAAAAGGCCAGCTGTGTGATAGGTTCTTTCCAACTTGCAAAATGTATCTGGAAAGGATTAAAACACCTTTTTAATAACATTTTGAGGGAGAAGATAATCCAGTAAATGTAATAGGTATGTTCTTCTGATATAAACGTGGGACTAACATAGCATTAATATTTGAATGCATCACAGTGCATTTGTAATGAAACGTGATTAGAAATGATTTGGAAAAACAAGTAAATGCAGCTGCTTATTAGAGGGAAAAAAATTGGCATGAAAGCAAAGTTTTTGGTCACTCTATTTTGCAGTCTGTTCCTTTTGAGCTCTGTCAGAGCCATGTGCTGTAGGGACTTGGTGTTACCTTTTTTAACTGAAATCAGCCCGCCAATGCTGATCATCTTATGATGTCTTCTGACAGAAAACTGGCCAACCAAAAGACAGGAGGCTTGCTCTGACGACTTCAAGCTCATCTACATGTGATTACATCACTGGAGGCTCGTCTGATTTTTGCAGATAAATATCACGGGCTGTATTCAGTAAACTTTCTGCACTTTGGCTTGCCTCAGTTTTGCTCGGCTATCCAATAACTCTTTCACGACTGAATCAGTTTCAGTTCAGTTTATTGCTATGTGAAAAGCTTTTTATTGCATGCTAACCAGTCAGCAAAAAGACAATACATGATTACCATGGAAGATAGACACAAAATGCTGGAGTAACTCGGCGGTATAGGCAGCATTTCTGGATAGAAGGAATGGGTCATTCTGTCCCGCTGAGTTTGTGTCTATCTTCGGTTTAAACCAACATCTGCAGTTCCTTCCTACACATGATTACACTCAATCCATTTACAGTGTATAGATGCATAAGGGAATAATGAATGGACTGGAGTCAATTTTTGGTCTAGCAGTTTAAATCCAAATAAAGTGAGAAAGCTGCAGGTTAATTTGGGTAATCGCAGAAATTTTGTGGTGCAAAGTGGAAGTGAGGGCAGATTTTTACACGTTCTGCCAGGAGGGAATTTGCCTGCTGGTATCTGTAAAATTAATTCATTGTACATATGCAAACATCCCACTTATGTGGAAACCGAGCCTGTTGGGAGGTTCTGCACTGGACCTTGATGCTAACTGAGCACATTGCAACTTGAGGTGTGGCCGAAACACAAACTGAATAAGCAAGGGTTACCTGTACTTGTGTAACAAAAAAAAGACACACAGTGCTAGAGTAACTCAACGGGTCAGGTGGCATCTATGTAGAACTTGGATAGACGGCATTTCTGCCTGAGCCGCTGAGTTACTCCAGTACTTTCTCTTTTCATTGTAAACCAGCATCTGCATTTCCTTGTGTCTGCACATTACTTGTCACATTTAGCTTGGTCTTGTAATGGCAGTGCAGTTGGTGGATATATATTTGGCTGAGGTAAGTGGGAGATGTTTCCCTGCTCTCCTATCTGCCAACTGTTGAAAATTATTTGGGGCAGGGGGGAATGTTGCCCCCCTGTGGGTTTTCTTTGGATGACTGCAATTGTGGGCTGCATCAGTGAGGGGAAGGAAGCTGAATACAGAGGTGTAATCAACGACTTTGTAGAGTGGTCAATCAATCAATCAATCAATCAATCAATCAATCAATCAATCAATCAATCAATGTGGGCTGAATCACCTGCAGCTCAACACCGACAAGACTAAGGAGTTGGTGGTGGACTTTAGGAGGAGAGGAACACCCCTGTCTCCATCAATGGTGTGGATGTGCAGTTTACCAGGGAGTACAAATACCTGGGAGTGTACCCGGACAGTAAACTGGACTGGTCCAGGAACGCTGAGGCCCTGCACAAGAAGGGGCAGAGCTGCCTGTACCTTGTGAGAAGGCTCCGCTCCTTCAACATCTGCAGTAAGATGCTGCAGATGTTCTACTAATCGGTGGTAGCCAGTGCCACCTTCTTAGCTGTCGTGTGCTGGGGCAGCAGGGCGAAGGCCGCGGACGCCAACAGGATCAACAAACTCATCAGGGAGGCTGGCTCCGTCCTGAGGGCGGAGTTGGATTCATGGGTGGTCTTGGAGGGGAGGATGCTCCTCAAACTGCGGAGCAACGTGGACAATACAGCCCTCACCCCCTCCATGACAAGCTGAGGAGCACCTTCAGCAACAGACTAGTTCCATCAAGATGATCCTTTTTCCCTGTGGCTATCAAACTGTACATCCCCTCCCCCTTCTGTTGTGGGGTAGACTGACACCCCTATGTGGGTGATACTAATAACGTTCCTGGATATGTTCCAGGAATAAGAACAAAGCTTACAGGAAATGTACCAAATGCAAGAGTTTTATTGTTGGTACTTTAAAGTTCCACTACGATGTCCGTTACACTCCATGAATGAAAAAGAGAACGAGATGTTGCCCGGGGATCAACGATTCAACTATTTTATTTGGTATTATCTTCCGACTAGAACAACACATTTCAGGAAGGGGCCTTGACCCGAAACGTCACCCATTCCTTCTCTCCAGAGAGTTACTCCAGCACTTTGTATCTATCTTCAGTTTACACCACCATCTGCAATTCCTTCCCACACAACACATTCAAGGGTTTGGGGTGGGGGTAAGGCTAGGTTCATGCCTATCATTCACACCAAAGCATTTGAAGGTAGCGAGTAATCTCAGTTAGAATTTCTTATGCTCTTCTTATGCTCTTAGAGCCACATCCAACATTAGTCTGACGTAGACTTCATCTTCATTGTTTCCAAACCATTGGTGGGTTTTTGGCGTATCTGTGATGGTACTGTGTGTGTCTCCTTTAGGTTCACTTTTGTATCTCTTCATATTTTTGGCTTTCCTGTTCCATGACACCCTCCACATATTTTTTGGTACGAGTTCTGCTGCTGCAATGATGGCTTGCCTTGAAGCAGTTTGTACGATCTCTTCTCTTGTTCTGTAATAGTCGAGTAAAAGTATGACTTTCCATTCTACGACAGAAATTTGCTTGAAACTATATTTCTTGGTTTCACACATTCAAAGAGCATCTTCCAGCCGACTTCATTAATAACCATATAACCATATAACAATTACAGCACGGAAACAGGCCATCTCGGCCCTACAAGTCCGTGCCGAACAACCTTTTTCCCTTAGTCCCACCTGCCTGCACTCATACCATAACCCTCCATTCCCTTCTCATCCATATGCCTATCCAATTTATTTTTAAATGATACCAACGAACCTGCCGCCACCACTTCCACTGGAAGCTCATTCCACACCGCTACCACTCTCTGAGTAAAGACGTTCCCCCTCATGTTACCCCTAAACTTCTGTCCCTTAATTCTGAAGTCATGTCCTCTTGTTTGAATCTTCCCTATTCTCAAAGGGAAAAGCTTGATCACATCAACTCTGTCTATCCCTCTCATAATTTTAAAGACCTCTATCAAGTCCCCCCTTAACCTTCTGCGCTCCAGAGAATAAAGACCTAACTTATTCAACCTATCTCTGTAACTTAGTTGTTGAAACCCAGGCAACATTCTAGTAAATCTCCTCTGTACTCTCTCTATTTTGTTGACATCCTTCCTATAATTGGGCGACCAAACCATTGGTGGGTTTTTGGCGTATCTGTGATGGTACTGTGTGTGTCTCCTTTAGGTTCACTTTTGTATCTCTTCATATTTTTGGCGTCATATCATTGTGGTCTTAAGGGCTGTCCCATTTGGCGATTTTATTCGCCGACTGCCGGCATCATTGACTGACGTACCAGGTCGCTGAAAAAGTTGTGGCGTGATGACGTAAAATGTGCGGTGTTGTTTCAAGTGTCGCAACATTATTTTGTCGCCACTGGATTTTGAAATGTTCAAAATCTTTTGGCGACACTGATATGATGCCAGCAGTCGCCGAAAAACTCGCCAAATGGGACAGGCCCTTTAAAAATTGCAACACCTAACTCGTTAATTGCAACACCTCAAGAGTGGCTTGCTTCAGGTGGATATGCCGAGTTATTCCTGAGTCAACTTAAAATGTAAGATTTATCTGACGCCTTCATCTTGGTATAGATACATCTAGCGAGCGTTTCTTCTGTAGAATTGGCCATGACCAGATACTTTGTGTTCAAGTGATACTCCGAATATGAATCTGACCCTTGCATGGATCCTCGCATCCATTTTGTGGAATTTCTCCCTGCTCCTGGTTTAAGGGTGAAGATTTGCTAAAGCCAAGCTATTTCATGTCTAGGTATGTCGTGGTGTGCTTGTCATTCACTGAGTTCATTCCCTAATGTTTTTTTGAGGGTTTGTCGTATGGTAAAATTACTGTAGATCTTTTGTCCGATTTTAGTTTGTCTATTGTGGTTGGCTGAATGCAGGGAATAAACTCTTTCCTGTATGGCCTTTGTTCTTTTCACAGTCTATGTGACTGGAACCCAGCAGCTTGGATATTTTTTTGTTTCATGATTACTGTATTAACTGAAGCATATGGTTCAGTTGCCCTTGGCCCAGGTCCACATACTCTCAATGGGTGGGACCCTACCCACCTTTTTTAATGTGATGTTCAAAGTTTAATTGATTTCATCATCCAATAGCTCTAACACCATGTGTCACATATTCAGTTCAGTTTAGTTTATTGTCACGTGTACCGAGGTATAGTGAAAATATTTTTTTGTTGCGTGCGAACCAGTCAGCAGAAAGACAATACATGATTACAATCGATCCATTTACACTGCATAGATACATGATAAGGGAATAGCGGTTAATGCAAGGTAAAGCCAGCAAAGTCCGATCAAGGGTAGTCCGGGGTCGATGTGGTTGGTTTTCGGGTGCCGGGAGTCGAAGTACGGACAGATCTGAAAGGAGTTTAAGAAGATCAGTGGTGCTCAGTGCCATCAGAATGCTCCTTCTCTATTTTGAGCTGGGGATCTGGAATTCCGACCAATTTTGGGGGAATTTTCCACCTTTTCCAGAGTCTGCTTAAAATAAATTGTAACGTTTGCTCCATAAACGTATGACTTACCCTCCAGAATCTTAATTTAACAAGAATTGTAATTGTGCAAAGTGACATTCCTTGCAGTATCCTTTGTACAGCCGCTGCTATACTGAAACTTTGCCTTAAAAATAAAGAGATCAGCTGGTCATGCAACAATTCTTAAAGCTGTATTAACCAGCTGTATTAACCACCAGCATGGCTGCCTCGCCAACAGTCTGTCTGTCCTTTCTTTTTTGTTATTTTTAGTATGTGTTATAAAAGTATGTTTTAGTGTTCCTTGGTTTGTTTTATGGGGGGAGGGGAGGGGGGGGGGGGGGGGGCTGGGGGAAACTTTCTTACCTCGACGGAGATGCTATTTGTTTCCGTATTGTATACGAGTCCCCACTGCTGCCTAACATCGTGGAGTTGGCGGGGCCTTTCCTGGAGATTGACCCGGCGCTCCAAACCGCGGAAGTATGTGGGACTTTAACTCCGCGGAGCTTGCGATCCCTTTGCCGGAACATCGTGAAGCCCGCGGTCTCTGGGAAGAGGCCAATTCGGGAGCTCCATGCCGTGGAGAGAGTTTCTCGACGCGATAGTTTCGATCACCCCGACGGGGGCTTTGATCGTCGGCTGCGGGGGCTTTGATCGCCCCGACTGCGGGTGGTTTGACTGCCCCGACCACGGGAGAACAAGAGGAAGAAGATTGAACTTTATTGCCTTCCATCACAGTGAGGAATGTGGGATCCACTGATGTTTATGTTAACTTTTATGTGGTTGTGTGTCTTGTTGCTTTTCACTTAGTATGGCTGTATGGCAACTCATATTTCACTGTACCTTAATTGGTACATTTGACAATAAACTGACCTTTAAACCTATTTTATGTTGAGACGAAAGGTCCAAATCAGAAATCTATAAATACCTCCAATGTAATAAAAAGAGCTTGTACATGGATTGGTTTAAAGTATTGCCTGATAATTGTGAGGGAGAGCCCAACATTGTACATTCTGTCATCTCACTGAACTTTGATGTATTTTTCTAAAGCTGATTGGCAAACATTACTAATGTTTAGTTTGGGAAGTAACAACAGGAAGAAATTTCCATCTGCTTTTTTTCCCTGGAGCATTTTGAAAGACTGTAACAATGTGGCATTTATTCAAATTAATATTATAAGAACAACAGAAGTTCACACATTGACTTTCTTAATCTGATGTAGCCTGTCTGCTGGCTACAGTGTGTGTACACAATGTGTTGAGTCTTCCTAGCAGCACCTCCAATGCTCAGAAGGGCAGAAGCAGCAGGCTTGTGGGAACATGGCCTCCTCATTCTTTTCAAAGACCCACACCATGGATTTCCATTCCTTCATTACTGCAGGATTAAAATCTTTGCCCACCCTGTCTTTAATAGCTTTGTAGTAGAACCTTCACTATTTGGTTTGCAGATGTGGACAGAAGCACTTCTCAACACCTTCTAAAGAAGGGTCGTAACCCCAAAACAGCACCCATTCCTTCTCTCCAGAGATGCTGCGTCACAACTTCCAGCTGTCTGGCCTGTCTGCCTTTTCACCCTTTTTTGTTATTTTTAGTGTGTTTAAAAAGTTTATTTTGGAGGTCTTTTAGTCTTTTTTATGTGGGGGGGAGGAGGAGGAGGAAACAGTTTTCTCCAGTCGGTACCTGGTCGAGGATGTGTCTTTTCTCCGAGCCCCATCTTCGACCCTCCTCGCGGCCTACCATCTGGATTGGCACGGCCTTTCCTGCCGGAGAACGGCCAGAGTTTCAGCCGCGGCGCAGCACTGAGTTACCATCGCGGAGCGGGCGATTTCTATCGAGGATCGCCGTGTTGAAGCTGCGGAGTGTTGGGCCAGCTGATTACATCGTGGAGCTGTGGTTGCGGAGCTTCCAGCCGTGGGCGGCGCTGACTCTAACATCGCGGAGCCTGGGATCTTTGCCGAGGGTCGCCAGAGTTCAATCTCCTCCCAGCTCGGCCTGTGGACTTAGGAAGCTGCAGTCTCCGGTAGGAATTGGCCCATTCGTAAACTCCAAGCCACTGAGAGTGTTCTCCGTTCCGACGGCGGAGCTCCATCATCCCGGCGAGAGGGCCCGAAACATCAGGCTGCCGTTGCGGCAAATGCGGAGGCCTTAAAGGCCCCAACCACGGGTGAACAACAGAGGAAGATGACTGAACTTTGTTGCCTTCCCTCACAGTGGGAAACGTTGATTCCGCTGTGGGTGATGTTTATGTTAAATTCTATCGTTTGTTGTGTTCTTTTTATTCGTGTGGCTGTAACAGGTTGATGGCCGTGCCGCTGTGTTTGGCTGCTTGTCGTCACCTCTTGCTGCTCCTGTTTGCTCTCGCTCTCTTACATAGAAACATAGAAAATAGGTGCAGGAGTAGGCCATTCGGCCCTTCGAGCCTGCACCTAGCCATTCAATATGATCATGGCTGATCATCCAACTCGGTATTCTGTACCTGCCTTCTCTTCATACCCCCTGACACCTTTAGCCACAAAGGCCACATCTAACTCCCTCTTAAATATAGCCAAATGAACTGGCCTCAACTACCTTCTGTGGCAGAGAATTCCAGAGATTCACCACTCTCTGTGTGAAAAATGTTTTTCTCATCTCGGTCCTAAAAGATTTCCCCCTTATCCTTAAACTGACCCCTAGTTCTGCACTTCCCCAACATCAGGAACAATCTTCCTGCATCTAGTCTGTCCAACCCCTTAAGAATTTTGTAAGTTTCTATAAGAGTCTTTGTGTCTACCTGTTCTGGTCTGTACAGCACTTTGGTAAATGTGGGTTGTTTTTAAATGTGTTAAATAAATATAATAATATTATTATTATTATTATTATTATTATTATTATTATTATTCATGGCACCTCTTGCGGGTTTGCAGAACACTTGGTTCATCTTGCAAAGGGTCGCCCTGAATCTCCAGTTGCTTGTCACTTTGATTTTCCTGTTCTCTCTTATTCTGACATCGTTGGCCACTGGGGCCCTTCCAACAAAGTTCAGTATGTTTTAAAAAAACAAAAATCTGCTGGAGAAACGCAGCAGGTTACACGGTATCCACGAAGCAAAGGGGTAGGACTGAAATATTTGGATTCAATGATACCGATGTAGGGTTGTAACCTCAAATGTTGACCATTCATTTTCCTCCTCAGATGGTGCTTGACCCACTGAGCTCCACCGGCAATTTGTTTATTGGTCTAGATTCCAGATTCTGCAGTCTCTTGTGCCTCCAAAGCTCAAAGCATTGGAGATACAAGAGACTGCAGATCTGAATTTGGCGTATTGTAGCTCTTGTGGCTCAACTTTGATTCAACAGGTAGACACAAAATGCTGGAGTAATTCAGCGGGACAGGCAGCATCTCGGGAGAGAAGGAATGGGTGACGTTCCGGGTTGAGACCCTTCTTCAGCCAGTTTCAGATCATCAGCCATTCTAATTTTGCATTTCAAATATTTACTCTGCTTTAATTTTTCTTTCTGATATTTTAGATTTCATTTGTTCTATTTAATTGTGTATATTCCAGGCCTACATCTTATCATCATCCTCCTGCCGACATTACCATCTTCACTTGTGTCACTTAATTTTTCTTGGTCTCTGTCTTGTCATTTGTTTTTCCATTTTAGTTCTCTCTGCCCATCCCATTTCCTCGATTTTTTATCTCCAACTTTCTCGGTTCGAGAAGGTCATTGACCTGAAACATTGCTGCTGTTCTGAACTGCATTGGCCCTGATGAGTCATTCCAGAATTCTGTTGTAATTTCAGATTTTTGACAGGCAGAGTAATTGGCTTTTGAAAATTTTAATTGCAGCTTTCATTTATGTACCAATTTGTCAACCGGCTGTCATGCATATTAAGGGGATAAATCACATCATGTTGTCTAATATTTCAGTAGAGGTATCAAGGTGCCTCAGCTGCAATGAGTATGGTGATCCGTGATGTTGATCATGGTTTCTTGTAAGTTACAATTCAACTTAAAAGCTCACTGTTTCCTCAAAGCCATGTGAACATCTTTTAAAATTATTTTTGCTGCCATTACTTTAGGTTATATTTTCGTCCCGTTCCCACCCCACTCCAAAAGATAACAAGCCCCTCTTGTTTCATGTGATCAGTGACATCTTTGAGTTTGCATCATACAGTTGGGATACTGTTCTGATGTTTAGGTCGGGTATAGCCTGATCTTTCAGAAGGTGATGCTGAGAGAGAGTTGGATATACAGTGCCCACCATAATATTTGTGATTTTTTTTTCTGTTACAAATCTCAAATTGTGGAGTACAGAGATAAATAAATAAATTTGGGGTCTTTGTCCCAAACAATATGGAGGGCACTGCAGCTCTTAGGGCTAATGGAATCAAGTGATGTGGGGAGAAAGCAGGAATGGGATACTGATTTTGGATGATGAGCCATGATCATATTGAATGGCGGTGCTGGCTCAAAGGGCCGAATGGCCTACTCCTGCACCTATTTTCTATGTTTCTTAAAAGCACCGAATACAGAAAACAGTAACCATGAATACTTAGCAAATGCACGCAAAATATACAGGTGAGGGGCGGAGAAACAAGTCAAGTCAAGTTTATTCGTCACATACACATACGAGATGTGCAGTGAAATGAAAAGTGGCAATGCTCGTGGACTTTGTGCAAAAAACAAACAAACCACAAACTATGGAACAGAATTTACATATTAAATATTGTGGGCGGAAGGGAAAATGGAAGAAAAAACAGCAATTTAAAAAAAACCCAGTAGAATGGTACAGTAAAGTTAGTCCCTGGTGAGATAGGAGTTTACAGTCCTAATGGCCTCGGGGAAGAAACTCCTTCTCAAACTCTCCGTTCTCACAGCATGGCAACGGAGGCGTTTGCCTGACCGTAGCAGCTGGAACAGTCCGTTGCAGGGGTGGAAGGGGTCTCCCATGATCTTATTGGCTCTGGAGTTGCACCTCCTGATGTATAGTTCCTGCAGAGGGGCGAGTGAAGTTCCCATAGTGCGTTCGGCTGAACGCACTACTCTTTGCAGAGCCTTCTTGTCCTGGGCAGAGCAATTCCCAAACCAGATTGTAATATTTCCGGACAAGATGCTTTCCACAGCCGCTGCGTAGAAGCACTGGAGGATCCTCGGAGACACTCTGAATTTCCTCAATTGCCTGAGGTGGTAAAGGCGCTGCCTAGTCTTACTCACGAGTGCTGTGGCGTGTGATGCCCATGTCATATCCTCAGAGATGTGGACTCCCAGGTATTTAAAACAGCTCAACATATCCACAGTATCCCCATTTATCCTCAATGGTGTGTATGTCCTCTGATGATGTGCCCTCCTAAAGTCCACAATCAGCTCCTTAGTTATTTTGATGTTCTAGAGGATAGATAGATAGATAGATATAATTTATTGCCACACAACCAGGGTTGGTGGAAATTTGGGTTGTCAGCAGCAGTACAATAATAAAGAACACACAATAAAACTGTAACACAAACATCCACCACAGCATTCATCACTGTGGTGGAAGGCACAAACATTTGGCCAGTCCTCCTCCATTTCCCCTCCCATGTACAGGATCAGAGTCCAGTCAGTCCAGGATCGGCTCTTCCTCACCGGAGACCGCGGCTTTAGATTGTTGTAGGCCGCAGGCCGGCGGTCGAGATTTAAAGTCTCTGCCGCAGCCAGAAGCACCGTAGACTGCAGGGCCGGCGGTCGAAGCTCCCCTCCAGGGGTGATGGTAAGTCCACGCCGGCCCCGCGGTAGAAGTTGGCCGCGGGCCGTCAGTGATGGCTTCTTCTTCCCCCGGGTCCCCCACGAGGGATGCCGGGCTGTAGACGCCGCACCAGCTGGAGCTCTGCAGACCGCGACTACAGGCTGCGACTTCAGGCTGCCGGCTGCCTCGGGCCAGCGAAACGGAGCGCTCCCCTCCAGCGAGGGCGATCCGCTCCACGCCGAGAGTCCACGCTGAAGCCCTGGGCGCATCTCCGGGAAAGGCCGCGTCGATCCTTGATGTTAGGCCACGGGGGAGGCGACCTGGAAAAAGTCGCCTCTCCATGGAGGAGGCGACCGAAGCGGTTTCCCCCTTACCCCCCCACACCACCCCCCACACAAAACACACGAAGAAACACAAAATACACACTTTAAAACATACAAAAAAATTAAAAAAAGCTGGAAAAACTGACGCGCTGCTGACATGGCTGCACACAGAGGAGCGCCCCCTACAATGTGTCGCTCTGTTGTCCTGACACCAGAGTGCCAGATCAGCCACCTCCTCCCGGTAGGCCTTCTCATCGTTGTCTGAGATCAGGCCCACCACCACAGTGTCATCAGCAAACTTGATTATTGAGTTGGAGCTGAACCTAGCCACACAGTCATGTGTGTACAGGGAGTACAATAGGGGGCTGAGGACGCAACCCTGGGGGGATCCTGTGCTCAGGGTGAGGGACTTCGATGTATTCCCTCCCATCTTGACTACCTGGGGCCTGGTGGTGAGAAAGTCCAGGACCCAGGCAAACAGGGGGGTGTTGAGCCCTAATTCCAGTAGCTTCTCGGCCAGTCTGGTGGGGACTATCGTGTTGAAGGCTGAACTGAAGTCTATGAACAACATCCTCACGTAGCGCCCCCCCCCCCCTCCCTCCTCTCCCCTTTCTGGCTGTCAAGGTGAGAGAGAGCGGTGTGCAGAACCTGGGAGACTGCATCGTCCATGGATCTGTTTGGACGGTATGCGAATTGTAACGGGTCCATGTTGCGAGGGAGGAAGGTGCAGATGTGTTTCTTCACCACATAGTCAACAACATAGTGAAGCAGAGGAAGAAGAACTGATGCCATAGTAGAGGTTCATCTGCACCTCCTCCAACCTCATCTATTGCATCCGCTGTTCCAGGTGTCAACTTCTCTACCTCGGTGAGACCAAGTGCAGGCTTGCCGATCGCTTCGCACAACACCTCTGCTCAGTTCGCAATAACGAACATGATCTCCCGGTGGCTCAGCACGTCAACTCCCCCTCCCATTCCGAATTTCTGTCCTGGGCCTCCTCCATTGCCAGAGTGAGGCCCAGCACAAATTGGAGGAACAGCACCTCATATTTCGCTTGGGTAGTTTACACCCCAGCGGTATGAACATTGACCTCCAATTTCAGGTAGTCCTTGCTTTCTCCCTCCTTCCCCTCCGCTTCCCAGCTCTCCCACAGCCTACCGTCTCTGCCTCTTCCTTTCTTTTTACCCGCCCGCCCCCCCCCCCCCCCCCCGACATCAGTCTGAAGAAGGGTCTCGACCCGAAAAGTTGTCTTTTCCTTCTCTCCATAGATGCTGCCTCACCCGCATAGTAGTGAAAGTAAGTTAAGCGTCATAAGTAATGGTGATCATATGTTAGATCTTTAAAGGGCCTCCCTTAAATACCGAAATTTTAATTACCTAGAGGACACTCTGCCTGGCACCATTAACTGTGTAAGAAGGAACTGCAGATGCTGGTTTAAACCGAAGATAGACACAAGTTTCTAGAATAACTCAGCGGAATAGGCAGCATCTCTGGAGAGAAGGAATTGGTGATGTTTTGGATCGAGACCCTTCGAAGGGTCTCGATCCAAAACATCACCAATTCCTTCTCTCCAGAGATGCTGCCTGTCCCGCTGAGTTACTCAAGCTTTTTGTGCCCATCTACCATTAACTGTGTCACCATTGTCAAGTGTGTCTGCCTTGATGAAAACGTGCAATCCTACGGATGTAACTAAGAACTTAATAAAAAAAACAAAGCAACGTTATCAGGCCAGCACAGGTAATGTTTAAGAAAAGTCAAGATCCACATGTTACTAACCTTAGGTCGTGTCATTGGCACTTACGCAATATTTTCTACAAACACTTTTTCCAGCAGCATCTCTAACTGAGTGGAGGCCTTGAATTTCAGGAAATAAACTGTAATCTTGCATATCATGAAACATATTTATCACTGCATACAGTAATGAATTGGAGCTTACTGTGAGCCTGAGTTTGGTTTCCGTAATTCAACATAAACTGTACAGAATTAGTGAACTTGGGCCCTTCTATGGTGGCAGCTAACAAAACCAGAGATACACTCATCTTATTGTGCCATAATTACATTTTATTTTGTGTTCAATGACCCACATTTGTTCCCAGTTAAGCAATAACTTGATTTTTAAAATCTGCAATTTATTTTTTATTTTTTTGCTGTGTGCTCTCAGTATTTTTAATTTTCGTTGAGATGGTTCTAAGTTCCGAATTTCTCTCTGTAAACTATTCACCTCTCTTTTCGCCTTTTTAAGGTGATACTTTTCAGAAGTAGTATGCGTGCATGGGATAAATTGTTTTTCATTCTTTTTTCGATATTTGGCCAGCTCTGTTAAGCCTTTGACTTGATTGGAACCCACCGGGTATGTGCTCCATAATATATTGAATTGAATTGAATACTATATTGTCACATTCCGGAAGTGGCGGGATTCCGGAAATGGCAGTGCTGCCCAAGTAGCTGCGGCTCACCTGCAGTCCGTCTGTCTTTTTTTGTTTTCTTTTGTCCTGTTGGACGTATTTTTTAGTTTGTTTTCATATAGAGTATAAAGTATCCCACTCTGGGTCCTCCTTTTTTCTTCCCCCCTGCCACCCCCCCTCCCCCCCCCCTCTTTACTGAAGAGGTAGTTCCTCAAGTACGTGGTAGATGTTATTTAGGCTCTAATGTCCTAGAATTTGAATTATCCATTTTGACGGCCAAATGTGAACTGGAAACAACAATTGGTAGCAAGAACTCTTCCCAATCCAGCGATAGAAATTTGGGAAATCAAAATGACATTGTTATTCAGATATTGGAGCATTTTGGCGCGGGGACAGATGAGGAATGTTTTTTGGTTCTTCGTGTTTGGGAGTGCATATCATTGGCATCAGTGCTCTGGAATTCGACTTCCACCATTTTCGGATGGGCTGCATTTTGCCTTAACCACAAAGTTGAGGTTCATCAAAACTATTAAGAGGTTGACCTCCTTTGGAAGTGATAGAAGTTAAATTGTTCAGAAGTGATGGCAGCTTCCTGAGTTTGCAGCTGCCACTTCATTTCCGGGGCTTGAGACAAGACTACAGTATGTTCTCTCCAAGGTCCAAGCTGCTGTGGAGATGAGAGAAAACTGGGGGCAGGCGGGGATGGAAGAAAGGGTGCAAACAGCACCCAGCTTGATTTGCTGGATTCATCATGTTATGGAGCAGTCCAACGGGACCACTGCGAAAGGGCACCATTTGTAAATTAATCGAGGATGAGCAAAATGTCTCCATGTGAAAGTAATGCCCAGTGAAGTAGCTGAATTGCATTTGGTTTCCAATTTAGAGTGTGGTTTGCTCCCTGTTTAAGTACGAGTAGGAAAGCATTGTGTTTTGGCTCGATTTCTGTCATTAATACAAATACACATGCTGTATCAAGACGAGAAGTGATTGGTCCACTTTTCAGGACTTCTGCCTGAAATGTCTATAAGCTTTTTATGTGTGATTCATGCATGAGAAACTGGAGCAAATGGCTCTTTAATCTACAGTACCTTACAGACTAGTGTACTTTGAAGTTGAAGTTGTGTTGCATCATTTCTCTATTTCATAAGAAAGCGCTGTTAATAGTAACATTAATAGTAATCGGGAATAATGACATTTTATCACTAGAACAAATTTGGAAATAGATAATGTCTATTTTTACTCTTTACAATCTCCCCAAACTTTTTTGCTTCTAGTTGGCATCCCAATTATTATCACAAATTGAATAAATTCAATGAAGTTGTGGCCCCCTGCATATTAATTTCAATTGGCAAATAAATTTCACTCTCAACATGGCTTCTGATCATTAACTTGTAAACTAATGTTTAGTTTTTGTCTGCCAGGACACTTGGGCTCCGATACTCGTTACCGTGCAAACCGGAGAAACAGGTTCTCCAGACATGCTGCAAGACCTGCTGAATGACTCCAGCATGTTGTGCCTGTTATAAACCGGCATATGCAGTTCCTTGCTTCAATAGTTCTGGTTCTATCTGCCCTTCACCTCTTCCCCATATAAAACACATTATTGTGATGCAAGGAACCACTCGTACTGGAGTCTTGAGCAAAACTTAAGTGCTAGAGTAATTCAGCAGGTCAGGCAGCACCTATGTCTTAAGAGGGGTCCTGACCCGAAACATCGCCGATCCATTCCCTCCACAGATGCGGCTTGGCCAGCTGACCACCTCCAACACTTTGTTTTGCTAATTCGCATTATCTCCTTTCTTACCACATTCCAGCACTGGTAACCTTTGTGTTCTCGCTTATCACCACTTTAGGTGTGTCTATCTTCCTCCTCCACTCCCTGACTCCATCTGTATTTGTATTGTCTGCATCCACCTGTCTTTCTCATCTCTATCTTCCCCCTCTCACCCCTGGCTGTTTTCACCTGTCCTCCTCTGCCTTGCCTTGCTCTGCCAAATCATCTACCTGCTGTTGTCTCTCCATTTTCGCCCTTTCTTTATTCCCTCTCCATTCTGTCCTGATGCAAAATCCATTCCATTCCAACAAAGAATCCCACTGCCGCATGTCTTAATGAAGTATCATTCATTCATTCATTCATTCATGCAGGTTTCTAACTGTAACAGTTCCTTTCCTCCCACTGGTGCTGCTTGATCTGTAAAGTTTTGTCCAGCAGATTGTTTGTTGTGATCTGTGATTTTGGAAAGTTGCTTGCCATAGTAGTTCTATTATAGAAACATGGAAAATAGGTGCAGGAGTAGTCATTCGGCCCTTCGAGCCAGCACCACCTTTCAATATGATCATGGTTGATCATCTAAAATCAGTATCCCGTTCCTGCTTTCTCCCCATATCCTTTGATTCCGTTAGCCCCAAGAGCTAAATCTAACTCTCCCTTGAAAGCATCCAGTGAATTGGCCTCCACTGCCTTCTGTGGCAGAGAATTCCACAGATTCACAACTCTCTGGATGAAGATGTTTTTCCTCATCCCCGTCCTAAATGGCCTACCCCTTATTCTTAAACTGTGACCCCTGGTTTTGAACTCCCCCAACATGCAGAACATTTTTCCTACATCTAGCCTGTCCAATCCTTTAAGAATTTTATGTGTTTCTATAAGATCCCCTCTCATCTTTCTAAATTCCAGTGAATGTGCACCTTTGTGTAATACTGACAAATTATCGCCAAATTGCATTCAATGAAGCGTTCATGTGTTTTGCTGGTGAATGTTCTAACGACCACTGCCTTCCTTTGGTTGTGTTCTTGGACATTGTGTTTAATAAAACAATTGCATTGCATGTTTGTGATTTGTATTCCAAGATTTGGAAGAATTTAATGGGTGGAGAGCAATTGCAACAAGTAGCATTCAAATTGATATCAACAAATCATTGTGTTTCAGAAGGTAATGACATTTGACCAAAATAGTAACCGCTGATTAACTTCTGTTAAATTTCAGTGTGTTGCAAGTTCCACAACCTATAAGTTGTTCAGATTCTTAACAATTTAAAATAATCCTGAGGCGATTATTTACATTAACATCTACTTTCCTTCTCCCCTATCCTTTCACTGCCTTTTATTGATTGATTGATTGATTATACCTTTAATAATCCTTTACAGGAAATTACAGTGCCACGACAGCTTCAAGACAGACACAACACCACACATTTCATCAAATAGCTTCCATACTTAACAAGTTAAAATACAAGTTAAAATACAATGAATGAAAAAAAAGTGCAGTTATTTATGCGCATTATATAACCTTATAGCAGCTGGTATACAAGACTTCCTATGTCTCTCAGTTTTACACATTGGTGCAATCAGTCTCTGACTGAAGATGCTGCTCTTGATCACCTTCAGGGCATGGAGTGGGTGAGTGGGGTTGGTCATTATTGAACCCAGTTTGTTCAGAGTTCTGGCCTCTGCCACCTGCTGGACCGTTCGTTGCTCAGCCCCGACCACTGAGCCGGCCTTCCTGATCAGCTTGTTCAGTCTGTTTTTGTCTGCTATGCGGGCGCCATCTCCCCAACAGGCCACAGCAAAAAACAGAGCACTGGCCACCACTGAATGGTAGACACTGCACAGCAGGGGTTGGCAGATGTTAAATGACCTCAGCCTCCTTAAAAAATACAGTCGGCTTTGTCCCTTCCTGTACACCGCCTCCATATGACTCTTCCAGTCCAGCTCACTGTCAAGCTGCACACCAAGGTACCTGTGGTTGGCGACCACCTCCACCTCAGTGCCCTTAATGGTGATTGGTGTTGGTCGAGTCCTCCTCCTCCCCCTCCTGAAGTCCACAACTATCTCCTTGGATTTTGTGGTGTTAAGATGGAGGTTATTGTGTGCACTCCACTCCACAAAGTTGCTTATTATGTCTCTATACTCCTCCTCATTGCCCCCTTTGATGAGGCCGACAACAGCTGTGTCATCCGAAAATTTCTGCAAAAAGCAGCTGTTGGTGTTATATTGGAGATCCGCTGTGTAGATGGTAAACAGGAATGGAGCCAGCACAGTTCCTTGTGGAGCCCCTTGCTGCTCAAGATGGTGCTTGAGACATTGTTCTGTAGGCGCACATACTGTGGTCTGAGGAAAAGGTAATCCAAACACCACAGTACCAGTGATGGATCCACTTTCATCTTCTCCATCTTCTCCCCTAGCAGTCGGGGCTAAATTGTGTTAAAGGCACTTGAGAAGTCAAAAAATGTAATCCTTACAGATGCATCAGTAGTGTCCAAATGTGTGTACACCCTCTGCAGCATGTAAATGAGGGCATCATCGACACTGATGTTAGGCTGATATGCAAACTGTAAAGGATCCATTTGAGTTGACACACTAGTCCTGATGTAGGAGAGGACAAGTCTCTCAAATGTCTTCATAATGTGAGGTGAGCGCTACTGGTCTGTAGTCATTGTGGTGAGTGGGATGGGTCTTTTTTGGGACAGGTACCAGGCAAGATGTTTTCCACAGCCTTGGAACCTTCTGTAGACGCAAGCTCAGATTGAACAGGTGTGTTAAGATACCACACAGCACTGAAGACCAGTTATTCTAGGTAAAACTGGTTTGCCACCTAGTTTACATCATTCTTATTTTGTCTGGAAACTTAGTTTAATTTAGAGATACAGCACAGAAACAGGAAACAGGCCCTTCGGCCTACCGAGTCCACACCAACCAGCAATCCCCGCACACTAACAATATCCTACACACAACAGGGACAATTTACATTTATACCAAGCCAGTTAACCTACAAACCTGAAAATCCTTGGAGTGTGGGAGGAAACCGGAGCACCCGGAGAAAACCCACACAGGTCACAGGAATGAATGTACACAGACAGCACCCGTGGTCAGGATCGAACCCGGATCTTTGGCGCTGTATGGCAGCAATTTTACCACTGCGAGACCATGCCGCCCAACTTGGTTGCAGTGACAATCTCAGTTTTCTGCAACTGAAGCTGCAGATTTCTTCCATTTGATGCTTGACTTAGGAAATAAGTCAGCAAGTTGGATAGCACTTGGGAAAGTGGGAGCTTAATTATAAATTATAACAAAGTGGGGCTTCTGTTCTTGAGGTCTGAGGATTTATTTCAGAATTACTTTTAATAGAGAATTAGTAACTTTACTGGCAGTTGTAATTTTTAATCATAGGTGTGTTGGTACTAGAATAGAATCATATTGTCATAGTGATACAGTGTGGAAACAGGCTCTTCGGCCCAACTTGCCCACACCGGCCAACATGTCCCAGCTACACTAGTCCCACCTGCCTGAGTTGTGGTCCATATCCCTCCAAACTTCTCCTAGCCATGTACCTGTCTAACTGTTTCTTCAATGGTGGAATTGTCCTCTGGCAGTTTGTTCCATACACCCACCACCCTTTGTGTGAAGAAGGTATCCTTCAGATTCCTAATAAATCTTTTCCCCCTCACCTTAAACCTATGTCCTCTTGTCCTCGATTCGCCTACTCTGGGCAAGTGACTCTACCTGATCTATTCCTCGCATAATTTATGATTTTATATGTACATTTCTTTATACTCTTTCAAAGGGATCTTGGATGGGTACTCTTGATTCCTGAGCCTCTCTGGATTATCCTTTTATCCTGCCGATCTTCATATCGCTGCCCCACCATCCCTACCACCACCACCACCGCCTCGTACTCCACCTTGGAAGAAGTGTCTCGACCCGAAACATCACCCATTCTTTCTCTCCAGAGATGCTGCCTGTCCCGCTGAGTTACTACAACTTTTTGTGTCTATCTTCAGTTTAAACCAGCACCTGCGGTTCCTTCCTCCACCTTGGAAGCAACAGCAGGTGAGAGGGGAGGAAGCCCCATGGTGACTGAGCACGTTCTGCGGGCGGGGGCACATTGAAGAGCTACAATGCGAGTCATAACAACAGCGGTGAGAAGGGGCTTGCTGGTGCCTAGAATTAAAGTTAAATGACACAAAATGCTGTACTAACTCAACCAACTGAATCAGTCTGAGGAAGGGTCCCGATGTCACCTATCCGTGTTGTCCAGAGATATTGACCCACTGAATTACTTCAGCACTTTGTGCCCGGTGAAGAAGGGCTCGCTGGTGCATCTTGTTGGTCGGGAGTGGGGTCGGAACCGGGACTCTAAACGGGCGGGGAAACGGTAGGAGCTGGGGGATGGGTCGACAGGACCGTCCACTATATCCCACATCTGTAATAAGAGGGTCGTTAATTGTCTTTGCAAAGCAGTTAGGAGAGAAGATTGAGAGCGCAGTTAATTATTTCACGACGAGGGACATGACAGGAAAGGGCACTCACCACTCGCACCGCCATCTGTGGCCGCGCGGGGAATTTCAACTGAGCTCTTGTAATTTTGTCCAGATTATAGGGTTGGGCGGATCATCCGTTGCCAGGAAATCTGTGTTCAACCTGTGGTAGGGAAGTGGCTGTAGATAAGGGTGAGGAAATGAACAAAAGTAGATACGATTCCACAAACTTCTAATTAGCTCAACTTGTTGAGACCAACGAGATTACGTTGTTTATTTTTTTAAATTGAAGTTTGTACATTTGTTTCTAATTAGCACGAGTCTGCATGAGTATAGAAAAAAAAATGAATGCCTAAATGGTTCAGTTGTAAAAGACAAGGTATCCTATTTTCAATCTCTAATCTGCACTGACCTGGACTGGTGATGGAGGCTCACTTGATGAAGGGCATCTTTGCGCTAAGAATGCAAATTAACATGAAATACCCCATTCTTGCCTTGTAATCACCAATGCAAGAGTATCTTTTTATAGATATTTGGTCTAATATGTTTCTGATGGATTCCACAGTCCTTTAGTTTAGTTAGTTTTTGTAGTCTGTTGATGTTTTTTGAGTTTCCTGAGAGGAATGGCCCCAGGGAATGTACCAGAGGGAACTTCGGAACCAATGACATAAGGTGCATCCACATTGCCTTCTACTAGTCCTCAGTTTGTGTACATCAGGTGAAGCGGTATTTGGCTTTGCTTATAATGGGCAGGGAAGTGTATGGCACTTTGCTCAGATTGGATATGGTTATTAGAAGGAAGTATCAAAGGAAGCTTATGCATTGAAAGAGCAGAGTTTATTGGTTTTGGTGTGGTATAAATTTAAGCAGTTCAAACTGTATGATCCTTGGGGAGGAGTTGGTTCCATAACATTTTATTATTCCATAGTTCTTGTTTGTATAAGGTGATCCTGAGAACAAATTGTGACCTTTAACTTACTCCTTGATATCAGTTACAATATTTGTTTTGTATGGTATTTTTAAAGTGTTGTGCTCCTGCAAAGTTGCACATACAGGGCCTGTCCCCACTTACGCAAGAGCGGAACTCGCTATCAAAACATGGAGTAGCAATGTTACAAAATTTTGAGATTTTAAAAATCAAGTCTGTAATTTATCCCATCAGATAAAGCATAAAAATAAGTTTAATTTGACACCTAATTCACTTTCATATCTCAAGTATTTAAAAAGTTATGGCCATTTTCATACTGGGAAATGAGCATCTTGTTCCCTATTGATTTTCTATGGACATAACAAAAAAGCTGTGATCGTGAACAGTCAAAAGCCCATAACTTTCTTAAAAATTAAGAGAACTGAATGAAATTTTCAGTTATCATAGATTGAAGCATTCTGAAACAAATATAAAATAATCTTACTTGGATGACCTGAAATTGAAGCATATAATTAGTTTGTTACCTAATTGTAGCTAATTTCAGACTTCAATTACTAGATCTAAACATCTATCCATTTCTTAATAAATGATTAACATTTTTAAATAGCCTAAATGTCCAAATAATATTCACAAATAATTCACAATAAAACATGATTTTAAAATCTCATTTACATTAATTTATAGGCCAAATGGAAGGAATTTAGTGTTTAATTGCTGTAAATAAATGTCCATTTAAATCAGCTTTCCAGTGGGTCCCTGTGAACGCGCTGGTTTAGAACGTTCACATTGCGGTAGATTTGTGCCCCAAATGCCGAGAAAAATACTGCGGGATATAATGGGCCCAAAATGAGCTACTCGCAATATTAAACTTTGTATAAAGGGATCTTTAGAAGCCCTTTTTAATGTAAAAATATACAGCCAACCTTCTGTGGTTTGCTTTATGAGACCCTGCGGTTGCTGGCGGTCGCGGGTTTAGAGATTGATTTTTAAACTACTATAACTATTATTCAAGGCCTTTAAACCTAATAATAGCTTTTGCGACGGGGTCTTTCAGCGATTTTTCGTTAATAATTAACTAGGCTGAACATTTTCGATTGGAACAGCTTAGAGAAAATCGCGTTTTAAACCCGCCCCCTCTAAACGGCGCCAAAATCGCGCACACCCGCAACGGCAGATTTTCACCGACGCTTCAGGTAGGCTTTGCAACATACCTACATGGAGGGGACCGGGGGACACAATTTTTTGGCGGCCACGCGCGCATGCGCACACTCACACACACACGCGCGAGGCTTCGGAGGGTCAATCCAGCGCTAAATGCAGCACAACTCTGCCTGTCTCACCGGGTTAACTACAGCCCTGTCTGGACTGACGGGATACCAGCGCTGCTTCTCCGCACTGGCCATATTTCCTGCAAGCCCAGGAAGGGCTGTAGGCTCACCTGGCGGGGCAGGCAGAGTTGTGCTGGGTTTAGCACTGCTTCTGTGGGCCTGGGGGCACCGCGCCAGTCTGACTCCCGACCAAAGATCCTATAGCGGAGGATATTTGCTGCCGACTCGGGACAGCGCCGGAGAGCCGGCCGGGATCGATCCTGGCTGCGGATGAAGCGCAGGTCTGTGCCATGTCTCCCTCCTCCAATCACTGCACTCTATCCTCAGTCCCACCACTCCCCTCCCCCCCACTCCTCCCTCCTCCAATCATCGCGCTGAATCACCATGTCCCGCCCCCAGTGCCTGCTGACCGACGTCTCTCTTGTCCAATCGGCGCCCTCGATCATCAGTCCCACCTCCATTGTCTCGAGGAAAGCGGAGATTTCACCGGGTTATAAAATCCGGATTACAAAAACTTGGGGGGGATGTCCCTCACCTCTCAAAACATGGGGGGGTGGACGTGTTCCCTCTGGCCCCCCCGGGTTTTCCGCCCCTGCACTTACGTGTCTTTATCACACAAATTACGCAACCTCATGGTCGCGTTGAGCTACCTAATTGTAGCTAATTTCAGACGGTCCCGCGAAGGTCGGGCGCGATTACATGCGTACGCACAGCCGTTTGGAGCGCGTGACGTCATTTGAAGATGGACACAAAGCTGGAGTAACTCAGCGGGACCGGCAGCATCTCTGGAGAGAAGCAATGGGTGACGTTTCGTGTTGAAACTCTTCAGACTGAAAAGAAGGGTCTTGACCCGAAATGTCACCCATTGCTTCTCTCCAGAGATGCTGCCGGTCCCGCTGAGTTACTCCTGCATTTTGTGTCTATCATCAATTTTCTTGGCCCCGCTCTGGGAGTAGAAGTGGGGGCGGATCCGGACTGCAACGGCCGTGAGCCCCAGGCAGAGTTCGGCGATCGTTTGCCTGCTTCTGCTGCTGTTGAAGGTGAGACGTTGCGTCGTGCCAGGGTCTTGGGCCTGTCCCACTTTGGCCGTCAGTTCCGCGACAGGTCGTTGGCACACGAAGATTTTGTTCACTACAAATATTTCGGAGCCCCGCGCGATGTCGCGCACAACTACATACCCCTCCGCGCTTCTCAGTGGGACCGGCCCCGCGCGGCCATACGATGCCCGTGAGCCTCAACGCGACCACGAGGTCGTGTTATTTGCGTGCCAAGGACACGTAAGTGGGACAGGCCCTTACCATGCCATCACTTTGATTTGCCATGACTAATGACGGGGGAGGGGAGGGTGAGTGGCTGCAAAATTATGTCATTTTTATGGCTTTATAACCTTTCGACATGAACTTCAATGCATGGCATGGAGTAGATGATTTACATTTTAATAGATTTCTGCTTTTAAGATCACAAATGTGGAAACATGACTATTCACAATGATCAAAGAAATTGCAACTGTTGATCCTTGGGGAGGAGTTGGTTCCATAACACTTTATTGTTCACTGCATTTAATATTACAGTCACCCCTTCCCACACATTGAAGAGAGCGTAGTAGTAGTAGTTTGCTTTAACAACGTGTTTTAGTCCTATTTTAAAACTAACAACCACAAAAGACACTGCAGTTGCTTGTCTAGATCTATACCATATGTTACCTTGAAAGTTTTGTAACTTCATTTTGTTGCACTTTGGTTTCTCATCCAGTCTACACTGCGATTATCTTTTGTGCTGTATTTGTGATCCAGAGCCAAATATCGTAGGACAATGGACTCTGTGTCTGGTTTAACACTAAAACACTGAACTTGACCTTGATGATGGGGAGACGAGCATAACATGTTATTAAGTACATCATGTCTGTCTGTCAGTTATTCAGGTCACTTGCTGGTTGTGTGGCATATTAACTGATGAGTTTAATATCTTTTGGGGATTCAGTGTAAAATCTGGGCCGACTGTCTTAGCCCAGTGGTTGTGCACTTGCAGCGTAAGATTGGCGTTGTTGCCAAACTGCAGCATTCAAATGGGAATGATAGACTATTCTATTGATATAGTGGGAAACTGCCACTTTGAAACTGAGAATAAGCTCGGAGACTGGCGTACACGCGCACACACACACACACATAGCACTCTAATGCAAGGGTAAATTGTTGTTACATTACTCGGTTCCGCTGCCCTTTTCACTCACCACCCCCACCAAAGTGATCAAGAGAGATGAGAAAAAGCTGTAATATGCTGCTCCATTTTAAACATTGTTGAAAACAAATTTGAAAGAATATTTCTGTTCTTGTATAGTATTCGATTCTACACAGGGATTTTCAATTAAAGTATCACAATGGTCGTAAAATATCCTTAATTATATGGTTGTCATTTAGGAAGGTGATATCGTCCAAGCAAGTAATTGGTAAATAGAAAACAAAATCCTGAAACGTCTCAGCAGGTCAGGGAGCATCTGCAGAAAGGGAAACGGGATTAAAGTCTGTGACCCGAAATGTTCCTGTGTTTCTCTTTCCATGGATTCTGCTTGACATTTTATCTGCTGTTTGGTTTTCAAGTAATTAATGAACGTGCTATTGTAATCTTACTATTGTAATTGGTATTAAGCCAATCGGTAAGATTCTCAGTTTCCATCTGCCAAACTCATTAATGGGACTTTTATCTGCGGCATCCTGTGCAATGGGGTTGTCAGTGACCAAGCCAGAAAATATAAGGATGCGGACACCTGATGTGGACGAGATCAGAGTTAAGTGGTACCTACGGCATCCAGATTCAGCTGGCAATACAGAGTCCATCTAGTAATGTTCGGATATCCAGGTTTTCATAGAGACCAGTCTTCAGCCAATGTTATTTACCGTGTTGTCATAAAGCTGAGACCAATGAATGCAGTAAAGGCTACAGGACTTCCATAAGCTAGAGTACTGTCTGATTCCCCCCCCCCCCAAAACCAATGCTGATAACTCTGTTGTATCATGCATGAAGGAAGATGGTTCTTCCCCTTTGTTCTACCTATTGTCTTTGTATTTGACTTGGTTGCATTTATGGAAAGTATTATCTGATTGGAAACCATGCAGAACAAAGCTTTTCACTACCTCTGCACAGGTGGCAAACCTAAACCTGGGACCAGATCATGTCGCAATTAAATTCTTGTGCTCCATTATCTCTTGTGCTTGTAACTAAGTTAGTTACCACACAAATCGTACCTGTACTGTTTAGCAATGTGGAAACATTGCCCAGTTATGTTCTGTCCATAAAAGAAGGACAAATGTAATCCAGTTAATCCCCACCCTATCAGCCAAATCTCAATCAACAGAAAAGTGATGAAAGGTGGTTTGCCGACAATACTTCCAAGCAACACTTCCAATTAAGTTACTGAGACTCAGAATAGAACATCCGTTTCAAACCTCTACATAGCCTTGGTCCAAACTTGAACAAGAGAGTTTTTATTTTAGGGGTGAATTGATAGTGACTACCCATGGCAGCATTTGACTGAACGTGACATCAAGGGGGAAACTCTCCGAATGCTGGAGTCGTATCATGCATAAAGGAAGATGTTTCTCATTGTGGGAGATAATCATCCCGACCCCAGGACATCCCAGCAGGAGATCCTGAGGGCTGAGTCCACGGCTATATCATCTTCAGCTGCTTCATCAATAATCACGTGGCGATAGAGTCCGAAGTGGGAATGTTCACTGTTGACGCAAGTGCTCAATTTCATTCGCAATGCCTTCGCAATGAAACAGTGCATGCCTGCGTGCAGCAGTTTTGGGACAACGTTGAGGCCTGAACTGACGGATGGCAAGTAACATTTGCAACAGCAAAGTACCAGATAACAACTTCTTCAACAAGTATTACCATTGCCATCTTGACTACCGTTAACATCCCGATGGGATCATCATTGACCAGATACTCGGCTGGACTAAGTGCTGGTCAGAGGCTGATTATCCGGTGGTGAGTAACTCGTGCCTTTCTCCCATCTATAAGGCACAGATAAGGAGTATTACTGAATGCTCCTTGCTTGCTTGAATTAGATCAGCTCCAAATCACTCAGGAAGCTTGAAAAATGGCATGTTCGATTGGTATCCAATTCACCACTAAACATGCCTTTCACTTATCATTGACGTCCAGTGGCTGCTGTGTATAATATCAACAAAATACACTGCAGTTACATGCAGTTTTAGAGATACGTTGCGGAAACAGGCCCTTCGGCCCACCAAGTCCGTGCTGGCCAGCGATCATCGCACATTAACACTATCTTACACACACTAGGGACAATTTACACTTATACCAAGCCAATTAACCTACAAACCTGTATGTCTTTGGAAGAAACCGAAGATCTCGGAGAAAACCCACGTGGACAAGGGGAGAACGTACGAACTCTGTACAGACAGAACCTGTAGTCGGGATTAAACCCGGGTCTCCAGTGCTGCAAGGCATCAACTCTACTGCTGCGCCATCGTGCCGCCCTTCGTGACTCTCAGTGCCTGTCCTTCACCACATAGAAGGAGAAAAGCAGCATGGAAATATGACCATCTGCAAGTTGCCAGCCAAATAAACAACATCCAGCTGTGGAAAAGACTTGCTGATCTTTTATCAGCACGGGTCCAGATAAAGAACTCTTTACTCAAGAGCATTGGAGTTCAACCTTGATGGGAAAATGTTACTCCCCGTCACCTTATATGAAGTATGTCACTCCCCGTAACCTTGTTAAATGGAAATTGGTAATGGGAAGAAAAGTTGGCCCATGGGCGGCACGGTGTCGCGGCGGTATAGTTACTGCCTTACAGCGCTTGCACTGAGACCTGGATTCGATCCCGACTATGGGTGCTGTCTGTACGGAGTTTGTAGTACTCCACGTGACCGCGTGGGTTTTTTCCCCAGATCTTCGGTTTCCTCCTGCACTCCAAAGACGTACAGGTTTGTAGGTAAATTGGCTTGGTAAATGTAAAAATTGTCCCTAGTGTGTGTAGGATAGTGTTAATATGCAGGTATCGCTGGTCGGCACGGGTTCGGTGGGCCGAAGGGCCTGTTTCTGCGCTGTATATCTAACCTAAACTAAAATGATCTGAAAATGGATTAAAAAACGTTTTAAAAGCCCTGATGCACTCCATTCCAGAACTTGAACAGAGAACATTGGTCACAAACTGGAGGGGGCAGGATGATCAAAGAACTGTGTGCCACCATGGAGCCAGACTTGAAAGAAAATCTATGGGGAAATATTAAGAACATTAATTTCATGTGTTGATCCATTTGATGGCTGTGTCCTGTTTTTTTCAAAGACAGCGACTACTTACCTATTTGCCAACATGAAATTAAAAATCCAAATGGACATGCTTCTAAATATTTAATTTATAATGTGCTTATAACCTATGCTATTATTTCAAACTATCAGCTGCTGATGTGCATTCTCTACTTATGGCCCACTTATTCTTTGATTTTTTAAAAAATCTCTCAAGGTCACTACCAACAAGCTCATTCATAACATGAAGAGCAAATGAATAGGATTTTATTCCTTCTCTTTTTAAGTGATTAAAGCAGATAATCTTGAAGGAAGTACCACATAAAAGACAGTCTGATTTATGCATTTTAATTTGCCTATCGAGTTCATGTTCTCAGTCCCATAAATTACTTGTATCTAGCCAGATGCTGCCAGTGGCAGCGGCCCTGACTGGGAGCAAGGCAAGATAAATGCCACTGCTGTCCGTGCAGTGTTTTGCCCTTGCTAGCAGAGAGTCTATTGACAAGATAGATATTACCTCCAGAACAGAGCTCTTCCATTCAGGCCATCAATTCATCTCTCTGTTAGCTGATCCATATCCTCAGCAACTGGTACAAGTATGGCCTCTAGGTACTCCAATGGAATGCTTTAATCTTAGCTCCGAGGCACAGGTGACGGGGAATGTGTAGGATGGAACTGCAGATGCATTTGAATGAATACATTTTATTATCCAAGTATGTATACATACAAGGAATTTGCCTTGGTGCCTTGCTTGCAAGGATAACAACACGATATACAGTATACAATTAAAAATACTAAAACATTATAATTTAAACATGTGAAGAATAAAATAAAATACCAGAGCTGAAGATAAACAGACTACAAAAGTAGTCTGAAGAAGGGTCTCGACCCAAAACGTCACCCATTCCTTCTCTCCGGAGATGCTGCCTGTCCCGCTGAGTTACTCCAGCGTTTTGTGTCTATCTTCGGGTAACAGGGAATGATAGCCCATTGATAACTGCCTTTTACGGACTAACTAATCATCAACCTGCTTGAATCTGCTTCACTTTTTGAGGAGTTGAAGGTGGAACTGATTAGCTTTGAAAAACTCCTTTGTTTTTTTAGCAGTATGTTTGGGATTATTGTCTTGCCATAGAATGAACCGCCGGCTAATGAGTTTTGAGGCATTTGTTTGAACTTGAGCAGATAGGATGTGTCTATACACTTCAGAATTCATTATACTACTACCATCAACAGTTGTATTATCAATGAAGATAAGTGAGCCAGTGCCTTCAACAGCCATACATGCCCAGGCCATAACACCCCCACCGCTGTGTTTCACAGATGAGGTGGTATGCTTTGGATCTTGGGCAGTTCCTTCTCTCCTCCATACTTTGCTGTTGCCATCACTCTGATATAAGTTAATCTTCGTCTCATCTGTCCACAAGACCTTTTTCCAGAACTGTGGTTGATCTTTTAAGTACTTCTTGGCAAACTGTAACCTGGCCATCCTATTTTTGCACTATAACCAGTGGTTTGCATCTTGCAGTGTAGCCCCTGTATTTCTGTTCATGAAGTCTTCTGCGGACAGTGGTCATTGACCAATCCACACCTGACTCCTGAAGAGTGTTTCTGATTTGTTGGACAGGTGTTTGGGGATTTTTCTTTCTTATAGAGAGAATTCTTCTGCCATCAGCTGTGGAGGTCTTCCTTGGCCTGCCAGTCTCTTTGCAATTAGTAAGATCACCAGTGCTCTCTTTCTTCTTAATGATAATCCTAACAGTTGATTTTGGTAAGTCTAAGGTTTGGCTGATCTCTAACAGTTTTATTCTTGTTTCGCAGTCTCATAATGGCTTCTTTGACTTTCATTGGCACAACTTGAAGTTGATAAACAGCAATAAAAGTTTCCAAAGGTGATGGAAAGACTGGAGGAAAGATTAGGTGCTGAGAGCTCTCTTATACCTGCATTAAGGAGGCAATTAAACACACCTGAGCAATTACAAACACCTGTGAAGTCATTTGTCCCTAACATTATGGTGTCCTGAAATGGGGGGGGGGGGGACTATGTATAAACACAGCTGTAATTTCTACATGGTGAAAGCAAAATGTATAAAAATGGCCTTTAATAAAATTTGACTATGTGCACTTTAACCACATATGATTTTTTTCTATTTCAAATCTCAGATTGTGGAGTACAGTGGCACTAAATAAATGATGGGTCTTTGTCCCAAACATTATGGAGGGCACTGTATTTGTAACAAAAAATCTATGCTCAGGAATTTTTGGATACAATATGTAAAGCTTGTAATATGTGAAGCTAGTAATGTGTAAAGCTTGTTGAAGCTTTGATTCTAGAGATCATATATTTTGATGTATTATTACTATGTTTAGTGCTGGCTGCACTAAACCTAAACCATGACATTTATTTTTCACTCTACTCTTCCTGATGCTTCAGAATTTGTGTGCATTTCCAAGTTAATTTTGAGTTAGATTACTTTCATCTTAAAAATTGACCCTTTTTATATTCATCCAAATCATAATATATTTCAAACAGAATTGAAATGCCAGGTTTAATTAATGTTTAGTTTTGAAATTCTGTGGGCTGAGTTTCCCATTTTGACATCTGCTTGCATATATTTCTGATGTAGTACAATAGTTATGTTCCTAAGAAACCTTTGCATTATAGAATATTGTGTTATTAAAATCAAATATCAATGTGGAAATGAGTTCAGGGTTAGAGTTTCAGACTTGCGGAGTTATTTTCCTGCCAGGGTTTTCAAACACAAAGTTTTTTTTTTTGTTCTTGCAAGCAAAAAAACTAAAAGCTGTACGTTAGTGTTTAATGTCATTGCCATGAGTGACAATAGAAGCAATTGCTTGTTAATTTCAAACATCACCTGTGGTGAAACTTTACAGATTGTGTTCTTGGAGACATAAGGAACTACAGATACTGGAATCTTGAGCAAAGCACACATTGCTGAAGGAATTCAGCGGGTCAGGAAGCATCTGCAGAGGGAATGTACAGGTAGCGTTTCAAGTCGGGACCCTTCTTCAGACTTCAGAAGGGTCTTGACCAATAAATCGGCCATTCCCTCTATAGATGCTGCCTGACCCATTGACTTTCTCCAGACTATGTTCTTGGGGTACAATGGTGTCTGAATTCCACGAGTTGATTACATGGACATGTGCCCTGATTGTTGTTTTCTGAGACCGCTTTTAGGCTTGTCAATTTCCAGACTGACTTTTAATTGGTTTTCTCGTTCCTATTGAAATCGCGTGAAACCAATTTGGCCCGTGTAATAAATATTGTTCCCAAATTCGTCAATTATGCTATTTCCCATTAGTATTATGGAAATGTGCATTGGAGCAGAACTACCTGTTTAGATTAGTTTATTATTGTCAAATGTACTGAGGTTGAGTGAAAATCTTTTTATTGCGTGATATCCAGTCAAAGGAAAGACTATATGTGATTACATTCAAGCTGTCCACAGTGCACAAATAAAGGGCACAACATTTAGTGCAAGATAAAGTCCGATTAAAGATAGTTCAAAGATCTCCGATGAGTTTGAGGGGAGGTCAGGACTGCATTCTGGCTGGTGTGAGGACGGTTCAGTTGCCTTATAACAAATAGCTCAGTTGCCAGTATACTATTCCCAAGAAAAGGAGCCCAATAATGACTTCAAACTTGAATGAAAATGGGGGGAAATTTGTGTACAGGATACTCTGACATTAGCGATTTGTGCAGATGTGTCCTCTCTGGGATCATTTAAACACAAAGTTCTGGAGTAACTTAGCAGGTCAGGCAGCATCTCTAGAGCACATGGATAGGTGACGTTTCTGGTCGGAGGCCTTTTTCAGACTCCAAATTATCCCACATGGCTTTCCCATCTGGCAATCAGACTGACAAGTTATTGTTGTTTGTTGAGCAGTCATGAGTTGTTTGATGGACAAGTCCTAACTTTACAATCAGGTGAGTGAGGAGATGAAACATTCCTGTGATGGGAGGGATGGCATTGACAGTTCACAGACAGTTTATCAGGTAAATGTTTGACATACCTGAATAAACCTCTCAGCTCATGACTAGTGCATTAAAGACACTGGCTTTCTCTCCTGTCACTTTCTGATTCTCAGGAAATCCAAACTACCAGAGTCTGAAGAAAGGGCTCGACCTGAAACGTCCCTATTCCTTTTCTCCACAGCTTTTTGTGCCTATCTTCTTGCCAGAGTATAAGACGGCAGTCTCTTTAAAATATTTTGACAACTTTCTCAATTTCTCAACGTCCTAGATCCCACCTCCTCTGTGGGTTGGGTGATATAAAGTCATAGCTCATTTTCCGCCACCTTCGGCCTCTTGAAAAGGGAATGATTCATCCACACGTTTAGCAACTTCACATTAATAATTTTGTTCATAATTGGGCGAAGAAGGGCCCAGTGAACTCGTAATGATAAGCAACAATCCATTTATCTTATGGCTGATCATGTCAATAATATATCTCAGACCGTGGTGCAGAGAATAGTTATCTGAAGTTCAAATATTGGACATACGAGAGACATGGATTTTCCCTGTTGCAAATGTGTTGTCTTTCGTCTCTAACCAACCAAATGGGGTCACCCAAAGCCTCCTTCGAATGCCAGAAGCATATCTGCTTTATTTCAGAAATTATACATTCATCGCATTTAGTTTAGTTTAGAGATACAGCGCGGAAACGGGTCCTTCGGCCCACCGAATCTGCACCGACCAGCGATCCCTGCACATTAACACTATCCTACACCCACTAGGGACAATTTACACATACCAAGTATACAAACCCAAGCCAATTAACCTACAAACCTGTACGTCTTTGGAGCGTGGGAAGAAACCGACGATCTTGGAGAAAACCCACGCGATCACATGGAGAACGTACAAACCCCGTACAGACAGCACACGTGGTCAGGATCAAACCCGGGTCCCTTGCGCTGAAAGCGGTTTAAGGCTGCAACTCTACCGTTGCGCCACCATTGTTAAAGAAAATAATATCCACTAGTGATTGATGTGAATGTTTTTTTTCAGGGGTGGGGTGGGGGTTCAGATAGTAACTATGCTATTTACTTGTATTCCACGTTTAACAAGATTTTTTCCCCCATATTTTAATGGTCTGTAAATGCGTGATATAAATTGGGAGAAATAAGGCACAAACTGTTTAGTTCAGCTGAAAGGCCATCAATCTGAAATGTGAACTTTGTTACTCTCCCCACAGATGACATGCAACCTTCTGAGCACTAAAATACACTGAACTGTTTGTTACTCTTTGTTGTTGTTTATTGTAGATGCTCTTCATGAATTTTTCATGAATGGAGAGATTTTATTTCAAAACTTTTACCAATACAGCCTAGAGCAGGGGTGGGGAACCTGCGGCCTTTAGGCCATTAAGTTCGGCCTTTTGAATGAATCCCAATTTTGTGGAACAAATCCTTTTATTTTTATTTTATTAATATGTTTTTGTACGTCTTATTATTTTAATTTTAATCCAAAATGAAAGTATTTAAAATACCAAAGAGTAAAAGAAGATTCAACAAAATAATTCTCCCCGACAGACGGCCACAATTTAAATATTAGTAAGTCATGAGGGCTATTTTAACACCTGTTATGCTCATGATTTAGTTCTAATGCGACTCTAAAATGTATGTTAACCTCCCACAAAAAGCACCCAACAAAGTCATTAAAAGGTTAGTTAACTTTAGAATTAACAATTTTTTTTCATTTTCTTGAAGTTAGTACATAGTAGTTAGATTTTACAAAAATAATGTACATTTTGAAGTATATCTAATTTAAGTTTCTTGGATGTGGCCTTATTAGATTACAGATAACTTAATGCGGCATTCCAACGTGTAAAGGTTCCCCACCCCTGGCCGAGAGTTATGAAAGATATTCAGGAATTTCTGCTAAATTGTATCCTTTACCTTTGTACTCCTGTAACAAAAAAATGCCGTCATTTTTTAATTCAGTGTGGTTGGGAGAGGTGTGCCTTTATGACTGATGAAGGCAAACCTCATAAAATGCTCATAAAATATTTCACAAAGTTATGAATTGTAGGATTGCTTTTATAGTGGAGGTACATGATTCTTTAATGAAATCCCAAGAGAGCTCTCCTTGCCTTGCTGTTTAAATATCTGCTATTGGAGCAATCTCATCCTGTTCGATATTATCTTTGTTCTACTCATCCCTCCCCCACCATCTCTTCTACTAAAAACAAACATTTTTTTTCTTTCCCTGTCCTGACACAGGGTCCCATACTGAAAGATCAATTGTTTATTTTGTCTAAGTGCTGCCTGATGGGAGAATTTAACATTCTTACTTTCAGATTTTCAGCATCTGCATTTCTTATTATTTCTATTTGTTTCACTACTCAAAATGCCATACAATAATAATTTTGTTAAATTATACAGAAATGAATCTTGAGTACAGCTACTAAAGCAGAGGTTTGCCTTCATCAATCATATTTCTATTGGAGCATGAGGCTGGGCAAATGTCTGACCCAAAGATTGTGGCTCAACCATTGCTCACCTGCAAAGCTAGTGTTTTATTTATTGATCTTGCAAGGAGCATGGAAAGCAAATAGTTAAAATATACCAAACAATTCATATAATACATTTTATTTTTGATTGAGGAACTCTTGGCAAACAAACTGTTCCTATATTTGTTTAGAGTCGATTTCTCAAAGTTCACTTGTTTTGAATATTTGATATATATGCAGGAGGTATAATCTGCAGATAAGCTAGCGTCTGCAGGTTTTAGCTAACGTTCGCTATTTACTTAGTGGACATACTTCAGATTACGTAATTTAATTACGTTTAGTTTAGAGATACAGCACTGAAACAGGCCCTTCGGCCCACCGAGTCCGCGCCGACCAGCGATCCCCGCACACTACCATTAACTTATACACACTAGGGACAATTTTACAATTATACCAAGCCAATTAACCTCCAAACCTAGACGTCTTTGGAGTGTGGGAGGAAAAAGGAGATCCCGGGGAAAACCCACGGGGAGAACGTACAAACTCCGTAAAGACAAGCACCTGTAGTCAAGATCAAACCTGGGTCTGTGGCTCAGTAAAGCAGCAATCCTGTGCCACCCTTTAAAGAGGAAACATTTGTTTTGTGCCTGTGAAAATGCCGCATGGATTTCTGCTCCACAGTTCTGTATTGCAATCAAAAGAATCGACTGTCTATTTACTTTTTTTGTACAGAAAAAACAACTGGATTGAGCATTATTCCACACGGTTTGCACCGTGGAAATCGGGATTTTCTGTTCTGGAAGGTCTGTCATTTAAAATTGTGTTTTGTTTTAGATTAGTTTAGAGATACAGCATGGAAACCGGCCTGCACATTAACACTATCCTACACACCAGGGACAATTTACAATTTTATCAAGCCAATTAGCCTACAAACTTGTACGTTGTTTGGAGTGCGGGAGGAAACTGGAGCTCCTGAAGAAAACTCATGTGGCACATCCATATTTTTCATTGTGAAACCAAAGAAATATACATGTTTAAAAAAAATCTGTGTGCCTGGCTGAGTGATGGCACAGTGCACTACAGCAGAACATTGCCGTACAATTCAGCAGTGGAGGTGCTTCTGTAGTGTGCGGTGCCCAGTTCCATGGTCTATGTGGTCCCTTTTCTTAGATTGGAGCACAATGTGGTGTCAACACCTGCCACTTATACAATCCAGAGTGATGACTGCAAATGGCCACATGTGTAAAGAATTGGTGTAATGGATATGATCACCATTTGCTGATACAGGATGATCAGGTTTTATGTTAAAAAGTATGACTGAAACATTAACCTTGCAGCAGTCATATCGTGCAAGTTGGCATTTCTAAAGAGAAATGCAAGAAAAAGGTTCCATATTTGGTCGAAACTAACCAATAAAATGAAGACTGTCCACTTTAATCGCTGCAAATCTGTACATTTATAAAAGAAGGGTTCAGTTAGAGATGTTTATGATAAATTTTACGGCCCATATCATGTAACTGAATGTCAATTGATGTGTTTGTAAGTGTGGGTGTTTGAGACTGAGGGTGGAGACAGATGTCTGGAATACCTACCCAACCATTTGGTGCAGATAGAAAAACTACATTCCTGCCTCTGCTTCGGAGTCCAGCAGTGCCATACAAACTTCTGTAGTAGGCTGGGAAAACTGCTTGCTCAACTTGATCTAAGTGCACATGGTCTAATCTCAAAATCAGGTGGCGAGGGAAGCTGGAATGGAATGACAAGGCGCAGTGAAATTCTTTGATTGTATACCAAATGTATTCAATTGAAGCTGTTTCTGTTGTTGATTTAAATGCGTGCAAAGATATTCCTTTCCTCCTTCAGTCTGAAGAAGGGTCTTGACCCGAAACATCACCCATTCCTTCTCTCCAGAGATGCTGCCTGTCCCGCTGAGTTACTCCAGCATTTTGTGTCTATCACAGATATTAAACTCTGGTTTAATGTATTTTCATTACATTTTGAAGAAATGTAAAAAATAATGTATTTTTACTACCTGTTTCAGGGGTTTTTGAATGTCTGAGACATTCAGTCTTTCAACTTCATTACCAGATTTGACTGTTGCTAAACTTGGGCTGGGTTTGACCCGGTGTGTGACATATGCAATTGCACAATGCTGGGACTTGCTAACCTGCTGGAAGCCAATTTCCTGGAAATGAAATTGCCCTCTTGTAAGGAGCTCCACTTGGTAAAAGCAAAATGCCATGGATGCCCTAAAAGATCAGGGCAAATAATTTTGAACACTGGAGGACTTGGTTCGTGAATTTGTGGAAGGATGGTAAGCATACAATGAGGAGGACCATGTGGTTGCATAGAGGTGTGGGATGACTCTGCCCAAAGTGTCACACAAAGGGTGGTGGGTGTATGGAACAAGCTGCCAGAGGAGGTAGTTGAGGCTGGGACTATCCCAACGTTTAAGAAGCAGTTAGACAGGTACATGGATAGGACAGGCTCGGAGGGATATGGACCTGGTGGGACTAGTGTAGCTGGGACATGTTGGGCAAGTTGGGCCGAAGAGCCTGTTTCCACTCTGTATCACTCAATGACTCTGACTCGATAACTTTTTCATCCCTGGATGCGTATAGAGCCACCTCACCACTCTTCATTGAAGTTGTTGAATGGATGTGATTTGTGCCAAGGCAAGTGCACTGCAGCAGCAAAATAACCCCTGGGTTGTTCATGAATTGTGGAGCAGATCAAAGGGTTTGCAGATTTGAGTTAGTCTTGAGTACCGGATGCTAGTATTACATTTATGATCAACAGGCAGGCAAACATTCTGCGCCATATTTATTGAAAATGTTTGTGAAATGAATTAACATGCAGATTAAATCACCTTATTGATGGCAGCCATATCCATGTGACTGTTGACCTTCTAGCTGTGCAATATATGCCTTCCTTCAGCAAATGAGCCAGATCTTGAGTGGGATCAGCAAGCCTGTTTAGCAGTTGGTCCTGTAGAATACCTTGCAAAGCCATCTCGTAAACCAGCACACTATTACTGTAATTTCAAGGAACTTGCAGTGAGGTACTGTGGTCAGCCAGTTTATGTAGTCTGCACAGACGAAACAGGATTTTCCAATCTAAGGGAATACACCTATTCAACAAATTGTCAAGTCAGGTATGTGTGACCCATGAAGATTGTCAGATTTTAATAAAGGCCATTATTATACATTTTGGTTTCACCATGTAAAAATTACAGCAATGTTTATACATAGTCCTCCCCCCCCCCCCCCATTTCAGGGCACCATAATGTTTGGGACACAACAATGTCATGTGAATGAAAGTCATGTTTACATAGAAACATAGAAATTAGGTGCAGGAGTAGGCCATTCGGCCCTTCGAGCCTGCACCGCCATTCAATATGATCATGGCTGATCATCCAACTCAGTATCCCGTACCTGCCTTCTCTCCATACCCTCTGATCCCCTTAGCCACAAGGGCCACATCTAACTCCCTCTTAAATATAGCCAATGAACTGGCCTCGACTACCCTCTGTGGCAGAGAGTTCCAGAGATTCACCACTCTCTGTGTGAAAAAAGTTCTTCTCATCTCGGTTTTAAAGGATTTCCCCCTTATCCTTAAACTGTGACCCCTTGTCCTGGATTAACTGAACTGAACTAGTTCCATTTCATTGTGCCCAACACAAGGGTCATGTCCTGTAGTTTAATCACCCATATTGACCAATCTAAGTCACAAAGTGCCGGAGTAACTCAGTGGGTCAGGCAGCATCTTTAGATGACGTGACGTTAGGTGACGTTTCGGGTTGAGACCCTTTCAAGGGTCAAAGGGTTCAGTTATCTTTGAGCAAAGGAAAGAGGACAAAAATAGAAATAAGGGTCCCCGGCCCACAATGTGGCCTGTCCACGTTCTCCAGAGATGCTGCCTGGCTCGTTGAGTTACTCCAGCACTTTGTCTTTTTTTGTAAACTAGCATCTGCAGTTCCTTGTGTCTTAACTAGCTAATCTTACTCACTAACACAAACACAAACTCTGCATTTTTGTAGAAATAAATCTATATGCAATTGAATATATAATAAGAAAAACTGATGACATCTCTTGATGAGGAAATTGGATGAGGGTGTAGGTAGCACTCATTGGCTCAGTGGTTGGTGCTAGACTGGAGATGTGGACATTAATTGCTGTGAGAAGTTTTCTTTAATTTTGAAAATAGATTCGAATGAATATTTCAGTTAAAAAAAATAATGAAAAATATTTCTTGTTTTACAAACGTTTAATTTCTGGACTCTCAATTCTTCAAAAGGAAACAAATGTAGCAGTTTCTCATCTGGTTGACCTCGCGATTTTCACCCCTCCACTGAAGACTTTTTGTTTCAACTGTAGTCTATGATCCTGAGAAATAAACTTGCATGGATCTACATGTTCCTTGTCTGCACATTCTCACAGTGTTGCAGCTAATTTGTATCACATTTTCACTAGAGTGAAAAGGATTAAAATATATGTATATTTTTTTAATTATTATTTTTTTAATTATGAAGGAGGTAAGTGCTTCTCCTTCACCCTTTTCTGAAGAGTGTAAATCGATGAGTACACATCAGACTGCAACTGCTGTAGTCTGGAGAAGAAAAACAAACTGCTGAAGGAGAGAGGAGTTTAAAAAAGGGTCTCGACCCGAAACGTCACCCATTCCTTCTCTCCCAGAGATGCTGCTTGTCCCGCTGAGTTACTCCAGCATTTGGTATCAAACTGCTGGAGGAACTCGCCAGACGGGGCAGCATCTGTGGAGGTGAAGAATTGTCGAGAGTGGACTGAAAAGTGCAGTGAAAAGCCACCTGGAAAACCTGCTGAGAGAATTAATACCTGCTGTGCTGTAATCTCAGCAAGAATTTAGAAGAATTGAAACGTACAGAATAGTGAAAGGCTTGGATAGAGTGGATGTGGAGAGGATGTTTCATCTAGTGGGAAAGTCCAGGATGAGAGGTCGTAGCCTCAGAATTCAAGGACGTTCTTTTAGGACGGAGATGAGGATAAATATGTTTAGTCAGAGAGTGGTGAATCTGTGGAATTTATTCCCACAGAAGGCTGTGGAGGCCAAGTCAGTGGATATATTTAAGGCAGAGATAGATTATTGATTAGTACGGGTGTCAGGGGTTATGGGGAGAAGGCAGGTGAATGGGGTTAGGAGGGTGAGATAGATCAGCCATGATTGAATGGTGTAGACTTGATGGGCCGAATGGCCTAATTCTACTCCTATTCCTTATGAGTTTAAGGCATCTTGAACGCTGGGCTTTTTGTCCCTCAATTTGTAATGGGAAAAATCAGATCCAGGCCTGTGGATTGCAGACTAAACTCCCCCTATATATGTTACTTTGCATCTGATTCCTAGCTTCTGATTTATGTTATCAATTTCAATTTTTGGTGAATGGGGGAGGAAAAAACTATTGGTTGCATGATTAACCAAACTGCAAAAAGCTCAAGTTAAAAGAGTTAGTTTAAATATTTAAACTTTTGCACATATTAATTTACTTCAGGATATTAGTCCCATCGAATAAGGGACAACAACCTCTAATCTCTGCTCTAGAAGAACCTCCTCTAACTATTCGTGTAGGAAGGAATTGCAGATGCTGGTTTAAAACGAAGATAGACACAAAAAGCTGGAGTAACTCAGCGTGTTTGACTATCTCTGGAGAAAAAGGAATAGTTAACGTTTAAGGAATAGCTGGCGTTTCGGGCCAAGACCCTTCTTCAGTCTGAAGCTATTCCTTTTCACCAGCGATGCTGACTGACCCGCTGAGTTGCTCCAGCTTTTTGTGTCTATCCTGTAACAATCCTTCAGTTGGTGGTTAAGCCCTTCAGAACGCTCTGAATAGAGTGCCTTAAATTTAGCTCTTGTGAATTCACCCATACATCGTATCCCCCTTAAAGTCATTTCTCTAAGCTGGAATGCCGGTTATTAGGCATTAACTCATTATTGAAATATGAAGGTTTGTATTTTTTTTATATCTCTGAACTTCAATGTCATTTTGGCTTCATTGGTGTAATCATGAAAGAAATGACCCATTCCAGGATCAACCTCCCAAATAAACGTATATTACCTAGGTTGAGCCTTCCGGTATCATAATCATAATCATCATAATAATAATCATAATAGTCATAATCATACATTATTAGCCAAGTATGTTTTGCAACTTACGAGGAATTTGATTTGCCATACAGTCATACCAATGAAAAGCAACAAAATGCACAAAATACATTTTAACATGAACATCCACCACAGTGACATCCACATTCCTCACTGTGATGGAAGGCGAAAACAAAATTCAATCTCTTCCCTTCATTGTTCTCCCACGGTCGGGGAACTCAAGCCCTTTTATCACCCACCTTTTCTAAGTACCATTAAAACAAGGAGTCAACCCATGAGCACAAACCTGGAAATAGTAGGAATTATTGCAGTATTTAAGAAATGGGATGATCTCAAAGACAATAGGTGCAGGAGTAGTCCACTCGGCCCTTCACTGTAGCGCCAGCACCGCCATTCCCTTTGATCATGGCTGATCATCCACATACAATACCCTTGTTTCTGCCTTCCCACCATATCCCCTGACTCCGCTATCTTTAAGAGCTCTACCTAACTCTCGCTTGAACGAATCCAGAGAATTGGCCTCCACTGCCTTCTGAGACAGAGAATTCCACAGATTCACAACCCTCTGGGTAAAAAAGTTTTTCCTCATCTCCGTTCTATATGGCCTACCCCTTATTCTTAAACTGTGGCCCCTGGATGGTATCATAGTGTTTAGGCAGCTTGGCTTTCTGAGAGAGAGAGAGGAGCTTTCTTAGTTTTTAGTCAGTTTAGCTTTCTTGGCTTTCTGAAGTAATCAGCATAAGTAGTTCATATAGTCATTCACTTCTTTGCTAATTTGTTATGTAAACTCAGTTCAAATAGGCACAATGCCTTGGGCCATGCAAATGAATTCCTAATCCATAGGGGTTGGAGGCTATCTCTTTCCAACTATGTCAAACTATGGCAGATTGTATCTCAACCTGACATTCCTACACGTGATAATGGTTTGAGGAAGATAGACACAAAATGCTGGAGTAACTCAGCGGGTCAGGCAGCATCTCTGGGGAGAAGGTATGGGTGATGTTTCGGGTCGAGATCCTTCTTCAGATTTAGCAACTAGCTTTGCTCTTTCATCAGGCATCATCAGAAGTAGCAAATTAAAGCAGATTATGAATTTGGATACATCATTGTATCTGCAAGCATTTTACTTTGGCATCTTGTTCGGCATGGACATTGTGGGCCAGAGGGCTTGTTCCTGTGCTCCAGTTCTATGTTGCTCAAAAGAACACTCTTATGCGGCTTTTTCACGGGGCGACTTGACGCAAGATGTAACCAGAGTGAAGTGGTCGTGGTCTAGCACGATATCACACGATATAACGGGGGGGGTAGATAAAGAGTTCCCACGGTACTCGGCATTTCTGTTATTTGTGCGAGTGACTTGTCCGTCTCCCGAGCTTTCCCGTTAAATCTTGAATGAACATTGTGAAGTGTTGTTAAATCATCACGTGGCACAAATGATGTCACTTTTTTTTCACACACTATAAATATCCTCCCTTGGTTGAATTGGCTCATTTGGAGACATGTTTTACTGTGTATGTGGGAGACACAGATGGACTGAGCACAGTACCTCGGTCTTACTGTGTGTGGGAGAGGGGGAGAAAGAGACGTACACTCACAGAGGCAGAGTCTCTCAGCCTGTGTAAGAGGGAGGGAGGGAGAGAGAGAGAGAGGCACACACAAGGTGGATGTGAAATCTCACCTGCCTGTTTCAGTGACAGACACCCGCCGCCAGTAAATGAAGACACCCCCATCTGTCTCCCTCTCCCTCGACTCCCCCACCTTTCCCTCCCAACTCCAGTCCCGTCCCGACCCCCTGGGAAACTGAATAGAGCAACAATCAACTGCTGCCTGTGCGCTGATATGACAATAAAGGCTACTTTACTTTAACTGAGTTAAAGAGTTCCCACGGTAGACTGTAAAACTGTGACCCTGGTTCTGGACTCCCCCAACATCAGGAACATTCTTCCTGCATCTAGCCTGTCCAATCCCGTAGATACTGATTAGACCGACCGGTATCTATTTATTTACTTTATTAATGATTTCAATTAAATATTGGGAACATCAGGCCGCAAACGTTATTTCTTGAGTGGTTAGTGCTGGACTTTGACTCGACCTTCCTAGTTAGCCGGCGCCTGAGACTGAGCCAAGCAATGTCCAGACCTGACTTCAACACAAAGTGATGGAGGAACTCAAAGGGTCAGGCTCGTCCAACGCTCTGTGTTTTGCTCGTGATTCCTGCATCTGCAGGTCCTCGTGTCTACAGACCAGAGTTGCCACTTGACTCCGAGATGACCATCACAGAGCATACGGAAGATAGACACGAAATGCTGGAGTAACACAGCGGAACGGGCAGCATCTCTGGAGAGAAGGAATGTGTGACGTTTCGGTTCGAGACCCTTCTTCAGAGTCTCGTCCCGAAACGTCACCCATTCCTTTTATCCAGATGGTGCCCGTCCAGTATTTTATGTCTGTCTCCAGTATTACTGTGTCTATCATCGGCGCAAACCAACATCTATAGTTCTTTCCGACACATTAGAGGATACCGTCTCGCCATCACTCGGATTACCCGCTTCATTTCAATAACGTTGCCACCTCTCTTTACTTTGCTTACTGAAGCCTGATCCTTGTCACACCCAGTGCTCTATCGCCCAGCCTCTCAACTTTCAATCGGGTTCGGCCAGGAAGGAACTGCAGATGCTGGATTAAAACGAAGATAGACACAACATGTAGCTCAGCGGGACAGGCAGCATATCAGAAGGGTCTCGATATCTCTGGAGAAAAAGAATAGGTGGCGATTCGAATCGGAACCCTTCTTCAGACATCCTAATCGGAATTGAGTCTGAAGATGTGTCTCGTCCCGAAACATCAGCTATTTTTCTCCAGAGATGCTGCTTGACTCGCTGAGTTACTCCAGCGTTTTGTGTCTGTCTTCGGTTTAAACCAGCATGTGCAGTTCACTCCTTACACGGGTCTCTGGAGAACATTGATTGGTAGCGTTCCGGACCCTGCTTCGGAAAGGCATCGATCGCTAGTTGGCGAGGACTCCGAGCTGTATCTCTCAAAGAAGTACATGTGAAAAATTTCTCACGGACCATAGAAATGCGGGACCTTTCAGTAAAGTCCCTTTTAAAGTCCCTTTTAAAGATTATAGTTATTTTCTGGAATCTCATTAACATAACTCATGAATAAGTTGATGTCCATATGCGGATGCAAATCTTTATTTTTTAAATTCAATCCCACAGAAGACAATTTTTACTCACCTTCTGTCCCCTCTGTCCAGCTTCCGGGTTCACCATTCGCAGGAGTTCCCACGGTAACCGCAAGAGTTATTACGGATATCGCACGGATATCGCACTGGCCACTACGTTCATATAATGTTGCAATGCTCAACCACAAGTGTACAAGTCACTCTTGGAGAAATTCAAACTTGTTTGAATTTTCTCCCGAGTCACCAAGTTACACGATTACCTGCCGTTAGCGCTACGGTGGTCCACGAATGCCGTACTGTTACCGCACGAGGTTCCCACGATGTTAAACTCTGGTTAACTCTTGCGTCAAGTCGCCCCGTGAAAAAGCCGCTTAAGTCTTTGGCAGTATCTGGTGTTCTCGTAAAGCTGGTCGTGTCATTCCAACTCAGTAAATTCTCATATTCCTCTTTTAAACCAATTTATTTTATCCTGTGTGATTTATGGGTTATGCATCAACAAGTGGTTTATATCAGCGAATCGTGGTCATTAGGGATATATTTTCTATGTCTTTAAATTTACTTTTGAGATTATATTAATTATTTATCCTTGTTTCTGGCTTGTTGAAATGATCCATCACCATTTAATTATTATTTAAAAACTGGACGTTGCTTTTTGGTTTGCGCCATCTGAAATAATTTGAGATGATAACTGAAGTAAAATTATTTTTTGATATGGCACTTTTCATGTTCACAAATTATTCTCTGTAACAATGAAATACTTTTAAATTGCAATCACTACATAATACAAAATTTCACTTTTGCATGTTTTAAACTATTAAAGAAAATGTATTCAATTGGACGTTTGTTGCTGTCGACTACATGCTATTTTAGCACCCATGGGCAAGAACCTTTAAAATACTTTTGAGAAAATTGTTCTGTTTAATATTTCTTGTTACATGTGGCTGTATAATTTATTGCAGGGGGGTGGTCTGCCCTTCACGTGGTCTGCCCTGTTTCGATTAATGCAATCAACCTGGCGTGCGCAATCAAATAAGATCAAATAGAACAAGTTGCCCTACAAGGCTGTGAACGCCATATGCAAGAAGAAGAGGATTTATTGCAGGCTGTTTATCTTTAAGTCAGTCTTGTGCAATATTGGTAATAACAATGAAAGTGTAGGAGGGCATTTTGTACTTTTGTTACCACAACTTATGGTCACCAGACAACAATATGGAATTTGCTCCACTAACTATGGGTGGTAAAATTACTCGCCCAATTAGGAGCCACATTGTTGACGGTCGTCCTGTGTGATATCCTGCCGACTACGCCAATTGTAGGTGGGAATTTTGTACTTTACCTGTACCCCATATTTGGGCATGGACACAAAATAAATCAGTGGTGAGTCTATCAAACAAGTCGGTTTATTAAAAGGGCGTATCATTGTACATCGGAAAGCAGTTTGGGCTTTCTCGCACTGCTTCCCGTGCAGTCATGCGCTTTGGTAGTAGGAATAAAGGCGTAGACTATTTTCTAAATGGGGAGAGGATTCAGAAATAAGAGGTGCAAAGGGACTTGGGAGTGCTGGTGCAGGATTCCCAAAAGTTTAATTTGCAGGTCATATTTGAGTATAGAAGTTGGGATGTAATGTTAAAATTGTACAAGGCATTGGTGAGACCAATTCTGGAGTATGGTGTACAATTTTGGTCGCCCAATTATAGGAAGGATGTCAACAAAATAGAGAGAGTACATAGGAGATTTACTAGAATGATGCCTGGGTTTCAGCAACTAAGTTACAGAGAAAGGTTGAACAAGTTAGGTCTTTATTCTCTGGAGCGCAGAAGGTTAAGGGGGACTTGATAGAGGTCTTTAAAATGATGAGAGGAATAGACAGAGTTGACGTGGATAAGCTTTTCCCATTGAGAGTAGGGAAGATTCAAACAAGAGGACATGACTTGAGAATTAAGGGACAGAGGTTTAGGGGTAACATGAGGGGGAACTTCTTTACTCAGAGAGTGGTAGCTGTGTGGAATGAGCTTCCAGTGGAAGTGGTGGAGGCAGGTTTGATTTTATAATTTAAAAATATATTGGATAGGTATATGGATGGGAAAGGAATGGAGGGTTATGGTCTGAGTGCAGGTAGATGGGACTAGGGGAAAATAATTGTTCGGCACGGACTTGTAGGGCCGAGATGGCCTGTTTCCGTGCTGTAATTGTTATATGGTTATATCGGTAGTAAGCAAGGCAAATACAATGTTAGCATTTATTTCTAGAGGACTAAAATATAAAAGCAGGAATGTAATGCTGAGTGTATAAGAAAGAACTGCAGATGATGGTTTACAAGATAGACACAAAATGCTGGACTGATAAAGGTCTCAACTTGAAACACCACCCATTCCTTCTCTCCAGACATGTGCCTGTCCCTCTGAGTTACTCCAGCATTTTGTGTCTATCTTGATAATGAAGTGATTGGAATTAAGAAAGATGTTCATTTACAATAATTACTTGTTTGTTCTTAGTTTATTTGGAACAGTTTTAATTTGAAATATTATCATTGAGTAAACTGCGCTGGAACTGCGCAGTTGAACAGTCTGTGATCTAAATCTTTGTTACGTTTTGTCAAATTAAATATCGGATTGTGGATCGGTAGGACATGTGGATCTAGATATGAGGTTATGTCACAGCAAACATGGCCACCTAAACTGTTCAGTACATAATAAGGTGTTGAAACAAATTTGTTGCACTTTTTTTTTTCAATTAACACAGTTTGAATTACTTTCACATGCAATAACTAGGGCATGAAATTAGCTTTGAAAAAGTACCCTCAGATGCACAAAATAAAACGTTTTAAATGAGTACTCAATCGGGCAACTATATACACTTAATTTTGTGTTCAGTTGCTTACACAAGCAGCCATTGCAAATCAGCTTGTCCTATCTGCAATACACGCAAACCAAAATGGGATTGTCAGTTCTGTTATAATATAGAAGGAAGATACTTATTTAGTCGAAGGTACTCAAAAAAGCTGGAGAAACTCAGCGGGTGCAGCAGCATCTATGGAGCGAAGGGAATAGGCAACGTTTCGGGCCGAAACCCTTCTTCAGACTGATAGGGGGGGGCGGGGAGAAGGAAGGAAAAAGGAGGAGGAGGAGCCCGAGGGCTGGGGGGTGGGAGTAGACAGCCCGAGGGCTAAGGAAGGGGAGGAGACAGCAGGGGCTAACAAAATTGGGAGAATTCAATGTTCAAGCCCGCAGGCTGCAGACTCCCCAAGCGGAATATAAGGTGCTGTTCCTCCAATTTCCGGTGTTGCTCGCTCTGGCCATGGAGGAGACCCAGGACAGAGAGGTCGGATTCGGAGTGGGAGGGGGAGTTGAAGTGCTGAGCCACCGGGAGGTCAGGTAGGTTCTTGCGGACCGAGAGGAGGTGTTCGGCGAAACGATCGCCCAACCTCCGCTTGGTGTCACCGATGTAGATCAGCTGACATCTAGAGCAGCGGATGCAATAGATGAGTTTGGAGGAGGTGCAGGTGAACCTCTGTCGCACCTGGAACGACTGCTTAGGTCCTTGAATGGAGTCGAGGGGGGAGGTAAAGGGACAGGTGTTGCATTTCTTGCGGTTGCAACGGAAAGTGCCCGTGGAGGGGGTGGTACGGGAGGGAAGGGAAGAATTGACAAGGGAGTTGCGGAGGGAGCGGTCTTTGCGGAAGGCAGACATGGGGGGAGATGGGAAGATGTGGCGAGTGGTGGGGTCACGTTGGAGGTGGCGGAAATGGCCGAGGATTATTTGTTGTATGTGACGGCTAGTGGGGTGAAAGGTGAGGACTAGGGGGACTCTGCCCTTGTTGCGAGTGCGGGGATGGGGAGAGAGAGCAGTGTTGCGGGGTATGGATGAGACCCTGGTGCGAGCCTCATCTATAGTGGAGGAGGGGAACCCCCGTTCCCTGAAGAATGAGGACATTTCAGATGCCCTGGTGTGGAACGCCTCATCCTGGGAGCAGATGCGGCGTAGGCGGAGGAATTGGGAGTAGGGGATGGAGTCCTTACAGGAAGCAGGGTGGGAAGAAGTGTAAACTCGAAGAAGGGTTTCTGCCCGAAACGTTGCCTATTTCCTTTGCTCCATAGATGCTGCTGCACCCGCTGAGTTTCTCCAGCTTTTTTGTGTACCTTCGATTTTCCAGCATCTGCAGTTCCTTCTTGCATACTTTTTTAGTCTGTTGATTCTGTGACAGCTCTCATAGTTATTCCTGTTCACCCACTTGTTTTCCTCTAATCTTTTTTTACTTTCAAATGGTCGCAAACTCTCCTCTGATTCCCCTACGATCCATGCGCACCAGGTGCAATTAAAAGCAAGGAGTTAATAGGGAGGCAATTGGAGCACCAGAGGAGAACATGTAAATTCCCACATCGACGGCACCAGAGATTTGAACCTGGAGGTAAACCTGGTAAGTTGGAGCAATTAGGCAACCTGCTGTGCTGCTAAATAAACTACAAATGCTGGAATTTAAAAAAAAAAAATATATATAGGTAAAGCTCAGTTGGTCAGGCAGCATCAGAGGTGAGAAAAACGGAGTTGATGTTTAAAATAGAAAACCTTTTATCGAACTGAAAATGCAAGAAAACAGTTTTAAGTTGCAGAGAGGAGGAGGTTGTGAGAAAACAGAATGTTTGCCTTGCATTCTGTTTTCTCACACCTCCTTTTATTTCCAGCACCTGTAGTTTGGGGGAGAACAACATGGTCAGGGTGACATTTACATTAAAAAACAGTCCAATGTATGGTTTCTGCACAGGCATCTCGGAAGGCAATCGGCACTTCAAGAATCCCTGTAAGCCGTGATGGCAGGATGGGCTGCTGTGGTGCTGAGGGTGGGGAGGGGAGGCAGAGCATTCTTCTGTGTGTCACCTCGCTGTCACTCCCACCCTCTCTAATCACATGCACACACTTACTCCTATGTTCTCTCTCAACACCTGAGCTGAGATGTTGGTCCCAAGTGATTGCACTTGTTTTTAAATAATCAGTGAAGGAAGCTTCAGCAAAGTATTTAATATCTGTTGGTGGTTGTAGAGTGAGATTGCAGATGCAGTGTGGGAGGACATTTGATCTGAAGAAGGGTCTCGACCAGAAACATCACCCATTCCTTCTCTCCAGAGATGCTGCCTGTCCCGCTCAGTTACTCCAACATTTTGTGTCGATCTTCGGTTTAAACCAGCATCTGCCGGCATGAATATTGGTTTCTCTAACTTCAAGTAACCCCGGCATTCCCTCCCACTCTATCCCTCCCCAAGTCGCACCAGCTTCTCGTTTCCACCCAACAAACAGCTACCAATGGCCTGTTTCCATTATCATCATTACTTTTTTGCGTTTGTTTCATTCATTGTTCATTATCTCATTACATCATCTTCTATATCTCTCGTTTCCCTTATACCTAACTAGTCTGAAGATGGGTCTCGACCCGAAACGTCACCCATTCCTTCTCTCCAGAGATGCTGCCAGTCCCACTGAGTTACTCCAGCTTTTTGTGTCTATCTTTGTTTGAAACCAGCATCTGCCGTTCCTTCCTCCACATTTGATGTGACAGCGCAGTCCCTTTTATTGATGTGCCAACCCCAACCTTGAGTATTGTGCTTGAAGTTACTGCAGATGTTGGTTTATACCGAAGATAGACACAATGTGTGGAGTGACTCACAGTACAGGCAGCATCTCTGGTAAAAAGGAATATGTGATGTTTCGGGTTGAGACCCTTCTTCAGATTCGCCTCACAATAAGGTGCTTCTGGTTTTCGGGTTAGTTTGTTTTGAAAGGATGGAATCAAGCGTTATGGGGAGAAAGCAGGAACGGGGTACTGATTTTGGATGATCAGCCATGATTCATATTGAATGCTGGCTCATAGGGCCAAATGGCCTACTCCTTGTACAACATCTGGAGTATTGTGTGCAGTTTTGGTCCCCTAATTTTAGGAAGAACATTCTTGATATTGAGGGAGCGCAGGGTAGGTTTACAAGGTTAATTCCCAGGATGGCGGGACTGTTATATGCTGAGAGAATGGAGCGGCTGGGCTTGTATACTATTGGAGTTTAGAAGGATGAGAGGGAATCTCATTGAAACATATAAGATTATTAAGGGTTTGGACACGCTAGAGGCAGGGAACATGTTCCTGATGTTGGGGGAGTCCAGAACCAGGGGCCACAGTTTAAGAATAAGGGGTAAGCCATTTAGAACGGAGAAGAGGAAACACTTTTTCTCACAGAGAGTTGTGAGTCTGTGGAATTCTCTGCCTCAGAGGGTGGTGGAGGCCGGTTCTCTTGATACTTTCAAGAGAGAGCTAGATAGGGCTCTTAAAGATAGCGGTGATGAAGCTGAATTTTAGTTAAAATATAAGAAGATATTAAATTGGCTTCTGGGCTAGCTTACAGCTTATATTTAGTCTCAAATTAGGCTTGCCTCAGGTTGCGTGTGTGTGGGATAATAAATCCTATAACATTGTCTCCCAAGTGAGGAAGTGACAGAGAAAGAAACAGCTAGTCACATCTTTGAAGTAAGATGCCATAAACCAAATGGCCAATGTTTATGAGGGACCAAATGACAGCGAGGAACCAGCGAAAGAGCTAGGGTGATCTCTGTGAAGATAAAATGTCGTAAACCAAATGGCCAATGTTATCTTGTACTATGTAAACAAAAGGCCTTTGATGTGATGCATTCTGTGGAAACCTTTTCCTGTACCTCTGACCATGACTAATGTCTGTGAAATGTGCTAAGGGGACAAAAAAACCCTATTTAAGGCAATGTAATTCTGTTGTTCAGAGAAGGTGAACGGAGGACGGTCAAGTGTCTGTAATGGTTACTTAACTGGAGTTCTCCCTCCCTTCCATCGGCCGATAATAAGTAAAGTTGTGAACTGGTCTACCAAACAGTTTGTGTGGTGTCTGTTTATTAAGAAGCGAACCTGGTTTAGTAGTTATAAAAGTAGCTTTTTCAGCGGAGTCAGGGGATATGGGGAGAAGGCAGGAATGGGGTACTGATTGTGGATGATCAGCCATGATCACATTGAATGGCGGTGCTGGCTCGAAGGGCCGAATGCTTAATCCACCACTGATGTCAGGCTCACCAATCGGCCTGCAGTTCGCTGGTTTGCCCTTGCTGCCCTTCTTAATCAACGGTACAGCATTAACCACCCTCCAGTCTTCCGGAACTTCACCAGTGGCCAAATATGATGCAAGTGTCTCTGCAAAGACATGAACAATATCTCCCCGTGTTTCCTGCAAGGTGAGAGGATGCACGTGGTCAGGCCCTTGGGATGTATCCACTTAAAGGGCCTGTCCCACTGTGGGGACCTAATTTGCGAGTTTCGAAGTGTTTGTGCTCGACTCATACTCGCAGCTTGGTCGACACGTGGTCCTAGGAGGTCTATGTAACTCTCCTTCATGCCCGAGAGAAGTTCCCGCATACTCGAGGCCTCAGTTTGGTCGAGGAGTATTTTTGAACATGCTGAAAATTGTCCGCAAATAAAATGGTTGGCATGGAAAAAAAAAAATCGATATTTAGGTTTAGTCGTAGTAGGTCGGCATGTTATTCGTAGGTAATCGAAGGAAATCAAAGGTAATCGAAGGTAGTCAAAGTTAATCGAAGGAAGTCGAAGGTAGTCGCAGATGGTGTTGGTATAGTCGAAGGTAGTCAAAGGTGGTCGTCTTCACTCTCCACTATTTGGTGTCCAATTTTCCCGAAGCTAGTCAAAGTTAGTCTTCAACATAGTCGAAGGAGGTCATCTATATAATCGTAGGAGGTTCTCCACAAAGTCTAAGGAGGTCGTAGGAGGTGTTCTACTTCGGCGATACAACAAGACCATGACACTTTTTAAAACTCTCCTAAACTCTTCTAAACTCGCAAATTTGGTCCCCGCAGTGGGACAGGCCCTTAAGTTGGGTGCTTTAAGTCTGTCAATACTGCCTCTATGATAATTAATATATTATCCACAACCTCACATTACATTTTCCTCAATTCCTTGGCTTCCATAATCTTCACAATAAAAATTGATAAGAAATATTTATTAAACATCTGAGCGATCTCCTGTGACTCCACGTGTAGATGGCTGTGCAAATCGTTGTGGAGAACGATTGAAACATATGCAAACTGATGATAAACAGCTCTTTATGTCTTTTCTGTCAGATCTCCACTCGCTGACCTTTTGATTGAGAAATTGTGAATCTGTGGAATTCTCTGCCACAAAAGGCAGTGGAGGCCAATTCACTGAGTTTTCAAGAGAGAGTCAGATAGAGCTCTTGGGGCTAACAGAATCAAGGGATATGGGGAGAAAGCAGGAACGGGGTACTGATTCTGGATGATCAGCCATGATCATATTGAATGGCGGTGCTGGCTCAAATGGCTGAATGGCCTACTCCTGCACCTATTTTCTATGTTTATGATTAGAACTGTTGGCCACACTCAGCAATCTAGCCCATTAATTTTGGCAATTGCAAACAATACTGTGAGTTCCAGTATCTTTTATTTCCCTGTGTATACCAAAACAATTCTGCACATTTCATAATCTTTGGGGATTGGTTGTCGGTGCGTAGCCCGTTGTATCCAGGAGTGTGAATTTTTTTTTATTTTTTAACTTGCCTCAGGTATTTAACAAATTGTTGGTGATATTTATTCCTAGGAACGTGAAGCATTTGACCATCTCTACTTAAGTGCCATCAATGTAGACCGGGGTGTGTGTACTAATAGGGATCATGTTGGAATGGTGTAGACATTGATAATTTAGCTTTTTTTGGAAGTATTGATTTACTATAGGCCTTCCATAGCACACATTTAACACCTTGCTTTCCAAATATACCAATTTATTGCAGGTTCACTCAATTTATGTGAGAACCAGATTTTGTTAATCTAAGATAAATTACATTTCTCACTGCTACATCCTTCTGAAACTTGTGAAAACTGTTTCTCACCGGATGTGCCGTCCTACTCCTATTCACACCTTGCATCACATGTTCTTTCTCCCCTGCCCAATTTTGAGCAAAGGTTCCAATAGACAATAGGTGCAGGAGTAGGCCATTCGGCCCTACTTCCCTTTTACTTATTGTTCATCTCTGCTCAATCTCATCCTTCGCTACATTCCCAGCTGTGAAACTGGGAAGAAACTTCGCAATGGTTCTTGGTTCTTGGTTTCTTGGTCCTCCAAAATATTCCAAATGGAATTTAAACTGGAGGTGGTGAAGGGAGGGCTTAAGTCAGAAAGGGTTATTGGGAAGAAAGAGCTACTTTAAATTTAGTTGCATCTGATTGGGTAACTATAGTTGGGTGGAGATTATTCCATGCTTTAATTGTGCGGGGGAAGAACGAATTGCGGTATACATCTGTCTTTGTAGCTGGGATCACAATAATGGTTTTCAAGATGTATCTTGAGACAACAGAGCTAGAAATAGTTACAAGCAATTAAGTAACTCAGCACTCAACTGGATAATTAGGTTGTTGGAATAAGTGGTGTAAAGGCGTCAATGTTGGAATCAGTTTTCAGAACCGCATTACTGCTGAGAGGCTTTGACCAACAACAAACAATGTTAGGAATTCAGGTACGCAGATTATAAACATTTCTGTCAGTAATCACATCTATGGCTAGGTGTGGTGAAAAGACATTTGGAAATGTTAAGTGAAGGAATGGATTAAAAAAAATCAAGATGCCCATTTTCCCTTCTTCTGAACCTTTGGCAATTTTGGTAATATCTGTCACCTCTCAATTCTTAAAATGGACACACAATGCTGGAGTAACTCAGCGGGACAGGCAGCATCTCTGGATAGAAGGAATGTGTGACATTGCGGGTCGAGACCCTTCTGAAGACTATACAGCCACGTTATTTTTCTTAATATATAAAATTATACAAAAATGTACTATTGAATGAGAACAAAAAGTTATATTGGATTGCATTATGATGTAATTTGCTTACGCACTGCAAAGTTGAAATTTTTTTGAAGACTACAAATAATTTATAATCGTAATTGTAATTAATTTATTAGCCCAGTATGTAAAAACATACAAGGAATTTGATTTGCCATACAGTCATACCAAAAAAGCATGCGATCGAAGGCAATAAGGTATTATATTCAACCCTCCTTTCCTCCCGCGGTCGGGGCAGTCGATCCGTCCGCAGTCGGGGCGATCAAAGCTCCCGCAGCCGGCGATGGAAGCTCCCGTATCGGGGCGGTCGAAGCTCTCAAAGTCGATCCCTGACAATGGAATCTCAAGTTCCACAATGTTAAGTCCGCAGGCTCCCACGGTTTCAGCTCCCTAAGTCGATCCCCTGCAAAGAGACCGTCAGCTCCACAATGTCAGGCCGCAGAACAGACGGAGATACGATCCGGAAAAGTTGCATATCTGTCGAGGAAAGAGATTAAAAATGTTTCCCCCCACCCCACCACCCACATAACACAAAGCTTCTTCTTGTTATCGTCCACACACAAGATTAGAAGTTGTTCAGCCAGAGCTGAACACGCTTCTCGGCATCTGCACAATGGTGTCTGTCTTGCGCTTCTTGTGCGTGGTGGTGGTGGAAAGATTGGTGACATTTCGGGTCGAGACCCTTCTTCACTCCGAAATGTCACATTCCTTTTCTCCAGAGATGCTGGTGTCCTGCTGAGTTACTCCAGCTTCTTGTGTCTATCTTCGGTTTAAACCAGGGTCTGCAGTTCCTTCCTACACATTAATTTAGCTTGGATTTTGTTGACTTCACATTTATTACCTTAATGTCAAATTTAATTGACATTAACAAAGTGTAGCAGTCAACAGAAGGTCCAAATATAACATCACAATATAAAGGATAAAACCTCACTCTCTCATTCAAATGTAATGAACTGTCATAGTTTTAAAAGTGAAGTGTCCGAAAATTAATCACACTCTTAATCCTGATAAGAATGCTTGCTGTTCTGCTCTGTAAATTAATCTAGTTTGGAGACACTGCATGGAAACAGGCCCTTTATTGTAAAAATGTAATGTTCTGAGGTGTGATTTCACTGCTACCTTTTAATTTCCATCACGAGCTTTGTCCCTACTTTCTCTGGAATACCAGAACTCGATCAGATTACCAATCCTGCTGTACTGCTATTCTTTGTACAGTGTAACGTGGTACTATGCAGACATCACCTTATTAGCTCAATGGATTTGTGATTACATTGAACAGTAAATATTTACCCCATCTACCCATACGGTGAATATTATGCATATTATGAAAATTTGTTTGAATTTGGTTATTCAGAAAAATATTTTAATGTGAATTAAGCCACGCCATTTAACAGAATTTAGAACAAAAGGGTTGCACAGTGGCGTAACTGGCAGAACTGCTGCTTCATAGTTGCAGAGATCCGGTTTTGATCCTGACCTTGGGTGCTGTCAGTGTGGAGCTTTCACTTTCTTCCTGTGCCCATGTGGGTTTCCTCTGGGGTGCTATGGTTTCCTCACGCATCCCAAAGGCTTGCGGGATAGACGGTTATTATGAATAATTATGCATATTATAATGTCATAAAGGATAGGAGTAGAATTAGGCCATTCGGCCTATCAAGTCTACTCCGCCATTCATCATGGCTGATCTATCTCTCCCTCTTAATTCCATTCTCCTGCCTTTTCCCCCATAACATTTGACACCTGAACTACCTCTGCCTTTAAAATATCCCCTGACTTGGCCTCCACAGCCTTCTGTGGCAAAGAATTCCACAGATTCACCATCCTCTGACTAATGAAATTTCCCTTTGTCTCCTTCCTAAAAGAACGTCCTTTAATTCTGAGGCTATGACCTCTAATCCTTGACTGCCATTTGTGGAAACATCCTCTCCACATCCACTCCATCCAAGCCTTTCACTATTCTGTCTGTTTCAATGAGGTCCCCCCCTCATTCTTCTAAAATATTTTGAATATTTTCAATTCATACCATCTTATTATATTCGTTGCCGTGTATTTGATGATTACTCTACTGTTGTGCTGTGAGTGAATGCTGATTCACAGCATAAAATAACACTCATTGAGCTGAAACGTGCTGGCTGTGGCTGGCAATTCTGTTTGGAGCCACTAGGGTTCAGACATTCAAATTGAAAAAAAATCATGTTTTGTAACGTGACAGATTCAGCTTCATTTAATCTTTTGCTTCACCGAGTCTAGCGGTGAGCCCAAGTTTCCAACGTGACTTCCCAGTTGGGGAAGCATAAATTATTGCTGGGGCAGCACAAATTATTTTGCTTTACTCTTTGATTGTTTCCTTAATTTAAACCTTACAAAATGCTTTCATAAAGTTTACATTTAACTTGTTTACTTCAATTTAATAGTTTTAAAATCTCAGAGACATTTAAAAACAAAAATCAGTTGCATTGCCTGAATAATTCTCACCATTCAGCTCTCCATTGCTGACAATGCTTTTTTCACTTGATATGCCCCAAGCATTGGAATTCCACTCCACTCTCACTACAATTTAGATTATCGGATAAATAAATCTAGCTCAAAAGAAGTGTTGAATTACCTGGAGTGCATGGTTTATTTGGAAGTTAATTCCTTGGCCCTGCCAAATACAGTGGTATTTGCAGACAAAAATAAATGTAGCAGTTTCAACTCTGACTTCTCACAGAACTTGCATTAACGAAGCAGTGTTTGTTTCCCCCTCCCCCCCACTATTTCAGGAAGAAGTCTTTCTTGTATTCAGCTCTATATGCTGCATTCATATTTGGTGGTCGGCACATGATGAAACAACGAACAAAGTTTGAGCTGCGGAAACCCTTGGTACTGTGGTCACTGAGCCTTGCCCTCTTCAGGTAAGTGTCATTTCCCTTTTCCCTCCCACCCTCCCCCCTCCCCTTGGTTGATGATAATCCATGGCATTTCCGATCAAGTTCAAGCCATCTTTTAATTCTAAACTATAGGATTGTGATTTTTACCGTTCTCGTTGAGGTCAAAAATGTTTAAGTACACCAATTCATGTTTAAAACTGAGAATGTTTAATTTTGGAGTTATGTTTACAAATACACAGGACTAGATGTTAAAAGTCCAAAGTTCCAAATATCAATTTACTCCCGATGGTGACGGGAGCCTTCTGCACTCACCTATGCTCCTCCGATGTTGAGAAAGGCAAGGCAGACACGTCATTGGGGTTATCAAGTGGGCACGTACTTTCATCGACGTTTCGCTGATTGAACCCACGGCGTCTCCAGTAGGCTCAGCGGTGCATTCTGGCGTCCCAGAACCATCCCCCTCTGCATCTGTCTAGTCGGTTATTTGGGAGACCAAATGGGGTCTTTCCTCTTCAACCAGAGCCACTGGCTACTCTGCTCTGCCACCCCTGATATTTCTTTGATGGCCTGGCGTATGGCTTGTCCACTGATCCCCAGGTCCTTCATCAGTCTTAAGGTAGATATTACCAGGAATAACCCAGGTCTAAAGGGATCAAGGGATAAGGGGATAAAGCACGAACGGGGTACTGATTTTAGATGATCAGCCATGATCATATTGAATGGCAGTGTTGGCTCGAAGGGATGAATGGCCTACTCCTGAACCTATTTTTCTATGTTTAATGTTTTATGTTTGTTTTCTGTCAAATTTGCATTATGACGCTGCAATTTAGTTTAGTTTAGAGATACAGTGCAGAAAAAAGTCCCGAGTCTGCACCGACCAGCGATCACCGCACATTAACACTATCCTATATACACGAGGGACAATTTTACATTCATAACAGTAGGCAATAGACAATAGGTGCAGGAGTAGGCCTTTCAGCCCTTCGAGCCAGCACCGCCATTCACTGTGATAATGGCTGATCATCCACAATCAGTACCCCTGTTCCTGCCTTCTCCCCATATCCCTTGACTCCGCTATCTTTAAGAGCTCTATCTAACTCTCTCTAGGAAGCATCCAGAGAATTGGCTTCCACTGCCTTCTGAGGCAGAGAATTTCACAGATTCACAACTCTCTGGGTGAAAAAGTTTTTCCTCATCTCCGTTCTAAATGGCCTACCCCTTATTCTCATTACCAAAGCAATTAACCTACAAACCTGGATGTCTTCAGAGTGTGAGATGAAACCGAAGATCTCGGAGAAAACCTACACTGTCACGGGGAGAATGTACAAACTCCGTACAGACAGCACCCAGGGTCAGGATCGAACCCCGGTCTCTGGTGCTGTAAGCGCTGTAACACAGCAACTCTACCGCTGTTTCACCATGCTGCACCATAAATGGATATTCTATCCCTTCTATAAACAAGATATGATATTTACCATTCATGAATCAATATTATTTGATGTTTAGAGTAGAGATAAAGCATGGAGACAGGCCCTTCAGCCACCCAAGTTCACAACGACAATCGATCACTTGTTCACACTAGTTCAATATTGTCCCACTTTCTCATCTACTCCCTACACGCTAATGGCAATTTTGCAGAGGCCAATTAACCATCAAACCCGCAAGCCTTTGGGATGTGGGACGAAACCAGGACTCCCCCAGAGATAACCCACATGGTCACAGGAAGAACACACACTGACAGCACCCGAGGTCAGGATCAAACCCGGATCTCTGGCGATGTGAAGTGCAGTTCTACCAGTTGTGACTTTATGCAACCCCTTTGTTCTTTATTCTGTTAAATGGGGCGGCTTAATTTGCATTAAAGTATTTCTCTGAATAACCAAATTCAGACATTTTTTTCCACCATTTGCCCATAAAGATAATTTTGCATTTTTTTTATTTTAATGCTAAATCAAACTTCAGAAGTACGTTGGTCCTGACCATTATTTTTCTCATCTTGACCACTAAAACACATCTGCTTGAATGAAAACAGCTGACTTGCCTTTTTGGTGCACTTTACAGTTTAGTTTAGAGATACAGCGTTGTGTAGAGTGATACAGTGTGGAAACAGGCCCTTCGGCCCAACTTGTCCATGTCAGCCAACATGTCCCAGCTACACTCGTCCCACCTGCCTGCGTTTGGTCCATATCCCTCCAAACCTGTCCTATCCATTTACCTGTCTAACTGCTTCTTAAATGTTGGGAGAGTCGCTGCCTCAACTACCTCCTCTGGCAGCTTTTTCCATACACCCCCACCCTTTATGTGAAAAAATTACCCCTCAGATTCCTATGAAATCTTTTCCCCTTCACCTTGAACATATGTCCTCTGGTCCTCGATTCCCCCACTCTGGGCAAGAGATTCTGTGCATCTACCCGATTTACTCCTCTCATGATGTTATACACCTCTACAAGATCACCCCTCGTCCACCTGCGCTCCAAGGAATTGAGACCCAGCCTACTCAACATCTGCCTGTAGATCAGACCCTCTAGTCCTGGCAACATCCTCGTAAATCTTCTCTGAACCCTTTCAGGCTTGACAATATCTATCTTATAACATGGTGTCTAGAACTGAACACAACACTCTAAGTGCGGTCTCACCAATGTCTTATTGCATGTCAATGTCAATGTCAATGACAACTGCAACATGACCTCCCAACTTCTAAACTTCATATAGAAGATGCCTGCATCTCTGCAGCAGTAGGTGAATCCATCTGCCGGTCTCCCAAAGGCTGGATCGTATGTTTGGACAGTACATAATTTGGTAACAAAATGCCCGTGTCAAATGGCAGTATAATTTTCAAATAAATACTCTCTTTATCATGTAACGGAGCCTAAATTATCAGATTTCTATACCAGATTAGCAAGTGATTCCAGCATCTGCAGTTCCATGCGTCTCCACCCTGTGATTTGGAGACGCGAGGAATTGCAGTCTCGGAAATCTTGAGCAAAACACAAAAGTGCTGGAGGCACTCTGCAGGTCAGGCAGCATCTGTGGAAGGAATGGACGGGAAACATTTCCGGTCGGTACTCTTTTTTAAACTGATTGTGGATTGCTATCTTCCCCCTACTATAATTGGTCTGAAGAAGGGTCCCGACCCAAAACTTTGCCAATCCGTTCCCCCCACAGATACTGGCTGACCCGTCCAGCACTTTGTGTTTCACCCTGTGACTTGTTCAGCTTGTGCCGGTTTCCAAACATTTTTGCTAAAAACACACAATATCAGAGCACAATAATTATGAAAGGAATTGTAAGCACAATGAATAATAACTGCTCACACCGTAACACAGGACTCATTGTTGTCAAGTCAGGATAATTTTCGATGTGTGTGCAAAAGGCATCACTTGTCCCAATTTTAGATGCCGATGATGATGTATCCATAAATGAAGATCCTAATTTTTAGGGACAAAAAAATCATTTTGAAAATATATGGTGTACAGGCTTGTATATAACCTTTGACTCTTGGGCGCTGCACAAACAGAAATATCAAAGTTGAGCCGTTCATGCTTGAAAGAATAGCATAATACTACAAATATCAGCTTGACACTGGCTTTAAAATGTATTCTCCTCACTTTCTTTTGCTTTCTGATCACAAAAGAGTTTTTGACCAATCAAATGTTACTTCCTAAAGATCTGAACTATTGTCCTCCATTCAAAACCATAGAATATTGTCCGAGGATTAAATCTATTGATCCTCTAGTTTAAATAAGCAAAAGTGGGGAACAATGAGGCTTGAAAAACGCTGTCTATGGTAAGGCTTTAGATGATCTGACCACTGCTTTGTGTCTGAACCAAAAATGAAATGTTTGCTGGTTGTCAAAACGTTATTCACAGAGGGTAGTGGAGGATCTTGCGTTGTCCCTCAGCTGAAGAGAAACACGGCAACAAGTCAAACCAGTCTACATGATACTTGTTATGGCCTATTTATACGGAGCACGGTCATATTTACAGTAACAGTTAGCAGTGGCCATCTTGCTGATTAAATATGTGATTCAAAGATGAGAGTTTCATCTTTGAAGATCAGAGCTGTATTCCTGCCCTCATTCAGTCTGTAATGTTGCTTTGAAAACATGGTTCAGTACAAGTTTAGTTGGACAGAATACTTGTGACAGTTACTGCCCACAGCAACAATAGCCTGACTAATAAATCATGCTTAGCTTAATGTAGGCTTATAGCATTCATGCTAATGTGGATGTTCTTTCAAATCGTATAAATGTTATTGTTCTGTTATGCCCTTGATGAAATCTATTTTAGCATGTATGTAAAATGCAGTGGGTGGATGATGTGAGGTCACTCTTTGGTAAAAAGAAGAGGAAAATAACAAGTAAATGTTGTTGTTCAAAGGAATCTGGTTTACAGATTTTCGAGGCGCAGAAAATAAATGGTACAGGAAATAAATTTGCTGGCCTTTAGTACAAGATTATTGCAGTGCCAAAGCAAGGATGTATTTTTACAGATACACAGAACTTTGCTAAGACCACATCTGCAGTATTATGTATGGTTTGGGACTCGGTATCCCAGCAAAGATCCCAGGAATTAGTAGGTTGACCTATGATGAGTGTTTGTCGGCACAGGGCCTGTACTCGCTGGAGTTTAGAAGAATGAGGGGGGACCTCATTGAAACGTTTAGAATAGCGAAAGGCTTGGATAGAGTGGATGTGAAGAGGATGTTTCCACTAGTCTAGCACTAGTCATAGCCTCAGAATTATAGGACGTTCTTTTAGGAAATAATTGAGGAGACATTTCTTTAGAGGGTGGTGAATCTGTGGAATTCTTTGCCACAGTCGGCTGGAGAGGCCAAGTCATTGGATATTTCCGCAGCAGAGATAGATAGATTTTTGATTAGCATGGGTGTCAGATGTTATGAGGAGAAGGCAGGAAAATGAGGTTAGGAGGGAGAGATAGATCAGCCATGATTGAATGGCCGAGTTGACTTGATGGGCCGAATGGCCTAATTCTACTCCTATCACTTATGACCATATGAAGCATGTGCTTTCCTGCAATTAACACCGTGGTGTCAGTACATTCAAATTAAATCCAGTCATCTCGCACAGAAAATATAATGCGCCTCCCCGAACCATCTGCATCAAAACTTAGAATGACTTGGATTTGCAAGGATGCAATTACAAGAGTGGAAATCTGGAGTTGCTGAATGGCAGATGGCCCAATATCTGTTGCTGGGCTCAAGATTGGAACCTGAAACACCACTGATGTCAATGGAGATTCCAAATCTGTGTATTAAGAGGGTATCGTTAGTACACACAAGCATCAAGTGAAACCGACTCATGGCTCAACAGCTTTTCCACTTTTTGTGTAAAGCCATTTAAAAAAAATGTAAAAAATAGATCTTATTCATGATTTACACACAATAAATGCAACTGGTGCACTTTTCCTCCTTTACAGTCATTGTGCTACCCATCCAATGCATTGTCTTGCAATGGATCAATTAAGTTTCCTCATTTATTAATGTACCTGTCAAGTGTTTGAAAGATGGTAAACCAGCCCCCCATATCTCAACATCTCATTGCAGCAGAGCCTTAGTATGTGGTCCTTCCCCACAAAGCCTTTGTACCAAGCTTCAGTGTGTCCCTCAGTAAATATGTCCACAACTTGGAATGTGCCAATTGGCAGCATTCACTTATGGACATATCCTTACCACAACACCAACAATGTTCAAGTGAAGCAAATAGTATCCATCACTGACGATGACCTTCCCAAAGCAATTTATGTTTGTCTCAATGAGCCCCCTGAGGACAGCCCATAAACCAAGGTCTGTTGCCCACCAGCTCTGAGCAAATCTGGTAAGGACCATTGCATCATTTTCTAGATCTTCTTTTCTAGATATAGGATGATCAGCCATGATCGTATTGAATGGCGGTGTTGGCTCAAAGGGCTAAATGGCCGACACCTGCACCTGTTTTCTATGTTTCTTGACAAATGCACAGTGTGGGAAGAAGTGAATGTTTTTCGCATCCTCACTGCAGCCATCTTGAGGAAAGCATGCAATAGGATTGAGACTGGCTTTTGTAGGAAGGATCTGACAGGAAGTGTCCCTCTCACTGCCAGTCAAATACGATCTTGGTGTTTATTTGTATGTTCTTGTGACGCCTTTGACAGCCTGCTCAGGAAATCATTTAGCAGGATCCATGATGTCCTTCTCCCGTGGAGCCTGCAGGATGTTCTGTGCTGATCATTGCTAGATGGAGCTATGGTCAAAGGTGTAGGTGTTACGGAAACATTTCTACGAAGGACAAGGAATACAGCAATGTTGCATGGTGACGAGGCCAGGTTCATCCTCTGCAACACAGTTAACCACAACACAGACTGATACCCCAGTTTAGTTTAGAGATACAGTGCGGAAACAGGCTCTTCGGGCCCACCGAGTCCGCTTGACCAGCGATCCCTGCACATTAACACTACCCTATACACACCAGGGACAATTTACATTTATATCAAGCCAATTAACCTACAAACCTGCACGTCTTTAGCGTGTGGAAGGAAACCAAAGATCTCGGGGGGGAAAAAACCCACGCAGGTCACAGGGAGAGTGTACAAATTCCGTACAGCACCCGTAGTCGGGAACAAACTCGGATCTCGGATCTCCGGCGTGCAAGGCAGCAACTATACTTCTGCGCCACTGTGCCACCCTTGTGTTTGTGTACTTCGGTTGGATGGACACCTTGAAACAGCCACATACCAAAGTGCCAATTGGATAGGGGCTACACTGGATAAATGTCCCCCTGCTTTCTCTGGAGGCATGGGCCAACAGAAGCAATTCGTTCTTGGTCTTTGGATGAATAGAGTGACTGTTATGGTACGGTATGGGCACATGTGCAGCATGTTCACCAACACCAAGAGCGTCTTGCACTGGATGGCAGAGTTCTTAGCCCACACTGAATGAGAGCGATGTTCCCAATTTCCCTTGGCTATCTGCGCCAGCCAATTCTTTCCATGTGTTCCAGCTCTTCTGAACCAGATTCTCAGCACACTCAGGTGGTCAGACTTAATTGTGATAAAGGTCTAAAGGATCAGTTAGATTAGTTGCCAAAAATCGTAGCCTTAAGGGCCTGTCCCACTTGGCGATTTTTTTCGGCGACTGCTGACGTAACAGTTCACCGAAAAATTTGCGGCGTGATGACGTATGACGTGCGGTGTTTTTTAAAGTGTCGCAACATTTCGCTGCTGGATTTTGAAATATTCTAAATCTTTTGGCGACACTGATATGAATCGCCAAATGGGACTGGCCCTTAACTATTGCTATGACCTGGCGCCAGCTGAAATTGGTTGCAGATGCTGATCAATCAGCAGGATGACAAGGCATCTGGGAAGAAGACAGTAATGTCATTGATGTTGGGGGAGGATTTGATCTGAATTGGGGACGAGGTGGGAAAGATCCAGTTGTCATGCTCCATGTGGGTACCGCTGATGTAGGTTGAAAAATGAAAGCACTTCTGCTGAAGGAATTTGCGCAGCTACGGACTAAATTAACTAAAACAACAACAAAAAAGGTAATAATCTCTGTATAGCTCTCTGAGCCATGAGTAAATTGGCATCGGGTCGACAAGATGATAGAGTGGCTCAAAGATTGGAGTGAGAAGACAGCATGAAAACAAAAGAGAAGGCATATAATATTGTAAGGATTAGTGAGAGTGCAATTACAGATTACAGGGGTGAGGATCATTGGCCATTCCCATGATAACCATGAAGATTAGCATCAGACTAAGACCCCACAAAGGTGGCTCTCATACTTCTATTCTTTTGCCACACATCTATTTCCAGCCATCTGGCTCTGATCCCATCTTCTCTCATCCCCCCCACCCACCCCCACCATCAACCTTCGGAAGGCCGGTTCCAACCTGATGTAATATTTAGTCATGGCTTGAGATGGCAAGCTAGGCAATAGTGACTGGAAATCTGACCACCTTCCATCTATCTATATTTAAAACTCTGTGTGTGTGTGTGTGGCTGTGTGCGTTTCTGCCTGGCTGTCTTGTGGGTGCCACATTCGGCCTTTGATTCCATGCTACGCCAGCAGTCCGTCATTAAACTCCGTCATTTTTTTCATGTAGCTAGCTCATTCATTTTACATCCGATTTTGCACTCCTCAAAACATTTTTTCTTTTTATGTGCCATTTTTAAATAAAATCATACACCCCCCCCCCCCCCCCCACACACTCATTTTGTCGCCTCCTGCTGGCCAGCGACCATAACGCTGCTGGCGCCCGCCTCTCGCCTCAAAGACGCCATTTAAAAACAGCCGAAAGAAGCCGCCCCACGACCGCCAGCTGTCTCCCACCTCTCTCTGTCTCTGCCCTCTCTGTCTCTCCCTCTGCCTCTCCGGAGACTGCCGCCGCGGGCAAAGCCCGGTTCGACGACCGCCCGCCCGCCGCCTCGCTCGGCATCCTCAGGTCTATCCCCGCCCGTGGCCCGAGGCTGCTGCCTGGGTTCGAGCAGAGCCTGGAGCTGGAGTGAGCGCCCGCACCAACCCTCCCCCCCTCCTTCACCTCTCTTCCCCCATCCTCTCCTTCCTCTCGCCCTCTCCCCGCAGACACAGCAGAACGCCGGCTGTTGCCAGAACTGTTGCTACAATAAGCACTGCTGGACTCCAGCCCGACCGCCTGCCCGTACACTCCACCCCCCCCCCCCCCCCCCCCCCCCCCCACACATTCTCAAAATGCTCTGCAGATCGGGAGGTCACCGGAGGTCACAGCCGGTCACCGGCTTGAACATTGCGGCAGCAGTTAATGTCGCGCGAGGCATTACTCCCTCTGGGAAACCTGAAATTCTTCCGTTGATCGCAGGCCCCGTCCGACCGGCCTGCTCACCGAGTTCAGATCCGTCCTCTACCTCTCTCTCCCCCACCTCTCTCCCTCTCTCTCTCTCCCCACCTCTCCCTGTTCCTCCCCTCCCTGTCCCCCCCCTCCCTACCCCCCCCATCTCTGTCCCTCCATCTCCCCCCCATCTCTCTCTGCCCTCACTCTCTACCCCCCCCCCCCCCCTCTCTAGACGCGCCTGCGAGTTGGGGGCTATGCGTCAGTAGATAGGGTGATTACGGGGTAAAAGGAGCAAATTAATTATATTAATATATTAACAAGGGGGGTAGTTACCATGTGTGCGGGGGGGGGTGGTTAATGTGTGTGACGCCCAATGTGTCTCCCCCCCCCCCCCCCCCCCCCCCTCAACTGCACATTGGGGGAACAGACCCAACGGGTCTGCACTTGGTCTAGTTTACCTTTAAAGCCTTTACTGTTGTGAAGTTCACCTATCATTTTGGGCACCATACTTGAGGAAGGATGTGCTAGCTCTGGAGAGAGTCCAGAGGATGTTTACAAGAATTATCACAGGAATGAGTGGGTTAACATATGATGAGCATTTGATGGAACTGGGCCTCTACTTGCTGGAGTTTAGAAGAATGAGGCGAGATCTCAATGAAACTTACCGGATCGTGAAAAGTTTGGATAGAGTTGATATGGAGAAGATGTTTCCACTGGGGAGAGTCTAAAATTAGTCAGAGCCAGAGTCAAAGGACAATCCTTTAGGAAGGAGACGAGGAGGAATTTCTTTAGTCAGAGGGTGGTGAATCTGTCGAATTCTATGCCACAGAAGGCTGTGGAGGCCGTCAATGGATATTTTTAAGGAAGAGACAGATAGATTCTTGATTAGTATGGGTGTCAGGGGTTATGGGGAGAAGGCAGGAGCCCCCTTAAATGTTCATTCCTCCACCACTGTTGTAAAGTGCTCGCATTGTGTACCGACTTACAAATGCTCAGTTCATAATCATAATCGTAATTTATTAGCCAAGTATATTTTGCAACATACGAGGAATTTGGTTTGCCATACAGTCATAACAAAAAAGCAACAAGACACACAACTCCATAAAAACTGACCCAAACATCCACCACAGCGGCTCCTCCACATTCCCCACTGTGATGGAAGGCAATAAAGTCTTATCTTCTTTCCTCCTTTCCTCCCGCGGTCGGGGGAGTCGAACCATCCGGCGATCGAGCTCCCTCATCGGGGCGGTCGAACTCATGCGGCTTGGTGTTCCTGAAATCGGTCTCTCACCAGAGACTGCGTGCTCCATGATGTTAAACTCCGCAGCTCCCGCAGGTTGGAGCACCAAACGCCGACACCCGGCAAAGGGATCGCCCACTCCAAGATGTCCGCAGGCTCCGTGGTTTTGGAGCTCTAGAATTCCCAAACGAGAGGCCGCCAACTTTTCTGGAGTTATGACACGGAAAAAGTTGCATCTCTGTCGAGGATAGAGATTTTAAAAAGTTCCCCCCAAAACTACAAAACTAAAGATAAACTAAAACATGCATTTTACAACAAACTAAAAACACAAAGAAGGTAGAAATGAAGACAGATCGTTGGCGAGGCAGCCATCGTGCGGCACCCCCTGGTTAATATTAATTAAAGCAAATTCAGCTCCTTTCAAATGTGTGACCTCCACTGCCAAGGGCAAAGGAGGGAGATACCTATGGGGGTACATCAATATCCAGTTTGACCTTTCTGTCCTAGGTCTCCTCCATTGTCAGAGTGAGGCTAAACGCAAAATGGAGGAAAAGCATCTCTTATTTCGCTTGGGCAACTTACACCCCAGCAGTATGAATATTGGTTTCTCTAACTTCAAGTAACCCCGGCATTCCCTCCCTCTCGCACCAGCTTCTCGTTTCACCCAACAAATAGCTGACAATCCCCTGTTTCCATTATCATAATTACTTTTTTGCATATCTTTCATTCATTGTTCATTATCTCACTACATCATCTTCTATATTTCTCATTTCCCCTATCCCTAAAGGGCCTGTCCCACTTGGCCGTCATTTATGCACGCGTCATCATGCGTCTTCATCCGTCCGCACAGCCGTCATTTGAATACCCAGTTTATGATTTTTACCCAGTTTTTTTATGATTTTTACCCAGTTTATGATATTTATGGTGATTTTCTGAAATGTTCCAGTTTCTTGAGTGGTGCTAGCAATTGGAAAACTGCAGATGTAATGCCCCTATTCACAACATTTGTCTTTTTAACCTCTTCCTTACTCACAATCCAGGGACCGAAGAGTTATTGTCTCAACGCGGCGATGAGGTCGCGTAAATGGCTCGCAAATGACGGCCAAGTGGGACAGGCCCTTAACTAGACTGAAGAAGGGTCTCGACCCAAAACATCACCCATTTCTTTCATTCTTGAAATGCTGCCTGTCCCGCGGATTTACTCCAGCTTTTTGTGTCTATCTTCAGTCTAAACCAGCATCTGCAGTTCATTCCTACCCAGTTTCCTTCAAATCACACTTTGTCTTGACATTGAAATATATTGCATTTCCTTCATGGTTAGTAAATCCTGGAACTTCCCCCCTGTGCTCCGTCATTGCCAGTGATACCATCACTCATAATTGAATGCAACAAATGTAATCATTCAAAATGATGAAACATTTGTGGAGATAATCTTCTGAGTTTGAATTCGCTGTCAGTATCCTCTGCTCAGGAACTTGTATGAATGCTTTTCCTGTCTATCATGAGGATTGATCATTTTTCACAGCTTTTGACTATAAATCTTACTCTGAAGGTTGTTACTTTTGAAGTTTCATTTTAAAATGCATTCTTCGATGTAGCTGTAGACTAGGTTTAACTTTCTGTTGACATGCAGAGAAGTAGACCATGGCCGTCACTTCTATCTTTACCCATTCAGCAGATGCTGTTTCGATGCAGATTTTGATTAATGTTAACTTTGGGTTGAACCTTTTTTGGCATTGCATGACTGCATTGCCCAGTATTTGATTGACATCGAACAATGCAGTACGTTAACAGGTCCGACTCATCTACATTATTGATTACTTGTCTTTTCTTGCATGGCTGTTCTCTGCATTTCTTTAATTGTAGTTTAGTTTATAAATACAGCATGGAAACGGGCCCTTCAGTCACCCTTCCATGCTAGTTCTATGTTATCTCACTTTCCCATCCATTCCCTACACACTAAGGGCAATTTACAATTTAGCTTCATGATATGATGATTCTGCAAAATATCACCATGTTATCAAAAAACTTGCAATGGTAACCAGGCTTCAGTATCGTACTTGGACAAGTGGTTGTACAATAGACCCCAGGAACTACAGATGTTGGTTTACAAAAAACAGAGACATAGTCTTGGAGTAACTCAGCGAGTCAGTCAACAGCTCTGGAGAACATGGATAGGTGATATTTCGGGTCAGGTTCCTTCTTCCGACCTGTAACATTGTTTATCTATATTCTCCACAGATGCTGCCAGACCAGCTGATTTACTCCAGCACTTTGCGCCTTTAAGGGCTTGTCCCACTTTGCGATTTTTTCGGCGATTGCGAATGTCAGTGACTGACGCCCATAAAACCGTCAAGTTGTACGATATACTCACTTACGTATGCTCTCCTGCGTAAAAATACTGATTTCCTCAGCAAAATACTGATTTTCGGGTACTAAAATACTGAAATGCTCTAACAAAACTTGGCAGCTCCGGGCTAGGACCAGGGGCTAGGGTTAGGGCTAGGGTTAGGGTTTGGGACCACAGATGGGCTGTAAAATATTCTTCCTTCAATGCATGGATTTTAAACATTAATACAATACAAATTGAATGCAAAAAAATCAATTGTGCAAATGAAAAGATGCCCGAGTTGTTCAGTTTTATTTACAGATGTATTGGTCCGCTTCCAGATCCAATCAACGTCTCTAACTTTTCACAGGGAGGATTTAGTGAGTGTAGACTGAACTCCCATCTCCCATCCCACCCTCATCCCTCCTTCACCAGCCCTCCCCTCCCTTCCCCTTTCCCCCCTTCCCCCCTCTTCCTCCCTTTGCCCCGCTCCACTCTTCTCCCCCTTCTCCACTCCCCCCCCCTCACATCCTATTCTCCCCCTCTCCCTCCCTTCTCCCATTCTCTAACTCACCCCCCCACCTTCCCCGACTTCCCCCATTTGTGGACCCAGCCTGCAACCAGCGATCCCCGCATACTATCCCACACACACTAGGGATAATTTATACAAACCTGTGCATCTTTGGAGTGCGGGAGGAAACCCTAACCCTAACCCTAACCCTAACCCTAACCCCAACTCTAGGTTGATAGGCTTGGTATAAGTATAAATTGTCCCTAAGGTGTGTGGGATAGTGTGCGCGGGATCGCTGGTCGGTGCGGACTCGGTGGGCTGAAGGGCACTGCATCTCTGAACCAAAAATGACACAGGAGCCCCAGGGGTTGGACTCGAACCCCCAATGTTTTGCCTGCTCCTCATGGGAACTAAACTGTTGGCCACGAGTTGTCCCAGGCAGATCTCTCTTCCAATGGTCTCTCCAAACCCCCAGAGGCAGCGGGCTTTTCAACTGGGTCCAGGCAAAGTTGTCAATGTACCAGTGCCAGCCACTGAGTCTAAATATCCACCACCTATTTTGAAGCAAGGTGAGGTGGGGGGGGGGGGGGGGGGGGGTGTTGTTCCCAAAGTATGCATTTATCCCATAGTCAATGTTACTAAAACAGATAATGAGGCCTTTGTGCAGTACTATTAGTGGGATCTAGCTGTCACAGGCTGGGTCCACAAATGGGGGGCGTCGGGGAAAGTGGGGGGGGGGGGTTGGAGAATGGGAGAAGGAGGGAGAGGGGGAGACGGGGATGTGAGGGGAGGGGGGGATTGGAGCAGGGGGGAAGGGAAGAAGAGTGGAGCGGGGCGAAGGAAGGGGGGAAGGGGGGGAGAGGGGAGGGGAGAAGAGTGGGGGGGGGCTAAAGAAGGAGGGATGGGGCAGGAGGGGGGAAGAGGGGGTGGAGGGGAGAGCGGAGGTCAGTCTACACTCACTGAATCCATCCCTCGGTGATTGGATCTGGAAGCGGACCAATACATCTGTAAATAAAGCTGAACGACTCAGACATCTTTTCATTTGCACAATTGATTTTACTGTATTAATTTTAATATATTAATGTTTAAAATCCATGCATTGAAGGAAGAATATTTTACACCCAATCTGTGGTCCCTAAGCCCAACCCTAACCCTAACCGGGCATCACCCGCAGGACAGCACACATCAGCGTGTGACAGGGCGAACAACGTGATTGTTAATCCTGGCCAAATTGTAGAGGCTTCAGGGCTGCTGGGAGATTTGGTCAATTTGGAATTGCTCTCTGCAGTGCTGGGACAAGCTGTGGAGTGGTGCCAGTGTGTCTAGAGCCTAGATACAATTTGCAAGAAAAGAATACGAACATCTGCAGACCCTGTCAATTAGGTGCAAAATGCATAGAATGGATTGGATGGCTGCAAACCAGACATACACCTTGTAAATAATAGTAAATAATGTTGCAGAGTTCTACTTTGCCGAGTGTTGATTGGATGAGGTATTGAGCCTTGTCTTGGTTTCTTGCAGATCAGGGTAAATGTTTCTAAGTTGGCTTCCTTGAGAAGTCCGGTTTGAATACAATATATTGAGCTGCTGCATTATTGGGTTAGGGAGATGTCTGTTATGTATGGGGTTAATCTATATCTGTAATTGGATTATTGAGAGACCACCCCCATGTGGTTCGGCCCCTCAAGGTCCCGGGACATATAAAAGTCCGCGATCACGAGGCTCAGCGTCGATCTTCGGGGAGAGCGCTTGAGACTGCGTGACTTTCTGGAGTGCCTCTGTTTGAGCGAGGCCTAGAGGGCTTGATCAGGCAGATACGAGGATCGAACCCGCGGTGGGATAAGTACAGTAGTTGAACTGTAATTGCGCTTTTGTTAAAATAAAGATTAGTTGCTCAAGTGCTTGATTCAGTGTTTTTACTGAAACTAGACTGGGGGGAAGCTTAGAAACGAGCAATTTACACGATGAGACACCCTGATGTCAGCCCTGGATTTTGAACATTCCAAAATCCAGAGGCGACAGAGAGACACCGCGCGTCACTACATGCGTCACCACGCGTCACGCTGCGTCACGACGCGACAACCTCTTTTCAGGCTGTCGCCAAAAATGTTGCCCAAGTGGAACGGTTGTTATGGTAAATTGCTGAACTAATATGATCTTGTATTTGGAATATGTTAAGACATTAATTTATCTTGGATTTTATTGGCTTCACATTTAGAACATAGAACAGTGCAGCACAGGTACAGGCCCTTTGGACTACAATATCAGTGTTGAACCTGATGCCAAGTTAATCGAATCTCCTCGGCCTGCTTGTGAGCCATATCCATTCCTTCCATATCCATGTGTCTCTCTAAAAGCCTCTTAAATACTACTGTTGTATTTGCCTCCATCACTGCCACCTCTGGCAGTGTAGATGAACCAGCATTGGGAACACATTGCTCCCGAAACCATGACATAAAGCTCCGACGTATGATATGCTTCCCATAGATTCTACAGCAAGCTAAGAAAGGTAAGCTAAGGAAGCTACAGGGTGGCAAGGTATACCAGCATCTTTAGTTCCTTCCTACACTGGGGATGGAGGAATCCAACAGAAATAGGTCGGAATGGTGGCGCAGTGGTAGAGTTGCTGCCTTACAGCGTTTGCAGCGCCAGAGATCCGGGTTCAATCCCGACTACGGGTGCTGTCTGTGCGGAGTTTGTACGTTCTCCCCGTGTCCTGAGTGGGTTTTCTCCGAGATCTTCGGTTTCCACCCACACTCCAAAGACGTCCAGGTTTGTAGGTTAATTGGCTTGGTAAATGTAAAAATTGTTCCTAGTGTGCGTGGGATAGTGTTAATATGCGAGGATCGAAGGGCCTGTCTCCACGCTGTATCTCGAAACTAAACTAAATAACTTGGAGGTGCTGACCTTGTACTAGATTAGGCTACGATGATTGCAAGTTGTGACATGACTTCCTCCACATTTGAATCTTGTAAACTATAATATGATATAGTTGCCCTTATAATCTTTCTTGCAATTTGTCCAAATGATTTTTTTCCGCATTTATCTCCCCCAAACCACTCAGCAAAACATGCCTTCAGTGTAGTGCAGGGAAAAAGATGGACCCATGAGGAATTAATGTCCATACTTCAACAAATAGATTATAGAATTAATGGATTCTGCTAGTGCTTTTTGACAGACTCTTCCACCCATGCAATTGTAAAGAGCTTGAGTTTGCTCTTGGGATATGATATGTCTTTGTATTCCTGATGCAGTTTCTATAATGTAATTGCTCACAGGATTCCCTTATTTTCTCTCCAGTGTATGTAGATGTCACCAACTGTTGTGAGAGCACTCTCACAGTATATTAATCTGCTTGCCATATCTGCCTCAATCGTGCCGCTGATTGTAAAGCACAAAGTCTCAAGCAAGCATTTGTGCAAGGAGTCAAGAGTCTGCAATTTGGCATTAAATTATTTGTATTTGCCTCCTGAAGCGCGAAGAGGTTAAAAAGCTGATGTGTATGTGGTGCGGTATCCACGAATTGTATGGTATGGTATTCAATGCTTTATTTTCTCATCGTCCCACTGAAATAGCATTAAAGTGCTTGAGCAAATTCTGCATGATGTAATACAAAATAAATTCCTTCATTTAAAGCAAGCTCATCTTCCCGATACAACTCTTACATGGCCTCGCTTTCGGAGACGAGCTCCCCAGAAAGACAGCAGCAACAATCTCACCTGTTATCTGAGGTGGTGTAATACTCAAGGTGTGTTCCTACTTTATATGCAATGTTAGGGGCAGGGAAATGGCTGGCTTGTGGTTTTAAGGTTTGATTGGCATTGATTTGATTGAATGGATGCACACTTGACTAGATTTCAAGAAGGACTGCATTATAGCTGGTTATGGTAGTGCAATGGTTATGTCACTGGAGTGGATTGCAGTGGCCTGGTATATTGATCCAGGTATGGAGTTTGAATCCTGTTCACGTCCATTCTGAAATTGGAGGCTGCATGGGAACATCCGTTGTTCGGTGGTTGGATTGTGGTCGAGAGGGAGGTGCACTGTAGTCAGAGAATCTCTGTAAAAAAAAAAAGATACCTGTTTGCTAAAGACCAATAGTACCTCCTATCATCTGTCCATTGAAGAAGCTCTTACAATGGAGACATTTGTGGTGCATTCAAGTGTGTTGAGAAGGTGAAGATTAAACACAAAAACAAAACCCAAGTCCCGACTGCAACCAAATTCGCTGTTCAATTGGCGATCAAAGTTTTTTGACGCCGGACATAAGCCGCAGACTCCGGTGAGGAAAGAGAGGGGAAGGTCAGAAGACTGTTGGGAACAAGGCAAGAGGAGAGATCTGAAGGAGAGATTTGGTCAGTGGAAAGTGATGGGTGTGCAAGATCTGGGGGGGGGGGGGGACATTGGTATCTAAGAGCTATTAAGTTTGACACCCGAGGAAGAAACGTTTTTAAAAAAATGTAAAAGCTTAATGAGGAGAAGGATGTGATGGGCCTGCAGTGCAGAACAGTTTTGTGCTAGCGAGTTGGTGCTGCAGAAGGGAATGGTCAGGAGCATTCACGTGCCAGCATTCATCCATGATTCTCAGGATGTGACGACAAGATTGATTTGAGGAACACTTAAAACAATGAATATTTTAATGGGATATATTTTTTTAATGTTATTTGATTTATATTACCATTAATATTACATGGGACCTCTGGGAAGAAATGAAAGTGTTATGATGTGTGGAAGTGCAGTGTCTTAGTACTGAAAACATCCACAATTATAATCAAATAATCTGCTTTTACTGATCATTTGAAGAATGAATATTGATCAGGATATTCTCAAATGAAACTTGCCTGCAAACGTCTCACCAGAAAGATGACATCTCCAAAAATGCGGCGCTCCTTGAGTACTGTACAGGTGTGTCAGTTCAGATTATGTGCTCAGGTCTCTGACTTGACTTTCTGACTGAGTTTAGGCTAAGACCTTGAAATAGGATTTAAATGCAAAAGATTAGGATATAGAAGTATGAGAGAGTTTATTTTCAAAGGCAATTTTAATGCTCTGGATTATATTAGGGGAGTTAATAATTTAACCTGAAAGCACATTAGTATATAAGAATGGGTTAGGCGGTTGAATTAAAGAATGTGGGAATGGAGTTTAGAGCTATTAATGTGAAACAAACATTAGCAGATAATAGTTTGGGCTCATCAGTTTATTTCTGCATTTGGTCAAATCAGTTCAATGCATTCTGAATCAAATAGCTTTGTGTGAATTAAGTACGAAACCCTATCTAACCTCAGGAAGACCGACATGTTCCTGAAACAACTAGGACTCTATGTCACCAGTAATTCCACTCTTACCCAATTCTTAAAAGTGTTTAACGCATTAAAAGATCAGTAATTGTATGTATAGTGATTATTGGAAAACTGTATTTAAATTATGTACCTAATTAACTGTAATTGTTGGTATTTGGCTGCACAAATTTTTGAACTAGTGCAATTAACCTTAGTTTAATTTAGTTTAGAGAACCAGTGTGGAAATAGGCCCTTCGGCCCAGCGTGTTTGCACTGACCACCTATCCCCACACAATAACACTATCCTGCACACACTAGGGACAATTTACATTCATACCAAGCCAATTAGCCTACAAACCTGTACGTCTTTGGAGTGGGGGGGGAGGAACCCGAAGATCTCGGAGACATAGGCCACGTTTGTTTCTTTAAGATGAGGTAACTGAGGCACATGCTTTAGAATTCGGGGTGGGAGCTCCATTAAAGTTAAATGGATGTCACCTTTATGTATATTTTGTAGATTCAATTGTTTGAAGCACCGTTAATCTGGTGCAGAACGAAAGATGACCATTGTGCTATGCTTGTGATATATCGCACTGGAATAATTGCTTGAACGATTATTTGTGAGAGCACCCATGCAAACTAATTTGAGAGCATGTGAGGGACGGAGTAGTGATTGGTGAGTTGGGAGCAGGGATCATTTGGTGGGTGGGGGGCAAAAATGCAGAATGGGATCAGGTCTAGCAGCAATTGAAGTGATGTCAGTACAGGTCGGTTTTGGTGTGGGAGGGGGTTGGGATGGGTGGTGGTGGGGATGCGGAGAGTGAACAGAACTGTAGTGCCGATGATCAAAAGATAGAAAGTAATTAACAACATTTAGCAGAGTCCTAATCCTGTACAGCGAAAGTCATGCGCATTACCAGTGATAGTTGCTTCTTGGGACAATGGTTTGATTTTCCCATTAGCTCTGCAGGCATGGCAGGGGAATGTTGCAATGTGACGCACAAATTGCATCAGGCACGCCAGAGCAACTCGTGTCACTAAAGTGACTGGTTGGATTTTGCCTTCTAACTGCAGGGTGGATCCATTCTCAGTTGGGCAGCACTGAGATGAAATGTGCGAAAAATGTACTTTCGAGGCCAGTACTTAAAATGAAGATGATGCACAATTTGTTTCAACATGCATGAAAGTGAAGTAACACCGTAGATTGCCTACGGAGATGTAGGAATGACAAAATATCAATCAAGATCTTTTTGTTTTCCTTGTCTAGCTACACTTGTTTTTTATCTATGTGGTTTTAAAAAATACACAACTTTTGCATGTCCTGCCAGCGTTTAAATCTACAATTCCATAATCCTGCAACCACTCTTGAAAAACTGAGCATGCACTGACATAAGTTGATCTGAATTTTTCATAGAAAAATCAGTAGGAACAACTTATTTCTACTGTAATGTAATACACTTTTGTTGATTATCTGGATAAGTGTCTTATTGGTACAGTGGGTAGCAACATTGCGCTACCTCCAGTCCTGAGAATTTGACCATCTATTAATAAAACTGTCAAGATTTTTGGATATAAATTAGTTATACTGCAAGGAAATCACTGTACAGTAATATGCTGTTACCTTGCTCCTAGAGTTCAAGTCTGATGTACCTCACAAAACAGACTGCTGGGGTAAGCAGTTCATTTTAATGCTATAAGTACATTAGCTAAACAATAAATTAATAATAGTTACCACCCAATGCATGTTTTAAGCTTGCCGTTATTTCTCTTAAACTTTAGTAGCCTCTAGGTAGAAGTAATTATCTGAAAATTAAAATAAGATTTGATATTTCTTCACTAATTTTAGGTCCTGGTTATTGACTTGGTCTCTTTATGTAGCTTCTCTTTTGCGTAGTATAGTACTTGCTTCTCGTTAATAGTGTGTGGAATCTGTAGGTGGTATTGCCGCTGTAGCTCCAAGTGATAACTGTGCATCTTCTGAGTGTGTAAGGCGCCCTGCGAAAAAACAAGGTGCAATGGCCATAATGTTTCGGACAAAGACCCATCATTTATTTATTTACCTCTGTACCCCACAATTTGAGATTTGTAATAGAAAAAAAACACATGTGGTTAAAATGCATATTGGCAGATTTTATTTTCGGGTATTTTTATACATTTTGGTTTCACCATGTAGAAATTACAGTTATGTTTATACATACTTCCCCCATTTCAGGGCACCATAATGTTTGGGACACATGGCTTCACAGGTGTTTGTAATTGCTCAGGTGTGTTTAATTGCCTCCTCAATGCAGGTATAAGAAAGCTCTCAGCACCTAGTCTTTCCTCCAGTCTTTCCATCACTTTTGGAAACTTTTATTGCTGTTTATCAACATGAGGACCAAGGTTGTGCCAATGAAAGTCAAAAAAGCCAAGATTTATTTATTTATTTATTTTTTATTTATTTATTTATTCCGAACAAGTAAAGACATTAACGACATTAATATTAACAAAATCGAAATTATCAAACAATTGGACATTACAATCAATATTTACAAAGCAATGAGAAGAACAAAATCAAAGTTCCAATGTCCAACTCTGTGTCTGTACAAGCTCGAAAAGGAGTGAGAAGAAGAATAACTTATTAAATCTCACCCCTTTTCCCCAACACTTCTACCATATCTAAAAATCAATTCATTACTATTAATAATACTACCCTAGGCAATTTCCCGTAATACCTACAGACATACATACATACAACTATTATGTACATACAAACTTCATAACTGAAGTACCCAAACATAAGTAAACAATAGTAAAGCAATAGATAAACACTAACCCCCACTTGTCAACCATCCCCTCCATCCCTGTACCCCTTGAGAATTATTTTTTTATATATCCTTTTAAAATGATTCATGTTTGTGCATTGCTTCAATTCCCCGTTCAATTTATTCCACACTCCTACTCCACAAACCGAAATACAAAAGGTTTTTCTAGTCGTACGGACTTTTTGTTTCTTAAAGTTAAATATTCCTCTTAAATTGTAACCCCCCACACGCTCGTTAAATAATTTTTGAATGTTTCCAGGTAAATTTTTATTTTTGGCCCTAAACATTATCTGAGCTGTTTTGAATGTAACCAAATCTTCTAATTTTAATAATTTTGACTCTAAAAATAATGGATTTGTATGACCCAGATACTTAGCATTATGGATAATACGAATTGCTCTTTTTTGCATCATGGTTAATGAGTGTATCGAATTTTTATAGTTATTACCCCAGACTTCTGCACAATAATTTAAGTATGGTAAAATCAATGAACAATAAAGAATACGGAGTGATTTGTAATCCAGAGCTTGCTTGGCTTTGTATAATACAGAGATACTTTTTGACAATTTTAATTTTACATGTTTAATATGTGATTTCCAGCTTATTTTATCGTCAATTATAACCCCAAGAAATTTATTTTCATGCACTCTTTCAACTTCCACCCCATTTATCTTTATACTTACTAGTGTATTTATTCTACAATTACCAAATAACATTATTTTAGTTTTACTCAGATTTAATGAAATTTTATTCCTATCAAACCATATTTTCAATTTACCCATTTCTTTTATTATTTTATCCAATAGCTGTTTTAAATTTTCCCCAGAACAAAAAATATTTGTATCATCTGCAAACAAAACCAGCCTCAAGACATTGGACACATTACAAATATCATTTATGTACATGATAAATAATTTTGGGCCCAGCACTGACCCCTGTGGTACACCACACACAATGTCCAAGCATGTAGAATTATGACTACCCAGATTTACAAACTGTTGCCTATTCCTTAAGTAGCTTTTAATCCAGTCCAGTACTATTCCTCTAATTCCATACCTCTCCAATTTTTTTAATAAAATATCATGATTAATTGTATCAAATGCTTTTTTTATGTCAATAAATATCCCAGCTGCATATAATTTCTTATCAATGGCGTTTGTGATGTCTTCAATTAATTCTAGTATTGCAAGTGATGTTGATCTATTTGTTCTGAATCCATATTGACTTTCTGTGATTAATTTATTCTTTTCTACAAATTTGTCTAATCTATTATTAAACATTTTTTCTAATATTTTGGAAAATTGTGGGAGTAAGGAAACAGGTCTATAGTTTGTAAAATGATGCTTGTTCCCAGTTTTGTATATTGGTATTATTTTTGCTATTTTCATTTGAATTGGGAAAGTACCGGTTTGGAAGGATAAATTACAGATGAATGTTAAAGGTTTGGAGATCCCCTCAATGACCATCTTAACTAGCGACATGTCAATGTCGTTGAAATCGGTAGACTTTTTATTTTTACATGTTTTGACAATATCCAACAGTTCTTTTTCTTCTACTGCCGTAAGAAACATAGAGCAGGGATTTCTCTCCACTAAATTCTCAGGAGTTTCTCCAGATGTCCCTGAATCGGGGATTTGTTTAGCCAGGTCTGGTCCAATATTTACAAAAAAATTATTAAAACTATTAGCTATATCTTCCATATTGTAATTTTCCTTATCCTTATCAATAAAATACTTCGGATAATTTGTTCTCCCCGGACCATTTCTGATAATGCTATTAAGTATGCTCCATATTCTTTTTATATTGTCTTTATTTTCATCTAATTTCTTCTTATAATAATCTTTCTTGCTTTCTCTTATGATGTAAGTTAATTTATTTTTATACTTTTTATATTTATTTTCTGTATCTTTAGTTCTCTCTCTTATAAAATCTCTGTATAGGGCATTCTTTTTTTTACAAGCATTTTGTAATCCCTTTGTAATCCATGGACATTTAGTATAGTTTGATTTTCTATTATATTCTTTAATTGGACAATTTTTATCATATAATGACTTAAATATTGCAATAAATGTTTCATAAGCACTATCAGTGTCTCTTTTTTGGTATATTATATCCCAGTTTTGTGCCAATAGATCCTTTTTTAGTGCATTGATAGCTTCCTCCGATCTCACTCGTCTATATTCTATTAATTTGTTTGGTTTGTTGTTCGTGTGGATATTATCATAAACTATAAAAACTGGCAGATGGTCACTTATATCATTAATTAATAATCCACTTACTATTTTATTTTCCACATCATTATTAAATATATTGTCAATGAGTGTAGCGCAATGGGAAGTAATTCTACTAGGTCTAGTGATTTTAGGAAATAGACTCATGCTGTACATAGTATTAATAAAATCTTCTGTAAGGTTGTGTTGATTAGGATTTAATAGGTCAATATTGAAATCTCCACATAAAAACACTGATTTACTACTTGTTGTTGAAAACATACTCTCCATCCAGCCCCTGAAGATTTCAATATTTGACCCCGGTGCCCTATATATACAACTAATGATTACATTTTTAATTCCACCATTAATTATTTCTATAGTTATACATTCGTGCAGATTGTCAACCACAGTTGTCATATTTTCTACTACCTTATAATTCAGAGTTGTATCCACATATAGTGCTACCCCTCCTCCCGCCTTATTTTTTCTATTGATGTAATTGAAATCATATCCGTCCATCTCAAAATCAATTCCCTTTTCCTGATTAATCCATGTTTCAGATATTGCGATAACATTGAATGGCTGTAAAAATTTTTGTAAATACTCTTTAATACTATTAAAATTCGCATAGAGGCTCCTACTATTAAAGTGTATAATCGATAATTTGCCTTTTACATTAATATTCTGATTATACTGATCCTCTGTGTAGTAGCAGCAGATATTTTTGTCGTTGGAATTAAAGTAAAAATTATTGTCCGGGTCTATATCGTATTCCAAATCCTGTAAATTGTGATCGGTATATTCAAATGGTTGTAACTTCAGTTGTTTCTTTTCACTTATTATTTTAATTACTTGGCTACCATTTCCAGATGTAAATGACTGAATTCCTTCAGTGTATGCCATAATTGCGTGTGTAACTAAATTTCACCTCACAATCCCGTTTTATGATCATTGGTATTTGTCCAGTTCTGCAATATCTCTAATGACCAGCACTTTGGCTTCCTCTGGTGTTCCATTTAATTTAATAAAGATTTTACAGTTTGCAGTCCAGGTATTTAGTATTTGTTTCTGTTTCTTAAGGTTTCGTGCTTGTCGGGCTATATCGGCATTTCGTTTTGTTAGGTGTTCATTCATAAATACTTTTGTTCCCTTCAACTGTCTTCCTTGTTTTAGGAGACTAACTTTATATTTTCTGTTGACAAACCTTATTATGATGGCTGGTTTGTCATCGCTATTTTTATCCTCTTTGGATTTTCTCCTGGGCAGGGGGTGACAAGCCTCGATGTTATCGCAGTCCAAGTGTATTCCTTTTGACTGCAGGAAGGCCGCCACCTGTTGCTCCGTGGAGCTTGTATCCATTGCCCCGGGCTCCCCCCCGCTGTCTTCAGTCACCGCCCGTGCGTATGACCGGGGCTTTATACTGAGCCCGGTAATGATAACATTATTCGCTCTGGTGTACTGCTCCAGGTCCGCAACTCTGCTCTCCAGGAACACCAGTCGCCGGTCCTTTTCGGCGCTCTGGATCCGGAGAGCCTTTACCTCCGCCACCAGGTCGAGGATGGCTTTCTGCTGTTGTTTGACAGCAGAAATCTCCACCGTCATAAAATCCAGCGCTCTTTTTATTTCTTCGCCTTCCTCCGTTGTTATTGCCTTCTTCGGAGGCATGGCTGCCACTGGTTAGTCCTCCTACAAATATTACACAAAACTACGAAATGCTCAGGTCCGTCGGCAGCGCTGCCACACAGGATAATAATAATAATAATAATGGATGGGATTTATATAGCGCCTTTCTAATACTCAAGGCGCTTTACATCGCATTATTCATTCACTCCTCAGTCGCACTCGGTGGTGGTAAGCTACATCTGTAGCCACAGCTGCCCTGGGGCAGACTGACGGAAGCGTGGCTGCCAATCTGCGCCTACGGCCCCTCCGACCACCACCAATCACTCACACACATTCACACACATTCACACACAGGCAAAGGTGGGTGAAGTGTCTTGCCCAAGGACACAACGACAGTATGCACTCCAAGCGGGATTCGAACTGGCTACCTTCCGGTTGCCAGCCGAACACTTAGCCCATTGTGCCATCTGTCGTCCCAAGAGACTGAGAAACAAGAATAACACCGTTAGAGACATCAGACAAACCTTAAGCTTATCAAAATCAACGGTTTGGAAATCAACTGGTTAACCGCAAAAATAGGATGTCCCCAGGTTACGGTTTGTCAACAAGGACTTAAAAGAGCAACCACAGTTCTGGAAAAAAAGGTCTTGTGGACAGATGAGAGGAAGATTAACATATCAGAGTGATGGCAAGAGCAAAGTATGGCGGAGAGAAGGAACTGCCCAAGATCCAAAGCATATCGCCTCATCTGTGAAACACGGTGTTGGGGGTGTTATGACCTGGGCATGTATGGTTGCTGAAGGCATAGAAACATAGCAAATAGGTGCAGGAGTAGGCCATTCGGCCCTTCGAGCCTGCACCGCCATTCAATATGATACTGGCCCACTTATCTTCATTGATGATACAACTGCTGTTGGTAGTATCATAATGAATTCTGAAGTGTAGAGAAAACACATCCTACCTGCTCAATTTCAAACAAATGCCTCAGAACTCATTGGCCGGCAGTTCATTCTACAACAAGACAATGATCCCAAACATTCTGCTAAAGCAACAAAGGAGTTTCTCAAAGCTAAAAAATGGTCAATTCTTGAGTGGCCAAGTCAATCACCTGATCTGAACCCAATTGAGCATGCCTTTTATATGCGGAAGAGAAAACCGAAGGGGACTAGCCCCCAAAACAAACATACGGTGAAGATGGCTGCAATACAGGCCTGGCAGAGCATCACCAGAGAAGGCACACAGCAACTGGTGATGTCCATGAATCGCAGACTTCAAGCTGTCATTGCATTCAAAGGGCATGCAACAAAATACTAAACATGACTACTTTCACTTACATGACATTGCTGTGTCCCAAACATTATGGTGCCCTGAAATGGGGGGACTATGTATAAACTACATGGTTAAACCAAAATATATAAAAATGGCTTTTATTAAAATCTGACAATGTGCACTTTAAGCACATGTGATTTTTTTCTATTACAAATCTCAAATTGTGGAGTAGAGGCAAATAAATAAATTATGGGTCTTTGCCCCAAATATTATGAAGGGCCCTGTATTTTCTGCATTTGGAAATATACAGAAATATACCCAAATTGTGTAACAAATGTGCAGAAGATGACAAGAAAGGACCTGTTGTGTAGGAAGGAACTGCATATGCTTGTTTAAACCGAAGATAGACACAAAAATGTGGAGTAACTCCAGGACAGGTGGCATCTCTGGTGAGAAGGAATGGGTGACGTTTCAGGTCGAGACCTTTCTTCAGACCTTCATTCCTTCTCTCCAGAGATGCTGCCTGTCCCACTGAGTTACTCCAGCTTTTTGTGTCTAGAAAGGACCTGGTGATGTGTTGAATCTGTCCCTGGTTCAACTACGGCAGATCATCACTAAGGGGGTCTGAAGCAATAATTAATTTCTCCTCTAAAACTTGTCTAGAGCCCAATTTGTCCTACTTTGTCAAGAAATGAAATTTCTGAATGCAACTGGAGTAGAGTTCTGACCACGCTCACGAACTGTACATCTAGTTTTATATCCTATTGACTTAGCCATACATGTGATGCACTTTGCATTCCACCAAAGGATGATGATCCTCACAATGTTTAGATAACTTATATTTTGCCAATTGTTGAACTGTAGTTAATTGTACATTAGTAAAACAAATACTTAATATTCCTAGCAAGGATACCAAAGGCAAAAGGAAAAAGCTGTTTTGGTGGCACCACAGTGTGTCATTCTATCGTTCTTTGCTAACTACACAGAACAGTGTCTGACTGGTGGTACACAAAAATGCTGGAGAAACTCAGCGGGTGCAGCAGCATCTATGGAGCGAAGGAAATAGGCGACATTTCGGGCCGAAACCCTTCTTCTTCTGACTGGCACCTGTTTTATTCCTTACATTTCTTTAAATTTAAAAATATGTAGCTTTTCCCACATGTAATTATTCTAGTTAAAATGATAATTTGCATCTGATTCTAATAAGTAGAGTAAGTTATACTTGGTGAAATAAATTGCTCAATCAGGGTATTGAGCATAGACAGACGTTGGGACGTTATGTAACAGTTATACAGGATGCTAATGAGGCCACATTTGGAGTACTGTATTCAGATTTGGTCGCCCCGCTATCGGAAGCATGTTATTAAGATGGAGAGAGTCCAGAGAAGATTAGCAAAGGTGTTGAAGGGCTGAAATGTACCGAGGGGTTGGGCAGGCTTTGACTTTATCCCTTGGAGTGCATGTTGAGGGGTAATCTTATAGAGGTGTATACAATCAAGAGGGAAAATAGATGGGTGAATGCACCAAATTTTTTACCCAGAGTAGAGGAATCAAAAAATAAGAGGACATATGTTTAAGATGTAACATTTAATACCAACCTGAGGAGCAACTTTTTCACTCAGAGGGTGGTGGGTATATGGAATGAGCAGCCAGAGGAGATAGTTGATACTATAATAACATTTAATAGACACTTGGACATCCAGGTATATGGGTAGGAAAGGTTTAGAAGAATATGGGCCAAATACAGGCAAATTGGACGAGCTTGATGGGCATGGACAAATTGGGATGAAGGGCCTGTTTCTGTGCCATGTGACTTTAATTTGGGTCAGCCAGCATCTATGGAGAGGAAACCAAGTTAATATCTCAAGTCAATAATGTTTCATTTGATTCCAGTCTTTTTTCTCTCTCTCCACAGATGTTGCCTAACCTCCTGAGAGTTTCCAGTTTAATTTTTGTTTCATTTCAGATGTACAGAATTTGTAGTATTCTACTTTCGGACAGGAGCAGTTAAGGTTTCTGAACTCGGATTGGTTGTTCAAAGTGTATTAAGAAATATTACATTTCCTTTCGTCTCTTGCAGAATAGTTGCTCAAATGCTGGTGCTGGATTTGCTGTTTGATTCATTGGTCTAAGTGACGAGCTTCTCAGCTTTAATCCCATCTATTTTCGGTAACTGCTGCGGTTTTATGCCCCTGTCCCACTTAGGAAACCTGAACGGAAATCTCTGGTTTCCATGAGTTGCCAGAGGTTTTGGCCACTCGCTTGGAAAGCCTCGACCGAAGCGTGAGCTGCACCTACCGACCAAAGATCCTGCAGGATCTTTGCTACCAACTGCACACTCACACACACACACACACACACACACACACCCACACACACACACACACACACACACACACACACACACACACACACACACACACACACACACACACACACACACACACACACACACAAACACACACACACACCGCGAAGGTGGGGGCCAGGGAGGAGCGCTGTCTGCGCAATGAAGAGGAAGGTAAACGGCTGCCACAGAGTACGCAAGTCCTTTAGAGAGCGCGGGGGGGAGAAGTGGGGGAAGAAGGAGTGGAGACAGTTTTAAGAAGTTTAATAAAGTTTAGTGAGCATTTTACTTTCCGGCGGATCTTCTAGGTCCTCAAAACTCCAATGAGTCAATCAAAATGGCCGGTCAGCTAAGGAGATGGCCTTCGACTACCTGTAAGTAAATAGCGACCCCACTCCACTGGCTTCGACCAAACGGCAACCTATTTTTAAACGAGGCCGGTTTTGATTTTGTTGAAATAATCGAAGGAACATAGAAGAAGCCTCGACCACGCGGAAACCACTTTCGACCATTAGGGAGAGTGACCAAAACCTCCGGGAACTCATTGGAAACCTTGCGTGGGGCACAAGGTCACCAGAGGTTTCCGTTCAGGTTTCTTAAGTGGGACAGGGGCATAACTCTCTAAAATGCGAAGTGCTAATTATTGTAGGTAATGAGGCCTCACATAGTTAAAGTTATTATATTTTGACGTCAGATGTTTATGAAACTAATAAATGATTTAAGTGTTGGATAATAAATGTGAATGTACCACTGCTAACTTTTTTTTAGTTTTTACCATTTTCAGTAATTGCACTGAGTAGCAGTTCTAGTGTATGTCTAGTGTATTGCTGAGGATTGAAGCTAAAAGATATATGGCAAAAAATAAAAAACTTTCATGCTTAACTGCGCACGTGTGGAAGCCAGAGAATTTACTCATTGTTAACTTTCCGATTAACAAACATGGTGGATTTTTTATATTTCATGATGATGGAACAAAATTGCACTTCTAACTGGGTTAGCACGTGGTTTAGCATTGCACAAGTCACCGTGATTTTCAATGTTGCAGTGAACTTTGTAAAAAGCAAGCATCTGTGAGATTTGGCATTACTTCAATTCCTGGAGGAAAGTTAATTTTAGCAGCCTTGAATATAATGCAGCAAAATCCTTCCATCTCAAATGTCACTGTACCTTAATTGACACATGTATCAATTAAATTAAATATTGAATCTATCTCCAGGATAAAGCACTGAGCTGACATGTAAACAATCCATTTGCAGGAAGTTAAAAAAAAAACCCCATCTGATTCTCTATAATTCAGCCAAGCCAAACAAGCTGCAGTAATAGCCATTGCTCAATTTCATGTATATTTTACACATTTAAACAAAATGCCTACATATATGTCTTTAGGGGTATCTGGTACATCGATGGGTGCTGCCACTAATGCCAAATCTGAAGTCACCAAAACTGAACACAAAATTGAACCATCCTTGCTGTAGGGATTTGCTTTAGTAATTCAAGTCAAGAGTGTTTTGTTGTCATATGTCCCAGAAATTCTTACTTGCAGTCAGCACAACAGAATATGTAAAGATAGTACAGTGTAAACAAAATAATAAATAAGAGAGAAAAAAAGGTCAGCGTGTGTGTATGTGTATATATATACACACACATTTTCACAAATACATATATTTTATATATATATATATAATATATTATATGTATGTAGATCATATAAATACACAAATGCACACATAATTATACTAGAGACTTTAAAAGCATTAAAACCAGGAAAATAAGGGCAGGGCAAACAGCTTAAAATAACAGAAAATCTATGACGCAAAATGGCATGGTTCAATGATGGCATGGTTCGGTCAAGCAACCCATGCATCTCGGCCTGAGCATAATCTCCCAGGGCCGAGGTCTGTCTCAGTGGATGGAGTCAATTACACCCAATGATAGGGTGTGGTCCCAGGCTCCCCATATTCAGCAGCAGCATTGTGCTCTCAAATGACGAGTTCTGAGAGCTCCAGTCAGTCATTCTCGCATTGATCTCTCCAGGTGCTTGATTATAAGGGGTGATTTTAACTTCCACACTCCATGGGAGACACTTTAATTCAGGCAGAGTTCATTATTTTCGGTGTGATACGCATCCCATATTATTGTGAATTAATTACAAAGGTCAAGTTGCATTTGTCCATTTGATCCAGTTTTTGTTGGCTTTCTTTGCCTCACAAATTGGTTTGACTCTTTTGTAGGAGGTGACCAAGGGGATTGACAAAGTCTTTGTAGACCAGCGACACTTAATGCAGAAGGTTAGAATATGTTACGAGATTGATCCCTGGGATGGCGGGACTGTCATATGAGGAAAGATTGAAAAGACTAGGCTTGTATTCACTGGAGTTTAGAAGGATGAGGGGGATCTTATAGAAACATATAAAAGGACTGGACAAGCTAGATGCATGGAAAATGGTCCCAATGTTGGGTGAGTCCAGAACCAGGGGCCACAGTCTTAGAATAAATGGGAGGTCATTTAAGACTGAGGTGAGAAAAAACATTTTCACCCAGAGAGTTGTGAATTTATGGAATTTCCTGCCACAGAGGGCAGTGGAGGCCAAATCACTGGATGGATTTAAGAGAGAGTTAGATAGAGCTCTAGGGGCTAGTGGAGTCAAGGGTTGATATGGGGAGAAGGCAGGCACCTATTTTCTATGTTTCTATGTTACTCTCTAAACGTATGAAAATAATTAAAACACGAAACCATCAAGTACATAAAATACAAAGAGGAAATGACACTTGTATAAAAGTGGACCGCCATAATAAGTGACAAGTGAGAACACTTAAAAATAGGTGCACAAAGCCTTTCCACATGCAAGTTAAGCATGAAACAAAACATTAATGGCTCCAATAGTCATGCAACATTTTCTACAGTCCCTTTTCTGCATTGCACAGCTTTCAGGAAAAAAAAAAACCTTGTTATTCATAAATAGCTTAATTTTGGTACGGTTATATTATGCCTCATTATCTTGGTGTCTTTTTTTCCTCTTTAAAGTATTATCGGAGCTGTGCGTACTGGAGCGTACATGGTGTATATCCTGACAACCAGTGGCTTGAAGCAGTCGGTATGTGATCAAGGTTTCTACAATGGGCCGATCAGCAAATTCTGGGCATATGCATTTGTGTTGAGCAAAGCACCTGAGCTAGGTGAGTGAGGCAGAAAATGTTGTTTTCGCTGAATGCTCTGAGCTAATCAATGGTGAAATTTGTACTCTGCAGAAATCATGAACCGAAGTCACTGATATTAATCAAACACTGTTTTATTCTCTCTGTATAGAATGCGTGTGGTTGTCGTGGAACAACGAAAACAAAAGAGAATGACCCTTTGCTTTTAATTTGACTTCATGCCAGATTCTGGGTTTAAAGCTATTCTAAGCGACATCGTGATTCGAGCCATATCAGTAATTACATTGTACTTGGACAATCTAAAGCTCAGCCTGCATCTCCGGCTGGCTAATCCTGCTTGGTTGCAGTCTCTTGCCTTGCTTGTAAATGACTTTCTGCCTTGTCTCCCCATTGCTCCTCAGAGAAGTCTTAAATGGCGAATGAAAGTTATCTGTGGTGACATGAAATCTACCTGAAAAATGTTTTCACTTCATTTCCTCCTCTACTATTTTGTGCTTTAATATTATTGATGCAGATATGTATATTATAGATATTGTATGGATTATTTGTGCACACATCAGCACTGAAAGGGAACCCCAGATAAGGGGGTTCAAGGCTGGGCTGTCTGGCAGCTGCCTTGGTACCTGCGATCTGCCTCTTTCAGTGGAGTGACTAATTGGACTGTCAGACCAGGGCACTGTTTCTTGCCGCAACACTTTCAGATGTGTTGTAAGTACTGAGTGACTATTTTTCCACAGGCTCCTGTGCACAACTTGACTCTCCTTTCAGTCTTCTGCCGTATTAAAACCCTTTCATCTAGAGACGCTCGAAATGGTGTGGCAGGATTGAGAACACTAATGGAATTGGTGCTTAAAGGGATTGTGATGGCATTCTATGCAGAGAGAAGTGTTACTGGCAGTACTGCTGCAGAAGGAACTTGGTGCCCTCTTGAGATAGGCGTAGAATTTGGCCCACCAAGTCTACTCCGCCATTCAATCATGGCTGATCTATCTCTCACTCCTAACCCACCCCCCCCCCCCATTCTTCTGCCTTCTTCCCATAACTACTAATCAAAAATCTATCTCTGCCTTAAAAATATCCACTGACTTGGTCTCCAGAGCCTTGTGCGGATTCCACGGATTCTGACTAAATACATTTCTCCTCATCTCCTTCCTAAATCCTCATCTCCATCATAAGAGATAGGAGTAGAATTAGGCCATTCGTCCCACCAAGTCTACTCTGCTACCATCAAGTTAGTAGCAATGAATTTCAGACTACTCTGTGGCAACGGGCTGCCAGTCAGGGCTGGTGCTGAGTGGATTGTGGTGAACCGTGCTGAGGCGTGGGGCTTTGCTGTATCTTGGTCGACGTGGCGAGCGTGATCATGGCGGGGGGAGCGGCTGCCGGCCACAGCTCCATGTTTTTACAAACCACCCGGATACTATGGTCGGTCACCTGCTGGACGTGATGGAAACTGCTGCCTCTCTGTAACGTCAGCTGCGCGAGTTCTCCCCGGTGCTTTTCACCTACCGTCACCTCCAACAGAGAGTGGGGGGGGGGGGGGGGGTGAGAAGGATTGTAGGAACCAGACAGTCAATCAACGCTTGGAGTATTCGATCGTCAGCAATCACCGTGCAACTCGTTGCTGAGTCGGCACATTACTTGCCCAGCCCCGCCCGTCACAAACCCTCACAGACAGGGTATCTCCAGGCTCAGTTTAGTTTAGAGATACAGCGCGGAAACAGGCCCACCGAGCCCGTACCCACCATCAATCACCCCGTACACCAGCACTATCCTTCACATACTAGGGACAATTTACAATTTTACCAAACCCAATTAACCTACAAACCTGTACGTCTTTGGAGTGTGGGAGGAAACCCAGGCGTGTCACGGGAGAACGTACAAACTCCGTACAGACAGCACCCGTGGTCAGGATCGAACTCGGGTCCCTGGCGCCTTGAGGCAGCAACTCTTCTGCTGTGCCACAGTGCCGCCCTGTTGTGGAACTTTGTTGAAAAAACCTTGCCTGAAGTAAAATCTTTTGTTGGACAATCATTATTAGCCGGAGATAGACTCAAGCTTAATTTGCTAATATCAGCTTTAGTATTAAGAATAGACTAACGAGATTTTAGACGTTTCTCTGGACTATTTGTAGAGGACAACCCACCATTGCATTTCTGACTTGTGTTAGGAATTGGGGCCAGGTTGTTGCCACTATAATGGGAGTGCAGGGATTCACACCAAGTTCCTGATACCATGTCCAGCTTGCCTTTTTTTAAATACACTCTCAATCTCTATTCTGCCAATAAAATCAGCGTTCCTCGTGCTCTTTTGCATGCAGTGTTTGTTAATCTGGGCCCAAGGCTATTTTCCGATCTGCAGATCCCCCCTCGGGTTACGGCAGGTTTCCGTTCTTGAGAACTCTTCATGGCACGAACAGTTTACAAGTTGGAAATGCAGCCGTGAATAGAGTTCCCACATAGCACAAAATAGTTTTCACAAGACAAGTTCTCGCATAACACAACCCTACAGCGGTGGGTTGTCCCATAGGAACAGAGAGTCTGAATAACCATTAAACCAGCATCTGCAGTTCTTTCCTGCATATTTCGTCTGCTCCATTGCAAAATCTACTCAAGGTATGTCTACTTTGAAGACGTTCTCCCTTCTCCCAGCTAGGAAATGATCTATTCTACATTTTCCTTGATCTCCTTTCCCTTTGTCCTATTTTCACACCTTACACTTCCTTATCTGTGTATCTCCTTCTCCCCTGACATCAGTCCGAAGAAGGGTCTTGACCTGAAACGTCACGTATTCCTTCTCTCCAGAGATGCTGCCTGTCCCGCTGAGTTACTCCAGCAGTTTTCGTCTAACTTCGAACCATTTTAAATTTTCTTTTGCTATTCTTAATAATAGAGCTGATATTATCAAATATAGTCCAAGTTTTACTCAGGCTAATATTATTTTGAAAGATTATACTCCAGATAAGGTTTTAAATGGTAGTCACAATTATTTTTTTAAAGCTGCTGCTGGCCTAGATGGGATATTTCTAGATAGGATTTGCAAAATGCACATAAATGTGTTTCGCAGAGTGTGTCTTTCTTGGACTTGATGTGACAAAATTGCAGGTACTCTTTAGAACAGCCACCTACAGTAACCCCAAATCCATCCAGTCGGTCTTACATATGCTCATTTATAATGTACGGGCTGGGCATAAGTTGGGCATTCATAAACAGGGCACGACCTCTTATATTCTTTTATTCCAGTGGCCCTTCTAATTCTTTCTGTCATGTTACACAGCCATGTTGACTTCCACTATCCTCTATTTCCGCAGTAATGCGTCATTTGGTGTCCTACTTTCCTTCTGCACTTTGAGGATTGGAAACCGCTTAAATAATCTTGAGCTACTTCTGTGTCTCTGTCTCTCCCCGAGGCTTTGCATCCCTTAGAGGCTTCCATCTTGTCCTTTGTAAGCGCCAACCCTAAAGGGCCTGTCCCACTTCGGCAATTTATCAGCGACTGCCAGCGACAGCCACAGTCGTAATAGGTCGCCGGAAAAACGGCGACTGGACCCCCCCCCCCCCCACGACAATGTCTACAACAACCTACCACCTGGTCGACGTCAAGCTATCGACAACCGACGACCCATTAGGACGTCCACCTACGACCACACCTACGACAACCTACGACCACACAGGCGTCAACCTAAGTCCACCCACGACAAGCTACAACCCTGTCGGCGACAATTCAGTCTCCGGTACCTGTCGCCGGTTGACGCAGGTAGTCGCCAATTGAATTCACTGGTCATCACCCGGCGACAACCTACGTCACCTGGTGACAACCTGCGTCATCCTGGCGACAACCTACGACAGGCGAAGACAAGATACGTCAAGCCCACAGTCACCTGAAAGGTTTTGAACATTTCAAAATCCAGCTGAGACAAGAAAAAAGTTTCGACTATTTAGGCGACTTGAGGAGACTACCCACGACCATACAGGCGTCACCCCACGGCCATGTGGGGACAGCCTAGTCGCCGAAAAAAATCACCTAAGTGGGCTGACCGGTGAATTGGCTCATTGGGGAACAAAAAACGTAAGCTGTCGTTATCAGAACCAAGGATAACTGACTGGTAATGTTAAATGTCCGTCGAGCTTCACAGCCGTGTATCTTTGGCTTCTTAAAAGTTGTCTCCCCTCCTTCTCCCCCCCCCTTCTTTTAAAGGACTTACCGTACCCTGTGCTTTAGCCGTCTTAATTACAGTGTCAACCTTCTTGCCCATCGCGATTTGTCACTGTATCACATTGGCTTTGCACCTTGCGAATTTCACTCAGCGCTCCCCCCACTTGCCCTGTCCCCCGCCTGCATAACGGGCTGGTGAAGGAAGTGATGTGTGTGTGTGTTCCATTCTGACAGTCGCTGTTCCAGTTGCCGGTTTTTCAGGCGACTGCCGGTAACTTGGCAGTCGCCGGCAGTTGCCTGAAAACTCACCTAAGTGGGACAGGCCCATAACTTACTGTAAAATTGTGGTTAAAGTAAAAAGTATTTAGAAATGATTTCTGAAATTTAAAAAAAAAAAATTAAATAGGTCTATTTGTCCTTTAGGGTGGAAATGTGATTGAATGAACTCTTGAAGAAACAGAATCCTCACATTTGGAGATCAGTTAAAACATTTGCCTCCCAGTTCCTGAACAACAAAGTGGTTGATTGTAAATTACACCTGATTCTAAGTGAATGGAGAAGTTTATAGAATTTTTCTGAAAGAAGCTTTTATCTCCTTGGAACTAATATAACCAAGAAATGTTATGAAACACTATCAATCTTTACACAATGAAATTGGCTATATTTTTTACCAATGTGTTTCTCTTTCTTGTTTTAGGAGACACAATGTTCATTATATTACGGAAACAGAAGCTGATCTTCCTGCACTGGTACCATCACATCACAGTCCTGCTGTACTCCTGGTACTCTTACAAAGACATGGTGGCTGGAGGAGGGTGGTTTATGACCATGAACTATGGCGTGCACGCTGTCATGTACTCGTACTACGCTTTGCGAGCTGCTGGCTTCCGAGTCTCGCGCAAGTTTGCCATGTTCATCACTATGACGCAAATCACCCAGATGATCCTGGGCTGCGTGGTTAACTATTTGGTGTATGAGTGGATGCAGCAGGGCCAGTGCCCGTCCCATATGCACAACATTGTCTGGTCTTCCCTCATGTACCTCAGTTACTTTGTGCTGTTTTGCCAGTTTTTTCACGGGGCCTACCTGAGCAGCAGCACCGGGAAAGCACTGAAGGCCAACTAGATCTGAGTGGCTAAAGGTTACAGCTCAGGGGATATGTTATGTGGCACGGTGACATGTTTCAAGTGCTTCGAAATGACTGCCTGTATGTGTTAGGTTGGTTTAATCCATTTGAGCTTGCGATACCTCGTTGAGATCACTCTTAGAAGTTTCAAATGATTGAAATAACATAATGCAGAAAGCATTCCTTTAGAAGGTCGTGTAATGTGATAGGCTGCACATTGAACTGTCATGTTCCAATATTGGTGCTTTGCAAACTGAATTTTTTGAAGAAACTGTCAACTGAGGTATAAAAACATCTTATGGGGTTAACTCAATTAATCTTGAATCGGAAGGTTTTCTGAAGGCCAGCTAGAACCAAAAGCTTCAAGAAAAGATTAATGATTTTAAAATCTTAATTTTATGTGTTAATCAAAACAAATGGGTCTGCACTGAAAATTGTTAGCAATTTCTAGACCATAGTGACCCTGCCGATTTAAAATGTAATATTCTGCCTTTAGAAATACCCAATCTCTAAAAATGTGTATTTTTCAAGGGCGTTTGGTTACACAATCATACGGCCTCGAGAACTACGATTTGCACTGTAAAGTAATTCTGCAGAAGAGAAATGGGGGTTTTACCAAGAACAAATAGATATTGCATTTTAGAGGTGATCGAATATATCTGCAGGGTTAAAACATTTATGTCTGCTACAATGTAATCTTTCACATAGATTTCAATCCTGAAGATTAACATTAGGCTATTTAATATTGGCAAACTGCAGAATATTTGTATGAAATTCCTGTCTCTTTTAATGTGTTAACCTTGTATGTTGTTAACAAAGGACTAAAATAAGGGAAAGAGAATTTTCATGTGAGTGCATTCAGAGGTATTACTTTAGTCACATTAGTTGTGCTAAAGTATTAATATTGCACAGTGCAGTTTCATTGCACTCTGTAATTGTATATGCCGAATGTGTAAATCTGCAACATTCACCAACCAGTTGTCACTAGGCCTGTAGTAAGGTTTAAGGCATCTTTCCTTGAATTTTAGTTTCTATGTTTCTTAGACATGTAAATCACTTAAAAAAATCTTTGTGCACAATGATTCTATCTCTAACCACTCCAGGATTAGATGTGTATTCAACCTCGGCCTAACTCATTTAGTTGTATGGCTCCTTTCCAACTGTTTCAGAAACTCTTTTCTCCTTTCAGATTGATCTCTATTATTTCAATGATATTCCATTTTTTCTTCATTCTTGCTAGCGTTTAAACACTTCTGAAATTAAAGAGCGATGGTTATTTGTGTTAGCACAAGCTAAGTTAAGCAGTTTGAACAGTTGTAATTTACAAAAGTGGTTAGGGGGTGTCATATGCACACAGCAGAATTTGGGTTCTACAAAGATATTTATATAAACATGTTATGGGATACTTTTACAGATATTTTTACTTGTATTTTTTGATACTGTGGTCTTATTGATAAATGATTCAATGTAAATAAATTCTAAAGCACAGCAGCTTTGATGAACATTATTTAACCTGCTAACAATAAGAGATGATGACTTAAAATATTTTGACATGTCAGATTAAGATACTCATTCTTAAACATGAGTTTCTTTGAGGGGGGAAAAAAACCCAATCCTCCTTAATGCTACAATGGTTTTGGAAGGTGGAAATTAAACAGCTAAAATGTGTAACTTGCTCCCAGGAGGACACAAATTATTGTGTATCCTTAATAAACCAAGTGTGTTCAAGCACTGAACAAGCATCCTCTCAACTAGAAATCTGTTTCCCAAATTACAATATGTGAACTGCTGATGCTGAAACAAACAATAAATATTTTTATTTGGGTGTTTAGTAGTTTGCGTCTTTTAATTAACAAGCTAATTAAATATCCCTTCAAGGTTACTAAAACCTAAACTGTACTTGTAATTAATATGTTGCATCATTACAGATCAAAGATTTAAAAATAATCATCTCCATCTGGAGAAAGATACTTTTAATCTGTACAAAGAAAAAAGTTGTTGCAATTATTTTAGAACATTTCTATAGATGCATTTCTAAAAGAAATAAATAATTCTTTGGTTGATTAAGTCAGATTTTTAGGTCATGGAACATGCATATAAGAACAATTCCTATGCTCCAGATAGTAATATTTGGCATTTAGCCCTCATGGATCACTAATGGAAAATTACCAAGAATTCTTCTCTGCCAATTATTACTTATCGATCTCCACAAACTACACGAGTGCCTTGAATTTCCTCCACATTTGCACTTTGGCGTTGCACAAACCTGGGTACAAACCAACTATGTGGCTTATAAAATCTAAACATTTGACACAAATTATGCACTTGTGTACAAGGTGTCCATATTTCATCAGCCGTTCACAGCAGGCTATTGATCACTTTGCCAAATACACTCATCTTTAAAACTGGCCCCAAGCTGCTAGCAGAACCTCTGATGGATTTCCATCAATTGTGATCGCTCATTCAGGTCTCTTCATTTGTGCACAATGGGAATGGATTGTTGTTTCTGGCGATGTTTGCAATTTCTTGACTTGATTTTCAAACAAAAAATGGAATTGCTCTGAAACATAGTTTCATTTTAGTGCAGTTTTATACTTTATGCAATGCTCCCCCAATTTCAGGTTCTTAAACTTGCATGAATGTTGATTGAATGCATTAATGTTTAAACGTAAAACGCAAGTATGGCCTTGTGTTTGATAGTTTACATTTATTCACAACCTGTCCGTGTTTCTCCACCCCCCCCCCCCCCCCCCCCCCCCCCCCCCCCCCCCCTCCTCTCCCTGCACGTCATAGCATAGGAAATTTAGTAGATAATTTAACAGGACAGTGGCAGAAAAGGCACCTTCTGGTTCAATTTACAGGTTGCATCCATGGATAAACTCCAGGCCTGGGTGATAATACAGGTTCAGCCAATGTGCATTCATCACAAATCATGAATTAAATCTACAATATTACTTTGAACTATTTTCAGCTAATAAGCAATAACTAGGAGTCAGGACAAATATAATTGAAAGAAAGTAAAACAAAATGTCTTAAAAATAGTTGGGTGAAAAAATAAAATAAAAACAGGAAACGTTAATAAAAAAAAATAGCTGGTAATTCAGGGCGATGTGTAGTCGATGTGTTTCTGGGTTTGCTTCTAGTAATATTTTCAGAATGATGCTCTAAAGGAGGATTGATGGAAAGGTAGAGGTTAGGATCTGAGGGTCTCAAAGGAAGGACAGGCAGGGAGAGATTAATGAACATGGTGAAACTGTATGGGCTAAAGTGTGTTTATTTCAGTCCAAGGAGCTGTCGTGGGTACAACTGTATGGGCTAAAGTGTGTTTATTTCAGTGCAGATTTTGAGGAGGTGACGAAGATGATTGATGAAGGTAGGGTGGTGGATGTTGTCTGCATGGAATTTAGTGAGGTATTTGATAACTCTCTGGATCAGCCTACCATGAGGGACTTTAAGAAGATTAAGATGCATGGGATCCATGGTGTCTTGGTAGTTGGGATTCAGAACCAACTTACCCAGAGAAAACAGAGTAGTGATGGATCAGTGTTATGGAGGCTGAAGATGTGTAACCTGCGGTGTTCTACAGGGGTCTGTTCCGGGGCTTCTGATGTTTATTATATACCACTTGAACTGAAAATTTAGATGGGCTGGTTAGTAAGTTTGCAGACAACATCAAAGGATACAGCAGGATATAGTTCAGCTACAAATATGGGTGGAGAATTGGTAGATGGAATTTAATCCGAGCAAGTGTGATGTGTTGCCTTTGGGAGATTGAATGTAAGGGGGAAGTATTCAGTTAATGCCAAGACCCTTAACAGCATTGATGTACAGAGGGATCTTATGGTCCAATTTCATAGCTCCCTCAAAGGGCCAACACAAGTAGTAAAGAAGGTTTATGATATACTTGACTTCATCAATTGGGGCATTGAGTGCAAGAGTCGGGTAATCATGTTGCAACTCTGTAAAACTTTGGCCTGACCCCTGTGGAATATTGTGTGCAGTTATCGTTGCTGCATTACAGGAAGGGTATGGAGGCTTCTGAGAGGGTGAATGCACCAGGTTTACCAGAACGCTGCCTGGATTACAGGATATGAGCCATAATGAAAGATTGGTTAAACACATTATTTTATCTGGCGGTTGAGAGGAAGCCTGATAGAAGTACGTAAAATTATAAGAGTAGATAATCAGAACATATTTCGCAGGATGGAAATGTCAAAGACTAGAGAGCATAGCTTTAATGTCAGAGGGGTTAAAGTGTGAAGGAGATGTGTGGGTTAGTTTTTTCTAATGCAGAGTGTGGTGGGTGTCAAGAACGAGCTGCCAGGAGTGGTGGTAGAAGCAAATATGAAAGTGGCATGTAAGGCTTTTAGAAGGTGTACACCGATATGCAGTGAATGGAGGATGCAGGCAGAGGAGATTAGATTAATTTGGCACAATGGCACAGACATTGTTGGCTGAAAAGACGCTTCTTGCCCAATACTCTTGTATGTCTATATAAAATTCTACTTTTTGTCTTTCGGAATTTAACTTTAACATTTTAGATCACATTTTGCAGAAGATAACAGTACAATATTGACACCACAATGCATATGCAGGATCCATTAGTAATTATGTGGATGTTTCTCCAGCACGTCTCACTAAGATGTTGTTATCCCTCCCGCCACCAATGGTTGAGCACTTCAATGCAACTTTATTTGTCACACATGCAACTGCACAGTGAAATTCATTTTGCACACATTACCCATTTTGGCGCCATTATTCAAACTCCAAAGTCCGTTCAGCCCGCTCGCTCGCTGTACTGGAGCGGTTCCCACCAGGCTTGTAGAGAGGCACCTCCCTCCCGCCCCCGAAACACTCCACAAACAACTGCTGAACAAACACCTTGCACATGGATTATACACTAAGGGCACAGAGACAGACAAGTATTATTTTATCCATTCCATACAATATGGTAGCGTATCTCAAAGGGAAGGTACTTTCCATTTTTAAGTTGGCAACTAAAGTGTGTATCTTTAAAGGTGTACGTTGAACAAATTACCAACTACACTAAGTATGACATTGAAATTATAAAATAACCTTCATCCATTGTTTCTCCACAGCCATCTCTATATCTCCCCTTGCATTTCTTGCTTTATTTGTCTATGATAAACATAATGTGTTAACATTTCTATTCTTGAAGAATTGTGAGATACTGAGCAAAGCACTGATGATAACATGTTTAAGAAAGAACTGCAGATGCTGGAAAAAATTGAAGGTAGACAAAAATACTGGAGAAACTCAGCGGGTGAGGCAGCATCTATGGAGAAAAGGAATAGGTGATGAAAGGAATAGGTGATGGGGGATCAGGGGGTACGGAGAGAAGGCAGGTACGGGATACTGAGTTGGATGATCAGCCATGATCATATTGAATGGCGGTGCAGGCTCGAATGGCCTACTCCTGCACCTATTTTCTATGTTTCTAAACGTCACCTATTCCATCTCTCCATAGATGCTGCCTCACCCGCCGAGTTTCTCCAGCATTTTTGTCTACCTGCACTGATGATAACAAATACTTTGGTTTATTCAACTAAGGGCAAAATGCACATCATTAATAAGCAGTTATTTTATAGCAAGTAATATATTAAAAATATCTTGTTATAGACAGCTAAACTGCAGGAAAACCAAAATGACATTTCAACATTACCTTTAAAACCTGCACTCTAAATAAACTGAAGAGCCAAAGCTAACAGTTGTGTTTTAGCACAAGAGTAAAGAGGACATACTGAAAGAATAGACAATAAGCTATTCATATGGAAACCTATTTATTAATGGATGCAAGCAAATCCTTTGTGACAATTGAAAAATTGTACTTGATCCAAACAAATGGGACAATGCTGGCATTTTGTTTTATAAACAACCAGCAATTTAACGATTTTGTGCAATGCTCAAGTTACAGCTCAAAATCAGCTCTGCTCCCTTTTGTCATTTAATTGCTTACTAATTGGATTTGATGCATTTGAGCATGGAAAATAAGATTATAAATAGCAACGGAGTAAAATGAGCTTTGAGTTGAGTTCACTGGCGTTTTCATTTCCCCATCTCAGGATTTGTTTGTCCTTCTCAAATCTCTGCCTTTTAATGATCTATGTAAGCAATCCGATCTCCCATTCTTCCAAAATATATCTCTAAAGAAAAGTCCAGACCTTAAACGTTACCTACCCATGTCTTCCGTGGATGCTGCCTGATCCACTGAGTTACTCCTGCCTGATCCACTGAGTTACTGTGTGTAGTTTTTGTTGTAACTAGCATCTGTAGTTCCTTGTGTCCTAATTTAAAGTCATTTTCATGAACTAATCATGCAAAGCCCTGTACATTTGAATTGGCAGATTTTGGCATAACTATTTTTATTTGCTGTGTGTGTATGTGTGTGTGTGTGTATGCATTTACGGGGGGGAGGGGGGGGGGGGGTCAAACATTAGGAGATTTACCTCAACAAAGGCAAATATGACTGCAAAAAGAGTAGAACTTCTCAATAAAGTTGTGCAACCATATATGTTTAACATTTAATTTTTACAATTATTAGCTTAAGTTTATTATTGGGCAGCATGCCTGCTGTTTATAATGGACACATGCTCCATGTTGATCTAATCATGAGCAATTATAGATGCTTGTTGTTAAACTTGACTGTATTTAAGATGCATTCTTTTTCTTGGTGAAATTGTATTTTTGTTCAGAGTCAGTTTCGTGCAGATATGTGTAACAAATCACAATAACGATTGATTAACATTATGCATTACCAGTGACATTTCAGCTGCTGAACTTCGATGTTTATACTGTTTTATTCAGCATTCTCACTGATTTCCTGAGGCACCAGAAATCAGTGCAGTATTGGCTGAATCTATTGAACCTGTGGAGTTGCTGTAAACAGATACCATATCAATTTACAGCAATGGAATGAATATTTGTGCTTTGGGAAATGCAACTTACATTCATGGGGAAATGGTAGCAAAGATATAGTCAACAGATAACAGGTATAAAATATGAGTTATAAACGCTAATATGGTTGTTATAGAGTTGCCATTTTATTGTTCGCCTCAGCAGTACCCAGTATTGTAGCAGTCATTCGTAAAAGAAAAACCATTTTGGGATTTCATTAACCAATGGTTTATTATCATCACATGTACAATGTAAAACTTTATTTTGTGTTCTGTCCAGACAAATCATACCATACACGAGTACATCAGCTAGGGTAAAAGAGAAAAGAGAGAGCGTCAGATACAGTCAAATAAAAAAATGTGCAATGACGTAGACTGGGAGATTGGGAATTCATTCTTGGCGTTTGAGAGATCAAAAGAGTCTGTTATCAGTTGGGAAGAAGCTGTTCTTGAACCTGTTGGTTCACGCTTTAAGCTTTTGTGTCCTGTACCCAAAACGGGGAATGACTGGGTATAAGTGGTCATTGATTATATTGATCGCTTTCCCAAGACCGCATGTAGTATAGATGGAGTTGAGAGGTGGGGGGGGGGGGGCTGGTTTGCACGATGAACTGGGCTGCATTCACAACTCCTTATACATTATTCTATGCATTAATTAAAATGCAAATATAAATAATCCATTAAAGCTAACTCTATTAATTATAGTGTGCATTGTAGTTATTGAATGCACAGGTATATAGAGTTATAGAGAGACGCAACATGAAAGCAGGCCCTTCAGTCCACCAAGTGCCAACCATCAAGCATTCATTTTAATCTTCCCCAAAACCACAGACCCAACATCTACACATTGGGGCAATTTAGAGTGGCCATTTAATCTACCAATCCGCATAATTTTGGAGTGGGAGGTGACCGGAGCATTTGCGGGAAACCTATGCGGTCACAGGTAGAAGGATCAAACTCCAAAGAGACAGTACCGGAAGTCAAGATTGAACCTGGCTTATTGGAGATATAAGAAGCAGCTCTATTAGCACACTGCTGCTCTATCCATACCATGATGCTGTTGTGCTATTCCATAGGTGCAGGAGTAGGCCATTCAGCCCTTTGAGCCAGCACCACCATTCAATATGATCATGGCTGATCATCCAAAATCAGTACCCTGTTCCTGCTTTTTCCCCATATCCCTTGATTCCGTTAGCCCCAAGAGCTAAATCTAATTCTCTTGAAAGCATCCAGTGAATTGGCCTCCACTGCCTTCTGTGGCTGAGAATTCCACAGATTCACAACTCACTGTGAGTGAAAAAGTTTTTCCTCATCTCAGTCCTAAATGGCCCTCCCCTTATTCGTGTTCAAGTTTTAATCAACTTTTAACTAATTACATTTACTCTATATGATGTGTACTATGCTAATTGTTTCCAGCTGAATCATGATTCTTCTCTATTCAGCCTTTTGATAGCCAATCATAGATAGATATATGATTTGTATTTCTGGCATTTCAGTGAATGAGATAATTCACATGTTTTGTTAATATGTTCATGCAAATGAGATCTGCAAAGCACAGTGAATTCAATTTGCTTTTTTGTTTGAGCATTTCCTAACTACATAAACAAGAATTAAAACACTAAGAATTTATGATTGAAGATGAGCTTCTCGATTCTGTTTGGACAAATCACAGCAGCAGTCAACATTTTTTTATTTAATATGGGAAATCTCTTCCATAAATGACTATTTAGAAATGATCTCGAAAATGTTGCACAAAACTCCAAAAATGTAGAGGTTGGGGTTTCTGTTTCCAAAATTTGGTGCCATTGCTTTTGGTGGAATTTCAGAATGGAGAACGCCATGAATTTCAGAATGGAGAACGCCATTGTTACTAGATAGCACCTAGAACAGAACAGTACAGCACAGAAACAGGGCCTTTGGCCCACAATGTCTGTGCCATAACATGATGCAAGGTTAAACTAATCTCATCTGCCTATACGTACTACCCAGCACATGTCATGCTTCTGGCTGAGGTTGAATTTCTGGGCAGATCTCTGCACTATGTTGTAAAGGAGAACTGGTGTTCGCTGCAAAGAATGTATTATTCTGAAGGAACAAAAATCCAGTTTCCCATTAAATTTTTCAGACATATTGATTATTTTTTTTAATAAATGATGATTTTTGTATTTTTAAAGTTAAACGAGGACCAATGACATCTTGGATTTATTGCAACTCCTATAAAAACATGGATAGATATCCCAAGATAGAGAGGTCACCAGGATACAAAATATGAATGTCTGAGGTAATGGAGAAACTGGCATTATTTTGGGCTTGATGAAATATAATATTGATAAGAACGAGCCATTAAGCTTATTGATTTCATACGATGTGTAATCTATGTTGTCTTCTGTTTAATCTTCTCTGTGTTCTGCATAAATACTTGCCATTCATCCAAGCAAATTCTCCCAGCACCAGCAAACAAAGCTTCTAGACTTCAGTTTCCAAGATTAGAAAAAAATATTTTATTTAGTTACGTATTAACATGTGAATCAGTAACTAATTCTGCAAAGTTAGCTCCTGGCGAATTCCCATCGTCGCATCCATCACGGTGAACAAACCCAGAGGTTTTCTTCTTTGAAATGCGCAAAAAGTAAGGATAAGGTGAAGATTAGTTACTGGAGGATCGCAATGCTCTGCATCTGACAAGCATTTCTTGAAAGCATTGTTAGTTTATCCAAGAATGAGGATACTGTTGTGAAATCCACCGTTCCTCTAGCACACATCAGAAATCTTGAGTGATTGCTGGGAGGGTTGATATTCACGAGTTACAGGCGGCGGTTTTCTCCATTGATTCACATTTCCCCCATCTATATGTTTAACACCTGTATTTGTAGCTATGTTGCCATTGTAATTGGGTTCTCTTGCTGTTGAAGTTCTATAATCGATTATTGATTCTCGGATTAAAACTAGTAATAATCTTACATTTTGGAAACCCTGATCATTTTGTTGATTAGTAAATGTTGGCACAATGTATAAAACAACAGGATACCCCATGAAGGGTGTATAATGTGTGTAAACATTCGCCCTACTGGTCTTTATGAAATGGGAAACATAACAATTGGATACGTACATGAATTTGTTCGCACTTGTAAATGTTTACTGCTGTTATATGTATTTATAATAAATTCAACAGGGGTTTTGATCCATAAACCACACTGGATTATAGAGAAAAGGGCTGCACTAACTCGCGTACCAGAAGAAAACCCAACAATGGCAACTAATAAATAAACTTGCTTTTGACTGTAAATAATGTCATTTTGTTTCCTTATTTTGACAGTGAATTATGATGTAAAGCTAACTTACCAGCAAATGGCTTCTACATTTTTCTGTATAAAGTCTGATTGTTGTGTGTGTCAATAAATACATTTTCTCATTTGTTCCATATATCTTAGTATGATGCTTTTACACGAAAAAGGTTCAGTGAACCATTCCCTCGTCTCATTTCGTCAGGATTGGTGCAAAGTTAGGTCAGGACACTAGAAATCTGAATGGCCTGTTGGAGGTGATGTAGGACAACCACCACTGATTTTCTGGCAACTGATGCGCCAGCACCTCCGTTAACCCGGATAGAATTACAAGGGCGCACTTGAAATCCCCCCCCCCCCCCCGGAGGACCCCCTGAAAATATTCGATTAAGCAGTCTAATAGGAATCGGAGGGGTCGTTTTTTTCACACAAAGGGTGGTGGGTGTATGGATCAAGCTGCCATAGGAGGTAGTTGATCCCAACATTTTAGAAACAGACAGGTACATGGATAGGACAGGGTTGGAGCGATATGGACCAAACGCGGGCAGGTGGGACACGTGGGCAAGTTGGGCCTGTTTCCACACTGTATGAATATGGCTGGGTGAGGCAGCTGATCTTGACCTCACCAACACTTCCACAGCCGATCAGCAGGTCAAATTTGCCCCTCTGCGGCCGGGGCTCTTGAACTCTGGCCCCGGCGGGAGCAGGCATTTCCGTTCCCATAGCTGACTCCCTTGGCCAACGTTTCGGGTCGGTATTTTAGCCCCTCGGCAGCTAAGACGGACTGTTCCAGTGCCATTCAACTCCTCTCGGAGGCCGTGACCTATGTTGGTCCAGCAAAACGCACAAACCAGATAGGCTCTGAAACTAAGGCAGGAGAATGGGATTAGAAGGGAGAGATAGATCAGCCTGATTGAATGGTGGAATAGACTTGATGGGCCAAATGGCCTAATTCTACTCCTATTCCTTAAGGGGATTTGTAGATTTCACTCTTTCAAAGTCATAAAATAGTTCACTTACAGTTCGCTTTCTTCAGTTCAGGAATTACCCTGTTTTCCTTTTATATCTATTATACATTTTAAAATTGTGCAAGATAGTGACAGGGACTGAAATACTTGAAACATTTGTGTGTTTGAGATTTGGTGTAAATTGCTCCTTTTGGCCTTCCTCGCCACCAGACTTGGAAAAAATGTCATTTCACATGTAGATTCCCTCATTGAGACAAGGCCACCTTAGTTTTTTTTGGGGAAGTAAAGAAGGTCTCTCTGGTGGGATGTCAGGCTCGACCTGGGATGCCCTGTGCGCCTTCTGATTGCGGCACCACATGTTGTACATAATAATGCACATATTTGCTACAGCAATCAAACAAATATAGATCGTAATTGATAGGAGTAGAATTAGGCCATTCCGCCCATTAAGTCTCCTCTGCCATTCAATGATCTATCTCCCTCCTAACCCCATTGGCCTGCCTTCTCCCCATAACCTCTGACACCCGTACTAATCAAGAATCTATCTCTGCCTTAAACATATCCACTGACAGCCTCCACGGCCTTCTGTGGTAAAGAATTCCACAGATTCACCACCCTCTGACTAAAGAAATTCCTCCTCATCTCCTTCCTAAAAGGACGTCCTTTAATTCTGAGGCTATGACCTCTTGTCCTAGACTCTCACACGAGTGGAAACATCCTCTCCACATCCACTCTATCCAAGCCTCTCACTATTCTGTACGTTTCAATGAGGTCCCCCCCCCCCCCCCCTCATTCATCTAAACTCCAGTGATTACAGGCCCAGTGCCGTCAAACACTCATCATATGTTAACCTACTCATTCCTGGGATTATTCTTGTAAACCTCCTCTGGACCCTCCCCAGGGCCAGCACATCCTTCCTCAGATATGGTGCCAAGTTCCAATGAGGCAGTGGATTGATTGCTCTGTGTGAACACTCAGCTATCTGTAGTACTCACTAATTAGTTGGAAGGACTCCAATAACAGTGTTATCTTGCCACGTAAATAATAATTGCTTGGCAATGCCAGCAGGGAACTAATTTCAAATACTAAGGTATTGATGGCGGTAAACCAGCATTCAAGTAATGCACAGTCTGTGATGGTACTAGGATGGTTGAGACCTCAAAGCTTTGTCCACGTAATTCATGGTCACTGCATTGCTGCTCTATGGAGCAATGTGGTAGAGCAGCAAAAATAATTGCCCGTCTCATTCAGCATCACGTTCAATTCAACCCCCTTTAAGTATGAGGGTCAGTTTAGTTTAGTTTAAAGATACAGCGCGGAAACAGGCCCTTCGGCCCACTGGGTCCGTGCCGGCCAGCCATCCCCACGCATTAACATTGCCCTACACACACTAGGGACAATTTACCAAACCAAATAACCTACATACCTGCACATCTTTGGACTGTGGGAGGAAACCGAAGATCTCTGAGAAAACCCACACGGTCACAGGGGGAAAACATAAAAACTCCGTGCAGACAGCACCATTAGTCGGGATGGAACCTGGGTCTCCGGCGCTGTAAGGCAGCAACCCTACCGCTGCGCCACCATGACCGCCCTTCTTGAGTTATTGAGCGGCTAGGTTTAATGGGTTTGTGAATGGATTGAGAGCGCAGTATCTAGGTTGTCCACTGGTAACACAGAGACTAATGGCCCAAACAAAATGTTCGAACCTCTCCGTGACATCGGGGGAGTTTAACTTCTCAATTAAATCTGGGTTAAAAAAATAAGTCTATTAAAAGGCTAGCATCACTAATATTGAACCTGAAGATGCTGGAATTTGCAAAAGTCTATCTGGTTAACAATGCTCTTCAGGGGAATGATATCAATCCTCATAAATAGCTAAGTAACCCTCTCCATTGTACCATGTTATACCAAAATGCAAGGATAACATTACAGAAATCACCTGGTGTCAAGCAAGGCTCAGGATTCTGCAAGTGCTCCCCATCCACTTTAAACTTTAGATACAGCGTGGAAATAGGCCCTTTGGCCCACCGAGTCTGTGCCGACCAGCGATCATTAGCACTGTCCTAAACACCAGGGACAATTTACAATTTACAAATGACAATTAACCTATAACTTGTACGTCTTTAGAGTGTGGGAGGAAACCGGAGCACCCAGGGAAAACCCACACGGTTACAGGGAGAATGGGCAAATTCCGTACAGACAGCACCCGTAGGCAGGATCGAACCTGAGTCCCTGGCACTGTTACGCATCAACTCTACCGCTGTGGCGCTGTGCCGCCCGCAAAGTTATCTTTGCAAAGTTCAGCACACTAATGTCTTGTGTGTGACAATATTGGGAACGCTGTCTCATGGAGTCAGAGGCCAACCTTCTAATCATGTACTTACCAAAATCTTTTGAATAGGTAATTGTACTCACCTCTAAAACTTCTATTGGCTGTGCATTCCACATGTCCACCACCCTCTAATGTGTCAAAAAAGTTGGCCCGTCTGGTCCCCTTTAAATCTTTAAGCTTTCTCCTTAAATCTATGCCCCCTAGTCTTAGACTCCCCCCACCCCCACCAACTGCTGATGCTGGTTTACAAAAAAAGAGACAAGCACCGGAGTAACTCAACGGGTCAGGCAGCATCTCTGGAGAACATAGACAATTGACCTTTTGGGTCGGGACCCTTCTTCAGACTGATAGTGGTGAGATGTGGGGTGGTGGGTTGGAGAAAGAGAGCTGGAAGAGGGGAGAGGTAGGATGAACCCTGGATACACGTAAGGCGGCTTTTTGATAGATGGTTGGACAAAAGCCCAAGATAAAAAGATAAAAAGGTGTGCGATAGAAGATATGTGAATTGTAAAGACAGAGGAAGGTATATACAGTGGCTTGCAAAAGTTTTCATACCCCTTGAACTTTTCCACATTTTGTCACGTTACAACCACAAACGTAAATGTATTTTATTGGGATTTTATGTGATAGACCAACACAAAGTGGTGCATAATTGTGAAGTGGAAGGAAAATTATACATGGTTTTCAAATTTTTTTACAAATAAAAAACTGAAAAGTGTGGCGTGTAAAAGTATTCAGCCCCCCTGAGTCAATACTTTGTAGAACCACCTTTCGCTGCAATTACAGCTGCAAGTCTTTTGGGGTATGTCTCTACCAGCTTTGCACATCTAGAGACTGAAAGTTTTTCCCATTCTTCTTTGCAAAATAGCTCAAGCTCAGTCAGATTGGATGGAGAGCGTCTGTGAACAGCAATTTTCAAGTCTTGCCAGAGATTCTCAATTGGATTTAGGTCTGGACTGGGCCATTCTAACACATGAATATGCTTTGATCTAAACCATTCCATTGTAGCTCTGGCTGTATGTTTAGGATCGTTGTACTGCTGGAAGGTGAACCTCCGCCCCAGTCTCGAGTCTTTTGCAGACTCTAACAGGTTTTCTTCCAAGATTGCCCTGTATTTGGCTCCATCCATCTTCCCATCAACTCTGACCAGCTTCCCTGTCCCTGCTGAAGAAAAGCATTCCCACAGCATGATGCTGCCACCACCATGTTTCACAGTGGGGATGGTGTGTTCAGGGTGATGTGCAGTGTTAGTTTTCCGCCACACATAGCATTTTGCATTTAGGCCAGAAACTTCAATTTTGGTCTCATCTGACCAGAGCACCTTCCTCCACATGTTTGCTGTGTCCCCCACATGGCTTGTGGCAAACTGCAAACGGGACTTATGGCTTTTTTCAACAATAGCTTTCTTCTTGCCACTCTTCCATAAAGGCCCGATTTGTGGAGTGCACGACTAATAGTTGTCCTGTAGACAGATTCTCCCACCTGAGCTGTGGATCTCTGCAGCTCCTCCAGAGTTACCATGGGCCACTTGGCTGCTTCTCTGATCAATGCTCTCCTTGCCCGGCCTGTCAGTTTAGGTGGACGGCCATGTCTTGGTAAGTTTGCAGTTGTGCCATACTCTTTCCATTTGCGGATGATGGATTGAACTGTGCTCCGTGAGATGTTCAAAGCTTGGGATATTTTTTTATAACGTAACCCTGCTTTAAACTTCTCCACAACTTTATCCCTGACCTGTCTGGTGTGTTCCTTGGGCTTCATGATGCTGTTTGTTCACTAATGTTCTCTAACAAACCTCTGAGGCCTTCACAGAACAGCTGTATTTATACTGAGATTAGATTACACACAAGTGGACTCTATTTACTAATTAGGTGACTTCTGAAGGCAATTGGTTGCACTGGATTTTATTTAGGGGTATCAGAGTAAAGGGGGCTGAATACATTTGCACGCCACACTTTTCACTTTTTTATTTGTAAAAAAATTTGAAAACCATGTACCATTTTCCTTCCACTTCACAATTATGCGCCACTTTGTGTTGGTCTATCACATAAAATCCCAATAAAATACAGTTACGTTTGTGGTTGTAACGTGACAAAATGTGGAAAAGTTCAAGGGGTATGAATACTTTTGCAAGCCACTGTAGGTGGAGGGTAGAAATGGGTGCACATCCAAATGGAGTACAGGGACGAATGGAGGGTAGGAGGAGATTTGTGTGTTAGCTACCTAAAATTGTAGAATTTAATTATCATACCATTGGGTTGTAAGCTACCCAAGCGGATAATGAGGTGCTGTTACTTCAGTTTGCGTGTGGCGTCACTCTAGCAATAGAGGAGTCCCAGGACAGAAAGATCTGTATGGGAATGGGAAGGGGAGTTAAAATGGCTAGCAAACCAGGAAATCCAGTAGGACTTGGCAGACAGAACGCATGTGTTCGGCGAAACGATCGTCACGTTTACGCTTGGTCTCACCAATGTAAAGGAGGCCACGACGTGAATGCCAGATGCAGTAGGTGAGGTTTGAGGAGGTGCTTGTGAACCTCTGTCTCACCAGGAAGGACCTGGATGGATGTGAGGGAGGAGATATACAGGGACAAATGTTTTATTTCCGGCGGTTTGCCTGGGGAGTGGTGGGTTGGGTGGGGAGGGATGACTGATCCAAGGAGTTCCAGAGAGAGTACTCTGTGCAGAAGGCGGAAAGGGGTGTAGATGGAAAGATGTGATTTGGGATCATGTTGGAGGTGGTGGAAATGTTGGAGAATGATGTGCTGGATGCGGAGGCTGGTGGGGTGGAAGGTGAGGGCCAGGGGGACTCTATCCTTGTTCCATCCATGGGGAGGGGGAGAGAGAGCAGAACTATGGGATACAGAGGAGACGCTGGTAAGGGACCCTTCTACAGCAAATCATAGACAGGAGCTTGGCATTCAACACTATCATCCCCTCTAAACCTATCCTCAAACTTAGGAAACTGGACCACTGCTTGTTGCTATGCGACAGACTGATAAAGATGCAGTCTGGGGCAAGCTGGACATCTGCGAGTCACAGCGCCAGACAGAAGGGGGTTCTGCCCAAGCCGACTACCTGCCCCTTTTCCAGGGTTATGTCCGCGCTTGGGTGGTACTACAAAGGGACTACGCTCTGTCCACGGGCGCCCTGGGGATTTCAGGGATTGCGGGGCACCACGGGGGATGGAATGCATCCTTAATAAGGATGGTGATACAGTTGTACAATAGTTTATTTAATATCTAAGGATATTTGTTATTATGGTGGTGGGTTTGTTTGTATATTTTTGTATTGTACATACCATTTTTGTAAATAATTGATTTAAATGATTTTTTGTAAAACAGAAGATGCAGTCTGAGCTGACAAATACTCAAAACGCCAACCCACGACTGACAATCCAGTGCAGTGCTGAGGGAGTGCGACTCTGTTGAAAGTGACAGTTTTTTTGGATGAAATGGTAAACTGAGTCGCCCTCTGTCTTTTCAGATGCCGTGAAACGCCAGTAATTTACCAATTGTTGAATTCTGTGCTCCCCCTGGCACATCAAGGACCCCATTCTTGCCCTCTCCAGGACGCCAGGGCTCCGGTTCCAGCATTCCTACGAACATCATTCCTACAAACAATGGAGGCCAAGTCAGTGGATATTTTTAAGGCAGAGATAGCTAGATTCTTGATTAGTACAGATGTCGGAGGTTATGGGGAGAAGGCAGGAGAATGGGGTTAGGAGATAGAGGATAAATCAGCCATGATTGAATAGCAGAGTAGAGTTGATGGGCCGAATGGCCTAATTCTACTCCTATCACTTATGACCTTAGGAACATATCAGGGCAGTGTTACCCACATTCCCATTTATACACCAGAGCCCCAGTTCCTCAACCATTCCAGTGCTTCCACTTTCACACCAGAGCCCAGATCCTTGCATTTACTTTAAACTCTGATAAGATCTTGTTCCCATGCTCTCTGCACGTTCACCGAGGCACCAGCTCCCAATCTCTGTAACGCACCAGAGCCGTGGTTCCCAAGCTCCCTCTATCCCACTGGGCCTCTGGTTCCCTTTCCTGTGCTTCCTTGAAACCTACCAGGTGATTGGTAAATTTGTTATACCACTGCACTGTAGCATCTAAAGAAAGTGAATCAAAAGAGCATTGGAGTGATAATTGAATGGCACCCACGACACAATGTCTAGAAAATCTGCTAACACAAAGACTGAAGTGTGCTGGACTGTTGGAATTGTACAGTAGTAGGACTTCTGTGAAGAGACCATTAAAAAAATGATTTAGTGTACTAAAATTCTTTCAATATTATTTTCTTGAATTCAGAAAATAATTCAATAGTTTAGAAATGTCTTTGCCTATAACAATAAACCTACTTGAAGCAGACTGGGGCAATGTCTGCACTGCTTAAAGAGGACATGTGCATTGCCATCCCTGTGAGGAGGATCATTCTGCATGTTGGGGATGGTTGTAGGTGAATTTACAGAACATGGCATGAGGTGGCGAATGTGGTTTTCAGACACAGTTCTGGTGGTCTTGGAGGGTGAGCTAAAACGCCAGAGGTCGAGGGGTGACCTGACAGAGGTAAATACAATTGTCAGATGTAGAGATAGGGAGAAAGTCTGAAACTTTTTTACCCAGGCTGGAAATGTCAAAGACTAGGGAGTGGGGCTGGCTATGAGGAGCAATGTTTAAAGAAGGTGTGCAGGGCAAGTTTTGCACACAGGGGTGCTTGAGTGGAAAGATAGTGGCATTTCAGAGGCTTTCAGATAAACATGTGGATATGTAGGGATTAGAGGGATATGGACCATATGCAAGCAAATGGGATTTGTATGACTTGGTATCATGTTTGGCATGGACTTTGTAGGCCCAAGGGCCTGTCCCTGTGCTGTACTTTTCTATGTGTAGGAAGAAACTGCAGATGCTGGTTTAAACTGAAGATAGGCATAAAAAGCTGGAGTAACTCAGCGGTACAGGTAGCATCTCTGGAGAAAAAGAATGGGCGACGTTAAACGTCTCGACCCGAGATATCACCCATTTCTTCTCTCCAGAAATGAATGAATGAAGGAATAAGTTTATTGGCCAAGTACGTTCACATACAAGGAATTTGCCTTGGTGCTCCGCTCACAAGTAACAACATGACATACAGTAACAATTAACAATGACACATAAAACATTAAACATTAATAATAAAACATTATAGTTTAATGTTTAAGAAGGAACTGCAGATGCTGGAAAATCGAAGGTATACAAAAATGCTGGAGAAACTCAGTTTAATGTTGCCTGTCCTGCTGAGTTATTCCAGCTTTTTGTGTCTATATTCTGTACTTTTCTATGTTCTAGGAAGGAGAGTGGTACAGAGTGCTGAAGGTTTTGGTAAGGCAAAAAGAGCTGGCGATGGGAGGTGACCACAGATATTCATTGCCACACATGAAGTGGCCAGAATATGGATGCAGCGCTAGAAATGTTTGGCCAATGTCAGTGAACAAATGAACAATTCTCAAGCCCCAACAATTGAAGCATTCATTCATGACTTACTGCTGTACACTATCGTCACTCACTGAATAATAACATTTATTGTTTTGGACTCGTACTAACATTTATATGCCCTGTTACAATTGCCATGTGTGTTGGCACACAGCTTAAAGGCACACTGCGTGCCATTCAAGGCAAACAGCTTAAACACACCCAGCTATTTAGCCGCACCGAGCACATCGCAACACACCTCCAAGGTAATAACATAAATGTAAGTCCCACCCCACTATCTAATTCACACTTCATCCATCAATCTTGATGTTAAAGTGAAAAGTAAAATGCTGCAGAAATAAAAATAAGCAAAGCGGAGTCAAGGGATATGGGGAGAAGGCAGGAACGGGGTACTGATTGTGGATGATCAGCCATGATCACAGTGAATGGCCGTGCTGGCTCGAAAGGCCGAATGACCTACTCCTGCACCTATTGTCTATTGTCTATTGAATAGTTTCATGTGGTTTGGTTAGGGACAAAAGATTAATGTTTCCTATTTACCCTTTGTCAGAATTTAGTGACTGAAGAATCAGTATGTAAAGGTCAGGAACATGATAATGCGCTAGATGTGATCAATACTGTAAATATGTGTGCCACGTATCTCTCCCACTGTCTGCACTAACTTGCTTTTCCCTTGCCCAGTTCTGATGAAGGGTCTTTGACCTGCTATTTTAACTGTCTCTTTCTTTCTCTCTCTCTCTCTCTCTCTCTCTCACATAGATGCTGCCTGACCTTATAGTCATAAAGGGACTCAACATGGAAATAAACTTGAATCCATTTACACTAGTCCTACATTAATCCCAATTTTTTATTATCTCCACACTTTCATCAACTCCCCAGATTCTACCACTCACTGATGAACTAGAGAAAGGGTTCCCAACCTGGGGTAAATTTATCCACAGGGGGGTAAATTTCACCTACCCAGGGGTAAATTTGTTGATTCTGGATTTGTACATATTTTTTCTCATTGACTGACTGTTTGGTTCTGGTATATCGGTATCTGTTCATCATTAGTTGTTCATAAATAAGTGGCATAACATTGTTATGTGCTATTAATGTTGCCAGTGGTAAACGGGACAAAAAAGGTTGGGAACCCCTGCACTAGAGGCAACTGGTCAACTGACCTCCCAACCCACACGTTGGCCAATTGACCTCCCAACCCACGCATCTTTAGGTGAAAGGAAACTGGAAGACACAGAGGAAAGCCCTGTGGTCACAGGGAGAAGGTGCACAAGGACAGCATCTGACTTTAAGATCGAAAGCTCTGAGGACTGGGTATGCTGCGTTTTTCCAGTATTTTCTGTTTTCATGTCACAGGTTTGTTTGCTGTTTCTTCAAATATACCCACAATATATTCCTGTCCAATGTCTGGAAATAACTATATGTTGGTCAGCGCGGTGGCGCAGCGGTAGAGTTGCTGCCTTACAGCGCTTGCAACGCCAAAGACCCGGGTTCGATCTTGACTGTGGGTGCTGTCTGTACGGAATTTGTACGTTCTCCCCGTGACGTGCGTGGGTTTTCTCCGAGAACTTCGGTCTCCTCCCGCATTCCAAAGACGTGTAGGTTTGTAGGTTAATTAGCTTGGTGTAAATATAAAAATTGTCCCTAGTGCAGGACAGTGTTAATGTGCGGGGATTGCTGGTCGGTGCAGACTCAGTGGGCCGAAGGGCCTGTTTCCACGCTGTATCTCTAAACTAAACTAAATTAAAATTTGATCTTCTGTGTGAGTAAATGATTCGCCTGACTTTAATATCGGTCAGAAATTTTAATTTTGTCTCCACAAACCGAATGCCCAAATAACTATCAACACTAAACACTAATAGGCCATATTACTCATTCTAAAATTGTGTGTTACCATGTTCATCAAGATCATATTCTGGACTATTGCAACTCACTTCTCCTTGGCATCAGCTCCACCTACATCAACCGACTCCAACTGGTCCAGAACGCAGCCGCCCGACTCATCACCCACACCAAATCCTGGCATCACATCACTCCAGTCCGCAAACAACTTCACTGGCTTCCCATCTCCCACCGGATCACCTACAAAATCCTGGTCCTCACCTACAAAGCCCTCCACCATCTGGCCCCCCCCATATGTCACTGACCTCCTCTCCTCCTACCAACCCTCACGGTCCCTCAGATCCACATCAGCCGGTCTCCTCTCCATCCACAAGTCCAACCTCCGCAGTTTTGGGGACAGAGCCTTCTCCAGGGCAGCTCCCAGGCTCTGGAACTCCCTCCCCCAACTGATCCGCAATTCCGTGTCCCTCACCATCTTCCAGTCCCGCCTCAAGACCCATCTTTTCACCTCTGCCTATCCTTAGCCCCACGTCCCCCTCCCTTTTCATCTGTGCATTAATTGCCTCATATTGTGTTTTGAATTGAATTCTGTCTTTACTTTGTGTACTAGTCATGTCTCTACTATTTATTTCATTCCCCTTACATGTTTTTCCTCTACCTGCTAAATTTTTGTAAGGTGTCCTTGAGACTCTTGAAAGACGCCCATAAATAAAATTTATTATTATTATTATTATATTCTACTCATACTGTATATCCTGGGTGAAGTTGGCAAGACTTGCCTGTTCCCCAAGAGACTTTAAGGAGAGCTTAGCTTTCCGTTGGCAATGAATCATCCCACGAGGTTAATCTCTAACTCGTGTTATCAGCCCTTCCAAATGCCTTAATCATGAGAAGTTGTAAATGTACCATAAAATGAGGCTTTTACCCAGCGATGAAATAATAATGTTAAACGTGTTCATCCCCACAGATTCAGACTTTAAATCTTTTGTCAATATATTTGTTTGACAATTGGCCTACAATTATGAATTTCACTCCAGCTGCCTCATATCTATGAAAACATTTAGCAACATCAGCAATTACGAAGTAGCAGATGTATTCATGCAGCTTATGGTTTGAATCTTTCAGCATTTTAAATTTGGCTTCTTTCTTTCAATCTTTCATCCAAACAACCCTCTTTCCATTTCACGGGGTTGCAAAATCTTACCGTGGATTCACATATGTCCAAACATCCCTCCTCCGGATCTTTCTAGTTGTTTATGCAGCATCGCTGACAGCAATGAGTCTCTCCCCAGTTAACTCAGCGCCTGCCTTGAACGCCGGATCACTGGAGAAATGTTGTCTGCTCCGCAAGTTTAGATACGCCTGACTAGCGGTTACTGTGGCAGATGTAAGATCGGCCTTCCTGAGTGTGAATCCGTGGAAATCAACTGGTCCGGGTCACTATCTCGAGCCCTCGGTGGATCAGCTGGCAGAGATGTCTACACACAACTTTAACCTCCTATTGCCTCATTCTGAAGTCTCGACCTGCTTCAAAAAGACCACTATCATCCCGGTGCCAAAGAAAAGTAAGGTTTCAAAGGTTTCAAAGGTCTTTTATTGTCAATAAAACCAATGTACTAACTGAGGTACAGTGATGTGCAAATTACCATACAGCCATATGAAATAAAAAAGCAACAAGACAAACAACTACATAAAGGTTAACATAAACATCCACCACAGCGGATTCCCCACATTCCTCTCTGATGGAAGGCAAAAAAGTCCAAACTTCTTCCTCTTTATTCTCCCGCGGTCGGGGCAGTTGAACCATCCGTTGGGGTGATCGAAGCTCCCGCAGCCAGCGGTCGAAGCCCTCACGTCAGGGCGATCGAAACGCCCGCGTCGGAGCGATCGAAACTCCTGCATCGGAACGGTAAAAAAAAACACAAAAAAAACCCCCTGTGGCTTGGAGTTCCCAATGTCGGTCTCTGACCAGAGACCGCGAGCTCCATGATGTTAAATTCCGCAACCACCCACCTGTTGGAGCTCAGAGGTCGAACCCCTGGCAAAGTGATTGTGAGCTCCGTGATGGTAAGTCCGCAAGCGACCGCAGTGGAGCTCTCAAAATCAGTCACCGGCAAAGGCCGCCGACTCCTCGATGTTACGGAAAAATATTGCATCTCCGTCGAGGTAAGAGAATAGAAAAGGTTTCCCCCAAACCCCCCCACCCCCACATAAAACAAGCTAAAGAACACTAAAAAAAAAACATTTAACACATACAATTGAAACATAAAGAAGGGAAAGGCAGGCAGACTGTTGGCGAGGCAACCATTGCTGGCGCCACCCCAGCATGTCTTAATGATGGCACACATTAACACCAGCCTTCCAGCCAGCCTTGATCCACTGCAGTTTGCTTACTGTCGCAACAGGTCCTCAGCAGATGCCATCTCCCAGGCCCTACACTCATATTTGGAACACCCAGACAACTTCTACATTAAACTGCTATGTATCAACTATAGCATCGCCTTCACCACCACAATCCCATCCAAGCTCATCTCCAAATTCCAGGACCTAGGAATCAGCTCCCTCCTCTGCCACTGCCTTTCTGACCATAGGATAGATGACGACATCTCCTCCACAATAGTTCTCAATAGTTGTGGCCCACAAGGATTCATTCTCAGTCCCCGACTGTACCCCATGTATATTCACAGCTGTGGCCAGATTCAGCTCTAACTCCAATATACAAGTTTGCAGATGACACTGCAGTGGTGGTCCGAATGGTGAACAATGATGAGACGGAGTACAGGAAGGAGACAGAGAGCTTAACAACAATGGCGTCAGGACAATAACCTCTCCTTCAATGTCAGCAAGGTGAAGGTGTGCATTATCGACTTCAGGAAGCATGGTGGAGTATTTGCCCCAATCAGCATCAATGGAGCGGTAGTGGAAATAGTTCCTTGGCGTTAATATTACCAATGATCTGTCGTTGGACCAACCACATTTATGCAACAGTCAAGAAGGCACACCAACCTTTAGGAGGCTAATGAAGTTCAACATATCTCCAGTGACTCTTACCAACTCTTAAAGATGCACCAATAGAAAGCATACTGTCAGGTTATATAACCGTATATCTATATAACAATTACAGCACAGAAATAGGCCATCTCGGCCCTTCTAGTCCATGCCGAACACTTACTCTCACCTAGTCCCATCTACCTGCACTCAGACCATAACCCTCCATTCCTTTCCCGTCCATATACCTATCCAATTTATTTTTAAATGATAAAATCGTACCTGCCTCCACCACTTCCACTGGAAGCTCATTCCACACAGCTACCACTCTCTGAGTAAAGAAGTTCCCCCTCATGTTACCCCTAAACTTTTGTCCCTTAATTCTCAAATCATGTCCTCTTGTTTGAATCTTCCCTACTCTCAATGGAAAAAGCTTATCCGTCAACTCTGTCTATCCCTCTCATCATTTTAAAGACCTCTATCAAGTCCCCCCTTAACCTTCTGTGCTCCAAAGAATAAAGACCTATCTTGTTCAACCTTTCTCTGTAGCTTAGGTGCTGAAACCCAGGCAACATTCTAGTAAATCTCCTCTGTACTCTCTCCATTTTGTTGACATCTTTCCTACAATTTGGCGACCAAAATTGTACAGCATATTCCAGAATTGGCCTCACCAATGCCTTGTACAATTTTAACATTAAAGTTAAAATTAAGGTTGAATCACATCTTGGTTTGGAAACAGCTCTACTCAAGACCGCAAACATTAGCAGAGTTTTAGATGTTGCCCAGTTCATCACAGTCAGACTTCCCACCATTGACTCCATCTACACTTCATGCTACCTTGGAAAGCAGCCAACATAATCAAAGGTACACAAAATTGCTGGGGAAACTCAGCGGGTGCAGCAGCATCTATGCAGCAGCATCTCCCTTTTGAACATAATCAAAGACTTGTTTCACTCTGATCATTCCTTCTTCTCACTGCTCCCATCTGGTAGAAGATACAGAAGCTTGAAAGTGTATACCACCAGACTCAGGAACAGCTTCTTCCCCTCTGTTATTTGGCTTCTGAATGGTCTTGTCATAAGCTAGGGTACTGTCAGATTTGTCTCAACCCCATTGTGGACATTGGACCTTGTCTAAGAAATTGATATGCGACAATGTGCTACAATGCTGAGAACTATAATCTGCACTCTCTCTCTCTTCCCCTTTGTTCCATCTAATGTATTTGAGTTTGACTCGCTTGGTTTTATATATGGTATATCTGATATGTTTGGATAGCATGCAAAACAAAACTGTACCTCAATGGACATGAGATAATAAATCTAAACCTAAATGTATCTAATTTTCAGTGTAAGCATGACCATAGACTTTCTTGCAGTGGGGAAACATAGAAACATAGAAAATAGTAGGCCATTCGGCCCTTCGAGCCAGCACCGCCATTCAACATGATCATGGCTGATCATCCAACTCAGTATCCTGTACCTGCCTTCTCTCCATACCCCCTGATACCTTTAGCCACAAGGGCCACATCTAACTCCCTCTTAAATATAGCCAATAGACAATAGACAATAGGTGCAGGAGAAGACCATTCGGCCCTTCGAGCCAGCACCGCCATTCAATGTGCTCATAGCTGATCATCCCCAATCAGTACCCCATTCCTGCCTTCTCCCCATATCCCCTGACTCCGCTATTTTTAAGAGCCCTATCTAGCTCCCTCTTGAAAGCATCCAGAGAACCCGCCTCCACTGCCCTCTGAGGCAGAGAATTCCACACTCACCACTGTGAGAAAAAGTGTTTCCTCGTCTCCATTCTAATACTCTAATAAGGAATACTCCTTATTCTTAAACTGGGGCCCCTGGTTCTGGACTCCCCCAACATCGGGAACATGTTTCCTGCCTCTAGCGTGCCGTACCAAGGAAGTGAACTTCCAATCTGGCTTGCTGTTTCATATGCCTAGTTGCTGAGGATATAAAAATAATTGTGAACTTTTTTCACTAGCAACTGATACTACTGGTTTTGAATATCAAAATACAAAATATTAGTGGAAATTAGTAAACCATCATGTGTAAAAAAGAACTGCAGATGCTGATTTAAATCGAAGATAGACACAAAATTCTGGAGTAACTCAGCGGGACAGGCAGCATCTCTGGAGAGAAGGAGAGAAGGAATGGATGACGTTTGGGGTCGAGACCCTTCCGAAACGTCACCCATTCCTTCTTTCCGGAGATGCTGCCTGTCCCACTGAGTTACTCCAGCATTTTGTGTCTATCTATAGTAAGCCATCAGCTGTTCTCAGTTTGACATATTCATGAGCTGAAACTAATTGCAAGGAAGCTTGAAACCAAATGATTGTTGGGGACGGGTGCCAAGGGTCTCCAGGCATTTGAGGGGAACTTTGGAAATACTCCTTAATGCAGAAACCCTACTAAAGCAGCTGGGAGCACACGTGCAATGCATGGATTATCTATGCTCGGATGCACCTAATGCATCATTGAATTCCAGATTAAACCTTCATTTGTCTGTTGAGTGAGGGTAAATAAGAGGTGACATGTGCTTCACATTCTATATATAGAAGAAAATATTTAGGAATATTAACAAACATATTAATTCAGATATCTGATACTCACAGGAATGTTTTTTTTTCCTTCTCTTAATCGAAGATAAATAAAGCAAATGGCAAGTCAGAGCGGAAAAAGAGTGTTGCACAGATTGGAGTGCAGGACACCTGGGAACAAAATGCACAATCAGCAACCTTTAATATTTGCAGGCAATGTTACATTTTCACTGTTAGTTTATTGTTGTTGTTTTATTTCAGCCTAGATTTATACCAGCATAAATTCTATGACTTGTATTATATGCAATAATTTCATGTATGTTGCGTCATATTTGTTAATTGCTCGCTACCTAATGTCTTGCGGGCAATGACTATCAGAAAAATAAAATCCAACGCATAACCAAGCTGCATTAGTCTATTCTTCCATTGTTTGCAACACACACCCTATGCACACACACCCCCTCCAGGTACCTTCCCCTGCAACCGCAGGAGATGCAACACCTGTCCCAATGCCACATCCCACGATTCTGTCCAGGGACCCCGACAGTCCTTTCAGGTTAGGCAGAGGTTCACTTGCACCCCCTCCTACCTCATCTACTGTATCCATTGTTCAGAATGTGGACTTATACATCGGTGAGACCAAACGTAGACTGGGCGATCGTTTTGCTGAACACTTTCGCTCAGTCCACCTGGATCTCTACCTGATCTCCCGGTTGCTAAACACTTTAATTCTCCTTCCCATTCCCACACAGACCTTCGTGTCCTAGGACTCCTCCATTGTCAGAGTGAGGCTAAATGCAAATTGGAGGAACAGCATCTCATATTTCGCTTGGGCAGTTTACAGCCCAGTGGTATGAATATTGATTTATCTAATTTGAAGTAACCCCGGCATTCCCTCTCTCTCCATCCATCCCCCACCCAAGTTGCACCAGTTTCTCGCTTTCACCCAACAAACTGCTTAACAATGGCCTGTTTCCTTTATCATCGTCACTTTTTTGAATACCTTTCATTCATTGTTCTTTATCTCTCCAAATCATCTTCTATATCTCTCGTTTCCATTTCCCATGACTTTCAGTCTGAAGAAGGGTCTCGACCCGAAAAGTCACCCATTCCTTCTCTCCAGAGATGCTGCCTGTCCCGCTGAGTTACTCCAGTATTTTGTGTCTATCTTTACCATATATTTGGAACAATCTACCTGAACTAAGTTAGGCAAAAGGAAAATAATCAAACTCTTATGTTGAAATGTTATAGGGGTCGCCGTCCTGTATGGTATGGCTGCCCAGCCTGCAGCTGTCCGTTTTTTTCTCTCTTTTTTTATTTTTAGTTAGTTGAGTTTTTTGTTTTCGGAGTTCTAGCCTTTTTTATGTGGGGGGGGGGAAAGGGGGAAACTGTTTTCTAGGGTCCCTACCTGGTCGGAGAGGCGGCTTTTCTCCGGGCTGCACCGTCGACCCGTTTTCGCGGCCTACCAGCAGGCCTGGAGCGGCGTTTCCTGAGGGGACCAGCCAGAACCTCGGCTTCGGCGGCGGCACAGCGCTGGACGCTATCGTGTAGCAGATGCCTTGCCTGGGTCGCCACGCTGGCGCTCCGGAATGCTGAGACCGCAGGTGAACATCGCGGAGCTGCGGGACTGTGGTGCGCCCAGCGGCCTACCAGCGACTGTGGCGGCGGCGCTGACTTTAACATCAGGAGCCTGGGATCTCTCGCCGAGATCGCCAGTTGTGGAGCTCCGACCAGCGCGGCCTGTTGGCTTCGGAAGCCGCGGCCTCCAGGCACCCCGAGCCGCTGAGAGGGTTATCCCGACGCCGGAGCACATCACCCGGCGAAGAAGGGCCTGTAACATCGGCCCCCGTAGCGGCAACTGCGGAGGCCTTAATAGGTCCGACTATGGGTGGACATGGGGATGCGGACTTGACTTTGTGCCTTCCCTCATAATGGGAACCATTGTGGGGGGATGTTTTTTATGTTTATTGTTAAATTCTTTAATGTTGTGTATTATCTTTATCTGTGTGCTGCATGGCAAGACAAATTTCACCACCAATTGGTGTATGTGATAATAAATGTCCTTTGCCCTTTGTCCTTATAACGAGGAAATACTATGGCACCATTTGGCTATTGCTTGGTTGGAAAATTAAATAAATCATTCAAGCTGCTTTAAAAAAAAAAGGCTTAGAAATTCCATGGAGATACTGCTAATCTCCAATTTTCTTCTTAGAACAATGGCTTCTCCTCTGTGGAAATTGTAATTGCTTGTCTTTGTCCAATTTACATGATTGTCCTTCATCTTGATCTCAAACTGTTGGTGCATACAAGTCCAGTATTGCCGTGGAATGACGCAAGGTCTGTTCAGCTTTAACAAAACAATATCCATGTTTGTATTTGGAGATATTTGCTTTTATTGTTAATGTTTAATGTTTTAAGTGTCATTCCTAACTGTCACTGTATGTCATGTTGTCACTTGTGGGCGGAGCATCAAGGCAAATTCCATGTATGTGAATACTTGGCCAATAAACTCACTCATTCATTCATTCATTCATTCATTCATTCATTCATTCATTCATTCATTCATTGTTGGGAGATTCTGCTGGTCTCTGCCTAAGCTTTGACAATAAGGATCTCAAGGGCACTTCTTCTCTTTCTCAGTAACTGAACCACGTGCACAAATTTGGACTATCTTTAATACAGGCACTTTTAAATGAAACTTCCAGTCACTCCTCGTAACATCTTCTCTGGTCTGCAATCATTCTTTCTCTGACTCGATGAAAAAGCTATTTGTGTGGAAAAAATGATTTATGCAAAGGCTTTTAGATCTGTGTTTGTTTTATTTATGGGCAATGCCATAATAACTTTACATTTATCCAACTCTAGCCTCTACAGCCCTCCGCACTCTTTGCAGATCCAATAGTTGTGTACACTTAAATAAACATTACTTGCTTGAAGAAATTAATTGATTGAAAGATGTGGCATGGAAACAGGTCCATCAGCCCAGCGAGTCCCCGTGGACTGTAATGTGACAATTCATAAATCTATTTGACACTGCTACCTGTTGGCCACAATATGGTACTGCAGAACCACAGCGTCTGCACATTGATGGAAAAATCTGACTGAACGTATTGGAGGGGAAGCATCATTAGCTAGGGTCATGATTAATATGGAAAAACCCATTTACCCTCCTGGCATCGGACTCGCGAATGGTTAAATAGGAGACAAAAAAAGATTGTGCTTGAATGCAGACATGGAGATCTCAATGATTAAATCTACTTTGAATAAAATCACTTAGATGATAAGCATTGATAGACACAAAATCTTGGAGTAACACAGCGGGACAGGCAGCATCTCTGGATAGAAGGAATGGGTGACGTTTTGGGTCCCGTTGAGTTACTTTGTGTCTCGGTTTAAACCAGCATCTGCAGTTTCTTCCTTTGGCATTGATTATAACCATGTTGAATAGTGTTGATATGTTCCCTCTTTGAACTGAACTGATACTAGCGGCAAGCTGGGTTGAGAATATCCCAGCTCTTGAAGGAACACTTGATAGCTTAGAAATAAAGGGCAAACTGTGCCAAGGTGACCAGGTCATGACGCTGAGCATCGAATGTTGACGGTTGTGATTATGTAGTGTGAAATCCTTTGCAAGGCCCACAACATACAGGATTTGGGTGTTGTGGGAAGGAACTGTAGATGCTGGTTTAAGCTAAAGATAGACACAAAATAAGCAAGTAAGTAAGTTTATTGGCCAAGTATTCACATACAAGGAATTTGCCTTGGTGCTCTGCCCACAAGTAACAACATGACATACAGTGACAGTTATGAATGTCTCAGAAAACACTGAACATTATTAATAAAACGTTAATGATAAAACACCATTGATCAAGCATGTGAACCAATAAAATACCAGATCAAAGGGAGGCTACAGATTTTTGGCTGTTGAGTAGAGCAACTACTCGTGGATAAAAACAGTTTTTATGCCTGGCTGTGGCAGCTTTGACAGTCCGGAGTCGCCTTGCAGAGGGAAGTGATTCAAAGAGTTTGTGGAAGGGTGAGAGGGATCAGAGATGATCTTGCCCGCTCGCTTCCTGGCCCTTGCAGTGTACAGTTCATCAATGGAGGGAAAGTTGCAGCCAATAACCTTCTCTGCTGATCGGACGATTCACTGCAGCCTCCAGATGTCGTGCTTGGTGGCTGAGCCAAACCAGAATGCTGGGGTAACTCAGCGGGACCGCCAGCATCTCTGGATAGATGGATTGGGTGATGTTTCGGGTCGAGACCCTTCTTCAGACTGGGTTTGGGTGTGGTGCCCTTAAGGGTCAGGTCGGGGGAGTTCCCCCCGCCATGGGTACCATGTAATCCCGTGCTACCTGCTCCATGGTTGGATAGTAGGCGACTAACCGTCTCCCCCACCTGGTTTGCCAGGTGAGTAGGGGGCTGTGGACCCCCAGCAGGACCAAAAACAAGACCTGTCAAAGGGCGGATGACCTTCTAGCGAACCAACGGCCATCCACACTTCAGTAGAAGTTGCGATCACTGTCATACATAGCATTGTAAGGAATGATCATAAAGCACACACAAAAAAATCCTATACTTCCAGCAGCGGAAGTCCGCAGGAACTGGAGGGCAGAGATGTGCGGTGCGTCCTTAAGGAAATGTGGGTCCCACAAGCATCAAGACACACCAGTTTTATGAATTATTCTCTCCGCTACACTTTGCTAATGAAAACCAGAATGACGTGTCTCTTGTAAAATAAAGGACAACCTACAACATGAGAACAATTAGTAATCTGGGAAAGATCATGAGGAATGGGTGGCACAGTGGCGCAGTGGTAGAGGCCTTACAGCCTCAGAGACCTGGGTTCGTTCCTGACTACGGCGGCTGTCTGTATGGAGTTTGCATGCTTTCCCTGTGGCCGCGTGGGTTTTCTCCGGTCGCTCCAGTTTCCAAAGGCATACAGGTTTGTAGGTTAGCTGGCTTTGGTAAAAATGATAAATTGTCCCTAATGTATAGAACAGTGGCAGTGTCTGGGGGAGATCGCTGGTTCCTGTGGAGTCAGTGGGCAGAAGGGCTTGTTTCCACACAGTATCTCCAAAGTCTAAAGTCTAAAAAATAAAAATTCATAATGACCAAGACCATTATTGGAAAGATTGCAGAGGACAAATCCCATGAATACTGATTGTATCAGGACTATTTGAGGGATAATCTATGTGACTGTTTGTAAGGAAGTCCGCAGCAACAATTGACATATCAATCAATCAATCAATCAATTTTATTTGTATAGCACATTTAAAAACAACTCACATTGACCAAAGTGCTGTACATCAGTGTAGGTACTAATGTGCTACATACAATGGTACACAGACCTAACAATACATACATAAACTGTTTACAGCGCCCCTTCAGAGGGACTCAAAAACGCTAGGGAGTAGAAATAGGTTTTGAGCCTCGATTGAAAGGAGTCGATGGAGTGGGCAGTTCTGATGAGGAGAGGGTTGCTGTTCCACAGTCTAGGTGCTGCAGCCGCAAAAGCGCGGTCACCCCTGAGCTTAAACCTAGACCGCGGGATAGTCAGTAGCCCCAAGTCGGCCGACCTGAGGGACCTGGAGGTAGAATGGTTGGTTAGAAGATTTTTGATATTGGGGGGGGGGCAAGCCCGTTAAGGGCTTTGTATACGAATAAGAGGAGCTTGAAGTTGATTCTGTACTGTACTGGGAGCCAGTGGAGAGAGGTCAGAATCGGGGTGATGTGATCCCTTTTTACGGGTACCCGTCAGAAGTCTCACTGTGGCGTTTTGAACCAATTGCAGGCGGGTATAGGGAGTTGCAGTAGTCAAGGCGGGAGGAGATGAATGCACGGATGATTTTTTTTAAGCTCGTCGAATTGGAAGAATTGTTTGATTTTAGCTATGGTACGAAGCTGGAAGAAACTAGCTTTTTTTTTAATTTTAATTTTATTAGAAGCAATTGTACAAGGAGAAAGTAATCGACATAACAATTGTACAATTTTAGTACAGCTTCAATTTTAACATTCTATAAACTAATAACTAAATCGGAAAAAAGAAAAAAAGGAAAGAAGGGAAAAGAAGAAGAAAAGAAAAAGAAAAGAAAGAATTTTGAAAAAGACGCGAAAGAGAAAAAAGAAAAAACCCTGAACCCCTGAAGAAGTGAAAAAAGCGGAGATATATCCCACTACCCTTCCCTACGCCTGCTCACCAGACCCTAGCGTCGGTTTTGAATTTGTGTTCAACCATTATGTCGTTGAAGAAATTCAGGAAGAAACTAGCTTTTACCACAGAGTTGACTTGCTTGTCAAACTTTAATGCAGTAAAATATCACGCCAAGGTTTTTGACGGGCGGTTTGACTACGGAGGTTAGGCTTCCAAGGCTGCCTGTTATCGTTTTGATGTAGTCAGAGGGGCTGAGTAGGATGACCTCAGACTTGCTCTCGTTTAGTTGCCATCCAACATTTTATGTCCTCGAGGCAGTGCATGAGGCTGATTAAATTTGACCGGTTGTTGGGTTTCAGGGGGAGATAGAGCTGTGTGTCATCTGCATAACAGTGGAAAGAAATGCCATGCCTTTGAATGACTTGGCCAAGGGGAAGCATGTAGAGAGAAGAGAAGGGGCCTAGGATGGAGCCTTGTGGCACCCCGCAGAAAAGGCTAGCTGGGGAACAGAAAGAATTACCTTTGGTGGTAGAGAAACTCCTATTTTTGAGGTAGGAAACGAACCAGCTCAGGGCAGTGCCATCAACACCAACCCCATACCGGAGATGGTCAGTTAGGATGGTGTGGTCCACTGTATCAAATGCTGCGCTGAGGTCGAGAAGGAGCAGGATTGCACAGTCGCCGGAGTTGATGGCAAGAAGCAGGTCATTGTATACCTCCAACAAGGCAGACTCTGTGCTGTGGTGGGCCCTGAAACCTGATTGGAAACCTTTCAGGATGTAATATTAAAAGCACTATAGTGAAGGGGTCAGCTGTATCTCCTCTCTGCCCTGTAGGTCTGCTTTTGCTCCTCCTCCCCCATACGGAACAAGGATGGAATTCCCCAGATCCTCTCCTTTCACCCCGCCTGCCTCCGCTTCCAACACATCACCCTCCCACATATCCGCCACCTCCAACGTGACTCCACCACCTGTCACATCTTCCCATCCTCCCCCTCTGTAGAGACCATTCCCTCCGCACCTCCTTGGTTCACTCGTCCCTTCCCATCCAAACCACACCCTCCCCAGGCACTTTCCCCTGCAACCGCAGGAGTTGTAACACCTGCCCCTATACCACCTCCCTCGGATTTCTTCCCTCCCTCTCCCCTTCCACCAACATTCCTTCCTCTGGCTTCACAATTCGCAACTCTTCAATCCTTATCTCACACCTTTCGTCTTTTCATCTCTGGCCTTTGCTCAACCATCTGCCCATCTAAACCCTGCTCTCATCCACCTGTCACTTGCCAGGCGTTGTCCAGAACGTCTTCTCTTCCAGCTTTCTTTTCCACCCCTGCCACAATCAGTCTGAAGAAGGGTCCCGACCTGAAACGTCACCTATCCATATTTTCCAGAGACGCTGCCTGACCCGATGATCACTTGGCAGTATCTAGAAAGGCGCTATATAAATCCCATCCATTATTATTATTATTATTATCCTTACTTCCAAACAATGTTTCTTTCCTTTGGCAAAATACTGGAGAAAGATCTCCCTCTAAGCACTAAAGCTCTCCCGTCAAGCACTGCCATCAATGACAACTTCACCATAATGTTCAAAGCCTTTTCAACAAAGGGAACAATTGTAAGTTTAGATTATTTTGTGTTTTAGAACTGAAGCATCCTCAATACTAGAGTGTATCTGTTCATGGTATTTAATGGCCACTCTTCTGCAAGAGCAGACTAAGCGAACATTATAATTTATTAATAAAATGGGTGATGTTTCAGGTTGGGACCCGAAACGTCACCCATTCCTTCTCTCCAGAGATGCTGCCTGTCCCGTTGAGCTAAGGGCCTGTCCCACTTGGCCGTCATTTACACGACAGGCCAGTAGTGACTGTCACGCGCGTCATCATGTGTCCGCACAGCCGTCTGGAGTGCGTGACGTCATTTGAATACCCAGTTTATGATATTTATGGTGATTTTCTAAAATGTTCCAGTTTCTTGAGTGGTGCTAGCAATTGGAAAAAACTGCAGATGTAATGCCCCTATTCAAAAAAAGAGGTGAATGAAAAGTAGCAAGCTGCAGACCAAATTAATCTGTGGGAAGAAACTGCAGATGCTGGTTTAAGTTGAAGATAGACACAAAATGCAGGTGTAACTCAGCGAGACAGGCAGCATCTCTGGAGAGAAGGAATGGATGATGTTTCAGTCTGAAGTAGGGTCTCGACCTGAAACGTCACCCATTCGACCCGAAACGTCACCCTGTCCCACTTGGCCATCATTTACGCGACAGGCCGGTGGCGCGCAAAGATTTCGTACAGGATGAAATCCTGGAGCGCTGCGCGATACCGCACGCAACTCCACACTCCACGCCACTCCATGCGCCTGTCCTGCGCTACCCACATGCTACCCACGCGCTACCAGGTTCCATAAATGGCATGCAAATGACGGCCAAGTGGGACAGGCCCTTAACTCCAGCTTTTTGTGTCTATCTTTGGTTTAAGGCAGCATCTGCAGTTCCTTCCTACACATTAGAACTTATTAAATCTTTTCACCATTCCTCAATAACACAGATGGGCTATTGGCACACATTCTTCCTCCAGACAAGGCAGATGATGTTATTTACTTGAAACATATACAACTACAACGATTATTTGTTTGCTTTTAAATATATTATTTATAGGATAAGCATTTGAAACAAACCCATGAATCAGCAATCCTACTGCCTACAGTTGTACAGTCGCAGCTCCCTCCACCGAATAATGTCCCTGGACTTTTATGCTTATTTATCTAATTATTGATTTCACCTAAAGAAATGTTATTCATGTACAGGAAGGAACTGCAGATGCTCATATAAACTGAAGATAGACACAAAAAGCTGGAGTAACTCAGCGGGTCAGACAGCATCTCAGGAGAAAAGGAATAGGTGATGTTTCGGGTCAAGACCCTTCTTCAGACTAACTAATATGCACTCTGGGCACAATGCCTCAGAAGGCAGTGGAGGCCAATTCTCTGGATGCTTTCAAGAGAGTTATGTAACAGCAGATGTTTATATCGTTCAAGAGATTACTCCCTCTAGCCACTAAAGTGGACTATATGATTAAGGAGAATGTCGTAATACGCATGTGAGCTTTCTGTGATACCTTCAAAGCTTCACAGATAAATACTCATAACAGTCGTTTGATTAATAGATTCTTTATTGTTGATTAAAAACAATAAGGTACATCCAACCTTCTTCCGACTCGTGCACTATAATCTTCATCGAACTTCAGCATACCGCTTTAAAGGTTAGAAAACTCCTCGTGTCTCCGTTGCACTTTGCGTGGTCAAAGTGTATGCCTTCCTCATGCAAGTCCAAAACTAAACTAAAACCTAAGCTGCTGCGCAAGAAACTTAGCTCCAAACACACCCTAGAATACGTAATAAATCCCACCCACATAATAACTGGCAGTCTAAAATTTAAAGGCACATGCCACAATTAATGACACACAAAATAAGCCAAATGGCCACTACAAGTTAGATAGAGCTCTTAAAGATAGTGAAGTCAAGGGATATGGGGAGAGGGCAGGAATGGGGTACTGATTGTGGATGATCAGCCATGATCACAGTGAATGGCGATGCTGGCTCGAAGAGCTGAATGGCCTACTCCTGCACCCATTGTCTAAAGCTACATCTGCCATTGGCTACAGTGAGCTATTATAATTATTTCCAGGAAATTTTCAAATATATGTCCACCACTGATCTTCCAGCAACTGGTGGTTCGGCTCCTCCTTTAATCAGGACAAAATCTCCCGCCAGAAGTCCTCCTGAAAATGAGGCAACTAGACTGGGTGAGGGGGCCGATCTTGACCTCATCGGGACTTCCGTGCCGACCGGCGGGTCGAATTTGTCCCCTGCAGCCAGGGCTCTGGAACTCCAGCCCAGCCCGAGCCGGCAGATCCGTTCCCATAGCCAACTTCCGTGGCCAACATTTGCCGCCTGCAGCCGGGCCTCTGGAACTCCGGCCTGGCTGGAGCCGGCTGATCCGTTCCCACAACCGACCTCCGCGGCCCACTTTGCGGGTCGGCCTCCCAAGGCCGTAATCTCTGTTGGTTCAGCAAACCGGATAATCCAGAAAGGCTCTGAAACCAAGGGTGCTGGAAAATTGGTGGTTGACCTGCATTTATATCCTGGTGCAGATTCATTGAATCAATTCCATTCAGATCTTACAAGACAATTTACATGTTGAAGGGCTACCTTCCTTTCATTATCATTGCAATTTATATCTTTAGTACATGCAATGTTCACTATGGTTCTTTATCTTTGTCTCCATATGGCATGGAAGGGACCAGATTATGACAGTTTCCGAATATTTTATCGTCTCTTGGTGCAGTCCTTTCCTTTCCGTCTCCTTGATAATAGGCCTCAAATCCATCCTCGTCTTTTTGAGTTTTTATTGGTTCCTTTTCGTGATTTAGGTAAGTCTCGTTTTTAAATTTAGTTTTAGAGATACAGCGCGGAAACAGGCCTTTCAGCTCACATTAACTCTACCCTACACACACTGGGGACAATTTTACATTTATACCAAACCAATTAACCGACAAACCTGGAAGTCTTTGGAGTGTGGGAGGAATCCGAAGATCTCGATGAATGCCCATGCAGGTCACAGAGAGAACGTACAGACAGCACCCATAGTCAGGATCGAACCCTGGCCTCTGGCGCCTGTCCCGTTATGCCCCTGTCCCACTTAGGAAACCTGAACGGAAACCTCTGGAGACTTTGCGCCCCACCCAAGGTTTCCGTGCGGTTCCCGGAGGTTGCAGGTGGTTGCCGGAGGTTGCAGATAGTGAAAGCAGGTAGGGAGACTGACAACAACGGGGCTTACCTTCACAGAGGCCCGGGGAGCCGTTGGTGAGAGGAGGAGTTACCTGGGCAGTGAGTTTAAAAATCGAGCGCGGGGCTTACCTTCACAGAGGCCCGGGGAGCCGTTGGTGAGAGGAGGAGTTACCCAAATCTGCAGCGTTCCATCTCACTTCCAGAGAAGGGGTCTGGTGGAAGCCCCTGATTGGTGGAAGAGGACCAGAGGAAGCAGCTGATTGGGTGCAACCCCAGGTTTACATTTCTGCTTTCAGGTTAAGGGATCAGTGAGTTAAGGATTCTGTGAGTTAAGGGATCAGTGAGTTAAGGGTTCTGTGAGTTAAGGGTTCAGTGAGTTAAGGGTTCTGTGAGTTAAGGGTTCTGTGAGTTAAGGGATCAGTGAGTTAAGGGTTCTGTGAGTTAAGGGTTCTGTGAGTTAAGGGTTCTGTGAGTTAAGGGTTCTGTGAGTTAAGGGATCTGTGAGTTAAGGGTTCTGTGAGTTAAGGGATCAGTGAGTTAAGGGTTCTGTGAGTTAAGGGTTCTGTGAGTTAAGGGTTCTGTGAGTTAAGGGTTCTGTGAGTTAAGGGATCAGTGAGTTAAGGGTTCAGTGAGTTAAGGATTCTGTGAGTTAAGGGTTCTGTGAGTTAAGGGTTCTGTGAGTTAAGGGTTCTGTGAGTTAAGGGATCTGTGAGTTAAGGGATCAGTGAGTTAAGGGTTCTGTGAGTTAAGGGTTCTGTGAGTTAAGGGTTCTGTGAGTTAAGGGTACAGTATTTATTAGTAAAGGTACAGTTTAAAGGATAAAGATTTTTATAGTGTGAGGGAGTTGATTTAATTTGGGAGTAAGCTATGTCAGTGGAGATTGGCCCCGTGGTTTGCTCAGCCTGCAACATGTGGGAGATCAGGGATATGGTCGGTGTCCCTGGTGACTACGTTTGCAGGAAGTGTGTCCAGCTGCAGCTCCTGGCAGACCGCATTGAACGATTGGAGCTGCGGTTGGATTCATACTGGAGCATCCACGATGCTGAGAAAGTCGTGAATAGCACGTACAGTGAGTTGGTCACACCGCAGGTAAAAGGAAAGAGGACAGAAAGTGAAAGGGTGGCCAATAGGCAGCAAAGCAGTAGGCAGGTAGTGCAGGAGTCCCCTGCGGTCATCTCCCTCCTAAACAGGTATACCATTTTGGATACTGTTGGGGGAGATGGCTCATCAGGGGAAGGCAGCAGCAGCCAAGTTCATGGCACCATGGGTGGCTCTGCGGCACATGAGGGGGGGGAAAAGAGTGGAAGGGCAATAGTAATAGGGGATTCAATTGTAAGGGGAATTGATAGGCGTTTCTGCGGCCGCAAACGAGACTCCAGGATGGTATGTTGCCTCCATGGTGCAAGGGTCAGGGATGTCATTGAACGGCTGCAGAACATTCTGGAGGGGGAGGGTGAACAGCCAGTTGTCGTGGTGCATATTGGCACCAACGATATAGGTAAAAAAAGGGATGAGGTCCTACAAGGTGAATTTAGGGAGTTAGGAGATAAACTTAAAAGTAGGACCTCAAAGGTAATAATCTCTGGATTACTACCAGTGCCACGGGCCAGTCAGAGTAGAAATAGGAGGATATTGCAGATGAATACGTGGCTTGAAAAATGGTGCAAGGGGGAGGGATTCAAATGTTTAGGGCATTGGAACCAGTTCTGGGGGCGGTGGGACCAGTACAAACAGGACGGTCTGCACCTGGGCTGGAATGGAACCAATGTCCTTGGGGGAGTGTTTGCTAGTGCTGTCGGGGAGGATTTAAACTAATGTGGCAGGGGGATGGGTGCAAGAGCAGAGAGGCAGAGGGGTGTAAAATGAGGGTAGAAGCAATAGGTAGCAAGGTGAAAAGTAAAAGTGGCAGACAGACAAATCCAGGGCAAAAATCAAAAACGGCCACTTTTCAACATAATTGTATAAGGGGTAAGAGTATTGTAAAGACAAGCCTGAAGGCTTTGTATCTTAATGCAAGGAGCATTCGTAATAAGGTGGATGAGTTGAATGTGCAGATAGTTATTAATGAATATGATATAGTTGGGATCACGGAGACATGGCTCCAGGGTGACCAAGGCTGGGAGCTGAACATCCAGGGATATTCAATATTCAGGAGGGATAGACAGAAAGGAAAAGGAGGCAGGGTAGCGTTGCTGGTTAGAGAGGAGATTAACGCAATAGAAAGGAAGGACATTAGCTTGGAGGATGTGGAATCGATATGGGTAGAGCTGCGAAACACTAAGGGGCAGAAAACGCTAGTGGGAGTGGTGTACCGGCCACCTAACAGTAGTAGTGGAGTTGGGGATGGCATCAAACAGGAAATTAGAAACGCGTGCAACAAAGGTAGAACAATTATAATGGGTGACTTCAATCTACATATAGATTGGGTGAATCAAATTGGCAGGGGTGCTGAGGAAGAGGATTTCTTGGAATGTATGCGGGATAGTTTTCTAAACCAACATGTAGAAGAACCAACGAGAGAGCAGGCTATTCTAGACTGGGTATTGAGTAATGAGGAAGGGTTAGTTAGCAGTCTTGTTGTGCGTGGCCCCTTGGGCAAGAGTGACCATAATATGGTTGAGTTCTTCATTAGGATGGAGAGTGACATTGTTAATTCAGAAACAAGGGTCCTGAACTTAAAGAAAGGTGACTTTGAGGGTATGAGACGTGAATTGGCCAAGATAGACTGGCAAATGATTCTTAAAGGGTTGACGGTGGATATGCAATGGAAGGCATTTAAAAACTGCATGGATGAACTACAACAAGTGTTCATCCCAGTTTGGCAAAAGAATAAATCAGGGAAGGTAGTGCATCCGTGGATAACAAGGGAAATCAGGGATAGTATCAAAACAAAAGATGAAGCGTACAAATTAGCCAGAACAAGCAGCCTACCAGAGGACTGGGAGAAATTCAGAGTCCAGCAGAGGAGGACAAAAGGCTTAATTAGGAAAGGGAAAATAGATTATGAGAGAAAACTGGCAGGGAACATAAAAACGGACTGCAAAAGTTTTATAGATATGTGAAGCGGAAAAGATTAGTTAAAACAAATGTAGGTCCCTTGCAGTCAGAAACAGGCGAATTGATCATGGGGAACAAGGACATGGCAGACCAATTGAATAACTACTTTGGTTCTGTCTTCACTAAGGAAGACATAAAGAATCTGCCGGAAATAGCAAGGGACCGGGGGTTAAATGAGATGGAGGAACTGAGTGAAATCCAGGTTAGCCGGGAAGTGGTGTTAGGTAAATTGAATGGATTAAAGGCAGATAAATCCCCAGGGCCAGATAAATTGCATCCCAGAGTACTTAAGGAAGTAGCCGCAGAAATAGTGGATGCATTAGTGATAATTTTTCAAAACTCTTTAGATTCTGGAGTAGTTCCTGAGGACTGGAGGGTAGCTAATGTAACCCCACTTTTTAAAAAGGGAGGGAGAGAGAAAACGGGAATTACAGACCAGTTAGTCTAACATCGGTGGTGGGGGAAAATTCTGGAGTCAGTTATTAAAGATGGGATAGCAGCACATTTGGAAAGTGGTGAATTCATTGGACAAAGTCAGCAAGGATTTATGAAAGGTAAATCATGTCTGACGAATCTTATAGAATTTTTCGAGGATGTAACTAGTAGAGTGGATAAGGGAGAACCAGTGGATGTGTTATATCTGGATTTTCAGAAGGCTTTCGACAAGGTCCCACATAAGAGATTAGTATACAAACTTAAAGCACATGGTATTGGGGGTTCAGTATTGATGTGGATAGAGAACTGGCTGGCAGACAGGAAGCAAAGAGTAGGAGTAAACGGTTCCTTTTCAGAATGGCAGGCAGTGACTAGTGGGGTACCGCAAGGCTCAGTGCTGGGACCCCAGCTATTTACAATATATATTAATGATCTGGATGAGGGAATTGAATGCAACATCTCCAAGTTTGCGGATGACACGAAGCTGGGGGGCAGTGTTAGCTGTGAGGAGGATGCTAGGAGGCTGCAAGGTGACTTGGATAGGTTGGGTGAGTGGGCAAATGCATGGCAGATGCAGTATAATGTGGATAAATGTGAGGTTATCCACTTTGGTGGCAAAACAGGAAAGTAGACTATTAACTGAATGGTGGCCGATTATGAAAAGGGGAGATGCAATGAGACCTGGGTGTCATGGTACACCATTCATTGAAAGTAGGAATGCAGGTGCAGCAGGCAGTGAAGAAAGCAAATGGTATGTTAGCATTCATAGCAAAAGGATTTGAGTATAAGAGCAGGGAGGTTCTACTGCAGTTGTACAGGGTCTTGGTGAGACCACACCTGGAGTATTGCGTACAGTTTTGGTCTCCTAATCTGAGGAAAGACATTCTTGCCATAGAGGGAGTACAGAGAAGGTTCATCAGACTGATTTCTGGGATGGCAGGACTTTCATATGAAGAAAGACTGGATAGACTCGGCTTGTACACGCTGGAATTCAGAAGATTGAGGGGGGATCTTATAGAAACTTACAAAATTCTTAAGGGGTTGGACAGGCTAGATGCAGGAAGATTGTTCCCGATGCTGGGGAAGTCCAGAACTAGGGGTCACAGTTTAAGGATAAGAGGGATGTCTTTTAGGACCGAGATGAGAAAATCATTTTTTACACAGAGAGTGGTGAATCTGTGGAATTCTCTGCCACAGAAGGTAGTTGAGGCCAGTTCATTGGCTATATTTAAGAGGGAGTTAGATGTGGCCCTTGTGGCTAAAGGGATCAGGGGGTATGGAAAGAAGGCAGGGATGGAATACTGAGTTGGATGATCAGCCATGATCATATCGAATGGCGGTGCAGGCTCGAAGGGCCGAATGGCCTACTCCTGCACCCATTTTCTATGTTTCTATGTTTCTAACAACCTCCGGGAACCGCACGGAAACCTTGGGTGGGGCGGAAAGTCTCCAGTGTTTTCCGTTCAGGTTTCCTAAGTGGGACAGGGGAATAAGACAATAGCTCTACTGCTACATCACTGTGTACCCTATTTCTGTTGGATTCCTCCATTTCCAGTGTAGGAAGGAACTGAAGATGCTGTTTTACATCGAAGATAGGCACAAAATACTTGAGTTACTCAGTGGGACCAGTAGCATCTCTGGAGAGAAGGAACGTGTGATGTTTTGGATTGAGACCATTCTTCAGACTCATAGTCTTTCATAGTTCTTCAGTCAGAAGAAGAGTCAAGACCTGAACCTTCACCCATTCCTTCTCTCCAGAGATTCTGCTTGTCCCGCTGAGTTACTCCAGCATTTTGTGTCTATCCTGCATTCCCAGTGTTCTGATTTGTTGCCGTACAGCACATATTAATTTTCTCTACACTACAGTGGAATTTTGCAATATTCCACTATCTATCCAACTAAATGCAATTTTCACAGAAACCACTTAATGTTTCTGAAACCCTATAAATCTCTCTTAAAAAGTCCATCTGGTCATTTTTCATTCTGTGAGTATTAATTTTTTTATGCCCCTGTCCCACTTAGGAAACCTGAACGGAAACCTCTGGAGACTTTGCGCCCCACCCAAGGTTTCCATGCGGTTCCCGGAGGTTGCAGGTGGTTGCCGGAGGTTGCAGGTAGTGGAAGCAGGTAGGGAGACTGACGAAAACTTCCGGGAACCGCACGGAAACCTTGGGTGGGGCAGAAAGTCTCCAGAGGTTTCCGTTCAGGTTTCCTAAGTGGGACAGGGGCATAAAAAAATTAATACTCACAGAATGAAAAATGACCAGATGGACTTTTTAAGAGAGATTTATAGGGTTTCAGAAACATTTAAGAACAAATGGTATAGATAGAAACTCATTATATGAAAAAATAGCAAAACCAGTCGATGATTTAATTAATTTGCACAAGGATGTTCTCCCGCCAGGTGAGGTTTTACATCAAGAATCAACATCCATAAATAAGCCATTTCCCATAAATTTAACATACCTGGGGGAAATTAATTGTAATCATTTATGCTAGTAACAGAAAGAAATTGCTTGTGAATTTCCAGGGACTTCATTATGGTCTATGCACCAAGGACTTACATCTTCATAACTTTAACATTCTGCTTTCTGCGATAGACACAAAAGGCTGGAGTAACTCAGCGGGTCAGTATCTCTGGAGAAAAGACTGTCTGAAGAAGGGTCTCGATCCGAAACGTCACCTATTCCTTTTCTCCAGAGATACTGTCTAACCCGCTGAGTTCCTCCAGCTTTTTGTCTTATCTTTGGTTTAAACCAGCATCTGCAATTCCTTCCTACACAAATAGTTAGAGGAAGTTCAGACTGAAGACTGAAGTTTGAAGAAGGATCTCGACCCGAAACGTCACCTATACCTTTTTTCTAGCGATTCTACACATTTCCACTTTCCAGTCTTGTTAAAAAGTTCTGCTACATGCAAGGAATAAAAATAAACATTCTGAAATGTTTGCTAAGATAACGTTCTAAAACATTTTTTACATGTATATCTCTACAGCTTCACATCTTTTCATTAATCTGTCGTATGCATGAAACATGTAATTCTGTTAGTTATATTAACTGTTCTTTGCAGTGTACTGATCCAAACAGCTCATTTACAATGCAAAAACATGAAGAGAATAATAATTAATGAAAGATAAGAAAGATAATAATAATTATAGATGTTACTGCAAGTTTGTAACATAAACCATCTGTATTCAATTATAACGTGACACATCCAGACTAATCAATATTGCCCTTTGATTGGAATTTTTATTGTAGATTATTCGTTAGCAACACACACATGCCCAAAGCTTCAGAGGCATTCATGGGTTCATAGATTAATGTGATTGAACTCATTTGAAATAACTAGTTATGAAAACTTAACAAGCAGTTCCAAACAGCACCATCACACTGATTTCTTCAATGTTACATAATCATAATTAGAGTCCTAGAAAATTGGAACACAGATGGAGACCATCTGGGCCATTGTGCTTCTGTCAGTTAAGAAAGCATAATTCCACTTTCTAGCATTTGGTCCTTAGCCCTGAAGGCCACAGATCTCTAAATACATACTTAAGTACAGATCACACTTCAAGCTGCCTCGGAAAATCAGCCAATATAATCAAGGACCATGCACACTCCAGTCATTCTCTCCTCCCATCTCCCGTTGGACAGAAGAAACTTTGGCTTGGAAGCATGAATTAGCAGATTCAAGAACAGCTCATATGCTGAAGATGTATTCCCAATCTCCCAGTCTACCGCATTGTGGCCCTTGCACTTTTTGAAATCAGTCTGAAGAAGCTTTCTGACCCGAAACGTCACCTGTTCCTTTTCCCTGGATATACTGCCTGGCCCGTTGAGTTATTCCAGCATTTTTGTGACTATATTCACCACTCTGTTTTCATTCTCTGTATTAAGTTTATTTGGTTTACTATTGTCACGTGTACCAAGGTGCAGTGAAAGGCTGTGTTTTGCATGCTATCCAGTCCAATCAGATAGCGTTATACATAAATCTAATCAAGCTAAAGTCAGGTACAATAGGTAGAGCAAATGGAAAGATACGGAATATAGTTCTCAGCATTGTAGTGCACCAGTTCCAGAGACAATATTGAATATCTGCAATGGGGTAGAGGTGAATCAGACATACCCTAGTTTATGGAAAGACCGTTCAGAAGGCTGAAAAAAGAGGGCAAGAAGCTGTTCTGATCGAGTGCACTTTTAAACATCTGTACCATCTGCCCTAAGGTAGCATGGCAGAGAAGGAATGACTGGGGTAGGACAGGTCTTTGATTTTGTTGAAACACAGAGTAGAAACAAGGTAATGTACTGTAGATACACGTTTGCAAAGAAAAAGACACAATGCGAGAGTAACTCAACGGGTCAGGCAGCATTCCTGGATATTATGGGATGGTGACATTTTGGGTTGGGACCCTACTTCCGACAGCTTATGTTGGCTGTTCTCCCAAGGCAGTGTGACATGTAGGTGAAGTTAAATGGTGGGGGAACCTGGTCCGCGTGATGGACTTGAAATCGTGAAATTGACAGACTATATTTTTAAGGGGATAATGGTGTCTGATAACTGAGTGGAAGTTAAATGGCAAAAGTCTTTTTCGAAGACATCTTTTATTCTATTTGTCAATTTCCAAAGCAACTTTTAAGTGGTTCTCGAGATCCCGATTGCAATCACGTTTTAAAGAATTTGTATAATAGAGATAGACACAAAATGATTGAGTAACTCAGCGCGACACGCAATATCTCTGGGGAACATGGATAGGTGATGTTTCTGGTCGCGAACCTTCTTCAGACTGATTGTGATGATGGTGGGGTGGGGGGGGGGGTGAATAAAGCTGGATGAGAGGAGGGACAGATCAAAGCCTGGTAGGTACAGGGTTCTTTATTGATAGACTGATGGTTTGACAAAGGCCCAAAATGAAAGGATGGAAGGCATGAGTAAGGATAGTAGAGTTGTAAATTGTGAAGCCAGAGGAAGGAATGTGAGTGGAGGGGAAGGGGGAGGGAGAACTGGATGCAAGTCTGTGTGAGACACAGGGAAGAGGAGGGTGGAAGAGGGGGGAGTGCGGAAGAGGAAGACCCCTCCTTCAGCAAGACCAATCTTAGACTCGGCAACCGTTTTTGCCGAACACTTTCATTTGGTTCACCAAAACGTACTGGATCTCAATGGGTACAAACCCAAGGCAGCTTTTAAACTCCTCTTCCCATTCCCAATTTGACCTTTCGGTCCTGGGCCTCTTCCATTGCCAGAGTGAGGCCACATGCAAACTGGAGGAGCAGCCCCTCATATTCTGCTTGGATAGATTATAATGCAATGGCATCAACATTGAATTCATCAATTTTAGGTAATTAATCCAACTCCCATCTACATCCTCCAAAGCCCCCTGTGGTAACGAGTTCCACAGATTATCTAACATCTGACTGAAGAAGTTCCTCCTCTCCTCCTTTCTAAAAGAGCGCTCTTTAATTCTGAGGCTCTGACCTCTGATCCTTGCCTCTCCCACCAGTGGAAACATCCTTTCCACATCCACTCTATCTAGAGAAACACTAGACTAAGTGGGACCCGTTGGGTCCCATGTTCACACAGGAAGGCTGTGAACGCAATAATCCACCTCTCCACCAATTCCATTATTGGTGGCCAGTTTGGGGGGGGAGGGGGAGGGGGCTAGTATGGGTGTTGTGGGCCGAAGGGTTTCCAGAGGGCTAGTATGGACTGTGGGCCGAATGGATTAGTGGGCTGCCAGCTCAGTCACTCGGGCCTGTTGGGCTGGCAGCTCAGTCACTCGGGCCTGGTTGGCTGGCAGCCCTGTCACTCGGGTCTGGTGGGGTAACAGCTCAGGCCTGGTGGGCTGGCAGCTCAGTCACTCAGGCCTGGTGGGCTGGCAGCTCAGTCACTCAGGCCTGGTGGGCTGGCAGCTCAGGCCTGGTGGGCTGGCAGCTCAGTCATTCAGGCCTGGTGGGCTGGCAGCTCATTCACTCATGGCTGGTGGGCTGACAACCGACTCACTCACGGCTGGTGGGCTGGCAGTTGACTCACTCATAGCTGGTGGGCTGGCAGCCGTCTCACTCACAGTTGGTGGGCTGGCAGTTGGCTCACTTATGGCTGGTGGACTGGTTGTTGACTCACTCACGGCTGGTGGGCTCACACACACACACACACACCCTCCATCACACACACACCCTCCATCACCCACACTCTATCTCACACACACACACAGACACACACACTCCATCGCACACACATACACACACTCCATCTCACACACATACACACACTCCATCTCACACACACACCATCTCTCACACACACACTCACACACAACATATATATCACAGTAAAAATCTCTTGAATCTACTCACGAGGTTGAGCGTGGCCTATCCCCTGAGCGAGACTTCCACAGTGAGCAGGGCTTCCGGAATGAGCGCGACATTCAGTTCAGACAGCACAGTGCAAACCAACCCTTCAGTTCAGTTCAAGCAGCACAGTGCAGACCAACCCTTCAATTCAGTTCAAGCAGCACAGTGCAGACCAACCCTTCAACTCAGTTCAAGCAGCACAGTGCCAACTCACAGTTCAGTTCACTTACGGCGTAGACTCACCATTCTGGACTCAACTCTCACTCACGGTTAAAGATAGTCCGAAGGTCTCCAGTGAGTTGAATCATAGGTCAGGACCGCTCTCTAGTTGTTGATAGGATAGTTCAGTTGCCTGATAACAGATGGGAAAAAAACTGTCCCTTAATCTGTAATCTGTAAATGTATTAACCTTTCATACATTTGTATCTCCCTACATTTGCCTTAAAAATATTCAAACATTCTGCTTCCACAGCTGATTGAGGCTAAATTTGAAAGACTCACAGTCCCCCAACAGAAAACCTCACCTTACTTAAATGGGTGATATTGTACTTTTAAACATCAAGGGGAAACCTTCTCTCCTCATCCACCCTGTTAAGATTCCCCAGGTCTTCTATATTTTAATCACATCCCTTCTCATTCTCCAAAACATCTGAGGTTGTGAACCAAGCCTATTGACCTTCTCTGAATGGGTTGCTATGTATTAAATGTTCTTGCTTGTATAAACAGACCAATACTCACAATATTCCAGATATCCCCAATGCTCTTTATCCGAAGATAACAACCTTGTTCATTTTGTATTCAGTACCTCTTACAATAACCAAAATAACCAGCTGCAAAACAAAAACATTCCTGTAGTTTTGTTTTAATTCCTTGCCATCCATAATTATCTTTGCTCCCTGTCACTGAGCCAATTTTGGATCATAATTATCAGACACTTGGTATGTATGTTCCAGTTGCATTATATATGTAAAATAAGGCTGAGTACTTTTTTGTACGCTATTCTGACACCTCATATTGTATCATAGATTATTATCTTCAGCCTCAGCAATTCTTTGTTTGTGTATATATACATTAACAATCACCAGAGTTCAGATTCCTAATTCTCAGAGCAAATGGCATTTTTAATGTTAAAAAACACAATCCCAATTCATGCATAGAACATGAAGTGTTGGAGTAACTCAGCAGACTTGGCAGCATCTCTGGAGGACATGAATGCTCCCATGATTACAGCACTTGCAGTTCCCTGTGTCCCCGGATCACAATTCATTTTCTGTTAAGGGATTTCCATATTAATTAATTACAGTAAAAAAAAATTTTTTGCTCAATTTTATGTTTATTTTCTAACTAGCAAAGAGAAATACGGGAAAATTAAGTGACTTTGAGCTACTTTTTAAAATTCATTTAGTAGTAAATTATGAATCCAAACTTGTAGCACAACTAAGTTAAAAAATGAAAGGAAAAGGCATAAAAAGAAATCAGGAAGGCAAACAACATATTTATCTTTATCTCATGACCTCTGAAAAATGAAGATAAGGAAATTATGCTTCAGTTGTATATGTCATTGAGTAGATCACATCTGGTGAACTGCTCTCAGTCCTGGGGACTTACTATTAGGAAGGACAAAGTAGATTGATAAAAAATAAAGGCTCTTACTGACTGAGTGGGATAAATGGCTTATTTTTGTGTCATTACGAAGGACAGAGAAAATTCTCTGAAATCCAATGCTTTGGCTAGGCAGAGTGGGAGAGTTGGCTAATTCTTTTATCAGTCAAGCCCACTCTGTTATAAGTGACTGAGGCTTAATTTATGCACATAATTCAAATAAAACTAACCTTCACTTACTGCAGATTTTGGTGGAAATTACTTTCATTTTATTGGGGGAACTCACTCTTTCTTCCAGCTGTTTAAAAAGGCTAATAACTATGCTATATTTAGATTAGAGATACAGTGCGGCAACAGGCCCTTCGGCCCACAGTGTCCTCGCTGACCCTCACATTAACGTTATCGGACAAATCCTAGGGACAATTTACAATTTTACCAAGCCAATTAACCTGCAAACCCCCGTACATCTTTGAAGTGTGGGAGGAAACCGGAGATCTCAGGCACAGGTCACGGGGGGAACGTACAAACTCCGTGCAGACGACACCTGTAGTCAGGATTGAACCATAGTCTCTGGCACTGTAAAGCAGCAACTCTGCTGCTGTGCTACTGTGTTCCATCTCCCCCACCTCCAACACATTAGCTGACAAAGTGCTCTGTTATTGAAAACCAAGGATATTAAGAACAGACGATAGATGATAAGAGTGTCTGAGTTTTCAGCAACTTCCGGCAGCCATGGCATACTGTTTTTTCAGTGTTGCAAAAGCCATCCACAATCTAAACACCCAAGACCTACTGATAGCCATGAATGCAAGTGAATTTGTCAAGGACAGAAAGATAGTTTAATCCAACTAAGGAAACACTTCAAATACCTCTTCCATTACCTCTTCTACTACGTGTCTGATACAGTGTGGAAACAGACCCTTTGGCCCACTGAGTCCATACTGGCTATCAATCACCCGTACACTAGTTCTATGTTATCCCACTTTCATATCCAGTACACTAGGGGCAATTTTACAGAAGCATATTAACCGTTGAACCTGCACATCTTTGGAATGCAGGAGTAAACCAGAACACCTGGAGAAAACCCACATGGTCACAGGGAGAATGTACAAACTCCACAAAGACAGCACCCGTAGTCAGGAACAAACCCGAGTCTCTGGCTCTGTGAGGCAGTAGTTCCACCACTGCTCCACTGTGCTGCCCTGATGGGAGCACACTTTTAACTCCACCTATAGTAACCCATCTGGACCAAGCTTGCAACCATTTCTGACCAACAGGAAGTCTCGAGTGCCACGTACCAGCTTAGACATAACAACATGTCGGGAGTGGATGGTATCCCAGTAGACATCTTAAAACTGGGCAGTGAGGAAGTTTAGTCATGAATCCACAACCTCTTCAATTACATTCAGACAGAGGAGGATAATCCATAGATCCTCAACGATGGAGTGATAATGACCAATTTCAAGAAAGGAGGCAAATCTAATTGTGTTAACAATAGAAGGATTTCTATGCACCCACCACAAAGGAAGATGTCACCAGGATCCTCTTCAACTGCCTCCACCTGATGGATGAAGTCACCATAGAACCCTTCCTTTGAGGTCACACTAGACAACGAGTAAAATACATGATGCATGGCTTTTGCCAACATCACTGTTATTTCAATGGTTCAATGGTACTTTACTACCTTTACCGAGGTACAGTGGAATTCCTTTTTTTGCCTACAGTTCAGTGAAAATCTTACTATACATGGGCACAATTGTACTCAAGTACAAGAGTGCAAGATTAATAGATTACACTAAGTCACTACAGAAGAGACGCTATGTTTCCGGCACCAACTTGTACCCTTCAATTTCAAAAGTTGTTGAAGATGTTCGAGACTTAACTTGGGCATTAAGACCCTCCGTACTGGCGGCAGCACTGGGTTAGAGTTGCAGGGACGGCCTGGTAAGGCTCTGCTGCTCTGAGCTGCTGCAGGCTGTATCCCACCCACATGCTCAACGACTCTGATCTAATCAGAGCGTGGAACTCCCTCCACAAATCTGATTGCCTGCAGAAATTCTCCGCCATCTTATGCTTGCTATATGGTGCATGCAAGCCATGATATACACTGACACCGGCTTGCAAGAGAACCATTCTCGGTGAAGAATGGTGTCAAACGAGGCTGTCTCGCTGCCTCAACACTTTTCTCAATCTTCATCTTTCCACCAAGTTGAATTCCACCTCCCAACAGTTTTCCTGTGAAAATGAACCTCATCTTTAGAACCAATTGGAAGCTGATCAACCAGTGCCAATTATGCTCCAGATGCAAGATTATTAAAATAGACAATACTTGCTTTCATGCATGTTTTATGTATCATTCCTAACTGTCACTGTATGCCATGTTGTCACGTGGGCAGAGCACCAAGGCAAATTCCTTGTATGTGAATACTTGGCCAATAATCTTATTCATTCATTCATTTATTCATTCAGAGACTGAAATCTAAGCCATCGTGAATGCATTTAGTAAAATACTAGACTAAGTGGGACCCGTGGGGTCCCATGTTCACACGGGATGGCTGGTCCCCCAACGCAATATTCCACCTCTCCACCAATTCCAATATTGGTGGCTAGTGGGGGGAGGGGGGGGGAGGGCGAAAGGGCTGGTTTCCAGAGGGCTAGTATGAACATTGTGGGCTGAATGGATAATTGGGCTGGCAGCTCTGTCACTCAGGCCTGGTGGACTGGCAGCTCAGAAACTGGCAGAAATTCTGCCCAAAACACGTGAGAGACTGTGAGAGAGGGGGAGAGGGTAGACAATCAATTTTAGACATTTTTCATCTTTTTCTGCAAATCACAGCAATGAAGGAGGAAAGTCTATCCTGGCCTGGATCACATAGGGAGCCAATGAAGGGAGGGAGAAACATACTGGGGTGAGGTTTAATACTTGCAGGGAGAATACTTACTGATGGGCCGAAGGGACTCCTCCTGGGCTGGTATAGGCCTGAAGGGCCAAAGGGACTCTTTAAAAAAAATCTGATTGAATTCTCAGTGAAAGGCACTTTCTCTGGACTTTTCCTGGCCTGACACAGGTCTTTTGGGCCAAAATGCTCCTCCTGGGCTGATACGGGCAATGTGGGCCAAAGGGACTGGTTTCTCAGCTAATAGGGTACTTGTGGGCCGAAATTACTGGTTTCAGGCAGGCCAAACAACTCCATTTCATTTCCACTTCAATTTCAAGCACAGGGCAGGCCAAATAGCTCATTGCATTTTCATTTAATTTCCATTTCCATTGCAGTTTCAAGCACAGGGCAAGCCGAACAGCTTATTGCATTTTCATTTCATTTCCATTGCCATTGCAGTTTCAAGCACAGGGCAGGCCGAACAGCTGATTGCATTTCATTTCACTTCCATTGCCATTGCTGTTTCAAGCACACGGCAGGCCAAGCCAAACAGCTTATTGCATTTTCATTTCATTTCCATTGCCATTGCAGTTTCAAGCACAGGGCAGGCCAAACCACTAATTTCATTTTCATTAATGGCTAACAAATCATTTATTGCATGTTCATTGCAGACTCACAGTTCAGTTGATTCACAGCTTACAATGAGAGTCATGGCCTCTCCCTTGCAATCTTGCAGAGTGTCTGAGTCATGTCCAGGCATCCGGGGTTTTATAATCCCTCCCCCCGGAAGGGAAGACAGGAAGCGGTCAAGACGAGACTTTAATTATATAGATATAATGGATGGGACTGACATTCAAAGGTTTCAAATCAAAGGTTATCTGCCAACTTGGTCCTGCTGCACCACATTGCCCACTGGCAATAATGTTCAAGGCAAGCCCTGACCAGATGTTCCTCTGCCTATTGTTGTAGGAAGGAACTGCAAATGCTGGTTTAAACTGAAGACAGACACAAAATGCTGGAGTGACCCTACGATACAGGCAGCATCTCTGGAGAGAAGGAATGCGTGACGTTTTGGGTCGAGACCCTTCTTCAGTCTGAGAGTCAGGGGAGAAACAAGAGATATAAAAGGTGAAGTAGAGTGATCGAGAACAAATGAATTAAAGATATGCAAAAAAAGCAACGATGATAAAGAGAACAGGCCATTGTTAACTGTTTGCTAAGTGTGAACGTGAAGCTGGTCCGACTTGGGTGGGTGAGGGATGGAGAGAAGGGATGGGTGACATATAAGTCTGAAGAAGGGTGTCGACCCGAAACGCTACCCATTCCTTCTCTCCCGAGATGCTGCCTATCCCGCATTGTTACATTTTGTGTCTATCTTCCCTCTACCTATTGACAGCCTCCCCCAATCAATCTCTGTAAGACCCTTTCAAATGTCAACAAAGGTAACTTTACCCCAATTTGTGGACTAGCACTATCGCTTTCCAGAACTTTTAAAACTAATTGAATTGTGACCATGCATCAACAAGATGTTGGATACTGTAAACCTATTTTCTACAGTGAGAGTATCCAGAACAAGATCAGCGGACTGCCATTTAGAAGAGTAATTCGGATGTACAAAGGGTAATGGAAATCTGCACGCCTTCCTCACAAAAGTTCACATTAAACTTTCAGGTCGAGGATCTGATGGATTTCTGCTTGGATTGAATATCAAAAGGTAAGAAGCACAAACACACATGTGTGTTTAAGGTGCCGATCATCCAGAATCACAATGAATACTGCTTCAGTTCTCAGATGTTCAATGGTGCATTCAAGTTCCTGTTTGTTGGAATTTACATTAATTTATCCTCCCCTTTTAATCACAGTTGCTCTCCTTTACAATAATGGTCAAGACAGATGCACAAGTAGACATAGGATCGAGGGATACAAAACATTTTTAGTTTCAGTTTTAGCTTTAGAGAAACAGCGCGGAAACCAGCCCTTCCCCCTTCCGAGTCCAGACCGACCAGTGACCGCCGCACATTGGCACCACCCTACACACACTAAGGACAATTTTACATTTACCCATAGCCAATTAACCTACACACCTGTACGTCTTTGGAGTGTGGGAGGAAGCCAAAGATCTCGGATAAAACCTATGCAGCTCACAGGGAGAATGTTCAAAATCTGTACAGTCAGGATCGAACCTGGGTCTCTAGTGCTGTAAGGCAGTAGCTCAACTGCTACGCTATCATGCAGCAGCCATGTGAAGGCAGATAGGATTACTTTTGGTTAGCACCATGTTTGACGTGGACATGGTGGTCTAAAGCCCCCAGCCTGTGCTGTTCTATGTTCTATGCTGGAAGTGATGTCCTGCCTAGTCCTTTCTCAATGAGACCTCAATTGACAATGGTGTTACAATTAATCTAGGAAGTGCTCCTGATATAAAAGAAATCATTGTTTTAACCCAACCACTATTCAAATGAAATGTTTATTTTTATTATCAGATGGTAAAATGGGTGTTTAAATGTAGGATGATTTTTACCAAAATATTCATATTCCAATAGCATATTATTTTTATTCTTGATAGAGCTTCATAATTGAAAATCACCCTTTGAAAAGCAAGTGAATAAGTACTATGCAACAAGTAACAAGAGAGTAACAATAAATACAACATTTATCACTGAGTGTGGAATTTCCTTTGTGGAACATAGCGTGCATAAATATTTCTCATCCGTTGATTAACCTGTAATGTTTTTTTTTAATCTAAAAGATATTGAAATTCTGCAACATGATTGAAAATCCTACCAAGTTTTCTCAGATAGCAATTAAATAATTTCAGCAGAGTTTTCTCCTGAGCTGTAATACTTTGACTGCTAGAAAAACACTTTTGCAAACATGGTATCTTAAGTTACATTAAGATTACCTTAATGCATTTCGTTGTCTCTGTACTGTACACTGACAATGACAATTAAAATTGAATCTGAATCTGAGGTATTGAAGACAAAATGATTTTTATTTATACGGGGAGTAGTTAATATCTTGAAGTTGGTGCCAGACGAGTTGGTGGAATCAGATGGAATTATTACATTTAAGATGCATTTAGACACACATTTAAAATTGCAAGGCAAAGAAGGCATTAAGTTTTGTGCAGGAAAATGGAATTTGTGCAGATGAGATAAAAGCTTGGCATGCAAATAGGGGGCTGAAGGGCCTGACTATGACTAAGAATTCGGTTGAGTTCCAAAACCCCTACTTTCAATTTCTCCATCTCCACCGCACAGCCAACACATTGCCCTTAACAATCCTTTCTGTTACTTCATCAAATTAAAAATAATTTTAGTTGAGATAGCCCCCAAAACAAAGTTACCTTAAGAGTTGAACAACATGGTTTCATGGCTAAGCAACAAAGAGCAGAGAGGATACAATTCAATACAATACAATACAATTTATTGTCGTTTGGACCCCTTGAGGTCCAAACGAAATGCCGTTTGGGGAATGTATGCTTCTCTTGGTGTAATGGCAATTAAAACGGCAAACAAAACTCGAAATCTCTGAGTCTGCGCTAGCCTCTCCAGATGTAGACACACCCCACTTCTTATCAAAACCAACTATCAGCGTACATACAGATAAGAACTAGAAATATCTAGACATGATTATAATATACTGACAATCATAAATTGCTCCTCGACTTGGGTTGGAGGAAGATTAATAATTGTTACCTAGGGAGTAGACCATTGCTTCTTTTTGACTTGCATTAATGAGTTAGACATGTTGGTCCCAGCCACAATGTCTATATTAGCAGATAACACTAAAACTGAAAATATGATAAATTGTGAGGGAGAAAATGATAGCTCACAGCAGGGTGTTGACAGCCTGGTGGAATGGGCAAAATAAATGTAATGTGAACAATTGTGAGTCGATGCATTTAGGTTCGAAGCCTGAGGAGAGACAAGATATAATAAAGGTTACTCTTCCAAATGAAATGGAGGAGTGTGGGTGCACAAATCATTGAATGGTGCAGGTCAGATTGATAAAGCAATAAACAAGACATATTTAACTATGGGCTTTGTGGACACACAAAGGCATTTGATAAAGTGCCTCATAATAGGGTGGCATCGTGTCAGAGCAGTGGAGTTGCTGCCTTACAGTGCCAGAGACTATGGGTGCTGTCTGTACGGAGTTTGAACTTTCTCCCCGTGACCTGCGTGTGCTTTATCCGGGTGCTCCGGTTTCCTCCCACGCTCCAAAGACGTACAGATTTGTAGGTTAATTGGCTTGGTATAATTGTAAACTGTTCCCAGTGTGTAGGATAGCATACCTACGGCCTCCTACGACCTCCTACGACCTCGTGACGACCATGCTGCAAGTATGAGTCAAGGGCAAACTCGACAGAGGTCGTGAATTAGGTCATGAAAGTGGACCAGGCCCTTGCAGGGATCGCTGTTTAGTGCGGACTCAGTGGGCCTCTTTCTGCACTGTATCTCTAGCTTATAAAAAGGAAGTAATGCTGACATGATAAATTAGTTTAAAAAAAATGTTTGATTGCAAAGTAAATAAGTAATTAAGTTTATTGGCCAAGTATTCACATACAAGGAATTTGCCTTGGTGCTCCGCCCACAAGTAACAACATGACATACAGTGACAGTTACGAATGACTCCGAAAACACTAAACATTAATAATAATAAAACATGAATGATAAAACAACATTGATCAAGCATGTGAACCAATAAAATACCAGATCAAAGGGAGGCTACAGATTTTTGGATGTTGAGTAGAGCAACTACTCGTGGATAAAAACAGTTTTTATGTCTGGCTTTGGCAGCTTTGACAATCCGGAGACGCCTTCCAGAGGGAAGCGATTCAAAGAGTTTGTGGCCAGGGTGAGAGGGGTCAGAGATGATCTTGCCCGCTCGCTTCCTGGCCCTTGAGGTGTACAGTTCATCAATGGAGGGAAGGTTGCAGCCAATAACCTTCTCTGCTGATCGGACGATTCGCTGCAGCCTCCAGGTGTTGTGCTTGGTGGCTGAGCCAAACCAGACCATGATGGAGAAGGTGAGGACAGACTCTACGATGGCTGTGTAGAATTGGACCATCATTGCCTGTGGCAGATTGTGCTTCCTCAGCTGCCGTAATGTATTCACTAAACAAAAGGACACTGAACAGAATAGAATAGAATAGTTTCTTTATTGTCATTGTAACATGAACCATGTACAACAAAATTTAAAAATGTCAGCCAGTCAGTGCACCATTCAAACATTTCTAAAAGCTAACGATACATACAAGGTAAAATATTTAAAAAGATAAACAACTAAAATAAATATCATGAAAATAGCACGCATAAACACCCAACCCTACATCCTACTGTGGATTTCACAGTGTACCACAGTCCCTTAGTATGTATCGCCCCTGCGTTCCTTGGCGGCTACATTTAGTGCCTTTATAGCAGTGGGGTAAAAACTGTTTTTAAGTCTGTTTGTCCTTGTCCTTGTAGATCTGTACCGTCTGCCTGACGGCAACAGTTCAAACAGGGAGTGTCCAGGGTGGGAAAAGTCCTTTATAATACTCTGGGATTTTTTGATGCAGCGGGAACTGTGTAAGTCCTCCAAGGTAAGGAGAGGGCAGCCGATAATCCTCTGGGCGTTGTCAATGGCCCTCTGGAGCGCTTTCCTCTGAGCCGCTGTGCAGCTGGTGTACCATACGCATACACAGTATGTTAGGATGCTCTCAATGGAGCACCGATAAAAGGACAGCAGCAGTCTCTGATTGATGTTATTCTTCCTGAGCACCCTCAGGAAGTGCAGTCTCTGCTGGACCTTTTTCAGCAGCGCAGAGGTGTTCACGCTCCACGTCAGGTCCTCCTCAATATGGATTCCCAGGAAGCGGAAATCCGCCACCATCTCCACACAGTCCCCTCTGATAATTAATGGTACCATGTCCGTTTTATTCTTCCTGAAGTCTATTATTATTTCCTTTGTCTTTAAGGTGTTGAGGAGCAGGTTATTTTCTCCACACCACACTGTTAGCTGCTCCGCCTCATCCCGGTAGGCGTACTCGTCCCCCCCCGGAGATGAGTCCCACCACCGTAGTGTCATCCGCAAATTTGACAATGGTGTTGCTGTGGTGGGCGGGGGTGCAGTCATGTGTGTAGATGGTGTCGAGCAGGGGGCTCAGCACGCAGCCCTATGGAGAGCCGGTACTGAGGCTGAGGGCCGTGGATGTGTGATGGCCCACTCTGACTCTCTGGCTGCGACCCGACAGGAAGCTATTTATCCACATGCAGGTGGAGTGTGGAAGTCCCAAGTCCCCCAGTTTGTTCACCAGTTTGTGGGGACGGATGGTATTAAAAGCAGAGCTGTAGTCCACAAAGAGCATCCGCTCGTAGCTCCCCCGCTGCTCCAGGTGGGACAGTGCAGCATGGAGAGCTGTGGCTACAGCGTCCTCTGTAGATCTATTCGCTCTGTACGCAAACTGGTGGGGGTCAAAGCTTCGGGGCAGGAGTGATGTGATGTGACCCCGGACCAGTTTTTCAAAACACTTCATCACCACTGGTGTGAGTGCGACTGGCCGGTAGTCGTTGAGGCTGGAGATGTGGGTTTTTTTGGGCAAGGGGACTATGGTGGAGGACTTCAGACAGGGTGGAACAGTGGACTGGGCCAGAGACTGGTTGAAAATCCTCGTACAGACTCCAGCCAGCTGGTCTGCGCAGTCCTTCAACACGCGTCCAGAGACGCCATCAGGTCCAGTAGCCTTCCTTGGATTGATGGCCCGCAGCATGCGCCTCACCTCATGCTCCTCTATCTTGAGGGTTAGGCTGCTGTGGACCATGTGGTGTGATGTGGCTGTCTCGGGTGGCTCCACTTCAAAGCGAGCAAAGAAGAGGTTCAGCTCCTCTGCCAACGAGGCGTCACCTTCAGCAGCTCCAAGGTTGGTCTTGTAGTTGGTGAGATACTGGATCCCCTGCCACACCTGCCTGCTGTTATTACTGTCCAGGTGGTCCTCTATCTTCTTCCTGTAGTCTGATTTGGCCTCTCTGATGCCTCTCTTCAGGTTAGCTCGGGCCGTGCTGTATAAAGCCCTATCGCCAGACCTAAAAGCGGTGTTCCTCTCTTTTAACAGCCGCTGGACCTCCCGGGTCATCCAGGGCTTCTGGTTGGGGTAGACCCGGATGCGTTTATCCACTGTGACCGTGTCCATGCAGTTTTTAATGTAACACAGTACACTGTCTGTGAACACCTCCAGGTCCCGGTGTTCAAACACATCCCAGTTGGTCCTGTCGAAGCAGTCCTGCAGCTGCTGAGATGCACCATCAGGCCAGGTTGTGATGGTCTTTGTGATGGTAGGAGCGGTTTTCCTGAGGGGGGCATATGCAGGAATTAAAAGCAGGGACATATGGTCCGACTGACCCAGGTGTGGTAGTGGTCTAGCCCTGTAGCCCAGCTTGATATTGGAGTAGACCTTGTCCAGTGTGTTAGCTCCTCTTGTAGCACATTTAACATGCTGGTAGAATTTGGGGAGCATTTTCTTCAAGTCCCCTGCTATGATGTGAACACCGTCAGGATATATGCTCTGTTGACTGCTAGTGCTACCATACAAATGTCCGATAGCAGAGTTAGCATTTGCATCCCGTGGTATGTACACAGCAGTTATCATGACAACAGTAAACTCTCTAGGGAGATAAATGGGCCTGCATTTAACAGTCACATACTCCAGGTTCGGGGAGCAGTGACTGTCCACAATCACTGTGTTTGTACACCAGGTGTTGTTCACGTACACACAGAGCCCTCCACCTCTGCTCTTGCCAGAGTCTCTTGTCCTGTCATGACGCTGTGCTGTGTAGCCTGCTAGCTCGATAGCAGAGTCCGGAATGAAAGAATTAAGCCAGGTCTCCGTGATCAACAGGATACAGCTGTCCTTCACGGCGTTGTGAGCTGCAGTCTGTAGCCTCAGTTCATCCATCTTGTTAGCGAGGGATCTCGCGCTCGTGAGAAACAGGCTGGGAAGCGGTGGTTTCAGTGGCTGCCTCCGTAGCCTGGCCAGCGCGCCGGCCCTGCCGCCTCGCTTTTGCCTTCTCTCTCTGCGCCGTCTTCGCCTCCTCCCCGCGGGGATGGTGATCCACGGAGAGTCGGAGCTCCTCGCTATGTCCGCCGGGATCTTATATGAGCGGACAAACTCGGCGGTAACCCCCCTTCTTCAGACTTTGTGTAACAACAGTCTGAAGAAGGGTCCTGACCCAAAATGTCACCAATCCATGTTATCCAGAGATGCTGCCTGACCCGCTGAGTTACTCCAGCACTTTTCTGTATGAACCAGCATCTGCAGTTCCTTGTTTCTACTCAAAATACAAAACTAGCACAATGGCAATAATTTCACAACAATTGATATTAAAATGTATTGTTCCTTGTCTTAAAAGTCCCAAAGTGCTGGATTAACTCAATGGGTCAGGCAGCATCTGTGGAGGGAATGGATTCGCAAGGACCCTTCAGGCCAGGACCCTCCTTTAGACTGTCCATTCCCTTGCCTATCCATTCCCTCCGCAAATGCACCTGACCTGCCGAGTTACTTTGTGTTTTGCTCAGGATTCCAGCATTGCAGTTCCTTATATCTCCGTTGTTCATTGTCCTGTTTTCTCAGATGCCAGATGTCCATTTTTTCATCTTTGTTATCAATTCACACATTCAGCAACATATCATGTTTAAAAGTGCAAGGGCAAGTGAAAGGTGAGCTCAGCGGGATACAGTCATGCATGGTGAATCATAGTCTGTTTTGTTTCTTTATTGTAGCTCAGAAGTTATCAGCATTTGAACCAGTTCCAATGAAAGTTCTTTGACCTCAAAGGAAGCTCTGTTTCTTTATCTGCAGCCATTGCTGAACTGTTGAGTCTAATAAAGCAACCTAGCTCGTTAACGTTTGAATTAAAAAATCTATCTGGGGGACATTCTGCACATTCTCAAATCTTTCTACAGTGCATCGCTTGATAATATGATTTGGATTTCCCTAGAAAATTCTCTGGGTCAGATATTTAAAAAGAGTCACAACAAATTGCCCAAGATATTTGATAATTCAATCTTAACAGAAGATAATTTGCGACAGCATCAACACAAACGATATGCAAATGGATTTATGTCTAAATTGAATTTATGTTTTATTTTCTTTCAAGTAGTGTTTCTGCTTTCTAAGTTCTGATTATGATACGATATTACTTTATTTATCCCAGGAGGGAAATTGATCCAAGTATCCAAGATTGATCCAAGATTGCCAGTGTATACGGGATTGCTACAAAGCTGAATGAGGGACACCAGAGGTTAATGATCTCAATCCTGGACACGGGTTGCCACTCTCTCCCTCCTCATCATTCCCTGATGAGAGCTGCTGCCATAGTTCTTCCATCCACACATATTATACATGACTTTGGGCATCACCACCCCAGAGGTTATAATTGTACCACATCCAGAGAGCAGTGCTGAACTACTATCTACCTCTTTGATGACCCTCAGACTATCCTTGATCAGACTTTGCTGGCTTTACCTTGCACTAAGCATTATTCCCTTATCATGTATCTATGCACTGTAAGTGGATCGATTGTAATCATGTATTGTCTTTCTGCTGACTGGTTAGCACGCAACAAAAGCTTTTCACTGTATCCCGGTACACGTGACAATAAACCAAACTGAAACTGAACTGAACTGTATGATGATCGGACAGGAAGCAAGCTTTTCTGTCACATGCATGTCTCAGCATCACTTGACTGACACAAAATGGATAATTATCAGCGATACTTGACCAACCTGAATAAAAAACAATGTCTGAAGGTTCAGCACTCTTCTATCAGAATCATTTGGGTCAGTTTGTGATTAAACTTGGTGTCATTCCATAACCTGAAATGTATAGCAATAGGAGACCAAATTAAAAGTTTTAATGAGAAAACGTGATTTTCAACAGTACTTACACCTCATTCAACACCGCCATTATCACTTAGCTGCTTTCGTAGGCTTGGTGTAGAAAAATCAGCTAAATTATTTATTGATTTCGTAGCCACACTTCAAAATCACTTCAGTGGCTACGAGGCAAATGGAGCATTCTGAAGGGACGTGAGGTGCTATGTAAATGCAGTCATTCTATACTTGTTATAGTATTTTTCATGACTAATCTTAATTTGAGGCAAATTTAATTGGATGCATGGTCTTGCCTACACTGAATTGAGTATTCGTAAAACTGTAGAATGGCTGTTCTGGGACCTTGAGCATCATCAACTGTGTGTGTGTGTGTGTTTTTGCTATGATGGACTTGACAAAGATCTCTGCATTGCCATCAGACTTACAAGGGCAGGTTGCAAACTCCCCACACGCTGAATTCCAAAGGCCTATAGCTACACCTAGTGACGGAAACCTGATTGTTTAAGGCAAAGGCTTCATATAAACAATTTTCATCCAGCTTGGCCCCGAGACTGTACTTACTTCATTGCAGATGAGAGGAGGTTAATCCACAGTCACAACTAGTCGAGGACCAAACATTAGATGTGACCTTATTTTTTTATTGTGCACGACTTTAGATTAAAAAAAGAAAGATGATTCGTTTCAAGTGGTCTGTCAGCACCACCTGCATCGATATCAAATTCACCAGTCTTGCCCTTGTGATATTTAAGAATGAATTACCCTTGTTTAAGCAAACAAAATAACATTTTCATTTGGATTTACTTATTTTCAAAGCATTTATTTCATTTTTTCAGTCTTAATGAATTTTGCTCTGGTGGCTTGACCTGATGTTGATTTTTTCAATCTTTGTTTGACCAGACTTGATAACTGCTGAACTCCCAGTAGGTTTGCAGTCCTAAGCACCCTGCATTGCGAGAGTTAGGACCATGGCAGTGGTTTACCTTTTATTATTTTCTTAATCTTACGGTGCAATAGCAAAGAACGAGGTCAAGTGTGTGATTGCTAACTTAACCTTCCTGCTGAACAGTAATTCACCCAAAATCAGAAACCCATCTGCACCATAAATGCGCGATTTTAGTTTAAAATGTTGTTTTAAACCTCTCATTGATTTTTATGTGAACAAATTGGAAAAAGTATTTAGAAATAAAGCAATTGCAGCATGTTAGTAAAAAACTTTAGCGGGATTACTGTCATTCTTTACGATATATTTCACAGCATTATATCTCTATCAGATATGTTTCCAGGGGTATTCCCGGTGAATAGAATAACATGAATAGACTCTTATACCTTATTGTAATATTTTTTGGGGCTGCAAGTGGAGTGATTTGTGAGACTAGAAATGGGGTGATATTAGCAGCGATTGCATAAAGATCAGATTTCTCTCTCTCTGTTTGGATTGAAGGTAAAATCCTTACTTTGACATGAATGGATTAGGCAGTCATATGTCAACATTGTCAATTGGAAGATGTAAGTCGGTCAGGAAATGCATAGTATCATTCCCTGAGGAGCAGATCCCCTTATTGTGATTAGATTCACAGCAGCCTTCTAGACTCAACATTCAATTCCACTATTTTGCCCCCTCACCTCCACTAAACTCATTTCTTCTTTCTTTACCCCATCCTGTTCCATTACACTTTTGCTATGTCCCCATTATTCCTTCTCCTGCCTTCCACCTTGTCTCCTGTTTTTTTCCCTCTTTTCTACTTTTCAAGAGAGTGTTTATTTATCTTATAGACAATAGACAATAGACAATAGGTGCAGGAGTAGGCCATTCGGCCCTTCGAGCCAGCACTGCCATTCAATGTGATCATGGCTGATCATCCCCAATCAGTACCCCGTTCCTGCCTTCTCCCCATATCCCCTGACTCCGCTATTTTTAAGAGCCCTATCTAGCTCTCTCTTGAAAGCATCCAGAGAACCTGCCTCCACCGCCCTCTGAGGCAGAGAATTCCAGAGACCCACCACTCTCTGTGAGAAAAAGTGTTTCCTCGTCTCCGTTCTAAATGGCTTACTCCTAATTCTTAAACTGTGACCCCTGGTTCTGGACTCCCCCAACTCCCGGGAACAGGTTTCCAGCCTCTAGCGTGTCCAAGCCCTTAACAATCTTATATGTTTCAATGAGATACCTCTCATCCTTCTAAACTGCGGAGTGTACACGCCCAGCTGCTCCATTCTCTCAGCATATGACAGTCGCGCCATCCCGGGAATTAATCTTGTAAACCTACGCTGCAAGAATGTCCTTCCTCAAATTAGGGGACCAAAACTGCACACAATACTCCAGGTGTGATCTCACTAGGGCTCTGTACAACTGCAGAGGGACCTCTTTGCTCCTATATTCGATTCCTCTTGTTATAAAGGCCAACATGCCATTCGCTTTCTTCACTGCCTGCTGTACCTGCATGCTTACTTTCATAGACTGATGTACAAGGACCGCCAGATCCCGTTGTACTTCCCCTTTTCCCAACTTGACGCCATTTAGATAGTAATCTGCCTTCCTGTTTTTGCTACCAAAGTGGATAACCTCACATTTATCCGCATTAAACTTCATCTGCCATGCATCTGCCCACCCCCCCAACCTGTCCAAGTCACCCTGCATTCTCATAGCATCCTCCTCACAGTTCACACTGCTACCCAGCTTTGTGTCATCTGCAAATTTGCTAATGTTACTTTGAATCGCTTCATCCAAATCATTGAAGTATATTGTTGGAATTATTCTATATGTACCGGATATGAACTGGAACAATGGAATTCTTGTGTAGGAGGGAACTGCAGATGCTGGTTTACACCGAGGATAGACACAAAATGCTGGTCAGGCAGCATCTCTGGAGAAAAAGAACAGGCGATCTTTCGGGTCTGAAGAAAGGTTTCGACCCGAAATGTCATCTATTCCTTTTCTCTAGAGATGCTGCCTGACCCACTTTTGTGTTTATCTAAATGAAATTCTCATCTGCTGCTGCTTTACAGGAACATATGATGCAGCAACAACAATCAAAATTTTATGTAAGATAGACACAAACTGCTGGCATAGCTCAGCGGGACAGGCAGTATCTTTGGAGAGAAGGAATGGGTGATGTTTCAGGTCGAGACTCTTCATAATCAAAATATAATATATTTGTTTAACTCTTTTATTAACTGGAGAATGATAGCGCAAAAACAAAATATGTAGAGCAACCATAGTATTACAAAGACCACAGTGCTGAGGTAGGTTTGTGCTCAGGTTGTGTAGTGTGGTGGGAGGAAGCTATTCTTGAACCTGGAGATAACAGTTCTCAGGCTTCTCTATCTACTTCCCAAATTCTTTTTTAACCATGTCCTTCACGATTTTATATGCATTTATATCGGGTATCCTCGTCAGTCTTACCATCTCCAAGGAAAATCCAAGCTTATCCTGTCTCTCTTATAACTAAAACACTCCAACACAATTAACATTCTTTTGAACCTCTTCTGCACCTTCTCCAGTGCATCGCAACTTTCCTATGACAACCAGAACTACACACATTACTCCATCTCCTCAAATTTCTGGGGAATTAGAGAACTTAGTGAGCTTCCTTGTATTGGGCCCAGGACAGATCTTCAACAATGTGCACGGCCAGGAACTTGAATCTGTTGTCTCACTCCTCCTCTGTCCCACAAGGGAAGACAGGTGTATGGACCCTCAGCTTTCCAAACTTCCAAACTCCTGGACCTAGGAATTCATCTCTAAACTCATGGACATAGGAATCAGCACCCCCCCCCCCCCCACCCCCCCATTCCCACTGCTACAGGATCCTCGACTTTCTGACCCACAGCCCACAATCAGTGAGGATAGGTGGCATGATGAGATTGAGTAGAGAAAGAAGAAAGATAACTTAATAACGTGGTCTCAGGACAACAACCTCTTCCTCAATGTCAGCAAGACAAAGCAGCTAGTTATCAACTTCAGGAAGCATGGTGGAGTACACCACCCTAATCAACATCAATGGTGCTGACGTGGAAATGGTTGAGAGTTTTAAATTCCTTGGCGTTGATATTACCAACGATCTGTTGTGGATCAATCATTTTAACATGACAGTCAAGATGCCCCTGCTTCCTTAGGAGGCTGAGGAAATTCAGCATGTCTCCAGCAACTCTTACAAACTCCAACAGATTCACTGTAGAAAGCATACTATTGAGTTCCATCGCAGCTTGTTTTGGCTATAGCTCTGCCCAAGAAATTGCAGAGAGTTGTGGATTAGCCCAGTCCGTCACGTAGACCAGATTCCTCACCACTAACTCAATTTTCACTTCACGATGCCTCAGAAATGCAGCCAACAAAATCAAAAACTTGTTCCACCCCAGTCATTCCTTCTTCTCCTGCTCCCATCGGACGGACGATACAGAAGCATAAAAGCGCGCACCACAAGACTCGCTAACAGTTTCTTCCCCTCTGTTATCAGGCTTCTGAATGGCTCTCCCATAAGCTTCACATCCACCCCATTGCAGCATGGAATGTGTGCTATGAAACTGGTGCGCTACAATGTTGAGAACTATTTTCTGCTCTTCCCCTTTGCTCTACGTCTTGAGTTGACTTAATTGTGTTTATGTATAGTATTATCTGATCTGATTGAATAGCATGTAACACAAAGCTTTTTACTGTACTTTAGTTTAGTTTAGTTTAGAGATACAGTGCAGAAACAGTACGGCCCAATGAGTCCACACCGACCAGCGATCTCCACACACTAACACTATCCTACACACACTAGGGACAACTAACACTTATACCAAGTCAATTAACCTACAAACCTGTACCCCTATGGAGTGTGGGAGGAAACTGAAGATCTCGGAGAAAAACCATGCAGGTCATGGGAGAATGTACAGTACAAACTCCGTACAGAAAGCACCCATAGTTGGGGTCAAACCCTGACGCTGTAAGGCAGCATCTCTACCACCGTGCAGCCCAATGCACAATATTAAATCTAATCCTAAATCCTCTCTGAAGTCAACCTCTGTCTTGTTAATGTTGAGAACAGGATTGTTGTTCTGTCACCACACAACCAGATGGTCAATTTCCCTCCTCAGTTTAGTTTATTGTCACGTGTACCGAGGTGCAGTGAAAACCTTTTGTTGCGTGCTAACCAGTCAGTGGAAAGATAATCCACAATGTACAGATACATGATAAGGGAATAATGTTTAGTGCAAGATAAAGCCAGTAAAGTCTGATCAAAATGTGTAGGAAGGAACTGCAGATACTGGTTTAAATCTAAGATAGACACAAAACGCTGAAGTAACTCAGCGGGACAGGCAGCATCTCTGGAGAGAAGGAATGGGTGATGTTTCGGGTCGAGACCTTTCTTCAGACTTCAGGTCAGTCCGAAGAAGGGTCTCAACCCGAAACGTCACTCATTCCTTCTCTCCAGAGATGCTGCCTGTCCCGCTGAGTTACTCCAGCATTTTGTGTCTAAAGTCCGATCAAAGACAGTCCGAGGGTCCTGTATTATGATTCGTCATTTGTTTTTACCCATTGTTTAAATTTGCGCAACAGTGGTATCATCGGTGAATCTAAAGGTTTAATTGGGGGTGTGTCTGTCTACATAGTCATGGGTCTAGAGAGAGTAGGGCAGGTGACCGAGCACACGGCCCTGAACTTCCCCAGTGCTGATGGTCAGCAAGGAAGAGGAGTTATTGTCAATTAGTACTGACAGAGTTCTGCCGATCAGTACGTCGAGGATCTGGTTGCTGAGGGAGGAGCATAGACTCAGTTCCATGAGTTTGATGACGAGTTTGGAAGGGATGATGGTGTTGAATGAAAAGCTGTAGTTGATAAACAACAGCCTGACCAGCATGTCGCAGTAGTTCGAATGGTGGAACACAGACTGAAGAGCCCACAAGATCATACCTACTGCCGATCTTTTACAGCAGGGGGCAAATTGTTCTGGGTCCACGTCATTACATAGAAAATAGAAAATAGGTGCAGGAGGAGGCCATTCGGCCCTTCGAGCCAGCACCACTGAGAAAGGAGTTTAGGTTAGAGATACAGCACGAAAACAGGCCCTTTGGCCCACTGAGCCTGCACCGGCCAGCAAACCTCGCATATTAACACTATCCTACAAACACTAGGGGAAATGTATACATACACCAAGCCAATTAGCCTACATATCGGTATGTGTTTGGAGTGTGGGAGGAAACCGAAGATCTCTGAGAAAACCCATGCGGTCACGGGGAGAACGTACAAACTCCGTACAGACAGCACCCGTAGTCGGGATCGATCCAGGGCCTCCGGCGCTGCAAGCACTGTAAGGCAGCAACTCTACCGCTGTGCCACCGTGGTCGCCCCCCCACGATTTGTGTCGTAACCAAACTATGGAAACACTTCATAAGAATGGACATGAGCGCCACCAGTCGGATGCCGATGAGGCATGTCACCTTTTTGCCTGGGACTTAAACCTATTGCAGGTATCATTTTTCCCCGTTCTGATGACAATAAGTAACCTAAAATTATAACTATTTCTTATTTCCACACGGTAATTGATCGATTGGATATTTTAGGAACTTTCAGAATTTTTACTTCACATGTCAGTAATATTTTGCCTTTGATTTCACTGAACGTTCCCATTGCGATCCTTTGTTTTAACACGGTGCTGTCCAAAATGGAATTGGGCCATTATTTCTGAGTGCACTGATTTATTTGGAGTTCATTCTTAAGTTGAAGGCAGAAAATCAGCTGCCTTGAAGGACATACATTAATTTATAATCAGCTGTCTGACAAATATTTTAATTTTTAATTTTTAATATCTGTGCTTCAATTTTACTGCAATTGCGAAAGAAGTGAACAATAACATTTTCGTAACTGATCCTTTCAAAATCTCAACTTGAAAGTCCACTAAAAGATAAAACAGAATTAAAATCCCACAATTGTTAAAATATTTACACAAAGTTATCTATTTAGTGATCGAGTATCAGTCTGCGCAATATCACAGAGTGGGATTGGACCACCATATGCGGAATTACCTTAGGATACATTTTCGTCCTTCGATTTTATCTAAATCTAGTCCATCAGACAGAATGCATTGAAAGCTTGGTGCCAAGAAGGCCGGACCTGACCTCAAGGATCACAACAAAGCCTTTGAGTGGGCACTTAATAGCCTTTTACTACATCAGTTGTGAAGACCGAGGAGAAAAAAAAAGAAAACTCTCACTTAGGGCCAACTGCTACTGTTAGAGTGATCAGTAATGATGTGAGTTCCTGCAGCAAGCCAAGCCATGCAATGGTTTATTCTCTTTCAATGGATTAACCTTTATCCCTTATTTTAAGTCTGAACAGCTGAAGTAAAGCCACAATGAAGCCACACTTACAGGAAAGAGCCTTGTAATTTACTATTCTGCAGACCAAAAAGATGAACCTAATTTCAATTAATGTCTATAATGGTGAGGAGGCAAAAGCATCCCGTGAACAGTAACTCCCACAGACCTCTCGATATCTCACAGAAACAATCTCCCAAATATTCATATCAGCTCAGCCCTCTTTCCCCATCCGCAATAAAGATTGTTGCTTGCTACATTTTGTGCAGAGCACATAATATTCACTCGTTTTCAGCACAAACCATCTTTTCATTCTTTGCATTAGTTCCTGTGGTGATACTGCAATTTTTTGGGAACATCTTTTATGGTGGCATTTTAGAATAAGATCTTCAAATAATTCTGCAGAGGAAATCTTATCCATTATGGGATATGTCAGCCTGGACTCGATGAGAATAGTGGGGCAACAGGTTAATACTCAGATGGAGTTGCTGAAGTTTATGTGTGAATTCATGAAGTTTCATAAGAAGTAATCAAACTGATAAAATTGATGTTTTAATAACTGGGGTGGCACAGAGGGACAGTGGTAGAGTTGCTGCCTTATGCCTCTGTCCCACTTAGGAAACCTGAACGGAAACCTCTGGAGACTTTGCGCCCCACCCAAGGTTTCTGTGCGGTTCCCGGAGGTTGCAGGTGGTTGCCGGAGGTTGCAGGTAGTGGAAGCAGGTATGGAGACTGACAAAAACCTCCGGGAACCTCCTGTAACTGCACAGGAACCTTGGGTGGGGCACAAAGTCTCCAGAGGTTTCCGTTCAGGTTTCCTAAGTGGGACAGGGGCATTACAGGGCTGGAGACATGGGTTCAATCCTGCTTATGGGTGTTGTCTGCATAGAGTTTGTAAGTTCACCCCGTGACTTCATGGGTTTTCTCCGGGTGCTCTGGCTTCCCTGCCACACTCCAAAGAAGTGCAGGTTTGAAGGTTAATTGGCTTCTGTAATTGTCCCTCGTGTGTGGAATAGAACTATGGGTGTTTGGGTGATCATTGGTCGGCTTAGACGCGGTGGGAAAGCTAATTAAACCTGATCATTTTCAATATCTAACCACATAACTTTTCTCATTTCTACCTTCGCTATATTTCTCATAACTACAGTCAGGTCTAAAGGGGAGCTTTCTACATCCTAGGATGCACTTGTACAGATTTTGGTCGGAAAACGTGAGCAATGGATTTTCTCCTGCAACATGTCTACTAATGACCATTTTACAGTAGCACAGATTTATGATCAGGTTGTAGAAACAGGGAACTGCAGATGCTGGTTTACACAATAAGACATGGTCTGAAGAAGAGTCCTGAACTATAATGTCACCTAGCCATGTTCTCCAGGTTTTGCTGCCTGACCCGCTGAGTTCCTCCAGCACTTTGTGTCTTTTTATATTGCCAGGTTACTTCCCCATTTAGCTTCATTAGATGCACTAACTGGGATGACTGAGGATTGTGGTTGGTCGGGAATTTTAAGAAAGGAATAGGAACTTGCATGCTTTTAGACAACTAAGATGATGTACCGCTGAAGCAAACTTTTTACAAACTCTTCAATTTGAGAAATGTGGAGGGAACATCCAGTTGCTTTGCATCAGTGATATAGACATTAGTTCTGTGCTGTTTTTGTTGCTGACAAAATAACCCTGGCTGGTAATATTTTCTCACTTGAAAAGAAAAGTATCTTTTGTAGGCCTCGATTTAATAGCTTCCTAACGGAATCATCAAATTGAAAAGAAGTTAATGACAGATTGGCACACATATTATAATAGGTACCAAGAAATAATTATTGTTTATTAATTAGCTTTTTATTTGTGCAAACAGAACAAAATAAATATGGTCTTTTCCATTCTGTTTCTTATATTCTTTTGGCTGGGGACTGATACTGGACACAGAGTATACAAGTAAACACTGAGCAGAGCAAAAGACACACTGCACCCCCTCCACACACATCTGGATCTCCTGCCATCAGGCAAGAGAAACCGCGTAGCATCAAAGCCCGGACAACCAGACTGCTAAACAGCTTCCTGCCACAGGCTGTGAGGCTGCTAAACAGTCACTCCACCTGATTCTGCTGCTTTTTTGCACTGACAATTTATTAACACCTCTGGCACTGGCCACTTAAATCAGCTGCCCTGGACGATTTATGACTGGTTTTACTTGTATTTTAATGTTGCTGTTTTTTACCTGCAGTTTTTATCTATTCGTATTGTTTTTATCAGGGACTGGATTGTTTTTATTGTTTTTATTTATGTGTGAAAGGTTTAAGTTTTATGTGCGATGCTCTGATATTCCCTGGGAAACGTCTTCTCATTTTGCACAGTACAACTGTTGCTTTGCAAGATGACAATAAAGGTTGATTGATTGATTGATTAATATCCTTTATAAAATGTAGTCAAAGTTAAGAAACTATTTGAAGGTAAAAGTTGTTGGCCCTTTTAGGAAGTATAAAGCAAGTTTCAAATATAATTCTTTACTAGACTAAGTGGGACCCGTTGGGTCCCATGTTCACATGGGAGGGCTGGTCCACCGACTTAATATTCCACCTCTCCACCAATTCCAATATTGGTGGCCAGTGGGGGGGCTTTCTGGAGTGCTGGTATGGGTTCTTGGGGTGGCAGCTCAGTCCCTCAAGCCTGATCTGCTGGCAGCTCACTCACGGCTGGTGGGCTGGCAGTTGACTCATGACTATTCCTTGAAATTCCATTTCAAGCAGGGTGCAAGTCCACCAAATTCAAATCCATGTTCCTACCATTTCAAGCAGGGTGCAAGGCCACAAGGCCACCAAATTCAAGTGCAGTTTCTTACCACTTTGAGCAGGGTGCAAGGCCACCAAATTCAAGTGCAGTTTCCTACCACTTCAAGCAGGGTGCAAGGCCACCAAATTCAAGTGCAGTTTCCAACCACTTCAAGCAGGGTGCAAGGCCACCAAATTCAGTAAAGTTTCATACTACTTCAAGCAGGATGCAAGGCCGCCAAATTCAAGTGCAGTTTCATTCCACTTCAAGCAGGGTGCAAGGCCACCAAATTCAAGTGCAGTTTCATTCCACTTCAAGCAGGGTGCAAGGCCACCAAATTCAAGTGCAGTTTCATTCCACTTCAAGCAGGATGCAAGGCCACCAAATTCAAATGCAGCTTCATACCATTTCATGCAGGGTGAAACCACCATAAAACCACACAAAACACCAAACTCACAGTTCAATAGAAAATCAGTGTGTTCAGTTGATTCACAGCTCAGACAGAGTCGTGACCTCTCAGTCCCCCATCAAGCAGAGACTGAGCCACACCCACACTTCCGGGTTTTATATCCTCTCCCCCTCCCACCGGAAAATGTGTGGCTTTCATGGCATGATTGACAGGAGAGAGATTCTCAACATTTTTAAACACTAATAACACTTTTATTTTTCAATGATGGGAAGAATTCTCTGTACCTGCTCAGCGGGGGGGGGGGGGGGGGGGGGGGGGGGGGGGGGGGGGCGAGGGGGGGGGGGGGGGGGGGGGGGGGACTGAGTAAGATGGCCAAAAATCACAGCCGTAAGTGGTAGCGTTTTATCTAAAATCAATATACAGTGCAAACAGGAAGTAAGAGCATTTGCAGTAGGGCCTTTCAACTTCAAGCTAAAGCACCCAAGCCACCATTTGGAGTAAGTAGTGCCTTTCAACTTCATGCCACCATTTGCAGTAAGTAGTGCCTTTCAACTTCAAGCCAATGCACCCAAGCCACCATTTGCAGTAAGTAGTGCCTTTCAACTTCAAGCCATAGCACCCAAGCCTGTGCAGTGGATGATCAGCCATGATCATATTGAATGGCGGTGCAGGCTCGAAGGGCCGAATGGTCTACTCCTGCACCTATTTTCTATGTTTCTATGTTTCTATATATCCGTACAAAAGACTTGGGCAAGAAGACATCAGTATTTAAATCTGTCCTCATGCATAAACTGTTGCAGTTCGATTATACTTGCGGTTAATGAAAATACATTTCATGGTTAGAATTCAAGATCAATTTTATTACTATACACTAATAACAGGGTGAATAAATTGTTTTCAGTTTAAGCCCTAAAATATCACCTCATATTATTATTGACACCTACAATCATATCTTTCAATGTGTGAAGATGTCATAAGAGCTCAATTTCCCTGTGATACTATCAGGACTCCCGCCTATTAGTTCTAAATTATCTGATGACACCACCATCATTGAACGAGTAATGGACTGTGTGCTCAGTCCTCTGCCTTAAGGGCCTGTCCCACAAGCATGCGACCTGCATGTGGCAAACGCGACCAAACCTGAAGCGGGGGCCGCGCGGAGGTCGAGTGAGTGACGTGAAGTTCGAGCGAAGTCCGCGGGAAGTTCGCGCGTGACGTACGGCGTCAAGACGCTGAGTCCGACGTCGAGACGCTGCGTATGCCCGTCGAGGCGGTGCGTATGCCCGTCGAGGCGGTGCGTACGGCGTCGAGGCGGCTGCGGGATTTTTGAACGGTCAGTTTTTCAGAGCCTCACGCGATGTCGGGACCAGCTCCGCACAACTCCAAACACTCCGGCGATCGAAGTGAGACCGGCCCCGCGAGGCCGTACGGCTCAAGCGACCATGTTAGGTCGTGCTTGCCGCATGGAGTCGCATGCTCGTAGGACAGGCCCTTTAGTCTTTCTATACCCATTGATCAGCCATGATCATATTGAATGGCGGTGCAGGCTCGAATGGCCGAATGGCCTACTCCTGCACCTATTTTCTATGTTTCCATTACTGTGTAGTCAGGCACAGCTTCCAATGCCATCTCCATCGATACCACTGTTCTTGGACCAAGAATGGGTAACGATGAGTCAGAGTTCATGAGGGGGATTGACAATTTAGTAGAGTGGTGGCAGAAGAAGATTTTCTTTCCTTTCAACATTAGTAAGAGCAAGGAGCTGATTGTTGAATTCAAGAAGGGAAAGCTGAGGGACCATGCTCCTGCCTTCATTGGAGGGATGATGGTGGAGAGAGTTAATAGTATCAGGTTACGAAGTCTGTACATCTCTGATGATCTGTCCTGACCTCAGTTCTGTGACACAATCACAAAGGGAGCTTACCAACGCCTCTACTTCCCCCGAGGTTTGAGGAGATTCAGCACGTCACTGAATACCCTGTCGAACTTCTACAGCTGGAGAAACTACTGATTGGTTGCATCACAACCTTGCTTGATAATTCAAATGCTCAAGAATGTAGAAGGTAGTTGACATTACACAGTCCATCTTGGATACTGATCTTAGACACAAAATACTGGAGTAAGTCAGAGGGTCTGGCAGCATCTCTGGAGGAAAGGAATAGGTGACGTTTCGAGTTGGAACCTCAAAGGTTCCAACTCGAAACGTCACCTATTCCTTTCCTCCAGAGATGCTGCCGGACCCGTTGAGTTACTCCAATATTTTGTGTCTGTCTTTGGTTTGTGGGATGAAACCGGAACACCTGCAATTCCTTCCTACACACATGGATACTGATCTCCCCACCATCAAAGGCTTTGACTGGTAGTGCTGCCTCTAGAAGGCAGCTAATATCATCAGACACCCACACGATCATAGCCATGCTTTTTTCCCAGTGCTACCATCAGGAAGAAGTTACAGGAGCCTGAGAATTGTTACCTTCTGGATCAAGAACAACTCCTTCACACCATTCATTAGTTTCTTGAACCATCCTGCACGATCCTACCAACAACTATATCTCAATACCAAACCATTATGAACTTTGCACTATTATTGTAGTTCTACGTACTTTGGTCTCACAATTTGGGTTTCTTGCAATAGCTGCTAATTTATTGCATATATCTTCATATATTGCATATATCTTATTGCATTATTGTGGTGACATCCAATGTCTGTGAAGCTGCAGCATGTAGTCATTTCAAACGACAAATAAACCCTCTTGAACTCTCGAACTTTTACTTTCTTGGGATTGGGGGTTTTACGCGTTTTCAGTAAAGTGTGACGTAATTCATGTCACCAAGGAAATCCCCTGCAAGAGTAGAGGAAAGGAAACTGGTGTAAGGTAATAGATCCATCCGTCAGAACAATTGGAACTTATGGTCCTGAATAGAATTTTGGGCCCTGATCCAGGTTAGGAATCTGTCTAATTTTATCCCCTGCTTTCGAAAGTGCTGCAGTCATTTCCATGACAGTTGCCATCAGCTGTTTCAAAGACTAAATTTAGATGTAGGTCCACTTGGAAAGATTTCCTCAATGTAACATTAAGCATTAAACTTGTTTGCCAGGCGATATAATCTTTTAACAAGCTGCATTGAAAGAAAATCTTCCCCTTAATGAGAAAGTTTATTATGAATGTTCATAGCAGCAAAGCTCTTTGAGGCCTATCCAGCATATCCCAAGTGGACTCTTGCCCGACATGTTTCATTTTGTGGTTAATGTTAAAATTTTACTGCCTTCTTCACAGCAGCTCTGTACTTAAACTTGTTTGCACAGGGCTCCTCTATCCTTGACTGCAGAATGACAGTGGTGGTTCCGATCAGCACGATAAACAGTACAATATCAAAATGCTGCCTGCATTAAAACCATGAGCTAACGTATAGCACTGCTCAGAGTCCATCTATAAACTTGACTTTTATAACCGAGCAATACAACCATAATCAGCCATTATACAATTTGTAAGTGTGGAATCATGTGTTCACTGATCATGCCATTGAATAAAAATCTTCACTAAAACCAAAAATTGGTCTTTTGTGATTTTACTCGTGTAAAGAGGGAAACTGTCGGTGAGGAGCACTCATCTCTGGTGGGGTAAGCCCGATTCACAACTCTTCAAACTACTGGTGGTAATGCAGCGATCTCCACAACGAGCAATCAAAATGAAAGATTACTTCAACGTATCCAGTCATCACCTCTCTGTACATATTTGAATTGCAATGGATGATATTTCTTTGAGGTAGCGGCAACCACAAGTACTTTTACAAGCTAATGTTGACTAATCTCCCCATCCCATTCTGACACAGGGTCTTTGACCTGAAACAATGGTTTGGCTTCTTTTTCCACTGATGCTGTCTGACCTGCCGAGTGTTTCTGTCATTTTCTACTTTTATCTCCACCCCCACTGCTCTGTAGCACATCAAACAATCTCCTTGTTCACACACTTTGTCCCCAGGAACATTTGAATTATTATACATGGAACTTCAGTTCAATAGTGAACAATTTCAGCAACAGTGTGGCCATCTGGTGGAATAAATGCACTTTAGCTAAAAGTGTGCAAAAACAGATGAGAGGCTCATAAATTGAGAAGGCTGTATAAATTGACGGACTCAGTGGTAAAATCAGGAAAATAATTGCAGCAGAAACATTGGGACAGTCCTAAAGATGATATTCCATGGATTTAATTTTACCAACATGAATGCAATCAACAAATTTATTCTTTGACTTCAGGAAGACTCTCTATCCCCACTGGTTAATTCTGAAGTAAATGTCCTGGGTCCATTGTTCTATGAGGTCACTCTGACCCTTGCTAAAGTTGGTCTCTTGCAGTAGTTGGTATCTTGAGAGGAAGGCTGCTCGGATATGTTGTCATCTCTTTCACGTGATGGTACGGCAGTTGTTGGTCGAAACATTGGCTTCCCATCTCCCTTAAATTACAACCAGTTCCATCCCGGCATGCAGCAGGTATGGCACATTCCACTGGTAAAAAATAAAAATAAATACATTTAAAATAATTTTGAATGATGCACAACAATCCAGTTCTTTTTTGTTTTAACTATTATTGTATTGAAGTTTGTAATAATGTTGAATTGGAATAATCTTCAATGTCAAATATAAAATAGAACTACTCCCAGGAATGTTATCAATTTGCATATAAATAGAAAGTGAATAACAATTAGGGATCTTGATTACATTTGATGAAAGGCAATAATTATATGGTGGCATTAAATTTGGATTTAAAAATGGCAGGTTCAAAGTGTACATCCTGCTGTTAATTTTACAACTAGTCATAGAAATGGGCTTGGGGCTTTTGAATTGCTCTGGAAATAATAGTTACATTGTTTTTATATATTATGTTTTATTCTTAATTGGTTACTGTATGTTGTGTTGTTACTTGTGAGCAGAGCACCAAGGCAAATTCCTTGTATGTGTACATACTTGGCCAATAAACTTATTCATTCATTCATTCATTCATTCATTCATTCATTCATTCATTCATTTACCTCCATGTTTTAGTAAAGGGCCTGTCCCACGAGCATGCCACCTGCATGCGGCAAGCGCGACCTAAAGGGCCTGTCCCATGAGCATGCGACTCCATGCGGCAAGCGTGACCTAACGTGGTCGCTTAAGCCGTAGGGTCTCGCGGGGCCGGTCCCACTTCAATCGCCGGAGCCGTATGGAGTTGTGCGGAGCTGGTCCCGACATTGCGTGGGGCTCCGAAAAACTGACCGTGTTCAAAAATTCGGCGCGGCAACGGCCTGCCGGCCTGTAGCCACCTCGACGCCATACGTCACTCACGAACTTCCCGCGGACTTCGCTCGAACTTCATGTCACTCACTCGACCTCCGCGCGGCCCCCGCTTCCGGTTTGGTCACGCTTGCCGCATGCAGTCGCATGCTCGTGGGACTGGCCCTTTAGGTCGCGCTTGCCGCATGCAGGTCGCATACTCGTGGGACAGGCCCTTTATGCTACATTAATTTCTTCACTGCAAAGAATCTCAAGTGGTTTGGTAGTACAGTATATGGTGCAAAAATTTGAATGTATGTTACAAATCCAAAAGTGAACATGAAAATGTAATTATTATTTTAGGAAAAAAAATCCAGTTTCTTGTAATCCAGCATGTGATATTATATTATATTACATTATATTTCATTATACTACTGCAAAGAAAGTCTACACTTTATATCTCCATCAATATCAATAAAACAAAAAAATATATATTTATAGATTAAAAATGATTGTTAGGTTAAAATATGATGAGTTGAAACCTAGAAAGAGGAATTAATCCCACACTAAAAATCTTACATAAAATTCCAACGTAGAGAAAAGTTCCTCCAACCTGATTCAGTGGCATAGTCATGAGTTTCAATTGCAATAATACAGACCAGGGTTGTGTCTCGAAACTTCTAATTAGATTAGAGGTAAGACTGGAACATTAATGGAGCAGTTATATTAAAAAAAATGAATCCATTAAGATACATCAGATATAATTTGATAGAGACAGAGATTCATAAAGGTTTAACTAGAACAGACTAGTACTCATGATCGATAAGCATTGATCAGTTAGGCAAGTAGTGAGGCTACACGTTCATGTAGACACAAGGAACTGAAGGTAGTGGTTTATCAAAAAAGACACAAGGTGTTGGAGTAAATCGGTGGGTCAGGCAGCATCTCTGGAGAACATAGATACGTGATACTTAAGGGCGGGGCCCATCTTTAGACCACATGCCCTTTATGTTTACACTGAAATTTCACATGAGCCATCTAATCTAATCATTTTTCTTGTATAATCATAGAATAGGATAAGAGTTATATTGGAAGGGGGTTATTAAATGTTATTACTCTAGTGAATAGATATTGGGATGGAGGCTGAGAGGAAACATTTTGAAGGGGAAGGTGCTGCTGTGGTCGTATTGAGGAGCTGTGCTTCCTCCTTGCATCTCCTTCATTGGCAAACGGTCTGTATCCTGGAACTCCCAACTCAGCAACATTATGAGTGTACCATAATGAGCAGGACTTCAGCACTCCTCACCACCTCTGTAGGGGAATATTGGGATGTGCAATAAATGCTGGCTTTACCCGTGAAATCCAGGTTCCAAAAGTGCACGAAAACTAAGCTGTTGTGCTGAATGATCAGAGGTAGTTGAGGCCAGTATTATAACATTTAAACAATAGACAATAGACAATAGGTGCAGGAGTAGGCCGTTCGGCCCTTCGAGCCAGCACCGCCATTGACTGTGATCATGGCTGATCATCCACAATCAGTACCCCATTCCTGGCCTTTCCCCATATCCCTTGACTCCACTATATTTAAGAGCTCTATCTAATTCACTCTTGAAAGCATCCAGAGAACCGGCCTCCACTGAGGCAGAGAATTCCACAGATTCACAACTCTCTGGGTAAAAAAGTTTTTTCCTCACCTCCGTTCTAAATAGCTTACCCCTTATTCTTAAACAGTGGCCCCTGGTTCTGGACTCCTCCAACATCGGGAACAAAAGACAAATGCACAGGTACATGGATATGAGCTATTCAGAGCAATATAATAAGAGAGATATGGGCCGAATGCAGGCAGGTGGGACTAGTGCATATGGGCATCTTGGTTAGCATGGGCAAGTTGGGCCAAAGGGCCAGTTTCCATGCTGCATGTCTCTATGACTCTATACCTACTCTATATGACTCTATACTCTGCACCTTTGCAGAACGTGAGTGCAATTGGCATCCGGCAGGCTTATTTGTGTTTGGTGCCAACGACCAATGATGAATTTCTCTGTTTGTAAATTTTTGGCCAAAATGATTTTAAAAAAACGCTGTGGAGGGATCTCGGAGCAAATAAACCGAGTGATTTTCAAAAATACAGCTGATCAATCTGGCATGTCGCCAGACTGCTGTCCGACAATTAGGAAAACAAAACCTAAAATTTGAGTTTGTCAATTGCACAAAGGCCAAGTTACACAAGGTGAACACAGTATTAAATTGTTTGCAAGAACAGTGGTCCAATAAATGTTTCCCTCTGATGTTAGCTATTCTACACTCTACGTTGTTTAACGAACAAAGAATTCTCTGTCCTATTATAAATTATATGGCGCAAATAGGCACCTGGAAGTGATTAGTGAAAAAGTGCCACCGAGATAGTCAAAGGTGAGAGCAAAGCTCAAGCAGTTTATAACTGCTCACAAAATAAAATTACAGACTCTTAAAAGATCCTACAGTTTTATTGTAGTCTTTTTTTTCCTCCAGTACAGACTTTGGTGTGGATCGAATGGTTTCATATAGAAACATAGAAACATTGAAAAATAGGTGCAGGAGTAGGCCATTCGGCCCTTCGAGCCTGCACCGCCATTCAATATGATCATGGCTGATCATCCAACTCAGTATCCTGTACCACCTGCCTTCTCTCCATACCCCCTGATCCCTTTAGCCACAAGGGCCACATCTAACTCCCTCTTAAATATAGTCAATGAACTGGCCTCAACTACCTTCTGTGGCAGAGAGTTCCAGAGATTCACCACTCTCTGTGTGAAAAATGCTTTTCTCATCTCGGTCCCAAAGGATTTCCCCTTTATCCTTAAACTGTGATCCCTTGTCCTGGACTTCCTCAACATCGGGAACAATCTTCCTGCATCTAGCCTGTCCAACCCCTTAAGAATTTTGTAAGTTTCTATAAGATCCCCCCTCAAGATAACTTTCAGTTCATGGCAATATCATGGAGAATATCGAGGGTTGGGTGCTTTAACAGAATTCAAGGGATAAAGTTTAATCCAGAAATGTTATCACATCGCACATTGTTAATGGATGCTACGGGTTAGAATCCTCTCGTAAAACTGACTGCATGTTTGCACATGTTTTCGTGGGGCAGAATGGACAAAGAAAGCAACAGGTGAGAAGTAGCATCCAGTGGCTAACAACACACTGAAGAAAGGTCTGAACTGGAAGGGTCACCCATTCCTTCTCTCCAGAGATGCTGCCTGTCCCGCTGAGTTACTCCAATATTTTTGTGTCTACCTTCGCTCACAACACAAACATGGACATAACATTGAAGTCCAATTTAAGATAGTTCAAAATTCTTCAATGAGGTAGATGGGAGGTGAGGACCTCACTCTCACTGGACTTCATTGGACTTCAATGTTCTATCCTGTACTGAGTGCCGTACCCTTTATCCTCCATCTGTACACTGGGGATGGTTTGATTGTATTCATGTATAGTCTTTTCCCCGACTGTATAGCACGCAAACAAAAGCGTTTCACTATACCTCAGTATACGTAACAATAATACACTAAGCTAAACCAATGCTTGCAGCATCTCATAGTCTGTTTCTCCTTTCATATTTTCTGCCTGACCTTCTGTGTTTTTCCAGCATGTTCCGTTATTACCACGTGTGATCACTACTGGACTCCAGGAAACATTAGAGAAGCCAAGACAAGCTCTCTCTGCTTTACTACCCATACCTTGAAATCACTGACCACCACTTGGTTTGTAGTTTAGAGATACACTGCAGAAACAGGCCCTTCGGCCCACCGAGTCTGCGCTAACCAGCGATCCCCGCACATTAACACTATCCTACACTACTAAGGACGATTTACATTTATACCAAGCCAATTAACCTATATACCTGTACGTCTTTGGAGTGTGGGAAGAAACCGAAGATCTCGGAGAAAACCCACGCGGCCACGGGGAGAATGTACACACTCCATACAGACAGTACCTGTGCTCGGGATCAAACCCAGGTGTCTGGCGCTGTAAGGGTGTAAGACAGCAACTCTACCACTGTGCCACCGTGCTGTTATTTACTCCATGTAGCCGTGTGAAAAGTCAATGATGCTGGAAAATCAAGCCAATCTCTGTCATCAACAGTTCATCTTGTTGCTTATTTATGATTTTTCAGTTTGTTTGCGCCCATGCTGTTCTTTTTCACAGGCTATCAAGACATCAAAGACAACCAAATAATTTCGGAAGGATTTCATACAATATGCAAAATGTTCCTGATGAATGACTGCAGGCAAAGTGTGGGAGTGCAGATCAAGTTTGGGGCTGAAAGGACAGGGTCTCGACCCGAAACGTCACCTCTCTCCAGAGATGCTGCCTGTCCCGCTGAGTTACTCCAGCTTTTTGTACCCTACACATTTGGATAGATGAGTAATGATGGATTAACGTGCTTCTGTGTGATATAAATGGAAATGGAGGGTTAAGGTGGATTGTAACATGCATAATGTTAATGAAAACAGCTCTGTCATATTTAGTGGCTGATTAAACGCATGTGTTACAAAATCTCCTGGGTTATGCCAAAAAGTTTGTTTCAAGGATTCTTGCACTAAACCTATTGTTTTCACTGAGAAGATACTAACATTAATGCCAATTGAATTTTGGAGATAACTTTCATTCTACGTGACAGTGAAAACTGTGGTAGCAAAATCTGAGTCTGAAGAAGGGTCTCGGCCCGAAAACGTCACCCATCGTTTTTCTCTAGAGATGTTGCCTGTCCTGCTGAGTTACTCCAGCACTTTTTGTCTATCCTCGGTAGCAAAATGCACGTTTTTTTGATTTTTAGTTCCATTAAGAATAAAGTTACTTTGTGAGCACAACAAACAATTAGCTAATTAGTGGATTTGTATCATTCTTGAGGGAGTGCAGTGTAGGTTTACAAGGTTAACTCCCGGGATGGCCCCTGGTTCTGCTCTCCCCCAACATCAGGAACATGTTTCCTGCCTCTAGCGTGTCCAAACCCTTAACAATCTTATATGTTTCAATAAGATTCCCTCTCATCCTTCTAAACTCCAGAGTGTACAAGCCCAGCCGCTCCATTCTCTCAGCATATGACAGTCCCGCCATCCCAGGAATGAACATTGTAAACCTACGCTGCACTCCCTCAATAGCAAGAATGTCCTTCCTCAAATTAAGGGACCAAAACTGCACACAATACTCCAGGTGTGGTCTCACTAGGGCCCTGTACAACTGCAGAAGGACCTCTTTGCTCCTATTCTCGACTCCTCTTGTTATAAAGGCCTACATGCCATTCGCTTTCTTCACTGCCTGCTGTACCTGCATGCTTACTTTCATAGACTGATGAACAAGGACCCCCAGATCCCGTTGTATTTCCCCTTTTCCCAACAACGCCATTTAGATAGTAATCTGCCTTCCTGTTTTTGATACCAAAGTGGATAACCTCACATTTATCCATACTAAACTTCATCTGCCATGCATCTGCCCACTCCCCCAACCTGTCCAAGTCACCCTGCATTCTCATAGCACCCTCCTCACAGTTCACACTGCCACCAAGCTTTGTGTCATCTGCAAATTTGCTAATGTTACTTTGAATCCCTCCATCCAAATCATTGATGTATATTGTAAATAGCTGCGGTCCCAGCACCGAGCCTTGCGGAACCCCACTAGTCACTGCCTGCCATTTTGTAAGCGGCCCGTTAATCCCTACTCTTTGTTTCCTGTCTGCAAACCAATTTTCTATCCATGTCAGCACTCAACCCCCAATACCATGTGCCCTAATTTTGCCCACTAATCTCCTATGTGGGACCTTATCTTTAACCTGGCTTAATGAATGTATTGTAATAACAAGGCAGTTTCAGTGAGGATCAATTACAGCCCATCAGATTCATTACAATCCACTGTGCTCGACAAAGAAAAAGCAGTGAAGATTCAAAGCATCACAGAAAATAAAGCAAAGTTAACTCTTATGTGCTCTGTGTCATGTCTCTGATCTAGTTTGAAGTAAAATCCTTGGCTCATTCTCCTCTCCCTGAATGTAAAATTTATAATACGATCAATATTGCACATATGTGTCTACTGTATGAACTTGTTTATTAAGCCATCTTGTTACACAATTCCAGGTCTAGTGGAACCTGCCCTCTGCTTGATACTAGTACAGTATGTCCTGTTCTAAGTGACTATCTCTAAAATGCTCCACGAACACATCATCTAGGCTTCCTTTGCTGATATTTCCTTAGTGTTTATCTAGATTAAAATTCCCCAGGATTATTGCCATACCTTTTTTGCAAGCTGCTATTATTTATTATTTTGTACTCTGTTCTATGGTGTTGTTAATTTTAAGGGGAGGCCTATAGATCAATCCCACAAGTGATCTATTCCCCTTATTATTTCTTATTCCCAGGGTAGAAATGCGGGGCAAGTTTTTAGCACCCGAGGTGGTTGGTATGTGGAATGCACTGCCAGAGAGGTGTGGAGAGAGATACTATAGTGGTGTTTAAGAGGCTTTGGGTAGGCACATGGAAGATTTTCTGCCTTACAGCGCCAGCGATCCGGGATCGATTCTGACCTCGGCTAATGTTTGTACGTTCTACCTGCGACCAGGTAGGTTTTCTCCGGGTGCTCCAGTTTCCAACCACTTTCTAAAGACGTGCAGGTTTGTAAGTTAATTTGTGCGCGTGTGATCATTGGTCGGTTCAGTCTCACTGGACTGCAGGGCCTGTTTCCACACTGTATCTCGATACTAAACTAACCGAAAATAAACTTAAGCTCCCGCAGAGTATTAGATTCACATAAACGAGGTACTAATTGGCAGAATTAAGGTGCTGATAGGAAATCTCCTTGTGAAAATGTACGATTTATAACATTGTACCCTTACATTTGCAGAATGATAAAGTAAGTAAGATAAAACAATGTTGGACTGTAGAAAAACTATATGGATGTAATTGCACGTATCAAGCCAGGTTAATACCATGTGTATAAAGATATTTGTGTGTATGAAACTGCAGCCGATCGATGCTGCATTTCAATTCAACAAGCCTGCATGATAAATATTTGCCACCGCCGTGGGCATGTTTCATCTTGTTCAGATTACAGTTTACTACAAATATAGGGTCAGTTTTCCATTCAATAATTGAAGAAGTAAAAGTGTACAACAATGCTTGTTTTGTTGGAAACTCATTAGTAGATCAAAATCCAGGTAACCAGTTCAAATATTTTTGCAGTCTGTGTCACACCCTTAGCAAATAGTTTGAGAATAAAGTTACTTGACCTTGTAATGTAATGTCAGTGAAAAATGCAGTCAATTGTGTAGTTACATTAAGCATCCATTTGGCCAATTCAATACCGTCCCGTCTTTGAAAATAATGAAACAATTGTCACCTGGAGTGAGTAGTTCTTTAAAGACCCAATTAAATGAATTAAGAATATTATTTCAAGATGGGAAGCTGCATGACTAACAAAAAAGATTAGCAATTGGAGTTGTTAAATTCGGTTTTGCGGTACAGCATGGAAACAGGCCCTTCAGCCCACCGAGTCCAAGCCAACCCATTCACACTATTTCTATGTCATCCCACTTTCGCATCCACCCCGCTCACAACAAACCAATATTTTTTTACAGAGTCCAATTTACTTACAATCCCGCACACCTTAGAATATGGAAGAAAACTGGAGCACCCTGTGGAAACCCACATGATCACAGGAAGAACACGCAGACTCCACACAGACAGTACCTGAGGTCAGGATTGAACTGGTTATCTGCCGCTGGGAATCAGCTGTGGCACTGTGCTGCCCCTAAAGTTATTTTTTAAAAACTCTGTTAAAGCTCCCAATGTCAAATACTGCAAAATCTGGCTCACTGAGAATGAGTGAGTTGATTTTCCAGATAGTGCAGTGGGGAAACAAGATATTCTATATTGTTCATGTATAATGTGACCAGCCATGTAGGAAGTTGCATGTGCAGCATTCCATGTTGCATTGCATGTTGTATTCCTGCGATATTACCCCTCAGATTCCTATTAAGATTATTCCTATTATTCCAGAACAAGGGGTCACAGTTTAAGGATAAGGGGGAAATCTTTAAGGACCAAGATGAGAAAAACATTTTTCACACAGAGAGTGGTAAATCTCTGGAATTCTCTGCCACATAGGGTAGTTGAGGCCAGTTCATTGGCTATATTTAAGAGGGAGTTAGATGTGGCCCTTGTGGCTAAAGGGATCAGGGGGTATGGAGAGAAGGCAGGTACAGGATACTGAGTTGGATGATCAGCCATGATCATATTGAATGGCGGTGCAGGCTCGAAGGGCCGAATGGCCTACTCCAGCACCTATTTTCTATGTTTCTATGTTTCTATGTAAATCTTTTCCCCTAATTAATTTTATTAATCAGCTCAGGGTTGAAAAGACCACTGTGATGCTGGGATTTCCCCAGAAAGAAAACAAATAGCAATAATTCAATGCGAATGATTAAATGAAAATGAGTGAATTGGAAGAATGCGGATATTGGCAACTTGACTTTTGAGATGAAGCCTAAAAAAAGTCTGCAATAAAAAAAGGCAAATTTTAATTTAACTCTAAAACCTATGCCCAATATTGTGTCTCCCAGATTAGGAGTTTCTTTTAAACAGCACTTAATGTGTCATCCACAACTGTGTCCAACGTTCAACAGAAACCTCCTTTGTACGCTTGAATGTATTTTTACCCGAATACTGGAAGAGCTGCAATAACAGGCGGCAAAGAGCGCCAGAGACCCAGGTTCAATCCTGATCTCTGGAGCTGTCTGAGTGGATTTTTCACGTTCTCCCTGAGACCTCGTGGGTTTCCTCCAGGTGCTTCAGTTGCCACAAGAATCAAGAGTGTTTTCTTACTTGTGGCAGCACAACGGGTTTCTAACACAATATTCAACAAATAATATAATAAACAAAACAAACAAAAAAAAAGTTCTATCAATAGAAAAAATACAAAGTATAGAGCAAATCACAACTAAGCCCAAAGTCCCTTATGCTACCAAGGCAGTTTGGTGTTTAGTTGAAGTTCGTAGTGTATCTCGACTTCTTCCATGAATCTGCCCCGCCAGACCTGAATGCCCGAGATTGTGGACCTCCTCGTTCATCCAAGGATTCTGGTTGGGGAACGGCGAGATGGTTTTCATGGGCAAACACTCCTCACAAATTTCCTTATGAAGTTAGTAACAACTGTAGCACATTCACTCAGGTGAGTCCTTGAACATCGCCCAGTCTTCTGACTCCAAGCAGTCCCGGAATTGTTCCTCTGCCTCCTCTGACCAGCTCTGAGCAGTCCTCACTGCTGGGGGGATGCTCTTCAGTTGCTGCCTGTATGCAGGAAAAAGCAGCACAGCAGAATGGCCGTGTTTCACGAAATGAGGGTGAGGGGAGTGATAGGCATCTTTGATTGTGGTATAGCAGTGGTCAAGGTGTTTGATCCTCTGGTGCTGCAGGAGATGTGCTGGTAGTAGTTTGGGAGAGATTTCTTCAAGCTGGCCTTGATGAAGCCCCGGCTCTGATAGGAAAGGAGTTGGGGTATGTCGTATGGCATTTACTAGACCAACAACTGCCTGGGGTGGGATGTAGACTGCGGTCAGGATGATGGAGGTGAATTCCCTTGGGAGCCAGCAGCGACAATACTTCACCATCAGGTGTGCCAGATACGGAGAGCAGGAGATGAACAGAACTGCCACATCTGAGCACCGCAAAGAGTTGACCACGAGGTAGATGCCCCCGCCTCTCCCTTTCCCTTTCCCTGATGCCTCCATTGGGCCCATGCGATGGATGGAGAAACCATTGGGCTGCATGCCAGAGTCTGGGAGCTGGAGGTGAGCCATGTCTCTGTGAAGCGGAGCACACAACATTCCCTCAGCTCCCTTTGATAAAGCAGCCTTGACCTTAAGTCCTCAACTTTATTCTCTCAGGACTGTACATTGGCCAGTAGAATGGTAGAGGTGTGGGGGGGGGGGGAGGTGGGGGGTTGTGGTACACCTGCACTGCAGCCTTGTTTGTAAATCGCCCGTCGGCCATGTTGCCGCACAACACTGAGACATCCTGGTGTTTCCTGGCACTGAACTCCTGTACCTGCGATCCCCCGCCAGGTCGGGGATTCCCCTGCTATCGGGGAATCCCTTACACACTTAGTCTGAAGAAGGGTCTCGACCCGTAACGACACCCATTCCTTCACTCCAGCGATGCTGCCTGCCCCGCTGGGTTACTCCAGCATTTTGTGTCTATCTTCCCTTAACTTCAGAGATCCATTGTCATCGGGAGATCGCAATAATGCCAATCCATTCACATGGACCAGCAGCTGTCAGTTACAGTGCTAATTTCTGCTATTTATTTTATCCAAATAAGTAGCAGGAATGTTATACCTTGCTCCATAGAATGTTGTGCTGTGGCAAAAATGTCATGTAGTATGGTGCCTATTTGTTTCACCACTCCTCCCCACCTCCACTCCCAAGAGACCTGGGGTCTGTTTAATGGCCTCTGAATATGCACTAGTGTGAGCTACGCCTCTGCAGAAGAAATAATTTGAACCCTGAGATGTGAGAAGGTTTTGGCCAGGCCATTTCTCATCTTTTTCAAGTTTCTTTTTATACCCTAATCTTTTAACCCTTTCAAATAATAATTTTTAAAGAAGAACTGCAGATGCTGGAGAAGGGTTTTTGGCCCGAAACGATATTGCTATTTTCCTACCTCCAAAGATCTGCTGCAACCCACTCACTGATTTTTCTTTCTCTCTTTTCTAACTTTTGCTACCTTGAAACAATTTTCATGTCTCAGGAACCCCTACTTAAAAAAATTATAATAGCTGTTATAATCACTTTCATCCTTTCTTCATCTTTATAAACTTAAGTTCATAAGGCTAAATGATATATTATTACGGTGTAATAAAATAATTAACATGTTTTCCCTCCAAATTTATTGAAAATGCAAAAAAAAAACCCCGGTTGAGAAACGTTGGTGTAGAGAGGGGATGAGAAAGTGGGTGGTGAATCTGTGGAATTCTTTGCCACAGAAGGCTGTGGTGGCCAAGCCAATTGATGTTTTTAAGGCAGAGACAGATTGATTCTCGATTAGTACGGGTGTCAGAGGTTATGGAGAGAAGGCAGGGGAGTGGGGTTGAGAGGGAGAGATAGATCAGCCATGATTGAATGGTGGAGTAGACAATGGACCGAATGGCCTAATTGTGCTCCTATAACTTATGAAGTTATGATAACATAGAACTGGTGTAAACGGGTGATCAATGATTGGCAAACTCAATTGGATGAAGGACCCGTTTCCACGCTCTAAACTAAACTGAACTGAACTAGACAGAGTGGAAGCTGAAACTCTGCTATTAATCCGCTTTCATAAATCTGAACAGCCTCATTCTAACATTTAATCGTCTGCAGTCTTAGCAGCAAATGAAGGCCAAGCTTTCTAAAGCACCATCAATTGATAGTAAACTATTGGCAAAACTGCTGCAATTTACCAATAGGTTTCCCTGTGTGCAGGCCCATCATCTAGGCCAGTTCTCTGTGAATGTTCTTCCTCATGTAATTATGAATGATATTATTAAATTGAAATCTGACAACATAGTTTTATGTCTTTGGATAGTAGACTTGAGACAATGACTAATAAATGTGAGTATAGATTTGAATACCACCTGGGGGCTAAGGTATCTAAATTCAGTGATTTGAAGGAAATTTGCTACCAGCTGGTCGATGCCCACCAACATGGTTGACTCTTTACTGCCATTAAGTCATTCAATTTAGGAGCGATTCGGTAGATATAAGGAACTGCAATGCAGAAATCTTGATCAAAAACACACACAGTGCTAGAGTGACTCGTCAGGTCAGGCAGCATCTTTGGAGAGCAAGGTTTACTGGCGTTTCGGGTTGGGACACTTCTTCAGTCCAGCGTTTGTGTTTTTGTCGCAGTGATTAGGGGTGGATTGCAATGGCTACAATCTATGAATGAGTACAAATTACCTGCCTTTAAAAGAAACTATTCATGTTTCCATTTTTGTCATAGTGAAACAGAGTGGAAACAGGCCCTTCGGCCCAACTTGCCCACACATGTTCCAGTTACACTTAGTCCCACCTGCCTGCGCTTGGTCCATATCCCTCCAAACTTATCCTATCCATGTACCTGTCCAACTGTTTCTTAAACATTGGCTTAGTTCCAGCCTCAACTACCTCCGCTGACAGCTTGTTCCATACACCCACCACCCTTTGTGTGAAAAGGTTATCCCTCAGATTCCTATTAAATCTGTTCCCCTTCACCTTGAACCTGTCGAGGATATTCAACCTGGTGCATTTTCAGCCTACTAATTGTTATCTAATCTCCTCTGATTCTGAATCACTGTGCAAGTTGGGTAGCAGCAACATTAAATGTTACCACCAATTGAAAATATGAGAAAAACTTTTTTTGCAGCCATCATTTGAAGAGATGTCCTTGGTTAAAGCTCCAGCAGTACAGACAATCACCAAAGCTGGTTGCTTGATATATTTACAAAGGATTTTTGAAACGTGCCATTATATACAAGGCCTACATATTCTAACTTGTGAACCTCATGTACAAACTCTAAATTAACTGGTTTCCAAAAATGGAGTTGCAACTCAACTTGGCACCACAACGTTGTTTGATGTATTGAACCATATGTTAACTGCAATAATTTAGGTGCCACAAATGTTCCAATGTCCAGTGGGATTCATATTAATGTCATTATTGTAAAGTGAAATCTCCGTTAATATTACCACATCCCCTGCACATTATTATCCATGCTGGTTTCATCTCATTTATTTAAAACAAATACAAAGCAAAATGGTGAATAAAAATACACAGAGGAATACAGAATTTTAAGTCTTTGTATTTTGGATTAGAATTTTGGTTTTATGTGCTAAATAATATTTAAGTATGGAGAATCATCCCTTGCTTCACACAGAATTGCAAGCATCCACTGCACAGCTGTTTCCTCTTCAATCGTTTGGAGAAATAGGAATGTGAATGAAATTCCAACATTCATTAAAGTATGGGGCAGCACGGTGGCGCAGCTGTAGAGTTGCTGCCTTACAGCACCACAGTCCGATCCTGACTACGGGTTCCATCTGTGCGGAGTTTGTACGTTCTCCCTGTGACCACGTGGGGTTTCTCCGGGCGCTCCGGTTTCCTCCCACATTCCAAAGTTTGTAGGTTAATTGGCTTCGGACAAAATTGTAAATTGTCTCCAGTGTGTAGGATAGTGCGAGCGTACAGGAATCTCTGGTCAGCGTGGAATCGGTGGGCCGAAGGGCCTGCTACCACGATGTATCTCGAAAGTCTAAAGTTTTTAAAAAAACCTGAGGACAAACAAATGTATTTATCGCTTGAGGTATCTTTCTTTTTAAAGGGTGAGATCTCATCCCTTCAAGGATTTATAAGTGAGAGTTGCCTTTTCTATTATATTCTCCCCAAACTGAGGGTTGACATATTCTTTCTGGATGCGGATGGTGGACTATGAAGGGGAGGATCAGTGCCTGGGAGTGGTCTGTGAGCTCACCTCCTGTGCCCTTTCAAGGTCGACTGAAGTGAGGCGCACAAAGGTGGATGGGTCCCTGCGGGAGGCGATAATGATGCGTTTGCAGTGAGGTGTCGGTGCAGTGGGCTGCTGGAGGCTCCACTGCAGCTGAGGGGTCACGTAGATCGAATGCCTCCCAGAAGTTGGACAAGGTGCAGATGGGGCGCAGCCTGCAACAACTGCATGGAGCGGCGGAGTGGCGGTGGAAGGTACCCACAGCATCGCCAGACCAGGCTGACCCATACATCTCTGCTCTAGTGCCATAGCCAGGATAACAGGCCTTTAAAGTCAAGATGAAACTCAATATTTATAAGAACTGAGAGTCACAGTTTGGAAACAGGCCATTTGGCCCAACTTGCCCTCACCGGGAAACATGTCCCAGCTACACTTGTCCCACCCGCCCGTATTTAGTCCACATCCCTACAAACTTGATAGATGAAAGCTACAAGTTAGCACCAGAAACATGGTGACTCTTGGTGTACTGCCTCAGAAGAAATCTACTACATTTTACACCACAATCGGTGCACACTTTTATTTATGTATGATTGTGCTTATGTACAGTATGATTTTACTGGACTACATGGAACACAAAGCAATTCAATGTAACTAGGTACACACGACAATAACGTAACTATTGAACATCTTGTCGATTAATAATATGTTGATTTTGTTGAGCTCCAATTAGACTTCTGTGTTTTCTAAATTCACATTACAGAATATTAACTCGGGAATACATCTAATTTCTGAATAAAAACTCTTATTACGAAAGTTAATAAAATATAACAATTAAAATCAAATTGCCATTTTAAAGAATTTGCCACCATGTTGTTATCCTGCATTGTACAATTAAAACTTCTGCACGTTCCTTTACCTGTGAAATCAAATTCAACCACCACACCAAACTTGGCAGAGAAAATGTAAAAATAAAGTTTCTTTTCTCTGAGCACTTTCCCAGCATTGGCATGTTTCTTGCAATAATATCAGGAACAATCTTAATTTTCATCTTGGTGATTTTTGGCGATTTTTTTTGCCGACTGCCAGCATAATTGACTGAAGTATCAGGGCACCAAAACATTTGCAGCGTGATGCGGCGGTGATGCGGCGTTGTGACGTATGACGCACGATGTTTTTTCAAGTGTCGCAACATTTTTTTTTTGTCGCCGCTGGATTTTGAAATGTTCAAAATCTTTTGGTGACACTTATATAGCGCCGGCAGTTGCCGAGGAAAATCGCCAAGTGGGACAGGCCCTTAAAACATAGAGCCTAATACTCTCAGCCATGTTCTTCCTTCACTCTTAAACTAGTTGTAAATTGTTCTTCAAATCATGCTCTTTCTGGGGAGTCAGACTTCTTCTGTGGAATTCAGAGATGGAGCATCATCATTTATTATCTGTACATTTTTCATCTTGATTCAAATTACCTGTAATGTATTACATTGTATAACCTATTACATTGCTGAGTGGCACTGCACAAATCACTCGTATCATTGAAAAAAATGCAGATGTTGATAATCTAAAACAAAAACAGAAATTGCTCAAAATACTCATCAAGATTAAGACAAATCTGTGGGGAGAGAATCAGAGTCTATGTTTCAGACTCACGACTAATGTTCTGATAACAATGAACCAATATAAAACTGTTCAATATAATGAAGACACAATGAAGGAACTACTGGTGGTTTGATGCTGCTATATAAAAAAATGCAAAGTGCTGGAGTAATTCAGCAGGTTAGGCTGCAACCTGGATTGATGACGTTTCAGTTGAGATCTTTTTCTGACCATGATTTCACCTTATCATCTCTAATCTGTGTTCACCCATCTGATAATCAACCCCCCCCCCCCCCACACACACACACACACTTGCATCCACCTATCACTTGATAAGCTTTGTCCCATCCCCACCTCTTTCCAGCCTTTTTTCCCTTAAATACAATCATAGGCCCGACCCAAAACATTACCTATCCATATCCTCCAGAGATGCTGCCTGACAAAGGGATTTACATGAGTCACTGCCTCAAAATGGCAGCAAGCTTCATCAGAGCCCCACACCACCCTGGCCACACACTCATTTCATTCCTGCCATCGGGAAGCAGGTGCAGGAGCCTGAAAACTGTAACATCCAGGTTCAGGGACAGCTTCTTCCCTGAACCAATCAGGCTCTTAAACACTGCAACCTCCAGATAAGCTCTGAACTACATAGACTTGAGGGTACACAAAATTGCTGGGGAAACTCAGCGGTGCAGCAGCATCTATGGAGCGAAGGAAATAGGCGACGTTTCGGGCCGAAACCCTTCATAGACTTGAGGGCATTGGTTTTGTCATTGCATTATTACCGTTTGTTTGTTTGTTTGTTTGTAATATCTATATGTGTGTATATGTGTGTATATGTGTGTATATATATGTGTGTGTGTGTGTGTGTGTGTGTGTGTGTGTGTGTGTGTGTGTGTGTGTGTGTGTGTGTGTGTGTGTGTGTGTGTGTGTGTGTGTGTGTGTGTGTGTGTATATACATGTGTGTGTGTGTATGTGTATACAACTTTTCGTTTATTATATTGTTTACAGTGTACTATGTTTACATATTCTGTTGAGCTGCTGCAATTAAAAATTGTATTTGTTCTGTTTGGGACATACGAACAATGAAACACTCTTGACTTACACTTACTTGGGGCAGTTGTATTCCCCATTTACACTCACCTGATGCAGTACGTTACACAAGCTCCCACTGACAGCAGGCAGATTAGCAACATCACGCAGACAGTTATAACCACATTACGCTTCTTCTCTTCCTCGACACGGCGCAGTTCCCACCACTGTAGGTCACTGTACCCACACCGCTCTCCCACGTAACCCTTTGGACAGCTGTTAAAAAGCAGAAAACCGGTGAGGAGCGAGGACGTGGAATACCTGCATCTTACGTCAAGACACATGGTGCACATAAGATCAATACAGCAGGTCATATCTGAATTTTGCCATCAATTCAGTGTTGGACAGTAAAATGGAAACACAATGTACTGCATAAAACAAAAGTGTTGGAGTAACTCAGCAGGTCAGAGTCTGATGAAGGGTACTGATCTGAAACAGGCACAAAGTGCTGGAGTAACTCAGCAACTCTGACAGCACCTCTGCAGAATATGTTGCCTATCCATGACCTCCAGAGATGCTGCCTGACCCGACGAGTTACTCCAGGGTTGGGCAGTGTGGTAGCCGCTCTTCTGCCTGGTCTGCCCCGGAGTTGTACGAGCCACTCTGTATACCTGTTGGGGGTTGGGTTATCAGGTTAATGGGTCACCTGGTTATCAATTTGCAAAGTGTAGGAAGGAACTGCAGATGCTGATTCAAACCGCAGATGGACACAAAAAGCTGGTGGACAAAAGGAACGGGTGATGTTTCAGGTCAAAACCATTCTTCAGATTGAGAATCAGGGGAAAGTTAAAAGATATAGACGGTTATATAGAGAGATATAGACAAAATCAATTAAAGGTATTCACATTCCTGTTTAATAGTGGGATCTATTTTTTGGCTGATTACACCTTGGCCATCTTTTAGCTCTGAGGCACCAAGTGAGATGTGATGACTTTGTTATTCGTCACTAAATTTAAAAAAAAAGCAAATAGCACGTGGCAACACTGCCCTCTACTGTGAATTCATTCCAAAAAAGATATTGGCATCAGCAAACATCCACAGACCATGGAGCATGAAGGTAAACCTGTGATCAAGATCCTAGTCAGGTTTTCCAGCAGTTCAGCATCAGTTTTCTTTTTACATTTTTCAAATAATGACATCTAAACTACGTCTAAATGGTGTAATTTTTCTGATGGAATAATAATAATAATATCTTTTATTGTCATTGCACATAAGCGCAATGAGATTTGGTATGCAGCTTCCAACCAATGTCATAACATAAATAACTAATAAAATTTGGATTTAGATATCGATATCGATATCCCGAGAACATGGATTGTAAAAAGAACTGTAAAACAGTCAAAACTGTTCAAGTGCATATGTGAAAAAATGGACAAGCTGGATGGATTCAGTCATCAATGACAAGCTGGATGGATTCAGTCATCCCTCATCGGTTCAGTGTTTCATTCCCATGTTAGCCATGTCTGAATCTTATTTGCCCTCTCCTTCAGATTAATGTCACTCTCCTTCCACCTTCAATACAACTGTTTTTCAGTTATTTTCCCAGTGCCCTTATGAAATGTCCAAACCATCTAACCCTCTGTGTCCTCCACTGCAACCCCCACTTTATTTCTTGTAAATCTATATTACTAAAACTCTGATCTTGACCGCTTTTGGCCCACTGTGCTGCTATTTCCGACAGAACGCCGCCACCTACGGCCGTCATTTTTGGCCACCTCGCTCAGAGCCCCCCTCCGCCTTAAAGGAGCAGAGGATTTTTCCTAACGATGACAAATCAGAGAGATATTAATGTTTTTTTTTAAATTCACCATTCTCTCTGCTCACCCTGCTGGAGGGAGGGGGAGGGACTATAAAACCAGGAAGTGGTGTGCCTCACTCAGTCTCTTCAATATGGATGAAGCCAAGGGTCACGTCTCTCTGAGCTCTGAATAACACTGAACAAATATCTACATAACTGTGAGTCCCCTTAATGTGGTTTGAAAATGAAAATATGGTTTGTTTGAAGTAAAAAGGCACTGCCTGCAAATGGTTGTTTGGGTGCTTTGGCTTGAAGTTAAAAGGCATTTCTTACTGCAAATGGTGGCTTAGGTGTGGCTTGAAATTGAAAGGCACTACTTACTGCAAATGGTGGCATGAGTTGAAAGGCACTACATACTGCAAATGGTGGCTTGGGAGCTTTGGCTTGAAGTTGAAAGGCACTACTTCCTGCAAATGATGGCTTGGGTGTGGCTTGAAGTTGAAAGGCACTACTTACTGCAAATGGTGGCTTGGTTGCTTAGGCTTGAAGTTGAAAGGTACTACTTACTGCAAATGGTGGCGTGGTGTGGCTTGGGTGTGGCTTGAAGTTGAAAGACACCACTTACTGCAAATGGTGGCATGAAGTTGAAAGGCACTAGTTACTGCAAATGGTGGCTTGGGAGCTTTGACTTGAAGTTGAAAGGCACTACTTCCTGCAAATGATGGCTTGGGTGTGGCTTGAAGTTGAAAGGCATTACTTACTGCAAATGGTGGCTTGGGTGCAATGGCTTGAAGTTAAAAGGCATTACTTACTGCAAATGGGGGCGTGGGTGCATTGGCTTGAAGTTGAAAGGCACTACTTACTGCAAATTGTGGCTTGAAGTTGAAAGGCACTTCTTACTGCAAATGGTGGCTTGGGTGTGGCTTGAAATTGAAAGGCACTACTTACTGCAAATGGTAGCATGAAGTTGAAACGCACTACTTACTGCAAATGGTGGCTTGGGTGCTTTGGCTTGCAGTTGAAAGGCAGTACTACTGCAAATGGTGGCTTGGGTGCAATGGCTTGAAGTTGAAAAGCATTACTTACTGCAAATGGTGGCATGAAGTTGAAAGGCACTACTTTCTGCAAATGGTGGCTTGGTTGCTTTGGCTTGAAGTTGAAAGGCACTACTTACTGCAAATGGTGACGGGACCTTTGACTTGAAGTTAAAAGGCATTACTTACTGCAAATGGTGGCGTGGGTGCATTGGCTTGAAGTTGAAAGGCACTACTTACTGCAAATGGTGGCTTGGTTGCTTTGGCTTGAAGTTGAAAGGTACTACTTACTGCAAATGGTGGCGTGGTGTGGCTTGGGTGTGGCTTGAAGTTGAAAGACACCACTTACTGCAAATGGTGGCATGAAGTTGAAAGGCACTACTTACTGCAAATGGTGGCTTGGGTGCTTTGGCTTGCAGTTGAAAGGCAGTACTACTGCAAATGGTTGTTTGGGTGCTTTGGCTTGAAGTTAAAAGGCATTTCTTACTGCAAATGGTGGCTTGGGTGTGGCTTGAAATTGAAAGGCACTACTTACTGCAAATGGTGGCATGAAGTTGAAAGGCACTACTTACTGCAAATGGTGGCTTGGGAGCTTTGGCTTGAAGTTGAAAGGCACTACTTCCTGCAAATGATGGCTTGGGTGTGGCTTGAAGTTGAAAGGCACTACTTACTGCAAATGGTGGCTTGGTTGCTTTGGCTTGAAGTTGAAAGGTACTACTTACTACAAATGGTGGCGTGGTGTGGCTTGGGTGTGGCTTGAAGTTGAAAGACACCACTTACTGCAAATGGTGGCATGAAGTTGAAAGGCACTAGTTACTGCAAATGGTGGCTTGGGAGCTTTGACTTGAAGTTGAAAGGCACTACTTCCTGCAAATGATGGCTTGGGTGTGGCTTGAAGTTGAAAGGCATTACTTACTGCAAATGGTGGCTTGGGTGCAATGGCTTGAAGTTGAAAGGCATTAACTAAAAATGATGGCTTGGGAGCTTTGACTTGAAGTTGAAAGGCACTATTACTGCAAATGGTGGCTTGGTTGCTTTGGCTTGAAGTTGAAAGGTACTACTTACTGCAAATGGTGGCGTGGTGTGGCTTGGGTGTGGCTTGAAGTTGAAAGACACCACTTACTGCAAATGGTGGCATGAAGTTGAAAGGCACTACTTACTGCAAATGGTGACTTGGGACCTTTGACTTGAAGTTAAAAGGCACTACAGCAAATGCACTTACTTCCTGTTTGCACTATATATTGATTTTAGATAAAACGCTACCACTTACGGCTATGATTTTTGGCCATCTTACTCAGTCCCCCTCCGCTGAGCAGGTGCAGAGAATTCTTCCCATCAATGAAAAATATAAGTGTTATTAGTTTTTTTTTAAATGTTGAGAATCTCTCTCCTGTCAATCACTCCATGAAAGCCACACCTTTTCCGGTGTGGGGGGGGGGGGGGGGGGGGTTATAAAACCCAGAAGTGTGGGTGTGGCTCAGTCTATGCATGATGGGGGAGGGAGAGGTCACGACTCTGTCTGAGCTGTGAATCAACTGAACACACTGATTTTCTACTGAACTGTGAGTTTGGTGTTTTGTGTGGTTTTATGGTGGTTTCACCCTGCATGAAATGGTATGAAGCTGCATTTGAATTTGGTGGCCTTGCACCCTGCTTGAAATGGAATAAAACTGCACTTGAATTTGGTGGCCTTGGATCCAACTTGAAGTGGTATGAAACTGCACTTGAATTTGGTGGCCTTGCACCCTGTTTGAAGTGGTTGGAAACTGCACTTGAATTCGGTGGCCTTGCACCCTGCTTGAAGTGGTAGGAAACTGCACTTGAATTTGGTGGCCTTGCACCCTGCTCAAAGTGGTAAGAAATTGCACTTGAATTTGGTGGCCTTGCACTCTGCTTGAAATAGTAGGAACATGGATTTGAATTTGGTGGCCTTGCACCCTGCTTGAAAAGGAATTTCAAGGAATAGTCATGAGTCAACTGCCAGCCCACCAGCCGTGAGTGAGCTGCCAGCAGATCAGGCTTGAGGGACTGAGCTGCCACCCCAAGAACCCATAACAGCACTCCAGAAAGCCCCCCTACTGGCCACAAATATTGGAATTGGTGGAGAGGTGAAATATTGCGCCGGGGGACCAGCCCTCCCGTGTGAACATGGGACCCAACGGGTCCCACTTAGTCTAGTATTAACTAAAAACTATGTTAACAACACATTGGTTTCTTTGGGAAACTGTACTTCTGTAAGTTGGCAGTCTTATTAAAATAGCTAAATGTTGCCCAAAATAAGTTCCTTAATGACTATCTCCAGTTGCCAGTTGCCAGCTGTGAATGACCTGATTTTTTTGTTTTTTTGTTGTTGTTTTTTTTGTTTTTGTTTTTTTGTTTATTTTATTTAAGTTAATACAGTACAAAACAGTACAGTGGAACCTAATTTTAGGTGCCAACTATGTCATACCGTAATCCATTCTATGTACAACCTCTACTTTTATGTTTTGAGAAGTGAAAGACAAGAAAAAGAAAACAATAGAAAGGGGAAAAATAGATGGTAGAGAATAGAAAAACGTGAAGTGTGTATATAAAAAAAGAAAAGAAAAAGTAGAAAGTAGAAATAGGGGAGCAGGCCCCTTAAAAGAGAAATTTTCAAATCTTTATTCGGAGATGTAGATCTATCCGCGTCATGAACTGAAATCAGCAATCCTTATGAATCACATGATTCCAAAAAGTCGATAAAAGGAGACCAACTCCTTAAGAATTAAGACTATTAGTCGGAGTCTCATTTCTTCAAGGCGTGCTATGTCCATCATATTCCTAATCCACATTTTAATGTGGTATGGTTGTATTTTAATGTGGTATGGTTGTATTTTTTCCAAATTTAAGTATCAATTTCTTTCCAATTATTAACCCATAATTAAAAAAAACATTTTGGTCTTTATTTAAATTGATATCTTCTACTATTATTCCAAATATAATCCATTCCGTTTTAGGTTCTATTGTGGACTTAAAAAGCTTTGTAAATATATCAAATATATCACTCCAAAATTTATTCAACTTTGTACATCCTACAAATGAATGTGTTATATTAGCGTTTTGAAACAAACATTTATCGCATCTGGGAGAGGCGTTTGGATAAAATGTATTCAACCTCGTTTTTGAATAATATAGTCTATGTAATAATTTGAATTGAATTAAATTATGTCTTGCATTAATAGAACAGTTATGTGTGTTCATCAGATACTTTTCCCATCTATCCTTCGAGATCTTTATCATTAGCTCATGTTCCCAATCTTCTCTTAGTGCTTCTGTTGAGGGTAATTCTCTATTTAATTTATTATTATAAAAATATGATATTAGTTTTTGTGAATCAGCCTTAATATTCATTGCTTCTTCTAAAGGGTCTAAAAATATATTTTGAAATCTATGTATATATTTCTTCATAAAGTCACATATCTGTATATATTTAAAATATTGATTATCCTTCAGTTTAAATTTTAATTTTAAATGTTGAAATGATAACAGTTTGCCCAATTCATACATATCCCCTACTTTCCTAATCCCCAGTCTATCCCATTGTTGATATGTTTTGTCGATGAGAGATGGTTTGAATGCGGGATTGTTCAATAGTGGGGTTAGTACTGATAGATTATTTAATTTCAAGGATACTTTTATTTGTTTCCAAATTCTTATTGTATTGTGAATAATTGGGTTCTTCTTATATATTATACTATTCAATTTTATCGGTGAGAGCAAGGTCGTTCCTATATCGTGCGGATAGCACTCCTCTTTCTCCATTCTTATCCACTCCAACTGCTGAGTGGAACTATCCAACCAGTACATTATGTTCTTAATATGCACTGCCCAGTAGTAATACGTAAAGTTAGGTGATGATAAACCCCCAACTTCTTTAGGTTTACACAAATGCTTTCGTTGAATTCTGTGTGCTCTGTAATCCCATATAAAATTAGTGATAGTAGAATTTAAGAGAGAGTTAGATAGAGCTCTTGGGGCTAGTGGAATCAAGGGATATGGGGAGAAGGCAGGCACGGGTTATTGATTGGGGACGATCAGCCATGATCACAATGAACGGCGGTGCTGGCTCGAAGGGCCGAATGGCCTCCACCTGCACCTATTTTCTATGTTTCTATGTTTACATTTTTTTTAAGTTCATAGAGTCATAGTCATACAGCATGAAAACAGACCAAACTTGTCCATGCCCGACCAAAGATGCCCCATCCCAGTCAGCCCGCGTTTGACTCACATCGTCCTAAACATTTCCTATCCACGTACCTGTCCATACCAAGTTCCTTCATATTTTTTAATGTGGCAAAACTCATGAAAGTTGCCAGCCTCTGACTGTGCTCCACGAACTATGAGCATAGTTTGCGGGGCCATAGTAATGATTTGGAATCTTGTAATCCGGTCTCTCCCCAGTTTTGTGATGCTCGAGCATAAACAAACTCCAGGAGGAACTCAGCGGGTCAGACAACATGTGTGGAAGGAACTGGACCCATGCCGTTTCAGAAGTGGGACCCTTCTTCAGACTTGTCTCTCCATTTTGTAAAGCCAGAGCTGCTTTGGGCAAATTGGATTGGATTTGTAGGAAAGAACAGCAGATGCTGGTTTAAATTGAAGGTAGACACAAAATGCTGGAGTAACTCAACGGGACAGGCAGCATCTCTGGAGAGAAGGAATGGGTGACATTTTGGGTTCGAGACCCTTCTTCAGGCTGATGTCAGGGGAGTGGGAGGGGCGGAGATAAAATGTAGTCGGAGACAGTAAGACTGGTGGGAGAACTGGGAAGGGGGAGGGGATGGAGAAAGAGGGAGAGCAAGGGCTATTTGAAGTTGAGAAGTCAATGTTCGTACTGCTGGCGTGTAAGCTACCCAAGCGAAATATGAAGTGCTGTTCCTCCAATGTGCGCTGGGCCTCACTCTGACAATGGGGGAGGCCCAGGACAGAAAGGTCAGATTGGGAATGGGACGAGTTGACCAGTGAGTTGCGGAGGGAACAGTCTCTGTGGAATGCAGAAAGGGGTGGAGATGGGAAGATGTGGCCAGTAGTGGGATCCTGTTGGAGGTAGCAAATGTGTTGGAGGATTATATGCTGTAAATTGGGCAAAATGGATCCTGAACCAATACAAGATGATTTGGAGAATTTGTCCAATTAATACGTAGTCATATCACCACCTTTTTCCTTCCATTAATCATCAATGGTTCATCGGTTCCTTTATTATCAAGTGTACCAAGGTACAGTGAAATTATTTTGTTTCCGTCTTGTGGTTTATAAGTCTGCTGCTCATTCTTTATTTCTTTAGACTTAATTACCGTTGCAAGGAGATGCTTCTACCTTTGGCCTCCCGGGCTATTTATCTAACTCCATATATGCTATCAAACCCCTTTGTAACCTCCACTTTATTTCTTGAGGGAATAAACTAAAATGTCCCTTTTGTTCAAGTTGTTTTACTGGTCACATTGCTTTGCGCTTGGCTTGTATTCACTTCCCATGCTCAAAAAGTGCTCTTCCTTCCAGGAGTCAGACGTGACTCACTTGGTTGGAGTCTCACTGCAGCCCAGAAAGGTTGTCGATTCAAGTCACATTCAAGAGAATTGAGCACAAAATCAAGGCTTACACCTAGGGAATGCCTCATTATTGAAGGGACTGCCCTTCAGATGTCTGATTAAAACTGAGGCTATTTCTGTCTCCTCATGTTTGATGTAAACAGTTCTACGGTTTAATTTATTGTCACGTGTACCAATGTACAGTGAAAAGCTTTTGTGCATGCTGACCAGTCGGCAGAAAGACATATACATAATTACAATCGAGCCATTTTACAATGATTTGATACATGATAAGCAAATAAAGTTTAGTGTAAAGTAAATCCAGCAAAGTCTGATCAAGGACAGTCTTAGAGTCACCAAAGAGGTAGATAGCAGTTGAGCACTGCTCTCTGGTTGTGGTAGAACGATTCAATTGCCTGATAACAGCTGGGAAGAAACTGTCCCTGAATCTGGAGGTGTGTGTTTTCACACTTCTATACCTTTTGCCTGATGGGAGAGGGGAGAAGAGGGAGTGGCCAGGGTGCGACTCATCCTTGATTATGCTGCTGGTCTTGCCGAGTCAGTGTGAGGTGTAAATGGAGTCAATAGATGGGAGGTTGGTTTGTGTGACGGTCTGGGCTGCGTCCGCAATTTGCGATCCCAAGAGACGACTTCGGAAAAAAATCCTTGAAAATATATTTGGGATTTGTCATTCAACTAATCACATTATTGTTGGGAACAACCTCCCCAAGTGTGAATATTCACCACCCTTATGACAGTTCACAAAATTATACCATTGCTGCAAAAAATTAAAGGTTATGAAAAAGAATACCTGAATTCAAGTATTTCATTCTCTTCCATAAAATGTGCTGCATTTTTATTTAGTTATAAGGGTTGACATTTCCTTTATGTTTTCTGTTTGCTGTTACAGTTATAAGAGACATTGGTGAGGCCATATTTAAGGTATTGCATTCAGTTTTGATCACCCTCTTATCGAAAAATATGTTCTTAAGCTGGAAAGGGTGCAGAGAAGTTTTACTAGGATGTTGCCTGGACTCGAGGGCCTGAGCTATAGAGAGAGGTTGGCAGGCTAGGACTTTATTCCTTGGAGTGCAGGAGAATGAGGGGTAATCTTATAGAGGTGTATAAGATCATGAGAGGAATAGATGGAGTAATGGGAACCTGAGGGGCAACGTTTTTGCACAAAGAGCTGTCAGGAAATGGAACGAGCAGCTGGAGGAGGTGGTTGAGGCAGGTACTATCACAATGTTTAAGAAAAATTTGGACAAGTACATGGATAGGTTTAAAGGAATAGGGGCCAAATGCAGGCAGGGGGGACTATTGTAGTGGGGGAACACTGTTCGGACGAAGGGCCTGTTTCCATGCTGTATGACTCTATGCTCCTGCTCAGCATACCATTTTACATTTTATGCTTAAAGATATCAACAGCGCATCGCCGATTTTATTTACTTGCATGAAACTGTTGCTATCTCAGCAAAATGTGTGCAAATCCCTCCGTTCAGACAGAAGCCCTCGTGTGAAAGTGGACAGTTCATCTCGTGATTCTCCAGCATACTTGTAGTTGTTTCATCTGTGTTGCTCCTGGTAGTAACTTCTGTTGAACTTTCAGTGGTCGGCGCAGAGCTGATCACACCTGAACAAATTACAAAATATTTCATTCCTTAAATAGTCTGATGTTGCAAGCAGCATTGTTGCTGCAAAACAAAGGAATTAGTATTTCATTTGACATGTGCGCCTATCCTTGCTTGTCACTGAGGAGGTGAAGGTGAGCTGACCTCCTAAAGGGCCTGTCCCACTGCGGCGACCTAATCTGAGAGTTCAGACGAGTTTGCCCTCGACTCATACTCGCAGCATGGTCGACACAAAGTCCTAGGAGGTCTTTGTAACTCTCCTTCATACTCGAGAGTAGTCCCCGCGTACTCGAGGCTTCAGTTAGATCGCGGCGTATTTTTTAACATGTTGAAACATGACCGCGAGTAAAAAAAGGTCGCCATGGAAAATATCGATACTTTTTTACTCGTAGGTTTAGTCGAAGTAGGTCGTAGTAGGTCGGCATGTTAGTCGTACGTAATCGAGGGTAGTCGAAGGTAATTGAAGGTAGTCAAAGGTAGTCGTAGATAGTCTTCAACATAGTCAAAGGGAGGTCGAAGGAGATCAAAGGAGGTCGTCTTCACTCTCCACTATTCGGTGTCCAATTTTCCTGAAACTAGTCGATGCTAGTGTTCAACATAGTCGAAGGAGGTCGAAGGGGGTCTTCTACATAGTCGAAGGAGGTCTTCAACGTGACACTTTTTCAAACTCTCCTAAACTCTTCTAAACTCGCCAATTAGGTCACCGCAAAGGGACAGCCCCTTTAAACCATTGCAATCACTGTGAGGAAGGTAGTCATATAGTATTGATGGATGAAGAACACAGACTTTGATACAGTGATAAGGAAGGAACGAATGTGATGCATGACCAAAGAGTGGCAGTGTGGAACCTGGAGTCATGGTGAGGTATAGCATAGAAACAGATCACTGGTTGGCATGGACTCGGTGGGCCGAAGAGCCTGTTTCCACATTGTATCTCTAAAGTCTAAAGTCCAAAAACGAAGGCAGGTATTGCGGCAACATATGGTGGCACAGCGGCAGAGTTGCTGCCTTACAATGCCCAGGGAGCAAGGTTCGATCCTGACTACGGGTGCCAACTGTACAAAGTTTATACGTTCTCCCCGTAACCTGTGTGGGTTTTCTCCGGGTGCTCCGGTTTCCTCCCACGCTCCAAAGATGTACAGGTTTGTAGGTTAATTGACTTTGATAAAATGGTAAATTGTCCCTAGTGTGTTGGATAGTGTCATTGTGCGGGATCGGTGGTCGGCGTGGACCCGGTGGGCCAAAGGGCCTGTTTCTGTGCTGTATCTACTAAACTAAACTAATGGTCCTTCAGCCCCCCATGTCCATGCAAACTTTCAACCATCTATTTACACTCATCCTACGGTAAACCCATTTGTAATTCCCACAACATTCCCATCAATTTTCCCCAGATGGTATCACTCATGTACATATTAAAGGGGAAATTTACAGTGACCAAATAACCTGACATCCTGCATAAGCATTCAGGGGAAACCCACAAAGTGACATGGAGAATGTGCAAACTCCTCAAACCCAACACTCACAATTAGGATTGAACCCACCTCTTCGATAAAATTAGTGGATAATGGAAATCATAACAATTTTTCCAAAACAGTTGTATTCAGGCTGTATGTGATCAAATGAGTGAATCTTTCAAAAATCTTATAAAGAATTTATAGATAATCCTGCATCTGCTTATGCGTGCATGCAGACACAGGCATGCACATACAATGAAACGCGCACACATACATAGATGCACACACACATACACACATACACACATGTACACATACACACAGACGTGCGCACACAAAGAGCCATGCGCATCCAGACAGACACATACACAGGCGTACACACAGACACAGACACACACGCACAAACGCGCACACACACACAAACGTTCACATACACAGAGGCACAGGCACACACAGACACACACACAGGCCCACACACGCACACAGGCACACACACACAGACAGGCACACACACACAGACAGGCACACACACACAGACAGGCACACACGCAGACAGGCACACACACACACACACACATAAGAACCACATACACCAATAGATAACAAGATGTTTTGTGAAAATCTAAAGTTTAACATCCCTAAATAACATAACGGACTCATTGAGTGAAAAGCTTGCATACTTACGTAAACAATGATACCCTGTCCCTATAAATCCTCCGTAACATGTACAGGTGTAACTTCCATCTGTATTGGTGCAGATAGCATTTTCATCACAGCTATGCACCCCAGTTTTACATTCATTAATATCTGAAAAGCCAACAAAATACATCATTTTAGAACGTATCATTAATGTGATTTATCAGTATTATATTCATATCTGATTTAATTTATAGGTTTCATTTCAAATTGATGGCAAGCTTTAACAAGCTTGTTAATACATGAAGCCCGACACAGACAGGAAATTAACTCAAGATAGAAACTCTTGAATACGGGCATGAGAAATATTAAAAATGGGTCATTCGCACTCTCATACCTGCTCTCACATTCAGTAGGATGATAGCTGATGCTTTACTTCAATGCTATTTTCCTGAGCTTATATCCCCTTAGTATCCAAATCCGATCAATGTCTTTCTTGTATATATTCAACAACAGAGCCTGACGAAGGGTCTCGACCCGAAACGTCACCCATTCCTGCTCTCCAGAGATGCTGCCTGTCCCGCTGAGTTACTCCAGCATTTTGTGTCTATCCACAGTCTTTGGTATGTTGGAGGAAACCAGGGTACCAGGGGGAATAACCCATATGGTCACCGGGAGAACATGCGAACTCCGCATAGACAGCACCTGTTGTGAACCCTGGAAGCTGGTGCTCTGAGGTATAATTTGTCAAAGTAGAGCTGATTGAAGAGGTTCTATTAATGTGCACATTACTGGCTACCTTGCACTAAACATTATTCCCTTTATCATGTATCTGTACACTCTGAATGGCTCGATTGTAATCATGTATTGTCTTTCTGCTGACTGGTCAGTATGCAACATAAGCTTTTTACTGTACCTCGGTACACGTGACAATAAACTATGTATCTCTCTATAGAGCCACCAAGGCCTTCTCAGGCAGGGAACTAAAAGATCATTATTTATAGGGGGTATTAAGAAATAAAAATCTCTGTCCCCAGTGGTTGACCCCTTATTTTGAGAAAACATTATGCTTGCAACTCACCCAAGAGGTATGAACAATTTTTTGTTATGCCTTCATACATTTAAGAGTGGTCAAGGAAAGAGCGTTCACGTCGCGGTCCTGTTTCCACAAATATTTCCACCACCACGCACAAGAAGCGACAAGACAGACACCATTGTATGCAGTTTCCGATAAGTGTGTTCAGCTCAGGCTGAACAACTTCTAATCTTGTGTGTGGACTCGATAAGAAGAAGATACATTTAAGTGTTTAAAGAAAAGCACACAAGCATTTAAGAGGCTTTTACTTAGGCACATGAAAACACTGGGTATGGAGGGATGCAGATCAAATTCACACTGAAGAGAATAGTTTAATTTGGCATCACGTTTGACACAGACATTGTGGGCTGAGGACTTGTTCCTATGCTGCACCGCTCTAAGTGTAGGAAGGAACTGCAGATGCTTCTGGAGTCGACTATGTTGAAGACTAGCTTCGACTAGCTTCGGGAAATTGGACAGCGAATATTGGAGAGTGAAGACGACCTCCTTCGATCCCCTTCGACCTCCCTTCGACTATGTTGAAAACTATCTACGACTACCTTTGATTACCTTTGACTGCCCTCGATTACCTACGAATAACATGCCGACCTACTACGACCTACTTCAACTAAACCCACGAGTAAAAAAAATATTGTTTTTTTCCATGGCGACCTTTTTTTACTCGTGGGCATTTTTCAGCATGTTGAAAATTGGCCTAATTCTGCTCCTATCACTTATGACCTTATGAAACAAGTGCAAAATATTTGTCTGATATCTCTCATATCCTCAAACATATTTTCCCATGTCTTGACCATGTAAGGTATGATCACATTTAACTTTTCCTTTTTACTTATCCACAGAAAATGTAAGTTTGAACTAATTTCTCTTACTATCCTACCATAGTCTAATTTTTATTCTCAACACTTCGGTCTTCTTTTGCTGCAATTTGAAATATTCCAATGTTCAGATTTGCTGCTCTTTTAGGAAATAAAATAAACTTTTTCCTTCGATCTAATACAATCTTTAATTTCTACCAATAGCCAAGACTGGAGTGCTTCTCCAGTTGAGTATTTTTTCTTTAACAGGGTGACACAATGGTGTAACTGGCAGAGTTGCTGCCTCACAATGCCAGGGACCCGGGTTCAAGCCTGACGTCGGATGCTGTCTGTGTGGAGATTGCACTTTTGTCTTTGTGACTGCATGGGTTTCCTCCCACATCCCAAAAACATGTGGGTTTGTCGGTTAGGTAGCCTCTGTAAAATTGCTCTGAATGTATAGGGAGTGGATGAGGATGTGGAAAAACATAGAACTAATGTGAATCGGTAATAAGTGGACTCAGTGGGCCGAAGAGTCTGTTTCCACAGCGTACCTTTAAACTAAACTAAAATAATAGTCATGACTTTGAATCTCTGTACCAATACTTTATGTGTTAGGCATTGCTTGTTTACTGTTATATCTTTTCATGATGTTTCCCAGCATACTGTTGCCAATTCGTGCTATACGGCTTCTTAGTTTGCATTGTTCAACATAAGGCTCTGCAGTCAGAATTTTTTTAAATATATAGCATCCTATCATATTATATATCAGTGCTCATTAAAGGCCTCTTAATGATCAGATCCTCAATTAACCCTCTCATTACGCAATAACACAATATCTTGTTGGTGCCTGAACATGCTGAACTAAAACGCATCTCTTACGAACCTCATCTTCCGTACTATTAATACCAACCTGGTTTGCCATGTGTGTAGTTTAGTTTAGTTTATTGGCACGTGTACGCACAATCTCACATTAACCTACATCCTGAACAGTTCAGTTCACAGTTTATTGTCACATGGACCGTGGTACAGTGAAAAGCTTTTGTTGCATGCTAACCAGTCAGCAGAAAGACAATACATGATTACAACCGAGCCATCCACAGTGTACAGATACACGATCAAGGGAATAACATTTAGTGCAATATAAAGTCCAGTAAGGTCCGATTAGGGATAGTCCAGAGTCTGCAATGAGGTAGATAGTGGTTCAGGACTGCTCTCTAGTTGTTGGTAGCATGCTCAGTGGCCTGAAAACAGCTGGGAAGAAATGGTCTGGAAGTATGCGTTTTCACACTTCTGCACTTCTTTACCTCCGGATTGAATGTCCCTTGTGATTTCTATATTAACATCCATCTCTAATTTCCTGATCTGTGTGTAAAATCATGAAGGGAATTGATAGGGTGAATGTTCAGAGTCTTTTACCAAGGGTAGAGGAATCAAGAAACAGAAGACGGTTTATGGTGAAAGGTGCAAGATTTAATAGGAACCTAAGGGGCAACTGTTTCTCTGAGGGCCGATGGGTATATGGAACAAACTGCTAGAGGAGTAGCTGAGGCAAGTCGCATGATTGCATTTAACACTTCCACAGATACATGGGTGGAAGAGGTTTAGAGTGCAATGGAATACATTTGGGCAAATAGGAAAGCTTAAATGGGGCTCTTGTTTGGCTTGGACAAGTTGAGCCAAGGGGCCTCGTTCCATGTTGTATGGCTCTATGATTCTATGACTTTATTTATACAATGGCCAGCTTTGCTATTTTTGTACTGCCAATTCATGCCACTCATTTCTTCTGTTCCTCACTATTTCCTAACTCCGTCCAAACCGATTCTACCTCTCTATTTTCCAAACTAAGATCCTTCCTCTCTACTCCCTTCAATTAATTCTTTAAATAGCACCTAGAAAAATGTCAAACAGCTCCAATAGTTGCCATCAACAGTATCTTTGATCAGCAAAGCCAATGCAACGGAAAAAAATAAAACGTCTCACCGTAACAGAAGAGTCCATCACCACCACCACCATAACCAGGATGACATTTACAGACAAAGCTGCCCTCTGTGTTAATACAGCCTGTTCCATGTTCACTGCACAATGCCATGCCAGTAGCACATTCATCAATATCTGTAAGGACATAATATGTTACATCTTGGAAGTAACTGGTACCATCACCCCTAATGGATCTTCAGAATAAAAGGACGTTCCTTTAGGAAGGAGATGAGGGGGAATTTCTTTAGTGAATCTGTGGAATTCATTGCAACAGAAGGCTGTGGAGGACTAGTCAATGGATATTTTTAAGGCGGAGATAGATAGATTCTTGATTAGTACATGGAGTCAGGGGTTATGGGGAGAAGGCAGGAGAATGGGGTTGAGGGGGAGAGATAGATCAGCCATGATTGAATGGCGGATCAGACTTGATGGGCTGGATGGCTTAATTCTGCTCATATGAACTTATGAACCTCAGGACTGAGGAATTGGTAACTGAATCATTTCTATGGTCTAGCTAGTTTAATTTATGTAATCTGGGCTTGCTGCATAATACAGTGAAAAATAAGCCAGGTCCCGCTGAGTTACTCCAGCATTTTGTGTCATACCTTTGGTCTCAATCACATTGCACTTTCTGCAGAAACAAAGAACTGATGAGGTTGTTTTATACCAAAGATAGACACAAAGTGCTGGAGTAGCTCAGCGGGACACTAAATGCTGGAGTAACTCAGTGGGACACTAAATGCTGGAGTAACTCAGCGGGATACTAAATGCTGGAGTAACTCAGCAGGACATTAAATGCTGGAGTAACTCAGTGGGACATTAAATGCTGGAGTAACTCAGTGGGACACTAAATGCTGGAGTAACTCTGCAGGACACTAAATGCTGGAGTAACTCAGCGGGACACTAAGTGCTAGAGTAAATAAGTGGGACATAAAGTGCACGAGAAAGTCTGAAGAAAGGTCCCGATCCAAAACGTTACCCATCCTTTTTCTTCAAAGATGCTGCCAAAGTTACTCCAGCACTTTGTGTCCATCTGCACCTTCTGTAGTTTATTGATATACTTGACAAAGATGTAGACAACATAATTGAACTAGTGACTGATAAATATAAACAACATTTTATTGGACTATGGAACAGACAATGATAAGTTGGCAATAGGGCTACAGATTTAGAAGCTCTGGTGGACCTGGAGAAACTTTCCTGCAGTTTGGAAATCATTTGAAAATTCACAAACGTTATAAAATGAATGCACAATCAATATGTCACATTAATAAAACATTAAACATGGATGCATTCCATGCATTTCTTAAAATAAATCTGTTTCATGAATAAATTAAAGATCACACACAAGGACAATTAAAGTTAAGTTATTACCATTGCAATTGTTGCCATGCAGAGCAAATCCTTCCAAACACTGGCACTTAGCAATTCCTTCTGAGACAATACATCGAGCATTGAGATCACATTCCAAGACACCACAGTCATCTTGATCTTGAGAAAAGGTAAATCAAACCAACTTAATAAGGCCAATACATAATAAACCAGCTTTTAAATATCTGCATTATCTTTATTCTAAGGAATGTGTAGAAAAACACAAATCAGCCTCAAAAAGACACAAGTAAAGAGGTGAGGGTGGGATGTTTCTATTGGTATAGTCAATAACAAACAGGATAGCAAAGATAGCCCAGTATCCCCATTTCAAGCTACCACATGCTATATAGTAGATTTGTTTCAGGAACAAGAAGAAACGTTTGAATGTCTGGAAGCATGTTGAGCAAGAGCTGATGAGTGTACCCAAAATAATTGTGAAAAAAAAGTATTTTGTATTAATTTCTAATGTCCACTTGTAAATGCAATCAGTAAACAGTGATAATGTGTTTTATTGATTGAAAGATGCAGCATTAGAACATGCACTTTGGCCCACTGAGTCCATGCTAACAATTCATAATTTCATCACACCAGTTCAATATTATCCGACTTTCACTTCCACGTCGTACACACGAGGGGCAATTTACAGAGGCCAAACCGAAGTATCCGGAAGAAGCCCATGCAGTCGATGGAAGCACAGACAGCATCCAAGGTCAGGATTGAACCCAGGTCTCCGGTGCTGTGAGGCAGCAGCTCCGCCAGCTACTATGCTGTGTTTATATGTAGCTTTATATGCTATACATCGGACACAAAGGTAATTTGTTAAGTGCCACAAGCCACACATTTAATTTCAATTAACATGATCAAAGGACAAGAGTTCTGCGAATAATTCCAATAGAACTTTAATGTCTACCTGACTGGAGGCAGCCTTTATTTCACGCTTCAGTCGAAAAATGTTATTTATGATAGTAGCCATTTTGTTCAGAAGCGAACTGGTGGCATTGTATTTAAGAGCCTGGCTCACCAAGGCACTGAAGGCATGATCTCCGGACTAATACATAGAACGTCACCCAAAAAACAGAAATCCAGAAATTCAGAGTAGTGCTAGTGATGTGGAGATAGATAAGATGAAAGCTGGACCCTGACTAAACTTCTTTGGGGGACAAAGAGATCTGAGGATGTAAATACATCTTTGAACACAGAACATGAAAAAAAATACGGCAGAAAATTAGGCCCTTCAGCCCACAATGTCTCAGCTGAACATCATGCCAAAATAAACTAATCTCATTTGCTTCGAAAGTGATATCGTGCTGAGAAAGTAAGTTAAAAAAATCCATTGTGAAGCTAGAATGCGGAATCAATGGATATAGTCTATATCAGGGGTTGGCAACCTATGAATGCGGTCCGTAACCTGAAATCATCCGGCCCGCAGGTGGATTTTTCCCCCGTAATCTACCGGCCCGCTGAGCAGCGAGCGCTGAGCATAGGTGATTGCATTGGTGAGCTAGAACATAGAACATGGGCCAGTACCACACAGGAACTAGTCCTTTGGCTCACAATGTCTGTGTCGAACATGAAAGCAAGATAAATGAATCTTGTCCGCTCCCATTCCCTGCATATCCACATGCCTATCGAAAACGTTACTATTGCATCTGCCTCCACTGCCACACCAGGCAGCCTGTTCCAGGCACCTAGAACCTTCTGTGTAACAAATGTCCTAAACTTAGGCCCTATCACATTAAAGCAATTTCCTTTGCACATATTGAAGAAACTGGATTTATTTTCTCCTTGGAGCAGAGGAGGATGCGAGGGTGTATGATGGAAGGTTGATTCCATGATGCTATGACTATTTAAACTCACAAAGTTACTAGAGAGTGTAAGTAGAGACACCTTTTTCTTCTGGCAGAAGAATGAAGAACTCAAGGATATTGAATTGAGATAATTGACCAAAATAAATAAACATAGAAACATAGAAAATAGGTGCAGGAGTAGGCCATTCGGCCCTTCGAGCCTGCACCGCCATTCGATATGATCATGGCTGATCATCCAACTCAGTATCCTGTACCTGCCTTCTCTCCATACCCACTGATCCCTTTAGCCACAAGGGCCACATCTAACTCCCTCTTAAATATAGCCAATGAACTGACCTCAACTACCTTCTGTGGCAGAGAATTCCACAGATTCACCACTCTCTGTGTAAAAAATGATTTTCTCATCTCGGTCCTAAAAGACATCCCTCTTATCCTTAAACTGTGACCCCTAGTTCTGGACTTCCCCAGCATTGGGAACAATCTTCCTGCATCTAGCCTGTCCAACCCCTTAAGAATTTTGTAAGTTTCTATAAGATCCCCCCTCAATCTTCTAAATTCTAGCATGTACAAGCCGAGTCTATCCAGTCTTTCTTCATATGAAAGTCCTGCCATCCCAGGAATCAGTCTGGTGAACCTTCTCTGTACTCCCTCTATAGCAAGAATGTCTTTCCTCAGATTAGGAGACCAAAACTGTACGCAATACTCCAGGTGTGGTCTCACCAAGACCCTGTACAACTGCTGTAGAACCTCCCTGCTCTTATACTCAAATCCTTTTGCTATGAATGTTAAAAGTGACATGATGAACATATTTTAACAGAGCAGGTGGCTATGATGAAAAAAGGAAGGCCGCAAAAATTAATGGAGATAGATTCAATCAGAGTGTTGGAAACATAATTTAAACAAAAGAAAATGCATTGCTATGGGGAGAGTGTAGGGGAGTGGGTCTATATGGATTGATTTTGCATACTGCTGGCAAAGACCAAATTGACCAAATTACTTCTCTCTGTACTATAACATTTTGTGATTCTTTGCATGAATTAAATGTCCAGAATGTCCTCCCTCATCTGCTTTTGGCTGTGCAGTGTTTATTGTTCAATAATTAGGTCATTTCAGTGGGAGAATTTAACTAGGTTTTTGATAATGCATGGATTAATATTACATTTTCTTTGTGGAATTAAGTCCATTTTGTAGATAAATTGTGTAAATGTTCATGTGACTAAGAAAGCAAAGGCTAATAGAGTAGTTTAACAGCCTCAATCCTATCAAGTAAAATGCAATTAGAGATAAGAAAACTAGTATGTACTAGACTAAGTGGGACCCGTTGGGTCCCATGTTCACACGGGAGGGCTGATCCCCCGACACAACATTCCACCTCTCCACCAATTCCAATATTGGTGGCCAGTGGGGGGGCTTTCTGGAGTGCTGGTATGGGTTCTTGGGGTGGCAGCTCAGACTTTCAAGCCTGATCTGCTGGCAGCTCACTCACGGCTCGTGGGCTGGCAGTTGACTCATGACTATTCCTTGAAATTCCATTTCAAGCAGGGTGCAAGGCCACCAAATTCAAATCCATGTTCCTACCATTTCAAGCAGGGTGCAAGGCCACCAAATTCAAGTGCAGTTTCTTACCACTATGAGCAGGGTGCAAGGCCACCGAATTCAAGTGCAGTTTCCAACCACTTCAAGCAGGGTGCAAGGCCACCAAATTCAGTGCAGTTTCATACCACTTCAAGCAGGATGCAAGGCCGCCAAATTCAAGTGCAGTTTCATACCACTTCAAGCAGGATGCAAGGCCGCCAAATTCAAATGCAGCTTCATACCATTTCATGCAGGGTGAAATCACCATAAAACTACACAAAACACGAAACCCACAGTTCAGTAGACATTCAGTGTGTTCAGTTGATTCACAGCTCAGACAGAGTCATGACCTTTCCCTCCCCCATCATGCAGAGACTGAGCCACACCCACACTTCCGGGTGTTATAACCCCTCCCCCTCCCACTGGAAAAGGTGTGGCTTTCAGGGCGTGATTGACAGGAGAGAGATTCTCAACATATTTTAAACACTAATAACACTTTTATCTTTCATTGATGGGAAGAATTCTCTGCACCTGCTCAGCGGAGAGGGGACTGAGTAAGATGGCCAAAAATCAGCCGTAAGTGATAGCGTTTTATCTAAAATCAATATACAGTGCAAACTGGAAGAAAGTGCATTTGCAGTACTGCCTTTCAACTTCAAGCCAAAGCACCCAAGCCACCATTTGCAGTAAGTAGTGCCTTTCAACTTCAAGCCAAAGCACCGAAGCCACCATTTGCAGTAAGTGGTGCACATCAACTTCAAGCCAAAGCGCCCAAGCCACCATTTGCAGTAAGTAGTGCCTTTCAACTTCAAGCCAAAGCACCCAAGCTACCATTTGCAGTATTGAATTGAATTACCCTTTATTGTCATTCAGACCTTTTGGTCTGAACAAAATTTTAGCAGTCATACAAATAATAATAAATATCAAAAACACACAATAAACACAAATTTAACATTAACTGTGATGGAAGGCAAAATTCTTAAAGTCTCTGTCTCTTCCCTCCTTGTTCTCCCTCTGCGCTGAGGCGATCCAGGCTTCAGATGTTGTGACCCCGCCAGGTGATGGTAAGTCCCGTGGCTGAATCCAAGCGCCGTGAACGAGCCGGTTCAAACTCAGTGGCCCGGAGCGGTCGAAGCTGCCGCCCTCCAGTCCAGCGGACGAAGCTGTTGTTGCGGGAGCTTCGGAAAAACATGTCACCAACCTGGGACCTGCGAGCTCCCGATGATGTCGTCCACTGGGCCCGCGGCCGAGTCTCCGAAGTCTGGTCGCCGCCTTCTGAACGCCGGAACGCCGCCCCAGCTCCGAAGTCCAGTCGCCGCCACCGCCGGAACGCTGGAATCATGCCACAGCCCCGAGGCCGCCAGCTCCGTCATTAGGCCTCGGCGTAGACAGAGCCGGAGTCGGGGGATACAACAAGAAAAGTCGCATCCTCCCCGAAGGAAGAGACCAAAAACATGTTTCTCCCCACCCCCCACACAGATACACAACCTAATAAACCAAAATTGACTAAAACAGGACAAAAGAACAACAAAGAAATGAAAAAAACAGACGGACTGAAGGCAAGCCGCTACTGCTAAGGCAGCGCCGCCATCTTGAATAATAGTGCAACTTCAAGCTAAAGCACCCATGCCACCATTTGCAGTAAGTAGTGCCTTTCAACCTCAAGCCAAAGCACATAAGCCACCATTTGCAGTAAGTAGTGCCTTTCAAATTCAAGCAAAGCACCCAAGCCACCATTTGCAGTAAGTAGTGACTTTCAACTTCAAGCCAAAGCACCCAAGCCACCATTTGCAGTAAGTAGTGCCTTTCAACTTCAAGCCAAAGCACCCAAGCCACCATTTGCAGTAAGTAGTGCCTTTCAACTTCAAGCCAAAGCACCCAAGCCACCATTTGCAGTAAGTAGTGCCTTTCAACTTCAAGCCAAAGCACCCAAACAACCATTTGCAGGCAGTGCCTTTTTACTTCAGACAAACCATATTTTCATTTTCAAACCACATTAAGGGTACTCACAGTTGTGTATACATTTGTTCAGTGTTATTCAGTGCTCAGAGAGACGTAACCATTGGCTTCATTCATCGGGCAGACACTGAGCGAGGCACACCACCTCCTGGTTTTATAGTCCCTCCCCCTCCCTCCAGCAGGTGCAGCAGTGAGAATGGTGATTTTTTTAAACTTCAAGCCAAAGCTCCCAAGCCACCATTTGCAGTAAGTAGTGCCTTTCAACTTCATGCCACCATTTGCAGTAAGTAGTGCCTTTCAATTTCAAGCAAAGCACCCAAGCCACCATTTGCAATAAGTAGTGTCTTTCAACCTCAAGCCAAAGCTCCCAAGCCACCATTTGCAGTAAGTGGTGCAGTTCAACTTCAAGCCAAAGCACCCAAGCCACCATTTGCAGTAAGTAGTGCCTTTCAACTTCTAGCCAAAGCACACAAGCCACCATTTGCAGTAAGTAGTGCCTTTCAACATCGAGCCAAAGCACCCAAGCCACCATTTGCAGTAAGTAGTGCCTTTCAACTTCAAGCCAAAGCACCCAAGCCACCATTTGCAGTAAGTAGTGCCTTTCAACTTCGAGCCAAAGCACCCAAGCCACCATTTGCAGTATGTAGTGCCTTTCAACTTCGAGCCAAAGCACCCAAGCCACCATTTGCAGTAAGTAGTGCCTTTCAACTTCAAGCCAAAGCACCCAAGCCACCATGTGCAGTAAGTAGTGCCTTTCAACTTCCAGTAAAACACCCAAGCCACCATTTGCAGTAAGTAGTGCCTTTCAACTTCAAGCCAAAGCTCCCAAGCTACAATTTGCAGTAAGCCACCATTTGCAGTAAATAGTGCCTTTCAACTTCAAGCCAAAGCTCCCAAGCTACAATTTGCAGTAAGTAGTGCCTTTCAACTATAAACCAAAGCTCCCAAGCCACCATTTGCAGTAAGTAGTGCCTTTCAACTTCACGTCAAAGCACCCAAGCCACCATTTGCAGTAAGTAGTGCCTTTCATCTTCAAGCCAAAGCACCCAAACAACCATTTGCAGGCAGCGCCTTTTTACTTCAAACAAACCATAATTTCATTTTCAAACCACATGAAGGGTACTCACAGTTGTGTAGACATTTTTTCAGTGTTATTCGGAGCTCAGAGAGATGTGACGCTTGGCTTCATTCATCTGGCAGACACTGAGTGAGGCTCGCCACTTCCTGGTTTTAAAGTCCCTTCCCCTCCCTCCAGCAGGTGCCACAGAGATAATGGTGATTCTTTTTAAACTTCAAGCCAAAGCACCCAAGCCACCATTTGCAGTAAGTAGTGCCTTTCAACTTCATGCCACCATTTGCAGTAAGTAGTGCCTTTCAACTTCAAGCCAAACCACCCAAGTCATCATTTGCAGTAAGTAGTGCCTTTCAACTTCAAGCCAAGGCACCCAAGCCACCATTTGCAGTAAGTAGTGCCGTTCAACCTCAAGCCAAAGCACCCAAGCCACCATTTGCACTAAGTAGTGCCTTTCAATTTCAAGCAATGCACCCAAGCCACCATTTGCAGTAAGTAGTGCCTTTCAACCTCAAGCCAAAGCACCCAAGCCACCATTTGCAGTAAGTAGTGCCTTTCAACCTCAAGCCAAAGCTCCCAAGCCACCATTTGCAGTAAGTAGTGCCTTTCAACTTTGAGCCAAAGCACCCAAGCCACCATTTGCAGTAAGTAGTGCCTTTTAACTTCAAGCCAAAGCACCCAAGCCACCATGTGCAGTAAGTAGTGCCTTTCAACTTCAAGCCAAAGCTCCCAAGCTTCCATTTGCAGTAAGTAGTGCCTTTCAACTTCAAGCCAAAGCACCCAAACAACCATTTGCAGGCAGTGCCTTTTTACTTCAAACAAACCATAATTTCATTTTCAAACCACATAGACATTTGTTCAGTGTTATTCAGAGCTCAGAGAGATATGACCCTTGGCTTCATCCATCTTGCAGAGAGTAAGTGAGGCACACCACTTCCTGGTTTTATAGTCCCCCCCCCCTCCCTCCAGCAGGGGCAGCAGAGAGAATGGTGATTTTTAAAAAAAACATTAATATCTCTCTGATTTGTCATCAATGGGAAAAATCCTCCGCACCTGTAAGGCGGAGGGCGGCTCTGAGCGAGGTTGCCAAAAATGACGGCCGTAGGTGGTGGCGTTCTGTCGGAAATCGCAGCACAGTGGGCCAAAAGCGGTCAAGATCAGAGATTTAGTAATATAGATTATACTAGTCAAAGCTATTGGCATTAAATGTGAACAATTAAATGATTGCTTTCTGACCAGCACCAGTCTCAAAGCACTCCAAACAGGTGTTATCAAGTTTATATTGTTAATAGGCCAATCCCTAAATGTCTTGGTGCATGGTGGCTGAGTTGGCGTGGGTTGGCCTTTGGGTTGTTAGACAGCTAGACAACCCAAAGGAGCCAGGTTCAATCCTGACCTTAGGTACATAGAAACATAGAAAATAGGTGCAGGAGTAGGCCATTCGCCCCTTCGAGCCTGCACCGCCATTCAATATGATCATGGCTGATCATCCAATTCGGTATCCTGTACCTGCCTTTTCTCCACACCCCCTGACCCCTTTAGCCACAAGGGCCACATCTAACTCCCTCGTAAATATAGCCATTGAACTCACCTCAACTACTTTCTGTGGCAGAGAATTCCACAGATTCATCACTCTCTGTGTGAAAAAAAAAATCATCATCTCGGGCCTAAAATACTTCCCCCTTATCCTTAAACTGTAACACCTTGTTCTGGACTTCCCCAACATTGGGAACAATCTTCCTGCATCTAGCCTGTGGAGATTGCACAATGTCTCTGTGATTATGTACTTTTTTGTGGGGTGTTCCAGTTTTCTCACACGTTACAGATATGTTAATAGCTTAATTAGTTACTGCCAGTTACTCTTCAGTGCAGTGAAGTGGCAGAATAATTAAAGGCGAGCTATTGGGCTTGTCAGATAGAATAAATTGCAGAGCTAAAACAAATAAGGGGAAAGGTAATGGGACTAATAGAATTGCTCTGCTCAGAGCCAATATGGACCAAGTTGATCAAATGTGATGTGATGTAATAATTATGGGGGGGTTTTACCAGTAGCAATTACCTGATACCATTATCTCTGCCACAAGTGTGGATTTTGGCTGGTGTTCAGGAGTACTCATATCTTCAATGTTACTGGTAATGGAGGAGCTGCCTGCGAACTTGGACAGATTTTCATCTTGTAATCCGGCGGTTGATGACAAATTCACCTTGGCGGAAAAGGAAATCCTGGGATCTGTTGGCAAGAGTCCAAATGTTGTTTCCTGTTGCTCAGTATGCCAGCACAGTCCCAAATTGTCCATTAGTGTCACTTCAAATACCCTTCCCATTTCAAAGTAAACTTTAGATTCCTCGAGTATTCAGACCAGCGACCTTTGTTTTTATTTTTATAAAACCTCTAATGGAGTGAAACATCCCAAGGCACTTCACAAGATTAACCCGAGGCAAAATATCATAACAAATCACAGCTTGGTCAAAGAAATAAGGACTTAGAAGGAACTTAAAGAAAGAATAGCCAAGAGGCTTGTTGAGACCATTCTAGAGCATGGACCTAGATAGTTGAAACCGTAAAAGATAACGGGAATTAAACAAGGGGATAATAGATCTGGTGAGTGCTCTACATATAGAGAGATTAAAACAATCTTTACTCTTTAGTTTAGTTTAGTTTCGTTTAGAGATAGAGCGTGGAAACAGGCCCTTCGGCCTACCAAGTCCATGCTGACCAACGATCACACATACATTAGTTCTATCCTACACACCAGGGATAATTTACAGAAGCCAATTAACCTACAAACCTGCACGTCTTTCGAATGTGGGAGGAAACCGGAGCACCCAAAGAAAACCCACACGATCATAGGGAGAACATACTAACTCCATACAGACAGCACCTGTAGGCAGGATTGAACCCGCGTCTCTGGCGCTGTAAGGCAGCAACTCTACCGTTTTGCCACCGTGCCGCCCTGACTCTTATATTTTTTTTATAAGAGTACAAGGAATACTCTTATTCCTATTGTGCACCTTAAACCTCTTGGTATCATCTTCAGACACTAGCTGTGTTTCTAATTTTCTCTTTGGACTTTTCACTCGTTTTCCAATATTTTATTCTCATTTTTTAGCAATGTTTAATTTATCCTTTGATTTCCCCCTGTCAGATTAAGGTGCAATGTACAGCACTCCAGTATGTAGTTTAAAACACTGGTAACTTCATGACTCACCTCTTAACCAAATGTTTAGATCTCCATTATATATCTTCTCTATTTGTTGGATAGAGAGGACTGATATATTGCTAGCTTAATGCAAATCTGTATTTGAAATTCTTTTCACTAACATAAATGGCAGCTGGTGCCATTTTCGAATCTTTTAATAAAGGTTGTCAAATTAATTCAGTTATCAAAGATTTAAAATGTCAAAGTTCACGCACCCAGGGAAGTTTTCTATTTTTCTATTTTTTTTAAATAGGTGCACATATCTCTTTATCAAAAACACAAACATGCTGGAAACTATTCAGCAGGTTAGTCAGTAACTGTAGAAGATGGGTTTGAATCATTGGCTGTTCCACAGTTGCTGCCTGACCTTTAGTTTTTCCAGCAGTTTTTGTTTGTGTTTCAGATTTCCAGCCTGCGTGTGTTTTTATTAAAAAATTTCAGGTGATAATGTACCACTTGCTTCCAAGTGAGAGATTATTAGCAAGTGGTAGGACTATGAGGGAAATATTTCTTACCCACGGTGGTTGAAACATTTTCAAGTTGACATGATCGTCCATTTGCTTTCTTCTGGAATCTGTTGCGGCATCGGCAGTGAGCAGCTCCATACCTATTCTCACAGACGTGATCACATCCACCGTTCTTATACAGGCAAGGATCAGCACCTAGTGTATTATCGCAAGAAATCTGAATATAGTTCATAACTACGAGCACAGACCTTGCTGAGAAACTCAATTTATCGTAAAAAACTTAGGAGACATTTCAGTTAACCAGGCATTGCAGTGATATAATAGATGGCCATTAATTGATTCAAAGTCATTGGAAAGAAAAAAACACTGCGATTGAAAGTATTTGTGTACAAATCAATCAGCAACTCGTGAGCAGAGATAAATTGCTAAATGTGAAAATCCACACAAGTTACACCACACCTCCATAAGCAGCATGAAAATAATAAGCGGTGCCCAGTATATTGAATAGTATGAATTTCCTGCACTAACATAGTAAATATGGATGGAAAGTGGACATTGAACAGATTAAACAGAACCTCACTTTTCATTTGATGGCATGGCAAGTTTTAATTATTACCAAATATCTGTTCTGGCAACTGTTACAACTGTGGAATCTCACGTTTCAGATTTTAGTTATTCCTAGAGAATTAAAAGGAAAAAAATAGTTTTTACTTGTCCATACTTAAAAAAAAATTGAATCCTGTATGCGTTTCATTTTTGATTTGACTTTTTCAGCCTGATTTCACATTGAGTTTGAGGTAACAATTACTGTTTCGGACATAACTATTACTGAATCTCTGATTAGATAAAGAGATGTATAATTGCAAGCCTTGTTTACACTGGCAGTGGTCTACAAAGGACATTATGGCCTGAAAGGTGAATTGGATAATACCTCTTTCTTGGGTGCAGGTAAGGTTTAGTTTAGTTTAGAGATACAGCATGGAAACAGGCCCTTCGGCCCACCAAGTCCGCACAGACCAGCGACCCCCGCACATTGACAGAAGCCTACACATACTAGGGACAATTTACACTTATACCAAGTCCATTAACCTGCAAACCTGTACATCTTTGGAGTGTGGGAGGAAACCGAAGATATCGTAGAAAACCCACGCGGTAAGTCGGGAAGAATGTAAAACTCCATTCAGCGTAGTTGGGATCGAACACGGGTCTCTGGCGCTGCAAGTGCTGCCCTAAAGTTCAATTTCAATTTTATCTACAGATGATCATGCCTGGAGTCCACCTGGGTGAAATTGCATGAGCTTCGAAACCGAATGAGGCCCCTGTGTATACTATTAACGTTAGCACACCGGACTTTTTTCTGAAGCTCACCAAATTATGCTACTATCTTTGTAATCACCATTTTGACCTTGTCGACATTAATTGGAACAGAATGCTGCAACCTATGATTATAACTAAACAATCTCAGCAGAACTAAGTGTAGGAAGGAACTGCAGATGCCGGTTTACATCAAACATAGACACATAATGCTGGAGTAACTCAGCGGGACAGGCAGCATCTCTGGAGAGAGAAGGAATGAGTGAAGAAGGGACTTGACCTGAAATGCCCAAAATATCACCCATTCCTTCTCTCCAGAGATGCTGCCTGTCCCGCTGAGTTACTCCAGCGTTTTGTGTCTATCTTCAGTAGAACTACAAGCAGTTTGTGCTAGTTTTTTTATAAACTATTTAAAAGGATGCTCTATTGATATCAGGAGATTGATTAGGGACTTCAGAACAGTCTGCTCAAACATTCTCCTCATCCGTAGAGTTTGTTTAAACTGATGGAGTGATTCCTCTAACATTTAATTGTAGAAACACAAAACATGGAGAGATTAATATTTCAATGAAGTCCTTGATCATTTTTCAATGAGGAATCTTTCATCAGTCTCCGGTTGGGGTTCATTTGAAGTCATTGCAACAATTGGCCATTTCACTGGAAGTATTATTGGAAGAGGAACACATTTCACTCAACCAATAGCTAATCAAATTCTCAGTCCGTCATCATTTCTCACTAATGTTCCCACACCAAATCCCGTTGTCTTCTCCACTTGACACAAAGTGGCCTCTAAAGGTTGGGGCAATGGAGTAGAAATGTCATCTCCGCATGCTGCTTCCGTTATGTTTCTCTGTCTTTCGTGGCTATCCCTCTCTCAGATACCTATTCAGAGAACAGGACAAACAGGATTTGGGCATTGTAACCAAGTGATTAGCTTCCCACTGGGTGTGTATATTCCCACTGGGTGTGTACATTCATTGGCACAACAGCATAGCGTACCTAAATATTTCAAATTGATGTGGTTCCTTTATCATTTTTAAGTAGAAAGGGACATGCAATGCCCACCCTCAATCAAAGTTTAGTTTAGTTTGATTTGATTTAGAGATACAACGCTGAAAAAATCCCTTTGACCCACCGAGTCCACGCCGCCCAGCGATCTCCCCGTACATTAGCACTATCCTGCACACTAAGGACAATCTACAATTTTACCAAAGTCAATTAACCTACAAACCTGTACTAAGGAGATGCTGCCTGGCTCGCTGAGTTACTTCAGCATTTTGTATCTATCTTTGCTTTAAACCAGCATCTGCAGTTCTTTCCTACACATTTAACCTACAAACCTGTACGTCTTTGGGGTGTGGGAGGAAACTGGAGCACCCAAAGAAAACCCACACGGTCACGGGGAGAACGTGTGAACTCTGCACATCTGTAGTCAGGATCGAACCCGAGTCTCTGGTGTTGTAAGGCAGCAACTCTACCGCTGTGCCACCATGTCACCCCTAACTCGAACAAGTTCAATAACATGAATGACATTAACAACCTTTCGAGGTGATGCAATAGCCAAGTCCATATCAGTGACAGCAGTCGTCTACAAGTACAACTTATCTCTGCATAAATACCTGTTATTAGCATTAAATGAAAATATCTTGCACTGATTATAGTGCCTTGCAGGAACAAACCAACAATGTCAAATTAAATTTTAAATTGATGGGTAATCATAATATTTTTTATTGTAACCTTACTAACGCTAGCACCTTTTTTATTTCCCAAACTTTTATGTAGGTTACAACAATTGTAGCTAAAAATGTTATTATACCACAAGCAATGGCTCAGTTAAAAGATTCTTGTGAATATAATTTTAATGGAGCTTTGAAATGTACCGTGTGTATAATTTAAGAAAATAAAAATTGCTTGATGTCTGTTCATTAGAACTATTATTTTGATTTATCAAACAAAACAAAACTGACAAGTGAGGGGAAAAACTGCATGTGTTGGGAATTTGAGATAAAAACTGTAATGGCTGGAAGTAGTCAGCATTTTAACCAGCTTCTGTGGAAAAATAAACAAAGTTAACTTTTCAGGTCTTTGAAGACTGAGAGAATAACAGCTTCTCTTTCCAGCATTTTTTGTTGTAAACTAGTTGTTGCCCACAACAAGGCACAAAATGAAATTAGCAATTAAACAATGAGCCAACGACATAATCTCCCATCATCCAAAATATTCACGGATAAACACCAAATGCTGGAGTAACTCAGCGGGACAGGCAGCATCTCTGGAGAGAAGGAATGGGTGGCGTTTCAGATCAAGATCCTTCCTCATTTCCCTTCTACTTGACCCAAAACTTCACCCATTCCTTCTCTCCAGAGATGTTGCATGTCCTGCTGAGTTACTCCAGCATTTTGTGTCTATCTTCGGTTTCAAACAGCATCCACAGTTCCTCACACTTTCTTTCTCAGTTGTGTACCTGCACAGAATATTAATGGAGCTCTTTTTTCAGTGGATAAAGTGAGTCTGATATTCTATGGACCCCCATATCCCAATATTGCAGTATCTGTATTTGCAGCAAAAGCTCGTAATGTTATGATCCTGTAGTCCCAATATTGTAGTCGTGGTTCCCCAGTCCATACTCCCTGAGGCCACATCCACCTGTTGAGAGTGTGGCTTTAATTTACCTTATTGAAACAACACCCATTATGGTACATATTTGTACAACAATCTTTAAGATATCCAAATACTTCGCAGCCAGTTACTTTTGAAATATGTCCACTGATATTTAACAGCCAGTAATAATCCACAACAGTTTAACAGTGTTAAAATGATGAGAGTAGTAGCTATTTCCCTTATCTCATCGGTTTGGGTATAATTTTGATTTAAGATTCCATTTAATATCATGCTGAGGAAAATAAGGGTGCGTGTAACATCAGACCTTGCACATTTCACAATAGAAAGCTGGGTTAGGTTACCTGGGAAGGCGAAAAATTATTACATCAAAACTTCTTGTTAAAGGAACTGAGACAATTAACTGGGATTATCTTTTAAACTACTTTTTACTTTGTTCAACTGGTTTAATTAACTAGCCATCCATCTGAAGGATCCCAAAACATTGCCTATTCATGTCCTCCAGAGATGCTGCATGACCCGCTGAGTTACTCCAGCACCTTATAGTTCTGGCCTAATGAATTCACCTGGCTTGGCTAATGGGTGAACGACAACAATCGCTGAAGGTCTTCGCATACTGCCTCGGAGTCTCACTCTGTTGTGACCAGTCCACTTGTCAACTCTCATCAGAGAAGACTTACGCCAGTCTGTAAACCAGACGTGGTCTTCAAATACTGCTACGTCAAATGGTCGTCCTTCAGAGAAGAGGGGGGGGGGAATGTAAAAAGAAAGCTTTTAGAGGACTGTTCATTTCGTGTTGCAGATGAGACAATGGTGTGCAACTTCAGGGTCACAAAAAGCCTCACCTACTTCGATCTGTGCAAGTATCCGACGGTTTGATCCATTCAGATCTGACATCTCGATCACAGAACGTTTGGCATCACACCAATACAGCTTGTCAGACAGGTAGTCTATGGTTATTCCACTGGGCCAAACGAGATTACTGCCAACAATCACCAGACGCTGTTCACCCTCCAGAGAACAGCTTTCTATTCTAGGTCCATCTCCGCACACAGTCCAGAATAGCTTCCTGTATTAAATGAAGTGGTACACAACACACCGTTTTAAGATTTACTTTGCTTGTTTCGTGTGTGTTAAATAAGACCATCCGCAGTAGAAATAGATGTATTTGAATTAGTAGCAGAATTAGGTGCATTATTAACAGCTCAGCAGATCCTGAACATCAGGAATATGCTTGGTTTGTTGCATTATTGAGATGTAAAGGTTGTGAAAACATAAATGAAAAGGTTTTTAAAGTGCTGCAATATTTAAGCCGCTGCATAAAATAGTTCAAAACATTTTATTTTAATTATGAAGATCAATTATGACATTTTTTGCAGTTAAAAAGTTGTAACTAGTGGTAGGCCAGCTAACCCTCTGGGTTGGAAGAATGCAGACATACACCTCTACCAGACTCCAAAATCCATCAGCCGGAATTGAGCACATCACAAATATGTGTCATATTCAATTACTGAATCGAAGCAGGCTTTTATTTTTAAAGATGCGGATTTTTAAACATTGGTAGCATTAATTATGGAGATTATTATTTTTAATGCTTCTGATGAGCACGCTATTCAAAACACTAGAAGAAACTTAAATGAAAAGATAAAATTAACCAGCTGACCTTGCCAGGCTTCTGCAAAACATGTGATTGACAAATGATCTGATTTCAACAGTTTAATGGTGCAATGGAACTTTATTTGTCACACATGCAACTGCACAGTGATATTCTTTCTGCATGTATTACACATGCTAGTGCCGCCATTTTTTAAAATTGTATTTATTTTATTAGAAGCGATTGTACAAGGAAAAGGCGATCGACATAACAGTTATACAATTATTGTACAGCTTCATTTTTAACGTTAGAACCTAAATTTTTTTTTTAAAGAAAAAAAATGAAAGAAAGAGAGAAAAAAGAAGAGAATGAAGAAAGAGTAAAATAGGTAAAAGCGAGAAAAAGACCCCTGAGCTACCAAAAAAGGTGCCGCCATTTTTGGCGCCATCATTCAAAGTCCGAAGTCTGGTCGGCCCGTGTGTTCATTGTACTGGAGCAGTTCCTGCGAGCCGACGTCCGTCTACACTCCTCGCCCGGCCATCTTTGTGTCCTGGGGGGGGGGGGGGGGCGTCTCCTGCAGTCTACTCGAAGGCGCTGGAGGCATCACCCAGCCATCCAACAAGCCTTCATGCGAGGTCCTAGTCCCGTCGACCGATGAGCCTTTGGGTGGGTTCCCGGTCCAGCTCTCCGACGAGCCTTCCAGCTGGGCACCGTGGCAACATGAAGTGTAGATGGAGTCAATGCAAAGGTGGTTGTTTCAGCTATTTGGGAAGTTATGACTTCAAGTCCATGTGTTTTGACAGTCAATTGCCCCATCGTACATTTCATTGCAAGAAATGATTACTGGTTATTATTGTACTTTTTTGGAGACATTTACTAAGTTGCCACTCATCCCATGTCTCGCTTCCGATCCGAGATGATGCAAAGTGAGTTCTTCAACTCACTTAGTGCCTAGACATGTGTGTTCTTAGACACGAGCTAATTTGTATGTATATGAGATTCATTGATCCGTACACTGGATTAGTTAACCTTGATTATATTTATAAGATGTTTCATTTAATAATCTTAACATGATATTCTTGCCTGTGATGCCATTTTGTTTCAATTGTCTTCCTCAGCTAAGCTTGAGGTTTAATAGTTTAATGAAGTTAATGACATTCATGATACGTGTGGCATACTATGTTTCTTTGTCCAGTATTTCAACAAATCCAGCTATTCACGTGCAACATCAATATTAAATAATTGGCAGGAATTCCTTTAGTTACTGTGAACTAATGGAGAATACCTCTGCTCATTATACCCCAACCAACACTTCCACAACATAGAAACATAGAAAATAGGTGCAGGAGGAGGCCATTCGGCCCTTTGAGCCAGCACCGCCATTCACTGTGATCATGGCTGATCATCCACAATCAGTAAACCATGCTAGCCATCTCCCCATACCCCTTGATTCCACTAGCCCCTAGAGCTCTATCTAACTCTCTTTAAATTCATCCAGTGATTTGGCCTCCAATGCCCTCTGTGGCAGAGAATTCCACAATTTCACAACTATCAGGGTGAAAACTTTTTTTTTTCATCTCAGTTTTAAATGGCCTCCCCTTTATTCTTAGATTGTGGCCCCTGGTTCTGGACTCGCCCAACATTGGGAAACATTTTCCTGCATCTAGCTTGTCCAGTCCTTTAATAATTTTATATGCTTCTATAAGATACCCTCTCATCCTTCTAATTTCCAGTGAATACAAGCCCGGTCTTTCCAATCTTTCCTCATATGACAGTCCCGCCATCCCGGGGATTAACCTCGTGAACCCACGCTTCACTCCCTCAATAGCAAGGATGTCCTTCCTCAAATTAGGATAAACCAACCTTAGAATCATAGTCATAGAGAGATCAATGTACAGCAAAGAAATGAGCCCATCGACCAACCTTGTCTCTGCTTTTCAGTATCTCCACTAATCCCATTTGTCCACAATAGGACCCTATCCTTTGATGACGCCTATTTAAATGTCTGCATAAATCTCCTTTAAAGGTAGCAATTGTATTTGACTTATCTGGCAGCATGTTGCATACGTCAACCACTCTCAGTTTAAAAAACGTTCTCCCCTGTTTAAGAAACTTTCTCCTCATCTCACCTTTAAAACTCTTTTGTCTCACATTAAACCTGTAAAAATTTTTGTCAGATCACTTAACAATCCAGCGCTATGAAAACACAGATGATAATTCTCATTTTAAATCTCTTCTTCCCAGCTGTTTGCCAGCTGCTATCAGGCAACTGAACCATCCTACCTCAACTAGAGAGCTGTCCTGAACTTCTATCTACCTCATGGGAGACCCTAGGATTATGTGACCGGGCTTTATCTTGCACTAAACGTTACTCCCTTATCTTGTATCTGTACACTGTGAATGGCTCGATTGTAATCATGTATTGTCTTTCTGCTGACTGGCTAGCGTGCAACAAACACTTTTCACTGTACGTCGGTACACGTGACTATAAACTAAACTAAACTGAAACTAAACTATCTTATCTGATCAACTCAGTTGCTGGTTTGCTTCTTTATTATTTAACACTCTTACCTAACCAATGGATGGACAGCGATTCCTCTTGGCATGTCGACACCCTCACGGATAATCACTTCTCTCTGTGTACCATCGAGCCCACTCCTTGCTATGTGCGATAACCTGCAACAAAGAAAGGCAATTAACGCTATTGTTGTTCTTCATCATTTGACTCAGTCATATGGTTGTTCGATAGTGTCGCTTATGTCATATTGATTTCAGCAATGATTGCTGCTTGGTTGCCATTTGTTTAAAGCATGTGCTATGTGGATAACTGCTCACACTGTTGTAACAATGTTTGCAAACAACTCAGAGGGGATGGGCTGTGAAGCGCCCTTGGATAAGTTGATCAATGGACCAACTAAACGCACAATGGGCAGACTAAACAGTAGTGTGCATGTGTGTGACCCTCAAACTTAATTAACATGTCAGATATGAAGAAATATTTTTCACTTCTAGATAAGTTGGGGCATCCATGACAATGTGGTACAAAACAAACATAACCATATGTCTGGTACTTTCTGTTGAAAGTTAACAAGGAATTGTAAATTGCTACAGGTATGTACTGTGGATTCATCGACGATTGACAATGAGAAAGCTGGAAGAGGGATGGGAACGGGACAAAACCTGGCAAGTAATAGGTGGATATAGGTGAGGGGAGGGGGTGATTTGATTGATAGATGGTTGAACACTTCGGAGATGGAAATTTAGACAGGTACATGGATAGGACAGGTTTAGAGGGGTATGGGCCAAACGCAGTTAGGTGGAACTAGTGGAAATAGGACATGTTGGTCATTGTGGGCAAGTTGGGCTGATGGGCCTGTTCCCATGCTGTAAGTATGACTATGAAAAGATAAAAGGTAATCTTAGATACAGAGATAAGGACAAGAGGTGTGAAATATGAAGCCAGAGGAGAAATGGGTGATCATCCAGGTGTGGCACAGGGAAGAGAGGAGGAAAAAGAGGAAAGGGTTGTTTGAGGGTTAGTTAAAAATGGAGAATTCAATGTTCATACTGTAGAAGCAATACTACCAGTTAAAGCAAGATGAGCTGATGGGCCTGCTCCCATGCTGTAAGACTATGACTCTATGAAAAGGTAATCTTCGATACAGAGATAAGGAGAGAAGAGGTGTAAAATATGAAATATGAAGACCATGATAAAAACAATTCTAATGTCACTGCAACATATTAATATTTTAATTCGCACTCTAAATAAATCTTTGCCTCTTTCTGTAACCTTTATCCCCTTATCCTGAAGCTTGCCAGAGGAATGTCTACACATTTGATCGCTTGGTGCAGACATAAATCGGTAAAATGAGTCAAGAAATAAAAGAAAAAAAACAGAGCAAAAACAGAGAAGTGCAAACAGATGTTCGACGAAGAGAATGAAAGAAATCAAGCTTTTGCTGAAGAACTGGCTCATGTACAAGGAAAAATTGAAGTGGCAGTTAAAGTTAAACAAAGACCTGAAGCGAGAAGCAGCAGAGGATATTCAGTATAAGGTTTTACTCTTGGAGAAAGAGCAGGAAATAAAGGAACTCAAGGCATATATTTGCACAGGTGTCAACTTGTTGGATTTGATCTGAAACAGCAAGTGGGGACAACCCCGACCAGGAGGTGTTCACGCTGAAACAGGTCCAATATGATGACGTATGGATGAAAGAACAGCTTAAAAGAGCAAATGTTAATGATGGCATATTGGCAACTTTATCTCAACTATTGACATTTAAATTTTAATTAGGCGTGGCTTTTTGAAATTAACCCACAAAACAGAAATGCTATTGATTGTGCTCAGCCAGAGACACAGTTAAAATTGGTTGGATTGGATGGAAAAAATATTGCAGTTTTGCTAAGAAAAATTGAGAGACCTGTATCTATCAATTATTTGGTCTCAGCAGCAAAGCAGAATGGCAGTGCCCCAACATGAAGTGCAGAAACATGTTAAGGGTTCCATTTCAATTTTTAGTTTAGGGATACAGTGCAGGAACAGGCCCATCGGCCCACCGAGTCCCTGCCGGACCGCCGATCCCCGCACATTAACATTACCCTACACACACTAGGGATAATTTACAATGATACCAAGCCAATTTACCTACAAACCTGGAGTGTGGGAGGAAACCGGAGCACCCAGAGAAAACGCACGCGGTCACGGGGAGAACGTACAAACTCCGCACAGACAGCACCCGTAGTCAGGATCGAACCTAGGTTCCTGTCGCTGTAAGGCAGCAACTCTACCGCTGCGCCCCCGTGCCGCACTTGACCGGTATTATTTATTAGAGACTGAGGTGCATTTGCAGCATCATCAGTAATTTGGTCAATATTAATTTCTGCAAATAAGTATGGAAAACAGAAGTCCTATTTTCCCGGTAAAGACCATCTCTTCCTTTGCCCACTAAATGTATCTATCTGGGTTCTTCCAATCCGGTCTGCAGTTGCCAGTGGTCATTTGCTAACAGATATCTTAAGGAGCACTGACAGATGTTCAGCTAAACGCATGATTTCACCAGATAGTTAAAATTAGGGTGAACTTGATAATTAGTTACTTAACTGCAGGCATACCCTCTGTCAATCCAGTATAATTTGCGGTTAATCCAGTCCACAGCAAGTCCTTCAGGCAAATCCACATCATTGCTAATGAGTTTCTCATGCTCAGTACCATCCAGATTAGCTACTTCAATCTGTTTCAAGCCTGTGCGAGCAAAATAAAGCTGCAAATAGAAAAAAAGAGCACACGGTGGATTCATAAAACAAATAAGTAAAGGTTATGCTGAACAGTTTTGTCTCAATTCTGAAGACTATTGTGACTGAAGGAACACACAGTAATCCTGTTGAGCCATCAACAAGTGTAGCCTGTTTACCATGTACCACAATTCATATAAAAACTGATACTCAATTATACTGGATTGACAGAGGGTTAGTCTGCAGTTATTTCCAACTGCGGTAATGGGCTGGAGAATGGTAGACTTTCTATTTTGAGCATGAATGATGAAACATAACACAAGGCACCCTAATGATAAGCATGCCTGAATTAGATGGTTGATCACGATCCCTTTACTCTGCATTATATTGCAGTCTGTAATTTAATTTACAAGTGTCCTTTACTCTATCAGTCTAAAACAAAAGATATATATCTATGTGGGTAATATGTGGAACTTCTCCAGATAAATATTATTACTAAACAAATCTGAAGTAATACCTTCTAAACCTTCTGAATTTGTAGTCGGCAGGGCAGGACCCTGCATATCGCCAAATTGGATGTGTTGTGCATACTAACGTGCTGTTAGTGCCACCTTAAAACTGTCTAGTGAAGGTGATTTGACAATATTGTTGTCTAGTTTATTCCATTCCCTTAAGACTCTTACAAAGAATGAGTTCTTATAAATATCTGCCCTGGCGAATGGGGTTTCTATTTGCATATCATTTCTCTCTCTTGTTCTGCTTTCTGTTGAGTACGTTATGTATATATCTGCAGTTATGTCCACGATCACCTTTTGAATCTTGTACAACATAGCTAGTCTGTTCCTTGCCATTCTTGTTTCCAGTGTTTCCCACTCCAGGTCAGACATCATCTGGGTGACACTGCTACCTCTATTGTAGTTCCCGATGCAAAAGCATGCTGCTTTCCTCTGTACCCCTTCTATTTTGTTGATATGACCAATTTTGTATGGGTCCCAGGCGTATTCCAGTAATGCCCCTGTCCCACTTAGGAAACCTGAACGGAAACCTCTGGAGATTCTTGCGCCCCACCCAAGGTTTCCGTGCGGTTCCCGGAGGTGGTTGCCGGAGGTTGCAGGTAGTAGAAGCAGGTAGGGAGACTGACAAAAACCCCCGGGAACCTCCGGGAAACGCACGGAAACCTTGGGTGGGGCACAAAGTCTTCAGAGGTTTCCGTTCAGGTGTCCTAAGTGGGACAGGGGCATAAGGGTCTAACCAATGTTGTATATGCTGTGGTTTTCACTTCCCTTCGGGCAGAACCAGCGTTTTTGTCTAAGGAATCCTAGTGTCTGGTTGGCTTTAGTAAACGTGTTGTCCACGTGTTCCCCCCACGAAAGCTTGTTATCAAGATGAACTCCAAGATATGATTGTGATCTTGTATGATGAAGTATTTGTCCACAGAAGACGTAGTCTCGATTAGTTGGTGTCTTCTTGTTTGAACTTACAACAATTGAGCATTTGATTGGGTTGAAGCTCATCTTCCATGTCCAACTAAATAATATCCAACTAAAAGGGAAATCCATGACAGGTGTTGTCTCAGGAGAGATTATGGTTGTGGGGAATACAATACAGGAATCAGAGGCATATAGATACTTCCAGAGTATTTATTTTGATGGGTGAACAATCATCTGCTCTGTAATGTGTGCTGTCTGAGTGGTCTCACATGCGCTTGCATGCATTTCTTGGTAACCAATCCAGATGCAATTCAAATCCAATTTTATTCTGAGCCAATATGCACTTTCAAGGACAAGATTGAGAATATAGTCATGGAGTGATACAGTGTGGAAACAGGCCCTTTGGCCCTACTTGCCCACACCGACCATCATGTCCCACTGCTACACTAGTCACACCCGCCTGCGTTTGGTCCATATCCCTCCAAACCTGTGCCCACACCGACCATCATGTCCCACTGCTACACTAGTCACACCCGCCTGCGTTTGGTCCATATCCCTCCAAACCTGCCCTATCCAATGTATGGAGACACAAGAGACAACAACTGCTGGAATTTGAAGGAAAATAAGATTGCAACTGGAACTCAGTGGGCCAGGCAACATCTGTAGAGGGGAGAACAATTGTCAACCTTTTGACTGAAAACCCTTTACGCTTGACCTAGTATGTTCTTCCAGTAGTTTGTTATTGGTTCAGAATTGACAACATTTCCCATGTTAATCCAGGAACATGAATACAGACATATTCATTCCAGTCAATACCATGTAAATTGACCATAAAAGCATGTGCAATTTTGAGAGAAAAATTAAGATGTCAAAATAGGCATTTTTCATTGAATTAGATGAAATATAAGAATGATAATATAATGTGATGCTTTTCATGATCAATTAACTGGATTATTTGAAAAACCATAGCATGAAAGTCACTGTTGATAAAGCTAATTGAATCATATCTATTGCAATTTTGAATGATTATTTAACCAATACCATAAAAATCATATCTAATTAATATCCATTGACTTTTAAAAGGCTAAACCTTCTGCAAAAACTCGAACCTTTTTTTACGAGTATGTTGCCACGACTAGAGGGTGTGAACTATAGGGAGAGGTTGATTAGGCTGGGTCTCTATTCCATGGAGCGCAGGAGGATGAGGGGGAGAATCATAAAGAGGTGTACAAAATCATGAGAGGAATAGTTTGGGTAGATGCACAGAGTCTCTTGCCCAGAGTAAGGGAATCGAGGACCAGAGGACAGGTTCAAGGTGAAGGGGGAAAATTTAACAGGAATCTGAGGGGTAACTTTTACACACAAAGGGCGGTGGGTGTATGGAACAAGCTGCCAGAGGAGGTAGTTGAGGCTGGGACTATCCCATTGTTTAAGAAACAGTTAGACAGGTACATGGATAGGAGAGGTTTGGAGGGATGTGGACCAAGTGCACGCAAATGGGACGAGTGTAGCTGGGACTACACTTATTGGTCAGTGTGGGCATTGGGCCGAAGGGCCTGTTTCCACACTGTATCACTATATGACTCTATGACTGTGTGCTTTAAGATTTGTTTGTTCAACTTTACCAACAGTAATTTCTGAACTTTTGCATCAAAAATATCAATAACAATTGATATACTATTTGAATCCTGACAGGCTTTTAAAACTTTCTGTCACTCATCGGGGATCAAACATGTGAAATTATAAAATCCTATTTACCTTACTTTGAACTGGATCATAATCAAGTGCTAAGACTCGGCCCATCTGTCTTTCCAGCACAGTATGATAATCTGTCCCATCAAAGTTTATGCACCGCATATTATGATTATTTGCAAATATCAAGAATGGGCTGGGACCTGTTAAATATACATTTGATTATTTTCAATAAATAACACAAAAAGCGGTGTCTCGGATATCAATATTTTCATGCCTGAACCATTAGAGAGAGCAGGTGGAACCAGACCATGGTTAAAGGATATTCAGCTAAAAACTCTCACCAGGTGGACATCCTCCTAAAACCTGGACCTTGAGATAAGAGGGGAAAAGATGAAAAGGTAAACCGATAATGAATTTAAACTCTTCATTATATATTGGAACAGAACTGTAAACTTAATTAGAAAATGGAGTTGGAGAAAACGATGGGGAGGAATTAGTAAGATAGCAAAATGTAAACAAAAATGGAAAAAGATGCAAAGACCCAAAATAGTGTGTTAAATTTCAGTGAGTGATGGACTGACGTTAGATTTTAGGCCAAATTGCTGACGGCAATTTTGAAAGTCGAATAGGCAGGATCCAAAGAGAACTAAACATATAAAATGCTAATTGGAGCCAGGAAAGAAACTTGAATGTGTTCAAAAAGGAACTGCAGATGCTGGAATATCGAAGGTACACAAAATTGCTGGGGAAACTCAGCGGGTGCAGCAGCATCTATGGAGCGAAGGAAATAGGCGACGTTTCGGGCCGAAACCCTTCTTCAGACTGATGGGGGGTGGGGGAGAAGGAAGGAAAAGGGGAGGAGGAGGAGGAGCCCGAGGGCAGGCGGATGGGAGGGTGGGAGGAGACAGCTAGAGGGTTAAGGAAGGGGAGGAGACAGCAAGGGCAAGCAAAATTGGGAGAATTCAATGTTAATGCCATCCGGACGCAAGGTCCCCAGACGGAATATGAGGTGCTGTTCCTCCAAATTCCGCTGTTGCTCACTCTGGCAATGGAGGAGGCCCAGGACAGAGAGGTCGGATTGGGAATGGGAGGGGGAGTTGAAGTGCTGAGCCACCGGGAGTTCAGGTAGGTTATTGCGGACTGAGCGGAGGTGTTCGGCGAAACGATCGCCCAACCTACGCTTATTCTCCCCGATGTAAATCAGCTGACATCTAGAGCAGCGGATGCAGTAGATGAGGTTGGAGGAGATACAGGTGAACCTTTGTCGCACCTGGAACGACTGCTTGGGTCCTTGAATGGAGTCGAGGGGGGAGGTGAAGGGACAGGTGTTGCATTTCTTGCGGTTGCAACGGAAAGTGCCCGGGGAGGGGGTGGTGCGGGAGGGAAGGGAAGAATTGACGAGGGAGTTGCGGAGGGAGCGGTCTTTGCGGAAGGCAGACATGGAGGGAGATGGGAAGATGTGGCGAGTGGTGGGGTCACGTTGGAGGTGGCGGAAATGGTGGAGGATTATGTGTTGTATTTGCCGGCTGGTGGGGTGAAAGGTGAGGACCAGAGGGACTCTGCCCTTGTTGCGAGTGCGGGGATGGGGAGAGAGAGCAGTGTTACGGGGTATGGATGAGACCCTGGTGTGAGCCTCATCTATGGTGGCGGAGGGGAATCCCCGTTCCCTGAAGAACGAGGACATTTCCGATGCCCTGGTATGGAATGTCTCATCCTGGGAACAGATGCGGCGTAGGCAGAGGAATTGGGAGTAGGGAATGGATTCTTTACAGGGGGCAGGGTGGGAAGACGTGTAGTCCAGATAGCCATGTGAGTCAGTGGGTTTGTAATGTATGTCGGTCAGGAGTCTGTCCCCTGCAATGGAGATGGTGAGGTCAAGGAATGGTAGGGAAGTGTCGGAAATCGTCCAGGTGTATTGGAGTGCCGGATGGAAGTTGGTGGTGAAGTGGATGAAGTCAGTCAGTTGTGTGTAGGTGCAGGAGGTGGCCCCAAAGCAGTCGTCAATGTAACGGAGGTAGAGGTTGGGGATGGGGAATGGGAGGAGTCAAATGTAAAGTTGTTAAACAAGTTGGTAAAGTTGTTAACAACTTTACATTTGACTCCTCCCATTTCCTCCAAACACAAGGCGTAGCTATGGGCACACGCATGGGCCCCAGCTACGCCTGCCTCTTTGTCGGGTACGTTGAACAATCCTTGTTTGAGACGTATCAGGGCCCCATCCCCGACCTCTACCTCCGTTACATTGATGACTGCTTTGGGGCCACCTCCTGCACCTACACACAACTGACTGACTTCATCCACTTCACCACCAACTTCCATCCGGCACTCCAATACACCTGGACGATTTCCGACACTTCCCTACCATTCCTTGACCTCACCATCTCCATCGCAGGGGACAGACTCCTGACCGACATACATTACAAACCCACTGACTCACATGGCTATCTGGACCACACGTCTTCCCACCCTGCCCCCTGTAAAGACTCCATCCCCTACTCCCAATTCCTCCGCCTACGCTGCATCTGTTCCCAGGATGAGACATTCCATACCAGGGCATCGGAAATGTCCTCGTTCTTCAGGGAACGGGGATTCCCCTCCGCCACCATAGATGAGGCTCACACCAGGGTCTCATCCATACCCCGTAACACTGCTCTCTCTCCCCATCCCCGCACTCGCAACAAGGGCAGAGTCCCTCTGGTCCTCACCTTTCACCCCACCAGCCGGCAAATACAACACATAATCCTCCGCCATTTCCGCCACTTCCAACGTGACCCCACCACTCGCCACATCTTCCCATCTCCCCCCATGTCTGCCTTCCGCAAAGACCGCTCCCTCCGCAACTCCCTCGTCAATTCTTCCCTTCCCTCCCGCACCACCCCCTCCCCGGGCACTTTCCGTTGCAACCGCAATAAATGCAACACCTGTCCCTTCACCTCCCCCCTCGACTCCATTCAAGGACCCAAGCAGTCGTTCCAGGTGCGACAAAGGTTCACCTGTATCTCCTCCAACCTCATCTACTGCATCCGCTGCTCTAGATGTCAGCTGATTTACATCGGGGAGACTAAGCGTAGGTTGGGCGATCGTTTCGCCGAACACCTCCGCTCAGTCCGCAATAACCTACCTGAACTCCCGGTGGCTCAGCACTTCAACTCCCCCTCCCATTCCCAATCCGACCTCTCTGTCCTGGGCCTCCTCCATTGCCAGAGTGAGTAACAGCGGAAATTGGAGGAACAGCACCTCATATTCCGTCTGGGGACCTTGCGTCCGGATGGCATTAACATTGAATTCTCCCAATTTTGCTAGCTCTTGCTGTCTCCTCCCCTTCCTTAACCCTCTAGCTGTCTCCTCCCACCCTCCCATCCGCCCGCCCTCGGGCTCCTCCCCTTTTCCTTCCTTCTCCCCCACCCCCCATCAGTCTGAAGAAGAGTTTCGGCCCGAAACGTCACCTATTTCCTTCGCTCCATAGATGCTGCTGCACCCGCTGAGTTTCCCCAGCAATTTTGTGTACCTAAGAAACTTGAATGGTCTGTTTAGTGGAAATGATGTCAAGGTTACACTATGCTGTCTGATGAACATGTACATTGAGGGGGAGAAACTATCGGAAAAACAGTGTTTATTAGGCCACAAACTGTTAAGTCTACTTGTACATGTTTATTAGGCAAGGGGAAGGAAAAGACACAGGAAAGGATTATGAAGCAGATGTACAAGTAGACTTAACAGTTTGTGGACTTGCGCTTGGTGGTAGTGAATTGGCAGAAAGGTTTAAGAAATCAGTTGGACATCTAGAGTCATAGAGCCATAAAGTGGAAACAGGCCCTTCGGCCCAACTTGCCCACACCGGCCCACATGTCCCAGCTACACTAGTCCCAGCTGCCTGCGTTTGGTTCATATCCCACCAAACCTGTCCTATCCATGTACATGTTTAACTGTTTCTTAAATGTTGGGATAGTCCCTGCCTCAACTAAAGCCCCTGTCCCATGATGCGAGTTCACCCAAGAGCTCTCCCGAGTTTAAAAAAAATATCAAACTCGTGGTAAGTACGTAGAATGTACGTAGCGGGTAGGTGGGACCTCGTGGATGTTCCGTAGTGGCTCGTAATGCGAACGGCGGGTACTCGGGAAACGCGGTAACTAACTGCAGGTACTCTTGGACATTTTTCACAATACCTGCCATTCGCATTACGAGCCGCTACGGGACATCCACGTGGTCCTACGTACCCACTACGTACATTCTATGTACTTACCACGAGTTTGATTTTTTTTTTCCAACTCGGGAGAGCTCTTGAGTGAACTCGCATAGTGGGACAGGGGCTTAACTCTTCCGGCATCTTGTTCCATACACCCACCACACTTTGTGTGGAAAGGTTACCCCTTAGATTCCTATTAAATCTTTTCCATTTCACCTTAAACTTATGCCCTCTGGTTTTCGATTCACCTACTCTGGGAACGAGACTCATGATTTCATGAGGTTGTGGATTATTTTTGTTCTTTAGGGTGGTTTAGAAGTGCTGGACATAACGGCAGAAATCAGAGTGACTTAATAGTGCAGTACATGGTCTAGCCAGATCTGATGATGGGCAAGTAAACCAGTGTGTGGGAAGGAACTGCAGATGCAGGTTTACACTGAAGATAGACACAAAATGCTGGAATAATCCAGCGGGACAGGCAGCATCACTGGAGAGAAGGAATGGGTGATATTTCGGGTCTGAAGAAGGTTCTCTCCAGCGATGCTGCCTATCCCACTGGGTTACTCCAGCATTTTGTGTCTAAACCAGTGGTTTTTGGTATGCTGAAAATGCTTCTCTGGACATGAGGAAGTGAGGATAAGGCTAGTACCAGAGAAATAGCTATTCAACTGGATGTGAGAGGTTTTGGTTTTCAGCAAAAGAAATGGTGTGCAAGTATGTCAGCAAATGAAGGACTAAAGATTAGGCAGTTAGGCTTTTTGAAATCAGTTATAAGATACTGAGAAGAGGCTTTTTTTTTAACCTAATAAAAGTTTTAACCTAATAAAAATCCCTAGCCCTAACCCTAACCTATTTTTTTTAACCTAATAGTAACTAAAAGAACCATCAAAAGGGGTTGGGACATATGGGTTTTGAGAGGCACAAGGAAATGGTCAGGGATAGCCACAAGGCCATGAATATACATAGTAAATTAGGAAAGGAGCTCTCTCAGCTGATTGAATTTCCAAAGCAACTATCAAATTGGGCTTCGGGAATATTGTAGGATTTGGTGGAGAATTACTTTATCAAGGAAGGAAAAGAAAATATGTTAAAGTTGTTTGCTAGTTTATTTTGTGGCACAGACAATATTTTCAAATTTCATTCTGACAATCACTTCCACTATCTTACGTAGGGCTGTGATAAAATAAATACTGGAAACTCTCGACCTATGTGAAAAGAGAAACTGTTAACATTTTAAGTCAAGCACCCTTCAACACAATGTTAGGGGTCCAGTTGCTTCTGCTCAAACATCTCATTTGTCTATTGTTCTCGCCGAGTCATTAGTGATTTTTTATTTATGACAGCTTTTAACTTACAAAATAAATGTTGAGAGTTGAGATATTACTGGCCACGCAGTACAATGTCAGGGCAATTCTACTTGAGATGCAACTTTATGGTCCACTGAAACTACGGGTTTGAAGCAGATTCATTACGCAAAATAATTCATATTTTTCCTGAGGTTTTCCCGGAATTAGGTTGTTCTGGACTGTGTGTGATATGAATGGGAGCACCAGGGGAAGCGGGCCACTTCACCCCAATCCTGAACGAACCGAGGTTCAAAACATAAATACATAAATGAGAGAAGTATACATATTTGGAAAAGTAGAGCTTTTCAAAACTAAGTAGCAAATATGACGGTAATTTTGCAAACTCTCTCTCCACTCCATTGTGTCCTCCACACATCTGTGCATATACACCACCTTAATTTTTAATCCAATTAAGTTGCCAACATGTGCATAGCTCTGTGTCGAGATTACAAGTTTGTTAAGTTGCTCCTTATCTGATTTTTAAATATATTTATATACTGTAGCTTCATCGAGAGAAAACTTTGAATAGAAAGTAGACACAAGGAACTGCAGATGCTGGAATCTTGAGCAAAAACACTCGAGTAGGTCAATGGGTCAGACAGCATCTCTGGAGAACATGAAGAGTTCTCCCAGAGAGTTGTGAATTTGTGGAATTCTCTGCCACAGAAGGCAGTGGAGGCCAATTCACTGGGTGCATTTAAAAGAGAGTTAGATAGAGTTCTAGGGGCTAGCCGAATCAAGGGATATGGGGAGAAGGCAGGCATGGGTTACTGATTGTGGATGATCAGCCATGATCACAATGAATGGTGGTGCTGACTCGAAGGGCCAACTGGCCTCCTCCTGCACCGATGTTCTATGTTTCTATGAATCAATGATGTATTGGGTTCAAACCCTTCTTCAGAAATGTCTGAAGTCAAAGGTCCTGACCCAAAATGCCCTCCTCTCTCTCCTCTATTCCAGCTTTACTCACCCCCCCCCTCTTTTCCACCATCACAATCAGTCTGAAGAAGGGTCCCAAGCCAAAACATCACCTATGCATGATCTCCAGAGATGCTGCCTGACCAACTGATATTCATGCTAATATATGACATATAAGTCGTGATAAACAAACAATGTCAACATCAGGCATCACTACCAACCTGAAGCACGGCAGTGTTGTTCGTCAAGCTGCAGATTATAGCCGGGCAGGCATTCACATTTCCAAGCGGTTGCACCCTGTGGTACACAGATCTGGCTACAGCCTCCATTGTCTGGCGACATACAGCCTGAAAAAAATGTTAGATTGGTGATGTACTCTCTGCATAGCATTCCTTGCACCAGTGGGGTGGAAGATTGCAACCTTCACGTGGTCCGCCCTGTTTCAACAAATGCAATCAACCCGGCGTGCACAATCAAATAAGATCAAATAGAACAAGTTGTCCTACACCTTTCGGCTGTGCACTCCATACGCAAGAAGAAGATTGCACCAGTGGGAATTTTATCAAACATTGTTTTAAAATGATCATTCTGGCAATGTGTTTGATACAGATGAACATTTTGTTGTGTAAATGGGGCCCAGAGTAACATTTCATTTTACAATGAAGCGAAGAGGATCGGATAACAATGAAAAATAATACAGTGACACAATTATTCTAACAATTAGATTTTTACCGAGCAGAAGCTAACCCTATCTCAGAAATTCCTAATTATTTAGATTTAGTATCATTGCAACAATTACCATTATTCTGTTCTTAAAGAAATTAGTGTACAATCTCGACTGAAGTCATGAATGTAGTTGTGTCCAACAGTTTACTTTAACTAAATTGAAAAAAAAATTAAGGTGTGGTAATCACCTGAACACGCAATCTTAATTATTTGCAAAAGTTCAGGAATAGGAAAAATCAGAGTTTGAAAGCACACTTCACTCCTGTTAGTCCACCTGGGCTTTAGTGATTGATTACACAGTGACGCAGCAGAAGAGCAGCTGCCTTACAATGTCAGATACCTGGGTTTGATCCTGACTATGGGTGCTGTCTGTACGGAGTTTTACATTCTCCATGTGACTGCATTGGGTTTCTCTGGGTACTCCGGTTTCTTCCAAAGATGTGCAGGTTTGTAGGTTAATTGGCTTCAGTAAAATTGTAAATTGTCCCTAGTGTGTAGGATCATAAGATCATACGTGATAGGAGCAGAATTAGGCTATTTGGCCCATCAAGTCTACTCCACCATTTAATCATTGCTGATCTATCTGTCCCTCCTAACCCATTCTCCTCATAACCTCTGACACCTGTACTAATCAAGATTCTATCTATCTCTGCCTTGAATATATCCACTGACTTGGCCTCCAAAAAGGATAGTGCTAGTATATGGGGATCACTGGTCAGCGCAGACTCGGTATATGGAAGGGCCTGTTTCCCTGCTGTATCTCTAAGTCTAAAGCCTATAGTCTACCTATTCAGCTCCCTCTGATAATCACTGATGTTATTAGTCAAGATTGGGTCAAGGAAAGAGCCTTCACGTCGCGGCCCTGTTTCCACCACCACACACAAGAAGCACAAGAAGCGACAAGACAGACACCATTGTATGCAGATGCCGAGAAGTGTGCCCAGCTCTGGCTGAACAGCTTCTAATCTTGTGTGTGGATTCAATAAGAGAAGTCAAGATTGCCTCTTGCAGGCAGTGATACGGGAGGAAACATTAGGAAATGTTCAAAGCTTAGACCTCTTCCCAAGCCAATGAGCACCAAGTTTTGAAGGAAATCAGGGTCCTGTACATCTTCATCAGTTGAATGTTAATTGGATAATGTAAGATAATAAAGGTCAACGTAGTTTGTCGCCGGTGCTGACTCCAGTTTTTCTTTGTTGTTAAAGTAATGATTCTATTTCAAATTTTATGTCGAAGGGGGGTCCAGTTGCCGGTTTTTCAGCGACCTGCTACGACTATGACAGTCGCTGGCAGTGGCCTAAAAATAGCCTAAGTGGGACAGGCCCTTAAGTACATACTATTTTAAACTCTATTATTTTAAACAAGCAAGTAATTATTCTCAAATACATTATATGATTCCAATTTGCACTTTACTTTGATAACATCTTATCTTTAACAGTGAGCACTTATTGATAGGGTAATCTTTTGAAAATAACTTTGCAATTCCAACTGATACCTGAACATGTTTTGCCATCTGATCCTAAAACAGATCCTGGTGGACAGAGGCAGATTGCTCCCTCAGAGTTCTGTGTGCAGTCATGGTTGCAGTCAGTGTGATTCTCCAAACACGGAGTAAGAGCTAGTCAATAAAGAAAATACAGTAGTAATTAAATGAACATCTTTCAACAGTTATTTCAACATGTTGCCACACAATAAAATGCCTTTTCCTCATTAGGGAGAAATATTACATCTTGATTGATTGAGATTCACAGCATAGAAATGGGCCCTTCAACCCACCAAGTTCATGCCATCCATCAATCTTAGGCCATAAGGGGTTGAATAGATTTAGGCAATTCTGCCCATCAAGTCTACTCTGCCATTCAATCATGGCTGATCTATCTCTCCCTCTTAACACATTCTCCTGACTTCTCCCCATAACCGTTGACACCTGTCCTAATCAAGTATCGATCTATCTCTGCCTCAAAAATATTAATTGATTTGGCCTCCACAGCTATATTTCAACCCATTTTCGCATCCACTCCCTGCACACTAAGGAAAATTTACAGATATATAATTGAACTACATGTATTAAAAATATTAAAAGCCTGTAAAGAAAATGGAGTAGAAATGTTGCCCTTAACTTTGAATGCAGATACATTTCTATTATTGCGACTTACGAATATAACTTCTGTTCTAAGCAATGTAGGTCAAGGCAAGAGTTCACCATGTAAAACAAATGGAAGAGGTGATGGTAAAGTTGCAAATGGTTCTGTAATGGTCAAAGTTGCAATGTGAAAATAGACTGAATTCTCACGATAAATCCAATTTCAATTTCTTCTCTCGGCATTTCACACCATTCAAGCTGTGGTTTTTTGTATCATAACTTGATGGAACAATGGGTGCATTCAGCCAACAGTGAATTAAAGAGCTTGTGGATCACACCTATATGTCCATTACAATCCAACTAAGACAATGGTTATAGGTATATATGTTGGCACAGAAATGCATGATCTTTTTTTGCTGAAATTATTAATCTTATGAATAAATCTGATTAATATTCTTTGTGACTGAAATCTTTTGTGATGACTTTATAGATTTGCACTAACAGTATGTATCTTGGGAAATCTATATGAGCTAATTGATGATTAATATATATGGTCAATATGTGAAAGTAGTTATCACCATGAGATTGATAACATTGATGTGTTTATGAAGCAATTTAAGTACATGAAGATGGGGATATGAAAGCAAGTGTTAATAAGGAGGACACACAGAATGTTAAGACTATTATTGGAACACATATTTCTACCTAATTCCTTGAAATAATACGAGCATTGTTTAGCTCATAGTTACATTTCGCGACTATCTAAAGGGGCTGTCACACTTGGGCGACCTAATTGACGAGTTTAGAAGAGTTTGAAAAAATGACATGTTGAAGACCTCCTTCGACTATGTAAAAGACCTCCTTCAACCTCCTTCGACTATGTTGAAGACCAGCTTCGACTAGCTACAACTAGCTGTGACTATCTTTGGGAAAATTGGACACAAAATAGTGGAGAGTGAAGGCGACCTCCTTCGATCTCCTTCGAACTCCCTTCGACCTCTCTTCGACTATGATGAAGACTATCCATGACTACCTTCGACTACCTTTGACTATCCTTGATTACCTACGACTAACACGCCGACCTACTACGACCTACTACAACTAAACCTACGATTAAAAAAAGTATCGATTTTTTTCATGGCGACTTTTTTTTACACTTGGGCATTTTTTAACATATTGTAAAAAACGGCGCAACCTAGCTGAGGTCTCGAGTACGCGGAGACCACTCTCGAGCATGAAGGAGAGTTACGAAGACCTCCTACAACCTCGTGTCGACCATGCTGCGCTTATGAGTCGAGGGCAAACTCGCCAGAACTCACGGATTAGGTCGCCCAAGTGGGACAGGCCCTTAAGGAGTAACAATGTGGTTGTAAAAGAACATTCTGCATCAAGCAATAGTCATTGCAAAAAATCTCACAAAATTGATATATTAAGTTCCTCCAGTCCATAAATTTATATATGAGATTTCATAATAATGATAATTTTGAAAACCATTCTGAAGAGAGCCTATTCTTGGGATAATGAGCACCTGTCAGTCTTTATTTTTGTGGAGAGCTTCTTTTTAATCAGGGAGCTATAACGTATTAGTTTATCATCTTGGATATTTCTATGTGGCATGTGACGGTTCCTTATCAATCTATTACATCAATTACCCTTATCTTCATGTATAAAACCAGGTAATAGCTCAGTATTCTCTACAATAAATTCTGTGTTGGAAGGAACTACAGATGCTGGTTTAAAACGAAGGTGGACACAAAATGCCGGATAACTCAGCGAGAGAGGCAGCATCTCTGAATAGAAGGAATGGGTGACGTTTTGGTTTGAGACCCTACTTTAGACTTCAGGTCTCAACCTGAAATGTCACTCATTCCTTCTCTCCAAAGATGCTGCCTGCCTGTTGAGTTACTCCAACATTTTGTGTCTATCTTCACAATACATTCCGTGTTCGATATATCTATTACTATGCAACCATATTTTGATATTTTCTTTTTCAGCATAAAATAACATTATGCATAACCATTTAAGCTCCAGCCCGTGATTTGTCACCGAAGCATTTAAAGATTGAAAATAACACACCCAATGAAGTAGGTCAAAGTTATAGGAATAAATATCTAACAAAAGGAGCAAGTTTTCATTTTTGAATTATGTTTTTCTTTAGAGCATTTAGATATATGGAGTCATACAGCACGGAAACAGACTCTTTGGCACAACCTGTCCATGCTGCCCAAGATGCTCCATCAAAGCTCAATCCACTTGGGAACAGACTTCACTTTAATTAATGCAAAAGGCTATCTGGTTGTTGGAGATGCTGGATGAAGATTTGCGAAGATGAGAAGGGCAAGATTTAATGGGAACCCGAGGGGCCAATTTGTTCACAGAGGATGATGGGGAAATGGAACAAGTTGGCTGCTAGCGGAGGTAGTTGAGGCGGGTACCATAATAGTATTTAAAAAACACTTGGACGGGTACATGGATAGGAAAGGTTCAGAGGGATATGGGTCAAAAGTAACAATTGGGACTAGTTTAGATGGGGCATCTTGATCTGCATGGGCAAGTTGGGCAGAAGGGCCTTGTGTATGATTCTATGGCTCTACCTGGATGCTAGAGGTCTGCATATTGAACGGTTCCTCATTGGTAATTGCAAGGGAAGGTACATTTACAAAATCCTTACCCTGACATGTTTTCATATCGGGCTGCAGTGCGAACCCCTTTGGACAGAAGCAATGATAAGAGCCAGGGACATTTTCACATCCCAAGGTGCATCCATGGTTCCAAAAAGCACACTCGTTGACATCTGAGGAATGAAAGTGCACGTCAGAAACAGGAAAAGCTGCATGAAGATTTTATCTGGAGCTAAGCAAAGCGCAAGAACAACATTGTGCAGAGTTGCAGACTGAATACAGGGGCATAGGGATGGACAGGACTAGAGGGAACAATCATATAACTCCTTCAAAACCAACACATTGATCATAGGCCAAGTGGCTTACTTTTGTGCAGCATGACCTAAAGTTGGGCAGTCACGACATGATACAATACGATATGATAGAACTTTATTTATCCCAGGAGGGAAAATTGATCTGACAACAGTCATAAAAGCACAAAATATATGAAATATGAGATTAAAGTGACGAGTGGAAAGGATTGGGGATGTGCGAAGATTGAGGAGTGTGCGGGGGGGGAGTCAGTCTCAGTCTATCCCACGACAGAAGGGGGAGGAGTTGTACAGTCTAATAACCACAGGGAAGAAGGATTTCCTGTGGCATTCTGTCCAGCAACTTGGTGGAACCAGTCTGTTGCTGAAGGTGCTCCTCAGGTTGACCAGTGTGTCATGGAGGGGGTGAGTGAGGTCATGTGTAGATTGACATTGATCATCTTTTAAAAATATTCCAGATGATACAGATGGGAATGACGTGTATTGGCTGTTGCTGATGCTGTTTGGTCAACTCTACTGACTTTTCAGCCTTCCCACTAGCTCCCTCTCCCCACTATCACCACTATTCCACTCAATTTTAAGTAGAACTGCTGAAGCGAATCCATTCAAATGTATTACTGAAAAAATTGCAGACTGATATTTTGGGGGATTGTTTGATGATGATTAACTACCATTTAAAATATCCAGGGAAAATTATCCAGATAGGGGTTGCCTGTATTGGTTGTGGCAGTTTTGCTCAGATCTGCTGATTGTTAATGCAGCAATGTCTTGCACATATGCGTATTTCTATTCTGAAACCTGCTGCAATTGAGAAGGAAAATATCCGGGAACATTTTGCTTATCCAAAGTTGTCAACCTCATAATCTAATCAAATAGTTGACCTTCTCACGGAAAAGAAAAATACAGTAAGTATACTCATAAAACAGTGCTTCTGTAACCTAGGTAGATAAATATGGAAATGTAGTAGATTTTCTCTATTGCATGGAACATATAAATAGCCCAGTTCAGATGTACCAGAGCCTGTGACTTTCTCCATTAAATTGTTGGATGGAAAACTAAGTTCCCAAGAATGCCCCTTAGCCCTGTAAGGTGTAAGTAGAATATTCTACCTCTATCACATATTCACAATAGTTAGTGCATCTATTTTCATGTCATGCTTTCATGGTTGGAAGTGTATGGGACAGAGGTCATTTGTTCCATTCCATTGCTGCTGTCTCAGGCTTTACAACCAGAGCAATTTATGTCAATTGTTTGGATATGATGCAAACAGTACATAAGGTGAAATATGATGGCAATGTGCAATGTGTATGTATGTGACTATCACACACATATATACAACTAGCTGCCCATAGAATATAGAACATATAACAGTACAGCACAGGAACAAACACTTTGACCTGCGATGTCTGTGCAAAACATGAAGCCAAGACCAACCCATATCTGTGTGCACATGAACCATATCCCTCTATTCCCTGCATATCCATGTGCCTATCCAAAAACCTCTTAAACACCACCATTGTGTCTGCTTCCACCACTACCCCCTTGCAGCGCATTCAAGGCACTCACCACACGCTAGATAAAAAATGTGCCTCGCACTTCGCCTTTAAACTTTCTCCTCTCACCTTAAAGCTATGCTCACTTGCCTTTGGTATTTCCACCCTGAGGAAAAGGGGCTGATTGTCTATGTTATCTATGCCTCTTATCATTTTCTATCAGGTGTCCCCTCAACTTCTGATGCTCCAGAGAAAACAATCCAAGTATATCCAACCTCTCCATGTAGCTAATACCTTCTAATCTAGGCATCATTTTTTTAAGCCTCTTCTGCACCCTGTCCAAAGACTCCACATCCTTCCTGCATTGGGGTGAAGATAACTGCATGCAAAATTCCAACTGTGCCCTAACATAAGCCCTTTAAAGCTGCATCATGATTCTCTGATATACTCAATGCCCTGAATAATGAAGACAGGCATACAGGTGCCGTTTGGCGACTTAGTCCCACTTAGGCGACTCTTTAGGCGACTGCCAGGAACTAATTTTAATGGAATTCACCTACGACACTGGCGACAACCTACGACAACATCTACGTCAATGTACGACAACGTACGGCAATCTACGACAGCAAAAATTGTCGCCACTGTAACGAAAAATGTTCAACATGTTGAAAATTTTGCGGCAGTCGCCTGTAGTCGCCCAAAAAATCGCCTAAGTGGGACAGGCCCATTATTTACCACTATTCCTACCTATGCTGCCACTTTCAGGGAGCTATGGACTTGGACCTCAATATCCCTCTGTACTTCAATGTTGTTAAGTGTCTTGCCATTAATTGTACATTTTCCCCTTTCAATTGACCTCCTGAAGAGCAACACCACACATCTGCTTGGATTAAACGCCATTTGACATTTCTATAGTTGATCCATATCCCCCTATATACGTTGACAGCCTTCCTCACAGTCTCCTACTCCAGCAATCTTGGTGGCATCTACAAATCTACTAACCAGCCCTTCTACATTTATGTCCAAGTAATTTAAAAAAAACTCACGCACAACAGAGGTTCGTGCACAAATTCTTGTGGAACTACACTGGTCACAGACGTCCAGCCTGAAGATTGTTCTTACACCACAACTTGCACTGCGTCCTATCAGAAAACCAGTTCCAAATCCACACAACTAAGATGCCGTGAACTCCAGGCATCTGAACCTTTTGGATCAGCCTACCCAGGGAGGATTTTATCAAATGCCTATTGCCATTCTGCAGACGTTTGTAAAAGGTATAATTGAGTTTTAACTCTCTCAGTTGCTAATCATTTTCACATTCCCATACTTACTTTTCTCCCATGCTGGAATGAGGCCACACACAAACTAGAGGAACAGCACCTCATATTTCGCTTGGGTAGCTTGTAATCCAGCAGGATGAATTAGAATGCTCAATTTTTAAGTAACTTCTACCTACACTCCCCTCCTCTCCCTCCCCCCCCCCCTGTCTGCCTTTCTCCACCGAGCCATTTAACCAGTTTCATAGTTCACCACATTGTATCCCTCTTGAGACTACACCTAACAATAGGCTTACCATGGCTCCACCCTACCTGAGGGCATTTGTTTTGCTGGCCTTATTGGTCCAGGTCTGTTCCCGCCTCCAGCTTTTCACCACCCCCCCCCAGTCTGAAGAAGGGTCCCAGAAAAGCTGCCCAACCTGTTGAGTTGCTCCAGCACTTTGTGTTTACCTTTGTCAAGTCAAGTCAAGTTTATTTGTCACATACGCGTACAAGATGTGCAGTGCTATGAACCTCTAATTTTAGGCAACCTCTCACAAATCCTCTCCCCCCCCCACCCCCCTTCAATCCCATGTGTCCCACCTGGACTCCTAACTATTTCTCCTCTCCACGCATTATTATATTGTTTCATTTATTGTGATTAGGAATCACTCCAGTAATAAGAGAAATAAATGTTTAAATGTGCTTTTGTTTCCCTTTTAGTGAATGTGCTTAATGCCACTGCATCCGGCACCAGGCGTGAAACTGCCACATATCGTGGACAGTGTAAGGTAAAAAATGGATTGTAGTACATAATTTTGTGGTTGTGACAGAGCGTGAACCACAGAAGTTGAGATACTTTATCACGCAAGTATGCCGTGCCTCTTGGGGTGAAGTTTACCTCGACATGATTTCTGATCATCACTGAGAACATAACCATCTTTACACTTGCAGCACGTTCCATTGAAGCTTTTCTTGCAAACGCTTCCTGTTTCATTTTCTGTGGAAATGTTTATTAAAACGTTAACATACTCAAAGTTAACAAGGTTCAATAACTCCAATTTAGCCCAGTGTTTCCCATTTGATTAAAGAGCAGATAACAGAAACCAAGGCATTGAGTTTTCCAGATATGCAAATCCTTTCCTCTGAGTTTGTTTAGGGAGTGATTGTGGATACGATATGAATGGATTGCAGCTTTGAAAATAAACGAGCAGAAAATGATGAGACTTCCATGAACAAGACTCCAGACTAGGAGAGAGTACCCAGTGTAACAGACCCTCTTGCCTCTATGAGTGACATGAGAGCCTACAAATCTAAAGATAGTGAAATAGGGCAATTATTTCAACAATGCTAGGTAGACAAAAATGCTGGAGAAACTCAGCGGGTGCAGCAGCATCTATGGAGCGAAGGAAATAAGCAACGTTTCGGGCCAAAACCCTTCTGAAGAAGTTTCTCCAGCACTTTTGTCTACCTTCGATTTTTCAGCATCTGCAGTTCCTTCTTAAACATTTGAACAATTTTCATCTGAAATTTTAGTTTTAGTTTAGTTTAGTTGAGATACAGCGTGGAAACAGGCCCGTTGGCCCACCGGGTCTGCGCCGACCAGCGATCCCCGCACATTAACACCACCCTACTAGAGACCACTAACACCACTAGGGACATTTTTTACATTTACCAGGCCGATTAACCTGCAAACCTGGACGTCTTTGGAGTGTGGGAGGAAACCAAAGATCTCGGAGAAAACCCACGCAGGTCACGGGGAGAACGTACAAACTCCGTACAAACAGCACCCGTATTCGGGATTGAACCCGGGTCTCCGGTACTGCATTTGCTGTAAGGCAGCAACTCTACCGCTGCGCCACAGTGACCGCCCTCTGGAGTTGCATTTGGAATTCTTCTTCCCGGAATTCTGTTTTGTGATTTTGGCCTTTCCCCATTCTTCACCTTCCCCTTACATTTTTCACTCTTCCTATGATTATTTTCTCTCGTTGACATAATTTTTGTTCCACCCCGTCCTCGTTTTCTCACTTCTGTTTTATTTCCTCCCCTCTTCCTTCACTGCTCTCTACTCCCATCTGTTTCCTTCACTTTCATTTGTCTTAATAACCTTTTCCACATTTCATGTTTTGCACTTTTACCTGGATTTCTAATTTTCACCCTTTCCTTCAATTACACTGCTCTTTAATTCTGTCGTGCCTTTCCTCCTACCACACACCACATCGGTTTCACTTCTTTGTTGTTTTGCACTAAGCTTAGTTTTAGTTTTAGAGATACAGCGCGGAAACAAGCCCTTTGGCCCACCTAGTCCGCACTAAACCAGCGAGCCCTGCACATTAACACTATGCACACTAGGTCTTTGGTTTCTCAGGATCTCGGAGAAACCCACACAGGTCACGGGGAGAACGTACAAACTCTGTACGGACCGCAACTGTAGTCGGGATTGATCCCGTGTCTCCGGCACTGAAAGCACTGTGAGGCAGCAACTCTACCGCTGCGCCACCGTGCCGCCCATTGAAGAGAGGCGGACTCTGCAGGTTGAGCGATTGGTTAATTGCCATCCCTGGCAGCCATTAAGAAGGTCCTTGAATCACTGCACTCCTTGAAGTGGGGGTACACTCACAATGCTGTTGTGGAGGGTGTTACTGAATAGTAAAGGTTTGGAGGGATATGGGCCAGACACAAGCAAGTGGGACTAGCTTGGTTAGGCATGGATGTGTAGGGCTGAAGGGCCTGTTTCCATGCTGTAGACTTTACTGTAATATTTTAAATAGCCATACAGTTCCTATTTGTCTATTAGTCATTAATAATGGCTATTAAATAGCAGCAGTCATTAGCAGCAGATTAATAAATTAAGTTGGATCCTTACTCGAAACATTGTCTAGAAACTAAGAACTGCAGATGTTGGTTCATACCAAAGATAGACGCAAAGTGCTGGAGGAATTGAACGGGTCAGCCAGCATTTCTGGAGAAAAAGGATGGGTGACATTTTGGGTTGGGACCCTTCTTCAGGCTGTAATTCAGAAACATTGTCTGCCCATTTCCCCCCGCACATACTGGCCGACCATCCATTCCTCTATCAGTTACTCAATATTCCAACATCTGCAGTCTCTTGTGTTTCCATTGGCAGCAGGTTGTTGGATGAATGCATGTACCTGCTAATTGTGGGTCTGTTCCAGCTGTCGGCTGGCGGGATGGATGCACCACTTTCAGATCAGCTGGCGGCAGAAAGGACCGTCTAGGGTTGATGACGACTATGTCCTTCCCAGTGAACTTGTTTGCTCGGCGAATTGTGCCCGTCTTCCAATCTGAGTAGTACACGTGTTCCTCGAAAAGAGAAATTCCAAATGGCCAGTGGCTATGTGGAAAGAAGAGGAAATGCTGTCAAGTTGGAGAGGGTGCAGAGAAGATTTACGAGGATGTTGCCAGGACTCGAGCGCCTGAGCTATAGAGAGAGGATGAGCAGGCTAGGACTCTATTCCTTGGAGCACAGGAGGATGAGGGGGTGATCTTATAGAGGTGTACAAAATCATGAGAGGAACAGATCGGGTGGACACACAGTCTCTTGCCCAGTGTAGGGGAATCGAGAACTAGAGGACATAGGCTTAAGGTGAAGGAGGGAAGATTAACTCCCCCTCCCATTCCCAATCCGACCTCTCTGTCCTGGGTCTCCTCCATTGCCAGAGTGAGCAACAGCGGAAATTGGAGGAACAGCACCTCATATTCCGTCTGGGGTCCTTGCGTCCTTATGGCATCAACATTGAATTCTCCCAATTTGGCTAGCCCGTGCTGTCTCCTCCCCTTCCTTCACCCTCTAGCTGTCTCCTCCCACCCTCCCATCCGCCCGCCCTCGGGCTCCTCCTCCTCCTCCCTTTGTCCTTCTTTCTTTCCCCACCCCCCATCAGTCTGAAGAAGGGTTTCGGCCCGAAACGTCGCCTATTTCCTTCGCTCCATAGATGCTGCTGCACCCGCTGAGTTTCCCCAGCAATTTTGTGTACCTTCGATATTCCAGCATCTGCAGTTCCCTTTTGAACAAGATTTAATAGGAACCTGAAAGGTAACCTTTTAACGCAAAGGGTGGTAGGTGTATGGAACAAGCTGCCAGAGGAGGTAGTTGAGGCAGGCACTATTAACCATATAACCATATAACAATTACAGCACGGAAAACAGGCCATCTCGGCCCTACAAGTCCGTGCTGAACACTTATTTTCCCCTAGTCCCATCTACCTGCACTCAGACCATAATCCTCCATTCCTTTCCCGTCCATATACCTATCCAATTTATTTTTAAATGATAAAATCGAACCTGCCTCCACCACTTCCACTGGAAGCTCATTCCACATAGCTACCACTCTCTGAGTAAAGAAGTTCCCCCCTCATGTTACCCCTAAACTTCTGTCCCTTAATTCTCAAATCATGTCCTCTTGTTTGAATCTTCCCTATTCTCAATGGGAAAAGCTTATCCACGTCAACTCTGTCTATCCCTCTCATCATTTTAAAGACCTCTATCAAGTCCCCCCTTAACCTTCTGCACTCCAAAGAATAAAGACCTAACTTGTTCAACCTTTCTCTGTAACTTAGTTGCTGAAACCCAGGCGACATTCTAGTACATCTCCTTTGTACTCTCTCTATTTTGTTGACATCCTTCCTATAATTAGGCGACCAGAATTCACTATTGCAATGTTTATGAAAATTTTTGACAGGTTCATGGATAGGACAGGTTTAGAGGAATATGGGCCAAATGCAGGCAGGTGGGACGTGTAGATGGGACATGTTGGCCGGTGTGGGCAAGAAAGGGCCAAAGGGCCTGTTTCCACGCTGTAAGATTATATGACTATGACTCTATGAGAAAAGCCAAATCAATAGAACATTTTGGGTTTTGATCTACTTGTATGCCGTCCAATTCCTTTTCATATACCAGTCAAATGAAGGCACTTACCCCCTCATGAAAAATATTTTAGTACAAGAGAATGGCAGAGTAGACTGGAAAGACTCAGTGGCCTAATTCTGCTCCTATGACCTATGAACGTATCAACATGAAAGATCTGCATTCTTTTATTTATCAAATAAAGTCAATGAAGAGTTGTGGGTTAGTGAGTTAATCGGCCTCCCGTGAAAGGAGTGGATGAGAAAATGAGAAAACATAGAGCTGGAGTGAACGAGTGGGAGACCTTTGGTCGGCATGGACTCGGTGGGCCCTAAGGGCCAATTCCATGCCGTATCTATAATTAAACTGAAACTGTGATGCACTAGAGAAAAAACTAACTTCAAAATGGAACTGAGGCACTGGACTATGGAAAATCAATTTTTGTTTTGTTGAAAAAACCATTGGTGGAAAGTAATTAATGGGATGGGAAAATGACCTAATGTTCTTGTCAACGCACTTACCGTATCGAATGTTTGATGATCTGAGCTGAGCCTCCAGTGTAGTCACATGACCCAATGCTGCTTGAGATATTCTCAGTGTCACGTTGAACCCAGTAGAGTCGTTTGTCAATGAGATCCAATGTCAAAGACTTCACTTTGGACCAGGGCTTGACAATGGAGATGGCTGTTGTGGCATTTAGATTTGCACGATGAATACTCGGAACAGAACCTTCTGTAGCCCAAAACATGTACCTTGGAATAAAATTAAGCAAGTTGAGTTAAAAATCTTTGTTATGTTGTGGAATTTTCAAAAGCAGTTTGGGTGTTTGCCAGGTTGACGTTAGGACAATTTGTTAACGGTTTATAAATAGTAAAGGACATTATGGATCTGTTAGTGTAGAAAAAACATTTTTCTCTTTAGTGAATTCAATGTGAGCTTTAAGCAAAAAATTATTCCCGGTATAATGTAGAATAAATGGAGAGTTTAAATCTTTCCCTATAAATACTAAGTAGTTGCCTCCATATTAGAAGGCACTGTCCTTTTTATATCCAACTATACTGGGACAATTCTGCATTAGTCTTCCAAAATCAGTACCGTGTTCCTGCTTTTTCCCCAGATCCCTTGATTCCGTTAGCCCTAAGAGCTAAATCTAATTCTCTCTTGGAAAACATCCAGTGAATTGGTCTCCACTGCCTTCTGTGGCAGAGAATTCCACAGATTCACTACTCTCTGGGTGAAAAAAAATGTCCTCATCTCAGTCCTAAATGGCCTCCCCCTTATTCTTAAACTTGGACCCCCTGGTTCTGGACTCCCCTAACATCGGGAACATTTTTCCTGCATCTAGCCTGTCCAATCCCTCAAGAATTTTATATGTTTCTTAAAGTTCACCTCTCATCTGTCTAAATACCAGTGAATACAAGCCCATTCACTGGCTTGTCGACCCATTCTTTCATCATATGTCAGTCCCGCCATCCCGGGAATTGACCTGGTGAACCTACGCTGCACTCCCTCAATAGCAATCTTAAAGAAAAGTGGTACTAATCTACTGCCTCACACAGCCTCCAACAAATTAAAAGTGACATTCATGCCCAGTTCCCTTGGCAAGAGATAGCTTAAACTCTTCAATTTTGTCTATGCATCAAAAGTTTTTTGTTAAATCACAGTTTGGTCGATCTATTTGAAGGTGTAAAATTATTGCAGAGTTTCATCTTAATTTCCATTCCTGTTGCATATTTAAATCGAATATCAATATCAATATGAATGTTAGGAAACCAAAGTCCTACCCTTCCTCTGGTTCGACTGCCATGAAGGTGGGAAAGGTTAGATTTTTCAGAAGGACCTTGGCATTTTTGCCATGTAAATTCGACATTTCAATGGTTCCTTTCTTCTGATTAGTCCAGATGATTGTGTTGTGCAACCAATCCACAGCAAAGCCCAGGAGACCTTCCCCCACAGCCCGTACAATCTGTGATGCAAAGAAAAAAGATTCACGTTCTTCGATATTTTCTTCAAAATTGTAACAATGCATCTTTCTTGAATTTATTCATCCATTAATTAGCTCTTTGATCATACTGGCGAATTTCATTCTTTGAAGAAGTGGACATAAATCGACAATTAATCAACATATCATTACATTAGGTGGGCTCCATAATTGTGTGCACATAATTTTCATTATAACTGTGTGCCTTTCCACAGAGTTTGCAGTACAATAGTGTTGTTAGAATATTTACTGAATCATTGATGTATTTTTATGTTCTTTTCACTGAAATTATACATACAGCATTTCAGCACGGTTCTAAGTTTATTAACATAGAAAATACATGCAGGAGTAGCCCTTCGAGCCAGCACTGCCATTCAATATGATCATGGTTGATCATCCAAAATCAGTACCCCGTTCCGGCTTTATCCCATATCCACTGTTTCCCTTAGCCATAAGAGCTAAATCTAACTCTCTCTTGAAAACATTCAGTGAATTTGCCTCCATTGCTTTCTGTGGCAGAAAGTTCCACAGATTCACAACTCTCTGGGTGAAAAAGTTTTTCCTCATCTCAGTCCGAAATGGCCTACCCCTTATTCTTAAACTGTGACCTCTGGTTCTGGACTCCCCCTACATCAGGAACATTTTTCCTGCATCTACCCTGTCTAATCCTCTAAGAATGTATATGTTTCTATAAGATCCCCTCTCATCCAAAGATTTCAAAGGTTTCAAAGGCCTTCTAAATTCCAGCGAATACAAGCCCAGCCGACCTATTCTTTCATCATACGTCAGTCCCGCAATCCGGGAATTAACCGGGAATTAACCTGGTGAACCTACGCAGCAGTCCCTCAATAGCAATATGTCTTTCCTCAAATTAGGAGACCAAAACTGCACGCAATACTCCAGGTGTGGTCTCACCAAGGCCCTGTACAGCTGCATAAGGACCTCCTTGCTCCAAAACTCAAATCCTCTTGCAATGAAGGCCAACATGCCATGTACATGTATGCCTACTTTCAGTGACAGATGTACAAGCACACCCAGGTCTCATTGCACCACCCCTTTCCTAATCTGACTTCATTCAGATAATAATCAGCCTTCCTGTTCTTGCCACCAAAGTGGATAACCTCACATTTATCTACATTATACTGCATCTGCCATGCTTCTGTCCGCTCACCCAACCTATCCAAGTCACCCTGCAGCCTCATAGCATCCTCCTCACAGCTCACACTGCCACCCAACTTTGTGTCATCCGCAATTTAATTCCTTCATCTAAATGGTTAAGCTAAAGATATTGAGGGAGTGCAGCGTAGGTGCACGAGGTTAATTTCCAGAATGGCTGGACTGTCATATGGTGAAAGAATGAAGCGAATGGGCTTATATACACTGGAATTTAGAAGGATGAAAGGGATTTTTGAAATACTAGACTAAGTGGGACCCGTTGGGTCCCAGCATCATACAGGAGGGCTGGTCATCCAACGCAATATTCCACCTCTCCACCAATTCTAATATTGGTGGCCAGTTGGGGGGGGGGGGGGGGGGGGGGGGGAGCGCTAGTATGGGTGTTGTGGGCTGAAGGGACTGGTTTCCAGAGGGCTGGTATGCAAATTGTGCACCAAATGGATTCTTGGGCTGGCGACTCAGTCAATCAAGCCTGTTGTGCTGGCAATTCACTCACTCACGGCTGGTGGGCTGGTAGTTGACTCACGGCTAATCCTTGAAATTCTATTTCAAGCAGGGTATAAGGCCACCAAATTCAAGTGCAGTTTCTTACCACTTCTAGCAGGGTGCAAGGCCACCAAATTCAAGTGCAGTTTCATACCATTTGAAGTAGGGTGCAAAGCCACTAAAGACAGCGAATCGTGACCTCTCCCTCCTCCATCTTGCAGACACTGAGCCACACCCACATTTCCGGGTTTTATAACCCCACCCCCACCGGAAAAGGTGTGGCTTTCATGGAGTGATTGACAGGAGAGAGATTCTCAACATTATTTTAAAAACTAATAACACTTTTAATTTTTATTGATGGGAAGAATTCTCTGCATCTGCTCAGCGGAGGGGGACTGAGTAAGATGGCCAAAAATCACAACCGTAAGTGGTAGCATTTTATCTAAAATCAATATACAGTGCAAACAGGAAGTAAGTGCATTTACAGTAGTGCCTTTTAACTTCAAGCCAAAGCACCCAAGCCACCATTTGCAGTAAGTAGTGCCTTTCAACTTCAAGCCAATGCTCCCATGCCACCATTTGCAGTAAGTAGTGGCTTTCAACTTCAAACCACACCCAAGCCACCATTAGAAGTAAGAGGTGCCTTTCAACTTTAAGTCAAAGCAACAAAGCCACCATTTGCAGTAAGTAATGCCTTTCAACTTCATGCTACCATTAGCATTAAATAGTGCCTTTCAACTTCAAGCCAATGCACCCAAGCCACCATTTGCAATAAGCAGTGCCTTTCAACTTCAAGCCACCATTTGCAGTAAGTAGTAACTTTCAACTTCATGCCACCATTTGCAGTAAGTGGTGCCTTTCAACTTCAAGCCAATGCACCCAAGCCACCATTTGCTATAAGTAATGCCTTTTAACTTCAAGCCATTGCATCCAAGCCACCATTTGCAGTAAGTAGTGCCTTTCAACTTCAAGCCAAAGAAACCAAGCCACAATTTGCAGTAAGTAGTGCCTTTCAACTTCAAGCCAATGCACCCACGCCCCCATTTGCAGTAAGTAATGCATTTTAACTTCAAGCCATTGCACCCAAGCCACCATCTGCAGTAAGTAGCGCTTTTCAACTTCAAGCCACACCCAAGCCACCATTTGCAGTAAGAGGCGCCTTTCAACTTCAAGCCAAAGCAGTCAAGCCACCATCTGCAGGAAGTAGTGCCTTTCAACTTCAAGCCAAAGCAACCAAGCCACCATTTGCAGTAATAGTGCCTTTCAACTTCAAGCCAAAGCTCCCAAGCCACCATTTGCAGTAAGTAGTGCCTTTCAACTTCATGCCACCATTTGCAGTAAGTGGTGTCTTTCAACTTCAAGCCACACCCAAGCCATCATTTGCAGTAAGTGGTGTCTTTCAACTTCAAGCAACACCCAAGCCACCATTTGCAGTAAGTAGTGCCTTTCAACTTCAAACCAAAGCTCCCAAGCCACCATTTGCAGTAATTAGTGCTTTCAACTTCAAGCCAAAGCAACCAAGCCACCATTTGCAGTAATAGTGCCGTTCAACTTCAAGCCAAAGCTCCCAAGCCACCATTTGCAGTAAGTAGTGCCTTTCAACTTAATGCCACCATTTGCAGTAAGAGGTGCCTTTCAACTTCAAGCCAAAGCACCCAAGCCACCATTTGCAGTAAGTAGTGCCTTTCAACTTCAAGCCAATGCACCCACACCACCATTTGCAGTAAGTAGTGGCTTTCAACTTCAAGCCACACCCAAGCCACACCCAAGCTACCATTAGCAGTAAGAGGTGCCTTTCAACTTCAAGTCAAAGCAACCAAGCCACCATTTGCAGTAAGCAGTGCCTTTCAACTTCATGCTACCATTAGCAGTAAATAGTGCCTTTCAACTTCAAGCCAATGCAACCAAGCCACCATTTGCAGTAAGTAGTGCCTTTCAACTTCAAGCCACCATTTGCAGTAAGTAGTAACTTTCAACTTCATGCCATCATTTGCAGTAAGTGGTGCCTTTCAACTTCAAGCCAATGCACCCAAGCCACCATTTGCAGTAAGTAATGCCTTTTAACTTCAAGCCATTGCATCCAAGCCACCATTTGCAGTAAGTAGTGCATTTCAACTTCAAGCCAAAGCAACCATGCCACCATTTGCAGTAAGTAGTGGCTTTCAACTTCAAACCAAAGCTCCCAAGCCACCATTTGCAGTAAGTAGTGCTTTCAACTTCAAGCCAAAGCACCCAAGCCACCATTTGCAGTGTAATGCCTTTTAACTTCAAGCCATTGCATCCAAGCCACCATTTGCAGTAAGTAGTGCATTTCAACTTCAAGCCAAAGCAACCATGCCACCATTTGCAGTAAGTAGTGGCTTTCAACTTCAAACCAAAGCTCCCAAGCCACCATTTGCAGTAAGTAGTGCTTTCAACCAAGCCAAAGCACCCAAACCACCATCTGCAGGAAGTAGTGCCTTTCAACTTCAAGCCAAAGCAACCAAGCCACAATTTGCTGTAAGTAGTGCCTTTCAACTTCAAGCCAATGCACCCACGCCCCCATTTGCAGTAAGTAATGCATTTTAACTTCAAGCCATTGCACCCAAGACACCATCTGCAGTAAGTAGTGCCTTTCAACTTCAAGCCACGCCTAAGCTTTAGAACCAATAGTCATTTTTTTGCAAGCTTTAGAACCAATAGACATTTTTTTGCAAGCTTTAGAACCAATAGAGACATTTTTTGCAAGCTTTGGAACCAATAGACACTTTTTGCAAGCTTTAGAACCAATAGACATATTTTTGCCAGCTTTAGAACCAATAGACATATTTCTGCCAGCTTTAGAACCAATAGACATATTTTTGCAAGCTTTAGAACCAATAGACATATTTTTGCAAGCTTTAGAACCAATAAACATATTTTTGCAAGCTTTAGAACCAATAGACATATTTCTGCAAGCTTAGAACCAATAGAGACGTTTTTTTTGCAAGCTTTAGAACCAATAGAGAATTTATTTGCAAGCTTTAGAACCTATAGACACTTTTTGCAAGCTTTAGAACCAATAGACACTTTTTGCAAGATTTAGAACCAATAGACACTTTTTGCAAGCTTTAGAACCAATAGACATTTTTTTGCAAGCTTTAGAACCAATAGAAATGTTTTTGCAAACTTTAGAACCAATAGACATTTTTTTGCAAGCTTTAGAACCAATAGACACTTTTTTTGCAAGCTTTAGAACCAATAGACACTTTTTGCAAGCTTTAGAACCAATAGACACATTCTGCAAGCATTGTAGAACCAAAAGAGACACTTTTTGCAAACATTTTAGAACCAATAGACACATTCTGCAAGCATTTTAGAACCACTAAGGGCACTTACATTTGAGTAGACATGTGTTCAGTGTTATTCACAGCTCAGAGAAACGTGACCCTCTGCCTTCCTCCATCTTGAAGAGTGAGTGAGGCACACCACTTCCTGATTTTATAGTCCCTCCTCCCTGCCGCCAGCGGGGGCAGCGGAGAGAATGGGGAATTTTGTAAAAACATTAATATCTCTGTCATTTTTCATCGACGGGAAAAATCCTCGGCACACATGCGGCGGAGGGGGGCTCTGAGCAAGGTGGCCAAAAATGACGGCCGTAGGTGGCGGCGTTCTCTCGGAAATCGCAGCACAGATGGCCAAAACCGGTCAAGAACAGACTTTTAGTAATATAGATAAGATTTGGACACGCTAGAGGCAGGAAACATGTTCCCGATGTTGGGGGAGTCCAGAACCAGGGACCACAGTTTAAGAATAAGGGGTAGGCCATAGGAAATGAGGAAAAACATTTTCACCCGATAGTTGTAAATCTGTGAAGGTAGACAAAAATGCTGGAGAAACTCAGCGGGTGCAGCAGCATCTATGGAGCGAAGGAAATAGCTAAACTATCTTCTATTTCCTATTTCCTTCACTCCATAGATGCTGCCGTACCCGCTGAGTTTTTCCAGCATTTTTGTCTACCTTCGATTTTCCAGCATCTGCAGTTCCTTCTTGAACACTGTAAATCTGTGAAATTCTCTACCTCAGAAAGCAGTGGAGGCCGATACACTGGATGCTTTCAAGAGAGAGTTACTGTAGATAGCACTCTTAAAGATAGTGGAGCCAAGGGATATGGAGAGAAGGCGGAAACGGGGTACTGATTTTAGATGATCAGCCATGATCACTGTGAATGGTGGTGCTAGTTCGAAGGGCCGAATGGCCCACTCCTGCACATATTGTCTATTGTCTATTGTTTATTGTATATTGTAAACAACTGGCGTCCCAGCACCGAGCCTTGCGGCACCCCACTAGTCACTGCCTGCCATTCTGCAAAGGACCCGTTCATTACTATTCTTTGCTTCCTGTCTGCCAACCAGTAGTCTATCCATGCCAATAACCTACCCTCAATACCATGCGCTCCAATTTTGCACACTATGCAGGCTTTTTGAAAGTCCAAATACACCACATCCACTGGCTCTCCCTTATCCATTCTGCTTGTTACATCCTCAAAAAATTACGGAAGATTACATCATATAATTTAACTGATATTTATTTTTGCCTAAGATTGACACAAAAAGCTGGAGTAACTCAGCGGGACAGGCATCATCTCTGGAGAGAAGGAATGGGTGATGTTTCAGGTCAAGACTCTTCTCCAGGCTTTTGCCTAGATGTTGATGGAATGGACAACATGCAAAATGTAATCCAGCAGCTCTTTAGATATTTGGGGGCACGCAGCCACTTCACTTTTAAAGGGGTAAAAACATTTTCAATATTTTGAACATTTTTCAACTTCCAACATGCAGGGAAAAAAGCAACACTGATTCGAGAATTGGCTAGTCAAGAGTCAAGAGTGTTTTATTGTCACATGTCCCAGAACAGAGCAATGAAATTCTTACTTGCAGCACACACTCGCACACATACGCCCACACACGCCCGCACATGCATGCACGCACACACGCTCACGCGCACTGACACACGCGCACATAGACACTAGTGGGAGAGTCTAGAAATCTATGGAATTCATTGCCACACAAGTCTGTGGATATTTTTAACGCAGAGATTGACTGATTCTTGATTAGTAAGGGTGTCAAGGGTTATCGGGAGAAGGCAGGAGAATGGGGTTGGGAGGGAGAGATGGATCATATATGATTGAAATAGACTTCAAGGGCCAATTGGCCTAATTCTTCTCCTATCGTTTATGAACTTATGAACTTACGGACTTGGACATCTAAGTTTCAGAATTACATCAAAGTTTACTGTAATAATTTGAAAAATTAAATGATTTCTTACTTCCTCAATTTCCTACTCTGCAGAAATTTTATGTGGTGTAGATTTAGTGGGAATTGAAATAACTCATTTTATTGCTAAAATAATATACATGATTTTTTTTCTATTTCATAATATTTAATATCGGATGAGTATTTTTTTCTGACAAGTCAATTAAAGAATAGTGCAAACCCAATTTGATATTTGTCAATTTCATTTTGAAGAACCTGTCAAAATCTTAACATGACCAAAAACTGCAGGACTACAGTCTGAATGCTCTGTCTTCAGATCTGTAGGTAATTATCCTCTGTAAATTGTCCCTAATGCAGATGCAAATGTGAGAAAACATAGAATCAGTGTGAAAATAGACACAAAATGCTGGGGTAGCTCGGCGGGCCAGGCAGCATCTCTGGATAGAACGAATGGGTGACATTTTGTGTCAAGACCCTTCTTCAGACTGAGAGTCAGGGGAGAGGGAAACGAGAGATATGGAAGGGTAAGATGTGAAAACGAGAGATCAAAGGTGACGAAGCTCAAGGATCAGTGCAAATAGATGATCGATGGTGTGGACTTGGTGGGCTGACAGGCCTGTTTCGATGCTGTGTCTATAAACTAAATGAAATAAATAACATTTCATTGTTCACTCACCTTTCTGTCTGTGCCATTTATGAAGGCCTGTTGCAATAGGCCTCTCTCAGTATCTGCCCAGTAGATCTCTCCATTCCTGTAGTGGAAATCCAAGAGAACTGAGAGCCCGGAGTTTGTCACAATCCTTTGGTGGTTTGTCCCTTCTCTGTCAATCTTGAATATTGCATTACCATGGCTGAAGATCAGGTAAGGTGGAGGAGCTTAAAGAAATTAAAAGAATAGACATTTATAAACTGATACACACTGGTGACTGAAAATTACTGATAAGAACAGCTGAAGAAGGGTTTCGACCCGAAACATCACCTATTCCTTCGCTCCATAGATACTGCCTCACCCGCTGAGTTTCTCCATCATTTTTGTCTACCTTCGATTTTTCCAACATCTGCAGTTCTTTCTTAAACAATAAGAACAGCTCCATTGTTTGAGATTACTGAATAGCAATGCATGGAGTGGTGGATATTTCCTAATCATTTCCCATGCTGTCTGTAGTTACTGGTTAGACTTTAGACTCTGGAATTTAGTGTTTAGTCTTCACTTTAGACTGTAGAGATACAGCTTGGAAGCACACACTACAGACCACCGAGTCTGTGCCAACCAGCGACCTCACCATACACAAGCACTATCCTACACACCATGGACAATTTACAATTTTACAGAAGCCAATTAACTTATAAGCCTGTACGTCTTTGGAGTGTGGGAGGAAACCGAAGCATGTGGAGAAAACCCATGTGGTCACAGGGAGAACATACAAACTCTGTACAGACAGCACCCATAGTCAGGATCAAACCCGGGTCTCTGGCGCTGTAAAGCAGCAACTCTACCATTGAGCCTCTGCACCGACCTAGTGAATTCCACACATAACTACACTGAGAAAATGGATCAAATTAGAATCTCACTAGTATAACCAATACTTAAGGCTTACCACATCATAAAGCAAAGTGACTGTTCATCAAAGAGAGAGAGATTAATTATTACGGTTTGCAATATGTATTTGGCTCAGGAGAACCTGCAAGTACATGTCTGCCGAAGAATTAATTTATTCGTAATCTGAAGGAAAGAACAGCAGATGCTGGTTTAAACTGAAGATAGACACAAAAGTCTGGAGTAACTCAGCGGGACAGCAGCATCTCTGGAGAGACGGAATGGGAGACCATTCGGATCGAGACCCTTCTTCAGACTGGCCAGTCTGAAGAAGGGTCTCAACCCGTAACATTGCTCATTCCTTCTCTCCAGAGATGCTGTCTGTCCCATTGAGTTACTCCAGCATTTTATGTCTATCTTTTGTGTGAACCACCATTAGCATTTCCTCAGCTACTGTCAATGCCATCAGCAGGAATATGGGAAGGGCTGGAATCGTATTGGGGAGAAATAGAGTAACAGCCATCAAATGTGAACGTAACAACTCAAAAATAAATTGTCTCCTGTTTCAATCTTCTTGACTCGTGTTCTTATTCCTGAAAAACTGAAAGTACCTTGCAACCATGCTGAGCATGAATGAGATGTAACATGTAATCAAGTTTCAAATGTATCAGTGAGCAGTTAGTTTGTATTTAATAATTAACATAGCACTTTTTTTACTGCAAAAGCACGTGTTTGAGATATAATTTGGTACTGCAAAATGCCGACTCAGAAGATGCCAGCTTTGTCGAAGTGAAATCTACTCAGAAAGTCTCCTTCATGAAATAAGTATTCCCAGAACTGTGTTACAATTTGCTGCAATCTATGTTTCTATTTATAATGAAAGGTATTTGACCTGAAACATTAACTGTTTTCTCTTTCCATAGGGCAGCACGGTGGTGCAGCGTTAGCAGAGTTGCTGCCTTACAGCGTTTGCAGCTCCAGAGACCCGGGGTTGATCCCAACTACGGGTGCTGTCTGTACGGAGTTTGTACATTCTTCCCCTGACTGTGTGGATTTTCTCAGTGTAAATTGTCCCTAGTGTGCGTAGGCTTGTGTTAATGTGCGGGGATCGCGAGTCGTTGTGGACTCGGTGTGCCGAAAGGCCGGTTTCCACGGTGTATCTCTAAACTAAGATGCTGCTTGACTGGCTGAGTTCTTTCAGCATTTCTCATTTTTGTTTCAGATTCCAGCATCTGCAGTTTATTTGTTTTCCATTTGTGATTTCTGGCTTAGTGGTTGTCCAATATCAGTAAAGTTTTAAAGTTAAGGTACTCAGCAGGGGGGAAATCATTGAATGAAGAAAAATGTGATCATGTCACTTTTGGTCCCACTGTCAGATTAATGAAAGAATGGAGTTACAATGTGTTGAGGAATCTGTATTGGCACTGAGGAAATCTATTGCAGTGAAAATAAACAAAGAAAAAGGAAATATTCCTGCAAAAAAAAAAGCAAATATAATGATAAAGAACAGCATGTGTAATAGTTCAATTCATTAGTTAGCAGATTTTTCAATTTTATCTTTATTTACATGCAATTCCCTTGCAATTCACCGTCATCATTTATGCACCAGGGCTAATTGTCACTTGTTTATCAAATAGTTCAGATTCCTTTCAGCAGCAGAAAAGCTATATTGTTTGACCGTGAGATTCTCAGGGTCTCCTTCCCACTACACGGGACCTATGTGGACAGCATTGTAAGACCATGCAGATTAATGACCAGCTCCAGGCAAAGCATTTCATACGTTGTCACTTCATATACTCCACCGGGTTTGGGAATTTCTGTTTGTAGAGAACAGACGGGTGTTAGCATATTTAGAATCTGTAGACTTCATTTGCGTAAATGTCATTAGAACGCTGAAGTGCTTAGGCTTGGGTTTTTCCTAAGAATTTAACGCCCAGCTGAGATATTTGCCAACAGTTCTCCAGCTGCTCCGTTTACAACCTTTAGTTCTAGGTTGCCTATGTAATACATTTTTGGACCAGTTTCAGTGACAATTGCTATCCATCTGACCCCCATATTTCTCCTGAACTCTGCTAAACAAGGTCTTCCAAACCTTGGGATTCTATCTCTACCATTTTGAGCTCAGAAAGAGGTGAAACCAAAATGCAATGACATTCCTTCGCTCCATAGATGCTGCCTCACCCACTGAGTTTCTCCAGCATTTTTGTCAACTTTCAAATAATTCTTGTCCGAATGCCAAAACCAATGAAAACACTAGTGGGCAGAGAAGTCTCTAACTGAGAATCTCACTTGATATGACATTTATTTGAATGAATTGGAATTTGGTCAGCCCTCACCTCTGCAATTGGATCCTCGACTTCCTGACCAACAGACCACAATTAGTGAGGATAGGTGACAAATCATCTATGATATTCCTCAAAACTGGTGCTCCACAAGGATGCGTTCTCATCCCCCTTCTTTACTCCTTTTAGATCCACACACTATGCAGCCATGTGCAAATCAAACCCAATTTATAAATTCGCAGATGACACCACTGTAGTGGGCTGGCTATCAAATAATGACAACATTGAGTACAGGACCGTGGTATTGAGAACCTCATGACCTGGTGTCAAGGCAACAACCTTTCTAGCAATGTCAGCAAGACAAAGGAGATAGTGATCAACTTCAAGAAGCAAAGCGTTAAGGGCCTGTCCCACCAGCATGCGATTGCATGCGTCTAGCGCAACCAAACGTGGTCGCTTGAGGAGTACAGCCGCGCGGGGCCGGTCCCAATTCGAACAGCGGAAACGTATGGAGTTGTGCGGGGCTGCTCCCGACATCAAACTGACCAATCAGTTGGGCAGGAGGCGGGCCGACTGAATTTGGACGTCGCAAGGCGTCGGGCGGTGATGTCATCACGCAATGGCACGCCGGGCGGTGACGTCATCGCGCAACGCCACGTGCTAGGCGTACACCGTCAAGACGTGTGTACGACATCAAGACGCTGCGTACGGCCGTTGAGACACTGCGTACGCCCTCAATGCGCCTCCGGGCCGTCAGGCCGTTGGCGCGCAGGATTTTTGGACAGTGCAAGATTTTTGGAGCCCCGCGCGATGTCGGGACCAGCCCCACACAACTCCATACACCTCCGCCGATTGAAGTGGGACCGGCCCCGCGAGGCCGTACGCCTCAAGCGACCACGTTTGGGCGCGCTAGACGCATGCAATCGCATGCTGGTGGGACAGGCCCTTTACACATATCAATGTTATACATTGACGGCGTTACAGTAGAGATGGTGGAAAGCTTCAAGTTCCTAAGAGAAAATATAACCAGCAACCTGTCATGGACTAGCCATATCGAAGCACTGGCCATGAAAGCACACCAATGTCTCTACATCCTTAGAATGTTTAGGAAGTTCTGCGTGTCGTCAACCCTCACCGAGTTCTACAAAAGTGTCGTAAAAAGCATTTAATCGAGATGCATCACAGCATTGTTTGGGAACAGCTCCATCCAAAACTGCAAGAAATTGCAGAGAATTGTGGATGCAGCCCAGATAATCACACAAGCCAACCTTCCATTGACTCCATCTACACTCACGCTGCCTTGGCAAGGTCACCAGCGTAATCAAGGACCACTCCCCTCTCCAAACAGACAAGAGGTACAGAGGTGTGAAAAAACACACCTCCAGATTCAGGGACAGTTAGGAAACATCCTAACAGCAACTAGAGAGCGGTCCTAAGCTACTACCTACTTCATTGGAGATACTCGGACTATCTTTAATCAGACTTTATTTTGCACTAAACGTTATTCCCTTTATCCTGTAGCTGTACACTGTGGATGACTCAATTGGAATCATGTGTGGTCTTTCCGCTGACTGGATTGCATGTGACTAAAAGCTTTTCACTGCACCTCAGTGCACATAACAATAAATTAAACTAAACTAAAAAAAATGAAGCCAAGTGATCCTTTTCCCCAGAGATGCTATCTGACCCGCTGAGTTACTCCAGGTTTTTGTGTTGAACTCAGCATGAATGGTGATCAGATGCCTCAGTAGGGTTAAAATATTAAGTTTCCATTTATATTTTTGTTTTTGCTCTACTCTTGCATTCCGTTTGCTTTAAAGCACGATGTAATCAGCGATTACAGTTTGGATGATCTGACCATTATATTGTCCTCTAACATGTAACCAGCCATGTTGGAGCAGGGCTGTGAGCCTGGCATGTTGGTACAGATCTGACCACAATTACCACCAAAACATTCATTGATGTCTGAAAGATAGAATTTACAACAGTGTGACGAGCCAACTGACTATTTGCTGTTATTGTTCCACACAATGCAATGATTAGTCATGTTGCACATGTAAACAGCGTATAAAACTTGGCTGGAGGATTATTTTGTCTGAACACCTGAACAATGTTGACACAGTATATCTGCAAATCATACTTCATAACATTATATATAAGTGTTGACATCCTTATCTTGATCATTATCCAGCACGACCTCTTTAAAGATATTTTTATTCAGAATCATTTGAAACGAAATACTATTTTGGATAGTAAATTTAAGACCAGACTTCCTTTTCTCTGCAACTCAATAAATGACCCGTGAGAATGCATTGTTGCAGGTTGTTTTTGCAAGTGAGATTGCTTGCATGGATCAATTGAAAAGGGGAATAAAATTATTAAAAACATATTTTGAGAGTAGCTATTTTTCATTCACCATAATTTCAAATTCTCTCATATCCTAATCTGTAACATGTCCTGAACTGTACAAAGTATAAAGTTTCCTTTGTTGTCATTCAAACATAGTTTGAACAAAATGCATACCTTGCAGTCATGACAGAAAATAAAATAACAGAACACACAATGAACACAGTTTAACATCCACCACAGTGAATCTACCAGGCACCTCCTCACTGTGATGGAAGGCAAAAGTCTTAAAGTCCTTGTCTCTTCCTTCCTTGTTCTCCCGCTGCGTTGAGGCGATCCAGGCTATCGATGTTGGGCCCCCCCGCCGGGTGATGGTAAGTCCCACGGCCGAATCCGAGCTCCGCTAACGGGCCGGTTCAAACTCCGCGGCCCGGGGCGGTCGAAGCTGCCACCCTCCAGTCCAGCGGACGAAGCTGTTGTTGCGGGAACTCCGGAGAATCGGTCACCCACCTGCGACCTGCGAACTCCTGACAACGTCGTCCACTGGGCCCACGGCCGAAGCCTCCGAGGCTCGGGTCGGGTCGCAGCCGCAGAGCCACCACAGCCCCGAAGTCGACCAGCCTCCAATTCTGGAATGAATCTCTATATTTTTTTTCGATCTCTTACACTTCTTCCAAGTTGCTCCTTTAAACGTACCTCCTCACCTACAGTATGTCTCATTTATTGACATGCTATCGGTCAAATTCACTTGTATAAAATCACTTGAGCATTATGTTATAGACAATACGTAAATTAAAAAAGGAAAGAAAAGCAGATTTTAGTATCTGAAATAAAAGCAATAAATAAATTTATAAATAAATATGGGCGGCACGGTGGCGCAGAGGTAGAGTTGCTGCCTTACAGCGAATGCAGTGCCGGAGACTTGGGTTAGATCCTGACTACGGGTGCTGTCTGTACGGAGTTTGTACGTCCCCCCGTGACCTGCATGGGTTTTCTCCGGGATCTTCGCTTCCCTCCCACACTCCAAAGACGTACAGGTATGTAGGTTCATTGGCATGGTAGATGCAAAAATCGCCCCTAATGGGTGTTAATGTGTGGGAACTGCTGGTAGGCGCGGACCCGCTGGGCCGAAAGGGCCTGTTTCCGCGCTGTATCTCTAAAACTGAAAAAAACAAAAATTTAAATGATGGAAACACTCAGCAGGTCAGTAAGCACCTGTGGAAAGAAAGTGGGACCTTTTGCCCGTGCAGGGAAAGAGAGGTAACAAGTTCGTTTTCAGTGATACAGGTGAGGGAGAGATGGCTAGAACAAAGGGAATAAATCGGAATAGAAAGAAACCAAATAAATTAATATGATAGTTAATAGCAATCTATACTTTAGTAAAAGACAAACTGCTGGGGGAACTGAATGAGTCGACATCTGTGGCGGGAAAGACCCAGACGACTTTTCGGAAAGGTACCGACATAAAACATCATCAATGGTCTATTTCCCTCGTCCTGACCAGCAGTTTGCTTTCTGCGTGTTTCCTGTATCTGAAGTCTCATCTGTCAGCAGTTTGCGTATGCTCAGAAATTTATAAATGTATAAGTTCTCGGAGCCGATTAAGGCCATTTTGGACAATCAAGTCTACCCTGCCATTCAATCATGGCTGATCAATCTTTCCCTCTCAACCCCATTCTCCTGCCTTCACCCCGTAACCCCTAATACCCTTACTAATGGTCGGTTCAGGTGTTGTTCCGCAAACTTGCGTTGGGACGATGTCACAATGCAGGAGGCTCTGATCGACTTAGTTTAGGAGAAAGTGGGGGGGGGAGGGGGGGGGGTAGAGATATGTAAGAGTGGGCATAGCTGAACAAATTCCCTCAATCTCTATTCCCTATTCCCTCAATGGATACATTTAAAGCAGAAATAAATAGATTCTTGATTAGTAGGGATGTCAGAGGTTATAGGGAGAAGCCAGGAAAATGAGGTTAGGAAGGAGAGATAGATCAGCCATGATTGAATGATATAGACTTGATGGGCCGAATGGCCTAATTCTGCTCCTATCACTTATGATTCTCACTCTACTCACTTTCCCAAGGGGAAAACAACGGGCACTTGCATGAGCTCAACGTATGCTTGTTTTTTGTAGAATAGATGGAACAGTCTTTGTTTCAATCCCACATGGACACACTCACTCAACACTTTTTCCAATACATCGGTGTCATTTATTGGTGCTGCTTACTGTACTCATGGAGTAAACTTTACACGTTTTCCCCAGACAATTTTCACCTTAGTCTCACCTCCACATGATTCATTTCCACCTTTCCTCTTTGTTTATGGAACAATATCACTCTCAGCACATAGGCTGGCATCAAACATCGGAGGTTGAGGGGAGACTTGACAGAAGTATATATAATAATGAGGGGCATAGATAGGTTAGACAGTCAGAGGCTTTTTCCCAGAGTGGAAACGTCCAACATTAGAGGACATAGCTATGAGATGAGAGGGGGAAAGTTTAATGGAGATGTGAGGGGCACATTTTATACATGGTTAGTGGCGATGGCCTGGAATGCATTGCCAGAGACAGAAATGATAGTGGTGCTTAAGAGGCTTTTACATGGAAGTGCAGGGAAAAGAAGGATATTGATCAGCAGATGAAATAAGTTTAACGGCATCATCTTCGGCACAGACATTGTGGGCCGAATGGCCCGTTACTGTGATGTGCTGTTCGATGTTGAATGTTCTAGCCTTTACAAACCCATCGGGTCGCACAGCAATCTTGGTTTCACTTCTTCCCACCCTGCCCCCTTGTGAAGACTCAATTGCTGTCTCCCAGTTATTTCATCGCTAATGATTTCCTCGAAAGGTGAGTCTTTGACCAGTCGCAGGGAGTTCCGTTGCCTGACAATTTAATTTTACACTCCATATCCACTCGAACCCTTTGGTCTGTGGCTTCCTGCACTGTTACAAAGAGATCCTACACACACTTCCCGAACAGCACCTCATCTTCAGCCTAGGCACAGAGCAGTCTTCAGAACTCTATTGTCGTGGTGGAGAAGCTTGTGTGGTCCTGAGCAGGGTCGGCCTTTAGCCGATTGGACCGATTGCTCCCAATTGGGCCCCGCGCCTAAGGGGCACCCCACGCCAGAGTAATCTACTCTCGGCTCAGGTGAAGGGGGGAGAGAGGGGTGGAGAGAGAGTAGAGGGGTAGAGGGGGAAGAAAGGGATAGACGGGGATGGGGTGTGAGGGGGAATGGAAAAGAGGGAGTTTGCAGCGCTCCAGCCCCTCCAGTCACCGTGCTTCACGCACACAGCCCCGGCTCCACCCCTCTCTCTTTCCGGGGAGACGCGGTGAACAATACAGAGAGGGCCGGGCCGGAGGTTGGAGCAACATTTCCAAACATCGGCCTCAGCTCACACCCGTCTGCCCGGACCCTGGCATCTGCTCCTGCCGCTGGCCCTCTCCCTCCCTTCTCTCCTCCCCTTCTATCCCTCCCTGCCCTTCCCTTCTTCCCTCCCTCCCTTCTCTCCTTCCTTCCCTCCTTCCTCTCTCTCTTCCCTTCTCTCCTTCCCTCCCTCCCTCCCTTCTCTCCTTCCCTCCCTCCCTCCTTTCTCTCCTTTCTTCCCTCCTTTCTCTCCTTTCTTCCCTCCTTTCTCTACTTCCCTCACTCCCTTCTCTCCTTTCTCCCTTCTCTCCCTCCCTCCCTTCTCTCCTTACCTCACACAACGCACAGACAACTAACACACACACACACACACACACACACACACACACACACACACACACACACACACAACTAAGTTAGGATGGGGCTGAAGCCCAACATTTAATGCCTGGACTGGTTTTTCACCAATAGTTATTTTTTCCAGGATCTAGTTAATTAATTAAATAAATAAAAATTTCATTTCACAGTCACTAAAACAAGTGGTATTGTAACTATGTACTTTTCAGAGGTGATCTACACATTTTGTTTGTTACTTGTAGGCTTAAATGCATGCACTTTTATATTAAAATGTAGCTTAGATCTGTTTGGTCCATTAACTCGCAGGTACTTTTTAAGCGCACATTTTGATTACTTTCCGTTCTACCATAGAGATATAAAGTCTATAATAGACTTTATTTGTATTTCTATGATTCTACTGACCTTGGCTGGGAACCTGGGACTCACCAAAATTGTTCCCAATTGGGCCCCGCACCTTCTAAGGCCGGCCCTGGTCCTGAGATCCTGTGAGCGAAGCCGTCTGGAGCTATGCTCCTGGTATCCATGGTGGTAAGGTCAAGGGAGAGGTCCCTGACAAAGAGCAATCCAACCAAGACCTCAACGGCAGAACAGGCAGAGGATGATGGCTGACTTTAGTGGAGCGTCACAACGGAAGGTAGATGAAGGCTGCAGCAGAAAAGGATCTCCGGTCATCTTGGACTCCATGCCACTGGATCCTGACCCAGATCTGTCAAGGACATCTGTCTGTGCACCCACATTAAACAAAGTCACGCACAGGCGTCCTCCATATATGGAATCCACCCTACGACCCTATGGAGAGGAGAGGACAGTCATACTCATTCCGAGTGACCGAAAATGATGATGATATCAAACTCTCTATCATTACATTCTTTCTTTCTGAGTGTGGCAGAATGGCCATTTCTCCCGGTCATCCATTTGTGATATGGTTCCGTTTCTCGGTCTCCAATCTAACCTGCAGGGCATATCCCATAGCCTCACTGTGAGCAACATGTTCAACAGACTTTCTCAATGCCATTTTAACCAATTTGGTTTCACTGTTTCAGAGATAATCCCTTTGTTCTACTCATCCCTCCTCCTCCTTCTGTGCTATGAAAATTAATGTATTTTCTCCCTTTCCCAGTCAGGATGGAGGATTTTACACATGAAACATAAACTATTTCGCTTTCCACTGATGCTGCCTGACCTGCCGAGTGATTCCAGCATTTTCTGTTTTGATTTGACGCAAATGAAAATTGCTGATCTCATCCAACTGGAGACGTAAACTAAATACAGGAACTGTGAAATGATTGACGTCTAACCAACACAGATATGATGGTTTTTGCACAAATGCCTATTTTCCACAGGTGAGGAATTGCACTGGAATTTTGCATTTGGAAAATTCAACATGTAATCCACATTTGTCCAAATTCATTTACAGCAGCAAGGTGGCACAGCAGTAGAGTGGCTGCCTTACAGCATCAGACACCAGGATTTGATCCTGACTACGGGTGCTGTCTGTACAGAGTTTGTACGCTCTCCCCGTGATCGTGTGGGTTTCCTCGCGATGCTCCAGTTTTCTCCCACACTTCAAACACGAACAAGTTTGTAGGTTAATTGGCTTCTGTAAATTGTAAATTGCCCCAGTGTAGGATCGTGTTAGTGTGCAGGGTTAGCGTGGACCAGGTGAGCCGAAGGGCCTGTTTCCACATTGTATCTCTAAAGTCTAAAGCTACAAAAGTTAACATAAACATCCACCACAGTGCATTCCCCACATTCCTCACTGTGATGGAAGGCAATAAAGTCTAATCTTCTTCCCTCTTTATTCTCCCGCGGTCGGGAGAGTCGAACCATCCGCAGTCGGGGCGATCGAAACTCCTGCAGTCAGCAATCGAAGCCCCCGCGTTGGGGTGGTCGAAGCTCCAGTGGCTTGGAGCTCCTGAAGTCGGTCCCTAACCAGGACCACGAGCTCTGCGATGTTAAAGTCCGCAGGCTCCCACGGTTGGAGCTTCCAAGGTCGATCCCTGGCAAAGGGATCGCCAACTCTGCGATGTTATGTCCGCAGACCCCTGCGGTTGGAGCTCACGAAGTTCGTCCCCTGTAGGCCGCCAGCTCCTCGATGTTAGTCCGCAGTGTAAACGGAGACACGATACGGAAAAAGTCACATCTCCATCGAGGTAAGAGATTAAAAAATGTTTCCCCCCCCCACACACACATAAAACAAACTAAAGTACACTAAAACATACATTTAACAAGTACTAAAAACAACAAAGAAGGAATGGACGAGACAAACTATTGGCGAGGCAGCCATTACGGGCACCACCTGGTCGACAGAGGCTGGTTCACAATGACAAACGGTCAGAAGGATTTTGTTCATGGATATCTGATATCAACAGGCTAAGGAACGTCATTCAGATGCGATATACACTTGTTCATTTACATATTCAGCAATATCTTAAGTGATGCGTCTAATCTGTTTCTGGTTTCACGCAAGAAACCCACAAGACACCAGGTGTATTCTGTGTCAACAGCTGTATCTTAACTACAGTTTCCTCCATAGAAGGTAAAAGTTGTTGAAAATCTCCATCCACAACCGTGCCTGAATCAAGGTTGTGATTGAGGGCAACCTCAATTGTTGCCCTTGATGCCACACTTAACCATCTTTTTAATTACCAGGAAAGAAACATGTAGAAAGACAGCTCATGTAAATATTATAAAAATCAAAAGCTGCAAAGACCATTCAAACTGAATTACTGCCAACCTTGGAAAAGGTCCATCTGTAAGTACTTAATACCATTGACGACAACACATCTGAATCATCTCATGAAAAACGACTCCCCCCGCGGCTTACTATAGTGTTGATATTGCAAATGTTGATGAAAAATAATGTTCTTATCCGTTGCTCATTTGCTAAATAGCTTCACTACAAAATCCTTCTGAGACTGCTGTGACTCAGTTGTTTGTCTTTTAAACAGATACCAGATAAGAAGATCTATCTATCTATCTGCTTTTCCTTTCCTTTGTGATGGCCACATGCAAACAAGGCCAGTGTGACGCCAAATACAACCTCAAGGAAAAGCACCTCACGTTCCCACTCATTAGTCCACGGCCCGATGGCATGAACATTCAGTTCTCTGTTGTCAAGCTGGAAACCTGGAAAGGGTACGGAGAAGATTTACGAGGATGTTGCCAGGACTAGAGGGTCTGAGCTATAGGGAGAGGTTGAGTAGGCTGGGACTCTATTCCCTGGAGCGCAGGAGGTTGAGGGGTGATCTTATAGAGGTGTATAAAACCATGAGAGAAATAGATCAGGTAGATGCACAGAGTCTCTTGCCCAGATTACGTGAATCGAGGACCAGAGGACACATGTTTAAGGTGAAGGGGAAAGCATTTAATAGAAATCTGAGGGGTAACTTTTTCACACAAACGGGTGATGGGTGTATGGAACGAGCTGCCAGAGGAGGTAGTTGAGGCTGGGACTCTCTCAACGTTTAAGAAACAGTTAGACAGTTACATGGATAGGACAGGTTTGGAGGGATACGGGCCAAATGCGGGCAGGTGGGACTGGTGTAGCTGGGACCGTGTTGGCCGGTGTGGGCAAGTTGAGCCCAAGGACCTGTATCCACACTGTATCACTCAGGTCTCCACTCCCTCCCATTGATTCCTCTACCACCCCAATGTTCCTACACATACACTTCTTCTTCACCTCTTCACCTGCTGCATCTAATCCAGCTCCTTCCTCATCCACACTATTTGTGCGCTATCCGCACAATCCATCCCTCGGGAGGCAGAAGGCGGCAAAAGCACCCGTGATGCAGTGCAGAGCCGAACTGAGAAGAACCTGGCGGGCCGCCGTGAAGGAAGACCTGGCGGGTCACCCGCGGCCACAGGCGGTGGCAGGCCCGGTTGGGCCGCTGCCCGTAGTTGCCGAGCTCAGCCCCGAAGAGCAGAGTCGAGGAGGTCAGAGCCACTGACGACGATGGACGTGAGGAGTGGGCCGGTAGTAGAGAGACCAGCATCTTCAAGGTTGTTTCAGGAGGTGTCCCCAGGACAGGAGAGGGACATTGGTTGACGGGCCGAACCGGTCAAGGGTGATGGAGGTGGCCCTGCAGTAGCGTGGGGCTTATCTGGATGGGTATCGAGCACGTGGACCGGACTTTGGACTTTTGTAAATGCCGCCAAAATATAGCGACTCGTGAGCTATTGCAAAGAGAATTTCACTGTGCAGTGCATATCCGTGACAGACAATTACCATTGAACCATTGATCTTTGAGACTTGTCAGTGAGCGATGACATTTGCTTGATCAATTATAGCCGCCACAATTCTTCACTATACCTGCTAACGGAAAAGAATGCCTGCAGACCATTGAAACATTCAGAGAACTCTTTCCAGTTGCACCTCACCTTTCAAAATCTGTTAGGTGTGGAAGAAATATTGGCAAGCAGTCAAATGTCCAGTTTCCAACAATGAAAGTGTACACACTCCTATCTTTGAACAATGCTCAAAGCCTGATCGGCTCTGTTTCATTGGGAGCTGTAATAAGTTGGTGAGTCTCGCCTTGAAAGAAATACAAAGATATCTACTTTGAGTAATAGAGTAAATAGTTTCAATTTTATTGCTGCTACGTATCATTGACTTTTCAATCGTTTTTCAGGAAATACTTGAGGACAATACTGCTTTAAGGCTTATCTTAAAATAATGAAATACTAAAATTTCCATCTGCTAGTTGTGAGGAGGACTATACTCATTGTACATGTTTGAAACTTAACTCTGACCTATTTTTTGTTTTGTGGAATTGAGAGTAACAAGCAGATGGCTTTAAAAAGCAAAAGGATGCATGTCTTTGCTTGTATAATGACATGTTACCTGAATAAATAATTACAGAGTGTGGAAGGAACATTCTTCTCAATCTGCACAGATAGTAAACAGAATGACAGATACCTTTCACATAACCACGCATTTTTATAAAACTGATATTCATGTCGAGGAGTTCAAGAACTTGCTATAAAGAAAGATCAGATTCCCTTTACGATTTGGATTATTATTTTGTGCAGTTTTGTAGTGCAGTCCTGCCTGAATTATAAGTGCACAATGACACTTTTATCACTGCTGATGAATTAGAGAAGAGCAAATGGACATTAAGTGAAAGAGAACCTGCTGTCTGTTGGTTGCAGGGACAAGAATGGTATGTGAAGATGACTGCTGCCTCAACATCTGCACCTTTGGACCATTCCAAAAGACACGGCACGGGCAGTGTGGTGGCGCAGCGGTAGAGTTGCTGCCCGACAGTGCCAGAGACCTGGGTTTGATCCCGACTACGGGTACTGTCTGTACAGAGTTTGTACGTTCTCCCCGTGACCTGCGCGGATTTTCTCCAAGATCTTCGGTTTCCTCCCACACTCCAAAGGCGTACAGGTTTGTGTAGGTTAATTGGCTTGGTATTAATGTAAAATTATCCCCAGGGTGCATGGGGCAGTCTTAATGTGTGGAGATCGCTGGTCATTGCAGACTCGGTGATCCGAAGGGCCTGTTTCTGCGCTGTTTCTCTAAACTAAACTAAAACTGAACAAAGGACAGCACTGTTGGCCACTCACAAATACATCGGGCTGGTGGCAGATGCGTTGTCACAATGTCATAGATCCTTGCAGCATAGGAACTTTGGCTCACTGTGTCCACACTGGCCTCAATGCACCCTACGTTAATCTCATGTTTAAAAATACTTGCCACAATCTCATCAACTAAGATTATATCAAGCAACGATACACTTGGGGCAAATTACAGTGGGTCAACGGGTCTATAGACCAATGGAATGAAATTATTTTTTTGCATACTGTTCAGTAAACGTATTACTATACAGCGGGCAACAAACCAACTAACCACAGTCTGAACAAGGGTCTCGACCCGAAACATCACCCATTCCTGCTCTCCAGAGGTGCTGCCTGTCCCGCTGAGTTACTCCAACATTTTGTGCCTTTCCACAGTCTTTGGTATGTTGGAGGAAACCAGGGTACCAGGTTTAATGGAATAACCCATATGGCCACCGGGAGGACATGCCAACTCCACATAGACAGCACATATAATCAGGATTGAAGCCTGGAAGCTGGTGCTCTGAGGTATAATTTGTCAAAGTAGAGCTGATTGAAAAGGTTCTATTAATGTGCACATTACTGGCTGTACCTTGTACTAAACGTTATTCCCTTTATCATGTATCTGGACACAGTGAATGGCTCGATTGTAATCATGTATTGTCTTTCTGCTGACTGGTTAGCACGCAACAAAAGCTTTTCACTGTACCTCAGTCCACGTGACAATAAGCTAAGTGAACTGAACTGATCCGGATGTAGGTTAGTGTGAGATTGTGCTTACCCTTCTCTGATCTGATGAGATAATTAAACTGCGTATGACACTGAGTCCAGTAGTAGGCAGCCCCACTGCTACAGTGCCTGAGTGTTGCTTCTAGGCCGCTACCTCCTAACAGAAGGGAATATGAACCTCTGAGTGCCCTAACTTACATCTTGCATGACTTCCACCAAGAACAGCCACAGAGATTCCTCCCTCCGTTTTCCAAGCAACTACAGAGCACAGTGAAAGGCCTGGTTAGAGTAGATGTGGAGAGGATGTTTCCACTAGTGGGAGAGTCTAGGACCAGAGGTCATAGCCTCAGAATTAAAGGACATTCCTTTAGGAAGGAGATGAGGAGGAATCTATTCAGTCAGAGGTTGGTGAATCTGTGGAATTCATCGCTGCTGAACGCTGTGGAGGCCAAGTCAATGGATATATTTAAGACAGAGATAGATAGGTTCTTTATTAGTAAGGATGTCAGGGGTTATGGGGAGAAGGCAGGAGAATGGGGTTAAGAAGGGAAAGATAGACCAGTCATGAATGAGTGGCGGAGTAGACCTGATGGGCTGAATGGCCTAATTTTGCTCCTACCACTTATGAAATTATGAATAGCAGAAGCTGGAAAGGGTGCAGAGAAGATTTACGAGGATGTTACCAGGACTACAGGGTCTGAGCTATAGGCAGACGTTGAGCAGGCTTAGACTCTATTCCTTAGAGTGCAAGGGGATGAGGGGGGTGATCTTATAGAGGAGTATAAGATCATGAAAGGAATAGATCGGCTAGATGGACAGAGTCTATTGCCCAGAGTAGGTGAATCGAGAACCAGACATAGGTTTAAGGTGAAGGAGAAAGATTTAATATGAATCTGAGGGGTAACGTTTCCACACAAAGGGTGGTGGGTGTATGGAACAAGCTGCCAGAGGAGGTAGTTGAGGCGGGGACTACCCCAACATTTAAACAGGTACATGGATAGGACAGGTTTTGGAGGGATGTGGACCAAACGCAGGCAGGTGGGACTGGTGTAGCTGGGACATGTTGGCCGCTGCTGGCAAGTTGGGCAGAAGGGCCTGTTTCCACATTGTATCACTCTATGACTGTGAGATGCCATTCTGGACATACAACTTTATGCAGTGGAGCTGAATTTAAATTGCTGTGTGTCATCATATTACGCCCACTAGACCCCGTGATTATAATATGAAAGCTATGGTTAAATTAACTGAAAGTTCCAATAATTTCAGATTTGCCCGTGTTACTTTGTCTCACCTACCAACATCAAATGTGTCAAAGCATAAAAATCCAGCCCTGGGAGCCTAAATTGGAAACTGCTGCATCGCCCAGTATGGGCAACTTTAAAATAGGAAACATATAAAATAAATCTTTTAAAGGTATGGGCACAGTTATTGAACAAATCAGTGATACATTACGATATTCTAGATAGATATTCTAGATATTCTGGATGTGGAGAGGATGTTTTCAGTAGTGAGAGAATCCAGGTCCAGAGCGCATAGCCTTAGAGTTAAAGGGCTTACCTTTAGAATGCAAATGAGGGGGATTTTATTCAGCCCAAGGGTCTGGAGGAAATTAATGCCACCCACAGTGGTGGTGGCCAAGTCTTTAGGTATTTTTAAGGTGCAGATTGATATTTATTCTTGATTATTAAGGGCATCAAAGGTGAAGGCAGAAGAATGGGGTTGAGAGGGAAAATTAGTTGATTGAATGGTTCCAAAATCGATAGGCCGATTGGCCTAATTCTGTTCCTATGTCTTATGGTCTTATGGTTTTATTAAATTGAAAAATCTAAGTGACACAGATGTTCTGGACTTCATGGGGGTCGGGATATAGTTGAAATTAATCACCATCCTCAGCTACTGTATGACCCAGCTTTCACTTATCCTAGCAACAGTCTGCTCCAAAGTGAATTGTTTCCCCTATAACATGAGCTAAGCTCTAACAAAAGTATCCAGAGAAACTTGACAAATCCTTTTGCATGAAAGACCAAGAATCTGGCAGAAGACTCAATAACATCTTTAGAATGTACCGGGAGATTTTGCATTTAAATTCAGCAAAAACCTTGCGTGAGTTCACAGTGTAAGCTCCCTGAATGGCACAGTAATTAATATTCTAGCCATTTTCGATGCCTGAGAAATTTAGTGAAAGCAGGATGACGTTTGATGGAGCAGACACAATTGTTGTCTGAAGCGTTTTTTTTGTGTTTGCCTTATTTGTGCTTGCTAGCACATTCAGTAAATGACGCTGGCAATCAGGTCTCATTTACATCGGCACATAAACAAAAGAGTTAAAAAAAATCCCTGTCAATTTTGGACAAAATGGATTATGGGAAATGCCAGTGAAAGCAAGTCATGGAAGCAACAAATTAAAGGGAAGGTTAAATTGTGATATTGAACAGAAAATTATATTTGACCGATTTCTCACTGTCGTTTGGTTGGCATTATTTATTACAACAAAATAGAAATAACACCTTGCAACTCATGCCCTGAATATAACATTTTAAATGCTTTGGGTTGGCCTTTGTTAAATTGGTAAATAACTGGATTACAAATCTGAATACTATGTGAGGTGTTGAAAGGGCCATTGACAGGTTTATGCTAATGGAGGCACGCTAAACTCTGAATGCTTGTGACTGCTCATAGTTTGTTGCTACTGGCATGGCGGCTACTTTTGGCACAAGTCATCTCTTACTCAGTCCTCTGATGCCCTTGTTTTAAAAGTCAGTGTTCAGTTATTTAAACTGTTAATGTGTCCAAGCTCAAAACTATTACAACTTTTACATTATTCCATTGGAAAGGATGTTGGGAATCTTGTCCAGCAATTATTTGCAGTGACTAAATATGAGATGGAAAGGAGTTGACAATGATTATTCAACTCACATGTGGCACAGGGCAGCACAGTGACACAGCGGTAGAGTTGCTGCCTTACAGCACCGGAACCCAGGGGTGATCCTGGCCATGAGTGCTATCTGTATGGAGTTTGTACGTTCTCCCTGTTACTGCATGGGTTTTTCTCTGGGTGCTCCGGTTTCCATCCACACTACAAAGATGTACAGGTTTGAAGTTAATTAGCTTCAGTAAAATTGGAAATTGTCCCTGATGTGTAGGATGGTGTTAGTGTACGGGGATAGTTGGTTGGCATGGACTCTGTGGGCCGAAGGGCCTGCTTCCATGCTGAATCTCTAAAATCTAAAGTCTAAAGTCATGTGAAATTATAAGAAATTGCAGGACAGATTCTACAGTCATGCATTGGATCACAAATACATCTGAAATGATTTTTAATATTCTTTGAAGTAATCAGTGAATAATTGTGCAAAACTTCTGCTGCATGGAAATGTATGGGAAAATCCTCACTGTTTTCTCTGAGAGCTGTGATTTAAACATGGTTCAAATACCCAGGCAATTTAACAAATGTAGAATGAAATTCAAGGTGTAAGAGAATTATTTTTTTAATATTTTTTCAGTAATATAGGCTTATAGCCAAAACTCATGATCATAAAACCAAACTGCTCCTGATACCACTCTCATTAAAGAGTCATGACAATTTAGCTGAGACTCATGTGAATCTCTGCTGGGGTACAGGTTGACAAGCTGCCTGTGAGGTGCTGTCTGAAAGGAGCTACCACTGTGAGGGTCCTTTAACACCTATCTTCTTGTGTCAATGTTGCTGTTGGTGCTAGCGTTTACGAGACCAGTTTAATGGAAATAATACAGTGTATTATACAAACGGTTAGCCCAGAGTGGACGTCAAAGTTGACACAATACCACTGATTCAAATATCTTTGTGGCCCTTTCTCAAACAATGATAACATTTACCAGGTGCCAGAATTTGGAATAGAAATGTTACTGCAAGATGTTGTGCGAGATTCTCTTTGATAAAGTAGGATACTGATTGTGGTAAAACTGTGCTCCGTGCATTTTGTCAAGATAAGGATCGAGTTAGCTATCTCTGTTCTTTACTTGCCAATTACACACTTGCGTATTTTCCCATCTTGGCACCCAAGAGGATCAGTTTATTTCCTTTACGGGGTAAACCAGAGTTTTTCTTAATATTATAGGGGTTCCCTTTGGCTTCATTGGAAGTTTGGGGTGTCTGTATTGATCTTGGTTCCGTGTGGGAGAGAACCAAAAGATAATATAGTATTCTCTCATTCTGGGGAAGAGTTCCTAACATGACTGACCAAATAATTCATGACGATGGACTTTGTGTTGTGATGTTGTGACCATACAGAAAAAGGTGCTCTCCCTGTGTATGAAGGAACTGCAGATGCTGGTTTAAACCAAAGATAGACTGCTGAACTCTCATCGGAGAGGGTAGAACTTCTTCAAGGTAGACATACCTGTACCCTGAGTCAAGAGTCAAGAGTCAAGAGAGTTTATTGTTCTCCTTGGTGTTCTCCCTGCCTTATTCTTTAAACTGGCCATCTCCCACACTTTGTGCTTCACTCAGGACTGTGATGTTGATGTCAAAGTGTCTGAGCTTAATTTAAGGGAGCAGAACAACAGTCAGGTGTGTCACTGCTGCGACTGTCCACGATGGTCCTCATATTCCACGTGCCAAACTTCAAATTGTGGTGGAAATCCATAACCTAAAAAAACTGATGGCAGCCGTACTAAATCATGAGAGGAATAGAATGGGTTGATGCCCAGAATCTCTTGCCCAGAGTAGGGAAATCAAGGACCTGAGGTTTATGGTGAGGTGAGAAAGATTTAATAGGAACCTGAGGGATAACTTTTTCACACAAAGGGTGGTGGGAGTATGGAACAAACTGCCAGAAAAGGTAGTTGAGGCAGGTGCTATCACAACACTAAGAAACAATTATACCTGGATAGAACAGGTTTAGAGGGATGTAGGCCAAACGCAGGCAGGTGGGACTAGTGTAGATGGGACATGTTGGTCAGTGTGGCTAATTTCTATGCTGTATGACTATGACTATGATGCAGCTGCTCACTACAACCATTACCTGTTTGAGTTCAAGGTCATTTATGGCCCAACCATACAAGGCCACACTACTGAGAGCCAAGAATGGTGAACGTCTTAAGAACAGAAAATTATAAACACCCACGGGAGGAACATTTCAAAAAACCCCCTCATCACAAATTTGTAATTGACATGAGCACTCTTGACCCCATCCTACTACAGTTTATTCTGTCCAATCCAACCAACCCTCATGACCAACAAGCTATGTCCTACCTAAAAAAATACAAGGCTTTGAGAGCAGATGATATCATAGCTGCAGTTCTAACATTTGTTGGTGAAGTCACCACAATCAGTCACAAATCCACAATCTCATTGCCCACAACTGGAAAGAGGAAGATAGATCGGTCCCCCAAGTGATGCTTTTGTCATGACCATCTACAAGAAAGGATCAAAGTCCAATATATTAACCGCAGTTTATTAATATTAATATATTAATCCATTTCATGCACCTGCATCAGCCGCTGATCAGTTGCACCCCAAATCTCAAATATCAAATCTATCGATCAAGAGGCATAGTGGACATCTCTTTTACTATTCATATTCATTTTCAGAACTGGGCATTCTTGACATAATTAGCATGAAATGCCCATCCTTAAATCTGCACGCAATACAACTCCAAGAGAAATGCAGGGAACAGTACTAGTGTTGAAGATAGACACAAAATGCTGAAGTAACTCAGCGGGACGGACAGCATCTCTGGAGAGAAGAAATGGGTGACACTTCGGGACGAAACCCTTCTTCAGACTTTGTGTCTGTCTTCGGTTTAAACCAGCATCTGTAGTTCCTTCCTACACAGTACCAATGCTGACCTTTGTTGACCTCCCTAAATCCTTTGATTCTACCAAGCCGGTCTTTCAGGGCTGTCACAGTGGCACAGAGGGCGGTCACACTGGCGCAGCGGTAGAGTTGCTGCCTTACAGCGAATGCAGCGCAGGAGACCCGGGTTCGACCCCGACTGTGGGTGCTGTCTGTACGGAGTTTGTACGTTCTCCCCGTGACCTGCGTGTGTTTTCTCCGAGATCTTCGGTTTCCTCCCACACTCCAAAGACGTACAGGTTTGTCGGTTAATTGGCTTGGTAAATATAAAAAATGTCCCTAGTGGGTGGAGGATAGTGTTAATGTGTGAGGATCGCTGGTCGGCACGGAGCCAGTGGGCAGAAGGGCCTGTTTCTGCACTGTATCTCTAAACTAACCTAAACCACCAACCAGGAGGAATTTCTGAGGACTCTCCTCAAGTGCAGCTGCCCACAGAATTTCATCCCTGTCTCACGTTTGCTTCATAATGTCTCTGTCCCACTTAGGGAACCTGAACGGAAACCTCTGGAGACTTTGCGCCCCACCCAAGGTTTCCGTGTGGTTCCCGGAGGTTGCAGGTGGTTGCCGGAGGTTGCAGGTAGTGGAAGCAGGTAGGGAGACTGACAAAAACCTCCGGGAACCTCCGGGAACCGCACGGAAACCGTGGGTGGGACGCAAAGTCTCCAGAGGTTTCCGTTCAGGTTTCCTAAGTGGGACAGGGGCATAATGGTTTGCATGTCATGATCCTAACCTGGGTATCAACGGAAGACCCAATCTCAGTGAAGATCAGTATAAAAAAAAGTTGCCTCATCTATCCAATGGTTTTGTTCCTGTCCACCAAGAGTGCAGGAGTCTTCAGAAGGTACAGAAGGTGTTCAAGGAACAGCAACCACACCAGAACTAAAGTCACCCAAACCGCTAGAGTCACGCTGAGAATGACCATGATGCATGACAGTAAAATGTGAGAGAAGGGTGAGAATTGTGGGTGTCCTCACACCCTTATTTAATTCAACATGGAGGAAAGCCACCTCTACTTCCTCAGATGACTAGGTACATTTGGTATGTTTTACAATGAACCTTACCAACTTCTACAGACGCACAGTAGAAACCAGTGCATGTATTGGGAATACTGCAAGAAATTGCAAAGTTGATGATGTAGCCTAGTCCATCACACAAACTCAGCCACTCACTCCCTCCCCCTTCCCTCCCACATTGATTCAATTTACACTTCACACTGCATCAGGAAAGCAGCCAACTTAACCAAAGGCCAAAGGTAGACAAAAATGCTGGAGAAACTCAGCGGGTGAGGCAGCATCTATGGAGCGAAGGAAATAGGCAACGTTTCGGGCTGAAACCCTTCTTCGGATCAAGAGCCATTCACATCCCGGTTATTCCATCTTCTGTTGGGCAGCAGATACAAAAGCTTGAAAGCACATACCACCAGATTCAGGACAGCTTTCCTGCTATAGTCAGACTACTGAATGGTCCTCTCATGAGCTAAGGGTGTACTCTCAATCCCCAAGCTCCCTCATTGCAGCCCTTACACTCTTTGTATCTGCACCTTTTCTTTAATACAATGCTATAATGTTGTATTGCTATACATGACACTCTGGTATTTTTTCTCTTTGCTCGACCTGTTGTACTTGTGGATGGCTTGATTGTACACATGTATGATTCAATTTGACTGGACTGCACGCAAATTCTTTCACTGTATCTTGGTACATGTGACTGAGGTGTAATAATAAACCAAACCAGAGATGTCAATGATGGAAATCATTGTCATTTTCAATACAACATCACAGCCTTTGGTTGATTGAGAAAAAGAGAGTTTAGAGAGCAAGACTTCAGACCTAGTATAAAGCGTGTCTGCAAGGCAGCAATAAGCTCTGCCCTCCTATATGCTTTTCAGACATGGACTACCAAGAGCAAGTACTTCAAGACACTGGAAAATACCCCCAATGAATTCTCCACAAAATCCTCCAAATTCAATGGAGGGGTCAGTAAACCCAATCTTGGTGTCCTCTCCCAGACTAATATCACCAGCATGGAGACCGTTGTTACATTCAGTCAGCCGTGTTGACCAGGACATGTTGCTCACATGCATGTTGCTCTATTTGGACTTCTATGCTGAGATCAGATTGCCAAGTAGACAGAGGAAAAGATGTTCTCAAAGCCTTATTTACTCCAACATTGAAGGAGGCCATTTGACCCATCAGGTCCATGTCGGCTCCCTACAGAGCAATTCTGTCAGTCTCGTCCCCCTCTCATTATTTTACCGTCAGTCCTGGGATTTATTATCTCTTACATTCCCATCAATTCTCCTTTGATTCTTTGCCATTTACCCACACACTGGGAGAAACTCCAAGTAGAGAACACAGTCATGATGGAAGCCTGGTCCCTGGAGCTGCGAAGCAGCAGCACTAACTGCTGCAGCACCGTGCCAGGTTGAAAAACGCAACATTCCCACTGACCCTTGAAAATGCCTGGCCCATGACTGCTCAAAGCGGAGAAACATAGGAACATAGAAAATAGGTGCAGGAGTTGGCCATTCGGCCCATCGAGCCAGCACCGCCATTCAATTTGATCATGGCTGATCATCCCCAATCAGTACCCCGTTCCTGCCTTCTCCCCCTATCCTTTGATTCTGCTAGCCCTGAGAGCTCTATCTAACTCTCTTTTGAAAATATCCAGTGAATCGGCCTCCACTGCCTTTTGAAGCAGAGAATTCCACAAATTTGAAATAGCTTTTGGGATGCTCTTGAGATCCTCGAGTCCACCTATTAGGAGCAAATAAAGCCCCTGTGTAAATGGCTGAATGAATACATTACCTCACAAATCACCCACATGCCCACGATATCATTCCCAATCTGTAGAAGCCTCATGACATTGACCCTATCCGTCACCTCGGCACCCACAAAACTGAAGAGGGTGTAAGTCACCTCTGCTGTCCAGGCACTGCTTCAGTAAAAGAAAATACAGGGCACAATAAAGCCATTACCAGATATCCCAGACTGGCAATGAATTTCTAGGCATGTGTGTGTGAATTTCAAAAGGAATTTGGAGATACAAGTGACTGCAGATGCTGGAACCAGGAGCAGCAGACAATCTGCTGGAGGAATTCAGCAGATCGTGCAGTATCTGTGAGTGGAAAGGAATATTTGAGATTTCAGGTCAAAATCCTGAAAACTTCTCAGGGTTTCAACGAGAAATGTTGACCATTCTTCTCAACTCAAAGATGCTGCTCCAGCCATTTGCTTGTTTCTTTTGAACGGAAATCTCCTGCTTGTTTGCTAGAAATTCAGCTGCAACTGCACTGGGAACTGTAATAACCCTGGAAAAATGTATTTCTATTAATTGTTGGGGCAGCACAGTGGCGCAGTGGTAAAGTTGATCCTTTACAGCACCAGAGACCCGGCTTCGATGCTGACTACAGGTGCTGTCAGTACGGAGTTTGTACATTCGCCCTGTGATCGCGTGAGTTTCCTACAGGTGCTCCAGTTTCTTCACACACTCCAAAGACGTACAGGTTTGTAGTTTAATTAGCTTCTGTAAATTGTACTTTGTCCCTAGTGTGTAGGATAATGCTAGTGTACGGGGTGACCACTGGTTGGCGCAGACTCGGTGGGCCGAACGGCCTGTTTCTGCACTGTATCTCTAAGCTAAACTGAACTAAAACTAGTCTACAAATAGCTACATAATTTTCTTCACCACAGCATAATTCATAGTATGTTAAGATATATTGTGCCTTCCGGAAGTCAAGATATCCTAAAGTGTTTTACAGCCAATGAAGTAATGTTGAAGGCCAACCACAAGTTGTAACATTGGAAATAAGGCAGCCAGATTATCCAAACCAAGGTCCAATAAAACTCAGTTAGACAATAACTAATTGACCCGTATGTGGTTGGTCAAGAATACGAGAATAAAATGTAATGAAATGAAAGGCCCTTGTAAAGTCCCATCTAGAAACCACCACAGGAAACAGCGCAGCTCTCTCATGGTATCACACATAATGCAGCCTAGATATTGTGTGGCTTAGATAACAATCATAACAAGCATGTCTGAGACGCTACATCTAGAAGATATGAGACTCGTCTTAGCAGGAAAATCAGAGCAATTTTTAAAGATATGTTCTCCATTTATTGATTTATTACAAATATAGTATGGTGCAACACAATTCTGGAAATAAACCGATTCACGAACTGGGTGATGGGTGTGGTAAGATATGAAGCAGGTCTATCCTTACACAAGGGTCCCTTTTTTCTCTCTTGTTTTCTTTTTCTTCTCTCTTTTTTCTTTCTTTTTTTACAGTTTTATTGGTTTTTGTCTTTATTTTTCCACAGGCTATCACTTGTTCACCCCTGGACTGCCCATCTGGTACACTAGGGGTTTACACATCACTACTTCCTTCACTCTCTTCTTCTCTTGCTCTCTCTCTTTCTTGATCTACCTTTTTCTGGTTAAATTTAAAATAGAAGTTGTACACAAAATGTTTGTCATATGCCTCGGTTTATACTACCGTACATTGCTTCTAATAAAAATACAAATAAAAAAAATAAAAAAGATAACAATCATTTTCATGAGAAGGCAGCAAATAACTGAAATTCCAGATTTAGGACTTGAGCAGCTGAAAGATAATGGGGAATTGTGCAGCATTGGTTGGAACTGGGGGGATTTAGGATTCTGATGGGGTTGAAGGACAGAAGATGGTCGCAGGGAGAAAGTAACCAAGCTGCAACTCTAGGTTGGGCATTATAAATGTTACCCAGATATACAGATGCCCAACACAGTGTTATTTGTTGCCTACCTCAAATCATTATTCCAAAGGGAGCTCGTCATATCTAACAATGACCATTTCTACTCACACAATAAGCAGTGCACAGATCCCAAATGTAGCAACAGTGTCACCTGCACACTTGCACAACCAATATTTTCTAAAGGTTTTTAGAAAGCTTTTGAAATCTTAAAATTTAGATTAAACTACAAATGTACAGAAGACATATTTTTAATATCATAAATTGAATTATATATAAATATTAAATCGATTAAAAAACAATCTTACCAACATACTGGCTGTGTTTCAAAAAAATATTCTACATTAAATGAGAAATATAAACATCGAAGGGCCTGTTTCCACAGTGTATCACTAACAATGACTATCAATTAATGATTTAATCAATCAGGAAAATTACTTCATGTTAAACAAGATGTTAAATCATTATTTGATATTTAACCATTAAAGTATCCGAATAAAAATAAGATTGAACTTACGAGCACATGTGAAGTTATCATCAGCTAAATAGTAATCATCCAAACATCTCCAGTCCAAGCAAAGAGAGAGAGGGGGCAAAGTAATACTGAGGATCACTACAAGAAGAGATGAGACGGTCATAATCTCTGTCGTTTTTGCCTAACTGTAAAGCACAGTTCACTGTCCTTTAAACATCATTTCAGGATAGAAGGATAAAGGACAATGTTAGAAAAAGTTTAACAAGGTCTGTAGCATTTTCTCACAATTCCTAGGTCCCTTTTTCAAAAAATTGTAGCGCTCTAGACTTTTGTTAAATCCAACTCTCTTGGAGGTTTCTATAGCTTTGTAGAAGTAAAGTATGAAATGCCTGACACCCTTGTGACAGATTTGGCAAGTTTAAAAAGAATCCAGATCAGCTGGAAATTCAATAGTTTCTTCCAGATATAAAGCCTATAGATAAGAGCAATAATAAATGCATTTCTGCCCCATTACTCCTTTTAGTGAAGCATTTTCTTTGCTGAATGAAATTGTCTTTCTTGTCTCTCTAGTCAAAGTGCTTGTTTGCTTGCATTTATAAGGATTCCCCTCCTCCACTAACCCTCAGCAGCACGAGAATTTTAATCACTCCACCCCTTTCGCCTTTTTTTTTAAACCTCTTGACATGAACTTCATTCAAATGTACATGTGGGCTATCTAATGTAGTTGAGAAGTCAGGCAGCGAACAGATAGCTGGAGCTCATAGTTTTCTGTCTGTACAAGTCTGTAACAAGCGTGTTGAATGTGAATGTGAATACTTTTGGCTGCCTCATTCAGAAACTAGAGTAAATATCCAATCTTTAACAGCCACCTGAGTCAATGGTAGTTCAAGGCTGGCACAGTTTTAAAAAGCACCAAGTTTTGGTTTACTGCTTAAATGCAGATTAACTGCATATAAATTCCGTTAAACATACATACCGTTAAATTACACAGATTTTACCAATAGCTCCTGTACTCAAAACTTACTGAGTTAAGCGACTTGTTACTAACCTATCGTCATACTGGTTACCTGGACAAGAAGCTAGTTACCTGGACAAGAAGCTGAAACAATGTTTGAACTTCAGCTGAACTTCACCATCTTAAACCTACAATCAGTTGTTTGGCATTGAATTTAACAGATAAAAATCCACCGGCAACCTGCCACATTGGCATTGTTGCCAAGGAAACTGCTCTGATTTCAAGCCCACCATGCTTGACTCCACCAGTAAGATGGAGAGGTTGCTGCTTAGTCACAAAGGCAGCATCTGAACCACTGGCACTGCACAGGATCGGCATTTTTGAATGTGGACAAAGTAGGTAGGCGACACTTTTACATTCTGTCTCTCAGAAAGACTGACCACGTTTATGAGGCATTACATAACTATGCCAGATTTATAGGAACGCCATGAAGTCTACAACTCTAGATGTTCTACAGAAGTTGAGAAAGCCTGGGCTAAGGATTTTGCTGACACCTTTATTTAAATTATTTCTAGAGACATGCAAATAAATCATGCTGCCAGTTCACATTGCTGTTGAAAATATGTGGGTCCTTGGGCTACATGCTTGCTAGGAATTAAATTACATAGAGTGGTTTATACAGGGCTGGCATCTATGGTCAGATGTGCTTGGAAGTCTGCCTATAAACTGTAGGACATCTTTGTGCTAATATTCTTGGTAATCTGGAGTCTGTGGCAATATCCATACACAGTTGCAACAGACCATGATGTATTATTCAGGACTGCTGGTGTGCATTTTATCCCCATGTCCACTTATAAGAACAAATTCAGCAGCAACTGATGGCATTGTGAATACAAGTCAACACAAATGGAGTAAAGCAGGACATAATTTGCTGTGGCATTGGTAACGAAGATTTGTTATTGCAAATGACTTCTGGAAGCCTTCTTCACATTTAATTTCGTAATCATCCTTCGTAATCATGGAACAATCCTTCCAAAATATTACTTATTGGATCGAATTGTCACTTTCTTTTTGGGTCCCATTTATCTTCTTCATTAACTTTGCGGGCCTCACCAAAGTGGAATTAAACCAATGCAGTACTGAAGCAAACATTTTAACCAGCTGGAAAATAAATATAATTAGATGGAAAGGAACTTCATAAATGTCCAGTATTGAACCTTCGGTCTCTGCCCTGTACGTGTCACTTCCAGTTTGATTTGAGATATCTCCTTTCTTCTCCTCTCTGACCAGATACGGGCTTAGGTTTGCCCTCTTTAGCATGCATGAGATATGTAACCTTTTTTAGAATTAGAATTAGAATTAGAATTACCTTTATTGTCATTCAGACCTTACGGTCTGAACGAAATTTCGTGCCTGCAGTCATACATACAATAATACAATAATAAACAACACTAAACATAAATTAACATCCACCACAGTGAGTCCTCCAAGCACCTCCTCACTGTGGTGGAGGCAAAAATCTTAGGGCTGCAGTCTCTTCCCTCCTCTTCTCCCTCTGCGCTGAGGCGATTCCCCACCGGGCGATGGTACAAACAGTCCCGCGGCTCACCGAACCCCACAAACGGGCCGGCTCAAACACCGCGGCCTGGGGTGGTCGAAGCTGCCGCCCTCCAGTCCAGCGTACGCAGCCGCAGGCCCGCGGCTAAACCCCGGACTCAGGTCACCGCCGCCAGAACGCCGTCCCAGCCACCGGAGCACCGTTCCAGCCCCTAGCCGGATCGCCCTCACGTGAGTGCCGTTCCTCCCTCCAGCTAGGCCGCTCCGACGGGAGCGCCATTCCACACTTGAGCTGGGCCGCTCCGACGGGAGCGCCATTCCACCCTCGAGCTGGGCCGCTCCGACGGGAGCACCACAGCCCCTCACGGGAGAGTCTCAGCCCCGCGCCAGGCCGCCCTCACGGGAGCGTCACAGCCCCTCACGGGAGCACCGTTCCAGCCCCGAGCCGGACCGCCCTCACGGGAGCGAGCCCAGGGCAAGTCCTGACTGGTTCTGCCTCCGGAGTCTCGAGGTCGCCAGCTCCGCCATTAGGCCTCAGCGCAGATGGAGGCAGAGAAGGGGGATACGACAAAAAAGTTGCATTCCCCCGAAGGGAGAGACAGCAAGCCCCGTTTCAACCCCCCCCCCCCCCTCCCCCACATAACAACAACCTAAAAACCAAAAACGTAACTAGACAAAACGAAAAAAAAACAACACAAAAAAGTAAAAACAAATGGACTGCAGGCGAGCCGTTGCTGCCAGGGCAGCGCCGCCACTTCCGCCACTTTTGCAAGCAGATCTCCAGTCACACACATCTGATCAGTCTGGAGAAGGGTCTTGACCACTGCCTCTCCCTTATCCATTCTACTTGTATATCCTCAAAAAATTCCAGAAGATTAGTCAAGCATGATTTCCCCATCCTCAATCCATACTGACTTTGCCCGATCCTGTCGCTGCTTTCCAAATGCGTTGCTATTATATTGTTAATAATTAACTGAAGCAACTTCCCCACTACCGATGTAAGACTAACTGGTCTATAATTCCCCATTTTCTCTCTCCCACTTTTCTTAAAAAGTGGAGTTACATTGGCTACCCTCCAGTCCACAGGAACTGATCCAGAGTCGAGAGAACTTTGGAAAATGATCACCAATGCATCCACGATTTCTAGGACCACCTATTTGTGTGGCCATCAGACGCTGGGGATTCATCTGCCTTCAGTCCCAACAGGTTATCTAACACCATTTCCTGACTAATGTGAATTTCCTTCAGTTCCTCCCTCCCACTAGATCCTCAGTCCCCTAGTATTTCTGGGAGATTGTTTGTGTCTTCCTAAGTGTCTTCGAAGACAGAACCAAAGTACTCATTTAATTAGTCTCTCATTTCATTGTTACCCATTATCAATACACCTGTACCTGATTGCAAGGGATCTACATTTGTCTTCACTAATCTTTTCCTTTTAACCTATCTAAAGAAGCTTTTTCAGTCAGTTTTTATATTTCCTGCAAGCTTTCTCGGCGTAAAGTTGGGAAAAGGGGAAGTACAACGGGATCTGGGGGTATTGTTCATCGGTCTATGAATGTAAGCATGCAGGTACAGCAGGCAGTGAAGAAAGCAAATGGCATGTTGGCCTTTATAACAAGAGGGGTCGAGTATAGGACCAAAGAGGTCCTCCTGCAGTTGTACAGAACCCTAGTGAGACCACACCTGGAGTATTGTGTGCAGTTTTGGTCCCCTAATTTGATGAAGGCCATTATTGCTATTGAGGGACTGCAGCGTAGGTTTACAAGGTTAATTCCCAGGATGGCGGGACTGTCATATGCTGAGAGAAAGGAGCGGCTGGGCTTGTACACTCTGGCGTTTAGAAGAATGAGAGGGGATCTTATTGAAACATATAAGATTGTTAAGTATTTGGACACGCTAGAGGCAGGAAACATGTTCCCGATGCTGGGGGAGTCCAGAACCAGCGGCCGCAGTTTAAGAATAAGGGGTAAGCCATTTAGAATGGAGACAAGGAAACACTTTTTCCCACAGAGAGTTGTGAGTCTGTGGAATTCTTTTGCCGCAGAGGATGGTGGAGGCCGGTTCTCTGGATACTTTCAAGAGAGAGCTAGATAGGGCTCTAAAATATAGCGGAGTCAGGGGATATGGGGAGAAGGCAGGAACAGGGTACTGATTGGGGCTGATCAGCCATGATCACATTGAATGGCGGTGCTGGCTCAAAGGGCCGCATGGCCTACTCCTGCACCTATTGTCTATTGTCTATTGTATATTTCTTTCATGTTCTTTTTTCCCCCTCTTAAATAACCCTTTGTCCCCTGTTGAATTCTAAATTTCACCCAGTCTTCCAGTTTGCTGCTTCCTCCGGCCAATTTATAGACCTCTTGGATTTAACACTACCCTTGATTTCCCTCATTAGCCACAGTTGAGCCGCCTTCCCCGTTTTACTTTTACGCCAGACGGGGATGAACAATTTTTGGAGTTCATGCATGCGATCTTTAAATATTTGACATTGCATCTCCACCATCAACCCTTTGTATAATTGGCCAGTCTATCCTAGCCAATTCCATCTCATACCTTCAAAGTCTCCTTTCTTTAAGTTCAGGACCCTAATCTCTGAATTAACCGTGTTACTCTCCATCCTAATGCAGAATTCCACCATATTATGGTCTCTCTTGCCCAAGGAGCTTTGCACAACAAGATCACTGACTAATCCTTCCTCATTACACAATACCCAGTTTCGGATGGCCTGCCCTCTAGTAGGTTCCTCTACATATTGGCTTAAAAAACCATCCTGTATACATTTCAGGAAATCCTCCTCCTCAGCATTGTTACCAATTTGTTTGGCCCAATCTACATGTAGATTAAAGTCACCCATGATTACCACTGTACTTTTGCTACACAGATCCCCAATTTCCTGCATGATGCTATCCCCAACCTCCCTACTGCTGTTTGGTGGTCCGTATACAACTCCAACAAGCCTTTTCTGCCCTTGGCTATTTCACAGTTCTTCCCATACAGATTCCACAGCATCCCAGCTAATGTCTCTCCTTACTATTGCATTAATCTCCTCTTTAACCAGCAATACCACCCCACCTCCTCTTCCTTTCTGTCTATCCTTCCTGAATATCGAATACTCTTGCATGTTTAGCTCCCAGCCTTGGTCACCCTGGAGCCATGTCTCCGTAATTCCAACTATATCATATCCCTTAACTACTAACTGCCCATTCAATTCATCCACCTTATTACAAACCTTATTACAAACCTTATTACAAACGTTTAGGTGCCCAAAACGGAACAAAATACTATAAACGCGGCCACACCAATGTCTTATTTAACCGCAATATAACTCTCAACTTCTATATTCAATACTCTGACTATTGAAGGCCAATGTGCCGAAAATATTTTTGACCACCCCTGTGACGCTACTTGCACGGAATTAGCTCAGTGGAAGTAGCTTCACTTACTGATTGTATCATGCTATTGCATAGTTTCTAACTGAGTAAGAGAAAAACATGAATAAAGCAGAGTTAGAGACCTGGGAAACATGTAATTAGATGACAGTTACAACTGGCATGTTTTATGGAAACCACACGCACACACACCTTCCCTCAGGTACAGCTGTAATATGGTGTCCCGATTCCAGTACTTGATGCCCTGACACCTGTGCCTTGGGCAGCACAGTGGCACAACTGTAGAGTTGCTGCCCTACAGCACCAGAGACCGGGTTCGATCCCGACTACGCGTGCTGTTTGTACGAATTTGTACGTTCTTCCTGTGACCGCGTGGGTTTTCTCCAGTTGCTCAGATTTCCTGCCACACTCCAAAGGCGTACAGGTTTGTAGGTTAATTGCCTTCTGTAAATTGTACTTTGTCCCTACTGTGTAGGATAGTGCTAGTGTTCAAGGTGATCATTGGTTGGCGCAGACTCGGTGGGCCAAAGGGCCTGTGTTATACGAGAATTTTGCCCGAACAGTGTGCAACCCATAGCGTGAGCCATGTTTAAAGCCCAGAATGCTATGTTTAAAGCCCAGAGCGTTATTGGCCGGTAGCGCTATATTTAGAACCCATTGCGCTGCAGCTGGCAGCTATTTGTTTAAATCCCACGCCCTAAGCTGACATCACTCTGCTTAAACCTTTGCGCGCCAACCCGGCAGCGCAGTGTGTATTACCCTTACGCGCCAAGTCTGTAGCGCAGTGTATTGCTTTACGCGCCAGTCTGCGGCTGATTGCACTTTGTTCCCAAAGGGGGGAGGGGGTGGGGGGGGACCTCGCTCGGATGTCCCCTGCCATTGGTTATAGTTTGAATTTGGGAGCAGCGCTATTGGCCAGGACGTACTGGCGGTTATTTCAACAGCTGATATCTGTATATAGGCAGGCGCCGGTACGCCATAAGTTAGTTCATGTACGAGATGGGTTTACCGACGGACTGAGTCGCGATCAGCGCTGTGGACAGAAGCAGAGAGAGAGAGAGAGAGAGAGAGAGAGAGAGAGAGAGAGAGAGAGAGAGAGAGGGGGGTGTGCTGCTGTAAAACTGGACCCCGCACATACTATGACAAGTATTGTTGTTCTCTCTCTTGCCCATAAATCTGATTTGTAACTAAACAGCCGTTTTCTGTTCTACTAGTCAAACCCTTGAACTTGCTCCCTTGCATCAGCCTGTTTCCATGCTGTTTCTCCAAAGTCTAAGGTCTAAAGATGAAGGCAGGTACTGCTGCAACATAGGTTTCTGTGGTACCATCTTCCAGAGCAGTGTCCAACAAATGCGGTACATCTCACCCTCATAATCCGTTATCCAAGAAGTACCCAAGGTCATGTAGACAACATTGCAGATGGTCCCGCAGGAGTAGGAGGACACCCCTGCACTTTGCAAAAGTGCACTTTTAGTCTCACTTGAAAAAAAAAATTCCATAAAAAAATTAAAACAGGAACTTAAATTGGATGTTTAACGTATTCCAAAATTATTCTCTCAACTCCTGTTTTTTTGTAATAGAGAACTGCCTCAGCCTGTGATGATGTGAATCTAATGGGCCTGTCCCTCTTAAGCGATTTTTTGGGCGACTGCCGCAAAGTTTTCAACATGTTGAAAATTTTTCGGCAACAGTGGCGACAATTTCTGCTGTCGTAGGTTGTCGTAGGTTGTCGCCAGGTGTCATAGGTGAATTCCATTAAAATTAGACCCTGGCAGTCGTCTAAAGAGTCGCCTAAGTGGGACAGGCCCATAAGGATGTTCTCTTAGGAAGGAGATGAGGGGGGATTTCTTTGGTCAGAGGGTGGTGAATCCGTGGAATTCATTGCCACAGAAGGCTGTGGAGGCCATGTCAGTAGATATTTTTAAGGCAGAGATAGATAGATTCTTGATTAGTACAGGTGTCAGAAATTATAGAGAGAAGGCAGGATAATGCGGTTAGGAGGGAGAGATAGATCAGCCATGATTGAATGGCAGAGTAGAGTTATGGGCCAAATGGCCTAATTCTGCTCCCAGCCCTTATGACATGACAATACAAGCTCCCACTCATTGCAGAAGTGTTGAAGACACACTGACTTGTTGTTGCAGGTAACAACTTTTTCCTGGCGGAATTCCCAGAATTGAGAACCAAGATAAGGAAAAACATCAAGCACGGACTAGGACATTAGTCATCTCTATACTCAGCTGCTTGATTTATTGATGTTAAAATGATATGCTGTCGCCCGTGTTTACTATGTGGTATCTGGCTAATCTCTTTGGTTGGATGCAGATATTGCTCACTATCTTGGCCAAATGTGTAAAGGTGTGCGTTTGGCTTCAATAAAACATACCAGATGTAAGAGTCATCTAATAATAGTTGTTTTCCAGGTCTCAAAATCGTCTTTACTCATGTTTCCCTATTACTCAGTTAGAAAATATTCATTAGCACGATACAATCACCTGGTGAATCTATTTTCACTGAACAACCTGACTTACTGCTGACCACAATTTGGACCATGAATACATAACAATGTGGTCAAAGACATGTGTTCTTATTTTAATCAAATTCCCTAATCCATTTTTGAATAATAATTTAAAAATATGGAATCATATTGATGCCTTTTGCCTGCAGCTGAAGATGTTTTCACTTGGATTTCAAAGAAGATTAAACAGTCGAGTATTAAGTAATTAGATCACTTAAATTGTATTAAGAGGTGGACGGTTAAGGGACTGTAAAACGTCAGTACCTATTCTTAGAAAATATATACGTAAATTAAGTCAATAGTGTAGTTATTCTTAATTTGTTATAAATTCTATATATACAACATGTGTACTTTATGTAAATATAGTTGTTTCAGAATACAAGACTGCCCTAAATTTTCTCCTATCCTTAGTGTCATGTTCATTAATACTTGGTCATTAGTAATATTCATCCATGAATGTATATCTGAATGTATTGGGCTGCACAGTGGAGCAGTGGTAGAGTCACTGCCTTACAGCGCCAGAGACACAGGTTCGATTCTGAGTATGGGTGCTGTCTGTACATTTATATGTTCTTTCTGTGACCATGTCAGTTTTCTCTGGGTGGTTCGGTTTCTTCCCACACTCTACAAGACCTACGGGTTTGTAGGTTAATTGGCTTCTGTAAATTGTGAATGGTCCCATATGTGTAGGATAGTGCTAGTGTACAAGGTAACTGCTGGTCGGCACGGACCCGGTGGGCCTGTTTCCATGCTGTATCTCTAAAGACCAAAATCTGAAATTTCTTCATTCCTCTTTCCCAATGCTGGGTGATGTGAAAGTGCTCTCAAAGCTTGCTTAAAGATCCTCCAAATTAATTTCTCCATGTTACCTCTGCTCCTTCTCCTCAACAGCCACCACCTTTGACGTGTGAGAATCCCCAGGGCACACAACATAAGTGGAGACCCACAGCCATCAGCAGTGTCCGGGCCACACACACGCGATCCTTCACCGTGATGTGACCGGAGTGGTGCCGACCGCTGTTACTCTCTGCAGTCCCTGTCTACCCGAACAGTCAGAAAGCCGTCCACACTCGCACCAGACGCCGAGATGATCAGCCATGATCATATTGAATGGCGGTGCAGGCTCGAAGGGCCGAATGGCGTACTCCTGCACCTATTTTCTATGTTTCTATGTTCTCATGGACCAATGTCCTCGTAAACATTGAGATCACTGCACTAACGGCACTCCCTCCGAGCCCCCACCAGTGCAGGCAGCACGTCCATCTTGTTTTTTCAGCGGCCTCACATTCCCCACTGTGATGGAAGACAAATAACATATCTTCTTTCCTCCTTTTCTCCTGCAGTCGGGGCAATCGAAACCTCCGCAGTCGAGGCGATCGAAGCTCCCACAGTCAGCGATCGAAGCCCCCGCATTGGGGCGATCGAGGCTCCCGCGATTGGGGCTTCGATGCACCTGCGGTTGGAGCTCCCGCAGTCGATCCCTAACAAAGGGACCGCCAGCTCCACGATGTTAGGCCGCAGTGCGGACGGAGATACGACACGTGAAAAGTCACATCTCCGTCGAGGAAAGAGATTAAAAAAAGTTCCCCCACAAAATACAAAACTAAAAGTACTAGTAAAAAAATACTAAAAACAACAAAAGAAGAAAGGGACGAGACAGGCTGTTGGCGAGGCTGCCATGTACGGTGCCACCCGGTGAGAAATATAAATGTGATGCAAAGGTTAAGTGTAATAAATAGGTATCAGAATGGTGACAAGGATATCGGGACATAATCATGAAGACGAAAATTTACAGTTTATTGTCTACTTTAATATGGAGAAAAACCCAGAAAACCCAACAAGTTTGGGCGGCACAGTGGCGCAGCGGTAGAGTTGCTCCCTTACAGCGAAGATACCCGGGTTCGATCCTGGCCACGGGTGCTTGTCTGTACGGAGTTTGTACGTTCTCCCCGTGACCTGCGTGTGTTTTCTCCGGGATCTTCAGTTTCCTCCCACACTCCAAAGACGTACGGGTTTGTAGGTTAGTTGGCTTGGTATAAATGAAACACTGTCCGTAGTGTGCGGGGATCGCTGGTCGGGGCAGACTCGGTGGTCCAAAGGGCCTGTTTGCACGCTGCATCTCTAAATTAAACTAGACAAAAGACTCACGAAATTTTCTTATCATTTTATTACAAAGTTTTGACATTCAATATGAAAGATTTTAAATATGAATTATTCTTTGAAAAAACTAAGATGTTATATGTAAACCTTGCCAATAAAGAATAACCTACATACACTTCATGGATATTTATTACACTGTACATCGGTGCATCAAAAATTAGCAAAGGTACTCGGACCTGGAACTGTCACTTTTGAAGGTTACTTGTGAATCAATGCTGGATCTTGAGAGTAATAGTCTTTGTGATTCAGTATCACGACGAGTCCACAGTTCATTCTCTCTCGTGTGTAGCTCTGGTTTGAAGGACACTCTTTCAAATTGTATGTAGGAATCTTTAATGAGCTCTTGTTCTGCTGGGTCTTTCTTTTTGCGATGGGCTTTAATGGCCACGGAACACAGTGCAAAAATGACACCTATTCCAGAAACACACCCCACACCAATAGCAATAATGATCAGTTGTGATTGATGCCTCCCTGTGCTGATTTCTCCTTCTGTTGAGAAAATGATACATTGTTCTTTTTTGGGTTGGATTCCCTTTGGACACACACACACTGTGTACTTTGTGCTGCTTGTCAGTCCTCCAATGGAGATTTTGCTTGTGCCAGGTTCGACATTCATTTCCCGCACATGCTTATCACCATATCTTGAGTAGAGTACATTCAAGGCTGTACTGCTTAAATAATCTGAAGCTTTCCAGGTCACAAGGACTTTCTGATCCGTCTCACTGATCACTCGCAGATTTTTAATGATAACATTTTGTTGGGTTGCTACCGTGGCATTCACAAATCCACTTTCTTTCTTGTTTTCATTGGCTTGCTGGGTTACTTTGTTTGAATCTCCCTCCACTTGCTCCTTAGGAAGCTTTTTTTCATCCGCCATGGCCTTGGCTTGGTCCACAGGTGGGACTTTTCTCTTATCCCCGGGGGTAGTGGAGGTGGATGATGGAGCTTCAGTCGTCAAGGTTCCAATCTTTCGTTCCACATTCACTTGAACCGAATTATTTTTCTCCAAACTAAGTTTGTTTACAAGGGTCTTCCTTTGAGGGAGAGCTGTGGTAATGGTTCCTACAACAGTAAGAGTGATCGATGCTTCTGCAGTTCCTGCCAAGTTTTTTGCTTTACATGTGTATTCACCAGCATCCTTGTAGGAAATGCCCATCAAACTTATTATCAACCATCGCATCCCATCTGCTGGCGATTCTTGTATGACTGAAGGGAAGAATATTTTAAATATAGTGTAAAAAATTATTAACGCAATAAAATATTACTCAGTTTAATACATTTTTAAATGGGATTTTCCAAGCAAGGACTTTAGTAGTTCTATAATTAAATTCTACTGAACCAGAGTAAACTCTAAACCAAACAAAATTAAACTAAATGAAATGTACCCTTATTAATAAACAAATTCTTAGATTTGACCAGCCAAATCATATTATTTCACTTAAGATAGGCATAAAATGCTGGAGTAACTCAGCGGGTTAGGCAGCATCTCTGGAGAAAAAGGATTGGTGACGTTTTGGATCTGGACCCTTCTAGGTTGATGGTCTGAAGAAGGGTCTTAACCCGAAAAGTCACCCATACATTTTATCCAGAGATGCTGCCTGACCCGCTAAGTTAATCCAGCATTTTGTGTCTCTCTTCAAATATAAACTAGCAACTGCAGTTACTTTCTACACATATTATTTCACTAACTAAATTTGCAATTTAAAAACAATTCTAAGTCAGTGGCAATACAATAATGAAAGAATAAAATCATTTTAAACAATCTGGTTAATAAATTTATTATCACAATTATATGGATTGGAAAGGCATATGCAGCATTCAAGGTCATAGACAATAGACAATAGGTGCAGGAGTAGGCCATTCGGCCCTTCAAGCCACCATGGCTGATCATCCCCAATCAATACCCCGTTCCTGCCTTCTCCCCATATCCCCTGACCCAGCTATTTTTAAGAGCCCTATCTAGCTCTCTCTTGAAAGCATCCAGAGAACCTGCCTCCACCACCCTCTGAGGCAGAGAATTCCACAGACTCACCACTCTCTGTGAGAAAAAGTGTTTCCTCGCCTCTGTTCTAAATGGCTTACTCCTTATTCTTAAACTGTGGCCCCTGGTTCTGGACTCCCCCAACATCGGGAACATGTTTCCTGCCTCTAGCATGTCCAAGCCCTTAACAATCTTATATGTTTCAATGAGATCCACTCTCATCCTTCTAAACTCCAGAGTGTACAAGTACAGCTGTTCCATTCTCTCAGCAGATGACAGTCCCGCCATCCCGGGAGTTAACCTTGTAAACCTACGCTGCACTCCCTCAATAGCAAGAATGGCCTTCCTCAAATTAGTGTACCAAAACTGCACACAATACTCCAGGTGTGGCCTCACTAGGTCTCTGTACAACTGCAGAAGGACCTCTTTGCTCCTATATTCGATTCCTCTTGTTATAAAGGCCAACATACCATTCACTTTCTTCACTGCCTGCTGTACCTGCATGCTTGCTTTCATAGACTGATGAACAAGGACCCCCAGATCCCGTTGCACTTCCCCTTTTCGCAACTTGATGGCATTTAGATAGTAATCTGCCTTCCTGTTTTTGCTACCAAAGTGGATAACCTCACATTTATCTGCATTAAACTTAATTTGCCATGCATCTGCCCACTCCCACAACCTGTCCAAGTCACCCTGCATTCTCATAGCATCCTCCTCGTGTACTTCAAGGTTTTGAGAGTCATTTAATTCAATAGCAATAATAACTTTGACCTTGCTGACCAAATCTAGCTCCTTTTACAATTTTATACATCTATGGCGTAGTTCTTCACAGGAGCTGCTCCTCTGGCTAAATGCAACCTAATTCTGTACACTAAACTTAGCCGCAGAGATGTTGATCAGTGATGAGAGCTTTAACGATGAAAGTCACTCCACCCTGAAAACAGAAACACCTGGTCTATTGGTAACCTTCAGTGAGTGTGATTAGTATTTCTCACAGGGGAATGTGCTTGCCATTTATCTTTCTCCTAACTGTGCTACCTAGATCCTGCTAGTCCACATCTCTTTCTGGAATCCAGCATATATCGGGTGGCACGGTGGCACAGTGGTAGAGTTGCTGCCTGACAGCTTTTGCAGTGACGGAGACCCAGGTTCAATCCCAAATGTGGGTGCTGTCTGTACGGAGTTTGTACGTTCTCCCCGTGACCGCGTGGGTTTTTCCTCCAAGATCTTCGGTTTCCTCCCACACTCCAAAGACGTTCAGGTTTGCAGTTTAATTGGCTTGGTGTAAGTGGAAAGTGTCCCTGGTGTGTGTAGGGTAGTGTTAATGCGTGGGGATCACTGGTCGGTGCGGACAGAGTTAGGACAGTTTTTTTATTATAAACACTTTGTGTGGTGTTATTGTTAATAACTGAACTCCAATTGGTATAATTAGACAATAACGTAAAGCTTTATAATGAAAAACTACATGAAAAGATTATTTTAATAAGCACAGAATATATATGTTGCAAACTATAACCCACCCCTATTTTATATGGTGGGAGAATTTCATTTTCGGTCTTGCACACTCATTTTATGGAGATTTAGATTCTGATTGTGAAAAACACCAGAACTCATAGATGGTGGTGTGTGTGTGTGTGGAATGAGCTATCAGAGGAAGTATTTGAGATAGATATAATAACATTTAAAAGACAATCGGAAAGGTACATGGATAGGAAAGGTTTAGAGGGATGTGGGTCAAATGCAAACACATGGGACTTGCAAGAAATTGCAGCTAATTGTGGACGCAGCCCAGACCATCGCACAACCTCCCTTCTATTGATTCCATTTATGCCTCACGCTGCCTCAGCAAGGCCAGCAGCATAATCAAGGACCAGTCGCACCCTGGCCACTCCCTCTTCTCCCCTCTTCCATCGGCCAAAAAGTATAGAAGTGCGAAAACGCACACCTCCAGAATCGGGGACAGTTTCTTCCCAGCTGTTATCAGGCGACTGAATCATCCTACCACAACCAGAGAGCAGTGCTGAACTACTATCTACCTCTTCAATGAACCTCGGACTATCCTTGATCAGATTTGCTGGCTTTATCTTGCACTAAATGTTATTTCCTTATCATGCATCTATACACTGTAAATGGATCGATTGTAATCATGTATTGTCTTTCTGCTGACTGGTTAGCACGTACCGAAAAGCTATTCACTGTACCTTGGTACACGTAACAATAAACTAAACTAAACTGAACTGGATGGGCATTTTGGCTGGCATGGACGAGAATGGCCAAAGGGCCTGTGACTCAACAATCATCTATGAAGTTTCCAATCACATAATCAATGTGTTTGTTGACAATTTCTTGCAAATAAATAATTGTGCTGCTTTGAGACAGAGGGCAGCAATCCTCCATGAATGATGACGGAGAAATTAAATACAAAGGGGGTGCAAATTGATCCCCGGATGTAATGAGCTAACATGAGCTAAAACACATTTACAACCATCTGATTTTCGTTCCATTGACTAGAAAAGTAGTTTTGGGCAGTAAATGTGTAACATGTTTTTGAATGTTCCTCTATTGTTGAATGCAACACCGATGTGGTGTCCAATTCCTTGCAAATGTAAGTGAAATTGGTCATAAATACATTGGATATCCAGAGGTGCTGCCATTGTTACTCCAGCAATTTTGTGTGTATTTTTGGATAATCCTTTGGTGAGATCCATGTAGAATCCCACACTAAAGTAGAAGTCCTCAAACGGTTGCTTGTAAAGAGCATCAAACTTTCAAGGAACACTTCCCTTGGCAGCTAAACGATTGCATGAAAGACCGTCAGAGAGGTGAGGAAAACCAAAGGGAAAGGGACATAATGATCTTCCTTGTGTGTCACATTATAGAGTGCACTGACCAAGTTGCACATTTAGTTTAGAGATACAATGCAGAAACAGGCCCTTCGGTCCACCGGGTCCGCGCCAACCAACGATCCCAGCACAATCCCACACACACTAGGGACAATTTCCCCAAGCACCAAGCCAATTAACCTGCATACCTGTACGTCTTTGGAGTGTGGGAGGAAACCGAAGAATTCTGAGAGAACTCTGGTCACGGGGAGAACGTACAAACTCCGTACAGACAGCACCCGTAGTCGGGATCGAACCCGGGTCTCTGGAGCCGCAAGCGCTGTAAGGCAGCAACTCTACCGCTGCCCAAGGGCCGCACATGTAAGTGACTCGATGGCACTGTGAGACTTCACGGTGGCTGATATAAAGACTTATGGCTGACCTTCCTGCTGTGTCTTTCAGTGAATTTGGAAAAGAGTAGTTAAGCATACAGCCCAGACATGAATAGTATGAGTAGCCAGTAACCAATGAAAGGACAAGTGTGAGCTCTGAGACTGGCAGATGTTGTGTGCCAGACAACAATGTCACAACGCCAACCCTTAAATTGACATTTTCTATGTGTACAAACAACGGCCTTAAATTACACCAAAAAAATCCAAATGACACCAGTAATCAAAACCATAAGTGGTGACGTGATGTCATGTGTGTGACTGATGCCAAGAAAATGTGAGCCGTGCAGTCGTGATATATACACAGAAATGTGTTGAAACAATTTCTTTATTCGCACAATTTCATGCAGTAGTAGATTTATTGCCTTACGGCACTTGCAGCGCTAGACACCCGGGTTCGACCCCGACTGCAGGTGCTGTCTGTACGGAGTTTTACGCTCTCCCCGTGACTGCGTGGGTTTTCTCCGAGATCTTCGGTTTCCTCCCACACTCCAAAGACTTACAGGTTTGTCGGTTAATTGGCTTGGTGAATGTGTAAATTGTTCCTAGTGTGTGTAGGATTGTGTTAATGTGCAGGGATTGCTGATCGGTGCCGACTCAGTGGGCCGAAGGGCCCGTTTCCGTGCTGTATCTCTAAACTAAACTAAACGAATATGAAAGGGCAGTTTGAGATTAATAAGGAAGTGGTGTCGAGACTCTTGAAGAGCATTAAGGTGAATAAATCGCCGGGACCTAACGGGATTTATGCCAGGTTACTAAGAGAGGCAAGAAATGAGATTGCAGGAACCTTGACAAAGATCTTTGTGTCTTCTCTTGCCAGAGGCGAGGTTCCAGACGACTGGAGAGTAGATTATGTTGTTACTTTGCTTAGGAAAGATGAAGAGAATCCAGGGAATTATAGGCAGGTGAGCCTCCGTCAGTGATAGTGAAGTTTTGGGGATGATTCTTCAGGATAGAATTTACATCCATTTGGAAGAGAATGGGTTGATTAGAGACAGTCAGCATGGCTTTATAACATGGCAGGGCGTGTCTTACTAACTTGATTGAGTTTTTTGAGGAGACGATGAAGATGATCGATGAGGATAGGGTGGTGGGTGTTTTCTACATAGACTTTAGTCAAGCATTTGATAAAGTCCCCCATGGAAGGCTAATCCAGAAGATTAAGATGCATGGGATTAACAGTGATTAACATATGGATTCAGAACTAGCTTAGTGATAGAAGACAGAAGCTTGTGGAGAAGGATAATGTTCAGATTGGCGGTCTGTGACCAGTGGAGTTCCACGTGGTTCTTTGGTGGGATCTCTGTCATTTGTGATATCTATCTATATCTATATAATATTAAAACTCTGTGGCTGCTGGCTGGCTGGCTGGCTGTGTTTCTGCCTGACTTGTGGTTGCCAGCCTTTGATTCGTTGCTACGCCAACGCCAGACCCAGAAACGCCGACATTTTTTCCATTTCGGTAGAGATTTCACTTTTCATTCCAAGTATCCATTCCTCATTAAATTTCATCGTGTTTATGTACACATTTAAAATAAAATCCTTCCCCCCCCCCCCCCCCCCACTCACACATTTTGTCGCCTCCTGCTGGCCAGCGACCATAACGGCTGCTGGCACCCGCCTCTCGCCTCAAAGACGCCATTTAAAAACAGCCGCACTGCTGACTGCGGGAACGGCTTGACTTGGAGGACCACATCTCCCGTGGGGGCTACGGGTAGGGAACGGCTGCGTTGGTGGAGCAGACCCAACGGGTTTGCACTTGGTCTAGTATATATATAAATGACTTGGACATAAATGTTGTCGGGTTGGTTAGTAAGTTTTCAGATTACGCCAAAATTGCTGGAGTTATGGACTGCGAGGAAGGCTGTCAAAGTACACAGCTGGATATAGATCAACAGCAGAAATGGCGAAGATATGGCAGATGGAGTTTAATCAGAGCATGTGTGAGGTGGTTGCACTTTGGGAGGTTAAACCTAAGGTGAGAATGCACTATAAAAAAAGTGCATGACACTTAACAGCATGGATACACAGAGGGATATTGGGTTCCTAGTCCAAAACTCTCTGAAAGTGGCAACGCGAATGGATAGTTGTAAAGATGGCATACCGTATGCCTGCCTTCATAGGTCGGGAACATTGAGTATAAGAATCTGGAAGCCATGATGCAGATTTGTCAGACTTTAGTTAGGCTGCATTTGGAGTGTTGCATGCAGTTCTGGTCGTCCCACTATAGAAAGGATGTGGATGCTTTGGAAAGAGGTTTACCAGAATAATACCTGGGATTGGGAAGCTACAGGGAGAGGGTGGATGGATTTGGATTGTTTTCTCTGGAATGCAGAGGTTGCAGGCAGCCCTGATAGTAGTTTGTTAAATTATAAGAAGCACAGTTAGAATAGACAGAACACTTTGTCCCAGTGTGGAAATGTCAAAGATTGGAGGAAAGAGCTTTAAGGTGAAAGGGGTAAAGTTTAAAGGAAATATGCAGGGCAACATTTTTTTTACACAGATGGTGGTGAGTGTCTGGAATGTGTTGGTGGGGTTGGTGGTAAAGGCAGATACGATAGTGGCATTAAATAAACTTTTGGATAGGCACATGGATTTGCAGGGAATAGAGGGATAGGGAATATGTGCAAGCAAACATGTTCTGCACAGACATTGTGGGCCAAATGACCTGTTCTTGTGCGGCATTGTTCCACGTTCTATAAGCTTTATAGCTATGTGGAACTCCACTCGTCACGGTGGCGCAGCGGTTGAGTTGCTGCCTTACAGCGAATGCAGTGCCGGAGACCCGGGTTCGATCCCGACTATTGGTGCTGTCTGTACGGAGTTTGTATGTTCTCCCTGTGATCTGCGTGGGTTTCTTCAAGATCTTTGGTTTCCTCCCACACTCCAAAGACGTACAGGTTTGTAGGTTAATTGGCTTGGTAAATGTAAAAAACTGTCCCTAGTGGGTGTGGGATAGTGTTAATGTGCGGGGATCGCTGGTCGGGCCGGACCCGGTGGGCCGAAGGGCCTGTTTCCGCTCTGTATCTGCAAACAAAACTAAACTAAACTAAGCTGAATGTATTACCTGTATTGTTGACTGGTAGGCCGTCTGCTCTGAACCAGATCAGTCCCGGGGTGGGGTATCCAGTTGAATCACAGCGGAGTAAGACATTGCTTCCAAGTGGCGAAGTCAGTTTGGTCGCTGAAGTCATGACCGATGGTTTGATGCATCGCTCAAGCTCAACCCTCAGCAATAAAACACCTGCAACATCATCAGGCCCATTGCACGTCACCAACGGGTCCATGAGAACGACTGATGGTTCCTCCCACTTTGAAAGTTCAATTAACTTTGATATCCTGCAGTCACAGAACCATGGATTGTCTTGGAAACCTAAAAGAAAAGAATGAGTTTTAGGCCATTATTTTTTTTTAAAGCATGAACGTGCGAGTTTGCTCTAATGTGAATAATATCCTCCTCTTGTAACACTTTTCCAAAAAACTTCACTCAAATCATAACCTGTAACTTAATGTAAATATCCTGTAGTAAGCATCAACCATTTTTTATCATTGCAGATTATTTTATCCTACCCAATTAACAAGTGTGATTTATTTTTCTGTTGCCAAGACATTCTTAAATTATTGGATGAACTTCAAAAAGCTGTAGCTGAGATGTGAAAAGGACATCCAAAACTGCGGAAAAGTGATATATTTTATAATTGCTTTCAAGGTTTTGCAGAGTCAGTGTGTCACGACTGGCTTGTTGTTGTGGGCGGAAAATACCCTCGTTATTGTCTTTTCCACGGCCAACAATGGACCATTGTGGGCTCCACCGTTCCTTGATCATCGGTGCTGGCTATGATTTGTTCTTTTCATACCTTTCAATCTTTTGTTCTTTGCATCGTTTCATAGTTTCATCATCTCTAGTTTCCCTCTCCCCTGACTCAGTCTGAAGAAGGGTCTTGACCCAAAACGTTGCCTATTTCCTTCGCTCCATAGATGCTGCCTCACCCGCTGAGTTTCTCCAGCATTTTTGTCTACCTTTGATTTTCCAGCATCTGCAGTTCCTTCTTAAACCTGGAATGTGGGAGGAAACCGGAGCTCCCGGACAAAACCTATGCAGGTCATGGGGAGAAAGTACAAACTCTGTACAGACAGCACCCATAGTCAGGATCGAACCGGGGTCTCTGGCACTGTGGGGCAGCAACTCTACCTTTGCGCAACAGCTAAGATTCATGGGGTCTGCTGCAGAAATAGTCAATTCCCAGAGCTGAGACTGGGTGGGCAGTCAACAGCTGAGATGGAAGACAGAGAACGAGGAAATGGAGATGTTCATGGTGATCCACTCACTGTGATAAAGGCTCGATATTGTGGAATACTGTGCAATCTTCCCCATATTGCCATTGGAAGGCATCAGCTACCACATATAGTAAAAGCTTTATTCAAAGCTTCCAGCAAGACCATTTAGAGATTGTATCATTATTTTATTCCACAGGAGAAGCCCAACAAATGGACAGTTGATGGAATTTCATTTGTTTCTAAAGTATTTATGTAAACTAATTTTCAATATGATAGGGACGAAACCTGTATTTTCAAGATGTTTTATTGTGAATGGGGTTGGTTGATGGTAAAGGCTCAAATTAGATGAAAACAGCTGGGTCAGTTCTTTAACTTGAATAAAATAGATAGGAGCTGATTTTCTGCACAGGTTCAACAAGGGTGAAGGGTGATAACTGGTCAGCGTGGACACCGTGGCCCGAAGGACCTGTTTCTGTGCTGTATCTCTAAAGTCTAATATGATTTTTAATGTTTATGGATGTCCACGATATTGATCGACATTCAGTAACATTGGCAACTTTGGCTGTGAGCTTGGGGACATAATCTCACTGGCAGGTAAAAATGTTCCGTTATGCTGAGAGTAGCCTACACTGCACTAGCATTGGAAATGAAATCAGGGTCCCTGCAGACGAGTACACTTGAAACCAAACTGCAAGAGGCAACAAGACCTGGGACAGTAAATAAAGGCACGAGGTTTAATCCAATTTCCCACACTCATCTCATACATACGTACACACACATGCTGATGTATTGGCTCATACACACTCATGCACATGTACACACACAGCTGTTCAGTACTGTTTATAATTTAGTTTTTAATAAGAAAAGTACTCAGAAACAGGCTATCGCAATGGGCAAATAACTGCTTGTGTTAATTAGAAGCATTTTTTTAAACTATGCAGTTAGACACGCAAGGATTCTATTTAAGACCCAATCATATTGTTGAATATTTGGGTGTGCTATCGATCACCGGAAGAGAGCATCTAGCAGATGGTCAATGGATCAACATGCAATTTTGAAAAAGAACCCTCCTGCCTTTTAATTAATTACAATTTTAATTAAATCTGGACCAAGTGGGACCCGTTGGGCCCCTTTCCCCTAACGCAATAATCCACCACTCATCCGTTCCCCCAACAAAACCCGTTTCCACCACTCACCCGATGCCCCAACGAATCCTATTGCACCACTCACCAATAGCCCCCAACTGCGCAGGGGCTGCTCATTTTGCCTTATTCACACTCCCTCATTTTAAACTTTAAAAAAAAAATCAGTGTACTGCAACTTTAAGGAAAATGCATTCGCACCTGCTTGAGCTAGGAGGGCTACAATCCCATTGTGATGTCATTGTCAGCGTATGTAAATGAGATCCCATTGTGAATGTACGACTGTGAGATGCCATTGTGACGTCATCACTGGAAGGTGCCAGAAAAATCTCAAAGCAGAGTCACAATTATTCTTCTCAAAGTTGGGTTTTTTAAAACTTTAATAGAAACATAGAAACATAGAAATTAGGTGCAGGAGTAGGCCATTCGGCCCTTCGAGCCTGCACCGCCATTCAATATGATCATGGCTGATCATCCAACTCAGTATCCCGTACCTGCCTTCTCTCCATACCCTCTGATCCCCTTAGCCACAAGGGCCACATCTAACTCCCTCTTAAATATAGCCAATGAACTGGCCTCGACTACCCTCTGTGGCAGGGAGTTCCAGAGATTCACCACTCTCTGTGTGAAAAAAGTTCTTCTCATCTCGGTTTTAAAGGATTTCCCCCTTATCCTTAAGCTGTGACCCCTTGTCCTGGACTTCCCCAACATCGGGAGCAATCTTCCTGCATCTAGCCTGTCCAACCCCTTAAGAATTTTGTAAGTTTCTATAAGATCCCCTCTCAATCTCCTAAATTCTAGAGTATAAACCAAGTCTATCCAGTCTTTCTTCATAAGACAGTCCTGACATCCCAGGAATCAGTCTGGTGAACCTTCTCTGCACTCCCTCTATGGCAATAATGTCCTTCCTCAGATTTGGAGACCAAAACTGTACGCAATACTCCAGGTGTGGTCTCACCGAGACCCTGTACAACTGCAGTAGAACCTCCCTGCTCCTATACTCAAATCCTTTTGCCATGAAAGCTAACATACCATTCGCTTTCTTCACTGCCTGCTGCACCTGCATGCCCACTTTCAATGACTGGTGTACCATGACACCCAGGTCTCGCTGCATCTCCCCTTTTCCTAGTCTGCCACCATTTAGATAATAGTCTGCTTTCCTGTTTTTGCCACCAAAATGGATAACCTCACATTTATCCACATTATACTGCATCTGCCAAACATTTGCCCACTCACCCAGCCTATCCAAGTCACCTTGCAGTCTCCTAGCATCCTCCTCACAGCTAACACTGCCCCCCAGCTTAGTGTCATCCGCAAACTTGGAGATATTGCCTTCAATTCCCTCATCCAGATCATTAATATATATTGTAAATAGCTGGGGTCCCAGCACTGAGCCTTGCGGTACCCCACTAGTCACTGCCTGCCATTGTGAAAAGGACCCGTTTACTCCTACTCTTTGCTTCCTGTTTGCCAGCCAGTTCTCTATCCACATCAATACTGAACCCCCAATGCCGTGTGCTTTAAGTTTGTAAACTAATCTCTTATGTGGGACCTTGTCGAAAGCCTTCTGGAAGTCCAGATACACCACATCCACTGGTTCTCCCCTATCCACGCTACTAGTTACATCCTCGAAAAATTCTATAAGATTCGTCAGACATGATTTACCGTTTGTAAATCCATGCTGACTTTGTCCAATGATTTCACCACTTTCCAAATGTGCTGCTATCCCATCTTTAATAACTGACTCTAGCAGTTTCCCCACTACCGATGTTAGACTAACTGGTCTGTAATTCCCCGTTTTCTCTCTCCCTCCCTTCTTAAAAAGTGGGGTTATGTTTGCTACCCGCCAATCCTCAGGAACTACTCCAGAATCTAAAGAGTTTTGAAAGATTATTACTAATACATCCACTATTTCTGGAGCTACTTCCTTAAGTACTCTGGGATGCAGCCTATCTGGCCCTGGGGATTTATCGGCCTTTAATCCATTTAATTTACCCAACACCACTTCCTGGCTAACCTGGATTTCACTCAATTCCTCCAACTCCTTTGTCCCCTGCCATTTCCGGCAGATTATTTATGTCTTCCTTAGTGAAGACGGAACCAAAGTAGTTATTCAATTGGTCCGCCATATCCTTGTTCCCCATGATCAACTCACCTGTTTCTGACTGCAAGGGACCTACATTTGTTTTAACTAATCTCTTTCTTTTCACATATCTATAAAAACTTTTGCAGTCAGTTTTTATGTTCCCTGCCAGTTTTCTTTCATAATCTATTTTTCCTTTCCTAATTAAGCCCTTTGTCCTCCTCTGCTGGTCTCTGAATTTCTCCCAGTCCTCCGGTATGCTGCTTTTTCTGGCTAATTTGTACGCATCATCCTTCGCTTTGGTACTATCCCTGATTTCCCTTGTTATCCACGGATGCACTACCTTCCCTGATTTATTCTTTTGCCAAACTGGGATGAACAATTTTTGTAGTTCATCCATGCAGTCTTTAAATGTCTTCCATTGCATATCCACCGTCAACCCTTTTAGAATTAATTGCCAGTCAATCTTGGCCAATTCACGTCTCATACCCTCAAAGTTACCTTTCTTTAAGTTCAGAACCATTGTTTCTGAATTAACAATGTCACTCTCCATCCTAATGAAGAACTCAACCATATTATGGTCACTCTTGCCCAAGGGGGCACGTACAACAAGACTGCTAACTAACCCTTCCTCATTACTCAATACCCAGTCTAGAATAGCCTGCTCTCTCGTTGGTTCCTCTACATGTTGATTTAGATAACTATCCCGCATACATTCCAAAAAATCCTCTTCCTCAGCACCCCTGCCAATTTGATTCACCCAATCTATATGTAGATTGAAGTCACCCATTATAACGGTTTTGCCTTTCTCGCACGCATTTCTAATTTCCTGTTTGATACCATCTCCAACTTCACTACTACTGTTAGGTGGCCTGTACACAACACCCACCAGCGTTTTCTGCCCCTTAGTGTTTCGCAGCTCTACCCATACCGATTCCACATCCTGCAAACTAATGTCCTTCCTTTCCATTGCGTTAATCTCCTCTCTAATCAGCAACGCTACCCCACCTCCTTTTCCTTTCTCTCTATCCCTCCTGAATATTGAATATCCCTGGATGTTCAGCTCCCAGCCTTGGTCACCCTGGAGCCATGTCTCCGTGATCCCAACTATATCATAGTCATTAATAGCTATCTGCACATTCAACTCATCCACCTTATTACGAATGCTCCTTGCATTGAGACACAAAGCCTTCAGGCTTGTTTTTACAACACTCTTACCCCTTATACAATTTTGTTGAAAAGTGGCCCTTTTTGATTTTTGCCCTGGATTTTCCGGCCTGCCACTTTTACTTTTCACCTTGCTACCTATTGCTTCTACCCTTATTTTACACCCCTCTGTCTCTACGCTCACACATTTAAGAAACCCTTTCCCTTTAACTCCATCCTCCACTAGCCCATTCGACACCCCACCCCCCTTATTCAGTTTAAAACCACCCGTGTAGCAGTGGCAAACCTGCCTGCCAGAATGCTGGTCCCACACCTGTTAAGATGCAATCCGTCCCTTTTGTACAGTTCCCCCTTACCCCAAAACAGATCCCAGTGATCTAAGAATCTAAATCCCTGCCCCGTGCACCAGTTCCTCAGCCACACGTTCAGGTCCCGTATCTCCCTGTTCCTGCTCTCGCCAGCACGAGGAACTGGAAGCAAACCGGAGATAACAACCCTGGAGGTCCTGCTTTTCAGCATTTTTCCGAGCTCTCTAAAGTCACGCTGCAGAATATTCATCCCCTTCTTTCCGACATCGTTTGTGCCGACATGCACTACCACTTCTGGATGTTCACCTTCGCCCTTGAGGATTTTCTGCACTCTGTCCGTGACATCCTGGATCCTGGCACCAGGAAGGCAGCACACCATCCTCGCATCCCGTCTGTTGCCGCAGAAACCCCTGTCCGTACCTCTCACAATGGAGTCTCCCACTACAATGGCGATGCCTGCCTTAGGCCTTTTTGGTTTTGGCTCAACAGCCCTATTCATCATCATATTTAATCATCAATAACTATAATTGGTGAAATATAGCATCAAATATGAAGGGAACCTGATTATGTCGTGGACGGGAAAAATGTGAATGAGAATGTGGAAAATTTTCAGCGCTACCTCGTTTTGACGAAGATACAAAAAAACACATACATATACATACATACAGACAGACAGACAGACAAGATAAGATTTTTATAAGTATACTAGACTAAGTGCAGACCCGTTGGGTCTGTTTCCCCAACGGCGTTTACGGGGGGGGGGGAGGTGAGAAGAGAGGAGGGAGGGGAGAGGAGGAGGAGGAAACGGGATAGATTTGGGAGGGAAAGGAGAGCGGGGTAGGGGGTGAGAGATGGGGAGAGAGATGTGGGGGAGGGGGGATGGGGAAGATGGGAAGGAGGGAGGGAGGGGGAGAGGGGTGGGGGAGAGAGGGGAAAGAGTGGGGAGGGAGAGTGGAGGGGAAGGGGGAGAGAAGTGGAAGAGTGGGGAGGGAGGAGGAGAGGGGTAGGTAGAGTGATGGAAGAGGGACAGAGGGATAGGGGGAAGGGGGTGGGGGGGAGAGGGAAGGGGGTAGGGGGTAGGGGGAGAGGGAAGGGGGGTGGGGGAGAGAGGGATTGGAGAGGGAGAGGGGTGAGGAGAGGGAGAGGGGGAGGAGAGAAAAGTGGAAGAGTGGGGAGGGAGGGAGGGGTAGAGGGGTAGCGGGACTGGAGGAAGAGAGACATGGGAGTGGTGGAAGAGGGACAGAGGGGTAGGGGAAGGGGTTGTGGAGAGAGGGGAAGGGAGGGGAAGAGAGAGGGGTGAGGGTGGGAGAGGCGTGGGGTAAGGGGATAGAAGTGGAAGAGTGGGGAGGGAGGGGTAGGGGGAGTGGTGAAAGAGGGACAGAGGGGTAGGGGGAAGGGAGTGGTGGTAGAGAGGGAAGGGGGTGGGGGAGAGAGGGATGGGTGGGAGAGGGAGAGGGGTGAAGAGAGGGAAACATAGAAACATAGAAATTAAGTGCAGGAGTAGGCCATTCGGCCCTTCGAGCCTGCACCACCATTCAATATGATCATGGCTGATCATCCAACTCAGTATCCTGTACTTGCCTTCTCTCCATACCCCCTGATCCCTTTAGCCACAAGGGCCACATCTAACTCCCTCTTAAATATAGCCAATGAACTGGCCTCAACTACCTTCTGTGGCAGAGGGTTCCAGAGACTCACCACTATCTGTGTGAAAAATGTTTTCCTCATCTCAGTACTAAAGGATTTCCCCTTTATCCTTAAACTGTGAGCCACTTGTCCTGGACTTCCCCAACATCGGGAACAATCTTCCTGCATCAGACAAATGCAATTCAGGACTTTTCTCTTCACAAGCAAAGTCAGAATGACGGTTAGTGAAGAATTCGAATATTCGTTGAGCGTTCAGATGCTGTGCGCGCCTCCTGCACCAAAGGGGGGGGGGGGGGGGGGAAGCGTGTGTCGTCACACACAAAGATCTTGTAGCGGAGAGCTCCGCTATAAGATCTTTGGTCACATACTAAGCACGCGCCTCCACAAACAGATGAGCGTCTTCTTGAATGGAGAGCGTGTGGCCGCCTCCACAAACAGTCACACACACTGAGGACCCGCCCCCACAAAAAATATTTTGTGTGGAAGGGGAGGAGGAGGGTGGAGAGGGAGAGGGGGAGGAGGGGGGGTGTGGGAGGAGAGGATGGTGGAGAGAGGTGAAGGGGGGGGGGGGTGGAGGGGTTGGAGCGGGCATGCATGAGTCGAGAGAAGAGAGAAGGGCAGAGAGAGAGAGAGAGGCTGGTACAACAACAAAAAACCTGGATAAACTCAGCGGGTGCAGCAGCATCTATGGACCGAAGGAAAAGGGCAACGTTTTTGGCCGAAATCCCTTCTTCCGGGTTTCGCTCCATAGATGCTGCCGCACCCGCTGAGTTTATCCAGGTTTTTTTATGTCTACCTTCGATTTTCCAGCATCTGTAGTTCCTTCTTAAAGACAGAGACTGTGCACGGTGAGGGAATGAGGAGGGAGAGGGGGAAGAGTGTGGAGGGAGGGGGAGAGTGGGATGGGAGGGGGAGAGGGGTGGGGGGAGAGAGGGGAAAGAGTGTGGGAGGGGGAGGGGGGGTCTAAGCTATAACAGTAAATTAAACATTGAAAACGGACCGTAGCTGCATCCTTTAACAAGTACAATAGCCCATCATTTTTGTTCGATTTCTTCCAATCTAGACCGGGGTTTCCTGGAACGCTAACCTTCCGCATGATGTCGTTAGGGGTTCGAGATAAATTGTGATAAATAGGCTAATCATATGTAAATGCATTTTTGGAGTCATTTTTGTGTTTAATTTCATATTTGTAATTTTATTATAGACGTTCGGTATATTTTGCAACGTTTATTTAGCATATTTAGTGACGCCATATTTAGCAACGTCTATACGGCGCCAGTGTGAAATGGCCTTTGGTGGTCAGTGGACATCAGCTGTACGTGATGGATTCGTTGATCATCAAGTGACTCACTCGAGTACAAACGCATGCACGGTCTCCATCAGTCCTGTCTGTGCTTCCTGGCATGCAGATATAGTCCCTCATTCACCCACATTATATAGTAATTTTTATGTAGGGGTTCCCTGAGACATGAAAATTATTTCAAGGGTTCTGCAAGGGTAAAAAGGTTGAGAAACACTGATCTAGATGGCTATTTTAGTGAAGGAATGAGTTAGAGCTACATCCTTCAGGTTCAACGTAAGAAAGTTACATTTTTAATTGAACTGTAGTTGCATTGAACTTCTTGAAGAAGATCTAGAGTTCTTGAATTCCTGGACAATGTTCCTAACTCATCCAAAACATTAAAAAAAAACAAATCAGCCTTTGTGGTAGAACTTTGTAAAAATGTTCTCTGCAGGTTTAAGTATACAATGTATGGGACATACTCTTCTCTTTTCGGAAGAACTGCAGATGCTGGTTTAAATCGAAGACAGACACAAAATGCTAGAGTAACTCAGCGGGACAGGCAGCATCTCTGGGGTGACGGTATGGGTGATGTTTCAGGTCGAGACCCTTCTTCAGGCTCAAATGATTGTGTTTGTTAAACCCATTAATATTCGCAGTGCTTGTTTTGGTGAGAGTTTGGCACAACCAAATTGTTAAAAATTAGATTTACAAATGTTTATATTTTTCAGTGTAAAGTGACATATTATTTTAATATATTAATCTTTCCAGGTGAGGCAGGGGTTCACCTGCACCTCCTCGAACCTCGTCTATTGCATCCACTGTTCCAGGTGTCAACTGCTCTACATCGGTGAGACCAAGCGCAGGCTTGGAGATCGCTTCGCCCAACACCTCCGCTCAGTTCGCAATAACCAACCTGATCTCCCGGTGGCTCAGGACTTCAACTCCCCCTCCCATTCCGAATCCGACCTTTCTGTCCTGGGCCTCCTCCATGGCCAGAGTGAATTGGAAGAGCAGCACCTCATATTTCGCTTGGATAGTTTACACCCCAGCAGTATGAACATTGACATCTCCAATTTCAGGTAGTCCTTGCTTTCTCCCTCCTTTCCCTCCCTTTCCCAGCTCTACCACAGCCTACTGTCTCTGCCTCTTCCTAACTTTTTCCCGCCCCCCCTCGCCCCCTCCACATCAGTCTGAAGAAGGGTTTCGACCTGAAACGTCGCCTATTCCTTAGCTCCATAGATGCTGCCTCACCCGCTGAGTGTCTCCAGCATTTTTGTCTACCTTCGATTTTTCCAGCATCTGCAGTTCTTTCTTAAACACATATATTATTTTAAAAATATGTTTAATTTTTAATTAGATTGATTTTATACTTTTATTTAAGGGGGGTAAATTCATGGGGAAAAAAGTGTTGATTAATGCATTTTCATTTTTAATTGGTCTTCAAAAAATCCTCACTAAATATAGGTATTATTATTTTACATTTAACTGTTACTTTTTCCAATCCACCCATAATTGTGTGGAACAATACCACAGCTGATAGAGCTGCTGCCCCACACTGCCAGCTTCCCAGGTTCAATCCAGACCATGGGTGCTGTCTGTGTGGAGTTTGCACGTTTTTCCCTCTGAACATGTGGATTTGCTTTGGGACTCCAGTTTCCTCCCACATCCCAAAAAAATGTGCGGGTTTGTAGGTTGAGTGGCCTCTATAAATTGCACTTAGTGTGCAGGGAGTGGACATGAAAATGGGATAACATAGAACTAATGTGAACAGATAATTGACGGCCAGTGCGGACACGGTGGGCTGAAGGGCCTGTTTCCATGCCGATCTCTAAACTAAACTAAACTCCATCAGATGCATCCTTCACTGAACTAAGCCGTATTTATCCATTACCCTGGTTCACATTACATTTTCTGGATTGCCAGTTCCAGCATATTGATCTTGCAAACTTTGTGGCCTTTTACAAAACCTTCAACCGTCTTGTGTAAAACATCTACAGGCAATGTGGAGTTAAAGACCAAAGGCTTGCCGCTGTCAGTGGCTTTATGAACAATTTTATACTGTCTCTGATAGAAATATTTCAAAGCTATTTAAATAGTTCTATGTAATCACAAAACAAATTAGTTCCATATAAAAAAAAATATATGTTAACTGATAAAATAAAATGAATCAAATTTTTATTTGCTTTTTTAAAAGCAGAAACTGCTGGTAAAAGAGCAGATCGGGCAGCATCTGTGGAAAGATACAAGGGGGTAATGTATCAGGTCATGTATCAGACCATTCATCTTGAAATGTTACATCTGTTTCTACAGATGCTGCCTAAACTGCAGAATGTTACCAACATTTTCTGTTTTTATTTCAGATTTCCAGTATCTGTGTTTCATTATGATTTCCCCTTAGCTTATCTCACAAGATTGACTACTCTATTCCAGTGTCCGTACATCCTCACCCCTGGCCTTACAGCTAAGGACTTGGTGGGAACGGTAACTGGACCCTTCCCTCTGCAATTTATTGCTTCATCAGTGGATATTTTTATGGCGGAGATAGATAGATTCTTGATTAGTCGGGGTTATGGGGAGAAGGCAGGAGAATGGGGTTGGGAGGGAGAGATAGATCAGCCATGATTGAATGGCGGAGTAGATTCTACTCCTATTCCTGATGATCTTATGACCTAACTGTGGATTCAGTAGTGCAGCAGATAGATTGTCAACTATTGTACCATCAACTAGAACATACCTAGGATCACTCTCTGTGCTGGATTTTGTTCGACCATTTGGTGCGTTGAGAAAGCTGGCCAGAGGTCCAACAAGTCAGACGGCAATGTAGTCAGTTTGTTGCTGGAAATATCGATGTTGGTTACATTTCTGAGGTACGGGGCTGCATTAGCAGGGATACTGGACAGCCTGTTATTGTGCAGGTCGAGGGTCCGAAGATTTGGCGTTTCCTGCAGTGACTCCCAGGGAAAGGTTGACAGCATATTTCCATCCAGGCGCAATTCATGGAGTTCCCTTAAGTTGTAAAAGCTGCGAGGATCTATGGAGTTGATGGCATTATATGTCAACCAAAGATATCTTAAATCCACAAGGTAATAAAATGCTTCACGTGGCAGAAGGCGGACAACAGTCTTCTCAACTCGAAGTTTAACAGTATCCACTGGTACATTGACAGGGATCTCGGACATATCTGGGTCATTGCATAATACGGACCTGTAAAAACAAAGTGATTTAAATATGTATTTTTCTGGACATCTTTCATGTTATTTCACTTTAACCCTGAAAAACGAATAAATAACAAGAATTTAATGTGGTTCTGTTGTATTTATTAACTTCTGTTTCTACTACAGATTAAGCACTCAGTGCCTATATTTTGCTCCATCTTCTGACGTCTCAGTGATATTCTACTTCTATTTTGTATTTTTTATTAAAAACACATGCATTTTTGTTTTACTCCTGTATAATATCAGTCATTATTTCTTTATAGTGCATTTTATTCTCCATAGAAATTACTAGATTATATATTCATGTTTGGTAAATAAAATAACTTAATAGTCTCTGTAAAAGACCAGCATTAACTATTGTATATATCTTCCTCTTTAAATACAGGGATCTACAGAAACTAAGAATAAGGGGTAGGCCATTTGGATCGGAGATGAGGAACAACATTTTTCACACAGAGGGTTGTGAATCTGTGAAATTGTCTGCCTCAGAAGGCAGTGGAGGCCAATTCTCTGGATGCTTTCAAGAGAGAGTAAGATAAAGCTCTTAAAGATAGCGGAGCCAGGGGATATGGGGAGAAGGCAGGAACAGAGTACTGATTGTGGATGAACAGCCATGATCACAGTGAATGGCGGTGCTGGCTCGAAGGGCCGAATGGCCTACTCCTGCACCTATTGTCTGTTGTTTAAGCTCTTACAGTTGTTTGTGTGTATTTTCAATTAGCCACTCTTGTTTTCTTCCATTTCCATCTCACAGCTCATACTTTTAAAGTTTAGTTTGTTGAGATGTCAGATCCTGGTTCCAAATTGAATAATGTAAATGCGTTTGTAATCAATCTTCAAATTTATCATCTCATAATTTTATGGCATCAACTTCGAGCTTTGGCCAGACTTCTTACACCGAATAAAGGGTCACAAATAAAATGCACCATGGTACATAGAATAATAAAAGATTACTGCACAAAGATGATTTAACTATCTTGTCCACACCAGTGAAGAAAGTACCATTTTATGTTAATCCCACTCCCCTTTCTCAATGTGGAATGTTGCAGGGTGCAGCTCATCAAAGGTACACAAAAAAGCTGGAGATACTCAGCGGGTGCAGCAGCATCTATGGAGCGAAGGAAAAAGGCAACGTTTCGGGCCGAAACCCTTCTTCAGACTGATCGGGGGTGGGGGGCGGGGAGAACAAAGGAAAAAGGAGGAGGAGCCCGAAGGCTGGGGGATGGGAGGAGACAGCAGGAGGGCTGAGGAAGGGGAGGAGACAGCAAGGACTAACAAAATTGGGAGAATTCAATGTTCATGCCCCCAGGATGCAGACTCCCCAAGCGGAATATGAGGTGCTGTTCCTCCAATTTCCAGTGTTACTCGCTCTGGCCATGGAGGAGACCCAGGACAGAGAAGTCGGATATGGAGTGGGAGGGGGAGTTGAAGTGCTGAGCCACCGGGAGGTCAGGATGGTTATTGCGGACCGAGCGGAGGTGTTCGGCGAAACGATCGCCCAACCTCCGCTGGTCTCACCAATATAGATCTGCTGACATCTAGAGCAGCGGATGCAATAGATGAGGTTGGAGGAGATGCAGGAAAACCTCTGTCGCACCTGGAACGACAGCTTGGGTCCTTGAATGGAGTCGAGAGGGGAGGTAAAGGGACAAGTGTTGCATTTCTTGCAGTTGCAAGGGAAAGTACCCGGGGAGGGGGTGGTACGGGAGGGAAGGGAAGAATTGACAAGGGAGTTATGGAGGGAGCGGTCTTTGCGGAAGGCAGATATGGGGGGAGAAGGGAAGATGTGGCGAGTGGTGGGGTCACGTTGGAGGTGGCGAAACTGACGGAGGATTACTTGTTGTATGTGACGGCTGGTGGGGTGAAAGGTGGGGAGAGAGAGCAGTGTTGTGGGGTATGGAAGAGACCCTAGTGCGATCCTCATCTATGGTGGAGGAGGGGAACCCCCGTTCCCTGAAGAATTATTTTTTTTTTTTTTTTTGAAAGCTGTGAGGCAGAGGCAATGGTAGAAGAGCTCTTTTTTGAAAGCTATGCAGCTTATCAAATGCTTCACCACTTTATAAAGTGATGATTGTTACTGCCTTGATCACTATTTCAAGACATTCTGGACCTTACAACGCTTTTCCTAATGTGTGGGAGGGAACTGCAGATGCTGGGTTACACCGAAGATAGACTCAAAATACTGGAGTAATTCAGCAGGACAGACAGCATCTGTGCAATGGGTGACATTTCAGGTCGACACCCTTCTTCAGACTTTCCTAAAGTCCCTTTGACCAAAATGTCGGTCCTCTAATTATCAACATTCAGGGAGAAACAAATTTCTCCTTTTCCAAAATAAAACTGAAAAATGCCGGCAATACTCAGCAGGTCAGACAGCATCCTTGGCAAGAGAAACAGCTAACATTTCTCACCAAGATTCAAATCATGAAACATTGACTCAGTTTCACTACCCGTAGATGCTGCATCAACTGCTGAGCACTTACAGCATTTTATGGTTTTACTCCTGATTTCTGATGTTTTCAAGAGAGATTTAGATGTAGCTCTTGGGGCCAACGGAATCAAGGGAAATGGGGAGAAAGCAGGAATGGGGTACTGATTTTGGATGATCAGCCATGATTATATTGAATGGCGGTGCTGGCTCGAAGGGCCGAACGGCCTACTCCTGCAGCTATTTTCTATGTTTCTGAATGGTCCTTCCATGAGCAAGGGTACTGTTCAATTCACCTCTATCCCATTGTGGACATTGGACTCCGTCTATGCAACTGGTGTGCTACAATGCCGAGAATCGCATTCTGCACTCTGTTTCTTCCCCTTCTTTCTATCAATTGTACTTGAGTTTGCATTGATTCAATTTATCTATAACATTATCTGATTGATTGGACAGCATGCAAAATAAAGCTTTTAACCGTTCCTCAGTACACTTGACAATAATAAACTTAAACCATCTGCAGTGTTTTGTTTTTTGCCATATAACGTTTAGAAACATAGAAACATAGAAACATAGAAACATAGAAATTAGGTGCAGGAGTAGGCCATTCGGCCCTTCGAGCCTGCACCGCCATTCAATATGATCATGGCTGATCATCCAACTCAGTATCCCGTACCTGCCTTCTCTCCATACCCTCTGATCCCCTTAGCCACAAGGGCCACATCTAACTCCCTCTTAAATATAGCCAATGAACTGGCCTCGACTACCCTCTGTGGCAGAGAGTTCCAGAGATTCACCACTCTCTGTGTGAAAAAAGTTCTTCTCATCTCGGTTTTAAAGGATTTCCCCCTTATCCTTAAGCTGTGACCCCTTGTCCTGGAATTCCCCAACATCGGGAGCAATCTTCCTGCATCTAGCCTGTCCAACCCCTTAAGAATTTTGTAAGTTTCTATAAGATCCCCTCTCAATCTCCTAAATTCTAGAGAGTATAAACCAAGTCTATCCAGTCTTTCTTCATAAGACAGTCCTGACATCCCAGGAATCAGTCTGGTGAACCTTCTCTGCACTCCCTCTATGGCAATAATGTCCTTCCTCAGATTTGGAGACCAAAACTGAACGCAATACTCCAGGTGTGGTCTCACCAAGACCCTGTACAACTGCAGTAGAACCTCCCTGCTCCTATACTCAAATCCTTTTGCTATGAAAGCTAACATACCATTCGCTTTCTTCACTGCCTGCTGCACCTGCATGCCCACTTTCAATGACTGGTGTACCATGACACCCAGGTCTCGCTGCATCTCCCCTTTTCCTAGTCGGCCACCATTTAGATAATAGTCTGCTTTCCTGTTTTTGCCACCAAAATGGATAACCTCACATTTATCCACATTATACTGCATCTGCCAAACATTTGCCCAGCCTATCCAAGTCACCTTGCAGTCTCCTAGCATCCTCCTCACAGCTAACACTGCCCCCCAGCTTAGTGTCATCCGCAAACTTGGAGATATTGCCTTCAATTCCCTCATCCAGATCATTAATATATATTGTAAATAGCTGGGGTCCCAGCACTGAGCCTTGCGGTACCCCACTAGTCACTGCCTGCCATTGTGAAAAGGACCCGTTTACTCCTACTCTTTGCTTCCTGTTTGCCAGCCAGTTCTCTATCCACATCAATACTGAACCCCCAATGTCGTGTGCTTTAAGTTTGTAAACTAATCTCTTATGTGGGACCTTGTCGAAAGCCTTCTGGAAGTCCAGATACACCACATCCACTGGTTCTCCCCTATCCACGCTACTAGTTACATCCTCGAAAAATTCTATAAGATTCGTCAGACATGATTTACCTTTTGTAAATCCATGCTGACTTTGTCCAATGATTTCACCACTTTCCAAATGTGCTGCTATCCCATCTTTAATAACTGACTCTAGCAGTTTCCCCACTACCGACGTTAGACTAACTGGTCTGTAATTCCCCGTTTTCTCTCTCCCTCCCTTCTTAAAAAGTGGGGTTACGTTTGCTACCCGCCAATCCTCAGGAACTACTCCAGAATCTAAACAGTTTATCTTCACTGTTTCATCCATCTCAACTAACTAGTTTTCATTCTTCCTTCTCACACAAAAATTAGGAGTCTGATGAATTTCACCTCACAATCAAAGTTCTCCAGTCCTGGCAACGTTCTTTAAATCGTATCTGCATCGCTCGTAGTGCTTCCAAAACTAGAATTAGACACAATTCACTGACAGTGGCCTAACTAATGTTTTATTGAGTTCCACAATGACACATACACTCCACCCCATCACTTGCGTAATCTTGTAGACTATCATGCAGAAGATGTTTTTATTTAACCTGCAGTAATCAGACACCATTGTCTCTTATTCTGCACAGACCGCAGGTTTCACCATAGATGGCCATTTAAATTGATAAGCAATAATTTCTAGTGATACTTGTGTAATACTATATTAAACAATGATACATATAGCCTTTTAGGGTCTGAAGAAGGGTCTCGACCTGAAACATCACCCATTCTTTCTCTCCAGAGATGCTGCCTGCCCCGCTGAGTTACTCCAGCTTTTGGTGCCTATCTTCGATTTAAACCAGCACCTGCAGTTCCATGCTATACATATAGCCTTTAGTATTTTTAGCTTCCAGTAACAAAAGTAAATTTAAAGTTATTAACAATACTTTTTTTAAATCGTGCACTTTGTTATGGTACGTCTGAAATGTTCCTGCCCCTAATCCCTTTCCCCCGTTGACATCATTGTTTTTCTAACACAATTTTGTAATGACACAAGGTTTTGTTGGAAAGAGATGGCAAAATTACAGCAGAACTACCTGTAATTGCACCGACTAGTGTGGCCAATGCCATTCATTTATAACGGGCAAGCTGACTGATAAAAAGCATCTTCAGTATAATGCTCAACCTTGTAAGACTTTTGCATTTCCCATTTAATCGTCTGGTTTTGTTTTCTGTGTGACTTTGCCACACAATTAAAATTTAAAACTTTCTCAATAGTTCTTAGAATCAGGAACGTACACCTGGTTTATTGGGATTGTGTTAACCATTAGTAACTTTTGCAATCAATCACGTTAGAAATTATTGCGTATTCACTGGCACTTTACAAGGAGGATTAGATATAATCTCGCAACGTTGTACAGCATCAAGGAAATATATTCCATCCCAATACTGGAAATTATTATTGTGGATTTTGACAACGATTCCTGGTTAGTTAAAAAAATTGTGGATTCAAATTTGTTGACCTGCTTTACAAATCGCCAGCAAACCGTGGGACTATTTCTATCCACCTCTTTAATGTTAATTGACTTACCTAGTCCCGGTGCCATCACTTCTACCGTGGAAAGTGCAGGTACATTGGGAAGGACAGAAGGAAGATACTTCTTGACAAATTGTGGCCCACAGGAGGAAGATAGGAATCAAATACATGATTCAAAGTCGACAAAACTAGGTGCAAAATAAAGCTTTTAGTCCTGATTTTCATACATCTTCTCTTTCAATAGGTGGAGGGATCAGGCCGGTAACAGAGGATTGCAGGAGATTAGCTGAGACTTGTAGGTCATGCAACCTTCAGATATCGCTGGGAAGGGCTTAGTTTTCAGCTGAACGTACTTAAGGGAGATGTTGTTCCATTGCCCAACCGTAAATAATCTCCGTGTGGCGCTGTTTTGTAATTACATATCTTAGTTTTATTTGTTACAGTACCTTCAGTTATCAGTTTTCAAAGTCTCACCGGGTCCATACCGAACATCAAGCACCCATTCACACTAGTTCCACATAGACACAAAGAACTGCAGATGCTGGTTTACCCAAAAGGACACAAAGTACTGATGCATGCCTGAACATTATGTGGTTAAATTATGCAATGTTATAACAATCAAGTTCTTAAAAGTGCAAGTCTAGGGCAACTCAATAACACAGCTAAAATGCAAACTGCTGCTGTAATTCAACAGGTCAGGCAGCATCTGCGCAGGGAATGGATAGGCAATATTTTGGGACAAGACTCGTCTTCAGACTGTCCAGGGTCCAGACCAAATACGTCGCCTATCCATTCCGTCCACGCATGGTGCCTGAACCGCTGAGCACTTTATGTTTTGCTCAAGATTTCAGCATCTGCAGTTCCTTGTGTCTCCAAAACATGGCCAGTCCATTAATCCGTTTCATACCCATACCCAGCCATCATCTTGCTGGATTTCACCTTTCTCAAAATCCATGACTGATCTATCTCTCCCTCCTAAACACATTCTCCTACCTTCTCCCCATAATCTCAGACACCCATAACAAATGTAACTATACAGTGAGATATTCCATTTCTAAACTTGCTATCAACACATTTTACTCCAAATGAACTGAACAATATGGTTAAGAGAAGATGGTAGCCTCCTGAGTTCAGTGGCCTCTTTGCCAATGTATCCGTGCCGTAGGCAGGCAACCCCTTTATTTAGATGCTCTCCACTGGGTTCCCTATCTTATACAAAGGAGTGTTTTAGATCAAATTAATTTTGACCCAGAAGCAGGATTGACCTAATTTGCCATGTTTCTCCTTATAATTCAGTTTTACCACTGTTTGCCCAATGTAGATTTAAATACAACTTATAGGTACAATAGGTAGAGCAAAGGGGAAGATGCAGAGAACAGAATATAGTTCTCAGCATTATCGTGCATTAGTTCCAAAGACAAAATTCAACGTCCACATGGGGGTAGTGGTGAATAGGGTGAACAGGGCAGTACCCCAGTTTATGCAAGTACTGTTCATATGCCTGATCATAGGGGGGAAGAAGCTGTTCCTGAGTCTGGTGGTGTGTGCTTTCAAGCTTCTGCACCTTCTACCTGATGGGAGCAGGGTGAAGGAATGATTGAGGTGGGACAAATCTTTGATTAATGTTGGTTCCTTTTCTGAGGTATTGTGAAGTGTAGGTAGAGTCAATGGTGGGGGAGTCTGGTCTGAGTGAAGGACTGGGCTACATCTAAAACCCTCTGCAGTTTCTTGCAGTCTTGGGCAGAACCCTTCCCAAACCAGCTGTGATTCAATTCGACTGTATCATTTCTATGGAAAAAAGGAACAGTTGATGTTTCGGGTCGAGACCCTTCATCAGACTGAGAGTCAGGGGAGAGGGAAACGAGATATGGAAGGGTACAAAGAACGTATAAGGTGTAAAAAGAACAGATCAAAGCAGCATAGAGGGGGAGCAGCAAGAGAAGGTGTTGCATAATGCCCCTGTCCCACTTAGGAAACCTGGAGGTTGCAGGTGGTTGCTGGAGGTTGCAGGTAGTGGAAGCAGGTAGGGAGACTGACAAAAACCTCCGGAAACCTCACGGAAACCTTGGGTGGGGCGCAAAGTCTCCAGAGATTTCCGTTCAGGTTTCCTAAGTGGGACAGGGGCATTGTCGGAGAGTAGAGGAGAACTTCTTCAAAGTAGGCACCTTGCGGAGATTTCCAATGGAGCAGACGAAATGTGTAGGAAGGAACTGCAGATGCTAGTTTACACCCAAGATAGACACAAAATGCTGCAGTAACTCAGCAGGAGAGGTAGCATCTCTGGAGAGAAGGAATGGGTGACGTTTTGGGTCGAGGTTCTTCTTCAGACTGAGAGTCAGGAGACAGGGAAACGAGAGATGAAAGGATACAAATTACCCTCTCTCGCTGCTCCACCTCTGTGCTGCTTTGATCAGTTCTTTTCACACCTTACATGTTCTTTGTTCCTTTCCATATCTCGTTTCCCTCTCCCCTGACTCTCAGCCTGAAGAAGGATCTCGACCCAAAACGTCACCTATTCCTTTTCTTCCGAGATGCTGACTCTCTCACTGAGTTACTCCAGCAGTTTGTGTCAATCTTCGGTGTAAACCAGCATCTGCAGTTCTTTCCTCTACAGTATAATCATTGGAGACGTGCAGAATTTAGTCAGTCTCCTAAGGAAGTAAACGTATGTGCCTTCTTGTCTGTTGTTTCAATATAGTTGGTCAATGGCAGGTCATTGGTAATATTAACACCAAGGCATTTGAAGCTCTCAACCATTTCCACTTTGTGACCATTGTTGCTGTATGGGGGCAAATACTCTACCATGCTCCATTCATAGCAAAAGGATTTGAGTACAGGAGCAGGGAGGTTCTACTGCAGTTGTACAGGGTCTTGGTGAGACCACAACTGGAGTATTGCGTGCAGTTTTGGTCTCCTAATCTGAGGAAAGACATTCTTGCCATAGAGGGAGTACAGAGAGTGTTCACCAGACTGATTCCTGGCATGGCAGGACTTTCATATGAAGAAAGACTGGATAGACTCGGCTTGTACACGCTAGAATTTAGAAGATTGAGGGGGGATCTTATAGAAACTTACAAAATTCTTAAGGGGTTGGACAGGCTAGATGCAGGAAGATTATTCCCGATGTTGGGGGTAGTCCAGAACAAGGGGTCACAGGTTAAGGATAAGAGGGAAGTCTTTTAGGACTGAGAAGAGAAAATCATTTTTTACACATGAATCTGTGAATCTGTGGAATTCTCTGCCACAGAAGGTAGTTGAGGCCAGTTCATTGGCTATATTTAAGAGGGAGTTAGATGTGGTCCTTGTGGCTAAAGGGATCAGGGGGTATGGAGAGAAGGCAGGGATGGGATACTGAGTTGGATGATCAGCCATGATTAAGACCCTCCTTCAAATGTCTGAAGTAGCAGCTTGAGAATCATGCAGATTCCATTCATCACCGAATTACAGGAAACTGTACTTAGTTTTTTCCCCACAGCACATGAAGCCTAGACATTTGAACATGGATGTTTTTTTGCCTATTATTCAACAATTTTTTAATGCACTTGTGCAATCAGGAAGTAGCTACTAGCTACTTGTAAACTAATTGGAAGTGAGCTACAAAGGGGCAGGAACTGCAACACATCAATTTAATCAATTAAATAAATTACTTAATCTTGTATCCTTTATGTAGTTTGTGCAGACAGTTATTTAATTACCAGTAAAAGCCTCCCCAACAACCTTAAATAGCTTTCTCAAGAGAATTTAATTTATTTGAACTGGCAAATACCCGGATTTCCAGACACTTATTAGGTTAGAAGTGAACTCTAGTTTCGAGGAGGCACCAGGTAGATTTGTCACAAATTATACAGCAGTTTGGTGATTTGCAACTCTTAGTGCATTACTCCCTAACCACTAATTGCTGGGTGTTTATTCTTAAACACTAATAATGACACATTTCTTAAAGTTGCCATTACATTACTTTCAAATTATGGGCCGATAAATTGAACAAAGCTGAAGACATAGCTATTCCTAGGGGGCGCTGACCTGTGCGCGGCTGCCCAGCCAGCGGCTGTCTGTCTTTTCATCTTTATTACTTATTTTTAGTTAGTTAAAGTGTTTTTGTTTCTGGAGTTCTAGACTTTTTTATGTGGGGGGTGGGGGGGGGGGAAGGGGGAAACTACCTTTCAGGGTCCCTACCTGGTCGGAGAGGCAGCTTTTCTCCGGGCTGCAGTTTCGACACGTCCTCGCGGCCTACCAGCGGGCCTGGAGCGGCGTTTCCTGTCGGGGACCGCCCAGAAACCACGGCTTCGGCGGCGGCACAGCGCTGGAGCGCTATCGTGGAGCGGGCGATGCCTTGCCTGGGTCGCCGCGCTGGAGCTCCGGTGAGCTGAAGACCGCCGGGAACAACATCGTGGAGCTGCGGGTCTGTGGAGCGGCCAGCAGCGGGCGACGGCGCTGACTTTACACCGGGAGCCTGGGATCTCGCGACGAGATCGCCAGTAGTGGAGCTCCAAACGGCGCGGACTTGTTGGCTTTGGAAGCCGCGGCCTCCAGTACGGAAGCGGCCGTTCCAGGTGTCCCATGCCGCTGTGAGGATTCTCCCGATGCCGGAGCACCATCACCCGGCGAGAACGGCCAGGAACATCGGGCCTCCGTAGAGGCAACTGTGGAGGCCTCAATTGGCTCGACTATGGGTGAACTGGGGTTGGGGACTGGACTTTGTGCCTTCCCTCATGGTGGGAGCCATTGTGGGGGGATGTTCTTTATGTTTAAATCTCTTATTAATGTTACGTCTGTATTCTTTCTTTATGTGCTGCATTGGCAAGAAGCATTTCACTACACCTAGGTGTATGTGACCAATAAATAACCTTTGAACCTGTTGAACCTTTGATAAGGGGGTTGACACAAAATGCTGGAATAACTCAGCACGACAGGCAGCATCTCTGGAGAGAATGGGTGACGTTTTGGGTCGGGACCCTGCTATAAGGGGGTTATTTCTCAATGTAAACGGACAGGATCAGCCCCTTTACAAGCATACACCCAGAAAAAAAATTTTAAGTTATGTGCAGTTTCATTGGAAAAAAACAGCAAAATTGATTATGCATTTTAACAAATCTCCTTCCTAGTTTCAGTCTGTTCTTCCCTCTGCTGGTAAAACGGTGAATTTTATTTGATATTCATTGCATGTTCAACCACTACCACCTTTTAAAAAGAGACTTGCAATGACATTGTGCCCTTCCTGTTCGGCATGTCCCAAGGCAATTAATATCTAATGGAGTATTTATACATGGCAGTCAATTTAGACAACGTCTATATTCACAATTCACACATTCTAATAATCTTAACTGAGAAATACTACTGGCAGGACAACTAATTACTCTTTTCAAAATAGTACCAAAAGGTTCCCTTGTTTTAACATCTCATAGAAACTTCAATGCATCTACCAATGTAACCGTGAAAGATTACTCCATAATACTGAGTTGAGCTCAGGTGTCTGAAGTAATATTAGGGTTAGGGGTAACACCTTTTCTGCAATTAAAGTGTCCCAAATTATTCAAGGCTTACACAATTAAGCGGAAACATGCAAGTTACTCAACATCCAGAAAGAAGTCCTCATCCCCACCCAGCCCCTAGACCAATCCTTCCTGAGCACTATAGATTAGACAATAATAGTGACCAGGTTTCCCTTGGCTGGCTGCGAGTACCTACTGTACAACATAACAAATTCACTCTTCTCTTTTAAACCCAAGCATAACTAAATCAACAATAAAGCAACAAAAATAAATAGAAATATTCTTCATTTCAGGCAGTATCTTTGGAGAGGGAATCAGACAGAGTTAACATTTTAGGTTGTGTACGAAGGAACTGTAGATGCTGGTTTACACCGAAGACAGACACTAAAATGCTGGAGTGACTCAACGGGTCAGGCAGCATCTCTGGAGAAAAGGAATAGGTGATGTTTTGGGTCAAGAACCTTCTTCAGATACCTTTCAGACTCGTCCCATTTCCTCCAAATCCAAGGCGTAGCTATGGGTACGTGTATGGGCCACACGTCGAACAATCCTTGCTCGAGGCGTACCGTGGCCCTATCCCCGAACTCTACCTCCGCTACATTGATGACTGCATTGGTGCTAGCTCCTGCACCCATGCAGAACTGACGTCTTCCATTTCACCACTAGCTTCCATACGACACTCAAATTCACCTGGACCATTTCGGACATCTCCCTACCATTCCTTGACCTCACTATCTCCATCACAGGTAACAGATTACTGACCTACATCTACTATAAACCCACTGACTCCCATGGCTATCTGGACTACACCTCTTCCCACCCTGCTTCCTGTAAGGACTCCATCCCCTACTCCCAATTCCGCCGTCTTCGCCGCATCTGCTCCCAGGATGAGGTGTTCCACACCAGGGCATCGGAGATGTCCTCATTCTTCAGGGAACGGGGGTCCCTCCCTTCTACTATAGATGAGGCTCTCACCAGGGTCTCTATATCCTGCAGCTCCACTCTCACTCCCCATCCCCCTACTCGTAACAAGGATAGAATCCCCCTTGTCCTAACCTCCCATCCTACCAGCCGTCACATACAACATATAATCCTCTGACATTTTCGCCACCTCCAACAGGATGCCACCACTGGCCACATCTTCCCATCTCCTCCCCTGCCTGCTTTCCGCAGAGACCGTTGCCTCCATAACTCCCGGGTCAATTCGTCCAATCCCACCCAAACCACCCCCTCCCCGGGTACCTTCCCTTGTAACCGCAGGAAATGCTACGCTTTACCTCCCCCCCTCGACTCCATCCAAGGACCCAAGCAGTCTTTCCAGGTGAGGCAGAGGTTCACCTGCACCTCCTCCAACCTCATCTACTGCATCCGCTGTTCCAGGTGTCAACTGCTCTACATCGGTGAGGCCAAGTGCAGGCTTGGCGATCGCTTCGCCCAACACCTCCGCTCAGTTCGCAATAACCAACCTGATCTCCCGGTGGCTCAGCACTTCAACTCCCCCTCCCATTCCGAATCCGACCTTTCTCCTGGGCCTCCTCCATGGCCAGAGTGAGTCCCACCGCAAAGTGGAGGAACAGCACCTCATATTTCACTTGGGCAGTTTACACCCCAGCAGTATGACCATTGACCTCCAATTTCAGGTAGTCCTTGCTTTCTCCTTCCTTCCCCTCAAACTTCCCAGCTCTCTCACAAGCCTACTGTCTTCACCTCTTCCTTTCTTTGCCCCCTCCCCACCCCCCCCCCCCCCCCACATCAGTCTGAAGAAGGGTCTCGACCCGAAACGTCACCTATTCCTTCGCTCCATAGATGCTGCCTCACCCGCTGAGTTTCTCCAGCTTTTTTGTCTATCTTTGATTTTTCCAGCATCTGCAGTTCTTTCTTAAAACTTTTAGGTTAATGATCTTTTGTTAAAAACTGCTCAGTATTTCCAAGAGTTATTGATTCCTAGTTCCCCATTATCTGGAGTATTTTTCTTTTGTAGAGTCAAGCAGTGACATTATAAAAGTAAGCTCATGTTTCAGATTCCAGAAAGTCTGCAATCTGTCTACATTATTCATGATGTGAAAAGTGTAGGAAAGTATTAACGATTCTATGTCTAAAAGTAAAAACAATAATACACCACACAAGATGTATTGTGCACAGATGAGACCTTTCAAAGTGAATGCGTAATTCCACCCTGGCTCATTTAACATCAATTTTATTTTCTTGGGTCAAATTGATGCACTGATAAAGATCAGTCTTTTGTGATTCATTTATGATGGGTTTTAATGACCACAATTGATATGACTTCAAATTTGCTGAAATACAATTCCTCAAACATTCACATCTACAAATGATGTGAAGTCTGAATTTAATGTTGCTTTTTTTCTTAATGACAATCTTCTATCTACATTATACATAATATGTAAATATTTTATTGACTTAGCAATGAGAAACTACATTTTAGACACCATTCACTTAAGATGGACATATTGAAAGATTGGCTATACAAATGATATGGTTATCAAGTTAAACTAGACTAAGTGGGACCCGTTGGGTCCCAGTCACAGGGGAGGCCTGGTCCCCTATTGCAACCCATTCCCCAACACAATATTCCCCCACTCACCCATAGCCCCTAACTGCGCAAGCGCAGCTCATTTCTCCTCCCTTCCCCTCCTCTTCATGTGTGCGAGGGTAGGAGGGGAGCGAAGTGGCGTGTGTGGAGGGGGGGGGGTGTGGGGTGGGAGGGAAGGAGTTGTGGGGGAGGGGGGTGTGGGGGCGGGGAGGGGGGTGTGTGGGCGGGAGGAAGGGGTTGTGGGGGGAGGAAGGTGTGTGGGCAGGGGAAGGTGTGTGGACGGGGGAGGGGGGGGGAGAGAGAGCTCGGAAAAAAGACGGGGAAAGGGCCATGGGGAGAGGGGGGTATCACGGGGGAGGGGTCAAGAGCCAGCGACCCTCAGCTCCATTAAAGACGCGATGGCGCCGGAAGAGGCGGACCGTCCCGGGGAGTGACAGAAGAGACTAATCCACGTGGCGCTGACTGGCAGGAGAGGAGATCGATCTGCACACGTGCGGTTTTTAAGATTTTTAAACCTCGCTAACTTTTACAATAAGCCATCGATTGGAATAAAACTGTGCACTCGCAGCACAGGAGAACGGTGGGTGAGCTGGCAAAAAATCGTAGCGCTATCGCGTACCGTTTTTGCGCAAATAGAAAAACCGCGCAAAGATCAGAGTTTTAGTTATGTATAAATAGATATGTGGAGCTACTTCAAATTTACCACCCATTTGAACTATCATTCTTAAACATGCAGGTATCAGGGATGGCAGAGTTGGCATTTGTATACAGGTAGAATGTTTATAATCATATTTATAAATGAATTTGTACAAGTGGGAGCACAGCATATTTCATACTTTGCTCTACATAGTAAATTTACAGCACAATCTTCTGAAATTGGGTTCCATTCACTTGAAGATGAAATTCTGCACACAGATTCCGCACTCCTATGAAAGTGTGAAGGGAAGAAATGTAATAGCAAGCCAATAGGAAACCAGTTTTATAAGATGTAAAGGGAGAAGATATAAAATCAAGAGAGGTATAGATCGGGTAGATGCATAGAGTCACAGGTAGTTGAGGTAGGGACTATCGCAACGTATAAGAAACAGTTAGATAGGTACATGGATAGGACAGGTTTGGAGGAATATGGACCAAACGCGGGCAGGTGGGACTAGTGTAGCTGGGACATGTTGGCCAATGTGGGCAAGTTGGCTGAAGGGTCTGTTTCCACACTGTATCACTCTATGACTCAGAAAAGCTACGTATCCTTAGAAAACTCAAAGAGAAAATGGAAAAATAAGATATCACATGGGAATTGAATTGCAAAGTCTGTGATTTTTGTTCCCGGCCCCTATACATCAGACAAGTAATTCATGAAGGACCCTGCAGTTGGACATTGGAATCCAACAATCCTGAGCATTAGTCCAGGATTTTAATTCACATTTGAGTGATCCACAAAGTACGTTGAGAAACAGCACAGTGGCGCAGCAGTAGAGCTGCTGCCTCACAGCGCCAGAGTCCCGGGTTCGATCCTGACTATGGGAGCTATCTGGTCGGAGTTTGTACATTCTCACCGTGACCATGTGAGTACTCCAGTTTCTGCCCACATACCAAAGACGTGCAGGTTTAGAGGTTAATTGGCTTCTGTAAATTCTCCCTAGTGTGTAGGACATAGAGCTAGTGCACGTGATTGAAGGTCGGCATGGAATCAGTGGACCAAAGGGCCTGTTTCCACTTTGTATCTCGAAGCTAAGCTATGCAAGGCTTAATAATAATAATAATACATTTTATTTTTGGGCGCCTTTCAGAAATCTCAAGGACACCTTACAGAGATTAACAAGAATAATAAAACATATAATCGGAATAAAATAAATAAAAGACATCACAGAAACACAAATTAAAAACAAAATTCGGTCCAAAAACAGAAAAATCAAAAACACAATGTGAAGAGAGAGCAGCGGCAGCTAAAGCGCGCCAGCGTCCAATCTCCCTTCCGACAGCCATCTTGGACACAGACTAACAGATTTACTTACAGACAAAAAATCATCCCCCCACAATGGTTACCACTGTGGGGGAAGGCACAAAGTCCAGTCCCCATCCCCAGTTCACCCAAAGTCAGGCCTATTGAGGCCGCCGCAATTGCCTCTACGGACGCCCGATGTTCCTGGCCGTTCTCACCGGGTGGTGTTGACCTGGCGTCGGGAGAGTCCATTCAGCGGCTGGGCCACCTGGAACGGCCGCTTCCTGACTGGGGACCGCGGCTTCCGAAGCCGACAAGGCCGCGCCGGTTTGGAGCTCCCGGGCTCCCAATGTTAGAGTCGGCGGCGCCCTCTCCGCTCCGCAGACCCGCAGCCCGGAGGTGTTGATCTCGGCGGTCACATCTCACCGGAGCTCCAGCGCGTTAATCCAGCGCGGCGACCCAGGCAAGGCATCACCCACTCCTAGATAGCACCCCAGCGCTGTTCCGCCACCGAAGCCGAGGTGCTGGGCGGTCCCCGCCAGGAAACGGCGCTCCAAGCCCGCTGGTAGGCCACGAGGACGGGTCGACGGGCAGCCCGGAGAAAAAGCTGCCTCACCGACCAGGTAGGGACCTAGAAGTAGAATTGCCCCCTACCCCCCACATTAAAAAGTCATTTCTCCAACGGACGAAACACAGGACTAACTCAAAACTTTTTTTAAAAAAGCGAATTAAACGGACGGCTGCTGGTTAGCAGCCGTTCCCCAAGATGTTCCCCAAGATGCTTCCAGCATGAATGCAGTGGGCCAAAAAGCAAACGACTGGACGAACTCAGTGGACGTGGAAACCCAAGAAGTTGAAGAATAAGAATGGAAAATATATTCTTAAAATTCTGGGCGGCACGGTGGTGCAGCGGTAGAGTTGTTACCTTACAGTGCTTGCAGCGCCTGAGACTCCGGTTCGATCCCGACTACAGGTGCTGTCTGTATGGAGTTTGTATGTTCTCACCGTGACCGCGTGGGTTTTCTCCAAGATTTTCGACTTCCTCCCACACTCCAAAGACGTACATGTATGTAGGTAAATTGGATTGGTATAAGTATAAATTATCCCTAGTGTGTGTCGGGTAGTGTTAATGTGCGGGGATCGCTGGTCGGTGCGGACTCGGTGGGCCAAAGGGCCTGTTTCCGCCCTGTATCGTTAAACTAAACATATGCTGTCATCAACAAAAATGTTGAACTTCAAGCATGTCAGTGTAAAGTAATAGGAGGAAAGATTATGGGACACAAAATAAATATTACATAGGAAATAGAGAAAGAGAGATACTACAACAACATTTAAAATACATTTGGATAGGTGCATGGACAGGAAACGTTTAGAGGGATATGGGCCAAACTTGGGCAGGTGGGATTAGTGTAGATGGGGCATCTTGGTTGGCATGGGCAAGTGTCCGTGCTGTATGACTATGACTCCAAGTTACCTAAATTGTAAGCATAAAGCTGCAATGATATTTCTATGCAAAATGGTGAGAGATTAAAAAAAAATTAAACTATGGTTGAAGAGTGATGGTGTTTCGCTTTTCAGCTGTGGCTGTGTATTGCTGCACGGAGTTTGTCAAATGATTCTCACGGACGAGGTTATAATGATTTTGGCAGCAGGCAGCCATTTTATTTTGTAGTACACTCTCTTACAAGATTTCTCTTACAAACAAGACAAATATTTAACAACGCCAGGGGGATACCGAATCTAAGAAGGCAGGGGTTCGTGTCTGCTGTCATCTACTTGGTGCCGGTCGCAATCCAGTCCGAAGGTGAAATCCCAAACCAGTGGGCTTTGCATTTGTTTCCTTTATATTTGGTTTCCAGACTTCAGTCCTTGGTCCGTGCATTGAGCACAGCCGAAGTGACTTGGAGCATGGTCACCTTGTACTTTATCTTGTTCTATTCTTCTGCCGAATCACTCCTGCGTTACCGCATCTCCTTTGCTTCTAATTTCTCAAATTTAGCTCATGCAGCGAGAACAGACATTGTGACTGCAGACTCGGGCACATTTTGCAAACTTTTACCCCTTTCTTGACAGACCATTGCATTACAACAAGGACGCTAACAACTAAATCCAATGGAAATAAATGAGAGAGATCTATAATGCAGCGTGGCTTGTGGGAAGTGGGTTGTGTAGCAAGATTTTCACCCAAAATCATCACCCTCTTGTAAACTAGACAAAGAAATGGAGGGCACGAAACAAAGATTTGTAAAATTACACTCAGTAATGTTCAAGATTCAGTTTGGAATTAAAAAGATCTAAAGTAATTTTAACATCAGTGGAAGACAAAATCAAAGTCTAAAACCCCTGTCCCACTTTCACGACCCAATTGGCGACCTCTGCCGAGTTTGCCCTTGACTCATACTCGCAACATGGTCGCCACAAGGTCGTAGAAAGTCTTTGTAACTCTTCCTCATACTCGTGAGTGGTCTCCGCGGACTCGTGGCCTCAAGTAGGATGCGGCTATTTTTCCAGCCTGATATAAAAATGTCCACTAGTAAAAAAAAAGGTCGGCTTGAAAAAAATTGATTTTACTCGTAGGTAGGTCATAGATAGGTCGTAGTAGGTCGTGATGGTAGTCGTAGGTCGGCAACTGGCCCGAGAAAAAAATGCAAACATGACATCATTTTATCATGTGATTATTTTCCACTCGTAGCTAGTCGTAGTTGGTCTTAGGTGTGGAAGACTGAGGTCGAGGGGGGTCGAAGGAGGTCGTAGACATAGTCGTAGGAGGTTGTGGACATAGTCGTACGTGGCCGTAGACGTAGTCGTAGGAGGTCTTTTACTTCGGCGAGTCAACATGACCTTGACATATTTTTCAACTCGTCTAGGGTCTTCTAAACTCGTGGATTAGGTCGTCCAAGTGGGACAGGCCCTTAACAGATGAGAAGGTGAAGGCAAAACCATTTATCACAGAGTACTATGGTGCAGATATTTGAAGCAGATTTAAGTGTAATGTGTTTTATTCTGCTAAAGGAGTCCGGGAGGTGGTCATTGGTAGAGTGAGGCTGATGGTTAGATCCTGTTGAGTCCGACAGCGTATCATTGTGATGATGGCTCTTCGAAACCTGAAAAGCAGAAATACACATCAGCATATTTTGGATCAGCGCTCTGCACGAGTGCGTCTTTCCACAAGAAAATACCCGCTTACTTCTTATTTGCAATAACATAAATACAGGGATTGTAGAAAGTGGATGACTTGGCAAAAAGTGGAGCAATAATTGCCATGGCAGGTGTGATGAGTTTTGGGTCCCCAAAAGACGACCATAAGCAGATAATAGAGTAAGGTGACCAAGCCACGAGAAACATCACAATCATCACGACAGACATCTGGAAGAGGAAATAATAAAGTTATACATGTTTCATTTAAATTTATTTATTTGTTTGCCACTGTGAAATCCCAGAACATATAAACTTTCTCTGTAAAAAATAGAAAAGTGGGCAAGCTAAGTTGCACCTGTACTCAAGGAGAGCTGAGACTGTACTGGGATACCAAAAGCCTGAAGTACGAGAGGTCATGGCCAGGCAAGAGGATTGCTGATGGAAAACAGTGAAGGAGAATGGAGTGGCTCATCAATCCAAAAATCACAAAGAACACATGGCTGAAATCGTGCAGGGCTGTGAGCAAAACACAAAGTGCTGGAGGAACTCGTGGGACAGGCAGCATTTAGGGAGGGAATAGGCAGACGACAGTTCTGGTCGGCACCCTTCTTCAGATTCAGTCTGCAAGAGGGTCTCAAACCAATACATCATCTGTCCATTTCCTCCACAGATGCTATCTGACCTACTGAGTTCCTCCAGCAGTGTTTTGCTCCAAATCCCAGTATCATCAGTTTCTTGTGTCTACTACATGCTGAGTATTATATTGTTTCAGAGTAGTTTATTGTCATGAGTGGTGCAGTGAAAAACATTGTTTTAAATTACATCATTTAGTTTTATGTGGATGGAAACCAGACTGGAAGGGCTGACAGCAGAAAGGTGAAGGTGGAATTAAAGATATGATTATCGGAGAATTGGTGGCAGAGAATAACTGAACAAAAACCTCCATTGCTTTTCCTCTAGGATGTTGCAATTATGATTCTTACCTTTGTTACATCCAGTTGATCAGACCAATCCAAGGTTATATTTTCCATACCACTGTGTTGTGCGAATCTTTTCATTGTTTTTGACACATTGTAGTAACAGAAGTACATGATTGATAGTGGCACCACAAAATTAACTGCAATCACCGTCATGGTATAGGAAACAAATAGCCTGGCAATAAATAAGATCAAATTACAATGTTTGGCTGCTGTTGCAATCATCTCTTTAATAATCTATTTGGCCTTACATTTCCCTCATTTTTGCACATTATAAAACGCAAACTCTATATCCGCAGATTGGTTTGGATCCATTCCAATTCCAGATTGCAAAATAGAGGAGAAAGTCAGGCCAGGAAACAACATGAAATATCAATAATCAGATAAATCAATAGCTAAAAACATTTGCACCTGGCCTCCACATACATTTTCCTTGCCCAAGATAAAGAACAGAAAACGTAACTAATTTCTACATTGACGATTTAAAGTCAGGAAGTCATGATGCAGCTCTGTGGGACTTTGGTTAGACTGCATTTGGAGTATTTATATGCAGTTCTGGTCGCCTCCATCACAGGAAGGGTGTGGAGAGCAGGCAGAGGAGGATTACCAGAATGATGCCTGGATTGGGGAGTATTAGCTACAGGGAGAGTTTGCAAGCTTGGATTGTTTTTGCAGTAACGACAGAGGTTTATGGGAGACCTGATAGAAGTATATAAATTTATGAGAGGCATAGATGTGGTAGACAGTCAAAACCTTTTTCCCCAGGATGGAAATATCAAGTACTAGAGGGCATAGGTTTTCAAGTGAGAGGGGAAAAGTTTAAAGAAAATGTAAGGGGCAAGTTATTTTTTTTTAAATACAGAAAATGGCGAGTGCCTGGATCACGCTGGCGGGGGCAATGGTGGAGGCATTTATGATAGTGGTATTTAAGAGGCTTTTGGATGGGCACATAGATTATGCAGGGAATGGTGGGATATAAATTATGCGCAAGCAGATAAGATAGACCCTTCTTCTCGACTCGTTCGTTCTCTCCAGAGATCCTGCCAGTCCCGCTGAGTTACTCCAACATTTTGTGTCTATTTGTATGTTGCTGTCTGTTTATAAAGAAGCATAGAGAAAGATTGCATGCTTTGGAGAACAAAAGAGCATTACATTGAACTCCAACGTTCAATTTGTTGAACTAGACACCTTAAAAATATCTTTAAAAGACAAAGTACATGAATAGGAAACGTTTAGATAAATCTGGGCCAAACGCAGGAAGGTGGGATGGGGCATCTTATAGATGGGACATCTTGGTTGTCATTGGGCTGATGGACCTACATCCATGTTGTGGGACTATGAATATTAAGCATAAATTCAGCCTGCAGGTGGCAGCTGAATTTTTTAAATCTTAACTGGATCTGATATAAAACCACCCAAGCTGGAAGTCATCCAATCTCATAACTGAAAATAGTAATAGACCAGCGACAGATTTTGGAATATTGTGAGCAATTTTGGGCTCCATATCTGAGGAAGCATGTGCTGGCTCTGGAGCGGGCACAGAGGAGGTTTACAAGCATGATCCCAGGAATAAGTGGGTTAACATATAATGTGCGTTTTATGGCACTGGGCCTGTACTCGCTGGAATTTAGACGGATGAGGGGGGACCTCATTGTAACTTACCGAATAGTGAAAGGCCTGGATAGAGTGGATGTGGAGAGGATGTTTCTACAAGACGGGAGTGTCTAGGACCAGAGGTCATGGCCTCAGAATTATAAGACATACTTTTAGGAAGGAAATGAGGAAGTGTTTATCTAGTCAGAGGGTGGTGAACCTTTGGAATTCATTGCTATAGAGGTTCTGTGGAGGCCAAGTCAGTGGATATTTTTAAGGCAGAGATAGATAGATTCTTGTCAGGGGTTAAGGGGGGAAGGCAGGAGAATGGGGTTAAGAGGGAAAAGTAGATCAGCCACGATTGAATGACCGAGCAACTGTGAGAGCAGAAGACAAATACCCAGTGTGTTTATATGAAAATATTGTTGTCTTTCAATGGCATGTCTAAACAGTTTATTATGGACAGTTTTTAAACCTTGTGTAATGCATGTCTCCAATGTCACAGTCACTTGTCCTATTCCTGGAATGAACCAAAATTAACACAAAAATAAAAACCAACGCAATCCGCTTTTGGGTCTTAAACACAGATTTGTTTACAAGAGGAGAATGGTATGAAAGGCTCTACCCTTTTATGGTTCTTAACAAAGGCTCATGTAAAATATGTTGTGGGAATTGTGTTTAGTTTGAAACAGATGGGCAGCACATAAAATATCCACTCAACATCCTAATTCAGTATGAAGATGACCACTGTGGGTAGTAGATCGATCCACGGTGCTGAAGCAAGAATGATTGTATCAAGTTACTGGAGCAAGGCAGGAAAGGCTGGGTCCATTTTGGACTGTGAAGCTGGAAAGTGCTTCATTTTGACTGTGAGGAGAAAACAATTGGCCAGTGTTCAAGAAGGATCACTATTGTGGTCGCAATTGGTTGACTGGAAGAGAATCAGGCTTCACCACAAATCTGCAAAAAGTAAGCACTGTTTTAACCCCCGTTATGCCTCTGGTGCGGAGGTGGAATACGGGAAATAGCGAGCGCGAGGCGAGAAGGGAATTCGCAAAGAAATTGTGTTAAATGTAAAAACAATTAATTGAAAATGTTCCTCTTTGGCAATATTTCACATTTGACCATTTAATTTGTGTTTATTTTCAGTAGAGAATATATTTTTGAGGAAAAAGTATAAAGCAGGTACATAGAAAACATACGAGTCATTGTTTCTCCAATTAATGGTGCAAGTGGCTCCTGTTGGATCAGGTCCATAGCTTGCCCAACCCATTACTGGCATGAGGGCCCAGAACAGGCCATTTGCCCAGGCAACTGTGATCAGAGCTGTGTAGGTCGCACCAGTCATCTTCCTCCCTGTTGGAAATATTAATTGATTTATGGACCACAATAGATTCACACAGCTATGGGACATTAAATGTACCGACACAACAATGCACATTGCACAATGGCAAGAAGTCTCCCCAGCCAACTGTAAGGATGTATTACAGTTGCAAGTTTCTAGAACATAGATAAATTGTATAATGCAAATATGTATTACTGTGCTAGATGTATAGTAAAAATAGTCAACATGTTTATGAACGGCAGATTTTACCACTTGGTTCACAAAAGAATCTGTGCCACCGTTTTGGTTTCCATTGTACTCAGGAGGCAGATCTGTGATATATTTTGCTACAGTGATGTCCGCCTCTTTATACTCTGGTATTTTATTTTTACATGTTTAAATTATAATGTTTTATTTTTAATTGTCTACTGTATATCATGTTTTTATTAAGCACCAAGGCAAATTCCTTGTATATATACTTGGCTAATAATTTTTTTAATTATCAGGGGCTACAGTCTTTGAATAAAGGGGAGGTCATTTAAGATTTTTCACCCAGAGAGTTGTGAAACTGTGGAATTCCCTGTCACAGAGGGCAGTGGAGGCCAAATCACTGGATGGATTCAAGAGAGAGTTAGATAGAGCTCAAGGGATATGGGGAGAAGGCAGGCACGGATTATTGATTGGGGACGATCAGCCATGATCTTAATGAATGGCGGTGCTGGCTCGAAGGGCTGAATGGCCTCCTCCTGCACCTATTTTCTATCTGTCTATCTATCTATGTATTATTATTACTACATTGCACAGTTAGGGGTTATTAGAATAATGCAACTAATGGCTATAAGAGCTGTTAATGTGGGTTTAGAGATATTGCATGGAAACAGGCCCATCAACCCGCTGAGTCCACGCCGACCATTCATACTAGTTCGATGTTATCCCACTTTCGCCTCCACTCTCTATACACTAGCTGCGATTTACAGTGGTGAAATTAACCTACAAACCCACATGTCTTTGGGATGTGAGAGGAAACCAGAGCACCCTGAGGAAACCCACGCAGTCACAGGGAGAACATGCAAATTCTGCACAGATAGCACCCGATGTTAGTATCAAACTCAGGTTTCTGGTGCTGTGAGGCAGCAACTCTACCAGCTGCGCCACTGTGCTGCCATGTGATATCAGAACATTACAGGTCAATTAATTATGCGGCCTACATAATTAATAAAGTGTATTAAGTAAAGGATTTGGAAAATGTATTTCCTTGTGATTCTTTTATTTCATTGTGTTGAAGAATAAGAATGCAATTAATCAAAATCCACATCATTTTGCAAAGCAATCCCCTGCTACAATCCTAGAAACATCCTATTAGGATTCTATTTGTATTTACCTGCACTGAGTTGAGAAAATAGCAGCATATTTTTGCCCAGGAGTTTGCCAAGGCCACGGTGGTGCAGTGCTAGAGTTGCTGCCTTACAGCGCTTGCAGCGCCGGAGACCCGGGTTTGATCCCGACTACGGGTGCTGTCTGTACGGAGTTTGTATGTTCTCCCCGTGACCTGCGTGGATTTTCTCCAAGATCTTCGGTTTCCTCCCACACTCCAAAGACGTACAGGTTTGTGTAGGAATGAACTGCAGATGCTGGTTTAAATCGAAGGTAAACACAAAATGCTGGAATATCTCAGCAGGACAGGCAGCATTTCTGTAGAGAAGGAATGGGTGACGTTTCGAGTCGAGACCCTTCTTCAGACTGATGTAGGATCTCGACCCGAAATGTCACCCATTCCTTCTCTCCAGAGATGCCGACTGTTCCACTGAGTTACTCCAGCATTTTGTGTCTACTCGAGCATGTACATTAATTGTCTTGGTGTATGTGTAAATTGTCCCGAGTGTGTGTAGAATAGTGTTACTCTGCGGGGATCGCTGGTCGGTGCACTCAGTGGGCCGAAGGGCCTGTTTCCATGTTGTAGCTCTAAACTAAACAGAACTACATTGGAAGTTTCTCATCTCAGCTGAGCCCTTCTGGGGAAGACAACTAAAGGCAAAAAGGATCATCTCCACAACAATGGAAAGAAGAATAAGATGACTGATCATACTGGGCCACTCTATCAACGCATAGACTCTGCGATGATAGAGGCATGAGGTTGATTGCACATCCACAATGTAGTACAAGGTACTGTTGTTTAGGCCAAAGGTGCATGCAGAGAGAAGTCTGCATGGTACCTCCTATATCCAAATGTGGTCATTCAGATTTTCATCTGCATAAACTTTAGCATTTTGCATACTTTAGCATAATTGTTACAAGGAGGGCAATATAACTATCTTCGTTATTTTAGAATCAATTTCCAAGTATTGGTCTTACCTAGGTCGGGCTTACTAATGGTCAGGTACCGGTCAATAGCAACCACTGTAAGCAATCCAATGCTTGCCATCCCAAAAAATATATTTAGCGCCGCGTATGCCTAAAAGAAAGCAAATATAATTGAAACACAAAAAGGAATGGCTTTTAGGCTGTGAGCCATGTTATCCTTCAGCTGTCTCCTCTCTGGCTGTTTTGCTAGTTAATGATGGAAGTTAAATTAATGCATCACTTTCCAAAAAGCAAGGAGACCTGTCAAAATTACTTAAGCGAAATCTTTTGTGATGAGGGATAATATTATCTCATGGTAACATTCCCCCAAGTCACATTTTGGATGCTTTGATGGCATTTGTGTGGAAGTATGTCAATAGAAATAAAATTATTATTCCGAGATTTTACAACATATTTATAATTCTTCAATCACTCTGATGCCCAAAGTTAAAATATACATCAAATACCTATTTGAGGTGTGTAAAACCAGGGGTCAGACTCAAAATAAGGGGTCAGGCATTCAGCAAAAACATCAGCATTTTTAAAAATCTAATGAATCTTTAGAATTCTCTGTTCGAGAAGGCAGTGAAATAAAATAAATGAAAATCAGCTCTCATCTTATTATTGAATAGGAGAGCGGGCATGAGGTAAAGTGGGATTAATGGGCTACTTCTGTTTGTATTTTTGATATAGAAAATAAAAAGCATCGACTATTCATTCATACCCAAGAACAACTTACAACCAGTGAGGAGCAAATGGTCCCATGGCCATTTTGTGCTGACAAAATCCAAGCCTTTGCTCTTGCACTAGACAGGTGAGCAGCTCTGATCATGTTTAGTACCCTGAGGATATGGTGATTGAGCTTTATCTTGAATGGTACGCATTTGGATTGTGATAGCAGATATGGCATATTTTATGTCACTTCAATTCAAATCAGGGTCTGAAGAAGGGTCTCAATCTGAAACGTCACCCATTCCTTCTCTCAGAGATGCTGCCTGTCCCGCTGGGTTACTCCAGCATTTTGTGTCTATCCTCAGTAAAAATAACAAATTATATCAAGTCAGACCAGTGAATGATTAGGATAGGAACATATATGGGGAACATATAGGTAGTGACGCAACTTCACATATAGCATTGCCATGCACTGGAGTCGGGATTTCTTGTCCATTATCACTATCCATTTTGAGTCATTGTTAAAACATCCCACATTGAATCTTGATGCGCTGCAAAAATTATCAACCCTAATTCTCTTAAGTCGAACTCCTTAATTAAAGGGTATAAATTTCAGCTGAATCCATACCCCATTCTGCCTGGGCTTCAAGGCCTGTTCTGCATTAGTTCCACATTGTGATCAATTATCTGATCTGTAAAACATATATCTACTTCCTCTTGTAAAATACACCCAACGATCTGGCCTCACAACACTGTGATGGTGAGGATTCCAGAGATTCACAAGTGACTGCAAGTTCCGACAGTTTTAAATGACTGCCACTTCATCTTGTTTGAGATTCTCCCACTAGTGGAATTGTCTCAACATCTACCCCGTCATACCCTTTAAGATTCTTGTATCTATCTATCTATATTACTAAAAGTCTGATCTTGACCGCTTTTGGCTCGCTGTGGCGTGATTTCCGAGAAAACGCCGCCACCTACGGCCGTCATTTTTGGCCACCTCGCTCAGAGCCCCCCTCCGCCTTCCGGGACCGTAGGATTTTTCCCATCAATGTAAAATCAGAGAGGTATTAATGTTTTTTTTTAAATTGCCATTCTCTTTGCTGCCCCTGCTGCTGGGAGGGGGGAGGGACTATAAAACCCGGAAGTGTTGTGTGTCTCACTCAGTCTCTGCAATATGCAATAACACGGAACACAGTCTACTCAACTGTGAGTGCCCTTAATGTGGTTTGAAAATGAAAATATGGTTGGTTGAAGTAAAAATGCACTGCTAATGAAGTAAAAATGCACTGCTAATGAAGTAAAAATGCACTGCTAATGGTTGTTTGGGTTGAAGTAAAAATGCACTGCTAGTGGTTGTTTGGGTTGAAGTAAAAATGCACTGCTAATGGTTGTTAGTGTTTAAAAAATGTTGAGAATCTCTCTGTCAATCATACCATGAAGGCCACACCTTTTCCGGTGGAAGGGGGAGGGATTATAAAACCTGGAAATATGGGTGTGGCTCAGTCTCTGTATGATGGGTGAGGGAGAGGTCACAACTCTGTCTGAGCTGTGAATCAACTGAACTGTGTGTGGTGTTTTGTGTGGTTTTATGGTGGTTTCACCTTGCTTAAAATGGTATGAAACTGCATTTCAATGTGGTGTTGTTGCACCCTGCATGAAATGGTATGAAACTGCATTTGAATTTGGTGGCCTTGCACCCTCCTTGAATGGTATGAAACTGCACTTGAATTTGGTGGCCTTGCACCCTGCTTGAAGTGGTATGAAATTACACTTGAATTCGGTGGCCTTGCACCCTGCTAGAAGTGGTAGGAAAATGGATTTGAATTTGGTGGCCTTGCACTCTGCTTGAAATGGAATTTCAAGGAATAGCTGTTAGTCAGCTGCCAGCCCACCAGCCATGAGTGAGCTGCCAGCACATCAGCTTGAGGGACTGAGCTGCCACCCCAAGAATCCATTTGGCCCACAATGTCTATACTATCCCTCTGGAGACCAGTAGTCCCTGCAGCCAACAACACCCATACCAGCTCTCCAGAAGCCCCCCCCCCCCCCCCCCCCCCCCCCACTGGCCACCAATATTAGAATTGGTGGAGAGGTGGAATATTGCGTCGGGGGACCAGCCCTCCCGTGTCAACATGGGACCCAAAGGGTCCTACTTAGTCTAGTGTTTCAATATGAATCACTTGTTATTGCTAAATATTGCAAATAATTTCTTTGGCCACCTGAGAAAGGACCACTTCATTCCCAGAATTAGCCCTGAGAATCTCTTGTGCATGGCCTTCAATGCCAGTGCACAATTTCTTAATTAAGGAAGGCAAAACTGTGCACAGTACTTTAGGTGCCGCTTCAGCAGTAACCTGCACAAATATAACAATACTTCGAAGGTAGACACAAAATGCTGGAGTAACTCAGCAGGTGAGGCAGCATCTATGAGGAGAAGGAAAGGGTGAGGTTTCGGGTCAAGACCCTTCTTCAGACTGATGTCGGGGGGGGGGGGAGTGGGAAAAAGATAGAAAGTGGGCAGAGACGGTAGGAGAACCGAGAAGGGGGACGGGAAGAAGGGAGAAAACAAGGGCTATCTGAAGTTAGAGAAGTCAATGTTGATACCGCTGGGGTTTAAACTACCCAAGCATAATATGAGGTGCTGTTCCTCCAATTTGCACTGGGCCTCACTTCGACAATGGAGGCAGCCCAGGCCAGAAAGGTCAGATTGGGAATGGGAGGCGGAGTTGAAGTGCTGAGCAACCGGGAGATCAGGTCGATTATGACGGACTGAGCGGAGATGTTCAGCGAAACGATCACCGAGCCTGCGCTTGGTCTCACCGATGTACAGAAGTTGACACCTGGAAGGTGTCACAAAGGGTCACAAATAAAATGCACCATGGTACATAGAATAATAAAAGATTACTGCACAAAGATGATTTAACTATCTTGTCCACCACCAATGAAGAAAGTACCATTTTATGTTAATCCCACTCCCCTTTCTCAATGTGGAATGTTGCAGGGTGCAGCTCATCAAAGGTACACAAAAAAGCTGGAGATACTCAGCGGGTGCAGCAGCATCTATGGAGCGAAGGAAATAGGCGACGTTTCGGGCCGAAACCCTTCTTCAGACTGATGGGGGGTGGGGGGGGGAAAGGAAGAAGGAAAAGGGGAGGAGGAGGAGGAGCCCGAGGGCGGGCGGATGGGAGGGTGGGAGGAGACAGCTAGAGGGTTAAGGAAGGGGAGGAGACAGCAAGGGCTAGCCAAATTGGGAGAATTCAATGTTAATGCCATAAGGACGCAAGGTCCCCAGACGGAATATGAGGTGCTGTTCCTCCAATTTCCGCTGTTGCTCACTCTGGCAATGGAGGAGACCCAGGACAGAGAGGTCGGATTGGGAATGGGAGGGGGAGTTGAAGTGCTGAGCCACCGGGAGGTCAGGTAGGGTATTGCGGACTGAGCGGAGGTGTTCGGCGAAACGATCGCCCAACCTACGCTTGGTCTCACCGATGTAAATCAGCTGACATCTAGAGCAGCGGATGCAGTAGATGAGGTTGGAGGAGATACAGGTGAACCTTTGTCGCACCTGGAACGACTGCTTGGGACCTTGAATGGAGTCGAGGGGGGAGGTGAAGGGACAGGTGTTGCATTTCTTGCGGTTGCAACGGAAAGTGCCCGGGGAGGGGGTGGTGCGGGAGGGAAGGGAAGAATTGACGAGGGAGTTGCGGAGGGAGCGGTCTTTGCGGAAGGCAGACATGGGGGGAGATGGGAAGATGTGGCGAGTGGTGGGGTCACGTTGGAGGTGGCGGAATTGGCGGAGGATTATTGTGTGTCAAGCAAGTCCTTTTACATGGTGTCAGCGCGGTAGACTTGCGTCTCCTGTTCATCGGCTTTATTTTATTATTTGTTTATCCCAGTTGTGTCCCCACCTCAACATTTTTATTATGTCCAACTCGTGTCGTCGTCCCGACACGCTCGTTTTTGACACGGACATCGTGCATCGCTGGACTGTCTTCCAGCGCGACTACGAACACTATATCGCGATCGCTCATCCTGGTGCCACTCCTGCGGTACAGGCTCACCTACTCAACCTGGCTGGTCCGGAGGCAATGGAACATTATGCCTCGTTCGAGTTCGCCCCTCCTGAAGACCGCAACGACCCGGTATGTCTCATAGCCAAATTCACTGCCCTAAGCGATATACCCACCAATAACATTATTGATCGTTTTAAGTTCTTCCAAAGGCGTCAGACTCCCGGTGAGCACATTGACGCTTTCATTGCCTCTTTGCGACATATGGCTCGGCGGTGCCGCCTTGAAGTGATAACACCGGACGAAATGATCAGGGACGTCCTGGTCAACGGTCTCCTAAGCTCTAAGCTGCGTGACGAGCTCCTGATGAAGCCTGATCTAACGCTAAGGGATGCCATGCATGCCGCTCGCATGGCCTCTGCTGTTGGCTCCGTATCTCAACCGGTGTCCCAGGACATCAATTTCACCGGTACTGCTGGCCGCCGGCGGATCAATTGCCCGCCACGCCAGTGCACCTGCATCGAGAAGCAGGTCATCCAGAAACGCTCCTTTGACAAGTCATCCCGTCTCCTTCCCCGTCTGTTCCCAGGCCAGGTTGTCCGTATGAAGTCCACCTCCGGTCATCACCGGCTGGCCGTTGTCGTTGGCAATGCTGACTCTCCCCGGTCATACCTGGTTGACTACGAGGGCACTGTGTACCGTCGGGCACGCCAGCACCTGCTGCTTGTCAACGAGCCTGCTCCGCCTCCCGCAGACCCGTTTTCGCCACCTGTCCCTTCCCCACTGCCCGAAACTCCTCCTGCCCCTGTCACTCCTCGCATGCCCCGGACACTGCCCTCTCAGCTCTCTGTGCCCCGCACACGCCAGCCTCCTTCTCCTGCCTCGCCTGCGAGTGTACCTGTTTCGCCCCCCCGTTCTCCTCCTTCCCCTGGGCGCTCTTCACCCGGATCTCCCGTCTCTGTCCCTGCCCCCGTACCTGCAGCTCCTGCGGTTGAAGGGGAAGGCGGGTTGCGCACCCGCTCTGGGCGGTTGGTCAAGCCGCCTGTCCGGTACGGAGTGTGCGAGTAGTCTGTATCATGATATATTCTAACTGTTCCCTGCTTATGGTCTGATTCTAGCGTATGAGCCGTGGTCGCTTTTGTTTCCAAGAGGAAGGATGTAGATCAGTGCATGCTCCTTTAACATAGTGACCTCACCACTACTAACCACTCCCCATTGTCTCTTGTATAATTGTAGCTTCCCCACCTCCAGCTCGCTCTCTAGCTCCAGTGATGACCACGGACAGCTAGGGCATAGTGTGTGTAGTGCATATAATAAAGTTATGTAGTAAAAGACTTTGTGTGTCAAGCAAGTCCTTTTACAGATTATATGTTGCATGCGACGGCTGATGGGGTGGAAGGTGAGGACAAGTGGGACTTTGTCCTTGTTACGAATAGGGTGAGGGGGAGTAAGAGCAGAACTGCGGGATATCGAGGAGACCCTAGTGAGAGCCTCGCCTACAATGGAAAAGGGGAAACCCCATTCCCAAAAGACTGAAGACATCTCCGATGCTTCTAACAATACGTATATAATATAACAATACTTCCCCACATATATTTCAATCCTCTTGCAATAAAGGCAAAAATGGCATTTGCCTCCCTAACCATTTGTTACACCTCATAGGCAACGGTTTGTGATTTGTGCACGTAAGCACCTAAACCCTTTTGTACTGTGCTCATCTGGAGGCTTTCTCCATTTAGATATCAACTAATTTTTCTACATTTCTCTTGCAGAATGTCATTATTGCATTATTTTCAGTATTAAACTCCATTTGTTATGTTTTTGCACACTCACCCTTCCTATCACTATTCAACTGCAGAGTCCCATCATCCTCATTGCAACATGCCTTTCCTTCTATTTTTCTACTGTCAGCAAACTTGGGACCCTTACACACTGCCCTCTCCTCCGGGTCATTAATATAAATAGTAAATAATGAATGATTTAATCATTAATTTGATCCTCGGGGGCACTCCACTAGATATGACAATCAGGAAAACCCCCACAACTACTGCTAGATCTAATGAAATGTGCATTTCATTCTTTCCAACTGAAACAAGGTAATTTAAGCTGTTACACACATTATTTTTTTAATTTCACAAATGACTTCCATTTTGTTTTTAAACATACTTTAGCATGTGCTTCAATCAGCAAGTATTATAAACTAAGGATTAGAAATTACAGCATCTATTACAGCACATTTAAAAACAAAACAAAAATATTCTCATGCATCACACTGCCATAAGCAAAAGCAAATATTTACGGACATAAAAATTTGAACCTTTCAGTAGCAGATTGGATTGAAAATGTTTTAATTAAATGAGATGCCTTATTTTGGATTAGGTCACTTTATTGATAATATTTACATTTTTCTAATTCACTGTACTAAAAACAAATCATACAAAAAAACAGAGGAAACGTGGATCGAGTTGCAAAAATAATTCAACAGCAGTGACGAAATTATTATAATGAGGGCAAATTAATATATTTTAAAATTACTGCATGAAAGTTTCTATCTCCACCAGATATTAACAACAGAATGTCTGCAAACTGACCTGACATCCCGAATAACCAAATTTCCAACTACCATGCAGGTCTGAAGCAGCCGACATGGGGTAGCCAATGGCACTCACCCCAATGTCAGTGAAAGCCAGGTTCACAATGATTGCATTGGTTGCTGTGCGGAACTCCTTGAACTTAGCAAACATTATTAATACTATTATGTTGCTGAGCAGACTTAATATTCCTGCAATGAAGCACAACGACACATATCTTATTAATAGTTCCATTGTGATCAAATTAAAGATTCTTTATTTTTTAAGATCTGCACTGTTGTTCCTTGCTAACACCATCAAGGTTTCACTTTTAAACTTTTAATTAAATTTAAGGCATAGAAGGAAGCCGTTTAGCCCATCATTACAGGCGTTGAAAATAAAAATCTAATTCCTCCCAGTATTAGGATCCGTAATTTTGCTGGTCGGAGCCCAACAGGTATTCATCCAAATATTGTTCAAATACGAGGAGTCATGCCTTTATTAGTCTAAGGATCCCAAACCGAATCGTCACCTATCCATGTCCTCCAGAGATGCTGCATGACCAGCTGAGCTACTACAGCACTTTGTCTCTCCTTTAAAATCACCCTTTCATTGAGTTACAGACCCCTACTATTATCTGGATTAAAAATATCTTTCATAATCTCTCTTCACATTCTCAGACAATAAGAACTATGAATACAGGCAAACAATTTTGATATTTTGCCATAAATTTCAACTCACTGGTGCATTTATGAGTTCATGAATATTACATAAATCTGTGTTGTGACACTTGACTGCTTTAATTTTAGATTTGACAGATATTCCTATTGATCTGAAGACAATGATTATTTTCTAACTATAAGCGCGTAACATATTTTAACCTACTCTTGTTCTATCATTAACTTAAAATTAAAAAAAAAATACAACCAAATACCTGCTGTTATTAAGTATGCTGCAACAATGTTATGCTCCCATTGCATAAACACAGATTTGGGCTCCAATTCAGTGGAATTTGTAGATGAATTGATATTGTTCCTGGGGGTATTTTCCAGAGCATCTTCCATTACTGCTGTTAGGAATCCCTTCTTATTCTTATAGAATCGGGTAAATTCGGTTGGGATCTATTCAATGGCAAATTTGGAGGCTAGGACTCGTTTCTCACACAAAAATGGCTTGCCGTTACTATGATCATTGAAAGGTTAAATGGATCAACCAGTGAATGGTTTTAAAATCTGGAACACAAACTCCTTAGTTACTTGAACAAAGAGCACCACAAATCTGGTACTTTGTGCACTCAAAATCCAGAAAATCCCACTAATACTTTTCAGGATCAAAAACTCTGTTCAACTAAGAGTTAGTTTAGAAAGGGACTCGGTGAGGGGAGGGCAAAGTAATGGTCTCTTTGTAGTTGGATGGAATGTTGGTTTGCTTGTGTTATATAAGATTAGGCTGCTTATATGCCCATTAGTTTTCATTTAACAAATTCAGTTTTTACTCAAATTAATTTCTGCCACAGATGCTTTACTAGCTTAGGTGCTAAAGGTAATGATAAGACATCTAGCAGCCAAAGCACTTACCAAATTGTGGAGCAGTTTTCTCTCTCAAACATAATGCCCAAAACTTAATTAGAATTTCAGGCAAAGACGTAGACTTGGAACTCATCCAGGGTAGCAAAGGATTATAAGAGCCGAGGTGATCACGGGTAAAACATTGGGAAACACAAGAAGCAGTATCAAGAGATAAAGTCACTACTGGTTCTATTGTTGTTAAACAAAGAACTTCATCGACTGACTGAATTTTAAAATGTGCTTAGCCATTTCAATGCTAGGTTTTCAAAAGGTCTACTGATCAAATTTTTGCCCAGATTCAGAGGCTATTAAAGTTATCTGGGCACAGCTCCAGTCAATTATAAAAATAAATTTCCTTTTAGGTCATTTGATCCAATTATAGAATTGAGGGAAATTTTAAGCTTGGGACTGATTGCCATGCCAACTTACAACATTTCCATTATGTGTCCACTTGGGTAGGTGAACAATTATTTTGACGAGATTCCAGTTATATCAGTGATCCTCCCACCTCCCCTAGAATGAAACATTTTAAAATTCACTGTTCACAGGATTACAGTAAAGGAGGTCACTCAGGCCACTGAGTCTGTGATATAATCACATTTTCCCGTATTTCATATATCCTTATCTCCCCAGATTCCCATCAACTACCTCCAAAATGATGTCTGTAACCAACATACTCAAGGGCAAGTTACATTGGCCAAATAACCCACTAACCTGCATATCTTTGGGATGGGAGGAAACCAGGGCTTCTGGGGAAACTCCACATGGCCACAGGAATGCACTGGATGTCAGGATTGAACCAAGATGCTGGAGCCGAGGCAGCATCTCCACTTAATGCACCCCTTACTCCATGTAAATATTACGCGATGATTACTTCCATGCTAAAACTACTTGCACGTGATCTCAGTCAATTGGCTCCCGGGTAAAACTTCACACAAAAGTCTTTGCAACAAACATTTATTTTAAAACCAATTTCACTGAACAATCATCTCACAATGCTCTGTTTTGTAAATTAAGTATCGTTACATCGGTAGGACATTGTAAATTTAATTCAATACAAATGACTGCTTTTGTCCTTGTATATAAATATGTTCAGAAAATATTGAATTAAAACACAAATTACATATAAATTGGACCCTCAAATATATCCGAATTAATTATACAGACGTGATTGCAATATAAAAATCTATACTAGATTTTAAATATTCCTCGGTTTGGTATAGCCCATCACAGCAAAGGCATGAACTGGTAGAAGATATAAAGAATACTTTTGGAGGCTGCTGGCCAGCTCTTAAATATCCATGTTCATCTTCCTCCTCCACCTTAAATAGGGAGAATAAAAGGATACAGGTTACAAGTTCAGTAGTCCAACAACTGGTAAACAATGGAGAACTACAAATATATACATTTGTACAGTTTAGGCTTGGCTGAAAGCCTGATAACATTTAGCTGAAATGGTTATCTGGTCCAGGGGACCCAATGGAGCTGGGCACAAGCATAAATATTAAGCGGTCTGTATACTAATGGAGCTTAGATGGCTTAGAAGTGACAAACTTGGCAAGTTTTAAAAAAAATTCAACGCAACAGATGGGATTCTCAGAAAGCCGAATGAGGCAACTTGGAATTCAAGATCAAATGGAATCGGATGTGGAGGGAGGGGGGTGAAAATGTTCTGGTCACAGTAATATGCCGCGTGACTGTTTGTTCCCATTGTACATAAACAAGTTGGACTAGAGCATGGGCACAATGCTAAACTGGGAATCCATATATAACTACACATACTCAAAAATCAAAATCACTCTTTAGAAACTAAGTCACTTTCAGACAAAATATGACACCAAAGTACAAAGAAGATATTCAGACAGATGCATGATCAAAATTATAGGCTTTAAGGTGCATATTAAACAAAACAAAAAAGTTATTTTGCTTGTAAATTGAAACGGATGCCATCGAAGAAAGAATTAACATTGGGAAACTTGAGAGGCCAGAATTGGAAAACTGTACCAAGGTCAGAGAACTGCAGTGCTCAAGAAGCCCACAAGAATACACAAAGGGAAAGATAAATAAATACCAATTTGCACTTGGGTGAGAATTTTTAAGTCAAGGTGTGGCCAAGTTACCAAGACCTGTGAGTATTGTGTGACTGATGGTTGAGACAGAGAGAACTTTGGACGGAGAATCAAGAGCTGGCAGCCGCAGGTTAGTTTGGCAATTTTAAAGAAACAAAAACTAGAATATACAGGTCCACCACTGATCTTCTCACAACTGTTGGTCTGACACTCCTTTGAACTGAACAAATTTAAGAGAATGTACACAAAAATGCTGGAGAAACTCAGCAGGTGCAGCAGCATCCATGGAGCGAAGGAAATAGGCAGCGTTTAGGGCCGAAACCCGAAGAAGGATTTTGGCCCGAAACGTTGCCTATTTCCTTCGCTCCATAGATGCTGCTGCACCCGCTGAGTTTCTCCAGCATTTTTGTGTACCTTCGATTTTCCAGCATCTGCAGTTCCTTCTTTAAAAAATTAAGAGAATGCACTTGAACAACCCTCCCCCCACCCCCCACCTCACAGAATGTGGTGTCTAGACCAGATGGTTGATCTCGACCTCATTGGGACTTCCGCGCCGATCTGCTGGTCGAATTGGCCCCCTGTGGCCAGGACTCTGGAACTCTGGCCCAGCCGGGGCCGGCAGATCAGTTCCTGTCGGCAGGTTCAGTTCCAACTTTGCAGACTGGTATCTTTGGCGGCCTAGGTGGATTGTTCCAATACTGTCCGACTCCTCTTGGAGCCCGTGACTACTGTTTGCCCAGCAAAACAGACAACCCAGAAAGGCACTGGAACCATGGGTGCTGGTAAACCAGTGGTGGACCTGTACTGGGAGCACTCAGCAGGTACAAAGCTAGCACTGGGGAGAGAGGAAATGTTTTGAGTCAAGGATTCTTCTTTAGAACTGGAATGGACCAAAAGCTAGCATGTTTTAAGTTGTAGAGATAGGTAGGGGTGAAAAACACAGAGCCAATATCTGTAGACATAAGGAACTGCAGATTCTGGTTTACAAAAGAGACACAAGTGCTGGAATAACTGAGTAAGTCAGGTAGCATCTCTGGGCCACAAGGATAGGTGACGTTTCGGGTCAGGCCCTCCTTCAGACAATATCTGTGATGGGGACACACTAAAGCTGTCATGGTAATAATTATTAAACAAAATGGAAAGGTTAAACAAACTGAAAGAGACAGTGAAAAAGAGCATCTCAAGTAATTAAAACTAACTAGTCTCTTAGGGTCTGATGTAGAGATAAAAATGAGATGCTGTTCCTCGAACTTATGTTGGGTGTCACTGGAGCACTGTAGAAGAGGAATGGGATGAGAATTAAAATCAGATCACTGGATGCTGGATGCTAGCAGTGCAGGCTGAAAGAAAGGGTTCTGCAGTCACCCTGGCTGGGCTTGTAGAGAAGATGGTAAAGCGAGCACTGTATGCAACACCCGAAATTGGAAGCAACACATGAATTACTGCTTCACCTGGAAGGATGTTTGGATTCTTGGATTGTCGGAAGGTAAAAAGGCAGATGTTGCATCTCCTGCTATTTTCTGGGAAAAAATCATGAGTGAGAACTAATTGAAGGAGATGGAAGAATGGACCAAGGAAGGCAGAAAAGTCCCCTTGGATGCCGAAATGGAAGGGGGAAGAAAGCAGGCTTGATAGTGAACTGTTGTTGGAAATGATAGAAATTAAGGAGGCTGATCTGTTGAATGGAGAGGCGGGTAGATTGGAAACCATGGACAATGGAACCCTGTCCTTGTTCTGACTAGGAGTGGGTTGGACTAGGGGTGCGAAAAATAAGAAAACGTGGTTGAAAGAATGAAGACAAATTGAAAGCAATAGTGTGCAAAGTCTCAAAATCAGAGCAGACTGAAAACCTGGTAAAATAGATGTCTTTGCACGATTCAAGGAGGGAGGGAGATGTAGTGAAGGTTTGCTGTCCAGAGATTCCAGGTAACCTGCGCCCTAGACCACACAGGGTCTTAAAAGTGCTGACTTGTGGCTCATCACCAAGGTCCAGAGCCTCTCCCAGCACGGGGTCAGTCACGCTGACTGCATGGCTTTGATGGCCAGCAACCAATTGAATCAAATGACCTTAATATGCAAACGTTCAAAACTGTTCGAGTCCTGTTTAAGTTAAAATACTTTGCACTCAAAAGATATTGAACAAAATTGAATTCTCCTGGTCGAAGTGTTTTCCCACTAATTTTTAGAGAACCCATTTTCTTTGCAGCGAGTTAAGAAGATACAGACTTGCCAGGCAATTTCCCAGTTTCAGAGTTTGGAAATTTGTGCTCCACCTTTGTAATCCATCCGGCATATTTCAGCCTAGCTCAAGCACCCCCACAGTCAGCAGATGAAAGGCTGGCATCATCATCGTTGAAAACATTAGCCATTGGTCATTGCAGTGATAGCCAAACAACCTCTTCACAAGTTACAAATGCATGTATTTTCTAAGAAAGGTTTTCACTCACTCACTCGTTTATTTAAAGCCTGCATTTAAAATATAACATCCAAAGAGCAAGGAAAACGACTGGAGGCTAATGAAATATAACACAAGCTTTGTTATTTACCTCTGAAGCTGCGACCTCCACCTCCTCTGCCACCTCTGAAACCTCCTCTGCCACCTCTGAAACCACCTGGATAAAAATCAAAAATATAATCATTAGGTTATTGCACATGAAAACATTTACCCACAGCCACTCATTCTTAAAATGGAAAAGACTGCTGCATCAATACAATATTTGCTTTTAAAATTGACCAATCAGGTCATTTCAATAGTTATACATGTTTGTTTTCAACCCTCTCCAACATCTCAATTTAACACCACCACCACTCTTCCCAGCCCATCCAATTTTCTTCAGGTTCAATAACCATTCAAACCACCAAGATATTTGCACTGTTCCAGTTCTACCCTCTAACTTTTCCCTTAAGGGCCTGTCCCACGAGCATACGACTTCATGCGGCAAGCGCGACCTAAAGGGCCGGTCCCACCAGCATGTGGCAAGCGCAACCAAACCAGAAGCGGGGGCTGCGCGGAGGTCGAGTGAGTGACATGAAGTTCCAGCGAAGTCCGCGGGAAGTTCGCGCGTGACGTACGGCGTCGAGGCGGCTGCGGGCCGGCAGGCCGTTGCCACGCAGAATTTTTAAACACGGTTAGTTTTTCGGAGACCCCTGCGATGTCGGGACCAGTTCCGCACAACTCCATACGGCTCCGGCGATCGAAGTGGGACCGGCCACGCGAGGTCGTACGGCTCAAGCGACCACGTTAGGTCGCGCTTGCCGCATGCAGGCGCATGCTGGTGGGACCGGCCCTTTAGGTCGCGCTTGCTGCATGGAGTCGCATGCTCGTGGGACAGGCCCTTTATTGTCGATCAATTGGACGATCTGTCTTCTGCTTCCGAGGCAATGTCATGAAATTCTGTTCCCGAGTCTCTCCATCTCCCTGTCTCTTTGTTCTCTTTTATGACATTCATTAAAACATACGTCCATGGCCAACCCCCTTAGAAACATGGAAACATAGAAAATAGGTGCAGGAGTAGGCCATTCGGCCCTTCGAGCCTGCACCGCTATTCAATATGATCATGGCTGATCATCCAACTCAGTATCCTGTACCTGTATCCTGTCCTCTTCTGAGACTTATCAATTGTTTTTAGTTCAGTTTTAGAGATACAGTGTGGAAACAGGCCCTTTGGCCCACTGCTGTCCATCGATCACCTGTTCACACTAGTTCTGTTATCCCACTTCCTCATCCAGTCCCTACACATTCGGAATAATTTACAGAGGCCAATTTCCCTATAAACCCACACGTCTTTGGAATTTTGGGGGGGGGGGGGGTGAACTGACCTTGAGGAGACACACATGGTGAAGGTGCAAAGTCCGCACAGACCGCACTCGAGGTCAAGATCAAACCTGGGTCTCTGGTGCTGTGAGGCAGCAGCTCTACCAGCTGTGCCACCCTGCACAATGGTACATAATGATGTGCTGCAAGGGCAATTTATATAAAGGCAATACTATCATTGACCTACAGCATCTGTAGTCATTTTACCATCAGGAAAATAGCTCTACCAGCTAAGCCACTGTACCTTTGGTAACACTGCAATGGAGTGTATACATAAAAATAGGAACTTGAATAGATATGTTGTTGGTCTTGTTCAATTAATGGAACATTTCTTACCCATTCTCCCACCACGTCCACCTCGACCTCTGGTACCCCGGCCTCCCCTCATCCCACCTTTTACACCAGGTGGCAGAGGCAAAAACCGCTGAAGCGGGAGTAGTTTTGCTGGATCAACGTAAAACTGCAGGGAAAAAGGAAAATTACCCAAGTAAATCCAAGTACACTTGAGGCAAAGTTTCATGCACAGCATTCACTGTGCACAAAGAGAAAAGCAGATCAATGATTTTTTTACTACATTTTTCTGCATGACTGCAGCAATATTTATAAATTCAGTTGAGGTTCGTAGATGAACGAATCATTTTTCGAAAAAATGATTTTATTTCAAAGACGTCTCTAACAAATGGTCCAATGTTTGACCCAGGATCATATGACCGATAAGGAATAAGAGTAGAATTAGGCAATTCGGCCCATCAAGTCTACTCCGCCATTCAATCATGGCTGATCTATCCCTCCCTCCTTACCCCATTCTCCTGCCTTCTCCCCATAACCTTTAACACCTGTGCTAATCAAAAATCTATCTATCTATCTCTGCCTTAAAAATATCCACTGCCTTGTTCTGTGGCAAAGAATTCCACAGATTCACTACGCTCTGACTAAAGAAATATCTCCTCATCTCCTTCCTAAAAGAATGTCCTTTAATTCTGAGGTTATGACCCTTCTAGACTCTCCCATTAATAGAAACACCCTCTCCACATCCACTCTATCCAAGACTTTCACTATTCTGTATGTTTCAACTAGATCCCCCCTCATTATTGTGCAGAAGTCTGGGGTAATAACTATAAAAATTCGATACACTCATTAACCATGATGCAAAAAAGAGCAATTCGTATTATCCATAATGCTAAGTATCTGGGTCATACGAATCCATTATTTTTAGAGTCAAAATTATTAAAATTAGAAGATTTGGTTACATTCAAAACAGCTCAGATAATGTTTAGGGCCAAAAATAAAAATTTACCTGGAAACATTCAAAAATTATTTAACGAGCGTGTTAAATTTAAGAGGAATATTTAACTTTAAGAAACAAAGAGTCCGTACGACTAGAAAAACCTTTTGTATTTCGGTTTGTGGAGTAGGAGTGTGGAATAAATTGAACGGGGAATTAAAGCAATGCACAAACATGAATAATTTTAAAATGATATATAAAAAAATAATTTTCAAGGGGTACAGGGATGGAGGGGATGGTTGACAAGTGGGAGTTAATGTTTATCTATTGCTTTACTATTGTTTACTTATGTTTGGGTACTTCAGATATGAAGTTTGTATGTGCATAATAGTTGTATGTATATATATGTCTGTAGGTATTATGGGAAATTGCCTAGGGTAGTATTATTATTATTAATTAATTGATTTTTAAACATGGTAGAAGTGTTGGGGAAAAGGGGTGAGATTTAATAAGTTATTCTTCTTCTCACTCCTTTTCGAGCTTGTACAGACACATTGGAACTTTGCTTTTGTTCTTTTCATTGCTTTGTAAATATTGATTGTAATGTCCAATTGTTTGATAATTTCGATTTTGTTACTATTAATGTCTTTAATGTCTTTACTTGTTCGGAATAAATAAATAAATAAAAAATAAAATAAATTCTTCTAAACTCCAGTGAGCACAGGCCCAGTGCTAACAAACGCTCATCATATGTTAACCTACTCATTCCTGGGATACTGCATTTATCTCAGGGAGGTTCATTTATCACTGATGTGCATTCTCCACATCACGCTGCGTGGTTTGTTTGGATCCTGTCCTTTAAAGCTGGCAAAATTCAGGGAGACTTGTCATTTAAGTCTTCAATGAGTTCCTCATTTTGGACAATGTTTTTGAAATAGCCTTTATTCCATTTGTTATCACTGGTACATTTGACAAGACAATGGCAACGTGACCGGAAAGAGTTCCTTGAAAGAACTCAAAGGATGACATTGATAGCTGGAGACAGGAAGTATTGGAGTAGATGTAGAGAACATGGAAGGGTGACGTTTCAACGGAAGACTGAAGATAAGGGTCCCGACCTGAAGAGTGATCTACCCATGTTCTCCAGAAATGCTGTATAACCTGCTGAGTTATTCCAGCACATTGCGTATCTGCAGTTCCTTGTTTCTGCAAGAGTTCCTTAAAACCGTGTGGTAAGCTGGTGAAATCAGAGTATTATTGAAGGATATGCTGGTGCAAATGGACAGGCTCAGATTACGAACAATTTGCACAAACTCTCTGCGCTGCAGGTCGATTTAATTTTGTGCAACGATAAAGCGTTAATTAATAATCTTGCTGTTCTAGGGCTTTAAAGGAAAAATAATCAGAACATGATAAAATTACATAATGAGATATGGCAGTGGAGAAAGAGTGAGTAAAAAACAACAAAAAACAACAGGCAGCCAACCATGTCATGTCTGGGTGCCCGCTCTACCACCCACCAAATGGAGCTCAGGACCTGGCAGACATTGACGCAGGGACAACAACCTGGCTGCTCAACGCCCGGTTTGAAATCTAACTATTCCTTTGGTTTATGTTTCATTCGCAAGAAGAAGAACAAATGTATATCCCATTTAAAGCACCAACCCCAATAAGTAAGAAGAACGATCCAACTATGAATTACAAAAACAAAATATATAAAATGTTGGAAAAGCGAGGAGAAACCGTTTGGATTGGAAAAACACAACTTAGCAACGAAGAACTAAAAACACTGACACTTAAAGACAGGGAGAGTGGAATACAAGTGGTCCAAGATGACAGCAAGTGTTAGTCTAACTGCAAAAGTGAATGTTTTGCAGAAGCTAATGTGGATTGCTTAAATGCTGAGTTGAGAAATTATACTGGGGAACAGCATAGAAACTAAACAGAGATATTGTCCATGGCTTCGCGAATCTTACCTGGAAATAGTAATTAACAGATCTAGTGAAAAAGGAGGTCAAAGAAAGTAAAAGTACTTGAAAAAAATAAATGGGACTATTAATTGATAAATTAAAATCAAAAGATTTTAGAACTGAATACACATATCGGAAGGTGGCAAATATAACTACCTGAAAACAGAGGGAGAAAAACTGGGCTGAGTTAGTAGATGGTAAAATTAGACAAAATAGGAAAGATATATTAACAGAGCACTTCGAATGAACATGAATAAGAGGGAAATCACATCCAATATTTTCTAAAGAATTTTTGAGGTTGGAACCAGCAGAATAGATTAGGAATCAAGGCATGTGGTACATTTGGAATTTGAGAGCCTTTGATAAAGATAACACAAAAACAAAATTTAAATAAATTAGAAAACATGGGATTGCAGAGGCAGAGTGTCACACAGGGTTGAAATAGGGCCTTCAGCCCAAGACCAAATAGACCAGAAGCAACTATTTTATAGTTCTTAGTGAGAAGTATGAGTACACCAGTCAGTAAAATCCACGAATATTGATAAGAGTACCCAAGTATCATTTGCTTGCAAGAATAATTTTATTCGTAATGGGAACATGTTGGTAATCTAAATGGAAGAAAACTTTTGGCAAGAACTGAAGAAATGGACTTTACAAAAATAAAAATGAAAAAGGGATTATTTTCTGTAAATAATGTCATATTTTCAATTAATCTTTAGAATAAAACCTACCTTCTGTGGTTGCCTGAAGGAACTAGCGTTCATGTTGTCTGATAACTTAACTGAAAAATACTAATAATTTCAATTAAGGAAAAAATAGACAGCATTTTTTTCCAATAATTTTAGGCAAATAAGTTTATAATCACACCATTGAGACATAATTTTAGTTTTTAATTTAGAGATGTAGTGTAGCAAAAAGCCCTTAGGTCCACCGAGCCCACGCTGAATCATCCGTTTGCACTATCTCTACATTATTCCAATATTACACTATTTCTATCTTTTTCAATTCCCAACACATATGGGGCAATTTTGCAGAGGTCAATTAACACACAAACCCACATGGTTTTTGGATGGGAGGAAACCAGAGCACCCAGAGTAAATCCATGTGGTCACAGGGAGAATGTGCACCCGAGGTCAGGATCGAACCCCAGTCCATGGCACTGTGAGACAGCAGCTCTACCAGCTGCCCCACTGTGCCACACCAATTTTAAGATCAATGAAGACATAAATGTGAACACATTTTTTTTAGCGATTATACCCAATCCTAGTTAGTGGGTTACCAAGTATTTTGTTCTCATACAACCAACGCACCTGACAGCAGCACAAGATGTCAAAGAAACACTCGCTGATACGATGCCTTCATATGTAGCTCAAGAATCATCTACTAATTTAGGTACTTCCCAACACTAACTCACAAAAGGATACAAAACTTCGAAGCTGTCCAAATATTTCATCAACTTTTCCAATTTGTTCTTTGTTTTCCAAGTAAACGGGTGCGTTAAAATAAGGGACTTTATTTTCTTCCGAGGTGCATTTGCAAACAATGTCATCTTCGCATGGATGCAAGAAATCTCCCAATTCTAACACAAATATAACAAAGAGTTAAAGAACCATAACATTTAAATGTTCATAAGAATACATTAAAATTATAAATGAATAGCTTTAAATTAAAAAAAAATTAAAGCTGCACATCAAAAAAAAAAAAATCATTAAATATATGTGGAAACACTCTCCTTCCATCTTTTCGATGAATTTTTGATTTGAATCCAAATTCATGGGATGAAGGTCTGCTGGATCATTGCGCCATCAAGTACTCCTAACTCCATCAGTTATTCAAAAGCTCATTTAAAAGGATATTTAAACAATGTAAATCCAAATTAAATTTAACACTTCAGAAGTACATTGGGTATTCACGCGATTAAAAGGCTTGGAGTCAAATTATATACAACACGATATAACTTTATTTATCTCAGGAGGGAAATTAATTTGCCAAGTCCTAAAAAAACAAAAAATACATGAGACATGAAACACTGCATTAACATGAGAGGATGAATACAAAAATATTTTCATGACACCCGTGTTTGGACTAACAAGATTTGTGCAGCATTTATCATTTTACACATGTTACTTTGTGTCTTTGCTATTATTACAGAAATCCATGAATAAAATAAACCCGAATCCTCATGGAATCAAAATCAGAACATAAAACCAGTTTATCAGAGAGGAAGCATAACATCCAAGCATTCTATTTCTCCCTGATGTGCAGCATTTATATCACATTTGCAGAAAAGATCAAACAGTAGTGAAGATCTTCAGCTAATCAGCCTTCTTCCCTGGAAATATTTTCATTAAAATATGGACCAATTAAACAGCTGCTCAGGCATTTGAAATATTTATCTGGATTACAATAACCTCTTGATTTAGGACAATGCAACTTTTGCCAAGTATGTTGTTCATAAGGTCATAAGTGATAGGAGCAGAATTAGGCCATACGGCCCATCAAGTTTACTCCGCCATTCAATCATGGCTGATCTATCTCTCCCGCCGAACCCCATTCTCCTGCATCCTCCCCATAACCTCTGACACCCATACTAATCAATGTTCTTGTCATTGTGCCATTGTCATTCTTGTCATTGTCACCAATCAATGTCCATACGTTCATGTTCATACATACCGACTACCCTTTCAGGAGGCCCCTGATCATATCCTCTATTGAAGCCTCCTCGACCTCCGCCGCGGAATCCGCCTCTTCCTCCGCTAAAGCCGCCTCCTCTTCCCCCACCGTAGCCGCCGCTGCCGCCTCTTCCCCCTCCGTAGCTGCCGCCACCTCCTCTTCCACCTCTGTAGCCACCTCCGCCGCCCCTACCTCCACGATAAGACATTTCAATTCAAAATTCTGAAAAAGATTACATTTAGTCAGTAAAGGTACATTAGTTATCTTCCCTGACACAGTAATAAAGTATGCAACCTGGATTTGTTACACATCATCATTGAAATATAGTAAGAAAGATTGCACGTTATCAATAGATTTAGTTTGCTGATCATTGGATTTATTTGTTGATCAAGTAAACATAGAAAATAGGTGCAGGAGGAGGCCATTTGGCCCTTCAAGCCAGCATCACCATTCATTGTGATCATGGCTGATCAACCACAATCAGTAACCCGTGCCTGCCTTCTCCCCATAACCCTCGATTTATTTTACATTCTTTTAAATTCATCCAGTGAATTGGCCACTGCCTTCTGTGGCAGAGAATTCCACAAATTCACAACACTCTGGGTGAAAAAGTTTTTTCTCATCTCAGTTTTAAATGGCCTCCCCTTTATTCTTAGACTGTGGCCCCTGCGGTGGCTTCAACATCGGGAGCCTCGATCGCCTCGACACAGCAATTTGACCGTGGGGCGGTGGAAAAATCCCGTGGCCGATTTTGCGCCACTCCGGGCGATGAAAGGCCCTGTGAACCAAAGATCATAGAGCGGAGCTTTGCCGATTCAAGCTCCGCCTATGACCTTTCCTCCTCCAATCACCATGCTCTATCCTCAGTCCCACCCCCCTACTTTAGCCTCTGACCGACACCTCCCTCCTCCAATCATCGCACTGAATCATCATGGTCTCCCCCCCCCTCCATTGCCTGCTGACCGATGTCTCTCGTCCAATCGGCGCCCTCGATCATCAGTCCCAAACCCACTGTCTCGCGGAAAGCGGAGATTTTTAATAGATTTTTTTTCCACCGAATTTTAAAATCCGGAATACAAAACATGGGGGGGGGGGGGGGGGGGGGGGAGGGGGGAGTTGTCCCCCCCTCTCAAAACCTGGGGAGGACGAGGACGTGCAGTATCAAATGGCAACTTATTTAGGATCACAGCCAGATTTCTTGAAGCATGGTTGAAATGGTTCTGAAAAATGGATGCAGCCAACTCATTTCACTTTCACCTAAAGACATCAAATGTGACGAGTCTATGAATCTGCAGCAAAGACTGAAAAGTTGTCCTCAACCACTTTCCCACTGCCCTCTTGAATCAAACTTTTAGTCAAGCACCAAAAACATAAGGTGTACAAGGACATAGGAGGAGTAGACCTGATCTCTGAAGCTTGCTCCACCATGCTGTAGAATACTAGCGAATTGCCTCAAGGCTTTTTTTTTCAATTTTCTCCTCTGTCGCTCATAGCTCTCAACTGTCTAATACATTTAGAAAATTATAAAGGCCTACAATGCATGCGCAAATGATGTTTCAGTAATGAGAGAGTCTAAAACCATAGTGCACAGCCTCAAAATAAAAGGATGAACCTTCAGAATGGAGATGAGGGGAAATTAATTTAGCCAGATGGTGGCGAATCTGTGGAATTCATTGCCACAGACAGCTGTGAAGGCCAAGACATTAGGCATTTTCAAAATGGAGATTGTTAGGTTCGTGATTAGTTTTGTTTATTATTGTCACGTGTACCTAGCGACACTGAAAAGCTTTTTGCTGCATGCTATCCAGTCAGCTGAAAGACTATACATGATTACAATCAAGCCATCCAGTGTAGATACAGAATAAAGGGTATAACATCGATACAGAATATAAGGGTATATGCAAATTAAAGTCCAGTAAAGACTGATTAAAGATAGTTTGAGGTCTCCAGTGAGGTATATGGGTGGTCAGGACCACTTTCTAGTTGGTGTGGGCATGTGTGCAGCTGGAATTGGGAGCACATGTTGAGAATATAGGCAGGTTTTGCATCCAAAGCCAGGGACTGGAAGATGACTCTTGCGCACTGCTAGAGTGCTTGAATGTTTCACCATTTTGACAAGATGAAACTCCCCAGGGCTCAATTAATAAATTATATTACCATGTGCAATGTGAAATAACATGGAAATAAAAGTGCCAGGGGAACAAGTGCATCATCTAAAAGGCTGGAAAATGCGGACTCTCTAAACTGTATGCTTTCCACTTACATTCAATTTTCCAAAGTGCAACATCTCACACTTGTTCAGATTAAACTCCATTTGCCACTTCACCACCCATTTCTGTAGCTTTGATCCCAGGTATACTTTGACAGCTCACTATCTGCAACTCCATCACTTTTGGTGCCGTCTGTGAACTTACTAACCGACCCATCTACATTTACATCCGAAACGTAATGTGCAGGAGGTACTCAGCAGGTCAGGCAACATATGTGGAGGGGATGGACTGGCAATGTCATGGATCAGGACCTTTCTTCAGACCGATGAGTCCAATCAGTCTGAAGAAGAACTTATTCACAGTCACCTATCCGTTCTGTAGAGATGTTGCCTGACTGACTAAGTTAGTCTACCACTTTTATGTATTTTTCAGTCTGAAGGGGTCCGACCCAAATCTTCTTTATCAGTGGGACCAATTCAGTTTACACTGAGAAACAAAAGATTGATTTTGTGGCGACCATGAGTAGCCAATTCATCCAACTTACTCATCACCTCCCCACCACATGGAGGCCAAGGGTGAACACCCCACGACCTGAAGATATGCACAAAAAGCCAGAGTAACTCAGAAGGTCAGTCAGTATCTCTGGAGAAAATGAATCGTTGATGTTTTGGGTCAAGACCCTTCTTCAAACCCAAAACGTCACACATTCCTTCGCTCCAGAGATGCTGCCTGGCCCGCTGAGTTACTCCAGCATTTTGTGTCTATTCTTGGTTTAAACCAGCATCTGCAGTTCCTTCCTACACACCAAATACCCCACCTATCCCGGCAAAGGTTCACTTGCACCTCCTCAAACCTCATCTACTGTATCCGCTGTTCCAGGTGTGGACTCCTATATATCGGCAAAACCAAGCGCAGGCTCGGCGATCGTTTCGCTGAACTCCTCCGCACAGTCCACCTAAACCTACCTGATCTCCCGTTTGCTAAACACTTTAACCCCCGCTCCCATTCTGACCTTTCTGTCCTGGGCCTCCTCCACTGTCAGAGTGAGACCCAGCGCAAATTGGAGGAACAGCACCTCATATTTTACTTGGGTAGCTTACACCTCAGCAGTATGAACATTGATTTCTCTAACTTCAATTAACCCTTGCTTTCCCTCTCTCTCGGTCTCTGACCAATCTGACTGTCCCCTTGATTACATTTCATCTCTGTTTGCTTTGTTGTCAACTTCTCCTAGCTAACAATAATCTATTCTACATTTTCCTTGATCACCATCTGTTTTGATGTCTCGTTTTCACACACTTTACCCATCCTTATCTGTGTCTCCCTCTCCCCTGACTCTCAGTCAGGAGAAGGGTCTCGACCCAAAACATCACACATTCCTTCTCTCCAGGGATGCTGCCTGTCCCGCTGAGTTACTCCAGCATTTTGTGTCTATCCACTCTGTCTGTGCCTTTCACTATTCTGTAAGATTCAATGAGGTCCCCTCCTCAACTCCAGCGAGTAGAGGCCCAGTGCTGTCAAGCGCTCATCATATGCTAACCCACTCATTCTTGGGATCATTCTTGTAAAGCTCCTCTGGACCCTATCCAGAGCCAGCACATCCTTCCTCAGATATGGTGCCCAAATTTGCTCACTGTACTCCAAATACGGCCTGACGAGTGCCTTATCTCAGCATTACATCTGTTCTTTTTGTATTCCAGTCCACTTGATATAAATGCCAGCATTGAATTTACCTAGCTTTCCACCCAGAGAGCTGTGAGTCTGTGGAATTCTCTGCCACAGCAGGCAGTGCAGACCAATTCACTGGATGTATTCAAGAGAGAGTTGGATAACAGAATCAAGAGATATGGGGAGAAAGCAGGAACGGGGTTACTGATTTGGGATGATCAGTTTCAGATTCAACTTTAATTGTCATTGTCAGTGTACAGTACAGAGACAACGAAATGCAGTTAGCATCTCCCTGGAAGAGTGACATAGAATATGATTTCAATAAATAAATCTATTTACATGCATACAGTCATAGTGTTTTTCCTGTGGAGGAGTCGGGGGGGGGGGGTGATTGGCAGTCACCGAGGTACATTGTTGAGTAGTGTGACAGCCGCAGGGAAGAAGCTGTTCCTGGACCTGCTGGTCCGGCAATGGAGAAACCTGTAGCGCCTCCCGGATGGTAGGAGGGTAAACAGTCCATGGTTGGGGTGAGAGCAGTCCATGGCGATGCTGAGCGCCCTTCGCAGACAACGCTTGCTTTGGACAGACTCCATGGAGGGGAGCGAGGAACCGGTGATGCGTTGGGCGATTTTCACCACCCTCTGCAGTGCTTGCACATAGCCATGAATGGCCTACTCATCAGCCACGCACATAGCCATGAATGGCCTACTCATCAGCCATGCACATAGCCATGAATGGCCTACTCCTGCAGCTAATTGTCTATGTTACTTTGTTACTACTGCCACTTCCTTGTCCTGGGCCTGGAACGTTGCCCGGAGCACGAGTAGTGCCCGCAGACCCCGGGCTGCAGCCACACACACACACACACAATCCCATCCCGGGGGGTGGAAACAACATGCTGGAGCCGGGGATTAGACACAACATGCTGGAGCCTCACGCACACACACACAATCCTATCCCGGGGGATGGACACAACATGCTGCTGCCGCCGCACACACACAATCCTATCCCGGGGATTAGACACAACATGCTCGAGTAACTCAGCAGGACAGGCATCGTCTCTGGAGAGAAGGGAAAGGGTGACGTTTCGGGTCGAGACCCTTTTTCAGACTGGCCTTGAAACTTTCCCCTGGAGCACGTGGAACGCCGCCGCGGTCGCTGCAACCAGAATTTTAAAAAGCAAAAGGGGAGGGAAACTCTACTTACTCTTCAGCTGGCCAGATATTTTCGATACATCGGTTTAGTTTGCAATATTAAGATGCAATTTCAAGTCTCCCAATATTTCCCCCCGGCTTTTTTTTTTCACCCCCACTCACCGTTGAGAATATTTTTTTTACGACGGGACACGACCTGCCGTATCACGAACTTTCACGTGGTGCAGCTTCAGCGTTGGCCGCTGCAGATGCAGATCTTTGGATGCAGCTAGTGGTCTGCACCCTCTAGCGGCAGGCTCGGCAATCCTCGACCGCCCCCTTCACAATCCCAGCTCACTTGCTCCACTTCACTTCTCTACCTGGCTGTTCAGCCGTCAACTCGCAGGCTGGTGTTGTGGCGAATGCTTTAATGCTGCTCGTGCTCCGGGCAAATTCTGCTCTTCGCAGCGCTGCAGCCCGAGGATAGACACACAAAGCTGCAGTAACTCAGCGGGACAGACAGCACCTCTGGAGAGAAGGAATTTATGTGACGTTTCGGGTCGAGACCCTTCTTCAGACTGGGATTCAGGGGAAAGGGTGAAAACGAGACATGAAAGGGGATGAGGCTCGAAGGAAAACTGTGGAATAGAACATTGCTAGCTAGGTGAAGGTGACAACAAAGCAGAACAGATAAAATGTAATCAAGGGGACAGTCAGACTGGATGGAGAACTAGGAAGGGGAGGGATTGATAGAGAGGGCAAGGAAGAAGTCAATGTTCATACCGCTGGGGTGTAAGCTGCCAAAGGAAATATGAAGTGCTGTTCCTCCAATTTACACTGACAATTGAGGAGGCCCAGGACAGAAAGGTCAGTTAGGGAATGGGGGGGAGAGTTAAAGCGTTTAGCAAACGGGAGATCATGTAAGTTTAGGCAGGCTGAGCGGAGGAGTTCAGTGAAACGATCGCCGAGCCTGCACTTGGTCTCTCCGATATATAGGAGTTGACATCTGGAACAGCGGATACAGTAGATGAGGTTGAAGGAGGTGCAAGTGAACCTCCTTGGATGGAGTGGAGGGAGGAGGTATAGGGACTGGTGTTGCATCTCCTGTGTTTGCAAGGGAAAGTACTGGGGAGGGGGTGGGGGGTGGGGGGGGTTAACCAGGGAGTTGGGGAGGGAACGGTCTCTGCAGAAAGTGAAAAGGGATAGGATATGGGCCAAATGCAGGCAAGTGGGACTAGTGTAGATGAGAATGTTGGTAAGCGTGGGCAAGTTGGGCCAAATGGGCTGTTTTACCGCTGTCTGACTCTCCAACTGATTCCAGCCCCACATTTTCCCATATTGCCAGTCCTAGGCTCCAACCATGCACCTAATCTGACCAAGTTCAATGCACTAGCAAAATGTTGGATCGCTGAGCAACAGGGATACATACGTCCCAGAGCTGATGTAAACCTCGTCCATGGGGCAGCAGTGATCTCTGTTCTATATGCTTCTGAAACCTGGACTACCTACAGGAGGCAAGTCAAGGCATTGGCAAAATACCACAAATGCTGCCTTTGCTTAAAAACTCCAACTTCACTGTTAGGATAAGTAAACCAAAGCTATTTTTACTGCATTAAGGCCCCCGTTACTTTTGGTCAGCTACATTATGCAGGCCATGTGCTTTGTGTGCCTTGCATTGGATTCCCAAAACAGATGCTCTATTCCGTTCTCTATCATTGGAGGAGATTACTAGGCATTTCTTGAAAAGGGTTTTATGACGTGCTGGAAGCTTTCTTCAAACTACTACTTCTACTCTGGGAGCTTCAGACCCATGATCACCCATAGTGGATGAAGAGCCTTTGATGTGGTACTGGGAAGTGCACGGCTATGCATGAGGACTGCATGACACCCTGTGTTCTCCACTTCTTGCCACATTTGTGGAACAGACTGTGGCTTTCCCCAATGACCACCTCAGAATCCACAAAGCCAGAATTAGGCTGCGGGCCGAGGAGCTTTATTCCAGTGTTTCGTGACCCAAGTCACCGAACTACATGAAATTTTCACATATTGTGTAAAAAAATTATATAAATCACCCCTGAAATTCGTCATGAACAAAACGTGCACATTTTTATTAAATTAGAGAAAAACCTGAAAAATGTCTGGTATTTTTAGTCCAATCAAAGCACGTTTAACATTGAGTTGTCTGCCAGTTGGCCAATCACGCACTTTGTTTCAGGCTAGCACACAACATGGCTGAGATTGCCTCTACTGATGCCTGTTTTACTGGAGATTCCGATGAAGGTTCTTTGTTGTTCTGTGGAATACATGTCGTGGAAACTTGCAGCAGGGTAATTGAATTTAGTGAGAAAAGCATTAAGAAGTCTGAAGAATGTGCAGCTAAATGGATAGAAGTGGAAGAAAGCCTTGAAAGCAAAGTCCCTGCTGAGGTGCTGCAACACAAAGTTGTGAATCAACTTAAACTGAAAGGTAAGATCTAAAGTTAATTTATGAAAATTAATCTGTATGGACTTTAATTAATTTAATTGCACCCTTTATAATGTGAAAAAATGAGATTTGGAGGCTGTACATTCATTCATTCACTCATTCATTCACTCACTCACTCACTCATTCACTCATTCATTCACTTATTTACTCATTCATTCATTCACTCACTCACTCATTCATTCATTCATTCACTCATTCATTCACTCACTCATTACTCCTGGAGTATTGCGTACAGTTTTGGTCTCCAAATCTGAGGAAGGACATTATTGCCATGGAGGGAGTGCAGAGAAGGTTCACCAGACTGATTGCTGGGATGTCAGGACTGTCTTATGAAGAAAGACTGGATAGACTTGGTTTATACTCTCTAGAATTTAGGAGATTGAGAGGGGATCTTATATAAACTTATAAAATTCTTAAGGGGTTGGACAGGCTAGATGCAGGAAGATTGCTCCCGATGTTGGGGAAGTCCAGGACAAGGGATCACAGCTTAAGGATAAGGGGGAAATCCTTTAAAACCGAGATGAGAAGAACTGTTTTCACACAGAGAGTGGTGAATCTCTGGAACTCTCTGCCACAGAGGGTAGTCGAGGCCAGTTCATTGGCTATATTTAAGAGGGAGTTAGATGTGGCCCTTGTGGCTAAGGGGATCAGAGGGTATGGAGAGAAGGCAGGTACGGGATACTGAGTTGGATGATCAGCCATGATCATATTGAATGGTGGTGCAGGCTCGAAGGGCCAAATGGCCTACTCCTGCACCTAATTTCTATGTTTCTATTCATGAAGTTGAGGGCCTAAACTATGTGTATCCATAACATAGTCAATTAAACATTGTCACTAATGTCAGCTTGTTGTAGAGTAATAAGTCTTTAACAGCTAATCTCGGAGCTGCCTGCGATAACTTACCAGGAAAAAGTGCTCTGACCGCGGGGCCTAGGTACTTATATAGGGAAGCCGCGGTCTCAATTAAGAAGCGGCCGATTAGCGAACGCGGAGCTGCGGATCATCTCCGCAGGCGGGGGGGGGAGGGGGGGGCTGTACATAGTGCCGTCCACGGGAGATAAACGGAGGGATATTGATCGCACTTTATAGGTTTCCATTGGAGTGAGAAAATGTCAGAAATAGTTGATGTTTCTGCAGAAATGAATTGGTGTATGTGAACTTGAACTAATTTTTCTATGGTAGCAACCTATTGTTATTCTCATTAACATTAAGAAGAGGTTGAAATTTTATGAATTGAAGTTCATGCAGACTTAATGACTATGAGATTTTTTTTTCTGTGGCCTCTGCCTGACCCTCCACTTGAAATAACATCAATTGTAGTAAATTACAGTGTAAGTCTCATTGACATTAAATAGAGGTTGACATTTTATGAATTGAAGTCCATGCAGACCTAGGTACTATGAGATGTTTCTTTCTCTAGCTATTCTGCAGCCTCTGCTCCTCCACATGAACTTGAAGTAACTTATCTATGGCAGTAAATTACAGTGTAAGTCTCATTGACATTAAGAAGAGATTGACATTTTATGAATTGAAGTCCATGCAGACATAAGTAATATGAGATTTTTTTTCTGCAGCTTCTGCCCCTCCACTCTTCAGAGCCTGTCCACACAAAAGTGTTTTGTGTGGACATGCACTGTGCTTTAATGAACACTAATTTGATAATTTGCAGACTTGCCATCCCATCTACCTGGACATGCATACATGTTTAATTTCCTCATTGATATGTCGATATTGTCTTACATAATATAAAACATGAAAAGATGTAAAATACACCCTGACACATATTATCTTCTATTATTAGGAGGCAGCAGTGTATCCCGGGTAATCATGCAGAGTACTATCGTCACTTCTGCAACATAACAACAGATTTATGTAAGTGTGTTGACTGCAGAAACTCTATTACTGCAAAAGACTTTGAATCTGATGAAGAATATTCAGATGAAGATCAGATGTAATGTAAACAAAATAAATTGTGGGGAAAAAATGATTATATAAAGTTTTATTTTAATGTCGATCGTTTCACTGTTTATTTGGTCAAATTATTTAAACAATGAGTGAATTACTTATGATAATGGCGTGCTGGTGAATGACTGCGACAATCCACCCACCGATCCACACATACGTACATACATACATACATACGCACATCCACACACACACCCATCCATACGCACACTTCCATGCATGCAAACACACACATACATGCACACATAAATCCGCACACACACACATCCACACATCCATTCACACGCAGACATACATGTACACATCCACACATACATGCACACATACATCCATCCACACCTACATACACACTTACATCCACAGATACACGTTTGAAAGGTATAGACAGACACACACACAAGCTAGAGATAAACAATTAGGGTTCATTTAGGTTAAAGGTAATAGCCCTCATTTGCAAATGCACCATCGGGGAGGTCTCTAACATAAATATGAGCTCATTGTAGCTTAAAATGAATATTCATCGAGTAAACATCTTGGCCAGAATGTGACATTTACATCAGAAATAAGACAGGTCTCTTACAGGTCTGGCATTGCCCCAGTCCCACTATGGCCATTACCCCCACTCTCCCCACTATGGCAGTCAGCGGGGTTCAGTAAATGGGGAAACCTAGAGGATCTGTCCTGACCCTTTAATTAGGGAGGTTCATGAGCCCTTAAAACCTGGGACATCTGCTGCGGTCTCATTAAATTTCCTATTAAAGTGACTGGAACATGCCTGCCTGGCACTGCCCGTCCCACTATGGCCGTTACCCCCACTCTGTACACTGGCAGTCAGTGGGGTTCAGTAAAGGGAGGAACCCCCAAGAACTGCCCTAACCCATTAATTAGGCTGGTTCAGGAGCAAGACCTCTGCGACAGTGTCATTAAAAAAACGCACTCACAATTATATTCATCATATTATTTTTATATAATACTAGACCAAGTGCAGACCCGGCGTTTGCGGGGGGGGGGGGGGGGGGCTGCGGCATCAAACTCACATTAACCACCCCCCCAAATACACAGGTGGGGGGTGGTGGGGGGGGGTGAGCAGAGGGGAGAGGAGGAGGAGGAGGAGGAGGAAATGGGACAGATTTGGGAGGGAAAGGAGAGCGGGGTAGGGGGTGAGAGAGGGGGATGGGGAGAGAGATGTGGGGGAGGGGGGGATGGGGAGGGAGGGGAGGATGGAGGGAGGGGGAGAGGGGTGGGGGGAGAGAGGGGAAAGAGTGGGGAGGGATAGTGGAGGGGGAAGGGGGAGAGAAGTGGAAGAGTGGGGAGGGAGGGGTAGGGGGAGTGGTGGAAGAGGGACAGAGGAGGCGGGGGAAGAGGGAAGGGGGTGGGGTAGAGAGTGAAGGGGGGTGGGGGAGTGGGATGGGTGGGAGGGGGTGAGGGGTGAGGAGAGGGAAACATAGAAACATAAGATTCTATAAGATCCCCCCTCAATCTTGTAAATTCTAGCGAGTACAAACCGAGTCTATCCAGTCTTTCTTCATATGAAAGTCCTGACATCCCAGGAATCAGTCTGGTTAACCTTCTCTGTACTCCCTCTATGGCAAGAATGTCTTTGGGCATTGGGCATTGTGACATCACACGATGGAACGTTCACCAGGGGCTGGGGCTGGGGCTGGTGCAAAGGCATATGTAAATGGATCCATTCCAATTGGACATCTGCGAGCATTGGGCATTGTGATATCACACGATGGAACGAATCAAAAGGCAGAAAGGCAGCCGGACGGACGGCGGACGGACGGACGGCGGACGCCACAGACTTTTAATATATAACTAGACCAAGTGCAGACCCGTTGGGTCTGGTCCCCCAATGGTGTGATCCCCCAACCCAATATTCGTCCAATGGAACTGAAGCCGTTCCCAAATGTAAGATTCCAGCACTCCCCTGCCTCCCTCAGCAGTGGATTAAAAAAAAAATCAAATTGCACCTCCCCTGCCTGCTGCAGCAGTGAAAGGTTCAGAGTGTTCCTGTCTTGCAAGTTTGTTTCGAAGTGTGTTGGAAGCTGTTTCGAAGTGTGTTGGAAGCTGATAGGAAGGAGCAGCCGTCAACAAATCAAAAGGCAGAAAGTCAACGAATCAAATCAAAAGGCAGAAAGTCAACGAATCAAAAGGCAGACAGGCAGCCGGACGGCAGCCGGTCGGATGGCACGAGAGTTTTAATAGTAGATAGATAGATAGATAGATAGATAGATAGATAGATAGATAGATAGACAGACAGACAGACAGACAGACAGACAGACAGACAGACAGACAGACAGACAGATAGATAGATAGATAATTTTACTTAATTATATATGATTACATTCATATTTACAAGTTAGATATATATATATTGGTATAATAATAATAATCCTTGAGACTCTTGAAAGGCGCCCATAAATAAATGTATTATAGTTTAAATGGACTGCAACACGGAAATAGGCTGCCCATGGTGTGATATGGGCATTGGCCACTAGATGGCGCTTATTTTCCCAATCTCATTTTCTAATTAGGTTAATTAATTAATGTGCAACGTTTGGCAATGATGAGTTATGACATCCTTCTCAATTATATTTAATCTAAATCTGTGGAAAGTTTATTGTAGTTTGGTGACTTGGATCATGAAAACTGATTTCTAGACACATTTTTGATGCTCGGCCCACAGCCTAAATGGATTGAGTCATCCTTGAACCCAAAGGATTGCCTAAAAGAGAGAAGAAATATGAGAGTGTTTTTGCACTGTTTGTGCTAGGATTTCACATGCTTCAGATATGAGGTTCTCACTGCCTTCCTGAATGCTGCCTCCCTGCTTTGAGCAGTTTTGCCCAGGAAGTCCAAAGTAATAGGGTGGTTTCAAATTTTCAAAAATACTTTAAAATGATTCCTCCATCACCTTGGAATTTTATTGTTAAGATGGGTCTCAGGACAGGTGATTGAGTGGCAGGAACAGGGTACTGATTGGGGATGCTTTTCACATTGGGGCTGTTGATTTGGGAGAAGACCCTGAATTTTGATAGTCTACCCTGCCAATGTATTTGAAGCATTTTTCAGAGATGACGTTTTTGCCTGCAGAGGTGCCTGCTGTAGAATGGCCCTGTCTCTGAAGCATACAGAAGGTAGAGAGATTCATGAGTGTAGTGCAGTGTCTGAGATCTGAACACCCCATTGCTCTGTCAGCTGCGGTCCATGAGGATGGCTTGGAGGCTGTCATGATGTTTGCCTGAGAGATGGCGCCCAAGACATGAAAAAAGATCCACATTTTCCACACTCTTACAATAGATCTTAATAATTGGGGGAACAGGGTTGTGTGCCAGGGGAACCTTTGTCTGTCTTGTTTATATTTTCATATTTCATAGTGATGCACAAGGAAGCCATTTGGCCCATCAGGTCTATGACATCTCTCAGAGCAGTTTTTTTAATTGAATTGAATTGAATTGAATTGAATGCCTTTATTGTCATTCAGACCTTACGGTCTGAACGAAATGTCGTGCCTGCAGTCATACATACATCATACAATAATAACAACAATAAACACAAATTAACACCACCACAGTGAGTCCTCCAAGCACCTCACTGTGGTGGAGGCAAAAATCTTAGGGCTGCAGTCTCTTCCTTCCTCTTCTCCCTCTGCGCTGAGGCGATTCCCCACCGGGCGATGGTACAAACAGTCCCGCGGCTCACCGAACCCCGCAACGGGCCGGCTCAAACACCGCGGCCCGGGGTGGTCGAAGCTGCCGCCCTCCAGTCCAGCATACGCAGCCGCTGGCCCGCGGCTCAACCCCGGACCCAGGTCGCCGCCGCCAGAACGCCGTCCCAGCCACCGGAGCACCGTTCCAGCCCCGAGCCGGATCGCCCTCACGTGAGTGCCGTTCCTCCCTTGGGCTGGGCCACTCCGACGGGAGTGCCGTTCTCCCTCGGGCTGGGCCACTCCGACGGGAGTGCCGTTCTCCCTCGGGCTGGGCCACTCCGACGGGAGTGCCGTTCCTCCCTCGGGCTGGGCCACTCCGACGGGAGTGCCGTTCTCCCTCGGGCTGGGCCACTCCGACGGGAGTGCCACAGCCCCTCACGGGAGAGTCTTGGCCCCTCGCCAGGCCGTCCTCACGGGAACGCAGTTCCAGCCCCGAGCTGGGCCGCCCTCACGGGAGCAAGCCCAGGGCAAGTCCTGACAGGCTGCCTCCGGAGTTCCGAGGTCGCCAGCTCCGCCATTAGGCCTCAGCGCAGACGGAGGCAGAGAGGGGGGATACGACGAAAAAGTTGTATTCCCCCCAAGGGAGAGACAGAAAACCCCGTTTCAACCCCCCACCCCACCCCCGCCCCACATAAACACAACCTAAAAACCAAAAACACAACTAGACAAAACGAAAAAAAACAACACAAAAAAGTAAAGACAAACGGACTGCAGGCGAGCCGCAGCCGTTCCCAGCGCCGCCACTTCCGGAACCAGTACCATCCTATTTATTTCTCTGCATTCTATTCTTTCAGATGTGCCCATTAATACCACCCTTCCTCAGCATCCCACAATTCCCTCACCAGCTTTGTACAATTTGAAGGATTTACTGAGGTTAATGAAACTATCTCTCCACATGCCTTTGGGATAATGGAGGAAATCAGATCATGGTGGCATCTGATTGTAGCCACATCTTGTTATTGTCGATAGTGTGAACTTTTACCAATAAGGTTCCCAATCTGAAACGTCGCCTGTTCATTCCCTGCACAGATACCACCTGATCTGCTGAGTTACTCCAGCACTTTGTGTTGTGCTCAAGTATCCAGTATCTGCAGTTCCTTGTGTCTGCTCTGAACTTTCGCCCCCTTGCTTATCAACAATATAGCTCTCACATCCTTGTAAATATTCAGAGTCAGCTTCTACAGCCCTTTGAGGAAGACAGTGCCAAAGATTCATGATCCTCTGAGAGAAAATAGTTCAGTACATATCTTAAATGAGCAACTACTCACTGAAGTTTAAACTGATTCAACGCCCCAATGGGACTCCCTCTGCTGATATGAATTACTGCTGTGCATACTTTGTTCCACACCTGTTGGGATTTAACTCCAGTGGAAAACCGTCATCACATTTTAGACTCTTTACCAAATTACTGAAACATTCACAAATGGTACAAGTTTCTGATTTTCCTGTAATTCAGGAAGTCTTGATGGATCATAGAATCTCAAGTAAACTCATGAATTGGATCAGCTTGCAGTTTTCCAGCGCAGGATGCTGCTAAATTTCCCACCGCTTTCTGATTCCATCCGTTTGGATATTAGGAGGAGTGTGTGGATAATGAGCAGAGGGAGTAAGTGGGGGAAGAGGAAAAAAAAACAAGATGATAGGATTGCTCTACTGTGCATTGGGCCTGGCATTACCAGTGGATGAGGCCAAGAACCAGCACGAGGTAGTAGAATTAAATTGGCTAACATCCGGGAGATCCAGAAGTTGGAAAACGGGAGAGCACGCATCGGTTTGCATTGGTTGAATGACGGTGGAGAAAGTTAGCAACTTCAAATTCCTGGGTGTTAACATCTTGGATGACCTGTCATGGGCCCAACACGTTGTTGCGATCATGAAGGAAGTGCACCAGGACCTCAACTTTCTTAGAAATTTAAAGAGATTCAACATGCCACAGATGCAGAGTGATACATGGTGGAAACAGGCCCTTTGGCCCAACTTGCCCACACTGGCCAACATGTCCCAGCTACACTTGTCCCACATGCCAGCATTTGGTCCATATCCCGCCAAACCTGTCCTATCCATGTACCTCTTAAATGTTGGGATAGTCCCTGCCTCAACTACCTCCTCTGGCAGCTTGTTCCATACACCTACCACCCTTTGTGTGAAAAACTTACCCCTCAGATTCCTATTAAATCTTTTCCCCTTCACCTTAAACCTACTTTATGTCCTCTGGTTCTCGAATCCCCTACTGTGGGCAAGAGACTCTGTGCATCTAACCAATCTATTCCTCTCATGATCTTATACACCTCTATAAGATCACCCCTCAGCCTCCTGAGCTCCAAGGAAAAGAGTCCCAGCCCATTCAACCTCTGCCGATATCTCAGACCCTCTGGTCCTGGCAACATCCGAGTAAATCATCTCTGTACCCTTTCCAGCTTGACACCATCTTTCCTATAACATGGTGCCCAGAACTGAACACAATGTACAGTAGAAGGTGTCCTGACTGGTTGCATCATGGCCTGGTATGCCAATTCCAACACACAGGAACGCAAAAGCTGTAGAGAGTGGTGGACCCAGCCCGGTCCATCATGGGCACAGGTCTCCCCGTCCTAAAATGCAGTGGATTAGCGCTGACTGGGGGACAGGAGCTGATGAGCACCATGACTGATCTCTCGAAGCACCTCGTGATGGTGGCTGTCCAAGTCATAAGGTCATAAGATCATGTGATAGGAGAATTAGGTTATTCGACCCATCAAGTCCACCAAGTCCATGCCGACCAGCGATCCGTGCACATTGACACCATCCTACACCCACACGTCTGTACGTCTTTGGAGCGTGGGAGGAAACCGAAGATCTCGGAGAAAACCTACGCGGTCATGGGGAGAACGTACAAACCCCATACAGACAGCACCCGGTCAGAATCAAACCCAGGTCTGCAATCGCTGTAAGGCTGCAACTCTACCGCTGTGCCAGCGTGCCGCCTTTCTGGTGACTCTTCAGTGTACCTTATATGCAAAAACAAACAATTTCACTGTACATAAGTACACGTGACCGTAAAGTATCATCATTATCATCACACCATTCTGTCTGGCCTCGGTCTCCTCCACTGCCAGGTTGAGGCCAAAGAGCAGTCATCGTTCACCTGGCTAGTCTAATACCCAATGGCAAGAACTTTGAATGCTCTAATATCAGGTAACACCACACCGCTTCTGTCTCATTCTATTTAACCTGGTCTTGTCAGAAAGGCACTGCATCACACAATATCTTAAAACTAGGGTTGCCTCATTTTCTCACTGCCAAATAAGGGACAAAAGGTCAAAATAAGGGTTCAATTTGTTGACCGACTCGGCCGTGGCTGGGTGAATGATGAGTTGGCCTGGGTGCTGGACTGCACACAAAGCCCAGCCGGCGGGCCAGCTGAGGAGTTTTGTCCCGTCCGGCACCCCATCCAAATCATGAACCGATGATCGGCCATGAGAAGGAGGGGTGGTGGTGTCGGCGGTAAGCGAAGGTTCAAACGTCGGACAGATGGCCCGGCTGCCGACCGACGGGGCCACGGGCGAGGCGCTGCTGCTGCACTCCATGGGCTGCACTACATCGGGACGGGTGAGGTGGGGCCAGATGTGGCACTCCGACCCGACAGTCCCCTCGACCCAAGTTGTAGCAGTCAAATACGGGACAAGGACAGTCCCGTATGGGACAAACCAATTTAGCCCAATATACGTGATGTCCCGGCTAATACGGGACAGTTGGCAACCCTAGTTAAAACCCACTATCAGCCCGTTTATTTCCTCTCCCCCACCTACCAACATTCCTCCTATTAGATATCCTCCCCCACGTCCCCTTCCTCTGTTAATCCTATCTACCCTGGTGTAAGTTCCACACTTCAACTTCCTTCTAATAAGAAACAAACAAAAGTTTCAGTTTAGTTTATTGTCACGTGTACCAAGGTACAGTGAGAAACTTTTGTTGTGTGCTGACCAGTCAGCGGAAAGACAATACATGATTATAATTGAGCCATTCACAGTGTACAGATACATGATAAGGGAATAATGGGAATAAGCCAGTAAAGTCTGATCAAATATAGTCCGAGGGTCCCTGGTGAGAAAGATAGTAGTTTAGGACTGCTCTCTGGTTAATGGTTCAATTGCCTGATAGCAGCTGGGAAGAAACTGTCCCTGAATCTGGAGGTGTGCGTTTTCACACTTCTCTACATTACGTGATCACTGTTCATCCCCCTCACCGAAGCACGATGCTCTCCAAAGCCCCAGAGTGGCACTTCCACCTCAAAGACCCTCCCAAAATGGCTGCTCCCACTGTACCTGGTGTTCTTATTATAACTTGCTGTCAACAATCCTGCAGGTATTGATGGTCTCGTTGATGCCTCTTGGCCTTACCTCTCCTATTCTCGATGTGCTGCTTCTAGTCCTCACCGGAGGCACGGGAGAAAAGCGCTGCAGCAGAGCATAATAATGGAGGCGACACCATCGACATTTAAAATGCGAGACCTGTAAGTGACACCAGAAGATGACACCTTAAGTGTGTGCAGAGATTTTATAATGCAGTCAGAGGAAGTAGATAAGCAAATAGCCTTCAAATGCTGTAGATTTAGTATTTTTCATTGTTGAATTTTTCTATTTCTGTATTGGCCCAACGTTAGAAATGTTCTTTATGGAGCAATGTAAAAGAGTTTCCAGGGAATCGATACCATCATTCACTGTAGATTCAATGGAAGATTAGAAAAAGCTGCAGGGAAAGGCAATATAGACGCCTGGCATACGTTATCCAGTTCTATGTAACATGAAACATTACCTTCACTTACCAGAGCATGGCAGCACTAAATTGCTTAATGGAAGATAGATTAGATTTTGCTCAGCACTTTTCATAGAGTCATAGATCTTTACTACACAGAGGGATGCCATTTAGCCTAACATGACTATCTGGTTAACCCCAGATGGACTCAGGGTTAACCCCACTTCCCAGCTCTAGGCCAATGGCCTTGCCATTTATGGTTCATCAGTGTTCATCCAGATATACATTTTAAATGGAGTGAGGGCTTCTTATAAAGGATTTTAATGAGATGGAAGATTACCATTCAGGCTAATGGATCCATGTCTGTTCCTAGAACAACACCATTAGTCCTTTTCCCACTCTTATTCCCTGCATCTTTGCAACTCCTTCTCACTCATCCATATTTGACAACTCCCCTTGGGTTCATTTCTTTGCCATTAGTTTACACAAAGGGGTGGTTTACAGCAGCCAATCAACCGGGCTGTCTTTGGGATGTGGGAGGAAAGTAGAGGTTCGGAAGGCCATCCATGCAGTCATAGGGAGAATGTGAAAATCCCATTCATAGAAATAAAGGCATGGAAACATAGAACATAGGTGCAGGAGGAGGCCATTCGGCCCTTCGAGCCAGCACCGCCATTCAATATGATCATGGCTGACCATCCAAAATCAGTACCCTGTTCCTGCTTTTTCCCCATATCCATTGATTCCGTTAGCGCTAGGAACTAACTGTAACTCTGAAACAGCATGTGGATGACTGGAGCAAGTTTTAGACCTCCTCTGAGTGAAATCATTTTTTGTGTCAACATCCCTCCAATCCTTCTACCAGTTAACTTAAATCCATGCCTCCAGTTACTAACCTCTTGAAATGAATTGGGTCCTTACTGTTTATCTGTCTAAGCTTCCCACAAAGTCTCTAATCATTGTAATATTACAATAGGTCTCCTTTATTCCAAGGAAGTTTAATTTCCCAGCCTTGGCAATATCCTCGTAACTCCCTGTATTCCAACTCTCCCGCTCTGTTACACGTTTTCTGCAATGCGGTGACCAGCATTATTTTTGGTACTCTAGCTGTGGCCTGACTATTGTTTTACAGTGAAGAGGACTTTTAGTTCCAGAAGATATACACAAAAATGTTGGAGTAACTCAGCGGGACAGGCAGCAGCATCTCTGGAGAGAAGGAATGGGTGACATTTCGGATCGAGGCCCTTCTTCAGACTGCTGCCTGTCCCGCTGAGTTACTCCAGCATTTTGTGTCTATCTTCAGTGTAGACCAGCAGTTCCTTCCGCACATTTAGTTCCGGATGTCGTCACAGCCTCAGTCCTAACATACACCAAAGAATTGAAATCTGGAGGTCTGGTGAGAGTGAATACATTTAACATCAATGCAGCATTTGACAAAAATGTGTTATCAACATGTCCTGATAAAATTAACGCCAATGGTTATCAAAGGGAAAACGGTTGAATGGTTGGAGTCAAATCTCATATAAAAGAAGAGGGTGGTGGTTGTCAGAGGTCAAGTATCGCGGCTCCAGAACATTACTGTAGAAATTCCTCAGGGCAGTGCCCTGGGTCCAATAATCTTCAATTGTTTTGATAACTTTCCTTCTTCTAGAAAGTTAGAAGTGGGAAGTGGGAAAGTTCACTGGTGAGTGCACGTTCAATTCCATTCACAACTACTCTGCAAATAAATTAACTCATCCCTGTATAAGATAAGGGCAAGATAATAAACTGGTAATTGTTTGGAGTTACAGTTGGTTTGTGTACGATCTGTTTATTAACACCTGGTGTCATTGTCCACCTGATTTTAAAACAAAAGTGTCATCAATCGTAGCTAAATCATATTTTTTATTATTACTGTTTATATCTTCTGATATTGCAAATGGGATAGAATTTCTATTGGGAAAATTGTAGTTGAATTTACATCTTTTCACCAACGTTATTCTTAAATTTCCTGAGAAACATAAATTGCCCAGGGACATAAGTTTTGGTATAAACACAGAAACTAACGTGAACAAGCAGAGCTTAAAATAGGTGGATTCCACCCAATGGTTTACAAGGAGGGAAGGTTAGCAGTGATTGGGCCGACCATGGTGATAGAACTTTATCAATTTCCCTCCTGGGATAAATAAAGTTTTATCGTATCATATGGTATCGCATCGTAGCCAGCTGACCATTGCAGGAAAAAATACTGACTGCAGTGTATGAGGGAAAGTGTGCACGGGACGGCCCTGGGCAGTATTAATTGTATTGCAAAAGGCCCGCAACCAATGTTTCGTTGTCGTTGTGTCCTTGGGCAAGACACTTCACCCACCTTTGCCTGTGTGTGAATGTGTGTGAGTGATTGGTGGTGGTCGGAGGGGTCGTAGGCGCAGATTGGCAGCCACGCTTCCGTCAGTCTGCCCCAGGGCAGCTGTGGCTACAGAAGTAGCTTACCACCACCGAGTGTGACTGAGGAGTGAATGAATAATGCGATGTAAAGCGCCTTGAGTATTAGAAAGGCGCTATATAAATCCCATCCATTATTATTATTATTAATGTTTCGTTTAATTCAGAGATACAGCGCGGAAACAGGCCCTTCAGACCATCGAGTCCGCTCCGACCAGCGATCCCCACACACTAACACCACCCTACACACACTAGGGACAATATACAATTTTACCAAGCCAATTAACCTACAAACCTGTACGCCTTTGGAGGAAACCGGAAATCCCATAGAAAACCCACGCGATCACGAGGAGAACGTACAAACTACGCACAGACAGCACCCATTGTCAGGATCAAACCCGGGTCTCTGGCACTGTATGGCAGCAACTCTACCGCTGCACCACCATGCCGCCCTGTCATAATGTGTAATGTATAATGTCATAAACTGCAGATGCTGGTCTATATCGAAGATAGACACAAAGTACTGGAGTAACTCAGTGGGTCAGGTAGCATCTCTGGAGAAAAAGAATGGGTGACTTTTCAGGGTGGCTTTCAGTCTGAAGAAGGTTCCTGGCCCGAAACATCTTTTTTCTTCAGAGATGCAGCCTGACCTGCTGAATTACTGCCCAATATGAACCTTGAATTCTTCAATTTTATGTGACCAACCTACAAACAACCTTTTGATTTATTATTTTTTTCTTCCTTCCTTCCTTTCTCCTCTTTTCCCTGTTCCCTACCTATACTCGCACCCATTTCTCCCTTTCTCTCTCCCCTTCCATCTATAGTCCTTCCTTTAGCTTAACAATTCTCACCTCTTCCATCTTTATCTCGTACATTTTGACTTTTCATCTCTGGTCTTTATCCAACCATCTACTTATCAACATCAACATCTACCCCACCCCCTCGCATCTATCACCTGCCATGCTTTGTCTTGCCCACGTCTCTTTCAATTTTCTATCCCGAAACGTCACCTATTCATGTTCTCCAGAGATGCTTTGTGACCCGCTGAGCTACTCCAGCACTACCTGGCTTTTTTTTTGTAAACCAGTATCTACATTTCCTTATATCTCTCGTCAAATGACTTCTGGGTTTTTAATATATATTCATATAGAAAGTTTTGTGAAGATAAGAAAAACATTGGTTAATATGGGGTTAAATTTCCTTGGTTTTTCAAACAAATATGCTCTATAGCTTTGGAGAGTTTAAGAGATGACTGCATTTTCACGTTGTCCTGGGTACACTGAAGATTATTTGTTTTGTTTTCAAACTTCTTTTGAAACAGGAGCTCCGTTGCTAACCGAGCTGAGTGAATTTCCTCCTCACAAAACTGCTGGATTTCCCATTAGCTTGGGACTGGCAGCTGACTTACATATTCTTGTAATATTATAGATACCCATTTGCTCAATGTATTTTGGATAAACACCCCTGGCCCTGAGGAGGCAGAATCTGGTGAACTCGCTGAGATTACTTGGTGTGCAATTTTGGGCCTGATTTGTATTTGCTGTTAATTTTAAATTGGATATCAGGCAATGATCTGCATAGAAAGCTGAAAATTGTGTGGGGGTGGGGAGAGGAGGGGGGGGGGGGGGGGGTGGGGGGGGGGGGGGGGGGGGGGGGGGGGGGGGGGGAGATTCTGTTCTTCCAATATGCATTTATAATCATTCTGACAATGACAGTGAGGCTAAACACAATTTGGAGGAACAGCATCTGATATTTCGCTTGAGCAGCTTACAACCCAGTGGTCAGAATCTTGATTTCTCTAACTTCAAGTAACCTCTACATTCCCTCTCTCTATCCCTCCCCACCTAACTCGCACCAGCTTCTTGTTCTCACTTAGCAAACAGCTGACAATGGCCCGTTTCCTTTAACATCGTTATGTTTTTGCATATCTTTCATTCATTTGTTCTATATCTCGATACCAACTCTCTATATCTCTCTACCTCTCGTTTCCCTTTCTCCTGACTCTAGTCTGAAGAAGGGTCTCGACACGAAATGTCACTCATACCTTCTCTCCTGAGATGCTGCCTGACCCGCTGAGTTACTCCAGCATTTTGTCTCTATCTTCAGTTTAAACCCGCATCTGCATTTCCTTCGTACTTAGTAGGTAGTTGTAGTATGTTGTAGGTTCACTTGGAGAATCTGTGAAAAGGTCACTTGCACACTGCCTGCATATCACAAGCAGAGCTGAAAATAACAAGGGACAGGAGAAGATGAGCATGACAATAAATGTGTAAAGTTAAAAACTATATGTCTTGTATTTTTATCTTGCCAATTTCCACATAAAATGATTTTGGGGGAAATGTCCTGTTAATTATATTGCCAATTATGAGCACCAGAATCATAACCACCTTTATAAGGAATGTATTTATGGTTTGATTGCACAAAAACCAGAATGTATTTTCTATTCCCCCTATGAGCAACATTTAAATAAAATCTCAATCAATATTCCCTTTAGAGGTTGCAGAAGAAACAGATTTAAATTAACCACAGTAACCATACCATAGTAAACATGATCCAAATACCCAAAATAAACAAAGTAATCTTCCACCTGCAGATGTGATGAATGTCCTCCATTCATTGGAACCATTTATTTTTTATTACTGCTATATTGTGTGAACCACCAAAAACTGTCTCAACATCCTGAGCCAGTCACTGTCTGAGGGTTTGAGCTGAATTCCCTCTACTATAAATAAGGGAACATTCCACTGATGTAGAGTCCCCGCTCAGTGGAGCTTATTTTCCAATAATAGATATTTTAGTTTATTTCGTTTAGAATAGAGATACAGCGCAGAAACAGACCCTTCAGCACACCGGGTCCACGCCGACCAGCGATCCCCGCACATTAACACCATCCTACACCCTCTAGGGACAATTTTTACATTTACTAAGCCAATTAACCTACGAACCTGTACGTCTTTGGAGTGTGGGAGGAAGCCGAAGATCTTGGAGAAAACCCACGCAGCTCAAGGGGAGAACGTACAAACTCCGTACAGACAGTACCCGTCTTCAGGAGCGAACGCAGGTCGCTGGCGCTGTAAGGCAGTAGCTCTACCGCTACATCACAGTGCCGCCCCCATGTCTCCCCATATCGTACCATTTTGAGATCCATTTGCACTAATCCTACATTAATCTAATCCAAGTTTATTCTCTCCATTTTATTATCAATTTACCCCCAGATTCTCCCGCTATTCTACCAGTCACCGACAGACTAGGGGGTAATTCGCAGCAGCCAATTAACTTACCAACCCACCCATATTTGAGAGTTTAGGAAACCAGAGGGCACCCAGAGGAAACCCACATGGTTTTCTAAGTACATAAATGTGACCTCATCAGATGCCTGTAGATGTTGCAACTTTGTGGGCACTTTGATTACATTTCAATAGACTGAAAGCCCAGGGAACTATTTCTAAGCTGTAGTGCAGCCAAGCAAAACCTTCCATTGCAGTCTGTGTTAGAAAATTTACTCACTGACTCTCTTGAGGTTTTTTTTACTCAATCCCATTTCATGCCCATAATCCAAATTATCTTCCATTTTTTTAAATTGCAGCCAAGTTCGGTGTTTCCTGGTCAACACCCTTTGAGCAATTTGGTTTATCTTTTGGTGGCAAAGTAGCACAGCTTGTAGACCCACCATCTCGCAGGACCAGAGACCCGAGTTCAATCCTGACCTTGGGTGCTGCTTGTGTGGAGTTGGCATATTCTCCCAATAATTGCGTGGGATTCCTCCATGTGCTTAGGTTTCCTCCACATCCCAAAGACGTACGGGGTTGGTAGGTTAATTGGCCTCTGTAAATTGTCCGCAGTGTGCTGGTGAGGCTAGTAGAATCTGGGGGGAATTAATAATGATACAGAGAGAATAAAATTGGATTAAACTCATGTAGGATTAGTGTAACTGGTTGGTTGATGGTGAGTGTGGACTCAGTGGGCCAAAGGGTCTGCTTCCCATGCCACATCACTATACTTATTTTCTAACCTTGGCGATGTCCAAATATGTCTCTTCAGCTAATTTACTCAGGGATTAATGAAATATCCAAAAGATAAAACCTTCTACAATCTTACCAATCACCCAGAGACTTGCTTTGAAATTGGTGTTAAATTTACAAATACATCATTTATTTCTTAGCTTCATGTATAGCTCAGAAAATAAATTGGAACAAAATTAAACATCAGATGAGAATGTGAAAGTGTCATATCTAAAATGTTATTAGTCATTCAAGCATATACTGGAGCATATAAATATATGGTCATATATGGTTCACCCTATATCTCTCATGCCAATCATTAATATCCATCTGTACTAATTCCACTTTTCATCACGGTTCAACTGGATTCTGACAACTTGCATTAGTTTCCCAGACAGACTTTATTTACTTGTTCTCAAGGAGAGCAGCACAGTCTCAGTCACCGTACTGCTCTAAAATTCTGCTCGGAAGTATAGATTTTATACAGATTTTGATTAATTAAAATCTTGCACGCTCTCTAATTCCTTATCACCAAACACAGCACGTTCTTAAAAGCACTAATCTTCTATCTATCTATCTATCTATCTATCTATCTATCTATCTATCTATCTATCTATCTATCTATCTATCTAACTTTTTTTTTTTAATTTTTTTTTCAAAATAGACTTTATTCAGGTAATAAATATATACAATACATGAACCATGCCAAAAATTCATCCGACATTTTTGGAGGCTATACAAATTGTTCAAGGCAGTTTATATACATTTCTCCAATCTCACAAATCTGTCCCCCGCCCTTGCCACTCATGTGGCCCCCTGGCGTGGGATAGCTTCCCTTATTTTTGAGGGGTGTCTCCACAATACCGTGCCCCCCATGTCCAGCAGCGGAAGAACCCCTATCTATCTGTCCATCTATACATAACTAAAACTCTGATCTTGTTATCTTCCGGTTTAGTTCGTGATAACGCTACGGTTTTCCGCCAGTTCACTCATGATTCTCATGTGCTGCGAGTACACCAAGTTTTGTTCCGATTGGTTGAATGTCGTAAAAGCTAGCGAAGTTTAAAAATCATAAAAACTGCTCATGCGCAGATCGATCTCTTCTCCTGCCAGTTGGCGCCACGTGGATTAGTCTCTTTCCCTGTCACTCCCCGGAATGGTCCGCCCCTTCCTGCGGCATCACGTCTTTAATGGAACTGAGGATGGCCGGTGGACCCAAAGCAGCCCAGCCATGCTGCAAGCAGCCCGACCCCAAGCAGCCTGGCCACAAGCAGCCCGGCCCCCAGCAGCAACCCCGTCCCAAGCAGCAGCCTAGCGTCGGAGTCCCAACCCAGCCCAGGGTCAGAGACCCGACTCGGTCCAGCCCAGCGTGGAAGACCCAGCCCAGAGTCATAGACCCAGCACAGAGTCGGAGATGTCACCATTGTCGCCAAATGGAAAGCAGAGACTCTGATCCCGGCGGACAAAGACCAGTGACCAGCGCCCGCTGTGAGTCCCCATCGCACCGTCAATTCCAACCACAATCCCTCTGGTCCCCCTCGCTGGCTCCTCTCCCGTGATGCCCCCATGGCTCTTCCCCCGTCTTTTCTCTGAGCTCACTCACTCCCCCCGCCCACACACCTCTCTCCCCCCACAACTCCCTCCACCCACACCCCTCCCCATCACAAGCCCCACTGCCCACATACCCCCCTCCCACATCCCTCCTCCCCCCTCCCACCCACATACACACCTCCCCCCAACCCACACACCCCCCCCCGCCACAACCCCCTCTCCCCCTAAACCTCCCCGTCCACACACACCCCTCCCACCGCACAGCCCACCCCTGCCGCCACACACCCCATGTCCCTCTCCTCCCACACATGAAGAGGAGGAGGAGGGAGTGCTCGGGGATGATGGGAAATGAGCCCCGTCTGTGCAGTTAGGGGCTATGGGTAAGTGGTAGAATATTGCATTGGGGAATGGGTTGCATTGGCGGACCAGGCCTCCCACATAATCTAGTACATAACTAAAACTGCTTGTTAACTTATGGTTTGCGGGGGTCTCCTCTCCTCCACCCCCGGCCTATGGCACGGGGGGGGGGGGGAGTGGAGACGGAGGGAGGTGGGTGGAAGGGGGGAGGGAGAGGGGAGAGAGGGATGAGGGAGGGAGGGGGGAGAGACTGGGAGGGAGTGGGGAAGAGGGGAAGGGAGTGGGGTAGAGGGGTGATGGAGTGCAGGATGGTAGGGAGAGGGTAGAAGGGGTCGGGGTGATGGGCAAGGTGGGATAGAGGGGGGAGTAGAGGGAGAGGGGGACAGGGAGGGGTGGATTTGATGGAAGGGGGATAGGCGTTAGTGGTGGAATATTGCATTGGGGAACGGGTTTCGTTGGGGTCCAGGTCTCTCCTGTGACAGGAACCCAACGGGTCCCGCTTAGTCTAGTATCAAATAAAATCTATATGCTTTTCAATCCTCTATTTGAAATTAATCTGAGTAAAGATAACTCTGAAGGACCTTGTGCTGCTCCGTTATCGACAGCTGCCCGCCAAAGGATGAATCTCAAGAACCTTGTGCTATCACTCGCTGCCCGCCATTCAAGCATGCATTCAAATTGTTGCAAGAATCTCCACCTCCAACTCACTCTCAATCAGGGGATTCCAAACACCAACCACCGTCTGAGTGAATAAAATTCTTCCTTTTACTCCTTTCTTTAAATTATGCCCTCCAGTTTACAGACTTCACCGTTGTGGGGAAAAGGTCACTACTATCTGCCCTATCCATGCCTCTCATCTTTTGTACTTTTTTCTATTAGATCTCCTAGCAGCCGCCTCTGTCCATAAAAACAAACCCTGCGATCCAGTCACTCCTGACAAATGAGACACTCCATCCCAGATACCCTGGTGAATCTCCTCTGAACCCTCACCAGAGCAGTCACACACTTTCTATATTGTGGTGATCAAAATTCTCATAATATTCCACACATAGCCTCACCAGTGTTTAATAAATCTGTACCATAATTCCCGTGCTTTTATATTTTGTGCTGCAACTAAGGAAAACTCGCATTACGTGTCATTCTTTACCATCCTATCTACTTGTACTACCACCTTTGGGGAACCTTACACCCCCAGATCAATCTATTCTCCAGTGCTGCCTATGGCCCAACCAGTTTGTCATTTGTCCTACCCTACTTGATCTCCCAATATGCAAAACCACACATATCAGAATTAAATGCCATCTGCTTTTGATCTGCCCAATTTACCAGCTGATCAATATCTTCCTTTCGGTCATAAGAGATAAGAGCAGAATTAGGCCATTCAGCCCATCAGGTCTACTCTACCATTCAATCATGGCTGATCTATCTCTCCTACCCCATTCTTTTGCCTTCTCCCCATAACCCCTGACACCCATACTAATCAAGAATCTATCTATCTCTGCCTTAAAAAATATCCATTGACTTGGCCTCCACAGAATTCCTCAGATTCACCATCCTCTGACTGATTCACCCTCCAAAATGCCTTCTCATCTCTTTCCTAAATTAATGTCCTTTAATTCTAAGGCTATGATTTCCAGTCCTAGACTCTCCCACTAGTGTGAAAGCATCTTTCTCAATATCCACAACCCCACTGATTAGTCTGGAACTGCTAATAAGCCTGCTAATAGATGGAAAATTCTACATTTAACCAGGTAAATGGCAATAAGTGCCAAATTCCAATGTTTGCATGGGGAGACACACTGTGGCACCATAGGAAGGACAGCTGTTTCTCAGACCCAGTGGCTCGGGCAAGATCCTGATGTCTGGTGTGGTCTGTATGAAGTATGCATACTTTCTCTATGACTGTGAGTTTCCCCCCCCAGTGGTCTGGCTGCCCCCCAATTGCTCGTTAAGTTAATTGGCCACTGCAAATTAACACAGGTGGTTGTGGGGATAATTGGGCAGGCAGGGATTGTTAATACCATACCTGAGAGAAGAAATTACGGTGAAATAAACGGGGGAATAAAATTTATCCGAGAACCAGAGTAGATGATAATTGAACAGATTCTTTGTATGCTGAGGAAATATGGTGTATAATATGGAATACATCAAATTGTACAAGGCCAAAATTAAAATGTGTTTATTTTGTCGGAAATGCACTTCCATTACTTCAAATACCCTGGATGTTTGCATTATTTGCTGATGAACGGTAATGATTAGTTATGTGGGTCACAAGATAGCTCTATACAACATACAGCAGAGACCCCTGAGGTAACGGTTGTTTCACTAAGGCACAATAGTTGGTAGAAATTTGTATTGAAAGTCACGGACCTGAAATGTTGAAGGTATGACAAAAGTGCTGGAGAAACTCAGCGGGTGAAGCAGCATCTATGGAGCGATGGAATAGGTGACGTTTTGGGACGTGAACCCTTCTTCAGACGTTAATGTTAATGAAATGTTGATCAGTTCTCTTACCTCAGATGCCACCTGATCTGTTGAGTATTTTCAGTACTTTCTGTTTTTATTTCAGTATTCCAGCATCTGCAGTTCTTTCGACTTTCAGAAATTCGAATTCATTTAGTTTAGTTTGGAGGAAACGGGTCCTTCGGTCCACCAAGTCTGCGCCGACCAGCGATCCCCACACACTAGCACTATCCTCCACACACTAGGAACAATTTTCAATTATACCAAGCCGATTAACCTACAAACCTGTAAATCTTTGGAGTATGGGAGGAAACCAAGATCTCGGAGAAAACCCACACAGGACACAGGGAGAAAATACAAATCCTGTACACACAAGCACCACAAGTCAGGATCAAACTCAGGTCCCTGGCGCTGTAAAGCAGCAACTCTATCGCTGTGCCACTGTACCGGCTTACATAAATAATTATGTTAATCTGTATTTTTGCTCAATTAATCACTACGATATTGTAAATTATATCTATATTACTAAAAGCTGCTTTGAAATGCTGCACTGCAAATGGTTGTTGGTGGTGGTAACTGCTTTGAAATGCTGCACTGTATATTGATTTTAGATAAAACGCTACGACTTACGGCTGTGATTTTTGGCCATCTTACTCAGTCCCCCTCCGCTCATCAGCTGCAAAGGATTCTTCCCATCAATGAAAAATTAAAGTGTTATTAGTGTTTAAAAAAATGTTGAGAATCTCTCTCCTGTCAATCATGCCATGAAAGCCACGCCCCTTCTGGTGGGAGGGGGGAGGGATTATAAAACCTGGAAGTGTGGGTGTGGCTCAGTCTCTGCAAGATGGGGGAGGGAGAGGTCACAACTCTGTCTGAGCTGTGAATCAACTGAAAATACTGAATGTCTACTGAACTGTGAGTGTGGTGTTTTGTGTGGTTTTATGGTGGTTTCACCCTGCTTGAAATGGTATGAAACTGTATTTGAATGTGGTGGCCTTGCACCATGCATGAAATGGTATGAAACTGCATTTCAATTTGGTGGCCTTGCACCCTGCATAAAATGGTATGAAACAGCACTTCAATTTGGTTGTCTTGCACCCTGCTTGAAGTGGTATGAAACTGCACTTCAATTTGGTTGTCTTGTACCCTGCTTGAAGTGGTATGAAACTGCACTTCAATTTGGTGGCCTTGCACTCTGCTTGAAATGGCATTAAACAGCACTATCATCTGGTGGCCTTGCACCCTGTTTAAAGTGGCATGAAACTGCACTTGAGTTTGGTGGCCCTGCACCCTGCTTGGGGGGCAGTGTTAGCTGTGAGGAGGATGCTAGGAGGCTGCAAGGTGACTTGGATAGGTTGGGTGAGTGGGCAAAGGCATGGCAGATGCAGTATAATGTGGATAAATGTGAGGTTATCCATTTTGGTGGCAAAAACAGGAAAGTAGACTATTATCGGAATGGTGGCCGATTAGGAAAAGGGGAGATGCAACGAGACCTGGGTGTCATGGTACACCAGTCATTGAAAGTAGGAATGCAGGTGCAGCAGGCAGTGAGGAAAGCAAATGGTATGTTAGCATTCATAGCAAAAGGATTTGAGTATAAGAGCAGGGAGATTCTACTGCAGTTGTACAGGGTCTTGGTGAAACCGCACCTGGAGTATTACGTACAGTTTTGGTCTCCTAATCTGAGGAAAGACATTCTTGCCATAGAGGGAGTACAGAGAAGGTTCACCAGACTGATTCCTGGGATGGCAGGACTTTCATATGAGGAAAGACTGGATAGACTCGGCTTGTACACGTTGGAATTCAGAAGACTGAGGGGGGATCTTATAGAAACTTACAAAATTCTTAAGGGGTTGGACAGGCTAGATGCAGGAAGATTATTCCCGATGTTGGGGAAGTCCAGAACTAGGGGTCACAGTTTAAGGATAAGAGGGAAGAATTTTAGGACCGAGATGAGGAAATCATTTTTTACACAGAGAGTGGTGAATCTGTGGAATTCTCTGCCACAGAAGGTAGTTGAGGCCAGTTCATTGGCTATATTTAAGAGGGAGTTAGATGTGGCCCTTGTGGCTAAAGGGATCAGGGGGTATGGAGAGAAGGCAGGGATGGGATACTGAGTTGGATGATCAGCCATGAACATATCAAATGGCGGTGCAGGCTCGACGGGCCGAATGGCCTACTCCTGCACCTATTTTCTATGTTTCTATGTTGAAGTGGTAGGAAACTGCACTTGAGTTTGGTGGCCTTGCACCCTGCTTGAAATGGAATTTCAAGGAATAGCCGTGAGTCAACTGCTCGCCACCAGCCGTGAGTGAGCTGCCAGCACATCAGGCTTGAGTAACTGAGCTGTCACCCCAAGAATCTATTTGGCCCACAATGTCCATACTAGCCCTCTGGAAACCAGTCCCTTCAGCCCATAATACCCATACTAGCGCTCCCGAATGAATTGGTGGAGAGGTGGAATATTGTGTTGGGGGACCAGCCCCGTGTGAACATGGGACCCAACGGGTCCCACTTGGTCTAGTATTTCATTATAAGGAAAGGTCTTGTATGTGCAAATCTGAGAAACAAAATGCATGGATATTTTGCCCACCGCATTCTGCTGCATTACATTATTTGTTTGTGTCTAAGGGTTCAGATTGTATGTCCAATTTACAGGTGCATATTGCCATACAGATGGTGCAGACTGCTCACTGGATGATAGTCACAGAGACATTCAGCGTGGAAACATGCCCTTTGGCCCAAATTGCCCCTACATACTAAGATTGCCCCATCTAAACTAATCCCACCTGCGCGCATTTGGCCCATATCCCCATAAGCAGATTGTAATGTTGATCAACATGTGACATTGATTTGATTATAGTGCTTACAAATTGCAGCTCATTTTTTGCGGCGAACAGCATATGTTCAACATACACATTGACCAAGCATTTAGCAGCAGGATTCGAAATTGGATCTCTGCTATTTAAATGGACAATTTAAATACCTATTAGTTTGCTGTTGATTGATTTATAGAGTGCCGGTTAGAAAAAAATGTTGATGACACAAACTTCCTCAGAGTACGCAAAACTACCAGGTGTGATTTGACAGGAGCTCAAGGAGTTTAACTACTGGAATTCCAGTTGTTCAGTGACTCAGATAGTAGTCACTACTCTTGAAATGCAGAATGATGGAGAGAATGAAGGGAAGTCAAACAGAGAACCAGTATGATGGAGGGAAGAGAGCTCTCTGCAAAAATTCTTATAATTAATGGTTCTTCCAGCAGTAACTTTACTTTCACCTCAGCGAGAAACAATGCACAGGACACCTGTGATTCCATAAAGAAGTCATCCCTAAAATATAATAAAAATAAACTGCAGAGAGACAAATGCTGGAGTAACTCAGCGGGTCAGGCATCATCTCTGGAGAAAAGTAATAGGTGGTGTTGCGGGTCGAGACCCATCTTCAGACTTATTATGGGAGAGGAACTAGAAGCAAGAAAGCTCTCTAGCTCTAATTTTGTTGTTTTTTTTAGTGTTTGTCCCCTTTCTTGCTTCCAGTTCTCCTCCCCTATCCATTTTCTCTTGAAATGCTGCCTGACACACTGAGTTACTCCAGCATTTTGCCTCTATCATCACTAAAATACATGGTTCAGTATAGTTACATGAAAACAACCATATCAGAACTAGCTTTTCACTGGCTGGTAAGGTCACCAAATTTCTACATGTCATGGAGTCAAAGAGTGATACAGTGTGGAAAGAGGCCCTTCGGCCCAACTCGCCCACAGTGGCCATCATGTCCCAGCTACACTAGTCCCACCTGCCTGCGCTTGGTCCATATCCCTCCAAACTTGTCCTATCCATGTACTTGTCTAACTGTCTCTTAAACGACGGGATAGTCCCAGCCTCAACGACTTCCTCTGGCAGCTTGTTCCATACATCCACCACCCTTTGTGTGAAAAAGTTACCCCTCGGATTCCTATTAAATCTTTTCCTCTTCACCTTGAACCTACGTCCTCTGGTCTTCGATTTCCCTACTCTGGGCAAAAGACTGTATATACTCGATCTATTCCTCTCATGATTTTGTATACCTCTATAAAGAAAAGGAAATATAATAAATATGAAATATTTAGATACGAGTTGATTGGTTCTAAGTCAATGCTTTAAATTAGGTATGTATTGATTGATTGATACTTTATTATCATATGTGACACGTCACAGTAAAATTTGTTGTTTTGCACATCATACACAAGGTATGCAAAGAGTTGCCACATGTAGGGCGCGGACCAAGTTACAAAGTATGCATTACAGTCCTCAATGGTCTCTCTTTGTTCTCTTGGCAGTCCCCCCATGCTGGGTCCCCTTTGTTCTCAGTGCCCTCCCCACCCCCCCCTAAGCCAGATCCTTCTTTGTTCTCAGCGACCCCCCCCCCCCCCCCCCCCCAAGCCAGGTCCCTCTTTGTTCTAAGCAGCGCGTCCTCGTCAGACGTCTGGCACTCACCGTGGGGCTGTCCTCAGCTGCTTGCTGCCGGGTCCTCTGTCGGACAGCTCCACAGCGTTAGCCAGGAATTTCCGACGGCCCTCCTCGCTCCTCAAAGGCTCTCCTCGCTCCTCGACATCCTTCTTCGCTCCTTGACAACGCAGCTCGCTATCGACGGTGGCTCGCAGGTCGCTCTTCACTATCGTGGTGCAGGTTCCATCGACATCCCCGGTGTCCGAGCTGGGCCTACCCAGCGGGTTCCTGTCCACAGCAGGCGAGCTCGGCCTACCGGAGGGCTTGGCCCCGCTCGCCGGGAACACTCCCGGCCACGCTGCTCACCGCAAACACAATATTTATTCATATGGTGTCAACAAAAAACACTGTGCGTTAAACAGCTGACAGAGGAGATGAAAACTTGCCTTGCCATGAAGTCAAGCCGTGAAGGAGGTGGAATGTTTACTGACGATTGTGCAATTGTTAATTTCCATTTCCAACTCCTGAAAACATGAAGAAGTCCATCCCTGTGAGCACAATGCCTGGATGACATTCTGAGATGACCTAACAAGCAACAGGTAACATTCGTATGACAAGAGTGCCAGGCAATATATATTGCTAGGCAGGGTATACCCCCCTAAGAGACATTAAAAGGACTTGCGGTTGGTAAGGGGTCACAGTTTAAGGATAAGGGGGAAATCTTTTAGGACCGAGATGAGGAAAATATTTTTCACACAGAGAGTGGTGAATCTGTGGAATTCTCTGCCACAGAAGGTAGTTGAGGCCAGTTCATTGGCTATATTTAAGAGGGAGTTAGATGTGGCCCTTGTGGCTAAAGGGATCAGGGGGTATGGAGAGAAGGCAGGTACAGGATACTGAGCTGGATGATCAGCCATGATCATATTGAATGGTGGTGCAGGCTCGAAGGGCTGAATGGCCTACTCCTGCACCTATTTTCTATGTTTCTATGTTTTCAAAGGCATTCCATTCTGTCCTCCTATTTGGGGGAATCACCATTAACCAGAATCTCAATGGGACCAGGCACATAAATGTTCAGGCTACTAGAGCAGGTCAGAGGTTGAGTATCTTGCTGTGAATGACTCACCTGCTCGTGCCCACAGCCTTACACCATTTACACTGGCACAAGGGCATCATGGAATGGGCACCATCTACAAAATGTACTTGAAGTTACTTGATCTAGTCATCTCAAAAGCACCTTCCGGAATCATAATAAATTACAAGGCCAATGGACATGAACTTATCTTAAGGTTCCTCTTCATGTTGCCCATCATGCTTACTTGAAAATTTACAAGTAACTTCTTCACTGAATTAATTTTAATGCCTAGAATTCTTTACCTGACAACATTGTGGGAGCAATATCATCAATATGACTGCAGAGGTTCAAGAAAATGGTTCACCCCTACTCTCTAAAAAGTAATTTGGGATTGGCAACAACTGAGAGCTTGATATTTTGAAGCCAGTATGTAAATAATAACAAAAAATACTCCAGGTCCAGTGAGCTTTGAGCATGAATGTGTTCACTGTACTCTGGAAGCACAGTACTATGGACTAACAAATCCTAAGAAGTCACTGTGCATGCAGTGTTTGTTTAGATCTGTCCAGTCTTCAGGAACTTAGCCCAACCAACTACCACAGTTTATTCGTAGCTTTCTTGGAACTGCAAAATATAATTGATGAACCTTCGCAATTATTTAATTAAAAAGCATAGAATTCTGTCTTTAAGTATCCAAGTACAATGTTGAATAGCTTAATAAGGCCACATTTCATGCACTTTTTGAGTCCCAGTGGACTGATCCAAATTTTTATTTTCAATCGTTCTTACTTCATCATGACACTTCAATAGTCTTCCTTCACCCTATGTCTGAAAACATGTAGACTTACTCTCTTGACTTTAGGCCACTTTTCATTCATTGGCCAATAAAACAGTTGTAGACATCTATACATGTATGCGGAAAGCTATCAAAGCGCAACTGAGTTCTTTACTCATCAGTGGGCTTGTGTATGACATCAAGGCTTCAGAATTAAAAGTTGCATTGCTCCTGAGGTGAATAACTTTAATTTTAATGATAAAGATTGAAATGAATTTAAATATTAACTTATAAATGGCTCAGTGATAAATTCCTTTTGATAGCAGTGAAATGAAGAATGGATCTATTATGTTTTAATGCCTGCTGAAAATTCATTTTATTATAATGGCTGCCCTTTTGGAAAGCTAACATTACTTAAGACAATTTTATATTTTAATATTTTATTTTATTATGTACTTTACCTTTTGGTGAAATCTGTTTTGAACAAAATTACGGAGCCGATGTCCTCCTTTCGTTCCTGCCTTTCTCAACTTACATATATTTTTGGGGGTAAAATTAATAGGGAAAGACCAGCCCATAAATATCACAAATATTTCATTGCATTGTGCAGTTTACTTCGTGCAGTGTTTCAATTATGATGTTATGATGAAGGGGGAAACTAATTTTCAGGGTCCCTACCTGGTCGGAGATGCAGCTTTTCTCCGGGCTGCACTTTCGACCCGTCCTCGCGGTCTACCAGCTGGCCTGGAGCGGCATTTCCTGAGGGGACCGCCTGGAGCCTCGGCATCGGCAGCTGCGGCATCGGCGGCGGCTGCGGAGCTGCGGGTCCGAGGAGCGAGGGGACCGCCTGGAGCCTCGGCATCGGCGGCGGCGGCACCGGCATCGGCGGCGGCGGAACTGCGGGTGTGAGGACGGCGGTGCAGCGCTGGAGCGCCATTGCGGGGCGGGCGGTGCCTTGCCTGAGTCGCCGCGCTGGAACTCCGGTGAGCTGGGACCGGCGTTAAAATCATCGCGGAGCTGCGGGCGGCGGCGCTGAAACTTTACATCGGGAGCCTGGGATCTCGCGACGAGATCGCCAGTTGAGCTCCATTCGGCGTGGCCTTGTCAGCTCCGGAAGCCACGGTCTCGAGTAGGGAGGCGGCCGTTCCAGGGTTCCCATGCCGCTGAGAGGACTCTCCCGACGCCGGAACATCATCATCCGGCGAGGACGGCCTGGAACATCGGGCCTCCGTAGAGGCAACTGTGGAGGCCTCAATAGGCCCGACTATGGGTGGACATTGGGGATGGGACTGGACTTTGTGCCTTCCCCCATAATGGGAACCATTGTGGGGTGATGTTTTTATGTTAAAGCTATTTATTATTGTTATGTTTGTATTCTTTCTTATGTGCTGCATTGGCAAAAGGAATTTCACTACATTTAGGTGTATGTGACAATAAATCAACCTTTGAACCTCTGAACCTTTGAATTCTAAATATAGCACAATGAGCAAAGTACGGTGAAAAATCTTTGCATTTAAAAAAATTGCAAATTAATTGCATTAAAAATAGTGTTTTCTCGCAATAGTACAAATCACGGTCAAACTTTTGTATTCATGCAGCTTAAAAATGTGGATGATATTCCTTCTGCCAATATCATTCAGAAAAAAATGAATGATTTTGATTTTGAAAGAAGAAATTTCATCTGTACTCTGTGGATAACATCTGGTTTATAGTTCAGTTATAACATATAATGCTTTCTTAAAAAATTACATGTGGAAACACCAGGCAAATATGTAGCTCAGAAGTGACTCATAATAAGAGAAAAATGAAGCCAGGAATTATATTTTATCTAAAGTATTTAAAATAGATAAGCAGTGAGGAACATGAAGAAGGAACAGATAAATTGAAATACATTAGATTCCAATTCTCACCTTCTGTCAGAACAACCACATAGTCACACAGCAAGGAAATAGGCCCTCTGACCCACCAAGACCATGCTGACTATTAACTACCCATTTACATTAACACTCTGTTAATCCCACTTTTTATTCTTCCCATATTTCCATCAGCTTCCTCCAGAGTTAACTCCCTACCATTCACCTACACACTAGGGGGCAATCAATAGTGTCTAATTAACTGAGTAACCACACATAGTTGGACTGTGGGGGGGAAAGTGAAGCACCAGGGAGAACGTGCAAACTCCACAAACATGGCACCTGGAATCAGGATTGACCAGGCCTCTGGTTCTGTGAGGCATTGGGCCTATTAGCAGTGACACTGTGTCACCCAATAGTTTCTTATTGTTTTACTGTTTGTGTGTGTTTGCCATGTATAAAATGGCTGGTGTTTTCTTATATTAGCACCAAAGCACATTGGGGGCATCAGAGTTGTGAAAGGTGCTTTGTAAATGTTGTCGTTTTCTCTCATTTTCCTGGAGTTCGCAGTAATGGGAGTTTTTTTACTTTTTTTTATTTTCTATGCTCTTGCACAGTAACACCATTTCTAAAGGGATGTTTCTGGTGCTGATCCCCAACTGTATTTTCAGTATCAAAGCCTTAGATTTAATGTTATGCAGCTGTGGTTATTTTATTCAGCACACGGAAACAAAAAATCAGCTTTAATTATTTCCAGGAGGTTGTATAAAATGTGTCAATATCAGTTAAACTGCAGGATCATACATGTGGTAATGGTATCTTAATATATTATTTCTGCATTTGGGACTTTTTTCAGACTGTCAGCATCTAGAACCCTGTCCCTTGCCAGTCTGAATTCAGAAGCAGTTTCCATCTTGTTGTGACTGGAGAGAAACATATTTTCTGGCTTCTGAACTATAATCTTCAATCACTCCCTCCCCCCCAGGAACCAGTCCTTTTTTTCTCATCTCTCTATATAACATTGTTCAATTTCACCTCTGCTTAAACTCATTTGCTGGTGAAATCCTCATTCGTGGCTTTCTTACTTCTCGTCAGCACTGCAGCGCAGCTGCGTAACTTATTCCTGTTGCAAATAAATGTACGTTGTTGTTATTTGCTGCTGTCTTGAATACTTGTTATTCATCTGGCTCCCATAAATTTGAGCCTATTTGAGATTCTGCACCCAATATCATTTATTAAGTGAAGACTCTTACACCCATTGCATACTGACCTACATTGGAAATTCACAGATGGCAACAGATTAATTTTAGAATTTGTGTAAGAATAGAATAGAATAGAATCTTTAATTGCCACGCAACCAGGGTTGGTGGTATTTGGGTTCGGTACATGATGGTACACTGCTTTTGTTACATACCACTAATAACACAGATCACTGTAATAAAGTGCATCCATACCACATCACAAATCACAAATCTCACCAACAATACATAGTGCAAAAGAACAAACAAAGACCATAGACAAGACACTGTATACATCAAAAGTCATATTATTGTCTGATTATTGGACGGAATTGAGAGTTCTTATTGCTGAGGGGAAGAAACTGTTTTTAAAGCGGGTGGTTTTAGTAGCAAGTGACCTGAGGTGCCTCCCCGAAGGGAGAGACTGAAAAAGGTGATTTGCTGGATGGGAGTGGTCCGAGATGATCTTTTTTGCCCGTTGTGAGGTACGTTGCAAATGCTGTTTTAAATCGAAGGTAGACACAAAATGCTGGAGTAACTCAGCAGGTGAGGCAGCATCTCTGGAGAGAAGGAACGGGCGACGTTTTGGGTCAAGACCCTTCTTCAGATTTTTAGAATTCTTATTTTTAAATCTTGCCAAGGCCCTTTCCCTTTTCTATTTCTGCAATCTCACCCAGCTGCAAAAAACTCGAAGATATTTGCACTCTCCCCAAAAATATAGTTTATTTTATTATTTTTTTTATTTGATAGATTTATCATCCTGATTTTTGGAAAATCTATTCCTAACCTTATCACTTTATCTAGCCCTCCCCCATTCAGATGCATATTCAAGTTAACTTCTGACCAATATTTTAGTAATCACTCCCATTACTTGTTGATACAATTTTTTTCTTCTCTCCTCTGAAGAGCATTTGGAATATTAAAAAATTCAAAATATAAATATTATTACATGATAAACCAGAACTTTTGATGCTTATATACTATATTGGGATATCTACAATTAAGTTGTTGATTAATTTACACTGAAGTCAGGAGAGTTAAATTATAGGAATGGGCAACGTTTCGGGTCGAGACCCTTCTTCAGACTGAGAGGCAGGGGAAAGGGAAACAAGAGATATAAACGGTGATATAGAGATATAGAACAAATGAATGAAATTTATGCAAAAAATGAATGATGATCAAGAAAAGATGGAGCCTACAATGACATAGACACAAAATAATGGAGGAACTCAGCGGGATAGGCAGCATCTCTGGAGAGAACCCATTCCTTCTCTCCAGAGATGCTGCCTTTCCCGCTGAGTTCCTCCAGTATTTTATGCCTATCTTTGGTGTAAACCAGCATCTGTAGTTCCTACCTATACTGTTAAATTATATTATTGCAGTCACGGCTTAATATAAATAACTAGTATTTAATTGAATAATTGATTTCCGTTAAATGTGAGCTTACTTTGAAATGTTTTGCCTTATTATCGTAGCCTTGTATATAAATAAATCGTCTACAAATAAATAGGTCAGTTCTTAGATGCAGACAGCTGCGTAATAGTGATACTTTTATGGCGTGCAAATAATCTCCCATACTGTGCATCACTGGATAGTAATGAGTAGAGCTGGAATTTTGCCATAAATGCCATGTGCCTTGTTATGCCTTTTTTGATGATTTCCAAGGCCCTTCCCTTTTGGGATAATGCCTTTTTCACGATCGAGTGCCTAAATCAACCTTTTTTTTGCTGTTTTGCTAAGAGGTCGTGCTATTTTCTCTAGTTGTACTGTGATTACAATGACATTTTCTATGTTAACACGTTATTATTAATGTTATTTTTAACGTGTTAACATAGTATAACTTACAAGAAAACTTCCACCACGGGGCAAAACCGGAGGCACCACCGTCGGTCGTTCATTCGTTAGTGCCGCTGCCCGCTGGTTCAGTTTTCTCCAAGATCTATTTAAGAACTGCAGATGCTGGAAAAATCAAAGGTAGACAAAAAATGCTGGAGAAACAGCGGGTGAGGCAGCATCTATGGAGAGAAGGAGTAGGTAACGTTTCGGCTCGAGACTCTTCTTCAGACTGATGTTGGGAGGGGGGACGCGAAAAAGAAAGGAAGAGGCAGAGACAGTAGGACTAGAAGGAGAGCTGGGAAGGGGAGGGGGAAGAGGGAGAAGACAAGGGCTATCTAAAATTAGATAAGTCAATGTTGATACCACTGGGGTGTAAACTACCCACGCGAAATACCCAAGCTTGTCTCCTCACTACATTTACTGCTGGCTCCAGTCGCAAATCTGAGTTTTCGAGTGATTTGTGCAAGGCATTCGTTGATGCTAGAATTCCACTGTGGAAATTGGAAAACAAATCTCTCAGAGGTTTTTTTTAGAGAAATACACAGAGGAACATATACCAAGCGAGTCATTATGGAAAGATTATGTTGACAGCAACTTCAACATTGTTGTGCAGAAAATTAGAGATGAGATTGCATGTAACAAAATATGGATCCCAATAGGCGAGACAACCGATGCTGTGGGGAGTTACGTTGCCAATGTGGTCATCTGTACACTGGAGGCAGGCCAACCATCAAAGGAGTATTTGTTTTCATTGGAAGTATTGGAGAAGTCAAACAGCTCAACTATTGTTCAGTTGTTTACATCTTCACTTGTTGTACTTTGGCCAGAAGGTATAAAACATGAGAATGTACTTCTATTTGTGACTTAGTTTTATTCCCCAAAATGTTGCATTTGACACGTTTAGCTCAAGGACTTCATAAAATTGCCAAGCACATACGTAGCTTGTTTCCAAATGTCGATAACCTAGGCAATGTTGAGATTCCACTACCTCCTCAGCCTGTTTTGACTAGATGGGGTCCATGGCTCTCTGCTGTATTCTACTAAGCTGCAAATTTTGAAAAGATAAAATAAATCATCAACTGTTTTGAAGAAGAAGAATATGCTGCAATCAGGATAGTCAGTGAAATAATGCAGAAAAAGTCCCTCCACTGCAATCTTATGTTTATTGCTTCCAATTTTGCAAACTTCCCACAAGCTATCACTTCCCTTGAGAAACGTGTTGAAACATTAGTGATAACTTGCAGGTTTTCAACAAAGCAATTGTCGATATTCGTAAAGTTCTTGGCGATGTAGGTAAAGACATACAAGGAAAATGTGAGAGAGTGATTTTAGCTAACACAAATCTTAAGGAAATAGAAAACATAGCTCAAGTTCTCAAAGGTAGTTGTAATGCACAAGATATCAACATGAACATAGAGTCTGTAGCTTGTTTCGGGTATGCACCAGTGACCTCAGCTGGGGTAGAAAGGGTTTTTCACAACTGAAACATATTCTGTCTGACAGACGGCATAGATTACCACCCGATAAGTTGAAAAAAAAATGCGAGTAATTATGTGCAACCAGGCAACTTTGGTCATTTAATGTATTATACCTTTAAGGGCCTGTCCCACTTACGTGGGTTTTCGGTGACTGCCGGCACCCGTCATAGGCCGTTGCAGGTCAGCGAAAATTTGCAACATGTTGAAAATTCGGTGGCGACCAGAAAGACGTTACGACTCTTCGGGTGACCGAGGAGACTACTCACGACCATACAGGCGACATCCTGGCGACATGTCGCGGGGTGAAGCCTGTATGGTCGTGAGTAGTCGCCGAAAGAGTCGTACCTTGTTCTGGTCACCGCTGGATTTTTAACATGTTGACAATTTTCAGCAACCTGCAACGACCTATGACGGGTGCCAGCAGTCGCCGAAAAAGTCGCGTTAGTGGGACAGTCCGTTTATATTATTATTTTTAACCATATATTGGTGGTGGAAATAAATGCCTTTTTTGTCAATAAATGCCTTTTTCGCGCCTTTTTTGTAATTTTATTTTGCCTTTTTGCCTGCCAATTTCAGAGTTTTTTAGTGCCCAAACATCCTGGCTCTAGTAATGATGAACATGAAAGAGCATAAACAAGTTTAAAGATTGAAGACGGAATACTATATTTGGTATGTGCCACGATGGGTTGGGTCAGCTCAGCTGTAGAGATCTGGAACAACGTTCCAATTTCATAAACATTGGCTAAAGCCTGGTGAGTCAGCCGGAAAACGCATCAAAAGGCTTTTTTTTTTTACCGTTTGCTTTCAAGGCTAACACATTATTTTCAGCTGCAGCACGGAGTCTGATTCCATCCTCGGATAGCTTTTTTTTCCTGAGGGTTATCGTTTTACAATTTAAAAAGTATCTATTGCTTCAAATCTTCGGCCTCATTGCAATTTTTATGTGAGCAGAGGTTTGATACCCAATGGTCACTGGCGCAAACTTTAAATACTTGTAAAACGCTCAGGTTTTAAACAAGATTTTCTTTTATATTTTGCATTTGCACAACTAATTTACTTTTTTTTAAATCAAAAAAAGAAACTACTGTATTTTGTAAGTCGTCGGTTTATCTTGCAAGTTGCAATGTGTGTTTAAAAAAAAAAAAAAGCATCTTTCTAGTTTGGTCTTGAACCTTGTGATTTTTTTTGTTTCAGCTTTCTCTGTGGTGTCTGTTCCTATGAATGCAGTGGGTTCTGTTGCAGCGATGAACAGCTGTCTTTGGTCTCTGCTGGTGGGGGCTTCGTTGCTCCTGTCCGGCTGCAAGGCAGCCCCGCAGCCCGCACTATCCCGGGGCACAGCCCAGCCCGTGTGTCGGCAACGCTGCGACGTGTCCGTGTGCCCCAGCCCCAGCTGCCTGCATGGTTATGTGAAGGACGCCTGCCACTGCTGCCTGGTGTGCGCCGCCGCCGAGGGCCAAGCCTGCGGGAGAGCCCACGATGTAGATTGCGGCGATGGGATGCAGTGCAAGCCCCTCTTTGGCAAGCGTGCGGCCAAGGGGCCCGGCGTCTGCCGCTGCAAACTCAACTACAAAGTGTGCGGCGGCGACGGCAAAACCTACGACAACTTGTGCAAGCTCAAGTCATCCAGCCGGAGAGCCCTGCAGCTGAAGCTGCAAGCGGTAGTACAAGTTCACAAAGGTGCATGTGAACCAGGTGAGCACTTGCTTTCATATTCCGCCGCCGATAACATATTGTTATAGACACAAAATGCTGGAGTAACTCAGCGGGTCAGGCAGCATCTCTGGAGAGAAGGAGTGGGTGACGTTTCGGGTCGAGACCCTTCTTCAGACCCGGAACGACCCATTCCTTCTCTCCAGAGATGCGGTCTGACCCGATGAGTTACTCCAGTTTTTTGTGTCTACGGTTTAAACCAACATCTGCAGTTCCTTCTTAAACATATTGTTATACATCCATACCTATCAATGTTAAAGTATTAATAGATATAATTGTATCGACGTTGCAATAATGCATCGCATCACACTACATCTTGCAATATTAAGATAATTACACATCAAAAGCAAACTCATGCCACAGTCGGAATAAAACATGGGCATAATATACTTTTTCAAAACATGTGAGGTCTCTGTCAACTAGTTCTAAAATACGTGAAGAAGGGTGGTGCAGCTGGTGGAGCTGCTGCCGTACAGCACCAGAGATGTAGGTTTGAACCTTGGATGCTGCTTGTGAGGAGTTTGCATGTTTTCTATCTGACTGTGTGGGGTTTCCCGGGTGCTCTCCAGGTTTGTAGGCTGATTGGCCTCTGTAAATTAGCCCTATAGTGTAGGGCGTGTTTGCGAAAGTGGGTCAAGAACTAGTGTGAATGGTTGGCGCGTACTCTGTGGGTTGAAGGGCTGTATCTCTAAACTAAAATAAAGCTACCACTGTATAATTAGGGAGTATTATAAAAGTAAAAGAATTGCCTGCAAATATTTACTCTTGTTTAATTTGAAAATAACTGTCAGAAGAGTGACAGTTCTTTGGATATATTTTAATGCATCAATTTACATTGAATATTATTGTTCTTTACTGCGCATGAGATTTGCTACCAGTTTGTGTTAATATGTATTAAATACAGTGCCCTCCTTAATGTTTGGGACAAAGATACATCATTTATTTATTTGCCTCTGTACTCCACAATTTGAGATTTGTAATAGAAAAAAAACACATGTGGTTAAAGTGCACATTGTCAGATTTTAATAAAGGCCATTCTTATACATTTTGGTTTCACCATGTAGAAATTGCAACAGTGTTTATACATAGTCCCCCCATTTCAGGGCACCATAATGTTTGGGGGACAGGGCTTCACAGGCGTTTGTAATTGCTCAGTTGTGTAATAATTGCCTCCTTAATGCAGGTATAAGAGAGCTCTCTGCACCTAGTCTTTCCTCCAGTCTTTCCATCACCTTTGGAAACTTTTATCAACATGAGGACCAAAGTTGCGCCAATGAAAGTAAAATAAGCCATTATAAGACTGAGAAACAAGAATAAAACTGTTAGAGACATCAGCCAAACCTTAGGCTTACCAAAATCAACGGTTCGAACATCATTAAGAAGAGAGCACTGGTGAGCTTATTAATCGCAAAGGGACTGGCAGGCCAAGGAAGACCTCCACAGCTGATGACACAAGGATTCTCTCTATAATAAAGAAAAATCCCCAAACACCTGTCCGACAGATCAGAAACACTCTTCAGGAGTCAGGTGTGGATTTGTCAATGACCACTGTCCGCTGAAGACTTCATGAACTGAAATACAGAGGCTACACTGCAAGATGCAAACCACTGGTTAGCCGCAAAAATAGGATGGCCAGGTTACAGTTTGCCACGAAGTACTTAAAAGAGCAACCACGGTTCCGGAAAAAAGGTCTTGTGGACAGATGAGACGTAGATTAAATTAGAGTGATTGCAAGAGCGACCTTATTTGCGAGTTTAGGAGAGTTTGCGCTCGCCACACTGCTGCAATTTCTACATGGTGAAACCAAAATATATAAGAATGGCCTTTATTAAAATCTGACAATGTGCACTTTAACCACGTGCTTTTTTTCTATTACAAATCTCAAATTGTGGAATACAGAGGCAAATGAATAATTTATGGGTCTTTGTCCCAAACATTATGGAGTGCACTGTACATATTATTGCATAAAAGGAGGGTTTTGGCCCGAAATGTTGCCTATTTCCTTCGCTCCATAGATGCTGTTGCACCCGCTGAGTTTCTCCAGCACTTTTGTCTACATTGCATAAATGGAAACTTAAGGAACTGCAAATGCTGGTTTACAAAAAGGACAAAGTGCTGGAGTAACTCAGCGCGTCAAGGAACAGCTCTGGAGGACATGGTAAGGTGATAATTTGGATCGGGACCCTTCTTTGTCCCTACCCAAAATATCAGCTTTCCAGGTCCTCCGAAGATGCTCCCTGACCCGCTGAGTTACTCCAGCACTTTGTGTTTTTTTCCTTACATATATAAATATGTTCGCATGTATACAATCCTACTAATTATAGATTTGGCTAGTTTAGTGATTTGGCTAGTATTATTTGGCTTTGATAAATTATAAACTAAATTATCCAATTCCTTTCGTACTCACTCATGCTCACTTAGTCTTCATATAGTCTCATATCCACCTGCACTGGAGAGTAACCAGAGCCAAACCAGATACAAACCTGAACTACAATACACGTTATATAAAAGAAGATAGACACAAAAAGCTGGAGTAACTCAACGGGACAGGCAGCGTCTCTGGAGAGAAAGAATGGGTGACGTTTCATGTCGAGACCCTTCTTCTGATCCGAAACGACCCTTTCTTTCTCTCCAGATGCTGCCTGACCCGCTGAGTTACTCCAGCTTTCTGCGTCTATCTTCGGTTTAAACCAGCATCTGCAGTTCATTCTTGCACGTTATATACCTTTGACCTTGTGCAAATCTCACTATCCCATGTGATCCAGAATACTTTATGCTAATATTTGAAGCAAAGTAAGTTTGACAAAAAGAAAACTTAAAAGATAATATTATTTGGAATATTCACTCAACCATTAAAAGTAACTGGGCGAAACTCAAGGACATGAATCCAATATTTCCAACAATACATAACTCTGCCCACATATTACATGAATGATATTTTCCTAGAATTAACTATTAGAAAGTTTATTGTTCAATCTTGTGTGTATGATTAGATGTCCTTTTATTTTCCAGTTAAATTTCGGAACCAGATATTTAGGAAGCAGTTTAAGATTCATTGACATGGCTTCTCAGAAAAAAATATATAAATGTATTTCAGATACCCACTGCTCTGTTGGAAGATATTTTAATTTTTCAACGTTCTTAAAAGTTACCAATGTACTCTCATCCTTTAATTGTGCATGTGCTCTTTTGGCAAATTATTTTCATTGGTGGATTATATGGTACACATCCACACTACAGTGTGGTGCTTTCTTAGAATATTGTCCATATTATGATTTTTCCATCATGTGAAGATTAACAAAATCTATTGTTTCTTTTACATTTTGTATATATTTTTAGTTTTTCTTCTCACAAATTCTGAAGAATAAAATTTATTCGGCATCTCAAAATTGTTGTAAACTGATCTGCTTTAACTGGACTAGAATTGTATTTCTAATGTACAAACAGTAACTTGCCACTTAAATGGATATCGCTGATTTTATAAGATAGGAGTACTATGAATTTCATAAATAAAATCCAACATTTCTTCTGTGTAGTATAGATCATTCACATCCAAACAGTCTAAGATATAAATTCAATTTTATAGCGGATGTGGTGGAAAAGATTGCACCTGCAGTTGTTCACATTGAACTAGTTTTAAGGTAAGTCTGAAAACAAGTGCTTTGAAAATTACATATGTAAAGTTCAGCACACTGACACTTTCTTCCTTGCGACACAAGACAGGCTTGGATGGCTTATGTTTGGTTTCCATTTCTAGGTGCACTGCAAAGATAGTCCCTGGATAAATGTTTAGCATAGAGGACTATTCAAAAGCCCAATTAGGCAATTAAGTTATAACAAGTTGGTTGATGCATGATGTGGACTTGAATTCAATAGATTGGTGGGTGGCGCGACTCGCGTCGCAGCGGCCTCTGCAGTCAGTCAGTCTGTCTTTTTTTTTTTTTTTTTGTCTCGTTTGAATGTAGTTTTTATTTATTTTTAAAACTGGGTATGTGTGTGGGTATGTGTGTGTGGGGGACGGGGGGTGGGGAAACTTTTAAAATCTTTCCCCTGCACGGAGAACCCGACCTTTTCTCTGTCGGGTCTCCGTTGTCGTTGGGGCCGAGCACCGTGGAGCGGCCTCCAACCGGAACGACCTGGGGCTCCAGATGCGGGGCTGCGGACTTACCCACCATTGTGGAGCTGGCCGAGTTCAGAGCGGGAGGAGCTGTGGTGGCGCGCGGCTGTGACCCGACCCAGGAGATTCTGAGGCTCCAGCCGCAGGTCTGGTGAACGGTGACACCGGGAGCCCGCGGGTCCCTGGTGGGAGACCGCTTTTCGGGGCTTCCGCAACGGCGACTTCTCCCGCCCGAGTTGCGGGGTTGAGGATGACCTGGAGCGGGGCCTTACATCGCCCGGCGCGGCTTTAAATGGCCGTGGGATTTGTTAGCGCACGCCGGGGGCTCCAACACCAAGACCCAGAGCAGGGCCTTGCATCGCCCGGCGCGGCTTTATAATTGCCGCGGGACTTACTTACCATCGCCCGCCGGGGGCTTTGACTCTGACATCGGGAGGAGAACGAGGAGTGCAGGGGAGAGATAAGACTTTGCCTTCCATCACAGTGAGGAGAAAATTCACTGTGATGGATGTTTGTGTAAATTGTGTTGTGTCTTGGTTCTTCTTCTTGTATGTATGACTGCAGAAACCAAATTTCGTTTGAACCTCTGGGTTCAAATGACAACAAATAAATTGTATTGTATTGTATAGTAAATTCACATGCCCATCCAAGCCCTGCTAGTACTTATTCCACATGTTTCGCAAAATATTTTAATTTATTGAGCTTTAGTCGTTAAGTCATCAACTATCTTGAAATTGAAACATGCATGTTCAGGCACATTAGAGAGTAATTTCATGGTTGTCCATTTTAGAGTTTCGTTCCAAGATCTATCAATGTGAAATTGAGTCTTTTGTATTTCAGTGAACAGATCTTGTTCAGGGAAAAGCCTTTGCATTTTCACCATAGCTGGGCACATGAAATAATTCAGATCCGTCTATGTCCAGTTTGTGCAAGGGTTGTCTGGGGTGGGATGACGAAAGATAGGAAATGGGCGAGAAAGTCAGGATTAGAAGAAGAGTCACTGGGTTGATAAGGTTTAGAAGATCAGATCGTAAAAATACTTTCTAAGGATAAGAATATTAAAATACTCCTTGCTCAATCACCATATTCCTTGACTCCTTAGCCCCTAAAATATATAAATTTCAGCCTTGAATATATATATTATAATATATATATATATAATATATATATAGTATGTGTATGTGTATGTAAAATATGCAAAATCCCAAATATTTTTTGACATTCAATAACTCATTGCACAATTGCAATTTAATGAAATGGTAAAATTTGTAGAAATGTGATACTTATCAATTGTTATGCTTTTTTAGTGTTTTCCAAATGTTTAGTATGTGAAGATATTGGCAAGAATACAGTTTTAGTAAAGTTTAAGTATTGGCAACAAAATGTTCGTTGTATGCTGTAAAGATGTAAAAATAAGTTGTCATAGCCTTGTTTCAATTTTCTTCATTTGTACAGGCATCCACTGCTGAGACGAAACATCCCATTGTCAAGTGGTTCTGGTTTTATAATATCAGAACGTGGGTTAATTGTGACCAATGCCCATGTGGTAGTACCCACTAATAATGTTATGTCAGGTCAACAAATGATAAAAGTGCAAGGACACAATGGAAAAACCTACGAGGCAACAATAAAAGATATTGATACAAAGGCTGATATAGCAACAATAAAAATTAATTCCAAGGTGAATAAATCATCTTTTTGTTAGAAATTAAGTTTCTTTTAGTTTGATACATTTACTTATTCAAGGCACAGAATATCAGTCATTACCAGGTTAGATGTTTACTTGGTCGGATGCACAATAATGCTTCGTTCATTAAGTTTCTTCACCTCTGATATCAAGAGTGAACTTTGTCTTTCTCTTTTGCATTTATGAAAATGTGTTTCTATGTTATTTTCCTTGTGTCTTTTAAATGAGGTTCCAAATTCCCTCCTGGGCATTGTTGAATTAAAATAAAAACATGATCTAGAGAAAGCCCTTCCCGTCTCAATTGGAACAAGCACAATTATTGGGGCGAGAGAGAGAGAGAGAGAGAGAAAGAGCTTTCAATCCAAGGGCTGGATCAGAATTCAGAAGTGTAGAAGCAGTTGGGTGAAGCTAACCTTTGGGCGAAAAGGAAAATCGAAGAATTAACCATTCATTTTACTCTACATTATTAAATAAATTTCACGCTAATTTTTAAACCACAAAACATGCTTTTTCCATAATAAGTAACTTTAATCTAGAGAAATAACCACTGCCAAAATGACGACTTTAAGGCACACTCACCGACATTGCATATCAGGCACAGATGATCCACAATATTAAGAATTGAGACAAGTGGACACCTTTCTTATGTGTAGGAAGGAAATGCAGATGCTGGTTTAAACTGAAGTTAGACACAAAAAGCTGGAGTAACTCAGCGCGACAGGCAGCATCTCTGGAGAGAAGGAATGGGTGGCGTTTCGGGTCGAGACGAGGGGTCTTGACCCGAAACATCACCCATTCCTTCTCTCCAGAGATGCTGCCTGTCCCGCTGAGTTACTCCAGCTTTTTGTGTCTATCTTTCTTATATATTTGATTAAGATAAGTAGTCTTTCAGTAGATGTGACTTTTTTTGGTACACTTAGCACTTTAATTTTGAAAATTGAGATAGATTTTGGAATGGTGATTTTTAGAAGTAAGTAGCAGATGGCAAGCTGAAACCAGTCCCTATTTTATAATCAAAATACATCAATAAGAATTGATTTTGAGCCTTAATTGCATTTGGACAAAATGCAGCTAAGGTTATGGACAGATGGATGGATGAATAGTTAGTGTTGGAATTTCCACATCAATCTCACAAATGGAGTAGGCTTCTAAATTGATCACAATCAGGCTCAAGAAAACAACACATTTCCTCATCACTGTATTCTTGTGGCCACCAAGCTGTATATTCTGCATTGCTGGATAGTTAAGTCCACGTGAATTTGTGAATATGATTCAAGATATTAGAGGGAATGTCTGGGGGGGGGGGGGAATGTTGTTTAACTAAGAGATGCTACATAGTCAATGATGACATTCTGATGTGAATTTCCTGTTATAATGTAAAGAAAAACTAATATAATTTGGAAAGTTCCTACGTTTAAAAAAATATCAAATTTAATGTTCATATCTACCATCAGGAAATGAGATGTTATTTGACAGAATAACATAATAGTGATGTTATAAACAATATGATCCTTTGCAGAGAAAGCAACATGTGCTACCGCTAGGTCGGTCAGCTGAACTCCGACCAGGAGAATTTGTAGTTGCAATTGGAAGTCCTTTTGCTTTGCAAAATACAGTAACAACAGGGATTGTCAGCTCTGCTCAGAGGGATGGAAGGGAACTAGGTCTAAAGGACTCGGACATGGACTACATACAAACAGATGCCATAATCAATGTAAGTATAAATGAACCACTGAAAATGTTGATAGCTGGAGAGTTTGAGGGGTGAGGGAGCTTTACCAACTGTGAAAGCAAGTGTGGAGGGTCGGGCTACCTGTTAAGATTAGGCCTCCTCATCAATGGGACCTGGCTTCCACATAGAAGATTATGCCTGGAGAACAGCATTAAATAAGAATAAACTTTGAGGCCAGACATCTGGAAGGCCTGTGCAGCTAGAGGTCAACAGGCCTGTGTTTTTGGTGCTTTAGGTGGCTGTTAACTTGAAATCCAATGTGCTTATTTTGAATGCACTATATGGAGTGTGATTTACTTTATAAACATTGGATCTTTGCAGCAGATGCTACTGCCCATTAATTAAGATGCATAGAAACATAGAAAATAGGTGCAGGAATAGGCCATTTGGCCCTTTGAGCCAACACCACTATTCAATGTGACTATGGCTGATCGTTCAGAATCAGTACCCCCTTCCTGCTTTCTCTCCATATCCCTTGATTCTGTTAGCCCTAAGAGCTATATCCAACTCTCTTGAAAACATCCAGTGAATTGGCCTCCATGGAATGGAAGAGCAATTTTGTGTTTAAATATTATTTTTATTCAGTGCAAGATAAAATAAGATCTTAATGTGCTGGATATCAACTGATAAGTCCTGTTCTGTTATTTAGCCAAGAACTATTTGGGATAATTGGCACAAATGTTAATGGCAAAAAGGGCAAAATTGAAGTTAAACCTGATGCCTATTCAATGGAGAAACAAGGAACTGCAGATGCTGGTTTACAAAAAAAAATGCAAGGTGCTGGAATAACTCACCAGGTCAGGCAGCATCTCTGGAGAACATGGATAGGTAACGTTTTAGGCTGGGACCCTTCTTCAGGTTGATTAAGGGGCCTGACCTGAAACATCCATGCTCTTCAGAGATGCTGCTTGTCCCATTGAGTTACTCCAGTACTTTGTGCTTATTTAATGCAACTCACTGTTAGGATTTGCAAATACAAAATGCAACTCATTATTAAGATTTGAAAATACACACAGGTAGGCTGCTAGAGAACATGAAGTCACTGCCTATTGAAAATAATAATAAGAGGAAAATGGGAGTGATTTCCGTTTTAATAAAATCTCATATGTTGGACTATAATAATAGTTAAAATAATGGCAGTTAATAGTAATTTTGGACATGAAGCTGCATAGTCCAATGCTGATGAATATTGTATTTCTGTAATGTGATAAATTATGTCTTCTTTTCCACTTATTGCACATATCTGAAGTACGGGAACTCTGGAGGCCCATTGGTGAATTTGGTAAGTCAAATTATGTTTCATTCCATTTCGCTTCTCTGTTGAAAGTCAGTGCGCCTTATTGACTGCATTCCTAGCGTTTTTGTCATTTTTCCAGTCATCTAACTGTCTTTAACATCTTGAGATTGTTAAATTATTATGCTTAAAAAGGACATGATATTATCTGTTACAAAAATAAGTTTATGTAAAACTTCAAAATGCAATTCCTTCTCCAAATCTAACCAGGAAATAATAATGATCACAATACACCCAGATGTTTTGACATTTAATTACAATTCTCATCTACAGGATGGGGAAGTTATAGGAATAAATACATTGAAGGTGGCAGCAGGAATATCATTTGCAATTCCATCAGATCGCATTGCAAAATTTCTTACTGATTTTCTGCATAAACGAACCAAAGGTAAGAATTAAGCTAATTTATTTTCAAGGGTGTTCATAAGTTGTAGGAGCAGAATTAGGCCACTCGGCCCATCAAGCCGACTCCGCCATTCAATCATGGCTGATCTATCTTTCCCTCTCAACCCCATTCTGTTGCCTTCTCCCCATAACTCCTGACACCCACATAAATCAAGAATCCTATAAATCTGCACCTTGAAAATATCCATTGACTTGGCCTCCACAACCTTCTGTGGCAATTAATTCCACAGACTCACCACTCTCTGACTAAATACATTCATCCTCATCTCCTTTTTAAAGGAACATCTTTTTATTCTGAGGCTATGGCCTCTGGTCCTGGACTCTCCCACTAGAAACATCCTCTCCTCATCCACTCTATCCAGGTTATCCAGGCTTTTCACTATTCGGTAAGTTTCAGTGAGGTTTTCCCCTCATCCTTCTAAACTCCAGAGAGTATACGTCCAATGCCATCAAACGCTCATCATATAATAAGCCAATCATCCCTGGGATCGTTCTTGTAAACTTCCTCTGGACCCCCTCCAACACCAGCACATCCTTCCTCAGTTATGGGGCCCAAATCTGCTCATAATGCTCTGAATGCAGTCTGACCAGTGCCTTATAAAGCCTCAGCATTACATCCCTGTTTTTTTATATTCTAGTCCTCTGAAAATAAGTTGCATTGGGAATTGCATTGGCCTTTGTTCCCACTGATTCAACTTGCAAGTTAACTTTTTGGGAATCCTGCACCAGCACTCCTAAGTCTCTTTTCACCTCAGATTTCTGAATTCCCTCCCCATTTAGAAAATAGTCTCTGCCTTTATTCATACTACCAAATTGCATGACCACCCTTTGCTTCCCCCTATTTCATCGGCCACTTCTCAGCCCACTCTCCCAACCTGTCCAAGTCCTTCTGCAGAGCCCCTGCTTTGTCTACACTACCTGCCCCTCCTCCTATCTTCGTATCATCTGCAAACTTGGCCACAAAGCCTTCAATTTCCTCATCCAAATCATACATGTAAATGCCACAGTTTAAAAACATTATCTTGAGTATTATAAGTATAAGAAATAAATAGTAGCTTTCAGTGTGCACGATAAAGTATGAGCTCACAGTTGAGATCAACACTAAAAACTGATGAAGGCCTGGGTAATTTGCAGTTCTTTCTTTTTGTGGATGCCTATCACAAATGCAAAAAGAATAAAATCAGAACAATTCATTTTATAAATATAAAATCTATTATGAATGTTATATTTTGGCAGATGACCCAACCGTGTCAATGTCTCAATTCTCATGCTTTCTGTCACGTAGCAACACTAAGATCCTGAAAAACAGATTATTTTTGTAGAACCAGTGAATGTTTTGATGACATAATTGTGCTTTTGAAGATGCGAGCACCAGCTGCTTTGTGGAATAGTATTATTTCTATGTATTAATCCTCGCCCAAAATTAGAAATATAAAGCTGATCTTATTGGCGTTTGGCTATTCAGTTTAGTCTTTGCAAACCCTTCACATGGTCGGTCCTTTGCATTCTCTAGAAAGATGGTGAAAAGAACAAAGATTCCCACTGGGAAAATTCTTTAAGGTGGTAGTAATACATTCAACATATCTGGGGCCTATTAGAAAACAAAATGTCAGTAATCATTTGCTCTACTAGGTCATTGAGCAGATTCAGGAGGCATTGGGGTGAAGATGAATGACTCATTTTAGGAAGTATCCCGAACAAGTAGAAAACAACCTGATGATTACCCTTTTATTAAAATTCACTGTAATTGTACTTTCTCCTTGTGCTTATAATTGAGAAGTCACAGGTGTGAAGAAGCGGTTCATTGGTGTGAGGATGCTGATCTTAACTCCTGCGTAAGTTTGCTTCATTGCTGCAGTTACTCACCTTTCTCAATCGGCTCAATACTGCAATTCCTTGCTTTGATCTGCAAATCATTTTTTCATTGTAATGAATATTGCACTGCACTCGCTCATGGGTACTGAAAACCTCATGGTGCATTATGTTGATTGAGGAAATTTTGTTGAATGAAATGTTTTCCAGTAATGCTTAAGGTCAAAAGGTCGTAAGTGATAGGAGTATAATTAGGTCATTCAGCCCATCATGCCTACTCGACCTGTCAATCATGGCTGATCTATCTCTCCTTCCTTCTCCCCATAACCTCTGAAACTTGTATTAATCAAAAATCTATCTATCTCTGCCTTAAAAAAAATATCCACTGACTTGGCCTCCACATCCTTCTGTGGCAAAGAATTCCACAGATTCACCACTCTCTGACTAAATAAATTTCTCCTCATCTTCCTAAAAGAACACCCTTTATTTCTGCTATGATCTCTAGTCCTAGACTCTCCCACTAGTGGAAACATCCTCTCCACATCCATTCTGAAAAGTCAAGAGATGTGGAGAGAATGTTTCCACTAGTGGGAGAGTCTAGGACTAGAGGTCATAGCAGAAATAAAGGGTGTTCTTTTAGGAAGATGAGGAGAAATGTATGCAAATTCTGCAGTCATCAGCAGTTGATGAGCTCTGTCTTTGGCAAACTCAGGAAGTAACAGTACTTAGAGGTTAGAATGGTATTCAGTGTCCTATCTACATTATCAGAACCTAACATATATTCGGGGTTCTGTGTGTTTCCCTGGCTATCTAGATTGTGGTCAGTTCATAAATTGGAATGGATGTACAACCAGCAGGTTGACAAAATGCTGGAGTAACTCAGCGGGACAGGCGGCATCTCTGGAGGAAAGGAATGGGTGAAATTTACCGGTCGAGACCTTTTTTTCAGCCTTGACCCGAATCGTCACCCATTCCTTCTCGTCCTGCTGAGTTGCTGCAGCATTTTGTGTCTATCTTCGGAGTAAACCAACATCTGCAGTTCCTTCCTATACAACCAGCAGGTTGTTGACAGAAACAAGAAACTGCCGATGCTGGAAACCTGAGCAAAAAAAGAAAGTGCTGGAAAAGTCTGCCAATCAGGCAACATGTGCAGTGGGAATGGATAAGCGATGTTTTAGGTTGGAACCCTTCTTCAGACTGATGCAGTAGGGGTGAGAAAGTTGGAAAACCGGGCAGGACAAATGGTGGCACATGACAGGCGCATATTTGTCAGGAGGTAATTGGTCGATGGGTAGGCAAAGGCTGGCTTGTAGAAAAGGAGACTAAAGATAATGAAACACGAGGAGAAGTGAAATGTGAAGCCAAGGAGAGGGATGGAAGGGGATAGGAGGAGGGGAATGTGGGATAAAAGGGAAATATGGGACCTGGAGATCGGGGGTGCATGGAGGAAGGGAAAGGAGAAAGGTGACTAGGTTGGGGGGGGAGATAATAGGTGTGGATTATAGGGGGTGAGTGGGGTGGGGTAAGAGGGATATTAATTAGAATTAGATAATTTAACGTTCATATCATTGGGTTGCAGGCTACACAAACAGAATATGTGGTGCTGTTGTTGGCAGTTCTGTTTATCTGCCATGTATTAGGTCCAACGTTACGATAATATTTAGGAGAAAATGATAGGGTTAAGAAATGAGAGTTGACGATACTAATGACATGCTGAGTTTGATCTGAAGACTATTGCTGCCTCTATTTGGATTAAGTACGGTTTCATGTTGAATGTGCGACCCACACAGCATGGAAACGGGGCTTGCTGTGCTGGCTATCAAATATGCCAAACCCATTTTCCAGCCTTGCCCTTTCAAGTGCTAAGGGGAAAATGTCCGCACTATCTACCCTATTATTACCTTCGTAACTTTGTATTCCTGAATCGGGTAGATCCCACAGCTTCTATGGCTCCAAGGAAAACAAACTCAGCCTATTCAGTCTCTCCTCTTAATTGAAACGGCTTTCTGTCTTCCTGCACCCTCTCCTGTGGACATCCTTCCCATAGTATTGGAATTGCACTCAGTTTGTATCTTATATAATTGTGCCACAATCTCCTTGCTCTTTTATTCTATACCCTTATTTAAAAAGGCAAGTGTCCCATGTGGCATTCTTCACCACTGTGTCTAATGCTGCCGGTGCCTTCAGGAAATATGTGCCAAAGTCCTTTAGTTCCTCAATACTTCCTATGTTTTACTATTCACGGTGTTCATTCCAGTTTTATTAGCACTCTTTAAATGTAACATCACACATATTTCAGAATTAAATCCCATCTTCTATTTCTCTGCCCTTCCTATTAACTTGTTAATACATTTCTGTTGCTGGAGACAACGTTCTTCTCCACCATCACCACCACCACCAGTTCATGTCATCAGCAAACTTTTAATTTAGTTTAGAGATACAGTGCAGAAACAGGCCCATCATGTCCGCACCGACCAGTGATCCCCGCACATGAACACCATCCCGCACACTAGGGACAATTATACCAAACCATTTAAACGGCAAACCTGTACTACTTTGGATTGTGGGAGGCAGCTGGAACACCCGGAGAAAACCCACGCAGGTCACAGGGAGAAGGTACAAATTCCATGCAGACAAGCACCCGTCGTCAGGACCGAACCCGGGTCTCTGGCAGTGTAAGGCAGCGACTCTGCAGGTGTGGCACCGTGCTAATGTGCTAATCATTTCTCCTACATTCACATCTAGATTGTTAATGAATACGACAAACAGCAGGAATGGAAGCCTGATCTCTGCAGTACACTACTGGTTACAGATTTTCAATCCACAAAACAACCTCTGATCATTACTCTCTGCTTCCTATCACCGAGCCAATTTGAGATGGGATTTGCGAAAATGCCTTGGTTCCTAGGGGCTCTGACCTTGTGGACCTGGCTCTAATGTAGGACCTTGTCAAAAGCCTTACTGAAATCCAAGTAGACAACATCGCCCACACAACCCTCATTGACACACTTGGTCAACTCTGAAATATTCAATCTTAGTGGCAGTAAATGATAATTTGGCAGAGACATTCGTTGTTCAGTAAACTATTAATATTTATTTTTAAATACAAATCAGTCTTGTTAAAGACCTCTCAGTGAAACTCAGACACTTGTTTGCTGAGTTATAATCACTGGAAACAAATCTGCTTCAGTGGTTTAGACAACACTGAGAACTGCGTCTGTCTAATGTTGGATCTGGGTAAATGATGATATTTTGAAATTCATTAATGATATAATTGAAAATCTTACATCCACAGGAATTTTCATGTCTATAAATTTTACTTTCTGCACTCATAGTTTGCAATGTTCTTGCTTTGCTTTTGCTGCCATCAATTTATTTTGCTAACTTTATAATTAATACTGCTATGTAAACTTGTCACTCTGTAGATACACATCTCCTGCCAGTGGTCAGGATGTCAAAGCCCAATTTATTATTTCAGAGACAGGGTAACCACTTTGCATAGTTCCATTCATAAAGATGACTAAGTTTCCATTTTCACTTTGGTTTCTCTATCTTCAACCTTTTAAACTGTTCCACTGAAGTTCAATTTCATCTTTTAACTGGGAGCTAGCAGTGTTGTACAAATGCTGTGGATAGATTAATGGGCTTGTCCCACTTAGGCGATGTTTTTCGACGACTGCCGACGACTGTCACGGTCGTAGCAGCTCGCTGAAAAACCAGCGACTGGACCCCCCCACGACAATGTCTACAACAACCTGCCACCTAGTCGACGTCAAGCTACGTTAAGCAACCGACAACCGGCGACCATTAGGACGTCCACCTACGACCATAGCTTAGATAACCTACATCTGCCCGCGACAAGCTACGACAAGGTGAGACAATTCAGTCGCCTGTACCTGTTGCCGGCTGACGTAGGTAGTCGCCAAATTCACCGGAGTCAGCCCTGACGCCAACCTACGTCACCTGGCGACAACTTACGTCATCCTGGCAATAACCTACGACAGCACCCACGTCAGGAGAAGACAAGCTACGTTCATTGGCGTCAAGCCCACAGTCGCCGAAAAGTTTTGAACATTTTTGAACCAGCGGCGACCAGAAAAATGCTACGACTCTTTGGGCGACTTGAGGAGACTTCTCACGACCATACAGGCGACACCCCGTGACCATGTGGCAACAGCCTAGTCGCCTGTAGTCGTCTAAAGAATCGCCTAAGTGGGACGGGCATAATGGATTTGTAATCTAAAAATCTGGAGTAATGATGCATAGATCCAAATTGAAAACCCACCCTTTTCCTTGTGGTACTGTTACTGATCTGGAAAAAGGCAGGTAATCTTAGTAAGGATGCCTATAAAATTATCAATTATCATTATAAAACCCATCAGGTTCACAGATGTCATCGGGAGAGAAATGTGGGCATTTCCTTGTCAGTCTGGATTTTATGGGGTCCAGAACCAATATTCAATGTTCAGACTGTGTCGGAAGGAACTGCAGATGCTGGTATACACCGAAGATAGACAGAAAATGCTGGAGTAACTTCGTGGGACAGGCAGAATCTCTGGGGAGAAGGAATGAATTACGTTTCAGGTCGATACCCTTCTTCAGACAAAGGGTCTCGACCCAAAACGTCACCCATTCCTTCTCTCCAGAGATGCTGCCTGTCCTGCTGAGTTACTCCAGCATTTTCTGTCTATCTTCAATGTTCATACTGTTAGGTTGTAAGCTAACCTAATAGCTGCGTTGTCGCCCCTGAGCTTATGCCAAGACTGCGGGATGTTCATTAACCCCAAGTCGGCGGGGATAGGCTGTGGCACCCAGATCCAAATAAAATCTGAATAAATCAACAAAAATGTTACAGTCCTCCTGTCTCAACATTGAATTCAACACTTTCAGATAACCAGACTTTCCAATTTAGTTTCAGAACTGAAAGCTGCCACTTAATTCAGTTTTTTCTGTTTCTGCAGAAGCTGCCAGCCCCAATAGATATTCATAGCATTCTCTTGCATTATATCTCAGATAACTGCGTTATTCCGTATCGCGCAGCTTTTCCTTCTCTCTCCTCTATCCTTGTACATTTTTACACTCCCTTCACAAAGTTCATGTACAACTTACAAGCATTTATCGCTGGCACCATTAATTTTGGTCTCAAATCATGGACACTCCCTTTGATCTCTGCAACAGTCTCCCACTTTGCTCTATCACCACCATGCTTGTTTTTCAACCATTCTGATGAAAGTTCATTGGGCTGAAACTCTGTTTTTCTCTCTCCAACAACGCTGCCTAGGCCGCTGAATATTTTCAATATTTTCTACTTTTATTGTACATTTCCAGCACCCGCAGTCTTTTGTTTATCAAATATAAAATGAAAGCTATAGCATTCCGAGTGAACAAATATCTCAAATATTAGACTAAAATGAAACTAATTTACATCCAGTCTCTCAAATTCAATTATTACTTAACTCATCAGATGATTACACTTTTAATTTAGGCCTGGAATTGGGTGGGTAAAAGCAGAGGCCTGAAATCCTGATCTCCTTGATGTCACCCACACAGCCCTGTCCCCTTGAGAATATCAAGGGCAGGGTAATGGCAAATATGTTAGCTTATGGTAGATTTAGAGAGTATGTGTATTGTTTAGGGAGGAAGGGAGGGGGTGGGGTGCGTAACCTAAAAAAGCAATGAGTTGGGCAAAGATGTGGCAGGAAATGGCACTGGCAAGCAAGAGTAAGGAAAATTCCAAAGTTTAAGGAAAGAGGTAGGATTTTTAGAGGTGATGCCAGGAAGATATGTTTTCACCCAGAAGAGTGAACCAGCTGATGGGATGATGGAGGCAGGTACTCTCACTACAGTTAAGGAATATTTAGATCAGTGATTGAAATGCCATGGTGATGATGGCTGTTGTGTTGGTCTAAATAGATACTGATGGCTTGAATAGTCAGGGTGAGCCAAAGAGTCTGTTTCTGTTCTTCATGATGCTATAGGCACGCACATTGGAGCAAGCTGGTTGAGTAAGCTGCAGCACAGGTACTGTGGGGAAGGAGATTTTGCTCAGGGCATTTGGGGATTGGTAGGTGGAAGTGAAGGAATATGAGCTGCTAGCGCTATTATGTTTATATAATGCTTTGGGATTTTTCTCACTCTTGCTTGCCGTTTCAGTGCTACCTCTTTGCCCAGCTGTTTACTGTTATTGGGCGGGTGGGGGGTTGTTAGTGTTTCACGCCACAAATGGAAATTGGGCGAAAAAAAGTGCCCAATTTCCCTTTTTAAGGCCTCTCCCAAACCCGATTGCACTTTATTTTGGGTTGGTCTGTTGATGAACCTCTATCGACCTCCCTGCCCAAGCACATTGATTGCTTCTTTCTTGCTTTGCTAAGACAAGCAGTGTTGCAGGACATTGAGTGGAGGGTACACAAAAATGCTGGAGAAACTCAGCGGGTGCAGCAGCATCTATGGAGCGAAGGAAATAGGCAACGTTTCGGGCCGAAACGTTGCCTATTTCCTTCGCTCCATAGTTGCTGCTGCACCCGCTGAGTTTCTCCAGCATTTTTGTGTACCTTCTTTTTTCCAGCATCTGCAGTTCCTTCTTAAACATTGAGTGGAGGGTATCCTACTTCATTCGTCTCATAGTGAGATTATCTATTAATTACATTAAGGGGTGCCAATACACTAAAAGTAATAATTGGTAAACTTTGCACATTCATGTTCATTAGGTCAATGGGATCCATTGGCACTAATTTTGTGCATTCTGAGGACTTGCTCCTCATACATTTAAATTTAAATTGAACAGAAAAGTAAAGATTTTTTTTGTTCTCCACCTATTTTAGTCTTGTCTGATTACATTTTTCTCCAGCCTAATAAAAGAATTGAAGAAAAAGAACTCTGATTTTCCTGATATCAACACTGGCATCTATGTACATGAAGTGATTTTAAACTCTCCTGCATACAGGTAAGGACTGTCCTTTTCAATACAATGTAAGAAACCTGCAGTAAGGAATAGTAAAATAAATGAATAGCACAGTATTTGTAAGCATCTCAACAGAATATTGCAGCTCTTTTTATATTCTATTGCTGGGAATATTCATGAAAATGCTTGTAAATTTCTGTAAAATTATGCTTTATTGGTATATGAACAAGTAGCGATTTCCTCCAACTAAATGTGAAAAGATCACAGCCCTGTCTTTGGTTCCATCTCCATTCCCAAGCCACCGAACACATCCCCTTTGTTGAGATTCTGTCTGAAATTGAGCTTGACTGATTCGGGCCTCATGTCCTTGATCACTAATTTTGCCTTTTTCATTCCCTTGCCTTTGGCTTAGGCTTACCTTATATCTGAAATGCTTTTGCTAGCTCTCGACTTGACTTCCAATGTACTGCTAGTGAGCCTCCTCGATGTCACCTTTCATAAATCTGGTCTTCCACAATTCCTAACAAATACACCGATGCACTTCCTTGATGACTGTATCAGTGTGAAGGGACCAGGTCAGGTTGCTGGTTTAATATGGATGCCAAAGAACTTGCAGTTGTCCACCATCCCTGCAGCAGCTCCATTGATAAGGACGAGGTTGTGTTCACCCCCTTGCTTTCTTGGTTACTGTCCTGATACCATGACACTAGTTTCTTGACCCCGTTACTGCACCTTATGTCATCATGGTTTGAGATCCAGCTGATGCCAGTGGTATCATTGGCAAACTTAACGACTGAGGCATAGCACTTGGCCACACAGTCATGAGTGGGCAGAGCAACACTGTGGCGCAGCAGAGAGTTGCTGCCTTACAGCGCTTGCAGTGCTGGAAACACAGGTCCGATCCTGACTGTGCAGAGTTTGTATGTTCTTCCTGTGACCACGTGGGATTTCTCCAAGATCTTCGGTTTACTCCCATACTCCAAAGACGTACAGGTTTATAGGTAAATTGGCTTGGTAAATGTAAAAATTGTCCCTAGTGCGTGTAGGATAGTGTTAATATGCTGGGATCGCTGGTCAGTACGGAGGGCCGAATGGCCTGTTTCTCTCTAAACTAAACTAAAGCAAGGGACTGAGCACACATCCTTAAGGAGCACTCTAGATGTGGGTAGAGGAAATGTTATGAACAATTCTAACCAACTGAAGTCTGCCAGTCAAGAAATCCAGAACCCAGTTGCAGATGGAGGTCTCGGGCCAAGGTCTAGGAGTTTAGAGATTAGGTTATTTGCTACTATGGCATTGAAGGCATCCAGGCATAGGTATTCTTATTATGAAATAAGACTGAATGTAGTGTAAGAGAGATGGCGTCTTCCATAGACTATTTTTCCTGGAGACATCTAGGATGTCCAGATTGTCTGGAGGACTGACAGAAATGGGGGCCATGAATGGTGTTTCAGGACTTCATTATGGTCAATGTTGGAGCTACAGGGCAATAGTAATTGAGACAGGTAATTTTATATTTTATGAGAACTGGAGTAATGAATGTGTCCTTGACAAAAAAGGTAACCAAAGACATTTCTGCTGTGCTTTTAAAATGTTGTTGTGAAAGTAGGGGGGCATTGAAAGTGAGTATTCATTTTTGAAGATTACAGGAGCCATTTTACCTAACAATGAATAGAGTGGGGATGCGATTGATATTCAAATTCCTCCTGTGAAGATTGGCAGGGTATCATAAAAGTAGACTTCAGTGTGCAGGCCACATCCAAAGCCTGGCTGGTGTGGGAGGGACTATCAACCTGCAAATTTGGAGATGCCAGTACTAATTGGTGTCTGGATTGAGATGAGGACTGCGATAACTGGCAGGTGTAAGTGAATGCAATGTATTCATTATCAGGGAGCCAGGATCTTGGATCCTCATTAGGGGCTGGGGAAGGCTGCACCTTTCTGGAGGCCCATGTGATACACTTCTTCTCTTGGCACATAAGGAATATGGGGTAGGCCATATAGAATGGAGATGCGGAAAAACTTTTTCACCCAGAGAGTTGTGAATCTGTGGAGTTCTCTGCCTCTGAAGGCAGTGGAGACCAATTCTCTGGATGCTTTCAAGAGAGAGTTAGATGGAGTTCTTAAAGGTAGTGGAGTCGGGGGATATGGTGAGAAGGCACGGAGTGGGTACTGAATGTGGATGATCAGCCATGATCACAGTGAATGACGGTGCTGGCTCGAAGGGCCGAATGGCCTACTCCTGCACCTATAGTCTATTGAACAACCACTGAAGAGATCTTCATTACTTGCATTGGCCAATATGACCTTTCTACCTTGAGAACCACAGGCATACAGAATGAGAAAAGGGTGTTTTGGGCCAACTTGTCCATACCAACCAAAATGCTCATCTCAGCTATTTTCTGTGTTTGTTTCAAATCCTCTTCAGCCGACCCTATCCATGTATCTGTCGGACTGTCTTGTAAATGTTGTTATTGTACTACATCTGGCAGCTGTTCCATATACCCACCATTCTGTGTGTGAAATAATTGCCCCTCAGGTTCCTATTAAATCTTTCCCCTTTCACCTTAAACCAATGCCCTTTAGTTTTTGATACCCGCTACCCTGGGGGAGAAAAAAAAGACATTGCATTAACCCAATCTATCGATAGTCATGGTGTCGTACAGTAAGAAACAGGCCCTCCAGTGGACCAAGTCCATGCTGACTATTGACCATCCATCTCTGCCAATCGCATTTAAATCCCCCACATCCCATCAACAACCCCCACTTACTCACAAATTAAATGTAATTTACAATGGCCATCTAACCTGTCAACCTGGGGTGTGAAAGGAAACCTGAGCACACAGACCACAGGGAATCCACAGTTCGCAGAAAGTGTGCAAGCTCCACACAGATAGCACCATAGGTCGGGATGTAAACCAGCATTAATGTCTCCTTGGATCATTCATGCTATCCCCCCCCCCCTCATTATTTTATACATCTCTATCAGATCACCTTTAAGTCCCTTGCGCTTTATATACATAAAATTTACTATATATACCATGTAAATTTTTATCCAAATCTTTGATATAGATAACAAACACCAATAGACCCCAAGGCACAGCATTAGTAACAGGCCTCCAGTCCGATAAACAACTTCCACTACCCTCTTCTTCCTCTCATGAAGCCAATTCTGTATCCAGTTGGCTAGCTCTCTCAGGTCCCACAGAATATAACTTTCCAGAGCAGCCTCGTATGCTGAACCTTATCAAGTGCACTGCTGAAGTCTATGTAGACTCTGTGTTTGGCCCTACCCTCGTCAACATTCAATCAAATTCGTGAGATACAATCGCCCACATATCAACTATGCTGACTATCGCCAATCAGCTCCTGTCTTTCCAAAACAGGATATAACTTATCACCTTGAAACCTCTCCAGTAACTTTCCCACCACAGATGTTAGGCATGTTAGTCTATAGTTCTCAGTTTTTCCTCAGCAATCCTTCTTAATTAGAGGCACATTAGCCACCCTCTAGTCTTCCGCCCCCCCCACCCGTGTCAAATGATGATTCATATACATCTCAGCCAGGCCTATTGCAATATGTTCTCCAGCTGGATAAACCAGATTCGGAAACGTGTGATGAACTGTATTTTTGTTTTCTTCATTTTATCGGGGTCGTGTGATGAACAAATATGTGCTTGCTAAATTTTAAGCAAGAAGAATTGGGTTTGGGCTGCTTGATCTTGATACTTTAACTATTGCAGCCCTTTCCTTCCCACATGTGTTGAGTTTTAAAATCAAGGGCATGCTCATACCCATAAAACTGCATCACAGACAACTGAAAGCAATGCCACTGCCCAGGGAGCAAACTCTAGCTGTGCTGTTGAATTTGTAACATCAAGAACGATAGCCAGGCAATGTGCCCGAGTCTGTGCAAAGGAAGTGGTAATTTTAGTAGCACAGATCTCAGTATCGACAGGGATTTAACATGTCCCTGGTGAATATGATCTATCACACATTAAGATCTCTTGTTCCACTTGAAGAAAATATTTCAGTAAGCTTACTGCCACTTTTTAAAAGATTTTATTTTCTTACCACCAGGAGTGGAATCCAGAATGGAGATGTTATTGTTAAAGTAAATGGGATACCCTTGAAGACAACAAATGACTTGCAGGAAGCAGTGAAGAATGAATTTCCTCTGTTGCTTGAGGTTCGCAGGGGAAATGAAGACATACTTTTTAACATTGAGCCTGATTTAATTGACTAAAACATGGCCAGCATAGTTAACCCTTTCCGGTCAGGAATGATCGCAATTTCTGTTTTCTTTGCTGAGGGCCAATAAAGCTGCTTGAACAGAGAGTAAAGTGTTTACTATGTAACCGGTCATCTGGAGAGAGGCATTCTTCCGGTTGCATCCCGCTGGAAAGGGTTTATAAAAGTACCTTAGATTGGAATTTTAGTACAGGTACTTGCAAGTGATAAATGCTATTCTTCTCATTCTTTTCTTCAATTTACGTCAATGGTTTAGGAATTATTATTGGAGTGAAATTACTTAACAGTGCAGGACACGTCTATTTACCTGATGCAGTAAAGGTTGCTCCTCTGTATTACACATTGCTGTATGGATAAATGCATTCATTCTCTTCCACATCTGCCTTGGAAATTAAGGAGCCCATTTTGGACTGCCCCTGCCGAGCAGAAACCAGATGGCAGGGGTGAAGTGGCAGTTACAATGAAGGTTGTTATTTAACTCCTTGGAAAACCCCACCTTCCTGTTCAGTCCCAATCTCAACACATTTTTTTTAACATAACATTAATAGCTTAAACCTAATGGGTTTATTTGATTAATCGGTGGTCTTGTTTAAAAGACCAAGGAGAGAACTAGTGGCTGCTTTCCTATCCAGTAATCTGGCTGAGGGATGAATTGTGGACAGAATTTGCCAATCGGTAAGTTTCAGTGTTTTGTCTTGGGCTTCCTCGTGGACCAGAGGCCTCACAAAGAAGCCATTTAGATGCCAGAGTATATTAATCACCCGCCTTTGATTGTCTTCAGTACTCCCACAATTTATTACCTCTTCAATATCTCTGCCCCCTCAATCATTTCCATCATTTCTCATTGACTGTCCCCAGTTGGTCCTGCAACCTGTACCTTTACTCGTAGATGAGAACCATCCACGCAGGTTTCTGGATGTGACCTCTTGTGCCAAATTTAACTCCTGTTCACACAGGTCATGGTTAGATGGGCTATCACATCACTGAGCAAGCAGGTACTCTGTCCATTTTGGGGCATGTATGCATCATACCGGCCCTGCTTGTAGAACTGTGGTCTATGCCTTGATGCACCATTTGAAAGATGCTGTTGCATTTGTCTCATTTGCGCATCGTGGCATGGGGAAGTGGTGGAATCAAATTTGTTTTAAATATTAAAGTTCCATCATGTTAAAATTCTAGTTTATTAACTTTAGGTTGGTATAGTGGTAGAGTGACAGATCTGGGTTCAATCCTGACCCCAGTGCTGTCTGTGTGGTGTTTGCATTTTTTTTCCCCCTATGATCACGTGGGTTTCCTCCCACATCTCAACGATGTGTAGGTTTATAGGTTAATTGGCATCTATAAATTACCCCTAATATGTAGACAGTGGATGAAGAAAAAGAATAACACAGAACTAGTGTGAATGGGTGATCGATGGTTGGCTTGGACATGGTAGGCCAATGCACCTGTCTCCATGCTGTATCATTCCATTCCATTCAATTCAATTGTTGTAAAGCACAAAACTGGTACAGGTTGCAAAGGGTTACATTCCTATTCCTCTGGCAAATCGTAGATTTAGAAAACATATTTTTAAATATACTTTAAATAATGACCATATAGTATTTTATATTGAAACACAATTGAATTGTTAACTGTAACTGAGAGTTATTCTGTGCACAGAAAAAAAGTATCTACAGAAAATGTGATGTATTTGTAACCATTCATAAAGTAGCATGCTTTTGAGTAACAAATGGATACTACAATGCATAGAGAAGATATACAGGTACTTCCTAATGTGATGCAGTAATCAGTTAAGACAGGTTTAAGTTGTCATGGAGTTATTGTGAACAATTAAACTGCCACCGCTTTATAAAAGCATCAACCAAAAATAATAAATCTGCAGTGATTGGAGAATGTGTCTTGTTTGTTAGTATTTATTCCAACGGTGTACTATAATGAAAACACATGTGTAACTGCCTTTTGCTTCAAAAATCCCTATTTTCTCTTATTCTCTTGAACACTTGCAGCGAAGACTGGTGAGTCAGAAAGTAAGCTCTTTGTCAACAAAATATTAGCAGGATCAGCCACGAAAAGGAAGCTACAATCTTCAGCTTGGAAGAGAGTTAACCTGTCTCTAGGCAAAAGGCCTTAACAGATGATTATCTTATTTGAGGTCATATCAGATAGCCGTTCAAAAGCTCATTTACATTTGAGAACTAGCTATACCTCAGGCTAAGCTGGTACATTGCAGGTACGACACACATATAAATAACAAAATTGAACATTATACAGGAAAGCCTGCCCACAAATATCAAGAAGCAAAGGAATGATGCCTTTGATCTAAAAGCACTGGTAAAAATGAAGGGAAAACTTTGCATTAGCTGCTTTGCTCACCAATAATGACTTCTACCATCAAGTCTAAGAGCAACTTCCCCTCCAAGTAACACATTGTCCTGACTTGGAAATTTGCCATTCCCATATTGCCATCAGGCCAAATTCTTGGAAGTTCCTGGGTTACAGTGAGATCTGCCCATCAGTATATGTGGTTGTTCTAAATGATGAAATACATATGGTTACTCTTGTATAGGTAGGTTAAGTGCTCCATGTGCAGTTTATATGTCTGCTGGTGGATTACTGACCACCTTAAGATGGCTGTGAGCGATGGGTTAGCTGTAGATGAGTTACAGAGATGCTTCAATAATAATTGGATATATGACACGCAGGCTTTATGTGCATAACATGGATGCTTTGACTATGAGTAAGGTCCAGGAATACATGCTTATTGTCTCAAGGTGAGTTAGATGGTGATTCCAACTGGTGGAGATGGTTAATATGACTTTGTTACAGGCAGCTTCATTCTTAATTGAATTGTAAATTTTCCCTCTGAAGGTGGATTATTGGCTTACTCTGGCTGCAAGTGTTGTTTGTTTAGCTGTGTGGCCTTCTGGGATGCCTTAGCTTTGTGTGGATTGCTGGTTTACTCTGGGTTTAGTTTAAAGATACAGCGCCGAAACAGGCCCTTCGGCCCATCGAGTCCGTGCCGACCAGTGATCCCCGCACATTAACACTATCTCACACACACACACACAGGACAATTTTACACATACACCAAGCCAATTAACCTACAAATCTGTGCGTCTTCGGTGTGTGGGAGGAAACCAAAGATATTGGGGAAAACCCATGGAAGTCACGGGGAGAACGTACAAACTCCGTACAGACAGCATCTGTGGTCGGGATCGAAACCGGGTCTCCGGTGCTGCAAGTGCTGTAAGGCAGCAACTCTACTGCTGAGCCGTCGTGCTTTAGTTAGGTTACACCTCTTTTCCAACTGTAAGGGAGGGCAGGTGCTTGCTCTAGCTGTGGGGGGGATTTCATGCCTGCTCTTGCTTTAGGTGGGTTTCCAGGAGAGCTTTGGCTGTGAGTTAGTTATATGACTCTTTTGGCTTACAGGGCCGATTTACTGGGCTGTTCCAGCTACAGGTGGAGTTCATGGGACTGCTCCAAACCTAATTCGTCATTCAAATGTTCTGGATACCATATCTTTACCATTGAAGTTTTGTGTGGGCTACAGTGTTGTTTTAGTTCTAGGTGGACACCAATCTAAATTGCTTTTTACTTGGATGCTTCCTGATCTCATCAGCATTTTGAGCAATTTATGTTTATTCATATTTGACTAATCCCAGAAATTACCAGAGACCATAATTAAGGCTGGTGATTGAGCAGTTTGGAACTTTATGACCCTGTCCCACTTATGAAACCTGAACAGAAACCTCTGGAGACTTTGCGCCCCACCCAAGGTTTCCGTGCGGTTCCCGGAGGTTTTTGTCAGTCTCCCTACCTGCTTCCACTACCTGCAACCTCTGGCAACCTCTGGGAACCGCACGGAAACCTTGGGTGGGGCGCAAAGTCTCCAGATGTTTCCGTTCAGATTTCCTAAGTGGGACAGGGGCATAAAATTGATCAGAGAGATCAATTTAGATTTGATAAAGGAGTCCTTTTGAAGAATTGGGCTAAAATGGTGCAACAGAGAATGTCAATGGAACTTATACATTTAGACTTCCAGAGATGGTTGATGAACTTCCACATGAGACACTGTCGGTTTTGAAATCAAGATAAAATGATTGACTGAGCTAATGTTGACAATTGAGAGCAAATATATGGAAGTGTAAGGTCTTTGATTTTGGACTTCAAATGGCTAATGTTGGAAATATTGGAGCTTTGAGGAACTTTGGAGATCATTGATCATTGTGTGTACATCAATAAAGTGTCATGGATGAGTGCAAGAAATGATCAAAATATGAACTACGGCCCTTTACATCTGGAAGAATGGAGTGGGAGAAGATACAAGTTACAAAGCTCTATTTAACCACACCTTGAGTGTAATGTTCAGTTTTGTACTACATTATAGGACGGCCATATCAGTCTTGAAATGGGATCTGATGTTACTCCAAGAATACAACTGCAGCAAGATTATATAATTTACGAATGTATTTCAAAGAAGTATAATCACTATTTCAGTGTTGCACAAAAACACTTTAGCAAGGCGTGATCCCTGTACATTAAATAGTGCGGGATCTATCTGATCATGAATACAAGAATAACTTGCCTTAATCTGTGCATCTCTAAATATGTAACTTTAAATTTCAATAAAAAGGACTGCACTGAAGAGTCACACGTTTATTTTGCAGCAAAACAGACTTAAAAGTAACCATGAAAGTGGTTATTAAACCAAAGTGGATATAATGGAGTCAGGCTGATGACTTTTGAGAATGCACTTCTTGTTTTTTTTTGTTTGTAATGCTTAAATCTTCTAAATTATCTGTGAAACCTTGATCCATTTAATCAGAATATTGTGGGAAACATGCTTGCAACCTGACATTATAATGGGCAGACCTCTTCACCTCCAGGACTCCATTCTTCAAAGTGGCAAAATAATAAGATACACCTCAAGAATATGCAATTGCATGTTCTGAAGAAATGCTTCATCTGTTTTCAGTTTAAGGCACTATGCATTGTTAAACTGGTGAGACAATTACATTAACAATAGTTAAGTCTGGCAGGTTGATGAATTGCATTAAAAAAAAATCCAACACTTATTTCTAACCATAGCCCAAAGTGAAAGTAATGGCAATACTATTTATTCTCTGGGGCAACTCCAATTGGCTTATTATGCATGGAATCTTGGCTTCATTCTGGAAACATTGGACCAGAAACAAAAATACAATTCCATTTATTCAGTTACTATCCTAATCTGAAGAAGGGGAATTATCAATAGTGTGGAACTTATTTCTGCAATAAATTTTTCGTTGAGGCCAGTGATCTTAATTGTCAGGATCTTCCAAAGGGTCACCTCACGCAACATCTGAAATTGTCTAATATTCTATGTTCAGGGCTAGAAAACAAACTGCAGTAGTTTAAAGATGTTTGGGGCACAGAGGGTGGTCTTCTTCTTGCGAATGAAACATAAGATAATAATAATAATAATAATGGATGGGATTTATATAGCGCCTTTTTAATACTCAAGGTGCTTTACATCGCATTATTCATTCACTCCTCAGTCACACTTGGTGGTGGTAAGCTACTTCTGTAGCCACAGCTGCCCTGGGGCAGACTGACGGAAGCTTGGCTGCCAATCTGCGCCTACGGCCCCTCCGACCACCGCCAATCACTCACACACATTCACACACAGGCAAAGGTGGGTGAAGTGTCTTGCCCAAGGACACAACGACAATATGCACTCCAAGCGGGATTCGAACCGGCTACCTTCCGGTTGCCAGCCGAACACTTAGCCCATTGCGCCATAGATAGCCTTTATTGTCAAAGGAATAGCCTTATAAGCCAAAGGAATAGTTAGATCTCAAGCCGGGAGTTGAGCAGCCAGGTTGTTGTCTCTGCGTCAATGTCTGGCCCTGAGCTCCATTTGGTGGGTGGTACAGCGGGCACCCAGAGATGACATGGTTGGCTGTCTGTTGTTCTGCTCCGTATTTACAGGCTAGGCTCTGGCGGAGCCCCCATCTCCACATGCCGCATTGGAACGCCCAACTCCAGTACGATGTCTGTTGAGCTTCACCCATGCTCCTCTGGGGAGGTCAGACCCTGGGCAGCTTGTATCTGGTGAAGAGATACAGCTGTGTAATGGAGATGAGGTTGCATTCCACTCCAGAGACCACGGTAGCTATCCAGTGTGCTTTTGTCTCAGTTGGCTGGAAGGATGCTAGGAGTTGTTTTCCATGTGGAGCAAAGGGGACTTCAGTCGGGGTGGCCTCTGCTCTCTGCTGATAGCCTGATGGAGGAGGTGATCAAGGTCCATGGCACGACGAGATAGTGCCAGAGTTGCTGCTTGCCTTCGGAACCCTGCAGGCGGAATGCCTGCAAGTATAGGGAGCTGCTCGACTGGAGTAGGTTGAAGGCGCCCAGTGTTGGTTCGCAAGGTGTTGTTCAAGCTCGTGTCTACCAGGCTAGTATGTCTACTGCTACTCTATACGGGTGCGCAGAACTCAGTTGGAGCATACACAAGAGCTGAGGTGCGAAGAGTTGATGGACTGGCTACCCAACTTGTTCCTGCCAGGCGTCAGATGAGGCCGCTACGTGCCATAACCTTGTCACGAAGACCAGCCAGGTGGTGATGAAATGTAAGCGACCTGTCCAGCTTTACGCTGAGGTAAGTGGGTGTTTGTTGGAAGTCCAAGCACCTGTTGTTAACAAAGACAGCTAGCTCTCACTTAGCTTCCTTTTTGTTTAGATGAAATGCTGTTGACACTGTTTTGCCTTCACTCAGCTTTAGACGCCGCTGTCGTAGGTATACTGACAAAGTCCCCATGTCTGACTCCAGGAACTTTCGATTGTCTTCCACTCTTTGTGTCTCATCAAGATGGCTATATCATCAGCATGGCTGATCATATTGAATCTCGGTCCTAAAAGACTTCCCCCTTATCCTTAAACTGTGACCCCGTCGCAAAAGCTATTATTAGTTTTAAAGGCCTCGCATAATAGTTATAGTAGTTTAAAAATCAATCTCTAAACCCGCGACCGCCAGCAACCGCAGGGTCCCATAGAGCAAACCACAGAAGGTATGTAGCTTATTTTTACATTAAAAAGGGCTTCTAAAGATCCCTTTATACAAAGTTTAATATTGCGAGTAGCTCATTTTGGGCCCATTATATCCCGCAGTATTTTTCTGGGCATTTGGGGCACAAATCTACCGCAATGTGAACGTTCTAAACCAGCGCGTTCCACAGGGACCCACTGGAAAGCTGATTTAAATGGGCATTTATTTACAGCAATTGAACACTAAATTCCTTCCATTTGGTCTATAAATTAATGTAAATTAGATTTAAAAATCATGTTTTATTGTGAATTATTTGTGAATATTATTTGGACATTTAGGCTATTTAAAAATGTTAATCATTTATTAAGAAATGGATAGATGTTTAGATCTAGTAATTGAAGTCTGAAATTAGCTACAATTAGGTAACTAACTAATTATATGCTTTAATTTCAGGTCATCCAAGTAAGATTATTTTATATTTGTTTCAGAATGCTTCAATCTATGATAACTGAAAATTTCATTCAGTTCTCTTAATTTTTAAGAAAGTTATGGGCTTTTGACTGTTCACGATCACAGCTTTTTTGTTATGTCCATAGAAAATCAATAGGGAACAAGATGCTAATTTCCGAGTATGAAAATGGCCATAACTTTTTAAATACTTGAGATATGAAAGTGAATTAGGTGTCAAATTAAACTTATTTTTATGCTTTATCTGATGGGATAAATTACAGACTTGATTTTTAAAATCTCAAAATTTTGTAACATTGCTAAACATACCATTCACTTTCTACACTGCCTGCTGCACCTGCATGCCTACTTTCAATGACTGGTGTAGAATAGAATAGAATAGAATAGCATAGAATGCAATTTAGAATAGAATAGAATAGAATGCAATTTATTGTCATTCAAACCTAGGTTTGAACGAAATATAATTTCTACAGTTTTTTTACATTACAAAACAATCCAAGACCCACACTTAACACAGTTTACATAAACATCCATCACAGTGAGTCTCCAACATCACCTCACTGTGATGGAAGGCAAAGTCTTTATCTCTTCCCTTTGTTCCTTCTCCCGTGGTCCAGCAGTCCAACTGCAGTGTCGAGGCGAACTGGGGCTCCGATGTTAAAGCCCCCGGCGGGCGATGGTAAGTCCTGAGGCCGTTTAAGCCACGCCGGGCGATGTTAGGCCCCGGCTCCATGTCCTTAAACCCGCGATTCCAGCGGGAGAAGTCGCCGTTGCGGAGCTCGGAAAAGCGGTCTCCCACCAGGGACCTGCGAGCTCCCGATGTTCCCGTCCACCGGGTCTGTGGCCGGTGCCTCCGAACTCCAAAGTCGGGTCGCAGCCGCGCACCACCACAGCTCTTCCCGCTCCGAAGTTGGCCAGCTCCGCGATCTCAGTTCCGCAGGCTCTGCAACTGGAGCCCCCAGGTTAGTCCCGGCCGGAGGTCGCCGCCGGCTCCACGATGTTAGGCCCAACGACATCCGAGACCCGACAGGGAATAGTCGGGTCTCCGCACAGGGAAGAGATTTAAAACGGTTTCCCCCACAGCCCCCCCACCACCCCCCACATATACACAGCTAAAAAAAATAATAAAAACTAACTCAAGACATACATTTAACAAGACAAAAATAAAAAAAGACAGACGACTGTAGTCGAGCCGCTGCCGTTAGACGCCGCCACTGACACCCAGGTCTCGTTGCATCTCCCCTTTTCCTAATTGGCCACAATTCAGATAATAGTCTACTTTCCTGTTTTTGCCACCAAAGTGGACAACCTCACATTTATTCACATTTTACTGCATCTGCCATGCATTTGTCCACTCACACAGCCTATCCAAGTCACCTTGCAGCCTCCTAGCATCCTCCTCATAGCTAACTCTGCCCCCCAGCTTCATGTATTTTAGCATCATGTTTGGCACTGACATTATGGACCAAAGGGCGTGTTCCTGTGCTGTACCGTTCGATGTTCTAGAATGTCAGTGTAAGCTCCTTTGTCAATGCAATGTGTTGGTAATGTTATGATGTTTCAATGGTTGGGCTACAGGGTCAGCAGGCCAGAATATACAACTGGAAGAAGATGTCAAGCACAAATTAGGACAGTCTGGCATATTGAAGGTTGAGACCTAAAGGAAATTTGGCCTTGCGAGTGCTGCAACAAAGGAATCAAACATATCCATTACCTTCCCAGTACCTTCTCAATGACCTCTAGCCTCCTCACTGAACCAAAGTTATCCTCAGATTCTTGGATTCTGTCAGAACCACCTTTTAACAAAATCCTTTCCCCATTTTTCCCTGGCCGACTTCAGAATGAACTCCTTAGTGACTAATGGCATCGTATCACATCAACTCAAACCTGGCCTCTACCAGTGGTGGTGCTGGCCCATCAGTAACGACGATGGCGGGTTGTGCAGTCTCAATTATGGTGAGTTCTGACATGGCTCACGAGTCCAACTCGAGGACAGTGGGGGCAGATGAAGGTCATCGCTGGCGGGTTCTGGGCGGCAGCCTTCATCCTCTCCCTGGCTTTGGTAAGTCGCTCTAGGTGACGCTCCTCGAAGCTGCTGGCTTTGAGGGGTTGCTCCAGTTGCTAGGGCGCAAGACCACAATAGTGGAGATGGTCCTTGAAGCAATCTTTGTACCGCTTCCTGGGACGCACACGGTTCCTTTGTCCCTGGGAGAGCACGCGGTAGAAGACCTGTCGAGGCATGCGGGTTTCATCCATCTTGATGACGTGCTTTGTTGACTTTGAGTTCAGTTGACAGCTTGATGTTGTGGTGGTTCAACACTCGTGTACACAATTGTCCAAGTGCTTGACTGGCTTTGCTGATTCGCGTTGAATTTCCATGTCCAAGGAGCCATCAGATGATATTACACTTTCCAAGTATTTGAAGGAGTCAACAGCTCATGCGCTCTCATGGCCCACGTGAGCCATGAGGGCGCAGTCATCCGCAAAAAGGACTTCGAGAATGAGGCGTTCGTGGGTCTTGGTTTTGCCGTTCAGTCGTCGAAGGTCAAAGAGCGATCCGTCCAGACAGTACTTCAGGTACACGCCATGATCGAGGTCCTGGAGTGCGTGACTCAGGACGCAGCCGAAGAAGAGGTTGAAGAGTACAGGGGCCAGAACGCAACCTTGCTTCACTCCATTGGAGGTGTCGAAAGGTGCAGACGTTTCGCTGTTGACCAGAATTGTTCATGGAAGAGGCGGATGATCTGGATGAACTTTCTTGTGCAGCCGAGCTTGTGAAATATCAACCACAGAGCCTACAGTTGACTGTGTCAAAAGCCTTTGTCAAGTCGATGAAGACTGCGTAGGCGTCCATCTTCTGCTCAATACATTTTTCCTGTATATGTCTCACCGTGAAGAACATATCAGCAGTGCTGCGACCAGGTCTGAAACCACACTGAGACTCCGGCAAGCTTGCTTCCGCGACCTTATTGATTAGGCGGTTGAGGATGACATTGGTCAGTATCTTCCCAGCGACGGACAACAAGGAGATCCCTCAGCATTTGCCACAGTCAGCTTTGCTACCTTTGTTTTTGAACAAGGAGACAGCAGTGGTGTCCCTGAATTCATTGGGTATACTTTCTGTCTCGCAGATGCTGGACATGGTGTTGTGGAAGCCGTCTAGTGTCTCAGGACCTGCTGCCTTGTAGAGTTCAATAGGGATTCTGTCCATGCCTGATGCCTTGCCTGTGCTGGTTTGACTGGTGGCCTTCTTTATCTCTTCCAAAGACGGGTGGAGGTCAAGGTCGTCTAGTGTTGGCTTTTGTGGGTGCTGGTTGAGGGCGACTGGGTCAATGACAGAGGTTCTATTGAGGAGGTTGGCGAAGTGTTCTCTCCATCTGCCTGTGATGCTGCTTTTATCCTTGAGCAGGGTTTAGCCATCAGATGCAAGGAGGGGGGAGGAGGTCAGCTTTGGTGGACCATACATAGCCTTGATCGAGCTGGTAAACTGCTTAGAGTTGCTCGTGTCTGCGTAATGTTGAACTTCGTCAGCTTTACTCGCCCACCAGCTGTCTTGCATCTCTCGTAGCTCCTTCTGTGCCTTGCTCTGCAGGTGTTTGAAGCAATTCTTTTTGGAGATGGAGGATACGTCGTTCTGCCACTCGATGAATGCCTTGTGTTTCTCCACTAGGGGTTTGGTTATTTCATCATTGTTTACATCAAACCAGTCCTGGTGCACTCGCTGCTTGCGTCCAAGCACTTCCTTAGCTGACTCTGTCATCAGCTCCTTGAACTGGTTCCACTTTTCAGTTGGGTGGCCTATTAGTGGTCCATGAGCAGTCAGCTTGTTGTCTAGCTGGGACTAGTACTTCTCAGTGACGTCTGGTCGTTTGAGCATCTTGGTGTTGAATGATACACGGAGAAGCCTAGATGTCTTGCGCTGTGGCAGAGGGATGTGCAGGTTGAAAAACCAGTACCCCTTTCCTAAATGACTAACACTGGTCAGATCATGCTCATTCTTCAATATTAGCCATGGGATCAGATGGGGTAGAATTTGTCGAGTGTGTTCAGAAATGTTTCCTCAGGCAATACGCTAAAGAAGGAAATCGGGAGGGCAAAAAGGGAGCATGAAATAGCTTTGGGAGACAAGATTAAGAAGAATCCAAAGAAATGGTAAATGTATATTAAGTGAAACGGAGTAACTAGGGAGAGAATAGGGCCCTTCAAAGACAGAAATTACATCTAGAGACACAAGAGACTCTAGAAGCAAAAAGCAAAATGTTGGGGGAACTCAGCAGGTCTTCATAGAGTCACAGAGTGATACAGTACAGAAACAGGCCCATCGGCCCAACTTTCCCACACCGGCCAACATGTCCCAGCTACACTAGTCCCACTTGCCTGCATTTGGTCCATATCCCTCCAAACATAGAAACATAGAAACATAGAAAATAGGTGCAGGAGTAGGCCATTCGGCCCTTCGAGCCTGTACCGCCATTCAATATGATCATGGCTGATCATCCAACTCATGGCTGTCCTATCCATTTATCTGTCTAACTGTTTCTTAAACATTGGAATAGTCTCAGCCTCAACTATCTCCTCTGGCAGCTTGTTCCATACACCCACCACCCTTTGTGTGTAAAAGTTACCCCTCAGATTCCTATCAAATCTTTCCCCCTTCATTTAAACCTATGTCCTCTGGTCCTCAATTCACCTAATCCGGGCAAGAGACTGTGCATCTACCTGATCTATTCCTCACATGATTATATACATCTTAAAAGATCAATGTGTAGAGCTACAAGGATGGACAAGGTCCTCAATGAATATTTCTCTTCTGCTTTTACTGTGGAAAAAGAGGACTAGGGAACTTGGGATGTTGATGGGAATGTCTTGGGGAGAGTCCACATTGCAGGAGAGGAGATGTTAGAAGTTTTATTATGTACGAAGGTAGAGAAATCCTTTGGCCTGATCTAATAAAACCATGAATAGAATAGAATAGAATAGAATAGAATAGAATAGAATAGAATACGTTTATTGTCATTGCACAATACCGTGCAACGAAATTCCATTGCATCTCCTTCGGTTTAAAAAGAACAAACACAACATGATAGGAAGCTACAGAAAAATGATGTGAGCCCAGGCTGAGATATTTGCATAATCGTTAACCATGGGTGAGGTGGTAAATGTTCCACCTCTGTTTAAGTAGTGCCACAAAGATGAAAACGATCAACCAGTTGGTCTGCTAACATCTGCAGTTGGTGAGTTATTGTCAGGGATTATGGGGAATACGATGCAAATGCATTTGGAAAATAGGTTGAAGAGGGATGGCACTCACAGCTTTTTGCATGGGAGATCTTGTCTCACCATTTTGACTGAGTTCTTTAAAGAAGTAACCAAGAAGATGGGGGCAGGGCAGTCGATGTAGTCCTAATAGATTACAGACAGGGCACCCGCTCTTCTAAGGTTAGATTTGCCCTCCAGCAACTGGAGGAGGAGCAATCGTGCTGTAGCTGACTGCAAGACTGTGCCACATACCCAGCAACAACAGCTAGACTGCGAGACGTCTGTGCTTCTAATCGCTCATCTAATTTGAAAAAAAAAGTCTCTCTTCTAGTTTTCTCAGACTTCCCAAATGGGCCCTCAAATATTTTGCAAAACTATACAGCAATTCAACAAACCTATTTAATATGTGGTTAAAGGGTTGGTTATTGACCACATTGACTACACTGCATTTACTGGAAATGCTGTGAGTTCTGTGATGCAGCAGTAGATATGTTGTGATAATGTCTGCGCTGAGGTCAACATACGGTCAATATTTAATCATGTCATCTCATCTTTGCTGACTGTAAAAGTTCATTCAAGAAATATTTTATGGTTGTTTAGGTTTTCTGACTGAAATCTGTAGACACCCATCCCCGTGAGACAATAAAGTCTGGACTGATGTCGATCAATTAATGATCTAATTTTGCCTGATGCGATTTAAGTTGTTTTTTTTATGCTGGTGTATCAAAGCGAGCCAAACTCTAGATAATAACCGTTCCCATTCTTAAAGCTATTCTGTTGTAAAAAAATAGGACGACATGGATGCAGAAAGATAAAATAAAGCAATACTATCTCATTAAGTTTTTTTTAAATCGTAAAAGATTTTTAAAAATGTGTCTATTTTTACGCTTTTCACAGATTTTCTCTCATGTTCTATTTTCCCTTTCCTCATCAAGTTCTTGAACAGCCTTTGCTGAATTCTATAATCTTTCCAATCCAATTTACTGCTTTGTTCATGTCAATCATGTCTTTCATGGAAATGAGAAGGTCGGATGGCAGTGGCACTTCTGCTGAGGAATGAATGGGAAATCTGCTGGCCTCGGGAAGAATGCTAAAAGTTTTAATACAATAGTAATCTAAACATCTTAAAAACAACATTGGGGGCAGCATTGCAGAGAGATATACAACACAATACTTCAAGTAGTTTTTGTGTGCTATTGGGAATAACTGGTATGCAGAGAAGCCTGATGATGGGAAAATAAATCTCTGCATCTGTCACATCAGTTCCTGTCATCTCTTGATACTGAAATATCCTACCACAACCCGAGAGCAGTGCTGAACCACTATCTACCTCTTGGGTGACCCTCGGACTATCGTTGATCGGACTTTGCTGGCTTTACCTTGCACTAAACGTTATTCCCTTATCATGTACTGTATCTATACACTGTAAATGGATCGATTGTAATCATGGATTGTATTTCCGTTGACTGGCTAGCTCACGGTAAAAAAGGTTTTCACTGTATCTCGGTACACGTGACAATAAACTAAACTGAACTGAAATGATTATGGAAAGCAAAACGTGGAATTGAAGCAAAAACGCAAACAAAAAACTTGTATATTGCAAGGTTGATTTTTTTTTAAACAAAACTATTGTAAGTCCTTATAACAGCTTAATGTGACATTCTGCTCAGTAAATGAATACCTATGCAGGAATGTGAACACGAGCATCAAGTGAGTGTTATTAGCACTGTTTGACATTATGATCCACCTTCCCTGTACGATTATGGCAGAGTAGGTGGACACTTGCTAACCAGTCCATAAATATGCCCTTGAAGCACTTTGCAATAGAAGTTTGCACTTATGCTGCTGTCAAAAGCGCTGTTCAATTCCACCATAGAGTCATTGAGTCACACAGTGGGGAAACAGGCCCTTTGGCTCAACTTGCCCACACCGACCAACATGTCCCATCTATACTAATCCCACTTGCCTGTGTTTGGCCCATATCCCAAGACACAAAATGCTGGAGTAACCCAGGTCAGGCAGTATCCATGTAGAACATGAATAGGACGCGCTTCAGGTCAGGACTCTTCTTCAGACTTAGTATAAACTAATATCCACTAAGATGCGGTCGCAAAGCGACCAAAGTTGGAAATTAAATATTAAAGGGTATTTCTGTCCTAGGCCTCCTCCACTGTCAGAGTGAGGCCCAATGTAAATTGGAGGAACAACACCTCATATTTTGCTTGGGCAGCTTGGTATGAATATTGATTTCTCTAACTTCAATATCCCTTGCTTTCCCTCTCTCTCGGTACATCCCCATCCTAGTTCTCTGACTAGTTTCACCATCCCGATTAAATATTACTGATGTATGCCTGGTTGTCACCGTCTGAATGTGCCATTCTACATTTCCTTGACCATTATCCCTTTTGATTTGTGTCTTCACATCTTTAAATACCTTAGTCTCACACAGGTTGAAGCACAAGCATCTTTAATGTCTAGTTCATCATCATATAAGCAGTACATCACACGTTCAGTCTACTGCAGCTACTGAAGACAGTAGGCGAGTTCTAACACTATAAATCATACATTTAGGCGGAGTTATAATTACTAAACATTCTGATTGGCTAACATGCAATAGCCAATCTACAACATCTTACCCTTGCATATTTCTATGTCTCCCTCTCTCCTGACTCAGTCTGAAGAAGGGTCTGGACCCAAAACGTCACCCATTCCTTCTCTCCAGAGATGCTGCCTTTCCCGCTGAGTTACTCCAGCATGTTGTGTTCATCTTTGATGGGAAGCAATGAGGCAGAAAGTAAATTTACGTCCAGGATCTGGACGGAAAAAAAATGTGATCTTAAACTTCAGAAAATACAACTTGAGAGAAAGATTATTGGATTCAGGATTGGACTGCTTTCTGGATCAACAATAGCTTGACCTGAATGTTATCTGTTTCTCTCTTCACAAATGCTGCTTGTCCAGCTTCTCTACTTTTTCATTTCAGATTTCCAACACCTGCAGATTTTGATATTCATCCCCAGGATCTGATGTGCTGCACATCAAGGTTCTTAAGGGGAGACGGATGTGGCCATAGTGGATACATTATCTTCCAAAATTCCAGACGTTCTTAAACAGTTGGAGTCATAGTCATACAGCGTTGAAACGGCCCCTTCAGCCCAACTTGCCCACACAGACCAACATGTCTGAGAAGTAACCTTCCACCATCACCCTTCACTTCCTTCCATGGAGCCAATTTGCTATGCATTCAGCTATCTCTCCTTGGATCCCATGCGTTCTAACCTTACAGAGCAACCAACCATGAGGAACCTTGTCGAACACCTTACTGAAATCCATGTGTACACCATCTACAGCTCTGCTCTCATCGACATTTTTAGTCACATCTTCAAAAAAAATCAATCAGATTTGTGAGAGACGATCTGCCACGTACAAAACCATGCTTACTATCCCTAATCAGCCCTTGCCCATCCAAATGCCTGTATAATCTATCCCTCAGAATACTCTCCAGTAACTTACTGCTCCTCCTGTCCCAAATGTACTGGATTTTGAGCCTGCTGATCAGGACCACCCACTGTGTTTCCAGCATATATCCCAAATGCATTGGGAATTGAACTCTTTCATTTGTGGATCTAGCAATTGTAGCGAAGGTACACAAAATTGCTGGAGGAACTCAGCGGGTGCAGCAGCATCTATGGAGCGAAGGAAATAGGCGACGTTTCGGGCCGAAACCCTTCTTCAGACTGATGGGGGGTGGGGAAAGAAAGAAGGAAAAAGGGAGGAGGAGGAGCCCGAGGGCGGGCGGATGGGAGGGTGGGAGGAGACAGCTAGAGGGTGAAGGAAGGGGAGGGGACAGCACAGGCTAGCCAAATTGGGGGAATTCAATGTTGATGCCATAAGGGCGCAAGGACCCCAGACGGAATATGAGGTGCTGTTCCTCCAATTTCCGCTGTTGCTCACTCTGGCAATGGAGGAGACCCAGGACAGAGAGGTCGGATTGGGAATGGGAGGGGGAGTTGAAGTGCTGAGCCACCAGGAGGTCAGGTAGGTTAAGGCGGACTGAGCGGAGGTGTTCGGCGAAACGGTCGCCCAACCTACGCTTGGTCTCACCGATGTAAATTAGCTGACATCTAGAGCAGCGGATGCAGTAGATGAGGTTGGAGGAGATACAGGTGAACCTTGTAGAAATGTAGAGAATTGTAGCGTTCTACTCTGGACCAACATCGAAGTTTAAGATTAGACCACGCTTTAGATCAGGTCTCCTTCTCCAGTATTGGCCATCTTGCCTGTCACATGAGAAGCTAGAGGACCAACTACTCTGTGGCATTAGGGATTGTGCACCACAATGAATGTACCCCCAATGTGCAAACCACCTACCTTTTGGGAATTGGTTCAAATGCATACTCCTGTGTCATCAGCAACTGTTGCCCTCTTTGGTCCTGCAATCTCATTCACTGTGTTGTCGTTTTTTAAACAGAGAGTCTAATTTGTCAAATCCGGCTGACTTCAGAGAATGGATGGGAATTAACAAATCCACACTGTATAATTTAGTCTTGCATCTTCCACTGAGAACTACCACCCCACATCCTCTCCTTATTCCAATATCACTGACTTGGTTTTAGGTCTTGTTTGGATCTTTATTACCTGGCAGGTTTAATATGCAAAAAAATCTACTTTTGTAGAAACAGTAGCAAAGAGCTTGTCACGAACACTGACATTCTGACTCCACGGCTAGTGATGGCTTAACAACAGAGACACAAGAGACTAGGGATGGTTGAATCTGGTGGAATCCAGCAGTTCTTGAGGGGCATGTGGAAGGAAATGAACAGAGGTTGGCATCCTTCTCCAGGCTGATTGAAGGGTCCTGACCTGCCTAGTTCCTCCAGCATTTTGTTTTCTGCTCATGGATCTTTAACATGCAATGGTGAACTTTGACAGGAAATGTTGGCATTCAGAAATGCAGTTATGCATTTTCAAAAGCTGTAACCAAATCACATTATTGTAAAATCATTTATATAATCAGAATAATCGATATCCTCGCAAATGTTACAAGTAAGGTATATATTTAGCATATATTTATATATTTACATACTGTATATGCTACTTGGATTATGGAAGGCCTGATTTACGGAAATCTGACAGTCTCCCAGCACTTTTAAAGCAGTTTACAGGGCAGTAATAATAATAATAATAATGTTTTGTGATATTCATACAACATATATTCCACGAGTTTAATTATGGATAATGTTAGGGTGAATATTTGATGGAATAAAAGAATTGCAGAAACTGTATATGGCGCAGCACAATATGGGTAGCTATAAACAGATGATTCTCTATGAGAAATTAGTTTTTGAACACTACTCAGGAATGGAATCTTTATGTAACTCAGCGATTGCCTGTGCACTAAAAACCTTTATTTTGCAAATTTGTTAAAAATCCTATGTATCATTTAGCAATCATATAATATGGAACAGAAGCTAATTGTCTGTTAAAGCATAATATTGCACCAACAGTGACAGTATAAAGTAGAATACATCATTGCCTTTAGCAAAATAATAATTTCCCTTTGCATGTGGCTCCCAGATGGTGTGGCCGTACTCTATGCAAGTGCAACAGTGTACAAATCATAAACATTATGAAGGTTTACCACCCCTCCAATATCAATAGGAAAACAAAATATACAATTCCTTAAATTTAGGCAAGTGTAGAAAATATATAATTATAAATCAGTTTATTTTTGATTTCCATGTTGGCAATGGTTATGGTATTTTAAATCAATTAAAAAATGCAAAAGAACAGGCTTTCATCATTTGCAACAACCACAAGAGCCATTCATATAGATTGTTAAAGTGTAAAAAAGTCCTCCAAAATCTCTGGTTGCAATGTTCCCAAAAAGCTTGCAGTTAACATTATACAGAAAAGTGCACAGCCAATTTGAACATAGCACGGATTCAACCTTTCACCATTCTTCAAACAATCCCAAGGGATCCTACACACCAACATAAACTAGTGCACAATTTGATTCATATCTCACCTGAGAAACAAAGCTTCACAACTGAATTTTCCTTTTCAGCTAATGACAGGTAGGCAAGTGTACGAGTATATAGTCCTGGACATATGGCCTTTTCCAAAGATGGGTAGTTAATGCAAAATATAACCTCAAGTCTTTGTTTAATTATTCATGAAAATCTTCTGTGAATGCCATAATCAATCATAAACTAATTGTGCAAAATTATAATCATTATTAACTTAATATCATGCTAGTAAGTGCCTTGTTGTACTTTGGTTTATATGGAAGTTTTGTATTTATGGAAGATAATTTAGTGCTTTGACATCATACTTCCGATAGAAGGCTTGTAAGCACAAGATTCAGCCCCCCCGCCATATTCTCTCAAGCGCGTTCTTGCCTCGATGAACTGCTGCCCACAGGTTTTTATTAATCTGAACAGATGGAAAAAGCAATTTATCCATGATTTTGCAAGATTACAAACTTTAGAGTGAATCAGCCAATAACAGCTAAAATATTAATTGGAGGATTATTAATTGATAGGGTGGCAATACTCAACAGCAATAAGTGGTGCTGCCCCTCTGCTCCAAACACCCGGGTAAACCCTGATCTCGTGAGTTAGAGTGCTCTCTCTGTGATCGCACAAGTTTTCAATGGTAATGTGGCCACCTTTGATATCCCAAATATGCACTTGTTGGCAGTTTATTTGCCTTCTGTAAATTAACCTTTGAATAGGTGGGTGACAGGTGAATCATGTGGCAATTGTTGGGAGCAAAACTGTTACAGGGAAATACGTATGGGAATAGCACTGATGTGAATTCGCCACGGGTTGATATGGGTTGAATAATAAATTTCTTAAAAGCATTAAAATAAGTTTTGTTAGAGAGAGAAAAACTTTAGTCGATTTACATGAAGCTTAATATCACAGTTATATAAATATCAGTGAAACAATGATGGCTGTTGGTTCTCAATGAACAGAAACTACAGGATATTATGGGATGGAATTTAAATTCAATATACTTTTAGCATGAATTTGCACAAATCTTGAATCATCAACAAGCAGAGGATTCTCAAGTCAGAAGAATGGTCCCGACACGAAACCATCATCCATCATTTTCCCCCAGAGTTGCTGCCTGACTCGCTGAGTTACTCCAGCACTTTGTATCTATCTCAATTCAGATCACCCTGACTGATGAATACCTGACAGGGGATGCTGAGAAAGTTCCCTGTCAGCCCACTTGGCCCATGAATAGCCTACCGGACAAATGTAGTGAAGCCAGCAAAATGGAACGGGAAATAGGTACACTTAAATTAGGTGGCACAATGGTGCGGTGGTAGAGCTCCTGCCTCTGGCACAATGGTAGAGCTCCTGCCTCAATGCGCCAGAGACCCAGGTTCGATCCTGACCTCAGGTGCTCTCTGTGTGGAATTTGCAAGTTCTGCCTGTGACCATGTGGGTTACCACCAGTTCCCTTCCACATCCAAAGACGTGCAGGTTTGTAGATTAATTGATCTCTGTAAATTGTCCCTAGTGTGTAGGAAATGGATGCAAAAGTAAGATAACATAGAACTAGTGAGAACAAGTGATCAATGGTTGGTGTCGACTCTAAGGGCCTGATTCTGTCTGTCTAAGAAAGAACTGCAGATGCTGATCAGTCAGAAGAAGGTTCTCGACCCGAAACATCGCCTATTCCTTCTCTCCATAGATGCTGCCTCGCCCGCTGAGTTCCTCCAGCATTTGATTCTGTCTGTCTGTGTCAATGAATTAATGAATGAATGTCAATTTGTGTTGACAAGCTATGAAAATTCTCACAGTTGTTAGTACAATTGCTCATAAATCTGAAATCCCTCAGTAATCAGCATTAATCAGTGCCTTGCGATGTGATAAATCTTACTTGACCTCCTTCTGAAGAAGCATATTCAGAAATATAAAGGAGACAAAAAGGCACATACTGTCACTAAGAGAGGGATAAAACAAAATGGGCTTTACCTCGCCATCTGCGTTTTCAATCGGCAAATTCAGAATAAAATCGGGTGCAGCATTAACATCCACTAATGCCTCTGAATCATCCTTCAGCCGGTTTAACACAAATAATTAACATACACATTAGTCAACCTTTAACCATTGACGACAAAAAACAACAATTGAATTGGATATTGTTCTGAACAAGAAAGGCAAATAAAGGTTTATGTTAATGTGTATTTTTAGTAATTCTTGATAACAATCACAATACAATATTTGCTCAGCATCGTATACTGCAAACAATTATACATAATTAGAATGGATAATTATTCTGCTGTACGTGAGCACAGATATTTTCAATGATTACAATAACGATGAAATAAAATAGACAAAGAAAATATAAACAGCTGAGGGCGGCACAGTGGCACAGCGGTAGAGTTGCTGCCTCACAGCGCCGGTAGACCCGGGTTCGATCCTGACAACGGGTGATGTCTGAACGGAATGTGTACATTCTTCCATTTACCAGATCTTAGGTTTCTTCCACACATTCCAAAAACGTACAGGTTTGTAGGTTACAGTTAATTGGCTTGGTATAAATGTAAATTATCCCTTGTGTGTGTAGGATAGTGTTAATAGAAACATAGAAACAGAACAAGGGGTCACAGTTTAAGGATAAAGGGGAAATCTTTTAGGACTGAGATGAGAAAAACATTTTTTACACAGAGAGTGGTGAATCTCTGGAATTCTCTGCCACAGAAGGTGGTTAAGGCCAGTTCATTGGCTATAGTTAAGAGGGAGTTAGATGTGGCCCTTGTGGCTAAAGGGATCAGGGGGTATGGAGAGAAAGCAGGTACAGATACTGAGTTGGATGATCAGCCATGATCATATTGAATGGCGGTGCAGGCTCGAAGGGCCGAATGGCCTACTCCTGCACCTATTTTCTATGTTTCTATCTCAGGAGAACATCATTAGGTGACGTTTTGGGTTGGGACCCTTCTTCAGACTGATAGGGGTGGGAGAAAGTAGGAGAAAGCTGGAAGAGCTCTGGGGTCCTTGGATGAAGGTGAGGGAGATGTCCATTCAGGCACCCCAATAGTCCTTCTGTGCGAGACAGAGGCTCATGTGCACCTCATCTACTGCGTCCACTGTTCCTGAAATGGCCTCTGAATTAGTTTAGTTTATTACTGTCCCATGTATCGAGGTACAGTGAAAAGCTTTTTGTTCATGTGCTATCCAGTGAAAGACGATGATACATGAAGGTACACCATTTGATGCAAGATAAAGTCTGATTAAAGATAGTTCAAAGGTCTCCAATGAGGTAGCTGGAAGGTCAGGATCACACCCCAGCGGATGACAGGATGGTTCGGTTGCCTGATAACAGCTGGGAAGAAACTGTCCCTGAATCTGGAGGTATGTTTTTCAAATTGTATATTTTGCCTGATGGGAAAGGGGAGAAGAGGGTGAAACTGGTACTTGATTATGCTGGTGGCCTTGCCATGGCAGCGTGAAGTGTAGATGGAGTCAATAGAAGGGCAGTTGGTTTGCCTGATGGACATGGCTACATCCACAAATCTATGCAATTTCTAGCGGTCTTGGATGGAGCTGTTCATCTCTGGAATTCTCTGCTTCAGATGGCGGTGGAGGCGGTTCTCTGGATACTTTCAAGAGAGAGCTAGATAGGGCTCTTAAAAAATAACGGAGTCAGGGGATATGGGGAGAAGGCAGGAAGGGGGTACTGATTGTGGATGATCAGCCATGATCACATTGAATGGCGGTGCTGGCTCGAAGGGCCAAATGACCTACTCCTGCACCTATTGTCTATTGTCAAACCAGACTACGATGCATCCCAAAAAAAATGCTTTCTATGGTACATCTGTAAGCGTTGGCGATGGTTGTTGAGGACATGCTGAACTTCATAAGCCTTCCAAGGATGTAGAGAGGTTGGTGTGCTTTCATGACCACGGCTTCAATGTTGTTGGTCCAGGACAAATTACTGGTGATATTTATTCTGAAGAACCTAAGGTTTTCGACTATCTCTACCTCTACACCGTCAATGTATACTGGGGAGTGTACTGTTTCTGATGCCTTAAGTCAATCGCAACCTCCTACGTCTTGCTACCAAGCATAGACTCAGTGACTATTTCACCAAACATTTGGATTCAAGTTCAAGTTCAAGTTCAAGTGAGTTTATTGTCATGTGTCCCTGTTAGGACAATGAAATTCTTGCTTTGCTTCAGCTCACAGAACATAGTAGGCATTTACTACAAAACAGATCAATGTGTCCATATACCATAATATGAATATATACACACATGAATAAATAAAATGATAAAGTGCAAATAAACAGATAATTGGTTATTAATAATCAAAGTTTTGTCCGAGCCAGGTTTAATCGCCTGATGGCTGTGGGGACGTAGCTATTCCTGAACCTGGTCGTTGCAGTCTTCAGGCTCCTGTACCTCCTACCTGAAGGTAGCAGGGAGATGAGTGTGTGGCCAGGATGGTGTGGGTCCTTGATGATACTGCCAGCCTTTTTGAGGCAGCGACTGTGATAAATCCCCTCGATGGAAGGAAGGTCAGAGACGATGATGGACTGGGCAGTGTTTACTACTTTTTGTAGTCTTTTCCTCTCAAGGGCGCTCAAGTTGCCGAACCAAGCCACGATGCAACTGGTCAGCATGCTCTCTACTGTGCACCTGTAGAAGTTAGAGCGAGTCCTCCTTGACAAACCGACTCTCCGTAATCTTCTCAGGAAGTAGAGGCGCTGATGAGCTTTCTTGATAATTGCATTAGTGTTCTCGGACTAGGAAAGATCTTCAGAGATGTGCACGCCCAGGAATTTGAAGCTCTTGACTCTTTCAACCATCGACCCGTTGATATAAATGGGGCTGTGGGTCCCCATCCTACTCCTTCCAAAGTCCGCAACCAGTTCCTTGGTTTTGCTGGTGTTGAGGGCCAGGTTATTGTGCTGGCACCATATGGACAGTTGCTCGATCTCTCTTCTATACTCTGACTCATCCCCATCAGTGATACGTCCCACAACAGTGGTGTCGTCAGCGAACTTGATGATGGAGTTCACACTGTGACCGGCTACGCAGTCATGAGTATAGAGTGAGTACAGCGGGGGGCTGAGCACACAGCCTTGAGGTGCTCCCGTGCTGATTGTTATCGAGGCTGACACATTTCCACCAATACGAACAGACTGTGGTCTGTGAATTAGGAAGTCGAGGATCCAATTGCAGAGGTATGCACAGAGACCCAGTCCTGCGAGTTTGGTAACCAGCTTGGAGGGGATGATTGTGTTAAATGCCGAGCTGTAATCGATCAATAACAGCCTGACATATGAGTTTTTGTTGTCCAAGTGGTCCAGAGCGGAGTGGAGGGCCAGCGAGATCGCATCCACCGGTGATCTGTTGTGGCGGTATGCGAACTGCAGTGGGTCCAGCTTTTTGTCTAGGTAAAAGTTGATTTGCTCCATGATCAACCTCTCAAAACACTTCATCACCACCAGTGTTAGTGCCAGTGGTCGATAGTCATTGAGGCACGTCACCTTGCTCTCTTGGGCACTGGTATAATTGATGCCCTTTTAAAGCAGTTGGGGACCTCAGACCTCAGAAGTGAGAGGTTGAAAATGTCCGTAAAAACTCCAGCCAGTTGGTCCGCACAGGTTTTTAGAACACGACCGGGTATACCATCAGGTCCAGGCGCTTTTCGAGGGTTCACCCCTCTGAAGGATTCAGTCTGCGAAGACCTATTAGATCACCCAGTTGCTAACTACTTTAACTCCACTTGCCATTCCCATATTGAACTTTTTGTTCTGTGCCTCCTTCAAGGCCAGAGTGAGGCAACACACAAACTGGAGGAACAGCACTGGTGTAGCTTGAATTCCGATGGCATGAACATTGGATTTTCAAATTTTAGGTAACTGCATTTGTCCTTTCCTCACATCCACCTTTCTTTCCCACTTCCTCCCTAATCAGTCCAAAGAACGGTCCCGACCTGAAACATCACCTATCCACGTTCTGCAGATTTGCTGCCTGACCCATTGAGTTACTCCAGCACTTTGTGTCTTTTTTGTAAACTGGCATCTGCAGTTCTTCGTATTTAACCCTAACCATAAACTTACCTCAGCACAGAACCACATTGACCTTTGTATAAGGATTGCACTCTGTACTTTGGGTTGCTTTACTATTGTCTAGGTTACCTAGTATAACCAAAAAACTTGTATTATTGTTTTTTGTATATTTATTGATTGTTGATTTAATGTGCGTAAACTCTTCTGAAAGTAAGAATTCTATTGTTCCCAGTATATATGAGACTTGAACATTCTGGACTCTTAACTCTGGAGCTGGTGCCTGTCCTTTATTAATTCCAATTATACCTCACGCTGCCTCGGCAAGGCCAGCAACATATTCAAGGATGAATCGCACCTTGGCCACTCCCTCTCCCATCAGGCAAAAGGTATAGAAGTGTGAAAACGCACACCACCAGTTTCAGTGACAGTTTCTTCCCAGCTGTTATCAGGCAACTGAATCATCCTACCATAACCAGAGAGCAGCTGAATTACTATCTAACTCTTTGGTGATCCTCAGACTATCCTTGATCAGACCTTGCGCTAAAAGTTATTCCCTTATCGTGTATATTTACACTGTAAATGGATCGATTGTAATCATACATTGTGTTCCTGCTGACTGGTTAGCATGCAACAAAAGCTTTTCGCTGTACCTTGGTACACATGACAATAAACTAAACTAAAATAACTGGTGAATAGTGAATGGAAAGACCTGGTGCAACTTTTGGACAGGCAAGGTTTCCACGTTTACATCATGCTTTTGTGCACAATTTAACAAACAGGAATCAGGCACAAATTATTTAATCATATATATATATACAGTGGCTTGCAAAAGTATTCATACCCCTTGAACTTTTCCACATTTTGTCACGTTACAACCACAAACGTAAATGTATTTTATTGGGATTTTATGTGATAGACCAACACAAAGTGGTGCATAATTGTGAAGTGGAAGGAAAATGATACATGGTTTTCAAATTTTTTTACAAATAAAAAACTGAAAAGTGTGGCGTGCAAAAGTATTCAGCCCCCTTTATTCTGATACCCCTAAATAAAATCCAGTGCAACCAATTGCCTTCAGAAGTCACCTAATTAGTAAATAGAGTCCACTTGTGTGTAATCTAATCTCAGTATAAATACAGTTGTTCTGTGAAGGCCTCAAAGGTTTGTTAGAGAACATTAGTGAACAAACAGCATCATGAAGCCCAAGGAACACACCAGACAGGTCAGGGATAAAGTTGTGGAGAAGTTTAAAGCAGGGTTAGGTTATAAAAAAATATCCCAAGCTTTGAACATCTCACAGAGCACTGTTCAATCCATCATCCGAAAATGGAAAGAGTATGGCACAACTGCAAACCTACCAAGACATGGCCGTCCACCTAAACTGACAGGCCGGGCAAGGAGAGCATTGATCAGAGAAGCAGCCAAGAGGCCCATGGTAACTCTGGAGGAGCTGCAGAGATCCACAGCTTAGGTGGGAGAATCTGTCCACAGGACAACTATTAGTCGTGCACTCCACAAATCGGGCCTTTATGGAAGAGTGGCAAGTAGAAAGCCATTGTTGAAAAAAAGCTATAAGAAGTCCCGTTTGCAGTTTGCCACAAGCCATGTGGGGGACACAGCAAACATGTGGAGGAAGGTGCTCTGGTCAGATGAGACCAAAATGGAAGTTTTTGGCCTAAATGCAAAACGCTATGTGTGGCGGAAAACTAACACTGCACATCACCCTGAACACACCATCCCCACTGTGAAACATGGTGGTGGCAGCATCATGCTGTGGGGATGCTTTTCTTCAGCAGGGACAGGGAAGCTGGTCAGAGTTGATGGGAAGATGGATGGAGCCAAATACAGGGCAATCTTGGAAGAAAACCTGTTAGAGTCTGCAAAAGACTTGAGACTGGGGCGGAGGTTCACCTTCCAGCAGGACAACAACCCTAAACATACAGCCAGAGCTACAATGGAATGGTTTAGATCAAAGCATATTCAGGTGTTAGAATGGCCCAGTCAAAGTCCAGACCTAAATCCAATTGAGAATCTCTGGCAAGACTGAAAATTGCTGTTCACAGACACTCTCCATCCAATCTGACTGAGCTTGAGCTATTTTGCAAAGAAGAATGGGCAAAAATTTCAGTCTCTAGATGTGCAAAGCTGGTAGAGACATACCCCAAAAGACTTGCAGCTGTAATTGCAGCGAAAGGTGGTTCTACAAAGTATTGACTCAGGGGGGCTGAATACTTTTAAACGCTACACTTTTCAGTTTTTTATTTGTAAAAAAATTTGAAAACCATGTATCATTTTCCTTCCACTTCACAATTATGTACCACTTTGTGTTGGTCTATCACATAAAATCCCAATAAAATACATTTACGTTTGTGGTTGTAACGTGACAAAATGTGGAAAAGTTCAAGGGGTATGAAAACTTTTGCAAGCCACTGTATATTGAACATGAATGATAAATTGTCAGCAATTCAATTGTTTATACCATACCTGAGAACAAAGGTTTGGAACAGAATTCTGCAAGCTCCTTGCAGGCTGGGCACCTGAGAAATATCCTCCTGCAAGTAACCAGTGAATTGACATAATCGACGGTTGGAAATGATAAGGCATTTTGAGGTAAATGCTTCAGATTCTGATTATTTAGAAAGTTTCTTTCATCTATTGGCAATGGATATTTGTAATTCGGACATGTGGTAATATTTACTCTCCAAATTAACTGTAAAAAATAGACTAAAATAGTTATTTTAGAACTTTCTACTTTAAATTACATGAGTTACCACACCACAATGTTCCAATATATATATATATACACACAGAGAATGATTTCATAAAATGTCTAGCCTTAACTATCCACCGGGAATATAGCAAAGAAACACACCCATTTATTCCTCTTTTGAAAAAATATCTTACATTTTTCAAGAGTAAAATTCCCATTTAATGGAAAAAATATGGTTTGTATTCAGAGTTTCAACTGTAAAATTATTAAATTACAACATTTTTTTTGTCTTCACTTGAATAAGTTAACCAGCATGGTAAGCACCACCACTCGAGAGGGGGCGCTGTCCTGTGCGCGGCTACCCTGCCAGCAGTTGTCTGTCTTTTCACCGTTTTATTTTTATTTTTAGTTAGTTAAAGTGTTTTGTTTGGAGGTCTAGACTTTTTTGTGTGGGGGGTGGGAGGGGGGAAGGGGGAAACTGCCTTTCAGGGTCCCTACCTGGTCGGAGAGGCAGCTTTTCTCCGGGCTGCAGCTTCGACCCGTCCTCGCGGACTACCAGCGGGCCTGGAGCGGCGTTTCCTGCCGGGCACTGCCCAGAACCTCGGCTTCGGCGGCGGCACAGCGCTGGGGCGCTATCGCGGAGCGGGCGATGCCTTGCCTGGGTCGCCGCGCTGGAGCTCCGGTGAGCTGAGACCGCCGGGAGCAACATCGCGGAGCTGCGGGACGGTGGAGCGGCCAGATGCGGGCGTCGGCGCTGAACTTTACACCGGGAGCCTGGGATCTCGCGACGAGATCATCAGTTGTGGAGCTCCACCCGGCGTGGCCTTGTCGGCTTCGGAAGCCGCGGCCTCCCGTACGGAGGCGGCTGTTCCAGGGTTCCCATGCCGCTGTGAGGACTCTCCCGACGCCGGATCACCACCACCCGGCGAGAACGGCCAGGAACATCAGGCCTCCGTAGAGGCAACTGTGGAGGCCTCAATAGGCCCGACTATGGGTGAACTGGGGTTGGGGACTGGACTTTGTGCCTTCCCTCATGGTGGGAGCCATTGTGGGGGGATGTTCTTTGTGTTTAAGACTCTCATTGGTGTTATGTCTGTATTCTTTTGTGTACTGCAAAATGGCAAAAAGCATTTCACTTCATTACACCTCGGTGTATGTGAATGTGACTAATAAAAACCTTTGAATACTTTGAATACTTACACAGTGCCCAATAAATCAAAATGCCTAAAAGTAAGTCACTTGAATTTCACTTTTGCTGCATTGTACACAAATCCCTGTCAGGTAGAATTTCCACATAAAACGACAAGGTGCTGGAGTAATTCAATGGGTCAGGCAGCATCTCTGGATAACATGGATAGGTGACATTTCAGTCCTGATCCGAAACATCGCCTATCCATGTCCTCAAGAGATGTTGCCTGACCCGTTGAATTACTCCAACACTTTGTGTCCTTTTGTGTAAACTAGCATCCACAGATCTTTATTTCTACAGGATTTCCACCTAATTTTTGCCTTTATCTTTAATCTTGAACTACTTCTTGCAATCAGATGTGGAGAAGAAAACAAATGAGTATATCCTGGCTAAAAGTCATTGAAACACCAAGTTAACTTTTATTTTTCCACAGATTCTGGCTGACTTGATGGGCATTTCCAACATTTTTACATTTTACTTCCATAGACAAGATTTCATATTTTACTTTCAGAATAGTGACTATTAATCTATTTTTCGGCTACTGCATTTTCATTAATTGGACAGAATCTAAGGTGTTTTCATAATTTAATAGTTTATCTGATTGTTATGTCTATACAAAGTACAAGAGCTGAGGATTACAGGATCAGTTATAAAGTTGGCATAATTTACTGCAAAGTAAAGCTCAGAATGGTGAGCTGACTTATTTTTATTGAATTTATTCTTCACTTAAAGAATAATTTGCAAAAAATGTTTTACATTTCACTCCTCACCTTATTTGACACCCTTTTGTTTCCTTTTCATCTCTGTCATTGTCACTTACTCCACTCACCTGCCCATCAAACCCTCCTCACCCGTATCCACCTATCACAGCTTACACCCCAGCGGTATGAATATTGACTTCTTTAACTTCAAGTAACCCTTGCATTCCCACTCTCTCCATCCCTCCCCCTTACCAGTTCTCCGACCAGTCTGACTGTCTCCGATTACATTTTATCTGTTTACTTTAATGTCACATTCTCTTAGCTAACATTGATCTATTCTGCATTTTCTTTGACCATCTTTTTTGATGTCTCGTTTTCACACCTCACCCTTCTTTATCTCTGTCTCCCTCTCCCCTGACTCTCAGTCTGAAGAATGGTCTCGACCTGAAACGTCACCCATTCCTTCTATCCAGAGATATTGCCTGTACTGCTGAGTTACTCCAATGTTTTGTGTCTATCCACCTCTCACTTGCCAGGATTTTTCCGCTCCCACCTCTTTTTGAGCTTTCTCCCCCCAACTACAATTAGCTGACGAAGGGTCCCGATGAAAAACGTCACCTAATCATTTCCTCCTCAGACCCCGAGTTACTCCAGTGTTTGTTCAAGATCCCAACATTTGCTGTTCCTTCTGTCTCCAATTTGTGAACAGTACTTAGTCATTCTTAAGCCAAAGATAGTTACAATGAAGTGAGTTATAAAATTCAGTGATAAAAGGGAGTCAAATTCAATTCCAATAATATAACATGAAAAATTATAAAGGAAGAAACAGCTAAATTTCACTATGAATTAATAGCTTCAGTCAGAGATGGAAACCGCTGTCAAAACATGGAGGGGACCGGGGGACAGGAAGGACACACACACACGCGCACGCGCGCGAGGCTTCGGAGGCTCAATCCAGCGCTAAATGCAGCTTAACTCTGCTTGTCTCACCGGGTTAACTACAGCCCTGTCTGGACTGACGAGATACCAGCGCTGCTTCTCCACGCTGGCCATATTTCCCGCAAGTCCAGGAAGGGTTGTAAGCTCACCTGGCGGGACAGGCAGAGTTAGCTGGGTTTAGCGCTGTTTCTCTGCGCTGGCCCATCTGACTCCCGACCAAAGATATAGTGGAGGATGTTTGCTGCCGACCTCTCTGGCCACCCGCAGGGGGAGGGGAGGGGGGGTACTCGGGTGGGGACAGGACAGCGCCGGAGAGCCGGCCGGGATCATCCTGGCTGCGGATGAAGCGCAGGTCTGTGCCATGTCTCCCTCCTCCAATCACCACGCTCCATCCTCAGTCCCACCCCCACTGTCTCGCAAAAAGCGGAGATTTCACCTGATTTTTAAATCCGGATTACAAAAACTTGGGGGGATGTCCCCCACCTCTCAAAACATGGAGGGGGACGTGTCCCCTCTGTCCCCCCCCGGGTTTTCCGCCCCTGGCTTCAGCTGTCCACTGCCACTGGCTGAAAGGTATTGTTTAGTGACACATACAGACATGTTGGTGTAATTACAGTATCTTTACAATGTCCATGGTATATGTGTGCATATGAGAAGTCTAAAGAGGTTTGTTTCTGATAGAGCTCACCTTGGTATAGAACTGCTGTGTTTGGTCAGAGCCCAGAGAATATAAGGAAGTGAAACGCTTCAACACAGGCCGCAAGTTAACTGGCCTGCTCGAGCTATGAGTAAAATCGTGAAATCTTTGCAACACATTACACTCGATGAACGCTATTGCCAGTGATCTGCAATAGTACACCTAGAGGCGAAGAAAGAGAACAGATTTAGTAGAAAACAATAGCTCAGCTTTATTTAATTAACACATTAACTGAGTATTCTTTCCAGCAGTAGCAAAACTTTTGTCAGCAGTTGTACAGTGTGTAACCTGGAGGTGGTGGTGAAATTTAGGTAGTTGGATAGCTTTTTGTTTCCCTCCATTCTGTGTTTTTCCCTTTACTCATTCTTGGCTAAGCTTGCAGACTAAAATGGGATCATGTTTCCCCACAATGACCATATTATTCCTCGAAGCTGTTGGTTCCTTTCCACCTTCAGCAACCAAAATTATTTCACTGGTTGCCTCTTACCTCATTTGTCATTTTACCATGAAAAGGACAATTACTTCATTCATCATTGTTGAAAACATTAGCGATGCAGTGGTGCTGGTGTCCAATGGGAACGGTGACGGACGCACCACACATCTCTGTCCTCCAGTTCATGCGGACTTCCGCCGCTGGAAGTATAGGATTTTGGTGTGTGTGTTTTATCATCATTCCTTACAATGCTATGTACGACAGTGATCGCAACGTCTACTGAAGTGTGGATGGCCGTTGGCTCGCTAGAAGCTCATCCGCCCTTTGACAGATCTTGTTTTAATTCCAGGATGGGGTCCACAGCCCCCTCTCACTTGGCAAACCAGATGGGGGAGACGGTTTAGTCGCCAACTATCCGACCATGGAGCAGGTAGCACGGGATTACATGGTACCCATGGCGGGGGCAACTCCGTCCGACCTGACTTTAGGAAAATTACCCCGCCCAATAAATAGGCAGTTGCTTTGAGAAGCCAACAGCTACAAACTCTGACATAGCTGTGTTATCTACCACAATCATAACGGGTCTCCACTGAGACATTGACATATAATTTTTGTTAGTACAATCACAAAGAACAAAATACAAACTAAAAGAGAAAGTGCTGGAAATATTCTGCCATCTTGGCAGCATCTGTGCAGAGTTAATATTTGAGGTTGATGACCTTTCATCAAAACTTGAAATAATCAGTGATAAATAAATTTTGTTGTACTGGAAGAGATGTGGATCAGAGAAAACAAAACTGATGGACTGTGATGGTTGGAGAGGTGGGAGAGAAAAAGATGTGACTGTGAAAGTGAAGTCTGGAAGAAACTTTAACAGAAATAAGAAGGAAAATTGAAATCATTGTGCTAGTCCCAGTTATCCATGTTTGGCACATCCATCTATATTACTAAAAGTCTCATCTTGACCACTTCCTGTTGTACTGTATATTGATTTTAGAAAAAATGCTGCCACTTACGGCTGTGATTTTTGGCCATCTTACTCAGAGTCCCCCTCTGCTGGTCAGGACAAGATGATTTTTCCCATCAATTAAAAATAAAAGACTTATTAATGTTTAAGAAATGTTGAGATTCTCTCTCCTGAAGGCGACGCCCCTTCCGGAGAGACTATAAAACTCGGAAGTGTGGAGGTGCCTCAGTTCTCTGCAAGATGGGGGAGCGAGAGATTGCAATTCTCAGTCTGAGCTGTGTAAAACACTGAACACATGTCTACTAAACTGTGGTAGACAAAGTGCTGGAGAAACTCAGCGGGTGCAGCAGCATCTATGGAGCGAAGGAAATAGGCAACGTTTCGGGTCGAAACCCTTCTTCAGACTGATGGGGCGGGGGGGGGGGGAGAAGAAAGGAGGAGGAGGAGCCCATGTGGACTATTAATCATCCATTTACACCAATCCTCTATTATTCTTCTCCAATCCCATCAACTCCCCCTACTCATCCAAACACTAAAGGGCAATTCACAAATGCTGTCCAACCTATCAAACTGCACACCCCTGGAATTTGAGTGGAAAGCTGCGATACAGACCACAGGGCACCCACAGGGGACCCACAGTTCACAGGTAAAGTGTGCCAGTACCAGAGTTCAGGGTCAAACCCAGGTTGGTTGCAGCTGTGAGGCAGCAGCTTTACTCGCTGTACCATTGTGCTTTCCAGTTTCCTCCCACATACTAAAGTTAGATGGTAATGGGACATGAATTATCTGATAAAAGTCAGATCATTTCAGTAAACATTTTTAAGGCAGAAATAGATTATTGATATAACGGGTGTCAGGGGTTATGGGGTTAAGGCAGGAGAATGGGGTTCAGAGGAGAAGATAGATCAGCCATGATTGAATGGCAGAGTAGACTTGATGGGCCGAATGGCCTAATTCTGCTTCTATCACATGAACATATGATATTTAAAGTATTAACAGGGTAATAATATATGCCTTCCTCATCTACTGGTTAAGGAGTACATGAAGATAAAAGTTGAAGAGAAAAGTGCAGTTGAGTAAACTAATGGCAAAAGGTTTCAGAGTCTCCTCGCTTGAATACAAAGATATAGTATCAACATCTTGTTAAAACTGTCTGTAATTGTGTTTCAGGGCAGCAATTGCAATTGTATGGTGTAAAATACAGCAGCAATGTGTTTGTTGTTTTGACAGGAGAAAGGGAAGGGCTCCCAATAGAATACCAGGATCATCCCAGGTTCACAGGCAGAACTCCCACCTAAACCTTCGTGGAGAAAAATCTGTTTTTCAGCGAAGGTTTTCACTGAGACATGCCACCTGTTTCAGTCACGTCCAATTTGAGAGCAAGGACCTTATCAAAATTCTTGTTAAGGTCATAATGACTGTGAATTCTACATATCAGCCTTGCTCCAGCACTGCTCTGAATATATCTCATTTTTTCTTGACAGAAACCAGCAGGCAGAACAAATAGACTCCTTAACAAAGACTCCGGGCTGCCACATGCTATAGGCTGACTCCGAATGTTCACAGCTCATAGTCGGCACGTTAGTCAGAGACATGTGGCAACAGAAGAAATTCTACTCCCTCAGTCCAATTGTTGTGTGACCCAACAAAGTGTATTATGTTCCTCACCCTGCCAATAGAGATAAAGCCTTCATCATTCAGCAGTCCAGTGTCCCATCTGCATTTGAGCTTCCAAGATGAAATTCAAAAATTACTTAGTCATAGAAAATGGAAACAGGCCCTTTGGCCCCACACCAACCAACATGTCCCATCTACACTAGTCCCACTTGCCTGCATATGGCCCATATCCTGCCTCAACTACCTCCTCCGACAGCTTATTCCATACACCCACCAACCGTTGTGCGAAAAAGGTACTCATCAGATTCCTATAAAATCTTTCCCCCTTTACCTTAAACCTATGCCCATCTGTTTCTCGATTCCCCTACTCTTGGCAAGAAATTCTAGAAGATCATTCCTCATCTTCCTGTGCTCCAGGGGATAGAGTCCCAGCCTGAACCTCTCCCTATAGCTCAGACCCTCGAGTCCTGGAAACATCATTGTAAATTTTCTCTACACCCTTTCCAACTTAACAACATCTTTCCTAGAGCATAGTGCCCAGAACGGAATAAAATACTCTAAATGTGACCTCACCAATATCTTATATAACTGCAACATGATCTCCCAACTTCTATACTTAATACTCGGATTGGTGAAGGCCAATGTGCAAAAAGCCTTTTTGACCACCTTATCTACCTGTGACTTTCATGACATCTTGATGAAAAAATGTATTCTTTGGACTCCATCGGGCAAACCCTTGCACATATGCATACAATAAATGTCACTCTGCCACAAAGAATCTGATACGGCAAACCAATGGTGTATCCACAAATAATTCCACAAAGTCAGCCTCTAATAGTCAGCACAGCAAGTCTGAAGACTTAAACACATGGAAATATAGATGCTGGTTTACCAAAAAATAAGACACAAAGTGCCGCTGTAACTCAGAGGTTCAGGTAGCATCTCTGGATAACATGGATAGCTGACGTTTTAGGATTCTTCTGCAAGCTGAAGACTTGTAGTCTACTGCCTTTCACTCACGCAGTCTCCAGTTCTATGGTGAGCAAATGCTAAGCAAGAGAAGAGAAAGCAAATATACTGGGAGTCCTAGTTTTGTGCTGCACCTTATTGGCATGAAGGTCAGCAATCTGGGAAGACTGGCTGGTGACAGGCTAGAACACTGCCAGAGGTGAGATCACAAATCTTGTCTTCCAGAGAAAGGACAGTCCGTGCAGTCCACAAAGCTGCCACCAGTCAGATGAAGGACTGGGATGGAAGGGTAAGGGGTTAAAGATAGGGTAAGGGGTGAAAGACAGGGTGAGATGATGGACACAAGTAAAGGAAAGATGATCTAGGTTAATGAGCAATGAGATTTCAGGCTGTAGCAGGGTATTGATGGCTTCCATCTTCTCTGTTGTTGCCTCTGTTCCTCATCAATAATAGATCTCACCTTCTACCACAGTTCCCATTATGGTCTCCCCCTCACTGCCACTTCTGGTACCCTGCAGTCCTGCCTTCTTCAAGAAGTCTTAAGGGAGAGAGGAACAAGTACTGTTGTAATGGAGTTTAGAGGCTGGTATTTGATTTTATGGTTCAGGATGATGTGAAGCAGAAAGATAGCTGGTCACCCTACTTTTAAAAGATGCTGACAAGTGTTAGATGTATGCTATCCACTCACATAAATAGAACTCTGTTGATGTAATGGGGTCATAGAGTTATGGAGCCATATAGCATGGAAACTGGCCCTTTGGCCCAACTTGGCCAAACTAGCTCACATGCCCCACTATAATCGTCCCACCTGCCTGCATCTGGCCCATATCCCACTAAACCTGTCCTTTCCATAAAGGCTATTTAAAGTAAGGTAATTAAAATAAGATGAGTAATAGAATAGTGGGAACTACAGGATGCTGAAATCGCAATAATTTTGTACTCTCCCTCCACTGAGTTTATTGTTATTTCTGGTGCAACACAATATAGCCCCTGTAGTTTCAATCTTTCTTTGTTTTAAAGGAATTTAGTATTTCAATGAAAGGAAGACACTAATAAAAACTACTAACATTTACTTAAGCACTGCAGGTTATGAATACAGGCAGCAACTACAACTTGCAACATCTCTGAATGACACACAGTATCCAAATACCAGGTCAGCTATAAAGTTTGGATAAAAGCCTATAACAAAATAATTTTAAATTGTCATTTAATATGAATAGTTGAGAGCAAATATATCAATTCATCCTCTGTAATTAATTTCTTAAAGAAAAACAAAAACATTTGGAAACAAATCCTCATAGGATTTGATTAGATCTGATTAAATGTGGTATTTATGAATGTTTGGATAGTCACATGCACTTGCAATCTTGTGTTCCAGGAATCCAATATCTTTTACAGTGAAATGAAAATATATGGATGTATTGGGAAATTATACTTATTGAAACCAAATGTTCACAGTTGGACAGCAAGATGACATGAACTCTTTGTTTTTGCTGCAGAAAAGAGAGATGAAAAGATCGCTTTCTGCACAATGTTGACGTCAACTATAAAATGTTTGAAACAAGAGGGATCTAGGGGTCCAACTCTATAGCTCCCTGAAAGTGCCATTATAAGTAGATCAAGTGGTCAGGAAGGCATATGGTAAGCTTGTCTTCAATGGTTGATGAAGCAGTCTGAGGAAGTGACCCAAAACCTCACCTATCCCATGATGAACCTAAAGAAAGGTCCCGACCTGAAACGTCACCTATCCATATACTCCAGAGATATTGCCTGACCCGCTGAGTTGCTCCAGCACTGTGAGTTTTATTTGTAAACCAGCATTTGCATTTCCTAGTTTCTACAGATGTGTCAGACTTTGGTTAGGCTACATTTGGAGTATTAGCTGCAGTTCTGGTTGACAACGTGCCACCCCAAATATATATAAATTTTCGAAAGGCCGGCGATGGTGGTGGAGGCAGATGTGATGGTGGCATTTAAGATGTTTTTAAATATGCGCACGGATATAGAGGGACATTGATCATGTGCAAGCAAATGTGGTTAATTTTTTTGGCATCATGTTCAGTACAGACATGTGGGCCAAAGGGCCTGTTCCTGTGCTGGACTCTTCTGTTCTATTCTCTGACAATTAAGTTTAGATGGAGAAGCGAGCTGGGTGTTGTTTGGATCATTTACCAAGGGAGAAGTCAAAACGGTGAGACCTCTGGATATCAGTGGCCATGATGCAAGGTCATTTGATTATCATTCATTCTATTCATGTCTGCTCAATTTCAGAAAGGTCAAATTCAAAAGCATTGGAGAGAGTCAAGTGCAGTTCATGATTTACTATGGAGAATCCCCTGGACAGGATGCAAGATGCAGGATGAAAATCCAGCAAAGAAACAAGTGTGACAAATAGATCAACAGAACTCAAAGACAATAAAAACAGACTGAGACACTGCCCGACTTACTAAAACTTGCACTTACATAAACAATTCTGTACTTAGTCCTTAGTGCATTCAAGGCAGTTTTTAATTTGAACAACACTGTAAGTTCAATCACTCAGGTTTACATCTGAAACAAGCCGGGAATGTGTGCTCTGTAATTTATAATCTTGCAGACTAGCACAGACAATAAGAAACAAAATATTTAAAAGACTTCCCTGCTCTATTTGGTGTTTTTTTATTGTTGTGTATATTCAAAACGAATGTCTAGATTTATCCACAGAAATAAAGAAACTGGAGATAATTTTTCTGGTTAATTGAGATATACAGGACTTACTTTAACAGTTCCAAGATGACAAGACAGGAAGAAAATAGGGGAGACACAAGGAACTGCAGATACTGGAATCTTGAGCAAAACACAAAGTGGTGGGGAAAATCAATGGGTCAGGCAGCATTTGTGCAGGAAATGGACAGGTGACATTTTGGGTCGGGACGTTCTTCAGACCGATAGTTGGAGGGGCTAAAAGTGGTAATGGTGGGGCAGGGTAAAGCCTGGCAAGTAAAAGGTGGATACAGGTGAAGGGAGGGGTGTGAGGGGGCTGATTGGCAGGTGGACCATTAAACTGAGCTGTATTTATCTATAAATACGTTATTTAATGCCTATTTGTAAGACTTTAGAAGTCTTTCATCAGATGTATGGTTCCTGTGGAAGCATACTCTGGAATTTAGAAGGATGAGAGGATATCTATTACAATTCAATTTATTGTCATTTGGACCCCTTGAGGTCCAAACAAAATGTCGTTTCTGCAGCCATACATTACAAAACAAAAAGACCCGAGACACAACACAGTTTACACAAACATCCATCACATCGTTGTGATGGAAGGCAAAACAAACTTATCTCTCCACTGCACTCTCCCCCCCCCCGATGTCATAGTCAGAGTCAAAGTCAAAGCCCCCGGCTGGCGATGGCGATTGTCCCGCTGCCATTAAAGCCAGGCTGGGTGATGCAAGGTCGCACACCGGGTCTTGGTGTTAGAGCCCCCGGCATGCGCTCGCAGAGTCCCGCGGCCATTCCAAGCCGCCGGGGCGATGGTGTAAGGCCCCGCTCAGGTAATCTTCAACCCCGCAACTCAGGCGGGAGAAGTCGCCGTTGCGGAAGCCCCGAAAAGCGGTCTCCCAGCAGGGACCCGCGGGCTCCCGGCGCCGCCGTCCGCCAAACCCGCAGTTGCAGCCTCCGAATCTCCGGAGGTCGGGTGGCAGCAGCGTCCATCACAGCTCCACCCGCTCCAGACTCGTCCAGCCCCGTGACGGTGAGTAGTCGGCAGCTCCGCAGCTGGAACCCCAGGTCGTTCCTGTTGGAGGCCGCTCCACGTTGCAGCCCCAACGACAACGAAGACCCGACAAAGAAAAGGTCGGGTCTCCCGTGCAGGGGAAAGATTTTAAAGTTACCCCCTCCCCCCCACCCCACCCCCCCACACACATACCCCAACAAAAAAAATAACAAAAACTACATAAACACGAGACAAAAAATAATAAAACACAGACAGACTGCAGAGGCCGCTGCTGACGAGAGTTGCGCCGCCCACCGAACTCTTATTGAAACATATAAGATTATTACGGGTTTGGACACGCTAGATGCAGGAAATATGTTCCCGATGTTGGGGGAGTCCAGAACCAGGGGCCGCCATTTAAAAATAAGGGGTAAGCCATTTAGAACGGAGATGAGGAAAAACTTTTTCACAGAGGATTGTGAATCTGTAGAATTCTCTGCCTTAGAAGGCAGTGGAGGCCAATTCTCTGGATGCTTTCAAGAGAGAGTTAGATAGAGCTCTTAAAGATAGCAGAGTCAGGGGATATGGGGAGAAGGCAGGAACAGGGTACTGATTGTGGATGATCAGCCATGATCACCGAGAATGGCGGTGCTGGCTCAAAGGGCCGAATGGCCTACACCTGCACCTATTGTCTATTGTCTCTTTGCTAATTACCTCTCTCGTCATGATTTGATGAGCCTCGAGTTAGGTCAGGATGAAACTGTATTTTTTTTGCTACCTTTCACTTCTTCCAGTGCTAGGTTGTGTTGCTGTTGTAGCTCTTAAGGCCAGCCCATTGCGTTAAGTGGTTCTACAGATAGTTTATTTTATTTTCATTTACTTTTCTTTTTAAATGTAATCCCATTTAAAATAGAACTGCTATGTCTAGCCACCTGAACAACATAGCTTCTTCAACTGTCCTTGGCCTGTTCTGAATTAATCCTAGTTGGAAGCCATCCGCTATCCTTCCACAAATTGTTCTTCAAGTGTTTATAGAAATATGACTTCTCTAACAACTATGGACAGCTTTACAAACAAATCCTAAATTCCCTGGCAATAACAGTCAAATATTACTGAAGAATGTTATTTTCGTTGACAATGGATAAGGGGGAGAAGACAAATAGAAAAAGAATCGGGACTGGGAATATGTCTGAGAGAACAAATACACATGGATGGTGTTTGGCATTTGGTTCAGTAATAGGAAAATAGATGGAACAATAGGGGAGTATGCACAAGGTAGAAAACAAAGTTAAAATAAAAGAAGGTGGGTGGGTGGTTTGAGGTGATTTAGGATAGGATATCATAGAATGGAATGAATATTGAGGTTGGATAATGGGTAAGCACATGGGAAGAAAAGAGATGACAAGCCCCCACAAAGAAGCTAGGAATTTGTTCCCAACAGTCAAACCGTGAAAAAGATAGCCAGCATAATTCTACAATGAAATCTACCTAAAAATAAAGCTGTAAGAAAGAGGAACTTTAGAGATATTGTCCAAGTCCAAAGTAGAGATTCAATCCTAACTTTAAATTGAATTATTCCAATCATGGATCCATGTACTAAAGACAACCTATGTCCCACAAAAATTACTATTATATATTCCAAAGCAAGGAACTGTTTTTTCTAAAATATCATCACTGACTTTGTACATCATCACTTGTTAATCCACTCTTCTTGGCCATCTTCCTTTCACACTGTGAGCAACAGCTGAATTTACATTCTTTTCCTCTGATCTCAAGAGGAAAGCATGTTCTGAAGTGAGTGTTAACACGCTTTAAGCGAAGAAAAATGGCAAATATGTGTGTGTTGTGTTGCATAGCAGCAAACACCATAGTAATATCAAATATTAAACTCACCGTACTGGTTTCAGATGACGTTATGACTGGATTAAAGAAACACTTGCTGTTTTGCTATTCCCAATGTTTTGCGCTGGGATTATGAATGTGTGTTCAATAATTACCTGTTCTGTTTTTCAATTAATGTCAGAGTCGGTAGTCTCAGGTCTCTCACTTTGGTGACTTATTGAGTTAATAAACTCGAAAATAGCATTATATATTTAACTAGTTGGACGGAACCCTTAATATATGCTACGTTGCCACCCTGGACAAAGTAGAATGCTTGATCATTATCGCATTCAAGCCTAGAAATTGGATTTAAGTCACAGAGTTATGAAGATATACAGTACGGAAACAGGCCCTTCAGCCCAACTTGTCCATGCTGACCAAGATGTCCCATCTAAGATAGCCCCATTTGCCAGCCTTTGGCCCATATCCCTCCAACCCTATTCTATCCATGTAAGTGTATTTTATATACTGTTTACTGTACCTTCCTTAACTACCTCTTCTGGCAGCTCATTCCATATTCCCACCATCTATTGAGTGTGATATATGTATGGATATATCTTAAAAGTTTAGCATTTTTATATTATCTGGTATATTTGCACCTACGTCCAACCACAGCTGGTTTGACATTTAAGTAAATATTGCCAAGTCAAATACATCTTAAATTATTCTGGATTTAAACTAACATAATAAATCGTTTCCTTCGGATTGTGCTCTAGGATTGTGGATGACTTGCTCCCACTCAATTTCTGCTCCCACTTCAATCTGCAGAGACTGTATAGTCCTATATGGAATCTGCAGAAATGGAGCAGGAAGTCCTTGACTTGACGGTCAGATGGGTAGTTGTGGAGGTTTGTCTACCATTTGTGCTGGACCTCAATGAACTCCTGACAAATGAGTTCTCAACCTCACCCTTCCATTTTACAGGTTATGGGCCAGGAATTCCTACAAAGTGGTCAGGTTGTTACATTATTTCAAGGAGGTTTTGAAACCATCCTTGAATCTTTTCCTTTGTCCACCTGGTAACATTTTGCTATGACAGAGCTTGGAATGGAGTTGCTTTTTCAGGAGTTTGGTGTTAACCATGAGAACAACATGGCCACACATAGATTGGCCTGGATCCTTTTGGCTTGAGGCAGGATGTAAATAATGATCATTTATCATGATCATCATTCATGTTTATCATTCCAATGGATTGGAAAGATCTGTGGAGATATAATTGGTGGTATATCTCCAGTGCTTTGAGATGCCCGTGCGGTTATTCCACACTCAAATGCATCACGACTGCATAGTAGTCCATGAAATTTGTGCCACGTTTAAGTTTTGATCTTCAAATACGCTTACCTATGCTGGCCAAGGTCTGTGCTGGTGCACTGAACATGGTGATGAACTTCATTATCATCTCATTCATACAAGAGGATAAACCTCACAAGTGCACAACAAAGCTCCTCTCCCAACCTATAGTGAGATCTTGGACCCCATCCCACATCTTGGGCACTACCTCTTAATGAAAACAAACAACAGAGTAAGTGCTGCCAAGGAGAGTACATCGATAATAAGTTTTTTTTCACTGATTAGATATTGTGCACAGTATGATAGTGTTCTGTAAATATGCACAAATTACAATTTTACTGATTGGTGGATAATATTGTGGTTGAGTAGCAGATGAATATTAAATTAAAGGGAGGTTCTACTGCAGTTGTACAGGGTCTTGGTGAGACCAAACTAAGTATTGCGTACAGTTTTGGTCTCCTAATCTGAGGAAAGACATTCTTGCCATAGAGGGAGTACAGAGAAGGTTCACCAGACTGATTCCTGGGATGGCAGGACTTTCATATGAAGAAAGACTGGATAGACTCCGCTTGTACACGCTAGAATTTAGAAGATTGAGGGGGGATCTTATAGAAACTTACAAAATTCTTAAGGGGTTGGACAGGGTAGATGCAGGAAGATTATTCCCGATGTTGGGGAAGTCCAGAACTAGGGGTCACAGTTTAAGGACAAGAGGGAAGTCTTTTAGGACCGAGGTGAGAAATCATTTTTTACACAGAGAGTGGTGAATCTGTGGAATTCTCTGCCACAGAAGGTAGTTGAGGCCAGTTCATTGGCTATATTTAAGAGGGAGTTAGATGTGGCCCTTGTGGCTAAAGGGATCAGGGGGTAGGGAGAGAAGGCAGGGTTGGGATACTGAGTTGGATGATCAGACATGATCATATGGAATGGCGGTGCAGGCTCGAAGGGCCGAATGGTCTACTCCTGCACCTATTTTCTATGTTTCTATGTAAATATCAATATATTAAAACATTCATCCAATATTAGGCAATAAATGTATGCAATGACATTTCTCAATTGCTAATTGACTATATTATCCCTGAATAGCTACTTTGGTATATTGCCTCTGAAAAACATTTACCTGACTGTTGTTTCTGCACTCAAAGTCCGATTTGCCTGATTTTTTTTTTTCATCGTCCAGTTTCATGTGGCTCTCGCGTAAAAGGTAGCAAACGAGCCATTTATATGCAGCCAAAGTGACTGAAAGATGAGCATAAATAAATGAGCAAACAGTGTTTCGCAATAGAGGTTTGCAGACTAGCACAATGGCTTCAAAATTAATGTAGTACACAATATATCCCCAAAACACCTTGAAGTGGACTCTGTAATCATCACAAATCCAAATCAGCAACACAACAGACAATAGACAATAGGTGCAGGAGTAGGCCATTCGGCCCCTCGAGCCAGCACCGCCATTCAATGTGATCATGGCTGATCATCCCCAATCAGTACCCCGTTCCTGCCTTCTCTCCATGTCCCCTGACTCTGCTATCTTTAAGGCCCGATCTAGCTCTCTTGCAAGTATCCAGAGAACTGGCCTCCACTGCCCTCTGAGGCAGAGAATTCCACAGAAAAAGTATATGCATGGTTATCATTGAATATATCTAAAACACTCCAGATAAGAGTGAAGTAACCTTTTACCTACTGATATTTTGACCATTCTAATTTTCCGTTCTCTTCATCATGTGCATGACTTTACTTTATGTATTTGATGGAAATTCAGAAGCAATAATAACTTATTTGATTTCTAATGTCAGAGCGTGAAAGATTATTATATTTGGTATATTGACTCGTCCACTACTGAACCTAATTATGTTTTGGATAACCTAATTATATAGCTGCTGGCTTCACCAGACAACTTTAGTCAATACTCTGGGGTGGAAGATTACAACCTTCACGTGGCCCGCCCTGTTTCGACGAATGCAATCAACCCGGCGTGCACAATCAAATAAGATCAAATAATAATAATAATAATAATACATTTTATTTATGGGCGCCTTTCAAGAGTCTCAAGGACTCCTTACAAAAATTTAGCAAGTAGAGGAAGAACATGTAAGGGGAATGAAATAAATAGTAGAGACATGACTAGTACACAAATTAAAGACAGAATTCAATTCAAATCACAATATGAGGCAATTCAAGCACAGATGAAAAGGGAGGGGGACGTGGGGCTAAGGATAGGCAGAGGTGAAGAGATGGGTCTTGAGGCGGGACTGGAAGATGGTGAGGGACACGGAATTGCGGATCAGTTGGGGGAAGGAGTTCCAGAGCCTGGGAGCTGCCCTGGAGAAGGCTCTGTCCCCAAAAATGCGGAGGTTGGACTTGTGGATGGAGAGGAGACCGGCTGATGTGGATCTGAGGGACCGTGAGGGTTGGTAGGGGGAGAGGAGGTTAGTGAGATATGGGGGGGCCAGATGGTGGAGGGCTTTGTAGGCGAGGACCAGGATTTTGTAGGTGATCCTGAATATAGAACAAGTTGTCCTGCAACTTTAGGCTGTGCACGCCTTACGCAAGAAGAAGAGAAGAAGTCAATACTCTTTTAATAGTATCCATTCAATCCCCATTTTAAATACTCACCACTGTTTCTCTTGCCCCTGTTTGAATGAAAGAGAATATCAGAAGTAATTCTTATTTGTAAAATTATGCTGGTAAAATCATGAGCAAGAGGCTCATGCTTCCAACGCTCCATCCTGGATCCCATTGCTTTTATCACCAATGCCACAAAGCAAATAAGTGCAAAGATGCGGTAGTGATGCAGTGGTTGTTACTGAATTAATAACCCATAGTTCAACTAATAATCCACAGAACCACAATCAAATAACATTGCAGCTGTGGAATTTGAATTCAGTTAATAATCTGGAATTTAAAAAGAACACTGCTATGCTTGGTAAAATTAACCATGAAACTACTGAAATCACAAAACCCAACTGGTTCACTCGTGCTCTTCAGGATAAAGCATGTAAAATACATAAAAGAATACTGTTGCCATGAAAATGGCAGGTGTATCAAGCTTGATTTTCATGAATAAAACACAAATAAAATCTATGTTGTGAATATTTCAATGTTTATGTGGCCTCACAGCATATATCCTGTTCATTGTGACATTGGACCAGGCACTGTCGGTGCGGTACTATTTGCCCAAGTGCGGCTGATGTTTCATTGGCTTCACATTATCAATTTTCACAATCATTGTGAACACCCTCCCAACAGAGACTGGACCAATAATGTGCAAACTAAAATATTTAAAAAACAAAATTAATGGTTAAAAGTTCCTCAGCAAGTCAGTGTCCAGCCATACTTTAAAAGTTTCTTGTAAGAGAGCGATATTTTTGCCAGAGGTTCTACAATAACCATGCTTTGTGTGGTGCACTATTGTACACAGGCATCACTGATAAAGATCACTGTAACTCTGAATTTCTCACTTCACTACAGGATGTTTTAATCACTGGCCTCTTGATGGGTCTGTACCTTACAACACTGTAAGGTACTTGTAATGTTACAAGATGCCACTTGTAACATTCCCACTGCTGAACATTGTCTCCACTTCCATTATCTTATAGCTTTCCATTATCTCCATTATCTTCAAGCTATTACATTTAATATTGACATGGAACATAGAATAGGACGGCGCAGGAACAGGCCCTCCGACAAAATGTCCGTGCTGATCATAATGCCAAGTTAAACTAATCTTCTCTGCCTGCATATAATCCACATCCCTGCATTAACTACATATCCATGTGCATATCGAAAAGCCTCTTAAAGAACACTATTGTATCTACTTTCACTACCACCCCTGCCAGCACATTTCAGATACATCAATCTCTGTAATTTGTTCGTCATATCTCCTTCCAATTTTCCCCTTCTGACTTTAAATCTATGCCCTCCAGGATTAGACCTATACAGCATGAAAACAGGCCCTTAAATCCATTTGTCCATTCCAAATGTAAATTATAAGAACAGCGCCTCATACAACCCAGTGGTATCAATATTGATTTCTCGAACTTCAAGTAACTTGCAACCCCTCTCTCTCCGTCCCTCCCCCATGCTAGTCGTTGTACTAGTTTTACTGTCGTCCTGTTGAGTTTCACTGTCTGTATAACTCGTTATCACCTACCAACAATGGACCATTGTGGGCTTCACCTTTCCTTGATCATCATTGCTTTTTCATATCATTCATCCATTCGTTCTATGTGCTCTCTATATATCTCATTTACCTTTCCCCTGACTCTCAGACTGAATAAACGTCATCTATTCCTTTTCTCCAGCGATGCTGTCTGACCCGCTGATTTACTCCAGCATTTTGTGTCTATCTTGTTACTGTCGTTAAGTATCTGTGCACTTGTGTGAGACAGGTTGGGAAAGCGTTGGGAAGTTTTGAGAACGTTTTGGATAGTTTTGAGAATGTTTTGAAGAACTTGAGAGAGAGAGAGAGAGGGAGAGAGGGAGAAAATGAATGGGTGAAAATGCTGAAGTAACTCAGCGGGACAGGCAGCATCTCTGGAGCGAAGGAATGGGTGATGCTTTGGGTCGAGACCCTTCTTCAGACTCCCACATACATCTCTGTTTTACTATGTGGCCAGTCCCCATTCTGGTGAAGACAAATCTTTCAGGCAGGGAATGTGCTTCAACATCAAAACTTTGGTTATTCCATGATTGTACCTCATGGTCACGCTGCATAACTTTTAATCCAAGTGGACATCATTCCTCATTTCTAATACCCTCCTGCTGGCATGATTGCATTTGAATAAGCATCTCGGACTCTGGTGCCAAAATTGAATTCTGGACAGATTCATTTTGCACCTTTCTTATTCTTGCTGATCTGCACTCTGCCTTTATCCCTCTACTATTTTTCTTAATGTAAATTAAAATATATTAACAATATTTCTGCCAATCTTAGCCTCTGACATGCAGCTTTATATATTTTAACGTAATCAAATCTTATGCTGTCTCTTCCATGCACCCATGGTTCTGTGCCTTGAGTATGAATCTTCTTAACTCAAACTTAAGATGCAGACAGATAATCTGAAGGGAAGGAAGGGGAAAATACTTCTATACAGTTTTAAAATCGCGACAAGCCCAGAAGGAGATCACTGGAATATTGTAATTGATTATCTCAGTAACGTTCATTAGGGACAGTCCACTATAGACATATACCATCAAAACACAAAGTGCTTGGGAAACTCAGCCGGTCAGGCAGCATCTGTGCATCTGTGGAAGGCCGATGTTTTGGATCGGGACCCTTTCAGGCTGATTGTAGTGGGGAAAAACATGCTGGGAAAACTATTTTCCTGCTCTCCCTCCCCCCCCCCCCCCCCCGCCCCCCCAACATCAATTAGTCTGAAGAAGGGTTCCGACCTGAAATGTCACCAGTCCAATCCCTCCACAGATGCTGCCCTATCCACTAAATTACTCAAGCACTTAGTGTTTTGCTCAAGATTCCAGCATCTGCAGAACCTTGTATCTCCATGGAAATATACTGGTTATTTGTCCTTTTGGTTAATTTTTCATTTACAAAAATACACTCCTTCCATGTATGGGGTTGTGAATTAACAACATGAAGATTAGATCATCAGGTCTCTAAGGGATTGAAAAATTGTGAACACATTACTTTTTAGTGCCTGTGATTTTGAGGCATTTCCTCATTTTGGCTTAGTTTTTGCTATTTGTCTATTCAAGTGATGGTGAAATAAAAAGTGAGTTCACACACTTGATAAGAATTCAGACAAAACATCACACTTTCTTTGGTTGATTGTGCTTTCCCAGTTCAATAGGGAAAATGTTATGACCATTTTGAGGAACATCATTTGAATTGATCTGATGGAAGTTTGATCCCATTGCCAAATTCTTAGATACTTATATGTCATTTAAATTAGAAAGGATAAGATTGGGATTCTTAAATTCCATCACAGGCTGTTGTTGGATCAATGCCAACATCGTAAGGGAAACAGAAGGGAAATAGCAGATGAACAGTATATTAAATAATTCCTCTGGGTGGCAACATTAGTGTGTTTATAAAATATACATATATTATTTCTAATGAAAGGGTATGCATGTGCATGAAGTCATTTAAAATCTAAGAAACTCTTTTTAATACGACTATGTGTTGTAATTTGAGGATCTTTATTCCAGACAGAAATAGTCATTGCTGTAATCCACCAAATGGAACCAAAAAGGAGGACAAGGCACTGGAATCCTGTGTAATTCCTCCTGGTAATATATGTTTGGATTATTAAATCTTGCACATGGACCAGATTAAAGGAAAATATCGTAGTTTGTCCGGTAGGAACTTCACCCTTGTCTCAAATGTTTTTCATTCAATTTGTTCAGGAAAGGAAAAGCATCACAAGAAATACTGTAGTACCAAATTCAAGAGCATCTTTTAAGCATATATCGGGTTAAACGACATTGTGTGGAATTGTACTCTACAGATTCTGAGTCTGGAAAGAATTTGCACAGATACTTTTTTATTTTTTTTAATATTTATTTTATTAGAAGCAATTGTACAAGGAGAAAGTAATCGACATAACAATTATACAATCTTTATACAGCTTCAATTTTAACATTTTATAAACTGATAACTAAATCGGAAAAAACAAAAAAAGGAAATAAGGAAAAGGAAGAAAAAAAAAAGAGAAGAAAGAATTTCGAAAAAGACACGGAAGAAAAAAAGGAAAAGCCCTGAACTAACGAAGAAGTGAAAAAAAGCAGAGATATATCCCACTACCCTTCCCTACGCCAGCTCACCCGACCCTAGCGTCGGTTTTGAATTTGTGTTCAACCATTATGTTGTTGAAGAAATTCAATGAAAGGAGACCATATTTTGGAAAATTGATCTGGTTTGTCAGACAAAACAAGCCTTATCTATATTACTAAATCTCTGATCTTGACCGCTTTTGGCCTACTGTGCTGTGATTTCCGACAGAACGCCGCCACATACGGACGTCATTTTTGGCCACCTCGCACAGAGCCCCCCTCCGCCTTACGGGTGTGGAGGATTTTTTCCATCGATGACAAATCAGAGAGATATTCATGTTTTAAAAAATATTCACCATTCTCTGCTGCCCCTGCTGGAGTGAGGGAGAGGGACTATAAAACCAGGAATTGGTGTGCCTCACTCAATCTCTGCAAGATGGATGAAGTCAAGGGTCACATCTCTCTGAGCTCTGAATAACACTGAACAAATGTCTACACAACTGTGAGTACCCTTAATGTGGTTTGAAAATGAAAATATGGTTTGTTTGAAGTAAAAAGGCACTGCCTGCAAATGGTTGTTTGGATGCTTTGGCTTGAAGTTGAAAGGCACTACTTACTGCAAATGGTGGCATGAAGTTGAAAGGCACTACTTACTGCAAAGGGTGGCTTGGGTGCTTTGGCTTGAAGTTGAAATGCACTATTTACTGCAAATGGTGGCTTGGGAGCTTTGGTTTAAAGTTCAAAATGCACTACTTACTGCAAATGGTGGCTTGGGAGATTTGGCTTGAAGTTAAAAAAAATAACCATTCTCTCTGCTGCACCTGCTGGAGGGACTATAAAACCAGGAACTGGTGTGCTTCACTCATTCTCTGCAAGATGGATGAAGCCAATGGTCACGTCTCTTTGAGCTCTGAATGACACTGAACAAATGTCTACACAACTGTGAGTACCCTTAATGTGGTTTGAAAATGAAAATATGGTTCTTTTGAAGTAAAAAGGCACTGCCTGCAAATGGTTGTTTTGGGTGCGTTGGCTTGAAGTTGAAAGGCACTACTTACTGCAAATGGTGACTTGGGAGCTTTGGTTTAAAGTTGAAAGGCACTACTTACCGCAAATGGTGGCTTGGGAGCTTTGGCTTGAAGTTGAAAGGCATTACTTACTGCAAATGGTGGCTTGGGTGTTTTGCTTGAAGTTGAAAGGCGCTACTTACTGCACATGGCGGCTTGGGTGCTTTGGCTTGAAGTTGAAAGGCACTACTTGCTGCAAATGGTGGCTTGCATGCTTTGGCTTGAAGTTGAAAGGCACTACTTATTGCAACTGGTGGCTTGGGTGTTTTGCTTGAAGTTGAAAGTCACTACTTACTGCACATGGTGGCTTGGGTGCTTTGGCTTGAGGTTCAAAGGCATTACTTACTGCAAATGGTGGCTTGGGTGCTTGGCTTGAAATTGAAAGGCACTACTTACTGCAAATGGTGGCTTGGGCGCTTTGGCTTGAAGTTGAAAGGCACTACTTACTGCAAATGGTGGCGGTGGATTTGGCTTGAAGTTGAAAGGCACTTCTTACTGCAAATGGTGGCTTGGGTGCTTTGGCTTGAGGTTGAAAGGCACTACTTACTGCAAATGGTGGCATGAAGTTGAAAGGCACTACTTACTGCAAATGGTGGCTTGGGTGCTTTGGTTTAAAGTTGAAAGGCACTACTTACTGCAAATGATGGCTTGGGTGTTTTGGCTTGAAGTTGAAAGGCACTACTTACTGCAAATCGTGGCTTGGGAGCTTTGGCTTGAAGTTGAAAGGCACTACTTACTGCAAATGGTGGCTTGGGTGTTTTGGCTTGAAGTTGAAAGGCGCTACTTACTGCACATGGCGGCTTGGGTGCTTTGGCTTGAAGTTGAAAGGCACTACTTACTGCAAATGGTGACTTGGGAGCTTTGGTTTAAAGTTGAAAGGCACTACTTACCGCAAATGGTGGCTTGGGAGCTTTGGCTTGAAGTTGAAAGGCACTACTTACTGCAAATGGTGGCTTGGGTGTTTTGCTTGAAGTTGAAAGGCGCTACTTACTGCACATGGCGGCTTGGGTGCTTTGGCTTGAAGTTGAAAGGCACTACTTGCTGCAAATGGTGGCTTGCATGCTTTGGCTTGAAGTTGAAAGGCACTACTTACTGCAAATGGTGGCTTGGGTGTTTTGGCTTGAAGTTGAAAGGCACTGCTTACTGCAAATGGTGCCTTGGGAGCTTTGGCTTGAAGTTTAAAAAATCACCATTCTCTCTGCTGCCCCTGCTGGAGGGAGGGAGAGGGACTATAAAACCAGGAAGTGGTGTGCCTCACTCGCTCTCTGCAAGATGGATGAAGCCAAGGGTCACGTCTCTCTGAGCTCTGAATAACACCGAACAAATATCTACACAACTGTGAGTACCCTTAATGTGGTTTGAAAATTAAAATATGGTTTGTTTGAAGTAAAAAGGCACTGCCTGCAAATGGTTGTTTGGGTGCTTTGGCTTGAAGTTGAAAGGCATTACTTACTGCAAATGGTGGCTTGGGTGCTTTGGCTTGAGGTTGAAAGGCACTACTTACTGCAAATGGCGGCTTGGGTGCTTTGGCTTGAGGTTGAAAGGCACTACTTACTGCAAATGGCGGCTTGGGTGATTTGGCTTGAAGTTAAAAGATACTACTGCAAATGCACTTACTTCCTGTTTGCACTGTATATTGATTTTAGATAAAACGCTACACTTACGGCTGTGATTTTTGGCCATCTTACTCAGTCCCCCCTCCGCTGAGCAGGTGCTGAGAATTCTTCCCATCAATGAAAAATAATAGTTTTATTAGTGTTTAAAAAATGTTGAGAATCTCTCTCCTGTCAATCACGCCCTGAAAGCCACACCTTTTCCTGTGGGAGGGGGATGGGTTAAAAAACCCGGAAGTATGGGTGTGTCTCAGTCTCTGCATGATGGGGGAGGGAGAGGTCATGACTCTGTCTGAGCAGTGAATCAACTGAACACACTGAATGTCTACTGAATTGTGAGTTTGGTGTTATGTGTGGTTTTATGGTGGTTTCACCCTGCATGAAATGGTATGAAGCTGCATTTGAATTTGGTGGCCTTGGACCCTGCTTGAAGTGGAATAAAACTGCACTGAATTTGGTGGCCTTGCACCCTGCTGAAAGTGGTATGAAACTGCACTTGTATTTGGTGGCCTTGGATCCAGCTTGAAGTGGTATGAAACTGCACTTGAATTTGGTGGCCTTGCACACTGCTTGAAGTGGTTGGAAACTGCACTTGAATTCGGTGGCCTTGCACCCTGCTCATTGTGGTAAGAAACTGCACTTGAATTTGGTGGCCTTAAACCCTGCTTGAAATGGTAGGAACATGGATTTGAATTTGGTGGACTTGCACCCTGCTTGAAATGGTAGGAACATGGATTTGAATTTGGTGGACTTGCACCCTGCTTGAAATTGATTTTCAAGGAATAGTCATGAGTCAACTGCCAGCCTACCAGCCGTGAGTGAGCTGCCAGCAGATCAGGCTTGAGGGACTGAGCTGCCACCCCAAGAACCCATACCAGCACTCCAGAAAGCCCCCCCACTGGCCACCAATATTGGAATTGGTGGAAAGGTGGAATATTGCGTCGGGGGACCAGCCCTCCTGTGTGAACATGGGACCCAACGGGTCCCACTCGTCTAGGAAGCGTCTTTGAGATATCGTTAAATTAGGGCAGCCCTCTGACATTCCTAATATTATAAATCCCATCTCTAAACTCGCTGGGCATGACAATGGGAGTCATCCAAAAATTACTCCTTTGATACCTTGCTTCTTAAGATCTTCACAAAATGCTGGAATAATTCTGGCAAGAACGAATGTGTGGTGTTTCAGGTTGAGACCGTCGACCCGAAACATCACCCATTCCTTCTATCCAGGGATGCTGTCTGTCCCGCTGAGTTATTCCAGCGTTTCATGTCTAGCTTTGGTGCACATTTCTTAAGATCTTACTTAACTACTAAAGATCTGGATGCAGGGCCTTAGCAATTTCTATCTACCTTGTTGGTAATAATATGGATCACAATTTCTAGCTGGTCATCCTACTCTTCCAGAATTGATCCATGAAGAACTATAAGTGGAGGCTACAGTAAAGTGCCATGATGGCAACAACATATATCACTCATTCTGATGTTACTTATACAAATTTATACCACGTTTAAGTGGCATGACACAATCAAGAGGGTTGATCCCTGCCTCAGCACTAGTTAAAGCAATCAACGTAATCTGGGCTGTTGCCAGAGTTTGAGATTACTATTTTCTTCAAATATATTCTCTTTTACTTTTTTTTTTTAAATTGCTCATTGAGCATTCATTGAATCGTTCATAGATACATCATGGAAACACACCGTTTGGCCCACCGAGCCCCAACCATCGATCACCTGTTCATACTAGTTCTACGTTATCCCACTTTCTCATCTCCTCTCTACACATTCGGGGTAATTTACAAGGGCCAATTAACCTACAACCCACATGTTTTTGGGAAACTTAAGCACATGAAAGAAACCAGACAGAACGTGCAAACTCCACACAGGGGGCATCCAAGGTCAGGATTGATCTGGGTCTCTGACACTGTGAGGTAGCAGCTCTACCTGCTGCGCCACTGTGCCACCCCTAACAAACTCATCTACTAAGCACATCACCTTCTGGTTGCCTCCTCAATATCCTTCCTCCCCAATTATCTCCATGATGTCCCTCCCAATCCTGCCCCAATCACATCCTGACCTTTTTACTCTCCTAAGCACAATGCCATCTCAAATCCAAGTACATCACGAGGGCCTCATGCAAAGGTGCTGTAGACTACCCCTAATCCCCAGGCAGTGTCACTTTAATACCCAATACATTTTCAACCCATTGTCTTCTAATGCCATTACATTGAAGTCATTCCTACCTCCTAAGATACCAGGGCATCTTTCAAATTCGGCTAAATATCTGCAACGGGCAGAAACATTTATCCACAACCAAAAGCATTTTAACACTCCTGATGAAAGGTCTTCCACTGAAATGTTAACTGTTTCTCTTTCCACATATACTGCCTAGTCTGCTGAGTGTTTCCAGCATTTTCTGTTTTAATTTATTTTAGTTCAGATTTCTGCATCTGTAATTTCTTTTGATTTTCAACATTAAAGTAGATTAACTAATCATTACAACATTGCCATGTGTGGGACTTTGTGGTGCAGAAATTGGCTGTCTTGTTGTCCTTATATAAGCAACTATCCCCTAAAATGCTTTGGATCTGTCACAAAGCTACAAATGTCTTACATTGTGTTTCTTCTCCGCTGCAACATTATTTTAAAAAGATCCCTGAATGCTGTGACAAATATATCCGATGCTTTCTTAATTCATAAAGCTACGCCTCTTCTAATTATACCCTCTTATTTTTTTTTCACATCGTATGTGCCTTTTTAAAGGTTTTTGTATGAGAGGAGTTCTGTGGTTACTTGGTTACTCTTTGGCCACATCATCATAAAAGTTCTAAGAAGTGAAAATCTCTCACTTACTCTTACTCTTCTAAATTTGGTTTGCTTATCAGTTAAAATTGCAGGCCTCGGGAATAGGAATTATATGCACAATTTTTGTAGCAGCAACATCATGAAATGATGTTGAGAGCATCCAACTGGATCCTAAGAGATTTCAGCCATCTTAAAGTTGATGTCATCTGAATGAATCTTAAACACTTCACCACAGGGGAATATAAAAATCAAGATATTTATTTCCAAGCTGTTTCTGACCTGCAGTGTAAAGCATGAAATACTACCACTATGCACTCCAAAAGCATAAAACATTTTTAAAGTGTTAAAATGCACTTGCATCACCAAGTCCCTGCTAATAGATCACTATTTTTCATTGTGTGAGTATTTATTGGCCCAGAAAATCTTCTGCTCTTATTTTGGAATGTTAATAACTGTGGCACCAGTGCGGTTTGGACAAAAGTTGCAAAAAAATACACAATCGTTCTTCTCAATCCTAATACATAAGTATAGGCACCTTTTATTCCCAATACTTCCTTATATGGCAACCATCTAAAGCAATCGAGTGAAGCTGCCAGAATTTAGCTGCACAGCCTAAAAGGGCCTGCATAACACACTTGTGATCATTATTGATGCAACCAGTAAACGTTGTTCAGGATGCAAAAATGGATTACAGTGATGAGAGAGAAGGGAGCATGCTCCCACATTCCCCGACAAAGATCTGTAACTACTGATGGAATAGATCTGAAGAAGGGTCTCGACCCGAAACGTCACCCATTCCTTCTATTCAAATTTGCTGCCTGTCCCGCTGAGTTATTCCAGCATTTTGTGTCTATCCCCAAAGGAGACAGGTTCTATGTGTCAAGGTACATAGAGATCATCTCAAGTAACAGCCAGGTGCTGACAGCAAGAGTGACATACCATTGAGCAGATACGAGGGAGACCTTCTTCACCCAGAGGGTGGCAGGCCATGGAATGCAATGGCTGAGAAAGTGAGTGTAACAGGGTTGATGTCAGCATTTAAGAAGTTCCAGAGACGCACTTGAATCGCTTAGATATAAAAGGCTATGAACCAAGTCTAGGGATTATATGGAAGCCTTCCTACTGATTGGCAAGGACAATTGGGGCCGAATGGTCTGTTCCCAAGCTGTATAATTCTATGATTCCACCAAGAAATGTAGTGGAGTCAGAAATGTCATGATCACATCAAATATGTGAAAGTAGTATACTCAAAGCCAGCTATTCACATCTCCAGGTCCAAAAATAATGACCACTTGATTGCCAGTTCTCCTGTCCCCAAACTCACTGACAGATTGATATTCACTCCTGCTTTTCTCCCTCCTTCATATTAATTGACTGAAATTAAAGAAAATAAAGCAACTCTCTTATTCTCCTTTCCATTCACACAGAGATGTTGACCTACTGCTTTACCATATCCCTCTACTCAAATTATACATGTAGTAGCACGCATGCTCTCCGCTTCTCTGTAAACCCCTCCTCATACCCACATCCCACTACCCACACACCCAGTCACCTATCGTAAACTATCACACTCTTTATCTTACAGGGAAAGGTGGCATGGAACACAAAACCTTCCAGGCAGACAGAAGAGTCAGAGGGTGTTCCTATCAAAACCTTTGCAACCATTCAACAACAATGGCCGCTCAGTGAACCAGCAAGGTATGGGCTTGATTATCAAATCAGACTATGCTGATGCAGCCATATTAAGGACTCTGAGGGCTGACGAGAGTTGTGCACTAAAAGGAAGAATGGCCCAGTAATGAACAATCAAATCTATTCCATCATTTAATAACAGATATAAATATGTTACTTACTTATTTATTACAGTGCAAGGGGAGATTATTCACCCCATCGGATCTATTCCTGCTCCCTATAGAGCAAACCCTCCCCCGCAACTTATTCATTCTCACATATCAATCCTCCTATGATCCTTTCGGCACTTACCTCCATTAAGGGCCAAGTTACAGAAACCAATTAACCTACCAGCTCGTCTTTGGGACCTGGAAGGAAACTAGAGCACCCAGTGGAAACCAACATGGCCAAGGGGACAATGTGCAGACTCCTCCCAAACAACACTCAGGTCCCAGTAGAAACAGGGAAACGCAGATGCTGGTTTATACAAAAGGACACAAAGTGTCTGAGTAACTCAACGGTCAAGCAACATCTCTGGAGAACATGGATAGGTGATATTTTGGGTTGGCAAACAGAGAGATAGACAGAGAGATAGAGACAGACAGAGAGACAGACCTACAGAGAGAGAACAAAATATGTGGATAAAGTATTATTAAACTAAGTTAAGTATGAAGGACATTTTCACGTGCACATTCCTGCAAGAGATTTTCTAGCGTCAAAATAGATGGTTTAAATGGGTACAATCTGATATTTTATGATTATTTTAACACAATGTTGGCAATTCTAGCTGAGCTTGGGTGCACATTCCAGGCACCCACGTGTGTGTAAACATCTCCTTTAACCTTCCCTCACTGACCTTAAAGACATGACCTCTAGTCTTTGACATTTTAAAGACTGTCTTCTAGTAATTAAATGTGCAAAACAATAAAGTAAAAACACTGAAATTCAACCACTGCTCTATGATTATAAAAGCAAACATAATGGTCAACATATATGTGGAGATATTGAAGCAAATAAGCAAAACTGAGGAAGGCTGTAATGAAATACAATATAATATTATTAAAGATGCAAAACGAACATGCAATTGGCAACTTAATTTGAATATCATTTTATATATAAAAAAATTTGAAAGGGTAGACATGAAGATGGATGGATGTGAAGGTGATTTCACTAGTTGGGGATAAACTAGGAGCCATAAATGAAATATAAGCAGCCGTTCGCTCGAAAAGGGAGTTCAAAAGAAATGTCATCACTCGAGAAGTACAAGTAGATGTTTGGGTCAACACCATGGATAAAAGGGAATCTGTAAAAATACACAAGAGATAAATGGGCTCTGCTGTAGGGTGAGACAAGGATGGGTGGGGGGAGGGTCACAAAGCGCATGAGCAACTTTAGAGACTAAACTGGTAAAATGATTGTTTTTGTGCTGTGCATGCCAAATTAAATCCATAATAAATGGTAATTTAATCAGTTGGCCTACACCCCATTCCTTATTAAATACCACTACAAATAGGCTTGTTCTTGCATATTAATGTTTTTCCTTTATCATAAATGCATACGTTTAGTCATAAAGTGCACACATGATAATCAGAATGTATCAGGGTGAGACGTGTTGATTAAAAAAGTTATTAAAAAAAACGTCAAGACTGTTGATTTAAAAAAAAGTAATTGAAAAAACCTCAAGGCTGTTTTGATGAGCCTGCTCTTTTAACACAGTGCCTTGGTCTCCAGGGATTGAAAAATAGCAATCAGAATGTCTAATTCTTTATCAAAACATAAAGTGCTGGAGCAACTCATCAGGATGCTGCATGACACACAGAGTTCTGTCAGCACTTTGTGGTCCGCTCAAGATTACAGCGTCAGTAGTTTCTTGTGTCTCGCCTAATCCTTTAACCTATTTTTTTTTTAATGTTTGGTGCATTGAATAACCTAAAAACCTAATTTAATTATTTGTGTATGGGCTGGCAACATGCTATCACATCGGGTGGCCATTATAAATGTAAAATCATGGTTTTTAAATTCTTTCTGTGTGACCCCAGTCTTGGAATGTACTTTCACAATATCATTACTTAGACACCATGTCATGACAGGGATATGTTTAGTTATGAAAAATTACTTGGAAGAAACTAAATAGAATATGTTGAAACTGAAAAAGTAGGTCACAAGGCACTTAAATGGAGACCTGTGAAGAAACAGAGAAATAAGCTGGTGACAAACAGGAACAACATGCTATAAGGTGAGAGGGGCAGGCACTGTTTAAAGGATGTGTTCAGGGCAATTTTTTACAGAGGATGCTGAGTGCCTGGAATTCACTGCCAGGGGAGGTAGTGGAGGTGCAATGCAATAGTGGCATTTAAAATATTTTTGGATGGACAAATGAATATGCAGGGAATGGAGGGATATGGATCATATGCAGGCAGATAAGACTTGGTCTTTGCATCATGACATTGTGGGCCAAAGGGCTGTACTGTTCTATGTTTTATGTTCCTATGTGTTGGAAAGGGCAAACAAAGCTTGAACCAAGATAAATTTGAGAGGAGAGATGGTCAAGGATCAAAGCAAAGAACTTATAGAGTTAATGTGGAGAGGATGTTTCCACTAGTGGGAGAGTCTAGTGGGAGCAGAGGCCATAGATTCAAAATAAAAGGACGTACATTTAGAAAGGGGATGAGGAGGAATTTCTTTATTCAGTGTATCTGTGGAATTCATTGCCACAGAAGGCTGTGGAGCCAAAGTCAATGGATATTTTTAAGGTGGAGATTAAAAATTATGGTTCTGAACTATGGTTCTGCATGATTGAATGGCGGAGTAGACTTGATGGGCTGAATGGCCTAGTTCTGCTTCTACAACATAAATGAAGTGTACTTCGGGCATTGTTTAATCTGGTTGCTTTTACAGCTGTCTCAGAATTACACAAAGCATCTTGCACCCCCCACAGACTAGTATAAACCTTCTTGAGTAGCATGAGCCAATCTCACTGCTTGGATATTGGTTCAAGTGCAAACAGTCCCTCTTGTTCAGGTTCCACCTGCCTGGGAAGAGAGCCAAATGATCCACATACCTCAAGCCCTTGCACCAGTACCAGCAACTTAGCAAGTATTTTGCTCAGGCTCTTGAATGAGGAATCACTCCTTATTTTACTATTTTACTTTTTTGTAATGATTTTATTATTTGCTAAATATTCTTCAAACGTTTTTAATTAAGTAATTACAGCATTAATTATTTTTCAAATACTTATAGCTCTATTAGCAGTTTTTAAAAGTCTTGGAAAATCAAGTGCATTTGAAAACTCTAGGAAAGGCCCAAGAGGTTTTGAGACATCCAGCCAGCACCCTCCCTCCTCCCACAGCCTTGCCTTCTGCCAAAGGCTGTCAGAGTTCAGTTTAGAGATACAGTGGGTAAACAGGCCCTTCAGCCCACTGAGTACACGCCAACCAGCGATCGCCGCATATTAACACTATCCTACACTAGGGACAATTGTTACGTCTTTGGAGTGTGTGAGGAAACCAAAGATATCGGTGAAAACCCACACAGTCACAGGGAGAACGTAAAACTCTGTACTGACAGCACCCGTAGTCAGGATCGAACCCGGGTCTCTGGCGCTGTAAGCGCTGTAAGGCAGCAACTCTACCGCTGTGCCACCGTGCCGCCTCAGTTCTGAGGGTGAACAACTTGAGACCTACAACAGGCGCAAGGTTGGCCCTTCACATCCAGCCAAGCTAAGGGAAGGCAAGCAGGGACTGTTGAGTGCTTCTGAATTGAGAAACATTCAAATAATATGTAAAAGTCCCCACAGCACCACACCCCAGCACAATCACAAATTTAGAATTTAATTCAAGCCAAATGTTAGGAGGCAATGATGAAAATAATTAGATGCTTACAAGCCACAGATGGAATGGGAAAGGCCATCTCATCTCCTTCCAGCTGTGCTCAGAATTGCTCACAAACAGGATACAGCAAGGCCCATGAGGTAATTCATCATCTTTTTTTCATAGCAATGGTGGAGGAAGCCATGGGAAAGCTTTTCAAAACTATCAGGAAGTTTATATTCTCAAAATGTCTTTGTACTTACAAGCAGAGAAGTGCAAAGATAAGCTGATCAGTAAAAACATTAGAGTGGTCAAGTGATGCTATTGAATTCTGCGAAAAATGGCTTCCCAAATAATAAAATGGCAAATTTTCCAACTTAAGTTGTCCAACAGAGGAGCATTCACAGAAAGTGAAATTATGATAAAATGAATCCAGTGATATCTGGAAGTAAGTGATCTGTTCATCTCTCCATCAGTGAGGTGGTAACAAGGCTCGAAAGCGGTCAAAAGTGAAAAATTCTCAAACTCCTGCATTCTTACCAAAGAACGAAAGTAACGATTATTTGGCTATAATTCCACGTACCTACATATACATCATAAAATATACTACAAGCTGTAAACCCAAAAGGTTTGAATGACAATAAAGGGAATTCAAATTCAAAACGGAGGATTCAATCTTCTATAGGGTTGTAAGCTACCCAAGTGAAATATGAGGTCCTGTTCCTCCAATATACAATTGGCAATGGAGGGGGCACGAGACAGAAAGGGAATGGGAAGGGTGTTAAACCGGTTAGCAACTGGGAGATTTATAGGCCTTGGCGGACGGAGCGCAAGTGTTCGGCAAGACGATTGCCGAGTCTATGCTTGGTCTCGCTGATTTACAGGCCACATCGGGAATCAAATGCAGTAGATGAGGTTAACGGAGGAGCATGTGAGGCTTTTTTTTGCTTTATTCATTTTTCCCACTCTCCCTCATACAATTAGTCTGAAGAATGGTACTGACCCAAAACATCACTTATTCATTTTTGCCAGCGATGCTGCCTGCCTGCTGCATTACTCCAGCATTTTGTGTCCATCTTTGGTATAAACCAGCATCTGCAGTTCCATTTTATCACTTCATTTCATAATCCAAGGTCATTATGACTAGTTCCTAATGCATGACTCTTAAACGGGGTGGAAGATTGCAACCTTCACGTGGTCCATCCTGTTTCGACTAATGCAATCAACTCAACGTGCACAAACAGAAGATCAAATAGAACAGTGTGTTCAAGAAGGAACTGCAGATGCTGGAAGATCGAAGGTACACAAAAGGCTGGAGAAACTCAGCGGGTACAGCAGCATCTATGGAGCGAAGGAAATAGGCAACGTTTCGGGCCGAAACCCTTCTTCAGACAGATAGGGGGTGGGGGGGGGAAGAAGGAAGGAAAAGGGGAGGAGGAGGAGCCCGAGGGCGGGGGGATGGGAGGAGACAGCTCGGGGGTTAAGGAAGGGGAGGAGACAGCAAGGGCTAGCAAAACTGGGAGAATTCAATGTTCATGCCCCCAGGATGCAGACTCCCCAGGCGGAATATGAGGTGCTGTTCCTCCAATTTCCGGTGTTGATCACTCTGGAAATGGAGGAGACCCAGGACAGAGAGGTCGGATTGGGAATGGGAGGGGGAGTTGAAGTGCTGAGCCACCGGGAGTTTAGGTAGGTTATTGCGGACTGAGCGGAGGTGTTCGGCGAAACGATCGCCCAACCTCCGCTTGGTCTCCCCGATGTAAATCAGCTGACATCTAGAGCAGCGGATGCAGTAGATGAGGTTGGAGGAGATGCAGGTGAACCTTTGTCGCACCTGGATCGACTGCTTGGGTCCTTGATCAAATAGAACAAGTTGTCCTACAACTGACTGCAAAGGTTTTTATAGATATGTGAAAAGAAAGAGATTAGTTAAAACAAATGTAGGTCCCTTGCAGTCAGAAACAGGTGAGTTGATCATGGGGAACAAGGATATGGCGGACCAATTGAATAACTACTTTGGTTCCGTCTTCACTAAGGAAGACATAAATAATCTGCCGGAAATAGCAGGGGACCGCGGGTCAAAGGAGTTGGAGGAATTGAGTGAAATCCAGGTTAGCCGGGAAGTGGTGTTGGGTAAATTGAATGGATTAAAGGCCGATAAATCCCCAGGGCCAGATAGGCTGCATTCCAGAGTACTTAAGGAAGTAGCTCCAGAAATAGTGGATGCATTAGTAATAATCTTTCAAAACTCTTTAGATTCTGGAGTAGTTCCTGAGGATTGGCGGGTAGCAAACGTAACCCCACTTTTTAAGAAGGGAGGGAGAGAGAAAACGGGGAATTACAGACCAGTTAGTCTAACATCGGTAGTGGGGAAACTGCTAGAGTCAGTTATTAAAGATGGGATAGCAGCACATTTGGAAAGTGGTGAAATCATTGGACAAAGTCAGCATGGATTTACAAAAGGTAAATCATGTCTGACGAATCTTATAGAATTTTTCGAGGATGTAACTAGTAGCGTGGATAGGGGAGAACCAGTGGATGTGGTGTATCTGGACTTCCAGAAGGCTTTCGACAAGGTCCCACATAAGAGATTAGTATACAAACTTAAAGCACACGGCATTGGGGGTTCAGTATTGATGTGGATAGAGAACTGGCTGGCAAACAGGAAGCAAAGAGTAGGAGTAAACGGGTCCTTTTCACAATGGCAGGCAGTGACTAGTGGGGTACCGCAAGGCTCAGTGCTGGGACCCCAGCTATTTACAATATATATTAATGATCTGGATGAGGAAATTGAAGGCAATATCTCCAAGTTTGCGGATGACACTAAGCTGGGGGGCAGTGTTAGCTGTGAGGAGGATGCTAGGAGACTGCAAGGTGACTTGGACAGGCTGGGTGAGTGGGCAAATGTTTGGCAGATGCAGTATAATGTGGATAAATGTGAGGTTATCTATTTTGGTGGCAAAAACAGGAAAGCAGACTATTATCTAAATGGTGGCCGACTAGGAAAAGGGGAGATGCAGCGAGACCTGGGTGTCATGGTACACCAGTCATTGAAAGTGGGCATGCAGGTGCAGCAGGCAGTGAAGAAAGCGAATGGTATGTTAGCTTTCATAGCAAAAGGATTTGAGTATAGGAGCAGGGAGGTTCTACTGCAGTCGTACAGGGTCTTGGTGAGACCACACCTGGAGTATTGCGTACAGTTTTGGTCTCCAAATCTGAGGAAGGACATTAATGCCATAGAGGGAGTGCAGAGAAGGTTCAACAGACTGATTCCTGGGATGTCAGGACTGTCTTATGAAGAAAGACTGGATAGACTTGGTTTATACTCTCTAGAATTTAGGAGATTGAGAGGGGATCTTATAGAAACTTACAAAATTCTTAAGGGGTTGGACAGGCTAGATGCAGGAAGATTGCTCCCGATGTTGGGGAATTCCAGGACAAGGGGTCACAGCTTAAGGATAAGGGGGAAATCCTTTAAAACCGAGATGAGAAGAACTTTTTTCACACAGAGAGTGGTGAATCTCTGGAACTCTCTGCCACAGAGGGTAGTCGAGGCCAGTTCATTGGCTATATTTAAGAGGGAGTTAGATGTGGCCCTTGTGGCTAAGGGGATCAGAGGGTATGGAGAGAAGGCAGGTACGGGATACTGAGTTGGATGATCAGCCATGATCATATTGAATGGCGGTGCAGGCTCGAAGGGCCGAATGGCCTACTCCTGCACCTAATTTCTATGTTTCTATGTTTAGGCTGTGCACGCCACACGAAAGAAGAAGAAGAAGCTCTTAAACCAAATGCAAATAATGCATTTGCAATTATACAAGTTTTCATCACCATTAGAAATTGCTCTTCCAAGCACAAGAATGTCATATGCATTTCCAACAAATCTCACAGTGATCCATAGATTTTTAGATATTAACGGAAATAAGGGATATGTGTTTAATGCATCACAGTGACAGAGGTAGAAGATCAACCACAATCAAGCTGAATGGTGGAGCAGACATGAGGAACCTCCTTCTTTTTCACAATGTTCTTGTGTTAACTTATGGAAGGGCAAGCAAGATTGTTGTAGAAAAAACAAGTTTTTTTCTCTCTAATTGTTCTGCGGTTTTTTTCCTGCTGACATTCTGCTTACAGATGACAGATGAGGACTTACCCAACAGGGCGCCGCGACTTACAGAGATATCGGCTCGGAACGAGTGGTCGAAACGAAGTGGTCGAGTTGCAGCTCCAAGGTCAAGTTGGGCCAACGATGAGGAGGAGTCGGAGTCCCGCGGGCGAGGTCAGGTCGGTCCAAGGAGAAGGTTGGCTGAGGATGAGGTCAAGTGGAGCCTCGAACGGAGTCAGGCCGGGAACAGAGCCTCGGGTTCGTGATAGGCCGAGAATGAGGTCAGGCCGAGGTGGACGAGCCACATTACTGAGAACAAAGGGGGACCCAGTAGGGGCAATGAGGAAGGGTTGAGTACTTTTTGCAACTTTGTCGGTGCCTTTGTGGCAACTTTGTTGCGTACCTTAGATGCAAAAACGAAAAAAGATGCAGTCCCAACAAGGTGATCACCTCCTTTGTATTTCTTAGCTCCAACTATGTAGCCTCACTGAATGATCTCTCAGTAGCATCATCTCTGATCTGATCACCATTGTGATCTTCTCCTAGATCAATAAAACAACACCCCCTCCTCTCTTACCCCGCCTATATCTCGCCAATAGCACCTGTACCCTGAAACATTAAGCTTCCAGTCCTGCCTCTCCGTTAGCCAGGTTTCTGCAACGGCATTGATGTCCCTGTCATATGTTCCTATCCATGCCAGTGTTCATACATCTTAGCTGTCAGATTTCTTGCATTGGAATAAATGCAATTTAATCCAACAGTCTTTCCTCGCTTTCTGCCATGCTCCTATCTGTCCTGTCCACTGAATGTTGTTGTTGACTTCTGTATCAACTTCCAGCCTCCCACCTGCCTCACTACTGCATTGGATCCTGTCCCCTGCCAATCTAGTTTGAACCTGCCAGAGTAACACTTGCAAAGTTGCTCGATGGGATATTGATCCCCCTCCAGTTAAGGTGCAACCTATTCCTCTTGTATCGTTTACTTCTGACCCAAGATCCCAATGATCCAGAAATCTGTACCAACTCTTCAGCCATGGATTCATTTTCCTTGCTTCCTATTCTTATCCTCATTAGTGTGCGAGTGATCCAGAGATTACTATCCTTGAGGCCCTGCTTTTTAACTTTCTTCCCAACTCCCTATATTCACTCGATAGTACCTCGTCCCATTTTGTACCGAAGACATTTGTGCCAATGTGCGTAACACCTTCTGTCTGCTCCTTCGCTTGAGTGTGCCCATGCAAACAATAGGATTTATTTGAAAGAGCAAATACATTGCATTATAAATGAACAAGAAGCATGACCTATCTCCTCTATACTTCAATCTTGAGGCACAATTTCCCAGAGTACTGTACACAATGTTACAGACTCATCCAGTGGCCTCACAAATAACCAAAAAGTGACATGATCATGAAAGTGCAGTCAGTTGCCAGCTCTTTATTCCTTAAATGAACAGTTGTGAAATATAATTCAAATCCAATTGCTGAATTTCATAACAAAGAGTTTTACACGTTGTGTTTGTTTATATAAACAGTGGAGCAGAAAACAACAACTTGTATGCACATTAAAATAAAGAGATACCATGGAAACATATTTCACGGCATCTTTCTATTTTAAAATTGCTATCTATCAATTTTAAATTTGTACTGATTATGTTGCAGTTGGTGGCTGGTCCTCCGTATGTTATAGAGTCATACAGTGTGGAAACAGGCCATTCAGCCTACAGCGACCAACATACCCCATTTACAATAGTCCCAGCTGCCTGCTTTTGGCCCATATCCTTCTAAATCTACCCATTCCATATAACTGTCCAAATGTTTTTGAAACATTGTGATAGTGCCTTCCTCAACCATCTCTGGCAGCCTGAACTATATACCTACGATACGATACACTTTATTTGTCATTTGGACCCCTTGAGGTCCAAACGAAATGACGTTTCTGCAGCCATACATTACAAACAAATAGACCCAAGACACAACATAATTTACATAAACATCCATCACATTGCTGTGATGGAAGGCCAAAAAAACTTCTCTCTCCACTGCACTCTCCCCCCCGATGTCAGAGTCAAAGTCGAAGCCCCCGGCGGGCGATGGCGAATTGTCCCGCGGCCATTAAAGCCACGCCGGGTGATGCAAGGTCGCACACCGGGTTCTTGGTGTTAGAGCCCCCGGTGTGCGCACGCAGAGTCCCGCAGCCATTCCAAGCCGCGCGGGGCGATGATGTAAGGCCCCGCTCCAGGAGCTCTTCAACCCCGCAACTCGGGCGGGAGAAGTCGCCGTTGCGGGAGCCCTGAAAAGCGGTCTCCCTCCAGGGACCCGCGGGCTCCCGGTGCCGCTGTCCGCCAGACCCGCAGTTGCAGCCTCCTAATATCCGGGGGTCGGGCCGCAGCAGCGTCCACCACCGCTCCACCCGCTCTGGACTCGGCCAGCTCCGCGACGGTGAGGTGAGTAGTCGGCACCCGAGCCCCCGGTCTTCCTGTTGGAGGCCGCTCCTCGTTGCAGCCTCAACGACAAAGGAGACCCGACAAAGAAAAGGTCGGGTCTCCCGTGCAGGGAGAGATTTAAAAGTTACCCCCTCCCTCCCCACACACACACCCCAACAAAAAATAACAAAAACTACATAAAAACATAGACATAAAATAATAAAAACGCAGACGGACTGCAGAGGCCGCTGCTGACGAGAGTCGCGCCGCCCACCCTTTGTGTAAAAAAGTTGCCCCTCGGGTTCCTTTTAGATGTTTCACCCCTCACCATAAACCTATTCCACTGTTTCTTGATTCTCCTACTCTGGGTAAAATTTTCTGTGCATTTACCCTATTTATTTCTCTCATGATCTTGTACACCTCTATAATTGTACCTGTATTTGATATTCAAGCACTGGTGTTTCCTGATGACCTGTGGGTCCAAACTGACAACGTACTGCAGAGTAGCGAATAACAATTGTCAGGCGGAGCTTCAGATTCTCCACAGACACACTGATCTACCAAAGGATAGTGATCCAAGCAACGGAACAGATCAGTGTGACGATATACCAATGAATATAAATATATACACACATAAATAAACAGATAAAGTGCAATGGGCTATTAATGATCAGAGTTGTGTTTGAGTTGAGTTTAATATCCTGATGGCTGTGGGGAAGCAGCTATTCCTGAACCTGGATGTTGCAGATTTCAGACTCCTGTACCTTCTACCTGAAGGCAGCGGAGAGATGAGTGAGTGGCCAGGATTGTGAGTGGCCAGGATCCTTGATGATGCTGGCAGCCTTTTTGAGGCAGCGACTGCAATGGATCCCCTCGATGTTAGGGAGGTCAGAGCCGATGATGGACTGGGCAGTGTTGACAACTTTTTGCAGTCTTTTCCGCTCCTGTGCGCTCAAGTTGCTGAACCAAGCCACGATGCAACCGGTCAGCACGCTCTCTACTGTGCACCTGTAGAGGTTTGAGAGAGTCCTCCTTGACATAACGACTCTCCGTAATCTTCTCAGGAAGTAGAGGCGCTGATAAGCTTTCTTTATAATTGCATCTGTGTTCTCGGACCAGGAGAGATCTTCAGAGATATGCACGCCCAATGAATTTGAAGCTCTTGATCCTCTCCACCATCGACCCGTTGATATAAACAGGACTATGGGTCCCCATCCTACCCCTTCCAAAGTCCACAGTTGGTTTTGCTGGTGTTGAGAGCCAGGTTATTGTGCTGGCACAATTTGGTCAAACGCACGATCTCCCTTCTATACTCTGACTCATCTCCATCAGTGATACGTCCCACAACAGTGGTGTAGTCAACGAACTTGATGATGGAGTTTGCACTATGACCGGCTACGCAGTCATGAGTATAGAGTGAGTATCGCATGGGGCTGAGCTTTGAGGTGCTCCCGTGCTGATTGTTATCGACGTTGACACATTTCCACCAATACGAACAGACTGTGGTCTGTGAATGAGGAAGTCGAGGATCTAATTGCAAAGAGAGACCCAGTTCTGAAAGTTTGGTAACCAGCTTGGAGGGGATGATTGTGTTAAATGCCGAGCTGTAGTCAATGAGTAACAGCCTGACATATGAGTTTTTGTTGTCTAAGTGGGTCCAGCGCGGAGTGGAGAGCCAGCGAGATTGCATCTACCGTTGATCTGTTGTGGCGGTAAGCGAACTGCAGTGGATCCAGGTTTTTGTTGAGGTAGGAGTTGATTTGCGCCATGATCAACCTCTCAAAGCACTTCATCACCACCGACGTTAGTGCCACTGGTCGATAGTCATTGAGGCACGTCACCTTGCTCTTCTTGGGCACCGGTATAATTGATGCCCTTTTAAGGCAAGTGGGAACCTCAGACCTCAGAAGTGAGAGGTTGAAAATGTCCGTAAAAACTCCAGCCAGTTGGTCCGCACAGGTTTTTTGAACACGACCGGGTATGCCATCAGGACCAGGCACTTTACGAGGGTTTACCCCTCTGAAGGATTTTCTGACGTCGACCTCTGTGATCGTGACCGAAATACCATCACAGCGAATGGGGGCTCGAGAAGGCACATCAGTGTTCTCCGTATTGAGCTCGTCAGGATGATTCGCTGACATGTGTGCTGCTTCCTGATTTCGCCTTTAGGAGGTGATTGCATTCAGGCCCCGCCACAGCTGCCGAACATCAGTCTGATCCTCCAGCTTGGAGCAGAAGTCCCTTTTGTCCTTTTTGATGGCCTTACTAAGGTCGTATATGATCTTCTTGTAGTCCTCATTATCTTCAGACATGAATGCCCCGTGTCTGGACTTCAGAAGAGTGTGGATCTCATATTTCATCCAAGGCTTCTGATTGGGAAACACTTTAAAGGTTTTTGTTGGGATACAGTCCTCCACACATTTCTTTATGAAGTCTGTAACGACTGTGGCATATTTGTTCAAGTCCGTTGCCGAGTCCCTGAACATTGCCCAGTCTACAGACTCCAAACAGTCCTGGATTTGCTCCTCAGCTCCCTTTGATAAAACAGTCTTGCCCTTAAGGTCTCTTGTTTTCAAGTGACTGTACGTTGGCCAGTAGGATAGTAGGGAGAGGGTGCCGAAGTCCCCTCCGCTTCAGTCTTACTTGTAGTCCTGCCTGATGGCCATGTTTCCGTACTCCATGGAGCCCTCCTCGGTGTTTAAAGGTAGAGTACTTACGGGTCTCCGCGTGGTCGGGGAATCCCGTGAGATCTGGGATTCCCTTACAGTCGGCACCTCCAGCTCCTTTGCTGCTGAGGTTTCCTGCCCGACGGCTTCGATTCCGGACTCCATGAATGCCTCCCCGGTGTTTGCAGGTTAGGTTCTTGCTGTACCTGCGCTCCTCCGCGAGGTTGGAGATTCCACCCTGATCAGGGATTCCCTTACCGTCGCTAACATCAGGAGTTCTCAGTAGCGCTAATGCATTTATTTATTTTTATTTTTTTATTTTTTATTTTTTATTTTTTAAAATATTTTTATTAGAAGTAAACATATTATAAAGTATAGTTGCATATTATAGTAAAAACACTTTTCATATACATCAGTCATACATTATTAAAATTTTCAATTGTCGATTACTTCTACTTCTAGTGTTTTTTTTTATATAGAAAAAGAGAGAAAGAGAGAGAAAAGTTACAAATATCAAAAAAAACAAAAAAGGTGGAATGGATTACTTATAATACGTCATTGGAGATAGGTTCGTAGATTATAAAGTATGACTTTTCATCTAATCCTGAGTTCAAGTTTCAGTTGGGTTTTCGTGCCGGTCCAATCTATCCCGTCAGATAATTAATGAATGGAGCCCATATTTTATCAAAAAGTTCTTGTTTGTCCATTAAGACAAGTCTAATTCTTTCTAGATATAGGGTCTCCGACATTTCCACAGTCCACATTTTAATTGTGGGGGTCGTAGGGCCTTTCCAAAATTTTAATATTAATTTTTTCCCGGTTATTATACTGTAGTCGAGGAAATTTCTTTGGCTTGTTGTGAGTGTTAAACTTTGCTCTGATATTCCAAGTATTATTAATTTTGAGTTTGGATCCAGTTTTGTATTAATAACTTCTGAAATTATTTAAAAAATATCAGTCCAGAAGTGTTTAATTTTTATACAATTTGCAAACGTATGTGTTAAATTAGCATCTAGATGTAGACATTTATCACAAATAGGAGAGATTTGTGGGAAGATTCTATTTAGTTTTATTTTAGAGTAGTGTAATCTTGTAAGACTTTAAATTGTATTAAAGCATGTCTGGCATTTAACGAACATTGATGTATATGTTGTAAACTTTCTTCCCACAAATCTTTCATTATAGGATGACCTAATTCATTTCCCCATGTATGTCTATATGGTTCCGTCGGTGCTACCTCGTTGTTTAGGAGGGTGTTATAAATATAAGCTATTAATTTTTCAGTGTTAGGATGCTTGTTCAAACATTCATCAAGGATTTCTGGTTCCCTAGTCCTGTATACTTGTGTGTTAGATTTAACATAATCTCTAATTTGTAGATATCTGAAGACATTATTTGAGTGCAGTCCATGATTCTGTTGTAACTCCTGAAATGAAAGAAAAGTGCATTTCCCATAAAGATGTCCAATCTTTTTAATTCCATAATTTTTCCATTGTGTGAAATCCTTACCCAAAAAGGATGGTTTGAATAAGGGATTATTTACAATGGGAAGGCATAGTGGTATATTATTCAATTTTAAAACTTTTTTAAATTGTTTCCAAATTCGTATTCCACTATGTATTATGGGGTTCTCCTTATAGGTTTTTTTTGTGCAGTTTTGTGGTAGCAAATATGATCGGTCCAATTTCAAAAGGTAAACAGTCTTCCTTTTCCATCCTTAACCAATCTGGTTGTTGATCCATTTCTTCCAGCCAGAAATTCATGTTTTTAATATGGACTGCCCAAAAATAAAACAAGAAATTTGGCAAAGCCAAACCTCCATTTATCTTTGACTTACATAAATGTTTTTTACTTATTCTATGATTCTTATAATCCCAGATAAAACTTGTAACAATGGAGTCGACTTTTTTGAAAAATGTTTTTGGGATATATATATCGGGATTAATTGAAATAGGTACAGTAGTTGCGGTAAGAAGATCATTTTTATAGCATTAATTCTACCAAGCATTGAAATGGGTAGTGTTTTCCAGTATTGAATATTCTTGTGTAGTTTATTCAGTAAGGGTGGAAAATTTAGTTTAAATAAAGAGGTATATGTCTTAGTTACATAGATTCCTAAGTATTTAAATTTATCTTTAACTATTTTAAAAGGGGATTGTTGTAATGTATGTAGATTGAGTTTTGTTATTGGCATGATTTCACTTTTATTCCAATTAATTCTATATCCTGAGAACTGACCAAATTGAGTTATTAAATTTAATAGATTTGGAATACTAGTTTCTAACTTTGTAATATATATTACTACATCATCTGCATATAAGGACATTTTATTCCTTGTTTCTCTAGTGTTATATCTGTATATTCCTGTATGGGTTCTAACGCTTTCTGCTAAGGGTTCGATTGCAAGAGCAAATAATAGTGGGGATAGTGAACATCCTTGTCTACAACCTCTAGAGAGGTTAAATTTAGTTGATAACATTTGGTTTGTTAATATTCTAGCTGTTGGATTAGAGTATAACAATTTAACCCATGTACAGTACTTCTCTCCCAATTGAAATTTTTCCATCACCGAAAATAAATATGGCCATTCAACCTGGTCAAATGCTTTTTCAGCATCTAACAAAATAATTGCTAGATCTGCATTAGGAATTCTATTGGAGTATATAATATTGAATAGTCTTCTCAGATTATAAAATGAATAACGTTTTGGAATAAAACCTGTTTGGTCGGGGTGTATTAATTTGTTAATCACTAAGCTCAATCTATGAGATAGAATTTTAGTTAGTATTTTCTGATCAGTATTTAAAAGGGCTATTGCTCTATATGAACCTGGGTCTTCAAGATCCTTATCCGTTTTTGGTATGAGTATGATTGTAGATTCATTTAGAGTTTCTGGGAGTTTCTGTTGAGTGTAAGCATATTTGTACAGTGTCTGTAGGCGTGGAGAAACCAGGTCATAAATTTTTTTATAAAATTCAGAACTTAGACCATTAGGACCTGCAGCCTTTCCATTTTTTAAAGATTTAATTGACTCTTCGATGTCTTTTATCGTAATTTCAGCACCTAGTGATTCTCTCTCTTTCTGATCTAAACCCACAAGGTTACATTTCTGTAGAAATGTTTCCATTCCTGCTGATTGTTCTGTCATTTTAGATGAGTACAATTTTTGATAGTATTGTAAAAATCTATCATTAATATCTTAAGGCAGTGTTAGTGTTTCTCCCTTGTCTGTTCTAATTTTGTAAATTGTTTTTTCCCCGTCCAGTTTACGAAGTTGTCACGCTAATAGTTTTTGTGGTTTATCACCAAATTCAAAATTTAATTGTTTTGTATGTTGATAAAGTTTTATAACTTGGTCTGAGTATATCTTGTTCAATTTATATTTCAGTACTGCAATTTTATTGTGTTTTATCATGGATGGTGCTGCTGCATTTTCTATGTCTAATTGCCTTATTTCCATTTCCAATTTCTGTTGTTTGGCCCTATTCTCTTTGTTAAGAAATGATTGAGAAGAGATTAATGCTCCTCGCACAAATGCTTTAAATGTTTCCCAAAGAAGGGAAGCAGAGATTTCAGGGCTATCATTAGCCTCAAAAAACATATTAATCTGTTTTACGAGGTATTCATTACATACCTTTTCTTTTAAGATTTGGGGATTAAGTCTCCATTGTGGCTGTGTGTCTACCATTCTGTTTAGTTTAATCATAAATGTTAGTGGAGCATGGTCTGAGATTATGATATTATGATATTGCGAGTTATAGGTAAATGGGATAAGTTTTGAGTCTACTAAAAAATAATCTATCCTTGAATAGGTTTTATGTACTGGTGAGTGAATGTTCTCGACCCAATGGGTTTTCAATTCTCCAAACATCCTTAATATTGGTAGTATTAATATATGAGTTTAGAAATTCACTTGACTGGGATTTTAGTTTTCTTTGAGTTGATGATCTATCCAAATAAGCATCCAATGTACAATTTAAGTCTCCACCGATTATTAAGTTTTGTTGTGTACATTCCGGGATATTGTTAAGTATTCTCTTAAAAAACAGGGTGCTATCAAAATTTGTTCCATACACATTAAGGAGAGTCACCTTTTTTTGAGTATAACTCCCCTATTATTACAATATATCTGCCTTCAATATCTTCTATCGTTGACATATGTTTAAAGGGTATACCTTTACGAATTAATATTGCAACCCCTCTAGATTTATGTGAGAATGAGGAGTGGTACGCTTTAGCAATCCATTTTGCTTTCAATCTATGTTGTGCTTCCTTTTTCAGGTGTGTCTCCTGGAGAAATATTATATCTGTTTTCAATGATTTTAAATGAGCTAACACTTTGCCTCTCTTAATAGGTTCATTAATTCCCTTAACATTCCAACTACAGAATTTAATTCCTTCACCCCCAATTTTCCTATTCCCGTCTTGCATCTTGTGATTAGAGTGGTTAGAGCAGATGGCTCAGCACCCTCAACCCTACCTTATACTCGAACATCAGGTAGATGAGTTTTAAGTCTCGTCTGTTTTCCATCCGAACATATCTCCCTAAATAAAATATGTAATTCCACTCCAAATACAAAATATAATATATTATAAGGTAGAAGAGGTAATAAAAAATTGTATTAGTAATGTGTAAAAGGTTGAAAATGCATTTAATGCGTTAGCAGCTCGTTACTTACAGTGTTGATTTCAGTGGATTCTCTGATGCAAGTGAGTTCAAAAATACTGTATTTTACTATTTATCGTTGTGCCATTCGCAAAATGTCGCCGCAGGTAGGCGCCATCTTAGGGACGTTAGACATATCCCATAACTCCTTGCGTTTTTCAGAATACCGAACTCGCTTATTGAGAAATCATCTACCATGTTTACTTTGTCGAATGGAAAAGATTCTCTTGGATGGTGAACAATTGAAATGGACCTGGTATTCTCAGTGTTACTGATCTTTGAAATACAACATCAAGATTGGATTCAGACAGGCAAAAGCATTATTCCCACTTAAGGCAATGACTACTTTGCAGAGTAGTAGTGGCAACATTAAAATTAGTCCTTTCCAATCTGCTCCTGCATCACCGGAAGAAATAAACTTTGTTTGAAAACACAAAAACAATGATTGTGGGATTTTACCTTGGAGTGAAGTAGCCCAATTTATAATTATCTTTTAAAATCTTAATTTATTAAACCTGGTTGTCACTACTACTTTGGTGTTTTATTAAATTCTATTATTTATTAAATTTGCAAAAGTAATCCACAGAAATTTTAATGCTTGTGAGCAATCATCAATTTCTTCAGACAGGAAAAACATGTGTTTAACATTTAAAAACTGAAAATGTTTTCCTTAAGAAGAGTATGACTACATGCGGAAGATTGAACTGAATATTGTGAATTTCTTTTGGCATGCTTCCTGGCATGCCACTAATCCGTTCACTTCAATTGCAAATAAAGCAGACATCTGGAAAAATATGCTCTACATAACCAAATGCAGATTGTTATGAGGGTTAGAGACCCAAAGTTAATTGGTAAAATTCTGTAAATTAATAAATGGTTAAATGATAATTGCGAGACAGAGAGCTATTATAGCAATAGGAAAAACAAACATGACCCCATCACATGCAATACACCAATTTGGAAAAATAGAAGAGTCAAAAATGCTTTTGCCTTCCACTGACGTGGAAAATTATTAATTTATTCAGTGTTGAAGAAGATATTTTGAGAAAAGGACTATTTATTGTTCGTAATATGGATGGTTCCCATCTGTTTTCTTTGTATTTCCTGTAATTTAATTTACACTTTGGTCAGCATTTGTTTACTTATGTTTCAAATTGTAGTTCTATTAAACAAAAACTCATGGATTTTTGTTCCCTTCTCTTTCAAACTACCATATACAAATAACACTGTATAGATACTTGGAATGATAAAACAAAACTGGTCACAGGATTGACCTGATCTCCCGGTGGCTCAGCACTACCACTCCCCTCCCATTCCGAATCTGGCCTTTCTGTCCTGGGCTCCTCCATGGCCAGTGAGTCCCACCACAAATTGGAGGCGCAGCACCTCATATTTCGCTTGGGTAACTTACACCTCAGCGGTATGAACATTGACTTCTCCAATTTCAGATAGTCTTTGCTTTCTCCCTCCTTCCCCCCTCCCCAGCTCTCCCACAGCCTACTGTCTTCGCCTCTTCCTTTCTTCTTCCCGCCCCCCCACCCCCACATCAGTCTGAAGAAGGGTCTCAACCCAAAATGTCACCTATTCCTTCGCTCCATAGATGCTGCCTCACCCACTGAGTTTCTCCAGCATTTTTGTCTACCACAGAATTGGCAGCATATGTAATAAAAAATAAAATTGTTGCCTGTTTTCTCCCATATAAATGGGACGGGTATTGCAAATCATCACTCTCAATCACAACTCTCCATTTTTCTCCTAAACCTTTCAAGCCTCTTTCCTTCATTCTATCATTGAGCCTTAGCCTCGATCTTCACTCATCTTTTGTCTTTCTCAACATCCACTATTTGATGTATCCTTTGGCAATTTCCTTTCTCACCAACTCTGCCCGTCTCCTCAAAACAAATCCAGCCAGTGTTTCTTCTCCTACTTTCATGGAAGGGAAAATCAAATGGAAACCAATCAAGAACAAGTTAAGCCTACATCAACATTTCCTAATTATTCAGCATTTTACTGAGTATTTCTGAGGGGTTTTCTACCAAAAGAATGGTATCACATAATTTACATTGTAATCCATTTCCCAACGTTGCTCACTCAGTTTGCCTTGAAGTCTCACCACCAATACATGCATTCTTACTTAGTTTTGTGTCATCAGCAAACTTAGAAATGCTACATTTGGTCTCCTTAGGTAAATCATTGATTTTGATTGAGAATTATTGGGGCCTAGGCATCAATTCATATGATAATCTACCAGTCACTATCTGCTTGTTTGAAACAAAACTGCTTATTTATAAAGTATTCATTCATTCATTCATTCATTCATTCTTCTCCTTGTTCCATATCTGTTAAACATCTGTGTATGAACATAAATTGTTAATGTAAGGGAAATAATTTAACTGCTGTATTAAACCTGTAACTTATCAACAACACTAGCAATACTTCACAGATTACTGCAACACCTAATGGCTGAACATATGTTTTTATGCTCAAGTGGAGGACTTTACTGGAAGATACTTTATTAAAAGGTTTATTACAGGTATTTTATTCAAATTACCAAGAAAATAATTATGTTAAAATTGTATTTACCTGTATATGTTTTGTAACATAGAATGAATAAATCATCAGGAGAATGATTTGTCGGCTTGCATATCAACTTTTTTGTTGTTTATATATGCTGCACAATAAAGTCAACAGAGCTGAATATATACAGAGGGTGCAACCAGTTGGGGATTCTTACACATGTTTAACACCATTTACCAAAGCCATATTTATACCTTATGGACTCAACCACACATTAATTCTTCCAGTGTCAATGACTATATTAGCGCCTTGTGCAGTACTCTATCCAATTAAGAGGCAAAACTAAGCACAGCACGTTTTTTAGACAACAAATATATCCAGTTACTTCTCCTGACCAGGTTAAATATGATTTAAAAAAAGTAATGCATTTATACCAGAGACAACGATCTAGAAATTGCTCTGTATCATTGGTTGGCATTGAAATTGCATTGCAGGTCATCCAAATCCAGATTTTGGAAGTCTAGTTTAGCTTGGAGATACAACATGGAAACAGGGCCTTCGGCCCAACGTGTCCGCACTGACCTGCGATCCCCGCACATTAACACAAGCCCACACACACTAGGGGCAATTTACACTTATACCAAGTATACAAACCCAAGCTAATTAACCTACAAACTTGTCGGTCTTTGGATTGTGGGAGGAAACCGAAGACCTCGGAGAAAACCCACGCAGGTCACGGGGAGAACATATAAACTGCGTACAGACAGCACCCATAGTCGGAGTCGAACCCGGGTCTCCGGCACTGCAAGCGCTGTAAGGCAGCAATTCTACCGCTGCATAAAGACCAGAACTACAACAGATTTACATAACCATTCTGTTGGTCTCTTTGTGTTATGCTGCAGTGGCGTCAAGATAGATACATAATGTCATTGAACATTTGCCACATTACAACTCTGTTATGCTTTATCTCCTCAGCATGCAAAGGTATTCAATGGAATGTGAACATGGTTCAGTGACATTGCATCATGATAGGTATCAACTGAGAATAAATGACTGGAGACGTGTGTGTTTGATCGATTTGTTCTATGATCTGTGCCGTGATTTATGGAGGAAAGGTGCAGTGGTGTTGAGAAGAATTACTGGACAAATCCTGCCTATATAGAACATTGAACATAGAACAGTACAACACAGGGTCAGGCTCTTTTGCCTACAATGTCCACGAAGAGCATGATGCCAAGCTAAACTGAACTCTTTTGGCTGCACATTATCCATATCCCTCCATTCTCTGCATATCCATGTGACTATCTAAAAACCACTTAAACGTCACTATTTTGTCAGCCTTCACCACCAGCCCTGGCAGCACAGTTGAGACACTCATCACCCTCAGTGTAAAACACTTGCCCCACACATCTCCCTTAAACTTTCCCACTCTCACCTTAAAACTATGCTCTCTAGTCTTTGACATTTCAGCCCTGGCAAAAAGTTTCCGACAGTCTACCTTTTCTGCACATTCAGAGAGGGTTTCCCACCTATCTTCTTCATCTTCCTCATTTTCTTCCATCTCCATCTTCTCCTGCTCCTCTCACCGTTTTGGTTCCTAAACCAATATCCAAGCTCTGCTATCAGTTACAGTTATGTTATATAGAATGACAATGCATTAAGTCTTGCAACTGTAGTGAAGCCTGGATGTGGTGTATTTGGAGGACGCCAATGGCAGTCGCTGTAAGGGTTCTGATGCTCCCATCATGGGTATTAATGTTGAAAAAATCACCTCATATTCTCTCCTAAAGGTAAAATAGGCAAATCCATTCTTTCCCAGAATCCAGATAATTAGCTTACGGTGTTGAACAGTAAAACTCTTATGAAGAGTGAAAGCCTGGACTAATTCAGAAGCAAGAAGCTGGGAATGAGACTGTGAACAGTCCATGCACATGTCATATATCTTGATCGCAACTGATTTGGAAAACTGAAGCCTGTACAGCAACTGCTCCACAAAAATGGTGGGTTACATTCATAGGCCCCTGTAGGCCATGAGGAAATGGTATGTGAGTGGCTGACCTTCCAGGTTCCTTCGTTTGGGACTCCTGGAAAAATCTGAGGCTGCTTTCAATACCTGGCCTGAAGCCAATACTGAAAAATCCCGAAACAAGGACCAGCACTGAAGTACCCACAGACAGTAAGTTACAAGCAATCAAATGAGTGAAGTTTAATTTAGATGTTTGAAGACAATAGTAGCAGGTTTTTCAAGTAGTGAGCCTCTGGGGTGTTTTATATGAAATACTGAATGATGCAAATGTTTACAATCAAGTTCCATAAGAATATAAGGGAAAAAAACAAGAATATTCTACTTGGTCCTTTGTGCCTACTTTGACTTTCAAAATGATCTTTTACCACATCGTTATTTTTCTGCATCAACCTCACATTCTACGATTCCCTTAATATCTAAAAATATCAATCTCTGTCTTGAATAAATTCAATGACTGAGTCTCTTGGTTGGAAAATTCCAAGAATTCACGACGCTCAGGATGAAAATAATTATTATCATCCGAGCACAGAATGGTTAATTCCTTATTTTGACACTAAGACTTCTGAGGCCAGGGGAGAAATACACCCTGCCTATCTACCATGTCAAGTATGAGTTTGATATATTTCAAGGACATCACTACTCATTCTACTAAACGTAAAGGAAAGCATTGGCCCAACCTGCTCAATCACTCCTCGCACTTCAAACCTATAGTCTGAGGAATCAAACTCATGAACATTTGCTGCACTATTTCTGTTGCAAATATATCCTGAGGTTGGATATCAGTTCTACACACAATATGCTAGATGTGGTCTCATCAGGTTCCAATGACTGCTGCAGGACATCTCTGCCCTTGTACTCAAATTGTCTTGTTATAAAAGCCACACACTATTCCCTTTCTAACTGGTTGCTTTACCTGCATTCTAACCTACATTAAGTTGTGTACGAGGAAACTGAACTCGCTGAAGACCAACGCTTTCAATATCTCATAATTTACGAGGTTGTTGCCAGGACTCCAGGGACTGAGTTATTGACAAACATTAAGCAGGCTAGGACTTTATTCGTTGGAGTGTAGGAGATAGAGGGGTGATCTCATAGAAGTATATAAAATCATGAGGGGTGTAGATTAGGTGAAAGCACAGAATCTTACACCAAGGGTTGGGGAATCACGAATCACAGGCAATATGTTTAAGGTAAGAGGGAAAATATTTGATAGGAACCCGAGCAGCAACTTTTTCGCACAGAGGGTGGTCGTATATGGAACAAGCTGCCAGACAAAGTGGTTGAGGCAGGTACAATATCAACATTTAGGGGATATTTGGACAGTTACATGGATAAGAAAGATTTGGAGGAATATGGGTCAAACACAGGCAAATGGGACTTGCTTAGATGGGCATTTGGCCAGTATGGACTAGTTGGGCCGAAAGGGCCTGTTTCCATGCTGTTTGACCCTCTGGCTTTTAAAACTCAGTTTAAATTTAAAAAATGTTTTTCTAATTTCTAAGAAAAATGTTTCTAATTCTGAAAATAACTGATATTTTTGCACAAAGCACTGAAATGCAAAAGTGCCATGTAGCTGAATTTCTAGGCAACTGCATTAAGGTAAATGTTGCCATCTCATGGTGAAGACAAAAAACTTGTTCTCTGCTTCACTTGAGTAACGTTAGTAATCAAATTAATCAATTCTTCAATATTAATTTATTCATTAAATTTCTGACATCTTATACTGATGCCCAATATTGCTTGTACAGGAATTTAGGGATGCATCAGTATATTATTACAAATATAATTTATATTTGAGAAAGACAATTATGCTTATTTTTAGCAAGCAATGTTTAAGGAATACCAACATTTAAAAATTGAGTTATTAAAGAAAAGGTAGCAGGCATATTTGAAGGTATACCTCTTTGTAAGTCTATTATTAGAAAACAGTTTTGTATTTAATTTTGAGTAATATATATATATATATATATATACTAGACCAAGTGCAGACCCATTGGGTCTGTTCCCCCAATGCGCGGTTGTGGGGGGAGGAGGCGGCATGCAGCGTCACACACTAACTACCACCTCCCCCCCCCCAGCACTCACGCTAATGGAGGGGAGGAGGGGAGAGAGAGAGAGAGAGAGAGAGGGGAAAGGGCGAGAGAGAGGGAGTGCTGAGAGGGGGTGAGATGAGGGGCGGGGGAGAGATGGGGAGCAGGGAGGGTGGAGGGAAGGGGGTAGGGGGTGTGGAGGAGAGGGAGGGACGACTCCGGGGGGGAGAGGAGGGGAGGCACGCGGCGAGACGCCGGAGCCGGAGGGTGGAGGCGGGCCGAGGCGGAGAACGGCGAGTGGGACTGAGCAGGGGACCGCCGGGGGAGGGGGAGGAACCTAAGAACTGGTAGGAGGGGGGGAGTGCGAGCAGAAAGAGGGACGTGGGAGGTTCCACCAAGGGGGCGTAGAGGGTCGAGCAACGAAGTGGAGACCCGAGGCAGAGAGCGGGCGGACGAGGGAGAGGGGAAATACTAGCACGGCCGAGGCACCGAGGAGTGGGACGGAGAGGGAACCAGTGGGGGGAGTGGGACATGAGGAGGGGGAAAGGATGCACAGAGGGGCAGAGCGGTGGAGGATGCGGGAGGTGGGGTGGGATGAAGGGAGAGACGGGAGGCGGAGGGATGGAGAGGGAAATAGGGACGCGGGGGGGGAGTGAAGAGCTAGAGAGAGAGAGGGACGGGGGCGGGGACACCCGAGGAGGAGGGCGGGGGGGAGAGGAGAGGGAGGGGGGGGAGAGAGGAGGGAGGGGGGGAGAGACGAGAGGGAGGGGGGGGAGGAGGAGGGGGCCGCGACGGGGGAGGGGACGGCGTCGGGCAGGGAGGGAGGGGATGGGGCGGGGGACAGGGAGGGGGGGGAGGAGGGGGGGAGGAGGGACGGGGGGAGAGGAGGAGCCGTCGTGGCACGGCCGGAGGCACCTGGGGGGGCGGGAGGAGGGAGTGGGGGTGGAGGAGGGGGGGGGGAGAGGAGCGGGGGGGACGGAGGAGAGGCGGGGGAACCGGGGGGAGAGGAGAGGAGGGGGGCCGGGGAGGGAGCGGAGGGGCGCGGGAGAGCAATCGAGTCGAGACGGAGGAGGGGAGGACCGGGAGCGATAGAGGAGGGAGGGAAGGAGAGAGAGAGGGAAGGGCGGAGGAGGTGCGGGGGGCGGGGGAGGCGGGGAGGGACGGGGGAAGATCATAGGGGGGGGGGCCGGGGGGGGGGTGTGCGGGGAGGGGGGGGGGGGTGGGGGGGGAGGGGGGCGGGGGGAGGGGGGAGGGGGGGGGGGGGGGGGGTGGACCGGGGGGGGGGGGGGGGGGGGGGGGTGGTAGGGGGGGGGGGGGGGGGGGGGGGGGGGGGGGGGGGGGGGGGGGGGGGGGGGGGGGGGGTGGGGGGGGGGGGTGGGGGGGGGGGGGGGGGGGGGGGGGGGGGGGGGGGGGGGTGGGGGGGGGGGGGGGGGGGGGAGGGGGGGGGGAGGGGGGGGGGGCGGGGCGGGGGGGGGGGGGCGGGGGGGGGGGGGGGGGGGGGGGGCTGGGGGGGGGGGGGGGGGAGGGGGGGGGTGGGGGGGGGGGGGGGGGGGGGAGGGGGGGGGAGGGGGGGGGGGGGGGGCGGGGGGGGGGGGAGACAAGGGGGCGGAGAGAGGAGGGGGCGGAGAGGAGGAGGCGGGAGGGACGAGAGGAAGGGGGGGGGCGGATGGAGACAGGGAGCGAGGGGCGGAGAGGAGGGGGGAGAGAGGAGGCGAGGGGGAGAGAGGCGACTGCTTCACACACGGGGGGGGAGAGGAGGAGGGGGGGCAGAGAGGTGACGGGAGAGGGCGGGGCCGGGGAGGAGGAGAGGGGGGGAGAGGAGGAGGGGGGCGGAGAGATGGAGGGGGGGGAGAGAGGCACCTATGGGGGGGGGAGGAGGGAGGGGGGCGGACGGAGGGGGGGGGCACCTCGAGAGGAGGGGGGGGGGAGAGGAGAGGGGCCGAGGAGAGAGAGGAAGGGGGGGGAGAGGAGGAGGCGGGGGAGCAATGAGAGGAGGGGGGGGCCGAGACGGAGGGGTGGCGAGAGAGGATGGGGGGGGAAGAGGAGGGGGGGGGAGAGGAGGGGGGGGGGAGAGGGAGGGGGGGGGGAGGAGGAGGGGGGGGAGAGAGGAGGGGCGGGGAGAGAGGCGACGAGAGGACGGGGGTGAGAGAGGAGGGGGGAGAGAGGGGGGGGGAGAGAGGAGGGGGGGGAGAGAGGAGGGGGGGGGGAGAGGAGGGGGGGGGAGAGGAGGGGGGGGGGAAGAGGAGGGGGGGTTAGGAGAGGAGGGAGAGGAGGAAGGGGGGGGGAGAGGAGAGAGGAGGGCGGAGAGATCGGGGAGAGAGAGGAGGGGGGGGGAGGAGGAGGGGGGGGGAGAGAGGAGGGGGGGGAGAGGGAGGGGGAGGGGGGGGGAGAGAGGAGGGGGGGGGAGAGAGAGGGGGGGGGGGGAGAGAGGAGGGGGGGAGAGGAGGGGGGGAGGAGGGGGGGGAGAGGAGGGAGCGGGAGAGGAGGGGGGGGGGAAGGACGGGGGGGCGAGAGGAGGGGGGGAGAGGAGGGAGGGGGGAGAGAGAGGGGAGGGGGGGGGAGAGAGGAGGGGGGGAGAGGGGAGGGGGGGGGAGAGAGGAGGAGAGGGGGGGAGAGAGGAGGAGAGGGGGGGAGAGGAGGAGAGGGGAGAGAGGAGGAGAGGGGGAGAGAGGAGGAGAGGGGGAGAGAGGAGGAGAGGAGAGAGGAGGAGAGGGGGGAGAGAGAGGAGGAGAGGGGGGGGAGAGAGGAGGAGCGGGGGGGGAGAGAGGAGAGGGGGGAGAGAGGAGGAGAGAGGGGGAGAAGAGAGGGCGAAAGGGGGGGAGAGAAGGAAAGAGAGAGGGGGAGATGGGGGGAGAGAAGAGGGAGTGGGAGAGAGAGAGAGGAGGGAGAGAGGAGGCGAGGGGGGGGGGGAAAGAGGAGGCGAGGGGGGGGGGGGGGGGGGGGGAGGAGAGGGGGGGGGGGAGGAGAGGGGGGGAGAGAGAGTGCCTTTTAATTTCAACCCAAACCCAAACAACCATTTGCACGCAGTGCTTTTTTACCTCTAACCATATTTTCATTTTCAAACCAAATTAAGGGTACTCACAGTGCTGTAGACATTTGTCAGTGTCATTCAGAGCTCTGATTGAGGCACACCACTTGCAGAGACTGATTGAGGCACACCACTTGCAGAGACTGATTGAGGCACACCACTTCCTGGTTTTATAGTCCCTCCCCCTCCCTCCAGCAGGGGCAGCAGAGAGAATGGGGAATTTTGTAAAAACATTTATATCTCTGTCAATTTTCATCGACGGGAAAAATCCTCGGCACACATGCGGCAGAGGGGGGCTCTGAGCGAGGTGGCCAAAAATGACAGCCGTAGGTGGCGGCGTACTCTCGGAAATCGCAGCACAGGAAGCCAAAACCGGTCAAGAACAGACTTTTAGTAATATATAGATAGAAGATAGATAGATATGCTGATATACAATCAGCAACCTTAAGTTAAAAAAGGAAAATGCATGCACATTTTATCTTCCACTATATCTAAACTGTTTTTCCCCATAGAAGGTTAGGCTGATATATAGTTACAGGATATTAATACTATTTCCAACTCAAGTAATATTACTGCTGGTGATAATATTACTCCACAGACAGCAACAAAATTCATTAAAACCTAATTCAATGACAGTTCCAATCCTTTGTGCCTTATATGTTGCGCTGCACCTGATATAACATGTAACCTTATTTGATCTTGGTCTTGGCATTGCGTTTGACACAGATACTGAGGGCCAAAGAACCAGTTCTTATGCTGTGCTGTTCTATGTTCTATGTGCTATGTAAATTATAAAAATAATGCAGCCTCTCTCTAGATAATCATCATGCCCACTATCCTCAAATCAACGCATCCTTCTGCAGATCTCCTATGTCCAATTTCAATTTTCCACGATCCAATTTCAGAACTGGTGCGAATTGTTGGGAATAATTTGGTCATAAGCAGATAACATACAAGAAGCCAGCAAATTTGGCATTATGATTTTTCCAGCCTTATAGGAACACTGATTCTGAGAAATTGCAGTAGCTTGACATGTTTCTGGGATAAATATATTAACAGATTATGAACAGCACAGAAGTCAGTCATTTGTCCCATCTGGTCCATGCTCCAGAGCAATGCAATTGGTCCATCTCCACAACTTTACTTCTGTAGCTCTGCAAGTATATTTCCCTCAATTCTCTATACCATTTCTAATGATCATTTATCAGATCCACTTCCACCATCTTCAAAGCTAATAGCTTCCATGCTTAGACACAAACTTTCACTGCCTGACGAAGAGTATCCTCGGACACCATGGGAAGAAATATCAGGTGTTCAGCAGGTATATTTGTATTTCCCTTAGTCAAGGGTGAGGTATCAGAAGATTGCAGAAAGGCTAGTATTGTGCTTTTATTTAAGAAGGGATGCATGTTCAAGCCAGACAACTATAGTCAGTGAGCCTAATATCAGCGGTGGAAATGTTGCTGGAGGGGATTCTGATAGACAGCATCTATCTGTATTTGGAAAGGCCAAGATTGATTAGGTCTAATCAGCATGGCTTAGTGCATGGGAAATCATCTCACAAATTTGATTGATACGATTTCCCAGAGGATTAGAGGAAATCTAGAGGATTAATGAGGACAAGGTGGTAGATAATATCCAGATAGAATTTAGAAACATAGAAAATAGGTGCAGGAATAGGCCATTCAGCCATTTGAGCCATTCAATATTATCATGGCTGATTTTCCCCCATATTCCATTAGCCCTAAGAGCTATAATCGAACTCTCTCTTCAAAATAACCAGTGAATTGCCTCCACTGTCTTCAGTAGCAGATAATTCCACTGATTCACAACTCTCTGGGTGAAGAAGGGTTTTCCTCATCTTGGTCCTAAATGGTCTACCCCTTATTCTTAAACTGTGACCCCTATTTCTGGACTCCCCAACATGGGAAACATTTTTCCTGCATCTAGCCTGTCCAATCCCTTAAGAATTTTATATGTTTCTATAGGAACCCCTCTCATCCTTCTAAATTCCAGTGAATATAAGCCCAGTCGATCCATTCTTTCATCATATGTCAGTCCCGCCATCTCGGGAATTAACCTGATGAACCAGGCTGCACTCCCTCAATAGCAAAAATGTGCATCCTCAAATTATGAGACCAAAACTGCACACAATACTCCAGGTGTTGTCCCACCAGGGCCCTGTACAACTGCAGTGGGACCTCCTTGCTCCTATACTCAAATCCTTTTGCTATGAACGGCAACATGCCATTTGCTTTCTTCACTGCCTGCTTTACCTGAATGCGTACTTTCAATGACTGATGTACAAGGCCACCCAGGACTCGTTGCACCTCCCCTGTTCCTAATCTGACACCATTCAGATAATAATCTACTTTCTTGTTCTTGCCACCAAAGTGGACAAACTTACATATTTCACAAGGTTTTTGACAAGGTTCCACATGTAGGCTAGTCCAGAAGATTACTTCACATGGGATCCAGCTTGATATCGCCAATTGGATATAAAACTGGATTGGTGGTAGGAATCAGAGGATGGTATTGGTGTTGTTTTACAGATTGGTGGCCTGTGACTAATTGTATGCTGCAGATATCGGTGTTGGGCCCATAGTTGCTTGTCTTACAGTATATATTAATGATTTTGATGAGAATGTAGGTGGTATGATTAGTAAATTTGCTAATGACACCAGAATTATGGGCAAATTTGTGAGACATGTGGTGGACAATGTGGAAGGTTGTCTAAGTTACAAAAAAGATTTGGCTTAACTGTTAAAGTGGGGAAAGGAATGGAAGATGTAATTAAACATGGACCAATGTGATACAGTTGACTTTTTGAAGTTAGTTTAGTTTAATTTAGTTTAGAGATAGAGTGCGGAAACAGGTCCTTCGGCTCACCGAGTCCACACCGACCAGCGACCCCCGCACACAAACACTATCCTATACACACTAGGGACAATTTACAATTTTTCCAAGCCAATTAACCTACAAAACTTGTATGTCTGGAGTGTGGGAGTAAACTGAAGATCTCGGAGAAAACCTACGCAGATCGCAGGAAGAACATACAAACTCCGTACAGATAGCATCCGTGGTCAGGATCGAAACCGGGTCTCCGGCGCTGCAAGCACTGTTATGCAGCAACTCTACCGTTGCACCACCGTGCTGCCTACATACACGTTGGATGGCAGGGCTGTTGGTAGAACAGAGAGACATAGGGGTACCTGCACATAGTTCCCTGAAAGATGACGAGTTGAACAGGTTGGTGAAGACGTATAACAGGCTTGCCTTCAGTTGTCTACTATCACAATCGACTATTGGCAGTTAAATAAACATGCACCCCCCTTTAACAGCTGCAATGCTAGATGTTATTACTCGAGAGCCTTTCATTGGGCACTGACTCATGGTATGCAGTTTTGAACTGGCCAATGCCTTTTTCTCTATTCCAATCGCTGAAGAATCCCAAGACCAGTTTGCCTTCACTTGGGAAAGGAGACGGTACACCTTTTGTAGTTTACCACAGGTGTATATGCTCAGCCACACATTGTGTCATGGCATAGTGGCCAGAGATCTGGACAGATCTTCTCTGCCCCCTGACATTAAAGTGGTACGTTACATTGATGATATATTAATTTAGGGACCAGATTCTGGGCATTCAGTGGGTTAAAGGAGATCTCATAATACCAGACAAGATTAAAGACAAAATCCTCAATATAGCGACCCCCACGAGTAAGCAGGAGGCTCAGCCATTTGTCGAGCTACTCGGCTATTGGAAGCTTCACATACAACATTTAACAACCCTGTTCCAACCCTTGCATGCCGTTATTCAAAAGAAAACTTGTTTTGAATGGGGTCCCATATAGCAGCGGGCTTTTGAAACTGCCTAGGAAGCCGTTGCCCAGGCCCTGCCACTTGCTCCATATGTGGCACGTGCCCCATTTGAATGGCAAACCTCTGAAAATTCAGACATTGCTATCTGGAGTTTATGGCAGCAACAGAATAGTTGGACAATGCCCCTAGGATTCTGGTCATGCAAGCTGCCAAATGCAGCCACTCATTCCGCACCTTTTGAAAAACAGCTGCTGTGCTGTTACTGGGCACTGGTAGGAATGGAAACAGACAGGGGATGACAAGGTCCTCCTGCGACCGGACCTTCCTATCATGACGTGGATTCTTTCCGCGACCCCCACCAATCGAGTTGGCAGTGCACAACAAAGTTCAATTGTTAAATGGAAATGGTACATTGGTGAAGGAGCTGCCAAAGGGGTGGATGGTGTCAGCAAGTTAAATGAGCAAGTTGCTGAAAGCCCACAGTGCAGACCTGGCCACAGTCCCTAGCTTGCCTGACTCACCAATTAAATGGCTCAACAATGACATGCACGGTTGACCAACGGGTCTGCTGTATGGAAAAATGGAAAGCGATGCTGGAGGGCAGTAGCTTTTAACACTAATACACAGACTATTTTACAGCAACAAGCCAATATGCAGAATTGGTTGCAGTCTACCTGATACTGGAAGAAGAAGACAAAAAGCTCATATCTACACTGACTCCCTTGCTGTCGCTAATGGCATTACTGTTTGGTTACCAAAGTGAAAGGAGAATGACTGGAACATTGCAGGAAAGCCTCTTTGCGGCAAGACGATCTGGAAGAGATTTGGGAGAAAGCCCGCTGCATGCCCATTATTGTCTATCATGTGGATGCACACATGAAAAATGACTCCGACATGACTTTGCACAATAACACCATGGATCAGATTGTGCAAGTAAAATTGGTAGAAACCATTGAGGAAGAACAGCGTACTTTGTGTATGGGCACATGTGACCTGTACATTAGGCTTTCAAGGAACTGTAAAGTGAGCTAAACAGAGACGTGTGTCACTCTCCTTTGGCAAAGTTAGAGTATGGGTTTCAGTCGTACACACGGTTTGAGAGAGAACTGCATTGAAATGTGGACAATACCAAATATCTGATAATGCAAAGGAGGATGTAAAAGTATGTATCGATTTAGTAAAGGGGACAGTGAGAAAGTGGAAAAACGCAGGAAGAAGAATGGAAGTCAGGATACAAAATGGAGAGAGCACAGAGGCACAAAGGTGGAGAGTGTCAAGAAGCACTAAAGTAGGTACAGTGCAAGACTGAGATCTTTGTGGATTGAACATTTAGGAGACATTCACACTTCAGCTTGAGATTGTATAGAGAGAAGGAATGAAAGATTTATAGGCAGACTAAGGCACATCAGGCAGGTAATCCAGGAGTCTTCTCAGTCTCTCTCCCTCACAAAAGCTTCCCCCTTTTGGATAAAGCTGAGGGTGATAGTTCCTCAGTGACTACAGTCAGAACTGGAAACGTGCAATCGTCATAGGTTCAGCTGCACAGGAGAGGAGAAAGAAGAATGAGAGAACAATTGAATATGACATTCAATTATTGGGAGGAGAGATCAACAATTCGGTGGATGCCGCATCTGTGTCCAAGATGAGGTGTTTCATACCAGGACATCCGAGATATCCTCATTCTTTAGGGAACAGGGGTACCCCTCTCCCATCATAGATGAGGTCCTCGCACGTGTCTCCTCGGTACCCTGCAGCTCCGCTCTTGCTCCCCCTCCTCCTAGTCGCAAGAGACAGGCCCCCTCATCCTTACCTTTCTCCCCATCAGCCGTAGCATACAATACATAATCCTCCAACATTTTCGCCAGCTCCAACAGGATCCCACCCCAAGTCACATCTTCCTATCTCCACCTATTTCCGCCTTCTGCAGAGAACATTCCCTCCTCAACTCGCTGGTAAACTCATCCCTTCCCACCTAAACCACCCCTTCCCCAGTTACTTTCCACTGCAACCGCAGGAGATGCAAGACCTCTCCCTATACCTCGTCCCTCGATTCTGTCCAGGGACCCTGACAGTCCTTTCAGGTTAGGCAGAGGTTCACTTGTACCTCCTCCAACCTCATCTACTGTATCAGTTGAACAGGATGTGAACTCTAATAAGACCAAACGTAGACTGGGCGATCGTTTTGCTGAACACCGTCACTCAGTCTGCCTGAATCTACCTGATCTCCCGGGTACTAAACAGTTTAATTCTCCTTCCTATTCCCACACAGACTTTTCTGTCCTAGGCCTCCTCCATTGTCAGAGTGAGGCTAAATGCAAATTGGATGAACAGCATCTCATATTCCGCTTGGGCAGCTTACAGCCCAGCAGTATGAATATTGATTTCTCCAACTTCAAGTAACCCCGGCATTTCCTCTCTCCATCCCTCTCCCACCCAAGTCGCACCAGCTCATTTTCACCCAACAAACTTTTAACAATGGCCTGTTTACTTTATCATTGTTACTTTTTGCAAATCTTTCATTCATTGTTCTATATTTATCTTCATCATTGTCTATATAGCTCGTTTCCATATCCCGTGACTTTCAGTCTGAAGAAGGGTCTTGACCCGAAATGTCACCCATTCCCTCTCTCCAGAGATGTTGCCTGTCCCGCTGAGTTACTCCAGCATTTTGTGTCTATTTTTTGTGGGTGCGATATTTTGGGTGTACATTGCCTCCCTGTGTCAGGAGCAAGGATGTCACTGAATGGTTACAGAGCAACTCTGTGGGTGGGTGAAGAATGACGTTATAATTGAATTTGATACCATGGAATAGAATAGAATACTTCATTATCACATGTGACATGTCACAGTGAAATTCTTTGCTTGCACACCCAAGGTATACAAATAGTGGCCACTGACGGCGCTGACAAAGTATGCCGACTCCTCCTTTGTTCTCCTCCCCCTTCCCTCACAGCAGTACCCCCATGCCGGGTCCTCCATTGTTCTTCCCTTCCCCCCCTCATGACGGTTCCATCAACATAGTTCAGAGCAATGAAGGTCTGAAAACAATCCTGTTTGAAAACAGTGGAAACCAAAGCAAGGAGAATTTAAAAGTACTGGAAACAAACTCAGAGCTTAAAACATGGAACTAGCATTCAAAGAGTTTGGACACAGCGGGACAAAGTTGTAGCCATTTTAAAAAGAGTGGGGACAGAGATTCAAAGTGTTTAAACATAGCTGAAATAGTCACAGTGGAAAAGTGGGCTGGAGAGTTTAAAATGTCCAAAAATAGTATGGGGACTAGAGTAAAATAAGCACACTGTAAATAGTAGGCTTTCATTTAGTTTAATTTTCATAATTAAAGGGCAAATCATGGTAGGAGAGCTCACGCCCACTGTATGCTCCACCTGCCCTATCTCGGCAATCAGGGACACTTCTGCCACATGAGCAGAAAATGTACTGTATGCAGCAGTTACTGGTAAAATGCATGATAGAGGCAGGATAAAACTCAAACTGTGAATGAATTCATTATGGACTATCCATGATGCTGAAAAGTTCATGCATAGCACAAGTACAGATGTAGTTTCATCATGACTGCGTAGCCGGTCACAGTGCGAACTCCATCATCCAGTTCGCTGACGACACCACTGTTGTGGGACGTATCACTGATAGGGATGAGTCACAGTATAGAAGAGAGATCGAGCGACTGTGCATATGGTGCCAGCACAATAACCTGGCCCTCAACACCAGCAAAACCAAGGAACTGATTGTGGACTTTGGAAGGAGTAGGATGGGGACCCACAGCCCCGTTTATATCAATGGGTCGATGGTTGAAAGGGTCAAGAGCTTCAAATTCCTGGGCGTGCACATCTCTGAAGATCTTTCCTGGACCGAGAACACTAATGCAATCATCAAGAAAGCTCATCAGCGCCTCTACTTCCTGAGAAGACTACAGAGAGTCGGTTTGTCAAGGAGGGCTCTCTCTAACTTCTACAGGTGCACAGTAGAGAGCATGCTGACCGGTTGCATCGTGGCTTGGTACGGCAACTTGAGCGCCCTGGAGAGGAAAAGACTACAAAAAGTAGTAAACACTGCCCAGTCCATCATCGGCTTTCTTACAGTTTGGCTTTCTTCCCAACCAATTGTTCAAGCGCTTTTGATTGCAACATGCGCCTTAATTTAGTTCAACAAAGAAACTGACAAGTTACTAAACTCTGGACTTCCCAACCATTAAAAGCATCTATTCAGGTGTTGCCTCAAGATGGCAGCATGAAAGATGACCACCATCTGGGCTACGCCATTTTCTCACTGTTATTGAGCAGGAGGTTTAAAAGCCCGAAATCCCACACCATCAGATTCAGGGGCAGTTAGTTGTCTCCAACCATCGGATTCTTCAATCAATCTGCAAATCCTACGTCGGTTACACGACACAATGGTCCACCTCTTACACTACAATGGTTATATGTTTTATCGCAATTTATTTTTGGTTTTGCAGTCTTTTTAAACACTTTCAAATTTTAAATATATAATTTATGTTTCAATGTGTTGTCTGAGTCTACACACCTGTGATGCAACCAGTGTACACACCTGTGATGCCACCAGTGTACACACCTGTGATGCCACCAGTGTACACACCTGTGATGCGGCCAGTGTGCACACGTGATGCGGCCAGTGTACACACCTGTGGTGCTGCCACCAGTGTACACACCCGTGATGCCGCCAGTGTACGCACCTGTGATGCCGCCAGTGTACACACCTGTGATGCCCCCAGTGTGAAGCCCCCAGTGCACACACCTGTGATGCTGCCAGTGTACACACCTGTGATGAGGCCAGTGTACAGTGTGAAGCCCCCAGTGTACACACCAATGAAGCCCCCAGTGTACACACCTGTGTTGCCGCTATTGTAGGTATGTTGCAAAGCTTACCTGAAACGTCGCTGAAAATCTGTCCCAGCCTGTGTGCGCGATTTTGGCGCCGTTTAAAGGGGGGCGGGTTTAAAACCGCGATTTTCCCGAGGCGAAGATTCCCTCGCTTGAGCTATTATTAGTTTTAAGGGCTTTATTAAATTGTTATAGTAGGTTAAAAATTAACCTCTAAACCCCCGACCGCCGGCAACCGGCCGGATCTCATACAGGGGAAAACGGAAGGTAGGCTGTTTATTTTTACGTTAAAAAGGGCTTCTTAAGATATCTTTATACAAAGTTTAAGGTTGCGAGTAGCTAATTTTAGGCCCATTATATCCCGCAGTATTTTTCTGGGCATTTGAGGGCACAAATCTACCGCAATGTGAACGTTCTAAACCAGCGCGTTCACAGGATCCCACTAGAAAGCTGATTTAAATGGACTTTAATTTACAGCAATTAAACACTAAATTCCTTCCATTTGGCCTATAAATTGATGTAAATGAGATTTAAAAATCATGTTTTATTGTGAATTATTTGTGAATATTATTTACACACTTATGCTATTTAAAAATGTTAATCATTTATTAAGAAATGGATAGATGTTTAGATCTAGTAATTGAAGTTTGAAATTAGCTACAATTAGGTAACTAACTAACTATATGCTTTAATTTCAGGTCATCGATTATATTTGTTTCAGAATGCTTCAAACTATAATAACTGAAAATTTCATTCAGTTCTCTTAATTTTTAAGAAAGTAATGGGCTTTTGACTGTCCACGATCACAGCTTTTTTGTTATGTCCATAGAAAATCAATAGGGAACAAGGTGCTAATTTCCGAGTATGAAAATGGCCATAACTTTTTAAATACTTGAGATATGAAAGTGAATTAGGTGTCAAATTAAACTTATTTTTATGCTTTATCTGATGGGATAAATTGCAGACTTGATTTTTAAAATCTCAAAATGTTGTGACATTGCTAGCCAGTGTACACACCTGTGATGCCGTCAGTGTACAAAATGTGAAGCCCCCAGTGTACACACCTGTGATGCCTCCAGTGTACAGTGTGAAGCCTCCAGTGTACACACCTATGATGCCTCCAGTGTACACACCTGTGATGCCGTCAGTGCACACATGTGATGAGGCCAGTGTACACACCTGTGATGCCGCCAGTGTACAGTGTGAAGCCTCCAGTGTACACACCTGTGATGCCGCCAGTGCACACATGTGATGATGAGGCCAGTGTACACAGTGTGAAGCCTCCAGTGTACACACCTATGATGCAGCCAGTGTACACAGTGTGAAGCCTCCAGTGTACACAGGGTGAAGCCCCCAGTGTACACACCTATGATGCAGCCAGTGTACACACCTGTGATGCAGCCAGTGTACACAGTGTGAAGCCCCCAGTGTACACACCTGTGTTGCGGTCCAGGCGACTCTGAGCTGAGCAACCAACGTTCACACAGCGGAACTCCGCCGCCGCTCTAAGATTGTTGGAGCCAACTGTCGCCGCTGTCACGTGGCGGCGCGGGCGGAAGCGCGCGGTCCTTCCCCATGGCGGCCATGGAGCGCGAGCTGCCGTTGATCCTCGCCGCCGCTCCGTCCTGCGACACCGCCACCGCCACCGCCCCGCACTCGCCGCCCGCCGGCTTCTGGGCCGCAGTCGCCGTGTGGACGGCGAGGCCGCAGGTGGCGAACCGCCGGCTGAGCGGATGCCTGCTCCAGGCCGAGCGGGAGGTTGACTGCTCCGCCTGCGGCAGCGCTGCTGCGGGGCTGCGGGAGGTGTTGGCCGAGCTGCTGCCGGGGCTGGAGGCCGAGGCCGGCCCGGGGATGGAGCTGCTCCTTCCCCCGCGGGTCGAGCTGTTGAAGGTGTTGCTGCGGACCGTGATTCCCAAAGCCGGAGCGGCCACCTGCACTGAGATAGTCCTCCAAGGTAGAGTGCAATCGCCCCCTCTTGAGCCGGAGAGCGATTTTCATGTCATAATGTGATCAGAATTTAGGCCATTCGGCCCATCAAGTGTATGCTCCGCCATTCAATCATTGCTGATCTATCTCTCCCTCCTAACCCCATCCTTCTGCCTTCTCCCCATAACCCCTGACATCTAGCAATGTTATAACATTTTGAGATTTTAAAAATCAAGTCTGCAATTTATCCCATCATATAAAGCATAAAAAGACGTTTAATTTGACACCTAATTCACTTTCATATCTTCAGTATTAAAAAAGTTATGGCCATTTTCATACTCAGAAATTAGCATCTTGTTCCCTGTTGCTTTTCCATTGACTTAACTGTAAAGCTGTGATCGGGGACAGTCAAAAGCCCATAACTTTCTTAACAATTAAGAGAACTGAAAGAAATGTTCAGTTTTTATAGATTGAAGTATTCTGACACAAATATGAAACAATCTTACTTGGATGACCTGAAATTAAAGCATATAATTAGTTAGTTACCTAATTGTAGCTAATTACAAAATTCAATTACTAGATCTAAACATCTATCCATTTCTTAAGAAAAGGTTAACATTTTTAAATAGCCTAAATGTCCAAATAAAATTCACACAAGAATTCACAATATAACATGATTTTTAAATCTCATTGTCATGAATTTATAGGCCAAATGGAAGGAATTTAATGTTTAATTCCCGTAAATCAATGGGCATTTTTATCATCTTGCAAGTGGGTTTTTGTGGAACGCGATCAATTGGAACGTTGCGGTTGCAGTAAATTTAAACCCCATATCTGCAGGAAAAACACTGCCGTATGGTGCCAAAATCACATTTTTGCCAAGGAAATTTTGATTAAAGTCATTCCAAGAAGCAAGTTTATTGTAAAGTAAACGACTTGCCCCATGTTTTGTCCCCTACGTGAGATCCGTCCTGTTGTAGGCGTTGAGGGCGTTAGAAGTCGCTTTTTTATTTTACTCCAGCGATTAAATTGTCCCGCAAATTTTTTTTTAAACTTCCGATAACGGAAGTCGGAACGATTTTTCTGCATCAGCTGGCAGGCCGAGGAAATCCCTCGGACAGGCAGGAGAAAACGGCATTTTAATCCCGCCCCCCCTCAAAGGCGCCAAAGCCGCGACACACGGCCAATGGCAGAACTGCAGCGCCGCTGAAGGTAAGTTTTGTTACATCGCTATGACATCCCTACTAATCAAGAATCTATCTCTGCCTTAAAAATATTAATTGACAGCCTTCTGCGACAAATAATTCCACAGATTCACCACCCTCTGACTAAAGAAATTCCTCTCATCTCCTTCCAAAAGGAACATCTTTTAATTCTGAGGCTATGACCTCCAGTCCTGGGCTTTCCCGTGAGTGGAAACATCCTCTCCACATCCACTCGATCCAAGCCTTTCACTATTCTGTACGTTTCAATGAGGTTGAATGTCCCCCCCCCCCAACTCCAGCGAATGCAGGCCCAGTGCAGTCACCTTACCCAGTTGATCCGCAGCTTCCATCGTGGGAGCAACTCAGGTTGAGCTGGTTTATAGGGTCTGCTAGATTAATGCCGAGTGTTAAAATATCCATCAGATAGTAGTATCTCCCTTCTCTGAGACAAGGAGACTGCCTTTTAAAATCTGTTCCAAAGATTGACCACCAACTATCCCTTTCTGAATCACCAACACATATCTACGATCAATACTCAGGCTAGAAACATACAAACATAGAAAATAGGAGTAGGCCATTCGGCTCTTCGAGCCATTCAATATGATCATGGCTGATCATCCAAAATCAGTACCCTGTTCCTGCTTTTCCCCCTTATCCCTTGATTCCATTAGCTCAATGGGCTATATTCTAACTCTCTTGAAAACATCCAGTGAATTGGCTTCTACTGCCTTCTGTGGCAGAGAACTCCACAGATTCACAACTCTCTTGGATAAAAAGTTTTTCCTCATCTCAGTACTAAAGGCCTACCCCATATTCTTAAACGGTTCTGGACTCCCCTAACATTGGGAATTTTTTTCTGCATCTAGCCTGTCTAATCTCTTAAGAATTCATGATCCCAGAGTGAGCTAATACAGTTCATTCCTAATATCTTGTTCCAAAGATCTGTCTTGCTGTGAACATGAATTACATTCTGACCATCTGCTATTCCAATTCTCTATCTTCCTTGAATGTCTTTCTCTCCAGAATCCCTTACTCACTCTCATCTCCACCAAAAATGTCTGTTATCAAGCTGGTGGAATAATGCATTATCTGAAGACTATGTAATGTAATTTGTTATTCCTGCGTTTGACATATTGGACTCGTGAATGCACATACTTACTCATTCCACCAAACTTTATATTCACTGAAATATAAGCTAGGGGCAAAAAAAAAAAAACAGTATGCCAATCAGCTCTTGCCAGCTGTGCGTTTCACTATTTGTAGTTGATCTTCTACCTTGGTACCATTTCCTGTACATTCCCCACTTCCCTCAAGTCTTTTACTGTCAAAAATTATTTCACCATCTTTTGTGAAAAATTTACCCCTCATGTCCTTTTATATTTTTCCCCTCTCACCTTAATCTTGTGTACTCTGGTTCTTGACTGGTGAGGAACTGCCTTGAATGACCAACCCAGTATTTTAACACACATGATCCCTGGGTTCTAAATTCCTCATTCGTCTACCCTATAAAGATCTCTACAGTTCTTTGAGCTCATCTCCTAAGCACTTGGCCCAAATCTGCTTTTTGACAAAGTCACCATCCCAAAAATCAATCCGGCAAACCAACAATCTCAAGTCCTTCAATCTTAAGTTTGTCCTCCTCATGGTAAGGAAATTAGATCTGTATACAGTATCCCAGATGTGATCTTGCTAGTATTTTTAGTTTGCAGAAGCAGCATGGAAACAGCCACTGAATACATGCTGACCCGTTCACTAATTCCATCCTATGCACTAGGGACAATTTACAGAAGCCCACAAATCCGCACAACTTTGAAATCTGGGAGAATCAGAGCACGAGAGAAAACCCACATGGTCACAGGGGGAACGTATAAACCCCGTACACGCAGCCACACATAGTCAGGATCGAACCTAGGTCACTGTAAGGCAACAACTCTATTGCTGTGCCATTGTGCCGCCCAATAATTGAAGTAACACACAAATGCCAATGTATCATTTGCGTTAATTGCTTGCTGAACCTGCATGTTAACTCTCAGTAATTCATGTATAAGCCCTCCAAGGGTTTTTTTCTGAATCACAATTGATTTTGTTCTCTCATCTTTTACAAGTGTTCACTCATCTTTTACAGTGGTATTCTCTGCCACAGAAGTGAAATTCTTTGGCACAGAAGATAGTGGATGCCAATTCACTGGATGTTTTCAAGAGATAGTTAGATTTAGCTCTTAGGGCTAAAGCAATCAAGGGATATGGGGCAAAAGCAGGAACAGGGTACTGATTTTAGATGATCAGCCATGATCATATTGAATGGCAGTGCTGGCTCGAAGGGCCGAATGGCCTACTCCTGCACCTATTTTTCTATGTTTCTAAAATATGCATGTTTTCTGCCAAAATAGATTCCTTCACAAATGTTCCATCTATTTAGTTTTATATTCCAGCTGCCATAACTGTAGCCATTGATTGAGTCTGCTTAAGATTTACTACAGACTGCAGATGGTGAAATATGGAGCAACCAATCTGCTGGGGGGAGGAAGAAATTGTTGATGTTTTGAGGTGAAAACCTACATTGGGACTGAGAGTGTAAAGGGATGTATCTTGTCAGACATTTTGAAGAGGGTACTTGTACTCTCTCTACGAGTATAAGAAAAGTTGGAATACACTTAATGTAATCCGGAGGGCAAAAAGAGGACATGAAATTGAGCTGGCAAGCAAAGCAAAGGAAAATCCCAAGAGATTCTACAGGGGTATAGGGTATATTAAAAGTAAAAGAATGGCTAGGGAAAGAATAGTCCCCTTAAAGATTAGCAAGGTTCATCGTGTACAACCACAAGAGATGGAGCAATTAAATGAATACTAATCTATTTTTACTGAGGAGAAGTTGGGAATTGGGGTATAGGAGTTGTGATGTCTGTGATCATGTCTGAATTACTAAAGAGGAGATATTGCCAGTTTTAAAGCATATTAAGGTGAATAAATCCTCAGCATCTGACCGAGTAAATCCTCAGACCTTGTGGGAAGCTAGTGAGGAAATTGTGGAGGCCCTTGAAGACATAATTGCGCAGTGAATGGTAGGGCTCTGAGAAATGTAGAGCAGAGTGACCTAGGAGGAGTCCAAACACATAGCTCATTGAAAGTAGTGTCAGAGGTAGATCGGGTGGAAAAAAGGCTTTTGGCATTGACATGACCTTCATCAATCAGCGTAATAACTATGTAGGTTGGGAGGTCAGGTTGCATTATATAAGATGTTGGTAAGGCCGCATTTAAAGTATTATGTTCAGTTCTGGGAACCATGTTATAAGAAAGAAGTTGTCAAGTTCGAAAGGGTACAGAGATTTATGTGGATGTTGCCAGGAGGGTCTGAGCTGTAGGGAGAGGTTGAACCGGCTGGGACTCTATTCATTAGAGTGTGGGAGGATAAGGGGTGATCTTTTTAGAAGTGAGAAGAATAGATCAGGTAGATGCACAGATTATCTTGCCCAGAGTAGGGGAAACGAGAACCAAAGGATATAGGTTTTTATGATGAAGGAGGAAAGATTTAATAGGAATCTGAGGGGTAATTTTATCACATAAAGGGTGGTGGGTGTATGGAACGATCTGCAAGAGGAGGTAGTTGAGGCAGGGACAAACTGTCCAATTGTTTAACAAACAATTGGACAGGTACGTGGATAGGACAGGTTTCGAGGGATTTGGACCAACTGCAGGCAGATGGGACTAGTGTGGATGGGACATATTGGTCAGTGTGGGCAAGTTGGGCCAAAGGGCCGGTTTCCATGCTGTATGACTCTATCTTTAGTCACAGTTGAAGTTCCAAAAGACTAGAGGGTGGCTAAAGTTGCACTGTTTTTTAAGAAGGCCAACAAGAAAAGGCAAGTTAACCTGACATCAGTGGCGGAAAGTTGTTGCATGGGATTCTTAGGTTCAGTATCTACTGGCATTTGGATAGGCATGGACTGATTTAAGTATAGTCAGCATTATTTTATGCATGCAAAATCGTGTCTTGTAAATCTGATAAGATTGTATTGAAGAGATCGCCAAGAGGTTTGATGAGGGCAGAGCAGTGATCTGTATGCAAAAAAAAATCACTGTACCTTGGTACATGTGATAATAAAGAACCATTGAACTATATGGGCTTCAGCGAGTCCTTTGGCGCATTTTGTTTTATCAATAGCATCAGTTAATATGTTTTTATTTTTTAATTTGGTGTTCCTTTTCAATGGCTATAGGTCATTGAGAGGAAATGGCACAAACTATATTATTAAAAAAACTGAGCAGTTGATCGGAAGCGATTTGATTTAGGTCTCAGAAGCAAGCAAGTGGTTGTACATTACTGTTGCTGCACCTTTTCTTTTGAAGAAACAGTATGCTTTCGTGCGTTGCAGATTTTCTAAACAACACAGCAACATTTATACCAATAGACGGGCAGATTGCAGAAAGTTGTACATTCAGGAAGAACAATATGTACAGATTAAAACTTCGACACGATAAAGAAGATGAATCATCATGGTGAGTTCTCAATGAGACAACAGTATCAGTACTGCAGAAAAATAAGTTAAAGGCTAAAAGTACCCTTTTATTGAAAAGAACGGAAATCTTTCTTCAGTAGCAGAACCCTCATTTACATATACTAATTTTCCACAAAACCTAAATGGTGGCCTGATAGTGCAGACATTTTGTCTTGATAATAATCTGGAGAATTGCGTGTGTGCCTTTTTGTTAGAGCTGAGGCAAAAACATAAAGAACCACCTTTGGTAGATGTAACCAAACCTATTGAAATTTCTCAAAATATAAGGGTTGGCTTAATTTTATGAATTGCAGACTTGAGTTTTGCTTGCTGGTGTGATCTAGGGAGCGTTCAGCACTAGCGTTACATTTATTCATTTTGTATTTTTTGTCGGAAGATCACATTAATAACTAGACATATTTTATACATTGTACACTATACTATAAAAATGTATTAATCCCCGGAGGGAAATTGGTCTGCCGACAGTCATAACACAAGGTGCACAAAACCTTGAAATTAAAAGTGAAAACAAAATGAAAAAGGCAAGCAACTGTTGTCTGGCTGCTGTGTGCACAGCACCTTCACCAGCACAAATGAACAAACAAACGCTGACTTATCCCATGAGCAGAGAATTCTAAACGAGAGTGTCCCCCCACACCGTGTCCCCCTTTGTTCTCCCACCGTCTCACACAGCGGTCCCCCCCAAGCCGAGTCCTCCATTGTTCTTCATGGCGGTCCCCCCAAGCCGGGTGATAATTATTAAAAGAACCACAGACGAGACAGAGTGAGAGTCGGAGAATTAAAGTGGACAGCAACAGGACACTGATTCAGCTTCTGTGATTCATTAGATTCAGTGCATTCCATGTTCAGAGTGGTCCCCCTGAACATTGGTGAAACTAAATGCAAATTAGGTGACAATTTTGTTAAGCACCTGTGCTCAATCTCTCAGGACAATTCTGAGTGTTTTGTTGCTGTCTATTTCAATCATCCATCCCTCATCCACTCTGATCTATCTTATCGCCTATGACCTGTATTGTTATAAAGAGGCTTATTGCAGTCTTAAAGAAACTCATCTTCCATTTGGTCTTTTTTGTTATGGGATACAGGACGGAAACAGCCCCTACGACCCACCAAGTTCATGCGGACCATCGATCTGCCTTTCACACAAGTTCTGTTATCTCACTTTCGCCTCCACTCCCTACACACTAGGGGCAATTCACAGAGGCCAATGAACCTGTAAACACACATGTCTTTTGGATGTGAAAAAAAATGGAGCAAACCGATGTGGTCACGGGGAGAATGTGCAAACTCCACACAGACAGCGCCCGTGGTCAGGATCCAGCCTGGTTTTCCAGCAATGCGAGGCAGCAGCTCTACCAGCTGTGCCACATTATGTAGTTTTCCAGATTTGATATCGAATTATTTAAAAAAAAACATGCTTTGTAAATGCTTTCCAGCTATTTCTGCTGTAAATTATCCAAAAGTGATATTGGCTTAATTTCCCCTCTCTCCCTCTCTATTAACACTCTATTTGCAACACATACTAATTTGCAACACATACTTTGCCCCCTGCCAAAGTATCGCGCACCAACCACCAACCTGGACACACTACAGCAGAGCCACTGTCGTGCCGCTGCCGATCGGAACGCCTGTTGATGTTTAGTAGGGAGTAGAGTGTTTAATTTGTTCATGATATATGTATTTTTATTTCTATTTATTTTTTACTGCACACTGAATGGACACTGGTTGAGCAATGTTTTTTTGTTTCCTCTGGGTATGTGAGTGCTCAGGAAAATGACAATAAAGATATACTACATACTACATAATTCTCTGGCATCCTTGAATTGTCTCCATTAATAACTGATCATCACAGCGGCCCTGCCCTCAATCTATCACAAACATTTACTTTGTCTTATCTCTCACACCAATGCAACTTAAAACTTGTCTTTGTTTTTGAATACCAGCATCTATAGTATTGTTAGATTCTTGTTTGTATCTTAAAACTGCCATATTTTTCTTCAGTATTGTAACAGTTTTTTTTAACCCCTGTGTTAAAGGTTTATTTCCATTTCCATATTGTACCCTGAAGAATGGGATGCGGATGGGATTTTGTATCCCAAAACAGCATGGCTTACAGATGTTTTACTTACAAAGATTGTGAAATGGTCTGCAGAGAACAAGAAGAGTTATTTTAAGAGCACCCTTTCTCTCATTCCTGTGGAAAAATATAGTCAATATTATCATAATTTGAAAGCAAAATACAAAGAAATAGTCAAGGTACAACACTGAGAAAAATAAATCTGAATAACCTTGGTGTGTATGTGATACTTGAGTTAATTTAATGGAGCATTGTCATTGTCACTTCATCCACTATATGTATAAAATACTTTTTATAAAGCACTGATAAGATCTTCTACACATGATACCAAAACCAGAGCTGCCAAGTAGTACAGATTTTCCGTATTTTGTACGGAAATGCGATAAGAATACTGATGTACGATTTTGTGTTGTTAAATACGGATTTTAAATACGGAGTTCAGTTCAGTCTGAAGAAGGATCTCAACCAGAAACCTCACTCATTCCTTCTCTTCAGAGTCGCTGCCTGTCCCGCTCCAGGTTTAAGCAGAGCACTGTCAGTTTAACGAGTGGGAATTTTAACGAAGCGCTATGGGGTCACAGACTGTTCAGGAAAATTCTCGTATAACAATGAGTCTTTGGAATTCTCTTTCTCAGTGGATGTTGAGCCTTTGATTATTTTTCAGGCAGTGGTAGAATTCTGGATAAGCCTAGTGGTGAAAGGTTACTAGTGGGACTGCAGTTACATTGGGATTGGCCTTGATTTTAAAGAATGGTGGGTGGGCTCAAGGGGGAGAGAGGGAGGGGTGGAGATGAAGAGGGGAGGGAGAGAGGGAGGGAGGGAATAAGAGAGGGAGGGGGAAAAAAAGGAAGGGGAGAGGGAGGGAGAGAGAAGAAGAGAGGGAGGGCGAGAGGGTGAGCGAGGGAAGGAGAGGGAGGCTTCCAAAATGGCTTCTACATCATCTGGTTCTGAAAATTCTGAAAGCAAGAAGCAGCCATTCAAACAGCAGTATACAAAGAGATGACAATGAATACACTGTCAAGTAAGGTGCGTAGAAGACATGTCAATTGGTAGCAAAGTTATGTATTCTTGTACTCTTACATGGGTATGACCACATAAAAAATAACATTTTTCAGCAAAATGGCACCGTAAAAATACTGATTTCCTCAGCAAAATACTAATTTTCAGGTACTAGAATACTGAAATGCTCTGACAAAACTTGGCAGCTCTGCAAAACAAGGGCTATAAATTAAAGTAAGTTGGCACAAAAATCTTTCAAAATAACCTCTCAGTCTTTCATTAGCTTTTTGTGAAAGAGACAAATGTATATATATTTTTCTGCGATTCAAACAAAATCAGTTGTTAAGCCTTCGCTCACAGGATGTACAAACATGTTATCAAATTTATACACGAGCCTCAAGAAGACTTCCAATCTAGAAATCCCAATTCCTAATGAAGCAGTTAAAAATGTTTGGAACAGGTAGACTTTCATACTGAACACAGCTCAGTGAAAATGAGAGGGAAAGTTTCCCTGGGTAGATTTAAAATATTCAAACACTGTTCTTGTAATAAATATGATTTTAAACCACTATCCTCATGAATATCAACGTTGTTTTTCAAGAAAGGGAAAGCAAGGTATTGTATTAGCATAGTACCTATTATTTCAAAGCACATATTGTTAAAATATATCAAAACTGTGGTATAACATTAGAATTAAAGTACAGCAGGACAAATTGTGCTTTTAGTTGACTGCTTTTATGCGTCATTTTTTAATGGAGTGAATCAAAGTCATTTAAAAAAGTTAAAGTTGGAAAAAATCTTTTTTCTGGCAATTCCTTTCCTCAGGGATCCTAGAGAATGTCATTTCAATCAAGATTTTTTTAAGCGTCCTGATTATGCCAATTTGTGAGTAATGTTATGTACCTGCTTGTATTAATGAGGAGTCCAGAACCAGGGGGGTCACAGTTTAAGAATAAGGGGTAGGCCATTTAGGGCTCAGATGAGGAAAAACGTTTTCACCCAGAGAGTTGTGAATTTGTGGAATTCTTTGCCACAGCAGGCAGTAGATGCCAATTCACTGGATGTATTCAAGAGAGAGTTAGATATAGCTCTGAGAGCTAATGGAATCAAGGGATATAGGGAGAAAGCAGGAACGGGGTAATGATTCTGGATGATCAGCCATGATCATATTGAATGGTGGTGCTGGCTCGAAGGGCCGAATGGCCTACTCGAATGCACCTATTTTCTATGTTTCTAATAAGTTATTTGTAGCGCATAATTTCACATTGAAATATCAACAGAGCATCTAGTGCACCTTATACACCCCCTGGTGGAAATTCCTTGTTCTTGTCTGTTAAGTGTTTACGGCTGCTGGGTACTGGCATCTTCCTAATATCTTTTTCTTTTCAATTTTATTTAGATTTGGCCTGAAGTTACAAATCCTGAAAAATTTGTTTATGAGGATGTCGCCATTGCTACATACTTATTGGTAGGGTGATATTTCACATTTCACAAATTTGGATATCTTGGCCGAGGTCGGGAATGTGTTCCAATAATTTGTACATCTGTTTGTGCTAGTAAATAATGTTTGTTGTGATCATGAGTCAGGCAGAAAAGGATTGACCTACTTTCTACTGTTGCCCGATTTCATAAAAACCTCCAAACTGAACACAGTTTGTGAACACAGTGAATGGCAGGGCTCTGGGGGAGTGTTGTAGAGCAGAGTGCAAGTGCATGATTCCTTGAAGGTCGTCCAAGGTAGGTCAAAAAGGCTTTTGGCTCATTGGCCTTCATCAGTTTCAGTATTGAGTATAGGCTGGGAGGTTATGTTGCAGTTGTATAAGACGTTGATGAGAATGCATTTAGAGTATTGTGTTCAGTTCTGGGCACCATGTTATAGGAAAGATGAGGGTGCAGAGAAGATTTACAAGGATGTTGCCAGGACTCGAGGGCCTGAACTATAGGATAGGGAGAGATTAAGCAGGGTAGGACTCTATTCCTTGGAGTGCAGGAGGATGAGGGGTGATCTTAAGTGTATAAAATCATGAGAGGAATAGATCGGGTAGATGCATAGAGCCTCCTGCCCAGAGTAGGGGAATCAAGGACCAGAGGACATAGGTTTAAGGTAAAGGGGAGAAGATATAATAGGAATCTGAGGGGTAACGTTTCACGCAAAGGGTGGTGGGTGTATGGAACAAGCTGCCGGAGGAGGTAGTTGAGGTTGGGACTACACTAAAGTTTAAGACAGACTGTACATGGATAGGACAGGATTGGAGGGATATGGACCAAACACAGGCAGGTGGGACAAGCGCAGTTGGGACATGTTAGCCAGTGTGGTCAAGTTGGGCCGAAGGGCCAGTTTCCATGCTGGATCACTCTAGGACTATGAAAGACTTATAACTTTTGTAAGCCAGTGTAATTGCAGATGTTGTTGACCTGCTGTGGTAATTGGAAAAGTGAGTGCATCTAGGACATTTCTGAGGCAGAGTTCATTTGCGCCACAACCAACCTCATGAAGCACCTTATTACGCTGAATATGTGCTATTGGACAGCAGTCATTGAGCTAGGTCACCAAACTCTTGGTACGATCAATGTCTTTTTGAAACCATTTGGAACCTCAGACTACAGCAGTGAGAAGTTGAAGGTGTCCTCAAATACACCAGCCAGTTGGTCCATACTCCAGAATCTTTAATACTCTGCCAGGTTTATCATCAGGACCGGATGCTTTGCATGGATTCACTGTCTTGAACGGTGCTCTGATGCCAAGCTCAGAGACTTGGATCACAGGGTCGTCAGGGGCTATGGGGGCTTGTGTAATCATTCTCCCCCTCAAACCATGCATAAAAGACATTGAACTCATCCGGAAATGATGTATCATTGCCACTTATGCTATCCGGTTTGTCTTGCAGGAGGTGCAATCCCTGCCACAGCAGTTGAGCATCCATCTGTGACTTTGGCTTAGCCATCATTTTAAGCATTTCATTCCTGTCATCAATTCAGCATTTGATACTCTTTATACGAAGCAGTTAATACATTTATATATGCTGTGTGTTATGTTGAAAATGAATGAGACCACTTCCCAATTGATCCCAACTTTTCTAATTCATCAATTATTATTGCACGGGTGTTTCTCTTCAGGGCAGCTGCACTCGTCCTGCTAATTATGTGCTGTCTCTGAATGTCAGCGTAACATAATACATGTAGAAGGATCTTCGCTAAGAACACCAATGTTTATTGGATTTATGTTTTTTTTAAAATCCTTTCCCATTCATTCAGCTAAAGTGGTTAATATCATGCTTTAATCATGCTGAGGTGCAAACTGCCCAAGTGAAATTTGAGGTGCTGCTCCTCCAATTTATGGTGGTCCTCACTCTGGCCCCATATTTCAGCACCTCAGCACCTCATATTTCGCTTGGGCAGTTTGCACCCCAGCGGTATGAACAATTACCTGTAATTTCAGGTAGTCTCAGCTCTCCCTCAGCCCACTGGCTCCACCTCTTCCTTTCTTCCTCCCGCCCCCACCCTCACATCAGTCTGAAGAAGGGTTTAGACCCGAAACATTGCTTATTTCCTTCGCTCCATAGATGCTGCCTCACCCGCTGAGTTTCTCCAGCATTTTTGTCTACCTTCAATTTTCCAGCATCTGCAGTTCATTCTTAAACATCTTAACTATCACTGATATGATTGCCTCCACCAGCACTCTGGTTGCACTTTTCTGGCACCAACCGTAGTGTAAAATATAGCCTTCGGTATTTTTAGCTTACAGTAAGAAAAATAATCTTATAACTATTAAAATAACTTTTATTTTTGAAAATACTGCAGGAAAATTAACTTTGATATTGTGAGTCTGAAACTCTCTAGCGCCTAGTCCACATTCCCCATTGACACGTGTTTTTATAGTAGTTTATCTGACTGCACTAATTTCATATGGATCACCATAGATTTAAATTATTTCACATTCTAAATGCATTATATGCAGTTTAACACAATTTGAATGAGTATCATTAATGCACTGTCATGGCAAACAAAATTATGTCTTGATAAGTGACGATAAGTGTCATCAGGGACTGGACTGTTTTTACTGTTATGTGTGAAATGTTTTAAGTTTCATGTGCGATGCTCCGGTATTCCCTGGGAAACGTCTTCTCAGTTTGCACTGTACAACTGTTGCTTTGCAAGATGACAATAAAAGTTGATTGACTGATTGATTGATTGATATGATATTTCAGTGGTACTGTATGTAGCCTTGTTCAAATATCCACCTTACTTGGTGCATTAACGTTTGGGCACAGCAACATAAGAGGAAAAATATTTCTATAGTGGTAGTATACTGCACATTTCTCTCGATGGCTTAATTATGATCTAATGAAAGTTGAAAACATTTAATATAAAATAAACAAATTAAATCATGTGGCTGCAAAGGGTGTGCACATCCAGTGGGAATCATGCTTTTAGTTAGGTAACTGATTAAATGAATGAGGTACAAATGAACCATTATCTGATCACATGGAAAAATAGACTTGAAAGATGGTAACGTTGCTTTCGTTCCTGTTGTACAATATAACAATCCTGAAGTTTACTTCAATGTTTTTTTTCATGTGGCTATGGAAATATATTTTCACTTTATAAATAGAGTGAATTAGTACCATCTCCAATGATAAGATATTCTCTTCTTCCATATGTAATAGGGTTGCAATGTAAGATGTTACATCAATATTTTAATGTGTTTCTACTGAAATACAGTTTAATTTCCTGCAACAAATGAAACTGTTTTAATGCTGCTGGATATTTCAGATCCTTTGGGAAGATGAGCGAGCTGAAAAAGGCCTGACTGACAAACAATCCTTTATAGATTTGGGATGTGGAAATGGATTACTGGTTCATATCCTGACAAATGAGGGGGTAAGTGAATTTGAGCTAACTATACTTCGTATCGGTAATAGGAGGTTGTTTAAAAATATTGTCTGCTAAATGTAAGATTCATAATTGTTCTACACTTTATGTTTAAAATATTGAAAGTGGATAATTCCAGGATAAATTAATCATGATTTATTTTGTCAATTAAGAAGCTTGTGATGTCGGTGTTAAGCCACTAAGTGACGTCCATTCACATAGGTCCACTTGATATCTGTAAATTTAATAAAATACATCTCTACCTGATTTGTTAGATTGAGAAAGCAGTATAAAATTACAACAGCTGAAAATAAATGGGGTGCATTTTGCTATAAAATGATGGTGAGGAGGCTAACAATGTTAATTTTTATTTATGGGCATATATAAATGTAAAAATCTGGAAGTTTGAAAAATGTAAGCTACACTGCTTTTCTATAAGCTGCGTGAAAATAGCATCCTGTCGTCTCGTTTACTTTACAAATAATTTGAACAATGTAAATTTCCTATAGAGACTGCATGGCCTGAATTTCCCCCCAGCAGTGAGCTTTAAATGTTTTCTCGTACAAATTGCCATTGTCAGCCTGCATCCCTAAGCTGGACTGATTCTTGTGTGACAACTCATCCAATAAACAACTATAGGGGGAAAAAAAAGTCAAAGTGCTGGAGTAACTCAGCGGGTCAGCTAGCATCTCTGAAGAACATGGATAGGTGCCGATTTAGGTTTGGGACCCTTCTTCAGTCACGCACAACTATCTTTGGTTGTGTTATAGTATTACACAGCCAATGTTATTGGTTTTGTACAGTCGCATTGCCTTATACCTGTAAATGTCATTATGTGAGGGCAAGCGTAACAGGACTCTCCCATGAACAGCCAAAATAAAAGAACTGGCTAAGCCACATAATTTGTTTTGTGCCACATCTCTTGTTTTGGATCAAATAGTTACAAACACGTCCTTTTGATTCAGTAGCATTTGTCAAATCTTATACTGTTTTAGTTAAACATTTACAAGAAACTGCTCCAATTTCTTTGCACAGGCTCTCCTACTGAAAGAAAGTGTTGTATACAATAGGAAACTAGAGCCTTGACATTTACTCTATCGAACTAGAAAGTGACTGCCTGGCATTTCCAAAAACAGCACACGACAGCCAGAATATGTAGCAGTCTACTAGAACTATTGCATAGAGCTGCAAGAGAAATTAAAGCAAGAGCTCGGTCTCAATCATCCAGTGAACCTTGATACATTGGAAATGGTATGATGCCATTGACTGAGGAAACTAAATGAGAAGAAGAATAATGGGACTGAAATTCTTCCAGGGTAGTGTTTTTTACCGAATTTTGCAATCTACATATTTTTGAGAAGAAAAATAATGTGATTGAAATTATTTTAGGGTAGTGTATTTACTGAATTTTACAATCGACATATTTGTGAAACTATCCAGATATAAGAATGCCCTGAATCTGCCTTCAGGTCTGGAATCCAGACACTGACTGAAAAATGTTGGTGAATCTTAAGCTCTAAGCATTTTGATTAAGCCATGATGATCATCGTACATTTAAAACGTGTATGATCTAAAAGGCAAAAATGTAACTGGAATTTTAATATTGTTCGCAAAAATGAAAAACTAGTTGTGCAAAGAGGCTAGTGGCAATAATACTTGAATAACATTATTGCATGTTTTATCTCTTAGCACCCTGGTAGAGGTATAGATGTGCGAAAGCGGAAGATATGGGATATGTTTGGTCCACAAACACGTCTTGAGGTAAAAACAAACACTTTGCAATATCACTTACTCATATCGCCACATAAGTCAGTTTCAATATTGAATTCAATGCTGTAGTGGTTATTTTCTGCTGCAATAATAAGTGGAAACTTAAAGCTTAATTCAGTCAAATAAATGTCAAAGTGATTATAGTTATTTTGGGGTTTTGTTTTTATAATTAATCCTTTAAAATTATACTTCAAGTATTTCACCAATTATTTATAGTAGCAGGAATCCAGAAGACACCAAACACCACAGACCTTTTCCAATACATACTTACAAATCACAGATCCCTCCGTCATGGTAGTAAGGAATGTAGAAATTATGTGTAGTCTGGGAGTATACCATAAAATGTGTAGTGTGCATCCTCAACAGTAAAGTAACATTGAAAATTCTCAAGTGTAAAGAATAGGTTTGGATAGCAAAACCTCAACGCTGAAGCAGTTTGTGGAAGAACAAACACCCAATTTAGGGCTTTTTATAATCCTTGTATAACTATATATAAAACCCATACGACAGTGAATACTTAAATTTGACAGAATTATCCTATTTATCTTTATTATGCACATGATTCACCTGTCCTTTATCTATCCTCATGTTAATAGTTTCAAAGATATTTATAGATGGCCATTGAGCCAATGTCAACATAAAGAGAGCTTCAGATTCATCCTACTTCCCAACTTTCACCTACTTTCCAACTTTCAGTCCATAATCAAGTAGGTCACGGGGCATCTGACAATCATCCATGTATTTTTCAAATGCGTTGATTATTTCTTCCCGCTCCACCACTGTCTCATGCAATGAGTTTTAGAACCCCCACTGCTGATTTGAGATGTTTTGTCTTTTTCTCTATAATCACAAAATCAATATTTTAATAATTGTCTGCTTATCTAAGGAAATATGTTATTGCCATTCACCAGTCAAACTGCTCAAGTAAATTGCAGCATTGGCATTTAGCCCATCTTATAAAAAATCGCCCATCTATAGCTTTGGACTAATTATTGCCCAATTATTCTATTTTCAATTGTTAACACTGTGCTGGAAGGTCATGCAACGATGATATAATCAGTATTTAATCACTAATGCTGTCCTCGTTATCACCCAATTTAGATTTAACTAATTTCTACATATGCCACGTGACTTAATGTCAGTTTTCAAACTGACTACTAAGACTGAATATCCTGATGTTTGAAAACCAGCAGATGTTAGAATCACATATTGGTAGCTGACAGAATATCCTGTGACATATAACAGTGCAACATTCATGTAGACAATTGAGGTCGCTGATGAAATATTTAAGAAAAATAAATTGCTGCTTTTTAATAGGAATGTGCCATTACTCCAAGTGATGACTTCCTTTTTCCGGAAGTGGATTGGCTAATTGGCAACCATTCAGATGAGCTCACACCATGGATTCCCGTTGTTGCAGCAAGGTAATTAGCTTTTTTGATCCAAAAAAAATGAAATTTGTCCCTTTGCTTTTGTTATTCCTCTGCACATATTAGAAATATTCATTAAACTTGCTTTAGTTTTGAAATATCACGTATATTCCTTCAGCCCATCGAGTCTGAGCCAACCAGTGATCACCCGTACACTTGTTAGAAACATAGAAAATAGGTGCAGGAGTAGGCCATTCGGCCCTTCGAGCCTGCACCGCCTTACGATATGATCATGGCTGATCATCCAACTCAGTATCCCATCCCTGCCTTCTCTCCATACCCCCTGATCCCTTTAGCCACAAGGGCCACATCTAACTCCCTCTTAAATATAGCCAATGAACTGGCCTCAACTACCTTCTGTGGCAGAGAATTCCACAGATTCACCACTCTGTGTAAAAAATGATTTTCTCATCTCGGTCCTAAAAGACTTCCCTCTTATCCTTAAACTGTGACCCCTAGTTCTGGACTTCCCCAACATCGGGAATAATCTTCCTGCATCTAGCCTGTCCAACCCCTTAAGAATTTTGTAAGTTTCTGTAAGATCCCCCCTCAATCTTCTGAATTCCAGCGTGTACAAGCCGAGTCTATCCAGTCTTTCTTCATATGAAAGTCCCGCCATCCCAGGAATCAGTCTGGTGAACCTTCTCTATGGCAAGAATGTCTTTCCTCAGATTAGGAGACCAAAACTGTACGCAATACTCCAGGTGTGGTCTCACCAAGACCCTGTACAACTGCAGTAGAACCTCCCTGCTCTTATACTCAAATCCTTTTGCTATGAATGCTAACATACCATTTGCTTTCTTCACTGCCTGCTGCACCTGCATTCCTACTTTCAATGACTGGTGTTCCATGACACCCAGGTTTCGTTGCATCTCCCCTTTTCCTAATCGGCCACCATTCAGATAATAGTCTACTTTCCTGTTTTTGCCACCAAAGTGGATAACCTCACATTTATCCACATTATATTGCATCTGCCATGCATTTGCCCACTCACCCAGCCTATCCAAGTCACCTTGCAGCCTCCTAGCATCCTCCTCACAGCTAACACTGCCCCCCAGCTTCGTGTCATCCGCAAACTTGGAGATGTTGCATTCAATTCCCTCATCCAGATCATTAATATATATTGTAAATAGCTGAGGTCCCAGCACTGAGCCTTGCGGTACCCCACTAGTCACTGCCTGCCATTTTGAAAAGGGCCCGTTTACTCCCACTCTTTGCTTCCTGTCTGCCAGCCAGTTCTCTATCCACATCAATACTGAACCCCCAATACCATGTGCTTTAAGTTTGTATACTAATCTCTTATGTGGGACCTTGTCGAAAGCCTTCTGAAAGTCCAGATATAACACATCCACTGGTTCTCCCTTATCCACTCTACAAGTTACATCCTCGAAAAATTCTATAAGATTCGTCAGACATGATTTACCTTTCATAAATCCATGCTGACTTTGTCCAATGAATTCACCACTTTCCAAATGTGCTGCTATCCCATCTTTAATAACTGACTCCAGAATTTTCCCCACCACCGATGTTAGACTAACTGGTCCGTAATTCCCCGTTTTCTCTCTCCCTCCCTTTTTAAAAAGTGGGGTTACATTAGCTACCCTCCAGTCCTCAGGAACTTCTCCAGAATCTAAAGAGTTTTGAAAAATTATCACTAATGCATCCACTATTTCTGCGGCTACTTCCTTAAGTACTCTGGGATGCAACTTATCTGGCCCTGGGGATTTATCGGCCTTTAATCCATTCAATTTACCTAACACCACTTCCCGGCTAACCTGTATTTCACTCAGTTCCTCCATCTCATTTAACCCCCGGTCCCTTGCTATTTCCGGAAGATTGTTTATGTCTTCCTTAGTGAAGACAGAACCAAAGTAGTTATTCAATTGGTCTGCCATGTCCTTGTTCCCCATGATCAATTCGCCTGTTTCTGACTGCAAGGGACCTACATTTGTTTTAACTAATCTTTTCCTCTTCACATATCTATAAAAACGTTTGCAGTCAGTTTTTATGTTCCCTGCCAGTTTTCTTTCATAATCTATTTTCCCTTTCCTAATTAAGCCTTTTGTCCTCCTCTGCTGGACTCTGAATTTCTCCCAGTCCTCTCGTAGGCTGCTTGTTCTGGCTAATTTGTGCGCTTCATCTTTTGTTTTGATACTATCCCTGATTTCCCTTGTTATCCACGGATGCATTACCTTCCCTGATTTATTCTTTTGCCAAACTGGGATGAACACTTGTTGTAGTTCATCCATGCAGTTATTAAATGCCTTCCATTGCATATCCACCGTCAACCCTTTAAGAATCATTTGCCAGTCTATCTTGGCCAGTTCACGCCTCATACCCTCAAAGTCACCTTTCTTTAAGTTCAGGACCCTTGTTTCTGAATTAACAATGTCACTCTCCATCCTAATGAAGAACTCAACCATATTATGGTCACTCTTGCCCAAGGGGCCACGTACAACAAGACTGCTAACTAACCCTTCCTCATTACTCAATACCCAGTCTAGAATAGCCTGCTCTCTCGTTGGTTCTTCTACATGTTGGTTTAGAAAACTATCCCGTATACATTCCAAGAAATCCTCTTCCTCAGCACCCCTGCCAATTTGATTCACCCAATCTATATGTAGATTGAAGTCACCCATTATAATTGTTCTACCTTTGTTGCACGCGTTTCTAATTTCCTGTTTGATGCCATCCCCAACTCCACTACTACTGTTAGGTGGCCGGTACACCACTCCCACTAGCGTTTTCTGCCCCTTAGTGTTTCGCAGCTCTACCCATATCGATTCCACATCCTCCAAGCTAATGTCCTTCCTTTCTATTGCGTTAATCTCCTTTCTAACCAGCAACGCTACCCTGCCTCCTTTTCATTTCTGTCTATCCCTCCTGAATATTGAATATCCCTGGATGTTCAGCTCCAAGCCTTGGTCACCCTGGAGCCATGTCTCCGTGATCCCAACTATATCATATTCATTAATAACTATCTGCACATTCAACTCATCCACCTTATTACGAATGCTCCTTGCATTAAGATACAAAGCCTTCAGGCTTGTCTTTACAACACTCTTACCCCTTATACAATTATGTTGAAAAGTGGCCCTCTTTGATTTTTGCCCTGGATTTGTCTGCCTGCCACTTTTACTTTTCACCTTGCTACCTGTTGCTTCTAACCTCATTTTATACCCCTCTGCCTCTCTGCTCTTGCACTCATCCCCCTGCCACATTAGTTTAAATCCTCCCCGACAGCACTAGCAAACACTCCCCCAAGGACATTGGTTCCATTCCAGCCCAGGTGCAGACCGTCCTGTTTGTACTGGTCCCACCTCCCCCAGAACTGGTTCCAATGCCCTAAAAATTTGAATCCCTCCCCCTTGCACCATTTTTCAATCCACGTATTCATCTGCAATATCCTCCTATTTCTACTCTGACTAGCCCGTGGCACTGGTAGTAACCCAGAGATTATTACCTTTGAGGTCCTACTTTTAAGTTTATCTCCTAGCTCCCTAAATTCACCTTGTAGGACCTCATCCCTTTTTTTAACCTATATCGTTGGTGCCAATATGCACCACGACAACTGGCTGTTCACCCTCCCCCTCCAGAATGTTCTGCAGCCGTTCAGTGACATCCCTGACCCTTGCACCAAGGAGGCAACATACCATCCTGTAGTCTCGTTTGGGATGGTATGTTGCCTCCCTGGTGCAAGGGTCAGGGATGTCACTGAACGGCTGCAGAACAATCCTACACAATAGGGACAATCTACAGAAGCCAAACCTGTACGTTTTTGGAATGTGGGAGGAAACGAATACCTGGAGAAAACCCATGTGGTCACAGGTAGAACATGTAAACTGTACAGACAGGACTCGTAGAAAAGATCGAATCCAGGACCCTGACACTGTTGGGGAGCAACTCCACCACTGCGCTACTGTGTCATTTGGGGTACCTTATGTTGCAAGCACAAATAACTCTTTAAAAAGAGATATTAAATATACAGGTAGACAAAAGTGCTGGAGAAACTCAGCGGGTGAGGCAGCATCTATGGAGCGAAGGAAATAGGCAACGTTTCAGGCCGAAACCCTTCTTCAGTTTTAAACCTACAGTGCTATATTATGTTCTAATCAACTCTTTATTTTATTCATCTTAATTTGTCCAGTCTGAAGATTTTTTTTACAGAACCAAATTGCTAACATAGTATTGCTTCAACATGCATTTTTCAGCTCTGATGTTTTATGCTCTAATATTTGCTGTAATAAAATAAGTTAATGATAGAGGCTTAATAGCAAATGACTGCCAAACAATTTCAACTTTTGGTAGTTATTGGTTGTATACAAGTCACAAGTCCAAAATATTTGCAATGGTAAGAGACTCATGGATGTTTTTGACTTTGTGTCCCAGGTCATCCTATTCATGCCGCTACTTTGTCCTGCCTTGTTGCTTCTATGATTTTTATGGAAAATACTGTCGAAGGGAACCTAAAAATACACAGTACAGAGCATATCTGAATTTCATTACAGAAGTGGGATCTGTTTGTGGTTTTAAAGTTGAGGAAGATTGCCTCCGAATTCCATCTACAAAACGGGTATGAGAACAATTTTCTCTGTAAAATATTTTCTTTTGCAGCGGTGGGGGGGGGGGGGGAGGGTCAAATGTTTGTCGTGGGGGACCCTGATCCGCTGCCGAACTTCTGTCATTATCATAACAGATGTCCCCATCCCAGGTATCAACGTCCTCCCCCCGGTTCATTAGCAGACGGACTTTAATTGGGTCAATTTGCCAATCCGTGAAATTAGCCGCCTGCATTTGCTTGAGCCCGGCCAACTTACAAGCTGTGTCCACCGCCTGGTTTTCCATCTCCGTTGCCCGGTTTCTGGACGTTTCCACTGCCTCTGACAGAGTCAGTGAGCGCTCTTTTAACTTATCAATTTAGTCTTTTAGGTTTTTTACTTCTTGTTCTTTTTATTTAAGATTCTCAGCTTGGGATCTAACTTTCGACATCAACAGTTTGTGGCTTTTCTCGGGGAACCTGTCCGTGTTGTCCACCCACCTGGGGATCTGACAAGTTTCAGTCTCCACTTATTTCTTCAACTTACACATTATTACTAAGTGTCTGTTTGAATCCTGCTGACTACACCAAATGTTATGTTTGACAAATTATTTGATGATTCAGGCAACAGAGTTTGTACCACAAAATATTTTATTACACTACCAAATAAAGCACATAGACTCCCATATCCGCGTATGCATGCGCAAACCCCGAGTACACAGCAAAGCATGCTGTCGGGTAATGACCTGTTGTCAATTTCCTGGCACCGTTTGCGACACGGTCCAAGTGCGGGGTTCTCAACTGCTCTGGAAGGGCGCTCGACACATTATTTTATGGCGTTTCTCGTCCAATCAGACCGTGCCACACTTATCCTGTTGGTGCACACCGTTTCTGCACTACTTGCGGTAGGGGGGCATAGGTGGTCGGCTCAACTATTGCAGTGTTTTGTTCAGCAAACCCAGACATAACCAGACATTCCCAGAATTGTTTGAGAACATCTTCTACATGTTTGGAAACATCTACTTGTTTTTGAAGCGTTTGGAATGCTGTGCTGCTAATTTAGCTGACAACTCCATTTCAGCTAACATGGTCCTTACAATATAGCTCGTCTTGTATTGCAGTTTTGACATAGTTATAAAAGATAAGGAGGTGATCATTTAAAAAGTTGCAGAGGAATTTTTTCTTGCTGGGAGTCATGAATACCTGGAAATCTCTATACTGGAGATTTGTGAAGGCTAGATCCCTGGAACCATTTAAAAAGCAAATACATATTTTTTTAAATATCTTAAAATTGAAATGATGTGGAATTGACAGCAGAAGAGATGAAACCTGGAAAGATAAGGCAAGATCATACTGAATGGTGGGATAGGCTGCAGAGGACAGGCCTACTCCTGGTCTTATATCAATGGGACATTATTGTCACGTGTATCTAGGTACAGTGAAATTCCTTTTTCTGTATACAGCTCAGTAAATTTTTTACCATAAATAGGCACAATCATAATTGTAAGTGCGTAAGAATAGATGATTACTCTGAGGCAGTACTCAAGATTCCTAATGTATGAAGGAACTGCATAGAAACATCGAAAATAGGTGCAGGAGTAGGCCATTTGTCCCTTCGAGCCTGCACCGCCATTCAATATGATCATGGCTGATCATCCAACTCAGTATCCTGTACCTGCCTTCTCTCTATACCCCCTGATCCCTTTAGCCACAAGGGCCACATCTAACTCCCTCTTAAATATAGCCAATGAACTGGCCTCAACTACCTTCTGTGGCAGAGAGTTCCAGAGATTCACCACTCTCTGTATGAAAAATGTTTTTCTCATCTCGGTCCTAAAGGATTTCCCCTTTTTCCTTAAACTGTGACCCCTTGTCCTGGACTTCCTCAACATCGGGAACAATCTTCCTGCATCTAGCCTGTCCAACCCCTTAAGAATTTTGTAAGTTTCTATAAGATCCCCCCTCAATCTTCTAAATTCTAGTGAGTACAAACCGAGTCTATCCAGTCTTTCTTCATATGAAAGTCCTGACATCCCAGGAATCAGTCTGGTGAACCTTCTCTGTACTCCCTCTATGGCAAGAATGTCTTTCCTCAGATTTGGAGACCAAAACTGTATGCAATACTCCAGGTGTGGTCTCACCAAGACCCTGTACAACTGCAGTAGAACCTCCCTGCTCCTATACTCAAATCCTCTTGCTATGATGCAGAAGCTGGTTTAAACCAAAGATAGACACAAAATGCTGGAGTAACTCAACGGAACAGGCAGCATCTCTGGAAAGAAGGAATGGGTGACGTTTGGAGTTGAGACCCTTCTTCAGACACAAGATTACTACATGTTTCCGGCACCATCTTGCATCCTTTAAAGTTCAAAGTTGTTATAAAATATGGAGTCTTAAATTGGCCATAAAAGGCCTGTTGTCTCAGCACGGCACTGGGTTTGAGTTGCAGGGGTTGGCCTGCCCAGCCAATATTGTCAATATTCTCCTCCCACTGCTCAGTCGCACTGTACCACTGCAGGCCATGTACGGTCCCTGTGTCCCCCTCTTGGAGTGACACCTAATACAATCGAGCCTCTGGTTGCTGCAGGGCTTACAGCAGCCCACAATACCAGTACATCGGCCCATGACAAACATTGACCCACGACACACTGTCCCTCACCTGACACAGCCGCCGCTTAGTCTCCGTGCCCCAGGGCATCTGCCACAGCCGACCTCTGAACCCCCAAAGCGGCTCTGAGTGTGTGAGAGGCGAGCCCCCAACTCGCTTACTGGCACCATTCTTTTCCTCTGGCCATCAATGCCACAATCTTACTTGTGATCTCCCTTCAGTTCAACTTTCTTTCAATAATTAACTGTAAAGGTTCTGTGCAATGATTTTGTCATTTTATCTGTATAAATGTATTAGTCTGAAAGTATACCAAACACATGTATTGGGCAGACTTAATTATTTGTGAGAAATATTTTGGGTTTTTGTAAAATATGTGAGTGTAGTAAAACAGCAAACTATTGCACTGCATTTTTTTTTAATTGGAGTTATTCATAAAGGTCATGTATTTCAGACTTCAATCTTAGCTCTAATCATTAAAGTTTCTCATGTGACTTTGCAAAATCACATTACAACGCAACAACTATTTATATAATTTTGCTTTGTAGCAGGGGCATTTCGCAAAAAAAGTGATTTAGGCAAACTGTTTAAAGACGACCAGTGTTTGTTTTTAAGAGTGACGGGAGGAAGGAAAATTAGAGAAATTGAGAGGATTAAGAACAGAATGCTGGAGTTCAGGACTTCAGTTTAAGCGCAACTGTGAAGTTAAAAAATAGCACTGGCACATTGCAAATCACTTTGGCAAGATATTTGTGAGGACATTAACACACTTTGAATGTCTGCCAAAAGTGTGCAGATGGCAAAGCACACTGATCATAGTCACTCAGCGTGAAATGCTAATTTGATGACTTTTTGGACCTCAAAGCTCATCGTAACCTTGCAGAAAATGTACCTCAGAAGCCTGCGTTTTGTAAATGGACCATCAACCTCTTTCAAATTAAGTCCTTTCTTTTATTTGGGACGTGGTAAAATTCTATTTATTTAATTTTTATAGCCATTTCGGTTGAAAAGTCCACGGGGTAGTGGTATTTAATATTAATTTTTCTATTAAGCAATTGAATTAGAGGATGCTCAATACATTTATATAGTAGCCTCATCAGCCTTTCAAGCAGAAATAATTACATTAATTCAGAAATACTGAAGTAATTGATTTAAAAAAAAAATTGATGTACATTAGTAGTTACTACAAAATTATTCTCCCAAAACTGATAGCTATATATACTTCAGTTGTCAATTTGTTTTGGTCTTCATAGGTTCAAAAGCAACTTGCTTATTGTGCCTTTCAAGGTGGAAAAGCAATAATATTATGATAAATTTACTTGATTCGTATTTTCTTCCTTGTATTTGTAGGTTTGCTTGATTGGTAATCAAAGAACATATCCTCTGTCCAGTGAAGAAAGATTGGATGAAGAAAGAACACAATATATTAGCGAAAGATATTCTTGTACTCTGAGTACAAATAATCATTTTAGTGACGTGATTGCTTCCACTTCACTTCACTTAGCTCCTGATATGAAACATTGTTCCAATGCTTATGATTCTATGGTTCAAGATACCTCTGCTGAAATGAATTCACTTGCATCCAGCAAGTGGTTGGCTGGTTTCCAACCACGAGAAAAAATACAAAAAGTTAGGAACTGTGCTACGCTGCCGAGGGATTTCACAGATGATGTTGTGCTTCAAGTAGCCAAAGAACTTTTGAAAATAAATCAGGACTCCTTTCAGAACAGTAATGATGAAGACAATACAGGAAATTGGAACAAGGGAGGTAGGACTGATAAACCACTCTTTTCCACGTCATTCTGTTCTATATTATATCAATTATTTTAGATTTTCAAAATGAAGGGCTCAAATTCTGTTTGCCTGAATGACAGGGATTCCAATGTCTGATACACCAATAATTCCTCTTATTGCTTTAACTGATACATTTACCATTGTATTAACTGCCATAGAAACTGGTTATTTTGCCTTTCTTACTGGCTGGTATATTGTCTCCTAATAAAAATCATTAGATATATTGGAAGGATGTTGTGGAATTGAAAAATGTTTAATGGAAAGTAATATTTTTAATATCTATTTGCTCATATGAGTTATAAATGTAAAATATTGTTTTAAAAAGCAGCATTGGAGCAACTCTGGGTGAGGCAGCATGATAAATAGATTGTCATGTAATAAAGCATGGGTGGTGCAACGGTAGAGTTGTTACCTGCAGCACTTGTAGCGCCAGAGACCCGGGTTCGATCCCGACTATGGATGCTATCTGTACAGAGTTTGTATATTCTCCCCGTGACCGCGTTTTTCCTCCCACACTCCAAAGATGTACGTGTTTAAGTTAATTGGCTTGGTATAAGTGTAAAATTGTCCCAAGTGTGTGCAGGATTGTGTTAATGTGCGGGGATCGCTGGTTGGTGTGGATTTGGTAAGCCGAAGAGCCTGTTTCCACGATGTATCTCTAAACTAAAATGCATGATGATCAGCAGGATGAGGAAGACGCGTATATGTGACATTTCAGAACCCTTCTTCAGACTGGATAACCAGTTTTATTTTTAAAATAGCATGACATGCTGACTAGTTTTCTGACTCTAAACTTGTGAAGAGCAAAACCCTCCAATACATGAGTAATTTCACATATTGCATGATATTTGGTAAAATAAGCCACAAAAGATGAAGATGTCTGAAGATGCTGACTAATTTTCAGGCAAATGGTCCAAATTTGAGCTCAGTTATTTCAGACTGCTAATTTTGCAGGGCAATTATATAAATTTTCAGCATAATCAATCAAATAGTAGTGTAATTATAATCCTGACATCTATTTTACAAATATGAAGAGGTCATTTTAGAGTTGTATGTGAGATGACTTGTTTGGTTAAGCCTCTGATCATTTTTGCACAATTTCAGAAAATATTGATGTGGTTTAATGTACTTATAACCCACATCACAGAAACAGGTCATTCCTTCAACTCTCGCTCCTCAGTGGTGCTGTCATCCATTCATAACCATCATACCTCTCATTAAATGCATCCAGCCTATGATTTCAGGCAATGAGTTTCAAATTCTTACAAAATTAATTCTTGTTTATTTGATCTATAACTATTTTATACTTATGTTTCTACATTCAGGGCTAGACTGCAATTGATCTCTAAATCTACCGCTTTTAACTTCATAATTTTAAACGTTCTATTGAACCTCTCTAATCCCAGATATATAGAACACAGGAACAGGCCCTTTGGCCTCCAATGTCTGAGCCAAAATCTTATCTGCCTGCTTCCGACTGTCTACCCGATCTATGCTTCACATAATTTTGCATACTTCTGTCAAGTCTCCCCTCAACTGCCATTCCAGAGACAACAATCCAAGTATGTCCAACCTCTCCTTGCAGCTCATCTCCAATCCAGGCATCATTCTGGTAAACCTCCTTTACACACTTTGTAAAGCTCCACTTTCTTCCAGTATTGGGGCGACCAGAACTGTATTCAATACTCCAAATGTGGTCTGACCAAAGTCCTATGAAGCTTTAACACTTGGAGTCAATGCCTTGACCAATGAAGGCGAGCATACCATCTGCCGCCTTTACCACTCTACTTGTGTTGCAACTTTCAGGGATGTATTTGTCAGCTGTGCATCAATGCTGTTCAGGGTCCTGCCGTTAATTGTATATATTCCCCTTTCCACCTCACAAGTGCAACATCTCACACTGGCTCGAAGTGAACTCTATCTGGCATATCTCTGACAATTTCTGTAGCTGATCTATATACTGTTGTAGACTTTGATATCCTTCCTCAAAGAATGTGATCGATTGTGTTATCTGCAAATTTCCTAACCAACCTAGTCTGAAGAAGGGTCTCGACACAAAACGTCATCCATTCCTTCTCTCCAAAGATGTTGCCTGTCCCACTGAGTTACTCCAGCTTTTAGTGTCTATCTACCTACATTTACGTCCAAATCGTTTCTATATAGGGCCTTCACTGATTTTCCGACACCCTTGGTTCCAGACCCTGGCAATATTATCTGTTTTGCCAGACCAATAGAGGTCACGGCCATGGGGGGGGAGGATATTGGCCTGCAAAGGCGGCCGCGTTAATAGTCCGTGGGAACAGATTTGCTGGTTCCGGCCGGGCTGGAGTTACAGAACCCCAGCCGCAGGTGCCAAAATTTGACCTGCTGATCTGCCGCAAAATTCAGTTATGGGAAAAGATCTGCTGGCTCCGTCCAGACCAGAGTTCCAGAGCCCCGGCTGCAGGGGACAAATTCGACCCACTGTTCGGCGCAGAAGTCCCGATGAGGTTGAGATCAGCTACCTCACCTGGCCTAGGATCCACATTTTCGAGGGGGACTTCCGGGGGGGAGGGATTTCAAGTGCGCTCTTGCAATTTTGTCCGGATTAAAGGAGGTGCCAGATCACTAGTTGCCTGAAAATCGGTGGTTGACCTGTATATCACAGACCCATTGGCTGCCTTACCACTGACATGAGGTGCAGGTTTGTAGGTCAATTGGCTTGGTAAATGTAAAAATTGTCTCTAGTGGGTGTAGGATGGTGTTAGTATGCAGGGATCGCTGGTCGGTGCGGACCTGGTAGGCCGAAGAGTCTGTTTCCGTGCTGTATCTCCAAACTAAAAATGAGGCCCACCAACCTACACTCTCCAGTCCTTTGGCCCTTCGCCTGTGGCTAGAGTAGATGCAAAGATCTTTGTCAAGGCTCCTGCAATCACCTTTCTTATCTCTCTTAATAACCTGGGATAGATCCCATCAGGACCTTGGGATATATCTTGTCCTGTCCCCTTACATCACCTATCCAGAGATGCTGCCTGACCTGCTGAGTTACTCCAGTACTTTGTTTCCTTTACAGATGCAAAGTACTCATTTAGATGTGAATATCTTGGCTTTCTCACCATTTCTATTCCAATATGTTTTCCCACAGGAAGCCTGCCCCTGAAGAATGTAGCGGATCTTCTAGACAGCAGTGCATTACAGAGATTAAAAAATGAGTGTGGAGGGTTGAAGACACTCTTAAGAAACTATTGTCAGGTATTTGAAGGTATGATTTGCAACCTTTATTAATTCTATTTAGAGTCTCAGATTGTACTATTTCCTTGTGGTATTAAACAATGTCATTTAATCTTTGTTGGCTGTCATCACATCCCATTTCCTCCTATTGACACTCACAGCAGTTTTGTAGAGGGGATCCTTCAATTACATTATGGGTTCCATTCTCAAGAACTGTTAAACCTTTTGCTAAAATCAGTAGTGAATACTTTCCCCCTAAATAGTAATGTTCTCCAAACTCATTGGACTTGGAGTCAGCAATTCCCTCTGCAACTGGATCCTCAACTTCTTGATCAGTAAAGCACAATCAGTGAGGACGTGTGATAAATCATCCTCCACAATAATCCACGACACTGGTGTCCTGCAAGGATGCTTTCTCAGCCCCCTACTGCACTCCTTATACACTCATGACAGTGCAGCCAAATACCAATCCAACTCAATTTACAAGTTTGCAGGCGACACCACCCTAGTGGGCCGGACACGGGACAGAGTACAGGAAAGTGATTGAGAACCTCGTAATCTGGTGCCAAGACACCAACCATTGATTCCATCTACACTTCTCAGCAAGGCTATCAGCATAATCAAGGATTATGGAACTGCAGCACTCCCTCTTCTCCCCTCTCATCAGGCAAGAGTTTGAAGCTTGAAAATACATACTTCCAGATTCAGAGAACATTTCTTCCCGGCTGTTATCAGGCAACTGAGCTGCCCTCTCATTAGCTAGAGTGCAGTCCTGAAACTCATTTACCTCATCGGAGACCTTTGAACTATCTTTAATGGGACTTTATCTTGCACTAAATGTTGTACCCTTTATCCTTTATCTGTAAAGTGTGGAAGGCTTAATTGTAATTGTGTATAGTCTTCTTTGACTGGATAGCATGCAATAAAAAAGCTTTTCATTGTGTGTCAGAATAATAAACTAAACTAATCTAATGTAGAATCTTTAGCCTTGACAAATGTTAGGGTTGCAAAGAGTACACTAGGAAGGTCAGCGTAGTTGATTGAAGTTGTTGGCAGCAAGTGAATGGTAATATATGGTTGTAGTAATGCAGCCCGGGTGGACTGATGAGAGGTGTTTATCTGCCGATCACCAAGAGAAATATTGGTAACTTTAACAAAAGAAAGTGTGCGCTAATGAATGGTCAATCAGGGTGCACAATGTTCGCTCTTAACTGAACAAAAGTTTGGAGAAGGCATTGGCTTTATGGGTGGTCACTGCATTGTGTTGTGGTGAAAAGATTCGAGTACTATACCTGAGAGTAGAAACTGGGCAAATTTGCATAAAGCCAGATTTCCGTAAATCAGGTCTTCTGCAACATCCCCTGTATTTATTGCTTTTTTATTTCCATACATGTTTCTTTATCTAAGAAATCAGTGACTGAACTTGGATTGAATGATTAGCCTATTTAAATGGTTTTGAATTCACCATACATTTATCTGGAAGAACTTTTGATGTATAGCTGTAGGAATGTATTCACCAGGGTAACTGGATCACAAATGTATAGGCAAATGCTTTAAAATATTTGAAAACACTTTTTATTTCTCCAACATGCAGTTGCTCGTGGCCAGGTTCAGATTCGAGATTGGACAAAAGAAAAGCAAACTAAAAAACAATCACCTGGTGCAAGGAAAATGCCATTAGACACATCCAAATCACGTCTTTGCTGGTTCTTTTTAAACCATCCTGATGGTTGTCCTCGAAATGCTGAAAAATGTCCATTCGCACATGGAACAGAAGAGCTGCGGCCTCGAACTGTAAAGTAAATTATTGGCCATATTTTGTTCTTCTGGGCAATTAGAATGAAATATAGCAAACGAGAATAAAGATTTTCATTTATATCCAAATACTTGTTCCTTTGTGTTAAGTATGGAGTTTTTACGTTCTCCCCGTGACCTGCATGGGTTTTCTCCGAGATCTTCGGTTTCCTCCCACACTCCAAAGACGTACAGGTATGTAGGTGAATTGGCTTGGTAAATGTAAAAAATGGCTCTAGTGGATTTAGGATAGTGTTAATGTGCGGGGATCGCTGGTTGGCGTGGTCCCGTTGGGCTGAAAGGGCCTGTTTCCGCGCTGTATCTCTAAACTAAACTAAACTAAGGAGCCTTCTAACAGGGCTGTGGCGGAACTTCCCCTCAGATGTTTAGCTTTTAAGTTTCTTGTGTTGCAGGTTACTGAACCTGTAAGCTGAATATGATTCAGTGAATTAAACCTGTCATCTGAAACTGAGTGAACAGGCCAAGCAACCTAGCAGATTGAAATAAGAGACAAAGTGCTAGAGTAACTCAGTGGGTCAGATAACATCTCTGGAAAACATGGGTAGCTGACGTTTTTAGGTTGGGAACCATCTTCAGTCTGATTGTGTGGGGTGGGGGAGAAAGAAAGCTAGAAGAGAGGGGAGGGGGCAAGGTAAAATCTGGCAGATAATAGATACAGATGGAGGGGTGAGGGTGAGCTTGATAGGCAGATGTTTGGATAAAGGGTGGAGATGAAAAGCCAAGTGAGACAAAAGGATTGAAGAGTTGGAAATTGTGAAGGTAGAGGAAAGAGTGTAGGGGGAGGGGAAAAATAGGTGTGATTCCAGGTGGGATACTGGGGAGAGGGGGAAAAAAGGAGTGGAATTACCTAAAATTGGAGAATTCAATGTTCATACCGTTAGGTTGTGAGCTACCCAAGTGGAATATGAAGTGCTGTTCCTCTAGTTTGCATGTGAACTCACTGAGGCAATTAAAGAGGCCCAAGACAGAAAGGTCAGAATGGGAAGAGGAGTTAAAATGGTTAGCAACCGGGAGATCCAGTAGGCCTTGATAGACCAAGCGCAAATGTTTGATGAAATGGCCACTACACTACGTCTCGACGATGTACAGGAGCCCACATCGGGAACACCAGATGTTGTTGAGGTTAGATGAGAGTCACATGAACTTCTGTCCCAACTGGAAGGACTGCTGGGTCCCTGAATGGAGGTGAGGGACAAGATACAGGGATAGATGTTACAACTCCTGAGGTTGCAGAGGAAAGTACCTGGGGAGGGGGCAGTTTGGGTGTGAAGGAATGAGTGAATCAAAGATTTGTGGATAATGTGGTTTCTGCGGAAGCCGGAAAAAATGTGACTGGTGGTGGGATCACATTGGAGGTAACGGAACTGTCGGACGATGATGCACTAGATGTGGATGCTGGTGGGGTGAAAGATGAGGATGAGGGAACTCTAACCATGTTCCATTTGGGGCCGGATTGAGAGCAGAATTACGGGATAGAGATATGGGTGAGATTAGCAGGGGGGATGCTATATTTACTAAAGAAAGAGGACGAATGAAAATCTTCATCTTGTGACCAGATGTGGCGGAGATGAAGAAATTGAGAGCAGGGGTAGTATCTTTGCAATAGGCAAATGGAAGTGTAGTCCAGATAACTGGAAGTCGGTCAGTCAATAGGGGTGGAGACAGAGATCAAGAAAGAGGAGAGAGTGTCACAGATAGTCCAAGTGAATTTGAGGGTAGGATAGTAGTTAGTGGTTAATAAATCAATGAGTTCTGTACTGATGCAGGATGCAGCCTCGGTGCAGTCATCGATTTAGAGGAGAACGTTGGGGGATGGTGCCAGAGTACGTTTGAAACAAGGACTGTTCGACATAACTGACAAAAAAGCAGGCATAGCTGGGACTTATGCAAGTGCCCAAGGCTACACTTTAACTTGAAGAAAGTGAGAGGAGTCAAAAGAGTTGTTGAGGGTGGGGCCAAGTTCTGCCAGTCAGACAAGGGTGTTAGGAGAGGGAACGTGATTGGGTCTCTGTTCAAGGAAGAACTGGAGGGCATTGAGAACTTCTTGGTGGCGGATGGAGGTGTAAAGGGACTGGACGTACATGGTAACGATATGGCAATAGGGGCCTAGAAATGGACAGTTGTTGAAGGGCGTGTGAGGTATCTCGTATGTAGGTTGGAAGAACTGGACGAGAGGGGATAGGATGGAATCAAGGTTTCTAGAGATGGGATCTGTTGGGAGGGGCAGGCAGAAGCAATGGGTCTGCCAGGGCAGTCCTGTATTCAGAACATCCTCGAGAGAGAAGGTGAACTGCCGGCAGTAGTTGTGCACGTGGGCACAAACGACATCGGGAAGAAGAAGGAGGTTCTCCAACATGACCAGAGAGTTGGGAAGTAGACTGAAATGCCGGACTTCTAGGGTGGTTATCTCTGGATTGCTTCCAGTACCTCGTGCTAATGAGGACAGGAACAGGGAGATAGGGTATCTGAATGTGTGGCTGAGGGACTGGAGCAGGAAGCAAGGATTTCGATTTGTAGACCACTGGGATCTCTTCTGGGGTAGTGGGTGACCTGTACAAAAGGGACGGGTTGCACCTTAACTGGAGGGGGACTGACATTCTGGCAGGCAGGTTTGCTAGGGCTGCATGTGGGTTTAAACTAAATAGTGGGGGGGAGGGATTGGCAAATTGGGAGTATAAAGATGGAGTTGAAGGGGAAGCGACTACAGGAAAAATTGCAAAAGATTCTCAAATTAATGGGAAGGAATGGGAATGGACAACAGAGTAAGATCAGGGTCAATTGCGAGCAGTGCAAGGGGGGATGTGAATACGGAGATTAAAGTGCTGTATATAAATGCGCGAAGTATAAGGAATAAAGTGGACGAGCTTGAGGCTCAGTTCGAAACTGGCAAGTATGATGTTGTGGGAATTACTGAGACATGGCTGCAAGAGGGCCAGGGCTGGGAACTGATTATACAAGGGTATTCCTCCTATCGAAAAGACAGACAGATGGGCAGAGGGGGTGGGGTTGTCCTGTTGGTGAGGAATGAAATTCAGTCCCTTGCAAGGGGTGGCATTGAAACAGGAGATGTGGAGTCAGTATGGATAGAACTAAGGAATTGTAAGGGTAAACATACCCAAATGGGACTATTCTACAGCCCCCCAACCGTTAGCCTGGACATAGGGCGCGTTGAATCAGGAGTTAAAATTGGCATGTAGCAAAAGTAATGCTGTGGTTGTTATGGGAGATTTCAACATGCAGGTAGACTGGGAAAATCAGGTTGGTACTGGACCCCAAGAAATGGACTTTGTAGAGTGTCTTTGTGATGGATTCTTAGAACAGCTTGTATTGGAGCCTACCAGGGAGAAGGCAATTCTGGATTTAGTGTTATGTAATGAACCGGATTTGATAAAGGACCTCGAGGTTAATGAGCCATTAGGAGGCAGTGACCATAACATGGTCAGGTTTAATCTACAATTGGAGAGGGAGAAGGGTAGATTGGAGGTGTGAGTGTTGCAGTTGAATAAAGGGGACTATGGGGCCATGAGGGAGGACCTGGCCAAAGTTGACTGGAAAGATACACTAGCAGGGATGACAGTGGAACAAAAATGGCAGGTGTTTCTAGGAATAATACAGAAGGTGCAGGATCAGTTCATTCCTAGGAGGAAGAAAGATTCCAAGGGGAGAAAGGGACGACCATGGCTGACAAGGGACGTCAGGGACAGTATAAAAATTAAAGCGAAGAAGTACAACGTAGCAAAGATGACCAGGAAGCAAGAGGATTGGGTATTGTTTAAAGAACAACCGAAGATAACCAAAAAGACAATACGGGAAGAAAAGATGAGGTACGAAGGTAAGCTAGCCAAGAATATAAAGCAGGACAGTAAAAGCTTCTATAGGTATGTGAAGAGGAAAAAATTAGTTAAGACCAAAGTTGGACCATTGAAGACCGAAAAAGATGAATTTATTATGGGGAACAAGGAAATGGCAGATGAGTTGAACAGGTGCTTTGGATCGGTCTTCACTAAGGAGGACAACAACAATCTTCCTGATATAGTAGTGGCCAGAGGATCTGGGGTGACGGAGGAACTGGAGGAAATCCACATTAGGCATGAAATGGTGTTGGACAGACTGATGGGACTGAAGGCTGATAAATCCCCAGGGCCTGATGGTCTGCATCCCAGGGTACTTAAGGAAGTGACTAGAAATCGTGGATGCATTGGTGATAATTTTCGAATGTTCTACGGACTCAGGATCAGTTCCTGTGGATTGGAGGGTAGCTTATGTTATCCCACTTTTTATGAAAGGCGGGAGAGAGAAAAAAGGGAATTATAGACCAGTTAGCCTGACATCGGTGGTGGGGAAGATGCTGCAGTCAATTATAAAAGATGAAATAGCCGAACATTTGGATAGCAGTAACAGGATCTGTCTGAGTCAGCATGGATTTACGAAGGGGAAATCATGCTTGACTAATCTTCTGAAATTTTTTGAAGATGTGACTAGGAAAATGGACAAGGGAGAGCCAGTGGATGTAGTGTACCTGGACTTTCAGAAAGCAAGGTCCCACATAGGAGATTAGTGGGCAAAATTAGGGCACATGGTATTGGGGGTAGAGTGCTGGCATGGATAGAAAATTGGTTGGCAGGCAGGAAACAAAGAGTAGGGATTAACGGGTCTCAGAATGGCAGGCAGTGACAATGAAAATTGGTTGGCAGGCAGGGGTACCGCAAGGCTCGGTGCTGGGACGCCAGCTATTTACAATATACATCAATGATTTGGATGAAGGGATTCAAAGTAACATTAGCAAATTTGCAGATGACACAAAGCTGGGTGGCAGTGTGAACTGTGAGGAGGATGCTATGAGAATGCAGGGTGACTTGGACAGGTTGGGGGAGTGTGCAGATGGATGGCAGATGAAGTTTAATGCAGATAAATGTAAGGTTATCCACTTTGGTAGCAAAAACAGGAAGGCAGATTATTATCTAAATGGCGTCAAGTTGGGAAAAGGGGAAGTACAACGGGATCTGGGGGTCCTTGTACATCAGTCTGTGAGACCACACCTGGAGTATTGTGTGCAGTTTTGGTCCCCTAATTTGAGGAAGGACATTCTTGCTATTGAGGGACTGCAGCGTAGGTTTACAAGGTTAATTCCCGGGATGGCGGGACAGTCATGCTGAGAGAATGGAGCAGCTGGGCTTGTACACTCTGGAGTTTAGAAGGATGAGAGGGAATTTCATTGAAACATATAAGATTGTTAAGGGTTTGGACATGCTAGAGGCAGGAAACATGTTCCCGATGTTGGGGAACTCCAGAACCAGGGGCCATAGTTTAAGAATACGGAGTAAGCCATTTAGAACGGATACGAGGAACCAGAGTGTGGAATTCTCTGCCTCAGAGGGCGGTGGAGGCAGGTTCTCTGGATGCTTTCAAGAGAGAGCTAGATAGGGCTCTTAAAAATAGCGGTCAGGGGATATGGGGAGAAGGCAGGAACGGGGCACTGATTGGGGATGATCAGCCATGATCACATTGAATGGCGGTGCTGCCTCGAAGGGCCGAATGGCCTACTCCTGCACCTATTGTCTATTGTTTGTAGCTTTTGGGGAGGAGATATGACATGCAATTGCATTTGATTGGGATAAAATTTACAAAAACAATTTCAAATGGAAAAAAATATATAGATACTGGAAATCTGAAATAACAGAAAATGCTGGAAACACAACAGGGCAGGCACTCACTGTGGGAGGAGATACCAAACCTTCTCCGTCCAGGGCTATTCTGATAAAAGGTCGCAGACTCGAAAGGTAGACTAGAAATCCGGATTCATCCAATTTGCACTCCAAATAACCTCTGAATACTTATAACTTGTTCTCTAACTACAACATGTGGAAGCACTTAGTGATTATTTCAAATAAATCATAAAATGCTGTATAATAGTAACTATTGAATATTCTATAAGTTAATACAGTTAGTTGCACAATTGTTTTTAGTTTATGAAGTTAGAAAAAACATTTTTTAAAGAGTGAGTCATGAAAGAAGGAAGGTATAAATGAGATTTCACATTTGTAATATCGGCTCTTTTATTTATTCAATATCCTGGACCACTTACAAGGTGTCACTGAAATATTGGTGTTCTATTGTTGGGTTTGTACATGGGAGGACGTGTCTCATTTAGTTTTTTGAAGTTGTGACCAAAAATGTTGATGAGGACAGGGCTGGGGGTGTATATATGGACAACAGCAAAGCATTTGACAAGGTTCCACATGATAGACTGCTCTGGAAGGTCAGATCACATGGGATCAAGGAGAGATTGCTGCATGGTTAGAAAATTGGCTTCATGGAAGGAAGACTGCAGGCCTGTGACTAGTGGTATGCCTTAGGATTCAGTGCTGGGCTCATTACTGTTTGTCATCCATATCAATGTTTTGGATGAGAATGTACCTGGCAAGATCAGCAAGTTTGCAGATGATACAAAAGTAGGTGGTTTTGCAGATAGTGAAGACGGGTGTGAAAAATTGCAGCAGGATCGTGAACAGTTTGGCAGGTAGGCTGAGGAATGGTTGATGGAATTTACTACAGAGAAATGAGAGGTGTTGCATTTTTGAAAAGTCTAACATGGGCAGGACCTAAACAGTGAATGAAGGGCTCTGAGGAGTGTTGTCGAGCAGAGGGATCTAGTTGTGCAAGTACATAGTTCCTTGAAGGTGGCATCACAGATAGATGGGGTGGTCAAAAAGGCTTTTTGCACATTAACCTTCATCAGTCAGTATTTAGTATAGAAGTTGGGAGGCCATGTTGCAGTTATATAAGACGTTGGGGAGGCCGCATTTAGAGTATTGTGTTCATTTCCGGGCACCATGTTATAGGAAAGATGTAAAGTTGGAATGGGTACAGGGAAAATTTACAAGGATGTTGCCAGGATTAGAGAGTCTGAGCTATAGAGAGAGGTTGAGCAGGCTGGGACTCGTCTTCCCTAGAGCGCAGGAGGACAAGGGGTAATCTTAGAGAGGTGTATAAAATCATGAGGGGAATAGATTGGGTAGACACACATAGTCTCTTGCCCAGAGTGGGGGAATAAAGAACCCAAGGGCATAGGTTTATGATGGGGGAAAGATTTTATAGGAATCTGAGGGGTGACCTTTTCACTCAAAGGGTGGTGTGGGGTATGGAACTAGATGCAGGAGGAGGTAGTTGAGGTAGGGATTATCGTGACATTTAAGAGGCAATTAGACAGGTACATGGATAGGACAGGTTTAGAGGGATATATGGGCCAAACGCATGCAAAAATGGGACTAGTGTAGTTGGGACAATTGGGCAAGTTGGGCAAAGGGCCTGTTTCCACACTGACTATTGTGATGTTTCAGGTGACTGAAGAATAGTTAAATATTTTTGCCTCCAAACAAGGGAACAAAACATTTTGTGTGCAATTGTTCTCCTGATACATACAGTGAAAGAGATGAGAGTTTTCTGGTGCCTTTGTCATCCAGTCAACCTGCACAGCCTCCATTCTGTGCAGTGTGTGACAAGTTTCAAACTGAATGCTGTCTCCTACCTTTCCTCACTGCACACGTCTTTTCCAATTAAATTACTTCCCCGTTGATAAGTAGCGGATTAAGAGAAGGTTCTTTCTTTTTTATTCCCTTTGAGTGAAATGTTATAGTCATAAATAATTCTGAGCAACAGGAATTGGGTATCCTGCCAAAGAGCCGCACTGTGTTCCTATTAATACCAGTCAAAGCCAGTCTGAAAATGTCACTTAGAAAACTGAAGCTACACAAACAATATTAACCAGGCACAACAACTTGCAATTTACAGACCCAACAAAATAATTAATAACTTTTGATAAGCATAGTCGTTAACTAATTTTGATTTTTAGATTATGGTATTTGGAATAGTGACCTTTGATAGAAGTCAAATTGATCACGAGTGAAACATTTCTCAATTCAAGCTGAAGATGGAGGGAAAAAAGTTGATTTTGTTATGGTTATAGTTCAATTAAATATCCACATTTCCTACATATCCGATGAAAAGAGAATGCATGCAGTTAAATCGCAGCACAAGTAGGTCACCTGAAGTTGCAAAGAGTTTGTGTCAATAGTTATGAAATAAATCATTCATCATCAAAATAACTAAATCAAATTGAAAATAATCCATGTCATTTGGCATCTTGCCCGTGTAAGGTGGCTTACCTCGAGTACATGGATTTTGAAACCTGTGCAAATAAATTATTGTTTAAGAGTGAATGCAGGGAATGCAGTTTATGCTTGAAATACTTTAATCATTTGTGCTACTATGCCAAGAAACTTTGGGGAAAATTATACTGAAAAGAAAACATTGCAACCTACTAAAAGCCCCAGTACCAAAGTTTTACAGTACATTTAAAATGACCCTACATCCATCAACCCTGTTGTGACCTGGTTTGATCAATGTGGAGTAATTTACAACTTCAAAATTATGAATACATTTTATAGCACATAGATTTTTCATCACTCTTGGTTCAGGCTAGTACTAAGGTAGCTATAAGCAACAGACATCTCAAATCAGCAATTTTGTATAACTTCATACTGGATATGCAGCATCTGTAGGTAAAGTCTTAGCATTCTCAACCTCTCCCTATAACTCTGGCCCTCAGTCCTGGCAACATCCTTGTAAATCTCTGCCCCCTTTCCAGCTTGACAACATCTTTCAAATAACATGGAGACCAAAACTGAACACAATATTCTAAATGTGGCCTCACCAATGTCTTATATAACTGCAACATGACCTCCCAACTTCTATACGCAATACTCTGAAGGCCAATGTGCTGAAAGCATTTTAACTACTCTATCTACCTGTGATGCCACTTTCAGGGAAGTCTACCTGCACTCCTAGATCCCTCTGCTCTGCAACACTCCCCAGAACCCTATCGTTCACGGTGTAGGTCATGCCCATGTTAGACTTCCCAAAATACAACTCACATTTCTTCCATCAACCATTCCTTAGCCCACCTGGCCAACCGATCATGAACCTGCTGCAATATTTGGAAACCATCTTCACTATAATACCACCGACTTTAGTATCATCTGCAAACTTGTTAATCATACCATGTACATTCTCATCCAAATCATTGATATAAATGACAAACAGCAATGGGCCCAGCACTGCATCCTGAGATGCACCATTAACTTACGTGTCCTTTAAATTACGCGACCTCGTGGTGCACGGGCATCGTATGGCCGCGTGGGGCCGGTCCCACTGAGAAGCGCGGAGGGATATGTAGTTGTGCGCGACATTGTGCGGGGCTCCGAAATTTTTGTTGCGAACGAAATCTTCGCGCGACAACGGCCTGTCGCGGAACTGAAGGCCAAAGTGGGACAGGCCCAAGACCCTGGAACAACACAACGTCTCACTTTCAACAGCAGCAGAAGCAGGCAAACGATCGCCGAGCTCGGCCTGGGACTCGTGGCCGTTGCGGTCCGGATCCGCCCCCACTTCTATACCCAGAGCGGGGCCAAGAAAATTGATGATAGACACATAATGCTGGAGGAACTCAGCGGGACCGGCAGCATCTCTGGAGAGAAGCAATGGGTGATGTTTCGGGTCAAGACCCTTCTTTCAGACTGAAGAAGAGTCTCGACACGAAACGTCACCCATTGCTTTTCTCCAGAGATGCTGCCGGTCCCGCTGAGTTACTCCAGCATTATGTGTCCATCTTCAAATGACGTCACACGCTCCAGACGGCTGTGCGGTCGAATGAAGTCGCACGCGACCTTCGCGGGACCGTCGCGGCTCAACGCGACCACAAAGTCGCGTAATTAGCGTGCTAAGGACACGTAAGTGGGACATGCACTTTAGTCACGGGACTCCAGTCCGAAAAGCAACCTCCCACCATCACCGTCTACTTCCTTCCATTCAGCTATCTTTGGATCCCATGGGATCTAACCGTTCAGAGCTGAAATCCATATGTACGTCTACAGCTCTGCCCTCATCAACCGTTTTGGTCACATCTTCAAAAAACTCTACCAGATTTATGAGACATCCCACGTACAAAACCAATGCTGACGATCCCTAATCAGCCCTTATCCATCTAAATGCATGTAAAACATCGCTCAGAATACCCTCTAGTAATTTTCCGACCACAGATGTTGAGATGACTGGCCGGTAGTTTCCAGGCTTTTCCCTGCAGCCCTTCTTCAGTAAAGGCACAACATTTGTCACCCTTCAGTCTTCTGGCACCTCAGCCGTATTTAATGATGACTCGTAAATCTCAGCCAAGGCATCTGCAATTTCTTCTCTAGCTTCCCAGTTTCCTCGGATATATCTCATCACGCCTGGGAGATTTGTTTCCCTTCATACACATCAGGATCATCAACACCTCCTCGACCGTAATGCTGACAGCTCTCAAGATACATCCATTGACTGTCCCGTTCTCGGTCTCATGTTTTTCTTCGCAGTAAAAAAAGAGAAATACTGGTTAAGAATCTTGCCTATCTTTATATTTGTAATCTCTTTTCTTTCTTGCTTTCTTTCTTTCTATTAGTTTATAGTTTATTTTATCTCTTTCTTTATTTATTTTCTTTAAAAAAAACTTTAAAAATTGAAGCTATGTAAGAACTTTGTGACCAACTATTTGTACATATGCTTTTAATTTAAAAAATTTAAAAAAAATAATATTGCCTATCTCCTGTGGCTCCGCACAGAGTTGACGGCTTTGATTCCTGAGAGTCCCATTCTCTTTCTGGTTACTCTTTTTTCCTTTATGTACTTATAAAATCCCTTGGGGGTATCCTTAATGTTACCTGCCAGAGCTATCTCCTTTTTGCCCTTCTGATTTTCTTTTCTAGCTTGCTCTTTAGTTCCCGAAACTCCTCCAGGGATACACTTGATCCCAGCTGCCTATAGCTGCCCAGTGCCTCCTCCTTACTCTTGACCAGAGCCTCAATTTCCCTTCACTCTAACAGGAACATGCATATCCTTGATTCTTGTCAGCACACTTTTAAAAACATCCCATTTTCCTGATGTTCCTTTTCCTTCAAAGTATTTTTTTGCTTTCTCCCAGTCCAAGAAAATGTTGAGGAACTACTATCTACCTCATTGGTGACCCTTGGACTATCTTTGATCGAACTTGACTGGCTTTACCTTGCACTAAAAGTTATTCCCTAATCATGTATCTATACACTGTGAATGGCTCGAAATGGCTGACGGTGGTGCAGAGATGGAGTTGCTGCCTTACAGCGAGTGCAGCACCGGAGATCAGGGTTCAATCCCGACTACGGGTGCTGTCTGTACGCAGTTTAACGTTCTCCCCGTGATCTGCATGGGCTTTCTCCGAGATCTTCGGTTTCCTCCCACACTCCAAAGACGTACAGGTATGTAGGTTAGTTAATTGGCTAATTAGTTAGGTAAATGTAAAAATTGTCCCCAGTGTGTGGATGATAGTGTTAATATGCGGGGAGCGCTGGTCGGCGCCGTCTCGGTGTTTCCACGCAGTATCTCTTAAAAAAATGACAAAAGCTTTTCACTGTACCTCAGTAAACGTGACAATAAACAAAACTGAACTTACACCTGGGATTCTTTATGGATGGATGTACACTTGATTTTTTTGGTGCACACATCACATTGTTTGGCCCAAAGAACAGCTCTCACGCTCCTTTATGTGTCAGATGACTTGACTGACAGTGGCTGAGGGGCCTTTGAGCCAATGGTAATACGTTCATTGCTTCATACACAGTTATAACTGGGTCTTGGATCATGCATCGTGTTAAGAGCACACTGAAAATTTAGACTGCAAGACAGTGTGCTGCACAGTTTTAAAAACTTACAAGAATTCAAGCTGAAATGGCATTGTCATAACAAAGGCTTTTTTTTAAAATTGGATCTGCAGGATGTGTCTTCACAAGGAAGAATATAATAAAGAATGGTGGTTTCATCTATAGTAAATCTGTAGCTGTAATTAATGCCAGATGCACAAAAAGTACTGCCTGGGGAATCATTCCTCACACATTTAGGATAGCAGACACTTAAGCAGAGCATCAGGATATATTCTCTTGAGCAATCTCTTTTTTCAAATGTAGCAATCCAACATATGGCAGTAAAGCAAAGTATTGGAAATTTGAAATAAAAGCTGAAAATACTTTCAATACTTGAAAATACTTAGCCGTGTCTCCGCGATCTTGAATTATTCAAATACAATATCTGCTGGAAATCTTAATACAATTTGTACAAAAGGTCATATGAGACAATTTATAACGACACAAATAGTGAATTGCAAGATTGCCTGGATCTGTCAGATCACAAGTAGAATAAGATAGTAAGATTAAACGAGAACTTACCAGTTTGAAGTTTGATCTGTATTTTATGAGGAGTTACAATGAGGGATTACGTGAAGACCCCGTCCAGCACGCATGCGCGACATACTTCAAAGCAGCGGTGTGGAATCACAGAAACAACACAATAATTGAAATAAACATAATAAAGATAAGGAGAACTAAGATACCAGTTGATCTCTATAATTGAGGGTGGAAGCGGAGGGCACGTAATCCCTCATCGTAACCTCATAAAATACAGATCAAACTTCAAACTGGTAAGTTCTCGTTTAATCTTACTATTTTACTTCGGAGTCACGTGAGTGACTACGTGAAGATTTTAAAGCTCTGTGATTTCAAACCGTGTAACAGTCCATACTTCACTCGCTGCCGAAGTCATCCAAGGGAGGAAGTATGTTATCGTAATCAAACATGAATCTGTTTGTAAAACAATAATGGTATTATTTGAAAATAGTAACAAAGAAATTAATGCTGCCCCGGGCTTAAATTATATATTTTTTGCAGCGTCTAAAATTCTCTCTGCAAGTGAAACAGGTTTTATTAATGGCTGTTGTAGAATGTTTGAAAAGTTCTTTCCATGGACCACCCTGCTGTTACCAGGGTAGGTCCAATGGCACGTCCATTCTGTTAGCCGCCGACGTGGATGCTGCCCTGATGGAGTGAGATGTGTAAATATCGGTATCCACTCCAGCAGCTCCCAATACCCGTTTGAGCCATCTAGAGATGGTTTGACTCGGTACCCGACCATGTGACTTTTTTGTGGCTGACCCATCGTGCTTTTTGTCTCCCTCGGGAATTTTAGGTTGTGCTGATATAGATAGATAGATATGCCTTTATTGTCATTCAGACCGAAGTCTGAATGAAATTGCAGCAGTCATACATATAATACAATAAAAACAACAATAAACACATATTAACATCCACCACAGTGAGTCCACCCAGCATCTTCTCACTTTGATGGAGGCAAAAGTCTTAGGTCTGCAGTCTCTTCCCTCCTCTTCTCCCTCTGCGCTGAGGCGATACCCCCCGGGCGATGTTATAAATCAGTCCCGCGGCTCAAACACCGCGGCCCGGGGTGGTCGAAGCTGCCGCCCACCAGTCCTGCAGACGCAGCCGCTGGCCCGTGGCTGAACCCCGGACTCAGGCCACCACCGCCAGAACACCGTCCCAGCCACGCTCACGTGAGTATCGTGCCGTCTTCAGCCTCGGGCTGGGCCGCCCCCGACATGGGCGCCGAACCTCCCCCGGGCCGGGCCGCCCCGACATGGGCGTCGCTTCTTCCCCGGGCCGTGCCGCCCCGACTTGGGAGTCGCTTCTCCCCCCTGGCCGGGCCGCCCCGACTTGGGCGTCGCTTCTCCCTCTGGCCGGGCTGCCCCGACTTGGGCGTCGCTTCTCCCTCCGGCCGGGCCGCCCCGACTTGGGCGTCGCTTCTCCCTCGGGCCGGGCCGCCCCGACATGGGCGCCGAACCTCCCTCGAGCTGCGACCGCCGCACCTCCCCGAGCTCGGCCGCTCCGACGGGAGCCTCGTTCCACCCTTGGGCTGGCCGCCTTCACGAGAGCGCCACAGCCTCTCACGGGAGGCTGGACCACCCTCACGGGAGCGAGCACAGGGCGAGTCCTGACGCGCTCTGCCTCCGGAGCCTCGAGGTCATCAGCTTCATTAGGCCTCAGCGCAGACGGAGACAGAGAAGGGGAATACGACAAAAAAAGTCGCATTCCCCCGCAGGGTGAGACTGCAAAGCCCGTTTCAACCCCAACCCCCCCCCCCCCCCCCCCCCCCCAAACACATATATTGTAGAAGGTGAGTCATGACACATAACGGGGGTCAGGTGGGTACGCCTGGAATTCCATAATGAGTCCTGAAGTTCCTGGTCTACTCTGTTTTACCAGCTCCTGAATGGTGAATGTTATTTGGTCTGATGTTACGACCATATTGTCCAGTCTGATTAGGTAAAAGGACTGGACCCTTATGCAGAGACTAAGCCATCAGCATGGCCGTATACAGGGTAGCTGTTTCCAGAGTGAGGGATCTGGCTGGTGGTCATCCCTTAGGTATGTCAGGACATCGCTGACATCCCAGATCTTGGTATATCTAGGTCTAGGGGGTTTTGAATTGAAGGTACCTCTCATTAATTTGGCCACCAGTGGATGAGACCCTATGGCCTGTTTCCCTGGTGCCTGTCTTAGATAGGCTGACAGTGCACTTCTAGCACATTTGATAGTGCTATAGCTCAGACCTTCATCGTGGTGAAGGCTGGCCAGGAACTCCGGTACATAGATATGGTGGTTGATTAGTAGGTTGTCTCTGTTCTCGAGCAGTATGTTTCCCATTTTCTTATACCGGAGAGATATTGTTTCTTGGTGGAAAGTCGGTGAGATGCTGTCAACGTGCCCATGGTCCTATTTGACAATCCCAGGTCCATCAAAAGGTCTTTTTGGAATCTGCAACCCAGTAGGCTTGCTTATTCTGTCATGGCATGGGTGACTTTCGCCTGATACAGGGTGGATCAGTAGATCTGGTCCGCTGGGAATGGTCATGGGTTTCAATGACCCTGTCAAGGACCACTGGGAACCATGGCTGTGTAGGCCAGTCGGGTACTACCAAAAAGCCCAAAGCAAAGTTCATCTGTATTTTGCGTAGTACCTGACTGATGTGGCAGAAAAGGGGGGGAAAACATAGAGATTAGTTCCCCCCAGTTCAGCGAGAATGTATCCATCGCCGCTGACTCAAGGTCTGGTTCCCAAGCGACATACATCGGTACGTGGTGATTCAGTCGGGATGCAAAGAAATCGATATCTGGTGTTCCATATTGCTTTGTAATTTCAGCAAATACTTTGGGGTTTAACATGTCTGCCACAGTATTTAGCTTACCTGGTAGGTAAGTTGCTGATAGCCAAATATGTTTGTCGACATACCATTACCAAATTGTGTTGATCAAATTATCACATGATATCGATTTTATCCCGCCCATGTGGCTAATATAGGCCACCAGTGTGGTATGGTGAATTTGTAAACGAACATGCAAATGGTGCACTTTTGAACAATATGCTTTTAACCCATAGAACGCACCCAACATTTCCAAATAGTTTTTATGTCCAGTGTCTGTAGTAGTGATGATTCTAAATTAGTCCATCTACCACCTGTTCGGGATATGGGTTATTGATAAATGATGGGACTGGAACTATGCCAAATGTTCTCTTTCCATCATTATAAGTGAAAATAGGCAATTTCATGGTTCAGTCAAAGTGACCTGCATGTTGTTTAAAACGGTATCACCTTTGCTCTAATGCAAAGGTCCAAGCTAGGTAGCTGGTAATGCTGCTACTAATTTCCCAATTACTCTTGCCACTTGTCGAATGGTTGGTCGATTGTTAACCATTAATTTGTTACAGGTTTGTGCCAATTCTGCTGACTTTTCTTTTGGCAACGTTATAGACATGTGGACTGAGTTAATTGTGAATACCAGATAGTCCATAGTTGTGGATGGTGTCAACGTAGATTTATCTGGATGTATGACAAGCCCAAGGTGAAATGTTTTTAGTAGCTAATGCTGCTGAATTAGCTAATTCCATGGTTTTGTCTTATTATTAAAATATCATCGAGATATGCCATGACAATATGTTTCCTTAATAGTGTCAGGGCTGGTTTTAATATCTTGGTAAACAGTTTGGCTCATGTTAGTCCATTTGTCGATAATTTGTACTGCCATAGTTACCCCATCCAGGTAAATTTTTTTAGGTATCTACGATGATCTTCATGAATGGGTACTGAATAGTATGCATCTTTTAAGTCGATGCCTGCCATAAAGTATCCTTAGGAAATCCATTGTTTGGTAGTTACAAATGTTTTCCATTAAAGTGTGTATACCTGACAAAAGTATTCAATGTGGTTAAGTCAATGATGATGCGACATTCACCATCTTTTTTGGTTTTAGTAAATTTAATACGAATTCCAAAGGTTCATGTTTAGATCTCTCTATGATCCCTTTGTATGTAACTTCTCCAGTTCAGCTTGTCCCTCATGTTTTCTTTTTAGTGAGAGGGTAAAACCCCTTTGGGGTGCATGCTGAACTGGTGGCAAGTTTTTCTTGAATTTAATTTTATCCTTGAACACTTTTTGGTATATAACTACCAAGTGTGATAGTTCTTCATGCTTCCAAAAACAGATGTAGTCTCCTCCCTGTTAGCACAATCCCCCCCACCTTTTATGTGATGGTAGGAACCAGACCCACCTACCTGCACTGTTGTTTGGTGGTGTGTTCATTTCTTCGGTTTCTGGTTCCTTGTCTGTCGGGGTGGTGCTGTTGGGGGGTGACACATTTTCCATGGGGCCCGCTCTGGGCCCTGTCCCGAAAGACTTCCGGGGATGGTATGCGGGCCCCGAGCTTTCACCAGTACCATGAAGTAGACGCCTACTGGTGGATGCGTAGAGGTACTGCCGTCTGGGATTGCGTGGTTTGCTCGTTCGAGGTCCTGCCTTAATGAGGCCAAATGCCTTGGATTCTTCATCCAGATTTTTTGGCTTGTTTTGGTAATTCTTTGCCAAATAGCAGGATCTGTGGTTCTGAGGCCGGCGTTCTACACAGTCCTGCGAATTTTTGGGGTTGAGGGCAGGTCTTATGACCTCCTTCCGGAGGTTGTTAATCACATACTGTGTTGCACAGTAGAGCCAGGGTGTTTTGTCATGTCAACCCTGTCCATGGAATGAGCATATGAAGTGATAGCTGACGTCAGGGATATCAACATTTTTTGCAATTTAAGTTTTTGGGTTTTGATACCCTGCTCAATGTACCCCCAGTAACACAGACACATTGAGCAAATGCAATTTTGGGGAGGCGTGATAAGGTCCAACGCCTCATTGACTACCTGTCTTGGAGAGGTTTAAAGGACAGGTAGTAAGCTGGCCGCCAGTTTAGGCTGTGACGGCCGTCCCGCTCGTGGTGTTGCCACGTAGCGGTTCACCACACCCAGCAGCTCTTCCTGGCCCTGTACCTCAAGCATACTCCCGGTTTCTTCTGCCAGTGACCCCTGTTCTTGACCAGCCCTGTCCTGGTCGCCAACGCTCCCCTCTGTTGAGGGAGATGCGATGGCCAGTGCTTGTTAGTGCACTGGAGCAGGAGTGTTTGTACTCCCTTGGCGAGCTTGCCCCATCTCCCGGAGCAAGTCTCGCTAGAGCTTTTACTCCATGAACCTTTCCATAAGGCTTGAAACGGTCACCTTTTGCCGCTCTCGGGCAGTGAGTCTACCGTGCCGGGCTCTTCTGAGTGAACCGGCCGGTCCGACTTCCGTTGTGCCTTACATCCAGCCCGCTGCGGTTGTTTGAGCTGTGCTAGCGGCGCTGGGCTCGGCTCGGAATGCTGTCGGTGACTGTGGACCGCAGCGTGTGCGGTCCAGGTGCCGCCGGTCGCCCCCCACTGCTGGAACCCTCCTGGTCCATTGCAGCCCGACGGGAACGACCTTCCTTGGTGTTTTCCCTGTTCATGTTCCTATTTAAAAATAAAACAGAACAGGGTTTCGAAAACACCATGTCCTCAGAGTAAGATTTGCTTACCTGAAGGTCCGTTTTCAAATTGTTGCGGGAGAGCTCGTACTCCCGTCCGTCGCTGTGCACTGCGTGAGACGCTATGTCGCGCATGTGTGCTGGACGGGGTCTTCACGTAGTCACTCACGTGACTCCGAAGTAAAATTTAACTGTAGTGCAGTGACGTGCGGTGAGGTCAATGGCTGGGGAGGCACCGGCCCTCCCTGTTTTGATCACCGTGTCTCCCCGAGGAGAGAGAGGGGTGGAGCCGTGGCTGGGAGGGAGGGAGAGAGAAGAAAAGGGAGGGAGAGTGAGAGAAGGGAGAGAGAGAGAGAATGGAGGGAGAGAGAGAGAAGGGAGGGAGAGAGGAGGGAGAGGGAGAGAGAGAAGGGAGAGAGAGTGAAAGGAGAGAGAGTGAGAGAAGGGACAGAGAGGAGGGAGAAAGAGAGAGCATGGAGAGAGAGAGAGAAGGGAGAGAGAGAGAGAGAATAGGGAGAGAGAAGGGGGAGAGAGAAGGGGGAGAGAGAGAGAGAGAGAGAAGGGAGAGAGGAACGATGGCACGCTATAACCCGCAGCCGCCCCATTCTGAACGCCGCTGAACCCTTCACAGCGGCCCAGTGATGTCTCGGCTCTGACAATTCGAGGGACCAGTAACCAGTAACCAGTAACAACACTAAGAGCAGCCGCCATGCTCCCCGACTGCTGAAGCTAGCTAACATGGAGGGAGAGTGAGGCAATGTCAATTACGTGGGCTGAGCCTGCGTAATTGACGCTCTCTCTTCCTCCACTGGGCTGAAGACACGCCCTCTTCTGAGGCAGACGTGATCGCTGGAGCTTTTTCATTGCAGTTTTATGATAAGACCAGCGAGCACAAATTTAATATATTTATATGTGAAATAAGCTACCTGGACTATGGAAGGTAAGGACATGTAATGAAGGGTTTACAAACATTACATTGGTGACATACATAGATACAGTAACAGGCACACGCTTATTGCCCGCACTCCATGCAGTTTCTGAGGGGTTGCTCAATCAGAGGTGAGGCTCAGCTCGTTGCTGCCTCACCTCTCATTTCTCCCTGTATTTGCAGCAGAGCTGCGAAAATTTACCGATTTTGACTATAAAAAAATGATTAGATTCATGTAGAAATTACATTTATTACACAGATCAGTGGAAATTTTTTTTATTTTATTTTATTAATAGTTTTATTTACTTTTCTTAACAGCTATTTTCATTGGGAGTATGACAGGTGAGGCTCTGCCTCCCCTGCCTCCCCTGACCGCACGTCCCTGCTGTAGTGTGATATCAAAAGTGTAGGATTCAGTGAGTAGGATATAAAAATTGAAAAAAAGGATTCAGGCCATGATATAATTGGATTGCAAATTTCATGAATACATCGGGTATAAATGAAGGACTGGGGGTTTGACAAATGAACAGGCATCTGAAGAGTGATGCTTTCTATGGAGCATCAATAACAGCACAGCAGTTTGTTGAGACTGTTTCTGTTCTGCAGACAACAACAAAAACACATTTTTCTGCTTTTGAAATTGTTGTCCACTGTTTTTATGAACAAAACTTTGGAGACAGATTAGAACATTACAGCACTTTTTCATGCTATTGAACAAGGGTCAATTTCTTGGCATGTTAATCTATGTAATCACAATCACTGTCAACATATCTGTTCCTCCAAAACAAATCCATATATTGACACCATGTTTGCTTGCTTATTTGAGAATATATGCGAACAATTCTGGAAGATATTATATTTGAAGAGTAAGTTCAAAAATGTGTGAGTTGCATGATTCACAAAAGGCTATTTTGAAGGCTCTGCAAGTCCTGTTTTACTTCCCTCAAGGGACAATAATTCTCTTCCTCAAGGAGCAGTGGAAACAGTCTTTGTATATTTATAAGGCTGGAGTCGATAGACACACGCTGTGACCGGATAACCATATAATAACCATATAACAATTACAGCACGGAAACAGGCCATCTCGACCCTTCTAGTCCGTGCCGAACACGTATTCTCCCCTAGTCCCATATACCTGCGCTCAGATCATAACCCTCCATTCCTTTCCCGTCCATATAACTATCCAATTTATTTTTAAATGATAAAAACGAACCTGCCTCCACCACCTTCACTGGAAGCTCATTCCACACAGCCACCACTCTCTGAGTAAAGAAGTTCCCCCTCATGTTACCCCTAAACTTCTGTCCCTTAATTCTCAAGTCATGTCCCCTTGTTTGAATCTTCCCTACTCTCAGTGGGAAAAGCTTATCCACGTCAACTCTGTCTATCCCTCTCATAATTTTAAAGACCTCTATCAAGTCCCCCCTTAACCTTCTGCGCTCCAAAGAATAAAGCCCTAACTTGTTCAACCTTTCTCTGTAACTTAGTTGCTGAAACCCAGGCAACATTCTAGTAAAATTCTGGAAGATATTATAGTTGATGAAAAGTTACTGTGGGTATTGCAGAGTTTAGATTGCAGTCATACCAGCCGTCTGTCTGTCTGTCTGTCCTGAAGCCGTCCCCCTCCTCTGGCTGCAGGACGCTCTGCGCCAGCCCCCGCCAAAAGCCGTCCCTGTCCCCAGCTGCCGGACGCTCTCCCCCCTCCGCCGGCCCCCACCTGAAGCCATCTCCATCCTCGGCTGCAGGATTCTCCCCACCGGTCCCCGCCTGACGCTGGTGTGGAGCGGCAGCGGTAGGCCACGACAGCTTTAGGCCGCGGCAGCGGCAGGCCACGGCTGTTGCAGCGTCAGGCAGCGGTAGGCCATGAGAGCGATAGGCCATGGTAGTGGCAGTGGTAGGCAGTGGCAGCAGTAGGCCAAGTCAGCAGCAGCAGGCCACGGCAATGGTAAGCCACGGCTGCAAGACCCTCTGCCCCCCCCCCCCTTGAAGCTGTCCCGCTCGCCAGCTGAAAAACCCTCCCCCCCCCCCCCCCCAGCCCTAGACAGACCCCACCTGCAGCCGCCCCCTCCTCCGGCTGCAGGACGCTCCTCACCCCCCCCATCTGCCCCCGCCTGAAGCCGTCCCCCTCCTCCGGCTGCAGAACGCATCAAGAGATGCAACTAGAAAGAGTGGACTGAATAAATCTCATCTTTAACGTTTAAATTGTTGTTATTTTCAGGAGGGGGTTAAAATGGCACATTTTAAGGTTTAATAAATCCCTTTTCCACTTGCCGTGCCTGTCAGCTGCACTTGCGCAGTAATACCTGCGTTTTCTACGTCACAATGGGAACCCAATGGGCGAGAATGGCTGCGCTGCCGGAGAGCCGCTAAGAGTGGGGGGGGGGGGATGGAGTGAGTGCAAGACACTCCCCCACCCCCACCGTCCCCCACCTGAAACCGACCGGCTGCATGATGCTCTTCCCATCCCACCATCCCCCGACAGCCCATACCTGAAGCCGTCCCCTTCCCCCGGCTGTAGGACCCATCCTCCCCCTCCCCAGCCCCCTACAGCCCTCTCCTGAAGCCGTCCGCCTCCCCCGCTGCAGGATGCTACACCTCCCCCACCGGTCCCCGATAGCCCCGCCTGAAGCCATGCCCCTCCCCATGCTGCAGGACTCTGCCCCCACCGGTCCCCGATAGCCCCGCCTAAAGCCAACTCCCCTCCCCGGCTGCAGAACGCAACAAGAGACGCAACAAGAAAGAATGGACTGAATAAATCTCATCTTTAATGTATAAATTGTTGTTATATTTTAAGAGTTATTCACATTTTAAGCTTTAATAAATCCCTTTTCCACTTGCCGTACCCGTCAGCTGCGCCTGCACAGTAATACCTGCGTGATCTACGTCACAATGGGAACCCAATGGGCGGGAATGGGTGCACCACCAGAGAGCTGTAAGAGTGGGTGGTGGGGGGTTGAGGAGGGATGGAGTGAATTCGTGGGGGAAGGGCAAGGGGCAGAGTGGGGGGTGTGGGGGGGGGGGGGGGGCTGTGAGGGGAGGAAGGGGGGAATCGGGCGTCACAGCGGGAACCCGTCAGCCATGCCTGTGCAGTTGGGGGTTATGCGTGAGTGGTGGAATATTGCGTTGGGTGACTTGGCCTCCTGTGTGACAATGGGACCCAACGGGTCCCATTTAGTCTAGTTAACTTATTAAATACTGGCTTGAGGGCACTTGTTAACATAGAGATTGTAAGCAAATTTATTTTTCTCTACTTTTAGCAGGGAGTATACACTAATACCTTAACTTTAGACCAGTGTGATGGAGGTCCAATATTAGCAATAACATATCAAGTACAAGAAATTCTTCAGTCTTTTTTTCACCAATGGAAATGCTATACATGAGCACTAGAGGGTGCAAGAGCACAATATAGTCTCTTCTGTTTTTGAAACATTTAAAAGTGACTCTTGTGGCTGCAATGAGACCAACAAGTTTATTTTGAAATGTTATGAATAATATTTCAGAAAAAACTTCTAAGCAATCAGTCTTACTCGAAAATAGTCTGGATATTTTCTAATTCCTTCTTGTTGTTTGGATGATACAAGGGCAGGGCGCGCGCCAGTAGCCACAACTACAAAGAACCGGGTAGAGCCAGGTTTAGTTCTGATCTTGGGTGGTGTCCATGTGGAGTTTGCATGCACAAGTCCATGATGACATTGACTTCCTTTGAATTCTTAAGATTGCACCTACGTCCCAAAATGTTTTGGTGGGAAGGTGAATTGACTAGTGTAAAGGGGCTGTCCCACTGTACGAGCTAATTCAAGAGTTCTCCCGAGATTCCCCTGATTCGAACTCGGAGAATTACGGTAATAGCCGCTCATAGGTACTCAGGCCTTTCGTGGACATTTTTCAACATGTTGAAAAATCTTCACCGGTCTTCACGAGCTTACCACGTTTCCCTAGAACCTGCCGTTAGCGTTATGAGCCACTAAGAGATGTCCCGAGCTCCGACGTAACCGCTACGTACATTCTACGTGATTACCACAAGTTTGATTTTTTTTTAAACTCGGGAGAGCTCTTGAATTAGCTCGTACAGTGGGACAGCCCCTTTAGTTACTCCTGGTGGAGGGTAAGAGAGTAGAATAAGTTGCCGAGTTGCAGGGAAATAAGAAGGGGATTGGGACTAATGAAATCCCTCTACTGGCTACCAGCATGGATCAAATGCACGGAATGGGTTACTCACGGATAATGTGCAGACCCTATAACATAATATTTTTTTGTGATAAACCAATTTTCAAATAAATTAATAAAAATGTTACCTATTTAACCCATTTTGATTATTAAGGAATGCTATGAGTTTTGCATTTTGAGTATAGGAGCAGTCAAGTCAAGTCAAGTTTATTTGTCACATACACATACGAGATGTGCAGTGAAATGAAAGCAGGGAGGTTCTACTGCAGTTGTACAGGGTCTTGGTGAGACCACACCTGGAGTATTGCGTACAAATCTGAGGAAAAACATTCTTGCCATAGAGGGAGTACAGAGAAGGTTCACCAGACTGATTCCTGGGAATGTCAGGACTTTCATATGAAGAAAGACTGGATAGACTCGGCTTGTACTCGCAAGAATTTAGAAGATTGAGGGGGGATCTTATAGAAACTTACAAAATTCTTAAGGGGTTGGACAGGCTAGATGCAGGAAGATTGTTCCCGATGTTGGGGAAGTACAGAACAAGGGGTCACAGTTTAAGGATAAGGGGGAAATCTTCTAGGACCGAGATGAGAAAAACATTTTTCACACAGAGTGGTGAATCTGTGGAATTCTCTGCCACAGAAGGTAGTTGAGGCCAGTTAATTAGCTATATTTAAGAGGGAGTTAGATGTGGCCCTTGTGGCTAAAGGGATCAGGGGGTATGGAGAGAAGGCAGGTACAGGATACTGAGTTGGATGATCAGCCATGATCATATTGAATGGCGGTGCAGGCTCGAAGGGCCGAATGGCCTACTCCTGCACCTATTTTCTATGTTTCTGTGTTTCTATGTTTATGGAGCTCTTTTAAATTGTGCTTTTAAACTGTGCTTGATTGCACTGATTCATATCAGATTTTGCTTTGAGTTTGAGATGAAATGAGGTGAAAACTATTTTCTTCTCAAAATGGGTCATTTGCACTCCAATTGTCAATGATGCCCAATGTGGAACATTTATAATGTTTACATTTATCAGGAACAGATGATAAATAAAATTGATCAAAAGGATAGAAAGACTTGCAATTATATTTCAATTATAATTATTAATGCTCTGGTGCTTTAAAGCCAGTGAAGCATTTCTGAAAGGTGGTTTCTGTTGTAGCATAGGAAAATAGATTATCTTTATTTTAACTTTGTAAATGTCAGCTTTCATTGATGGTACTATGCATTCCAAAAACCTGCCTGAGGCAACACCTATTAAGATGGAATTGTAAATTTAGGAAACATGATTGAAACATTGACTTCCTTTGAATTCTTAAGATTGCACCTACGTCCCAAAGATGTTTTGGTGGGAAGGTGAATTGACTAGTGTAAAGGGATGGTCCCACTGTACGAGCTAATTCAAGAGTTCTCCCGAGTTTCCCCTGATTCGAACTCGGAGAATTACGGTAATAGCCGCTCATAGGTACTCAGGCCTTTCGTGGACATTTTTCAACATGTTGAAAAATCTTCATCGGTCTTCACGAGCTTACCACGTTTCCCTAGAACCTGCCGTTAGCGTTATGAGCCACTAAGAGATGTCCCGAGCTCCGACGTACCCGCTACCCCAGCTATTTACAATATATATTAATGATCTGGATGAGGGAATTGAAGGCAATATCTCCAAGTTTGCGGATGACACTAAGCTGGGGGGCAGTGTTAGCTGTGAGGAGGATGCTAGGAGACTGCAAGGTGACTTGGATAGGCTAGGTGAGTGGGCAAATGTTTGGCAGATGCAGTATAATGTGGATAAATGTGAGGTTATCCATTTTGGTGGCAAAAACAGGAAAGCAGACTATTATCTAAATGGTGGCCGACTAGGAAAAGGGGAGATGCAGCGAGACCTGGGTGTCATGGTACACCAGTCATTGAAAGTGGGCATGCAGGTGCAGCAGGCAGTGAAGAAAGCGAATGGTATGTTAGCTTTCATAGCAAAAGGATTTGAGTATAGGAGCAGGGAGGTTCTACTGCAGTTGTACAGGGTCTTGGTGAGACCACACCTGGAGTATTGCGTACAGTTTTGGTCTCCAAATCTGAGGAAGGACATAATTGCCATAGAGGGAGTGCAGAGAAGGTTCACCAGACTGATTCCTGGGATGTCAGGACTGTCTTATGAAGAAAGACTGGATAGACTTGGTTTATACTCTCTAGAATTTAGGAGATTGAGAGGGGATCTTATAGAAACTTACACAATTCTTAAGGGGTTGGACAGGCTAGATGCAGGAAGATTGCTCCCGATGTTGGGGAAGTCCAGGACAAGGGGTCACAGCTTAAGGATAAGGGGGAAATCCTTTAAAACCGAGATGAGAAGAACTTTTTTCACACAGAGAGTGGTGAATCTCTGGAACTCCCTGCCACAGAGGGTAGTCGAGGCCAGTTCATTGGCTATATTTAAGAGGGAGTTAGATGTGGCCCTTGTGGCTAAGGGGATCAGAGGGTATGGAGAGAAGGCAGGTACGGGATACTGAGTTGGATGATCAGCCATGATCATATTGAATGGCGGTGCAGGCTCGAAGGGCCGAATGGCCTACTCCTGCACCTAATTTCTATGTTTCTATGTTTCTATGAAACCATTTATTCGGTTATATTTTAATGAAAATGCCGTGATTTTATTTGGTAAAAATGAGTACAGTGATAGCAGTCCATTTACCTAGAGTCAATCCTGAAACTGCACGGCTTGATTCAAGGGTCCAAATAAGATGATTACAAGCAAATTCTCATTTTATCTTAATTTACTTGAGTACAATTTAATATACTCACATGCTGTTTTATACCACTAACTATCCTTTGTAAATACATCCCTATTTCAGCCTCTTGAGCAGAACAGCCTGGCGTTTGAGAATGTGGAATATGGCATTTGGATCAAAAGTTTAGGGCAAAATTCCAGGAGGTTAAAATATCACAGACTGTGTGATTACTGTGTCAGTAATCACATACTGCCTGATAATTGTTGCACCAATTACCTTCTTAAAAATACCACCCAGAAAATGGATGGCTCTCTTCATTCTTAATTCATATATTTGAATATACCTCAGTAGACACAAAATGCTGGAGTAACTCAGCGGGTGAAGCAGCATCTCTGGAGAGAAGGAATGGGCGGTGTTTCGGGTCGAGACCCTTCTTCAGACTGAGAGGGAGGGGAAAGGGAAACAAGAGATATAGAAGGTGAAAATGACCCCTCCTGTCTGAACACCCACCATCCCCCCCACGAGACATCGCCTCGGCCTCCATCTACTCACCTGCCTTCCTCCGACCTCAACCCCCACCCTAGCCGTGTGTTCACTATCTCCGCTCACCTCCCCCTTTCTGATACGGAAGGGTCTGTCCTCAGCAGAGGCCTCACCTTTGTAACCCTCCACCTCCACCTCAATGAGTTCTGGGTCCGCCACGATGGAGAGTCGCTGGGCATGGCTGGGCTGGGCTGGGCTGGGTTGGGCTGAGCTGGGCTGGCCGGGCTGGGCTGGGTTGCGGTTTTCACCGACATCTCAAAGACGTGCAGGTTTGTAGGTTAATTGGTAAATTCTGTAAATTGTCCTTAGTTTGTGGGATAGAAGGTGATCGCTAGTCGGCACGGACCCGTTGGGCTGAAGAGCCTGTTTCCACGCTATATTTCCAATCCAAACTAAATCAAGAATTGGAATATTTGGGTCCCCAGAGACTCAGCACTCACAACACTAATTTCAGGTGGACACAAAATGCTGGAGTAACTCAGCGGGACAGGCAGCATCTCTGGAGAGAAGGAATGGGTGACATTTCAGTTTGAGACCCTGTTCTCGACCCGAAACATCACCCATTCTTCTCTCCAACGTTGCTGCTGTCCTGCTGAGTTACCCCAAATTTTGTGTCTATCTTCGATTTACTCAGCATCTGCAGTTCTTTCCAAAACTAATTTCAAATGTCTGGCATTCTGTCCTCAGAAACTTTCATCATGTGAATTATTTTATCCTAACAAAGGTGGTTGAACATTCAGAGATGTCGTGTCAGGTGCAGTGTGCTCTTATTGTAAGTACGTAATTCAATCAGACTATTTGTCTGATACAGAATATTAATGTAAGTGTTGTCTTTGTAGATTTTGAAATTGTATTCAATCACCCGCTGTTATCTTTGTTCCTCAGAGCATGCAAGCTCGATGTAGTTTTGAGTTCAGAGAAATTCTACAGAGGATGTCTCCGTAAGAATGTCTGCCTGTCGTGATGAATAAATACCTTCATATCCACCGGTGTCTCCAGCGACTCCATACATGGTCACAACAAATAGTTTATAAGCAAGTATAGAGTCTAGGGAAGGATCATGAGATGGAGAGATTAAATGACAAAAGGAATGACGGTGGAAGTTAGAAGGTTTATGATTATGAAACAGGAAACAAAAGACATATCTGGAGAGGTTGCAAATGGCAGTGGCACTGTCCTAACCAACAGCTGCTATCTAAAATAAAAATAGAAACACAGTTATCTGAAATTGCAGAGCTCATTGTTCAGACTGGAATTTTAAATAGAGCCACAGTAGTATTAGTCTGATGGGAAAACACAGTACTAAGTTGGCAAACAATGCTGGGCTTGAAACTACCTGCACTTTGTTGTCAACAGGAATGGAATCTGTGCAGACAAATCTTCAAATGATAGCTATTTGTTTCGGAGCTCTACCAGGATCAACAAAGGATCAAGCAGTCCTACTCCACAGCCATTAATAGGGGATGTAAATTTAGGAAATTAATGATACATCCATGCAGGAAATTATTTTTGCACTGTTCCGCCAGAAAGATAAACTCAGACTGCAACAGCTAATCTCTCATCTGAAATATTGACTCACAGCTGTTGTACTCATTCTACTGTTTAAGAAGGAACTGCAGATGCTGGAAAATCGAAGGTAGGCAAAAGTGCTGGAGAAACTCAGCGGGTGCAGCAGCATCTATGGAGCGAAGGAAATTGCCTAACGTTGCCTATTTCCTTCGCTCCATAGATGCTACTGCACCCGCTGAGTTTCTCCAGCACTTTTGTCTGCACTCATTCTACTGGATTGATGCACTGTAAATTGCTGAAATGTCATCTTAAAATTGGTTTCACAGTCGATCTCAGAATGGCGAATAAATAGAATAACTTGAATTCAGAATAACTTGAATTCAGAATTCAGAACTAATTAAGCTAAAAAAAAAGTTCATCTCCTTCGACCTCCCTTCGACTATAATGAAGACTATCTACGACTACCTTCGACTACCCTCGATTAACTACGGCTAACATGCCGACCTACTACGACCTACTATGACTAAATCCTACGAGTAAAAAAAGTATGGCGACCTTTTTTTGACATATTGAAAAAACCGCCGCGACCTGGCTGGCGCCTCGAGTATGCGGAGACCACTCTCGAGCATGAAGGAGAGTTACGAAGACCTCCTACGACCTGTCGACCATGCTGCGAGTATGAGTCGAGGGCAAACTCACCAGGACTCGCAGATTAGGTCGCCCAAGTGGGACAGGCCCTTAATGGGCCCTGCAAGTGTCCCCATGCCATTAGATCTGATAATGTCTGAAGAAGGGTCTCGACCCGAAACCTCACCCATTCCTTCTCTCCAGAGATGCCGGCTGTCCCACTGAGTTACTCCAGCATTTTGCCCCTCTTCTATGCCATTTCTTCATACCTGTCTTATTCCTTCTTGTTTCATGAAATATTGATCCACCTCCCCTTTAAATATTGCTTATGATCCACTGTCACCCATCTGCTGAGGCAGTGAATTCCAAATATTCACCACTCTGTGAGAGAATTAATTCGTACAAACTCAATTTTAAATGACGAGTCCCTTATCTTGTCGCTCTCTTCCCTTGTTTGAGACACGCCACTGAAAAATCCCAACATCTATCAGGAGAAGTACCCTTAGGATCTCACATCTTTGAATAACTTTATTCTTCATTCTTCTAAACTTCAATGAATACAGGCCTAAACTATTTAGTCTCTCTTGGTAGGTCTACCCTCTTATCCCAGGAATTAGCTCTATGTACCTCATTGTGCTACCTTTTATGCAGCTCAATCTTTGTTGGGAGGGTTAGGGGCCCCTGATAGAATAGATTGAAAACTGACTATCTCTTAAAAAAAGTTGGAATAAATGGGACGTGTTTTCACACAGGAAGGAGATAACTACCACAGGGATCAGTTCTTGATCAACAATGGTTCACTGTTTACATTGCCTTGCAAGATTCCAGATGAGGCTTCACCAGCACCCTGTACAATTTCAACAAAGCCTCACTATTTTTAAACACCAATCCCTTTGCAATGATGGACAAGATGCAGTTTGACTTCTTAAGTACTTCTTGGAGACATGAGAAACTGCAGATGCTGGAATTGCTGGAGGAACTTAGTGGGTCCGGCAGCAGATGGGGAAGGAATGGACAGGCGATGCTTTTCATCAGGACCCTTATCCAGACTGCTTGAACTACCTTTTGGATCTGCCTGCTAGGTTTTTGTGATTCATGAAACAAGAAAACTTAGATCCTGAAGTATTTTGCTTACTTGCTGTCTCTCTCATAGAGTCAATAAGTCATACAGCGTGGAAGCAGGCCCTTCAGCCTAACTTGCCCACAATGGCGAACAAGTCCCATCTGTCCACATTTGGTCTATATTCCCCAAACCTGTACTATCCATGTACCTGTCTAACTGTTTCTTAAACATTGGGATAGTCACAGCCTCAACTACCTCTTTTGGCAGCTTGTTCCATACACCATTTCACCTTTTGTGTGAAAAAATTACCCCTCAGATTCCTGTTAAATCTTTTCCCCTTCACCTTAAACCTGTGTCCTCTGGTCCTCGATTCACCAACTCTGGGCAAGAGACTCTGCATCTACCCGATCTATTCCTCTCATGTTTTTATTCACCTCGATAAGATCACCCCTCATTCTCCTGCACTCAAAGGAATAAGGTCCCAGCCAACTCAACCTCTCCCTATTGCTCAGACCCTCTAGTGCCCACACTAAATTCCATGTTCTAATCTTTTGCCCACTCACTCAATCTATCCATGTTCTGTTGCAACAATTACAGCATCCTTATAACAACATGTCCTCTGCTTATTTTTGTATCATTTGCAAATTTTTAAACCTTGCATACTGTTCCTTCCTCAAGGACATTAATATAAACAGTGAACCATTGTGGATCAATAACTGATCCCTGTTGTACTCCACTAGTTACCTCCTTCCAGTGTAAAAAATGGTCCCATTTATTCCAACTGAGATAGACAGTTTTCAATCTATTCTAGTATACTTCCTCTGAATCCATGGGGCTTGAATTTATTTATCACCATCCTATGTCTAACTCTGTCAAATGCCTTCTGGGAATCAATACCTTTTTCCAAATTGTTGAGTTACAATATTAGTAATTGAATCAGTGTGGAAACAGGCCCTTTGGCCCAACTTGCCCACACTGACCAACATGTCCCATCTACACTAGTCCCACCTGCTCACGTTTGGCTCATATCCCTCCAAACCTTTTCATATTCATATTATGAATCTATCCTCACAAAATGCATTGTCTCACATTTCCACACTTAAATTCCATTTAACAAACATCCATTTTAATATTTTCCCACAATGGTCAGTATCTCCAGATTATAATTTTGCTGTTTCATAAAATAGGTTTTGCTGTTTCATAAAATTTATTAGGTTATGCCCAATTGGCCTGCATCTAATAATTGCAGATTAACCCATGAGTCAAACCATGATTTCAATTGAGATATTGAAACAAAAATATAATCAGTGGTTAATTTTGGAAAATAATTTTTATTTCCCAAGGATGAAAGATGGAAATCAGTGGGGAAAATCGCAAATGTTCATTCAGCACTGCAGATTTCTTCTTGCAGTTTCACTTCCCTTTTTTCGCCTTCACGTGAATAAGAATGGATGTGCGATGGTGCAGCAGTTAATTAATGGGCCAGTAATCCAGGGGCCTGTACTAATGATCCAGAAATCTGAAAACAAATCCCACTGCAGCAGGTGTAGAATTTCAATTCATTGAATAACATGGAATTCAGAACAACAACTGGCCTTAGCAATGAGGAGTAGGTTCCTGAATACATGCTGACTCACCTCTCATTACAAGAAGCACCACCCAGCCAGGCCGACCCCTATACCAGCAATCCAGTGCTGCTGCAGGACAACAGGCCTTTGTGACCAAGATAACACAGATGCACAGAATCTCTTGCCCAGAGAAGGGGGATCGAGGACCGGAGGACATAGGTGAAAGGGAAAAGATTTAATAGGAATCTGAGGGGTAACTTTTTCACACAAAGGGTGGTGGGTGTATGGAACAAGCTGCCAGAGGAGGTAGCTGAGGCTGGGACTATCCCAACATTTAAGAAACAGTTAGACATGTACATGGATAAGACAAAATGTTCTAGATCTCACCGTCTCCATTACAGGAGACAGACTATTGACCAACATCTACCATCTATTACAAACCCACTGACTCCCAGAGCTATCTAGACTACACTTCTTCCCACCCTGCTTCCTGTAAAGACTCTATCCCCTACTCCCAATTCCTCCGTCGACACCACATCTGCGCCCAGGAGGTTTTCCATACCAAATTGGAGGAACAGCACCTCATATTTCACTTGGGTAGCTTACATCCCAGTGGTATGAACATTGACTTCCCTAACTTCAAATAGCCCTTGCTTTCCCTCTCCCTCCATCCCCTCCCCCTTCCCAGTTCTCCCACCAGTCTTACTGTTTCTGACTACATACTATCTCTCCCAGGTGGGAGTCCCACCCACTCCCCTGACATCAGTCTGAAGAAAGGTCTCGACCCGAAACGTCACCCATTCCTTCTCTCAAGGGATGCTGCCTGTCCCACTGTGTTACTCCAGTATTTTGTGTCTACATGGATAGGACAAGTTTGGAGGGATATGGACCAAGAGCAGGCAGGTGGGACTTGTGTAGCTGGGATAGGTTGGCCGGTGTGGGCAAGTTGGGCCGAAGGGCCTGTTTCCACACTGTATGACACTATGCCTCTATAAGACACAATATTTTTAAGAACGTAATATTAAAAAAGTTATAAGATGTTAGGGGAAACGTGGCGAAGCATTGTGTACTGCCTCAGACAAAATCTGCTCTGTCGCTGCACTCTTTTACTTATGTATGTCAGAGCTATGTATAGTGTGATTTTAGTAGGTTATGCCAAATAAAGCATGTCACTGTATCTAGTTACATGTAACAATATAGTAACCACAACTACTACTACAATGATGAATACAACATAACTACTTTGTTATAAAAACCCATCTGGTACATTAATGTCTGCTGCCCTTACATTTTCCTGGCTCCTCAAAGCTCTGTGAAAAGGCAGAACAAGCCTCCCAATTGTAAGTAGCTCACCACTATCTTCCCGAGACTATTAGGAATGTGCAATAAATTCTGTCCTTGCAATCAACTCTGAGATACTGAGAAATGAATAAAAATAAGTTAAATTGTATGTTTTGTTTGCAGTCTCCAGGAGAATCATTAAGGACGTGCTTAGTCTACCAACAGGGTAGATTTTGCAGAATAGGTCAGGGCCCAGGGTGCATCTAATGAAGCCACCGTGTCACAATGCCGCAAACCTGTGCGGTGGCGCAGCGGTAGAGTTGCTGCCTTACAGCGCTTGCAGCGCCGGAGACCCGGGTTTGATCCCGACTACGGATGCTGTCTGTACGGAGTTTATACATTCTCCCCATGACCGCGTGGGTTTTCTCCGAGATCTTCGTTTTCCTCCCACACTCCAACGACGTATAGGTTTGTAGGTTAATTGGCTTGGTGTGTGTGTAAATTGTCCCTAGTGTGTGTAGGGTAGTGTTAACATGCAGGGATCGCTGGTCAGTGTGGACTCGGTGGGCCAAAGGGCCTGTTCCCGCACTGTATCTCTAAACTAAACAGGGTTCAACCCTGACCACTGGAGCTATCTGCATGGAGTTTGCATCTTCTCCCTATGACTGTATCAGCTTCCACTGGGTGCTCTGGTTTCCTCCCATATTCCATAGGTTAGTGGGTTAATTGGCCTCTGTAAATTGTTCCTAATGTGTTGGTGAGTGGCAGAACCTGGGGGCAGTTGATGAGAATGAGGGGAGAATAAAAAATGGGAATAGTGCCAGATTAGATTTACGATTTGCCAGAACTTGAGGGTCTGAGCTATAGGGAGAGATTGCGTAGGCTGGGACTATTCCTTGGAGCGCAGGGGGAAGAGGGGTGATCTTATAGAGCTGTATAAAATTATGAAGGCTTTCGACAAGGTCCCACATAAGAGATTAGTTTACAAACTTAAAGCACACGGCATTGGGGGTTCAGTATTGATGTGGATAGAGAACTGGCTGGCAAACAGGAAGCAAAGAGTAGGAGTAAACGGGTCCTTTTCACAATGGCAGGCAGTGACTAGTGGGGTACCGCAAGGCTCAGTGCTGGGACCCCAGCTATTTACAATATATATTAATGATCTGGATGAGGGAATTGAAGGCAATATCTCCAAGTTTGCAGATGACACTAAGCTGGGGGGCAGTGTTAGCTGTGAGGAGGATGCTAGGAGACTGCAAGGTGACTTGGATAGGCTGGGTGAGTGGGCAAATGTTTGGCAGATGCAGTATAATGTGGATAAATGTGAGGTTATCCATTTTGGTGGCAAAAACATGAAAGCAGACTATTATCTAAATGGTGGCCGACTAGGAAAAGGGGAGATGCAGCGAGACCTGGGTGTCATGGTACACCAGTCATTGAAAGTGGGCATGCAGGTGCAGCAGGCAGTGAAGAAAGCGAATGGTATGTTAGCTTTCATAGCAAAAGGATTTGAGTATAGGAGCAGGGAGGTTCTACTGCAGTTGTACAGGGTCTTGGTGAGACCACACCTGGAGTATTGCGTACAGTTTTGGTCTCCAAATCTGAGGAACGACATTATTGCCATAGAGGGAGTGCAGAGAAGGTTCACCAGACTGATTCCTGGGATGTCAGGACTGTCTTATGAAGAAAGACTGGATAGACTTGGTTTATACTCTCTAGAATTTAGGAGATTGAGAGGGGATCTTATAGAAACTTACAAAATTCTTAAGGGGTTGGACAGGCTAGATGCAGGAAGATTGCTCCCGATGTTGGGGAAGTCCAGGACAAGGGGTCACAGCTTAAGTATAAGGGGGAAATCCTTTAAAACCGAGATGAGAAGAACTTTTTTCACACAGAGAGTGGTGAATCTCTGGAACTCCCTGCCACAGAGGGTAGTCGAGGCCAGTTCATTGGCTATATTTAAGAGGGAGTTAGATGTGGCCCTTGTGGCTAAGGGGATCAGAGGGTATGGAGAGAAGGCAGGTACGGGATACTGAGTTGGATGATCAGCCATGATCATATTGAATGGCGGTGCAGGCTCGAAGGGCCGAATGGCCTACTCCTGCACCTAATTTCTATGTTTCTATTTCTATGTTTCTATGAGAGGAATAGATCGGGTAGATGCACAGTCTCTTGCCCAGAGTAGGTAAATCGAGGACCAGATGATATAGATCTAAGGCAAAGGGGGAAATATTTCATAGGAATCTGATATTTTCAATTGACATATGGAACAAGCTGCCAGAGGAGGTAGTTGAGGCAGGGACCATAACAACGTTTAAGAACCAGTTAGACAGGCACATGGACTGGACAGGTTTGGAGGGATATGGGGCGACAATAATACAGGCAACAGTGATTTGCAGTAGGGTTTGGAAATATGTCCAACACCTTTGTTTTCATAGAAAAGTGAGACCCATGGTAGATTCAGTTAGCCCCCAATGAAGCAGTGGCCTGGGTGGACGTGCAGATTGAACTTGCAGCTTTCCCCATTCAAAAATGGACAGCCTAAAAAGTCATAGAGTCATAGAGAGCCACAGAGTCATACAGCGTGCAAACAGACCCCTCATCCTAACTTTTCCATTCCGAACAAGATTTCCCATCTAAACTGGTCGCATTTGCCTGCATTTGTTCCATATCCCTCTGAGTTATTTGTTGCAAAACGAAAATGGTTCCATTGTTTATGTGGTTTGGATTTTGCAATCACATCAGTGGAAGAAGAAATATAAGATGCAGTCCAGCTGCGGCATGATGATGTCACAGATATTATGTATATTATTCAAAAATGTGCTTTGGACGGGTGGGGGCTAGGATTTGTGGAAATAAACATTTATAAATTAAACTTTACCAGTAAACAGCTCTAATGGAAAACCACATGCTGAGTGCAAAATATGCTGAGTGCCGTCAACAGTGTTTCCCATGTACTTGCAGGTATACTTTCAATAACCTGAAGGCTTTGATAGATAAAGTTTTATTTAACTTATTTGTTTTAAAGAACATCTTTTGCAGTAGGAATTAGATTGACTTTCTAATTCAGCTCATGGCTAGCTCTTGTCAGTTCCCGATAAAGTACAAAGATATCTCTTGACAAACTTTCAATTGTTGTTGAGACTTTCTTCAGAAGTGGTGCTTGCAAAGTGGGAGTGGGCGGAACACTACTGACTCCTTGACAGTGGTTGAAAACTCTGATGCAAGAAAAAGAAACAGGCACATTGTGAAGAAAAAATAATCGCCTCTGTCAATTCTGAGGCCAAAAGATGGATTTTTTTTCTACTAAAATCACGCACTTCTTTTGCTGGGAAGTTGCAAACTTCCTAAATCGTTGTAACACAGACAGGCAAACATACACCAATAAGTTATGGAGATCTAACAGACTCGATGAGCAGAAATAATACTGTCTGGATTCAAGGGTTTCAGCTTTAAGGAGAGGTTGGATACATTTAGATCTTTTCTCTAATATGTCAGAAGATGCGGGGAGACTTGGTAGAAAGGTATAAAATTATGGATACGATAGGGTAGACAGTCAGAACCTTTTTTCCCGGGATGGAAATGTCCAACACCAGAAGGCATAGCTATTAGGTGAGAGGGAGAAATTTTAATGGATATATGCGGAGCAAGTTGTTTAAACGGGGTATGGTGGGGGTCTGGAAGGTATCGTTTGGGGCAGTGGTGCAGGCAGATATGATAGTGGTGTTTAAGAGTATTTTGGATATGCAGATGGAAGTGTAAGGAATAGAGGAATATGGATCATGTGCAGGCAGATGAGATCAGTTTAACTTGGCATCATGTTTGGTGTAAACATTGTGGGCCCGTCCAGTGCTGTCCTTGTTCTATGCTCTATTAGCCGTTATTTGCCTAATTGAGTCAGTCATAAGCCTTGCTTTAGTGATCAAATCTGATTCAGATGATAATGGTTTCTAATTTCTCTCAACAAACTTGAAAAAATGGCCTGGAATGACAGGCCTAGGTCTCATGCTTTGCCTCTGTGTGAACACAAAAGGAGCAGGGAGATAGAAAATATGTTGTCCTTTTTTTTCACAGCAAAATGAGTGTTGCTTTAGAGGCAGTGGTAAGGTACCAATCTCTGCCAATAAGCAGAAGCAGTTCCTGAAGTGGCTTACTGTCATGTTTTTGCTGCTCTAAGACTGAGGTATTACTAACAGGTGGTAGCTTTCAGCTGAGGTCATCCTTATTAAAGCCCCATTTTCAACATCATCATTCCTCACTGAGGTTCAGCTTGAAGACCATAGGTGGGCACAGCTTATTTTCCTAAGATTCTTTTCACCTCCTGCCATCAACTTATTCTTCTTTGTGTATGCCCTGATCAGACATAGCTGAGCCATGCTATATTTTAAGGGGAATAGGCACTATGCACACATGTCTGTACATTAATGATATATTAATGATTTGGAAGAGGGAATTAGGAGCATCACTAGCAATTTTGTGGATGACACAAAGCTGGGTGGCAGTGTGAACTGTGAAGAGGATGTTAGGAGGTTGCAGGGTGACCTGGACAGGTTGAGTGAGTGGGCAGGTGCATGGCCGATGCAGTATAATATAGATAAATGTGAGGTTACCCACTTTGGCAGCAAAAACAAGGGGGCAGATTATTATCTCAATGGGGTTAGGTTAGGTAAGGGGGAGGCGCAGCGAGACCTGGGTGTTCTTGTCACCAGTCACTGAAAGTTGGCTTACAGGTACAGCAGGCAGTGAAGAAAGCTAATGGAATGTTGGCCTTCATAATAAGAGGATTTCGGCGGACTTCCGGTGGCGCTATGGAGTAGGAGAGACTCGCGCCAGCTAGCTCCGTGAAAAATCCGAAAAAACGGGAGGAAAAGACAGCTCCTACCTGCAGAACCCGGGACCGATTGTTTTGAACTAAGCCCGTGACGTCATCAGGCGCGCGACACCGGCAGTATGTCGACTCAACATACTCCCCCCCACAAGGCAAAAAACGGCAAGACTAAAGAGGTAGGCCCAACTGAAGCCTCGGTCTCAGGTTTAACAGCATCCCGAGAAGACATCTCAAAGAAGAAGAAAAAGACTGAGATGGAAGAATTAAAAACGTTCCTTAAGGAGGAACTTAAAAATCTTAGACAGGACTTTAAAGAGGATCTAGCATCTTTTAAAAAAGAAATGAAAGACCAAATTAAAGAAGAAGTTACAGAGATGGTACACGAAGTCCTTGAAGACTGGAAATTAGATATGGAAAGAGATATGACCCAAAATGTTGAAGAAGTAAATGAAAAACTGAATAAGATGGAATCCAGATTTGATTCTAAACTTGAACCTATTCTCCTGACATTAGACCAACACTACAAGATTGTAAAAGAACTTGAGGAACTTGCTGAGACAAGCACCGCAACTACAAAAAAACTCATCACTGAGAACCAACGCCTATCAAAGTTATTGTATCAAATAACTGAAAAATGTACAGACTTGGAGGGACGACAGAGGCGTCAGAATTTAAGAATCGTGGGCATCCAGGAAGGCAGAGAGGGGACTCGTGACCCCCGTGAATTTGCTGCAGAAGTACTGAAAACAATTTTGAACCTGGATCAGGCGCCATTACTTGCCCGAGCGCACAGAGTGGGTCGCCCAAAGGTGGGCGACCGACCAAGAATAATGATAGTAAAGGTCCAATATGACCATGTATTGGATGACATGATGAGGAAAATTGGTAAAAGCAGAAATCTTGTATATGAAGGAGACAAGATTAGCGTATTCAGAGATTACCCCGTGGAAGTTGCTAAGAAAAGAGCGTTGTTCACAGAAACAAGAAGAATACTGAAGAACATAAAGAATCTGAGATATGGACTGTTATACCCCGCAACACTGAGAGTCAGTTACGAGAAGAAGGAATACTTCTTCATCAAGCACACGGAAGCATTTGAATTTGCCAAGAACGTCGAGGACAAGATCGAAGATTGAAAAATATTCAACTCTTAACACCTATCTCGCAGAGAAGATATGGAACTCTAAACTTTAAACTATTATATTTAAGAGTTGCCTAAAATTCGCAATAAGAATTGGGTATATTTCCTACAACGGATATATATAAAACTAACATTCTAGTACTAACCTCTAACCTCTAACAACTATTAATAATCAAGAATATTAACTAACACTAACTAATGATAACAAGATTATTTAGATTATTTAAGAATTAATTAAAAGTATGAAATATAAGTAAAGTATGATTCAGGTATTTTATAATGAGAAATGTCTGATGGCCCTTGCCTTGATGTTTTCGTTTTTGATTATTCTTTGATAAATGTTTAGATTATACAAAACTAATATCTCAATTTGAGACTATTAATTATACCATTAATGGAATATAATCAATATTTCTTTCCCCCCCACAAATTGTATGCATCGAATTGGAAACTTTCCTTTTAAGGAAAGCACGGAGCTAGTATTTTTATAAACCAAAAGCTACGGAAGTCCATAGATGCTTAGCCACATTAGGGTGGCTATCACTAACTGCACTAATTGTAGTTGTAGTTGCTTTTCTTTCTTACTTTCCACACTTTACTAACCCTATTAGCTATCACCTTTTTTATCTTATATCACATTATATTTTGTATATGGAATGGAATTGCATATTTTATTTAAGGAGATACGTTCGGATGGAAAACAGACGTGACCTAAAATTCATCTACCTGAAGTTCAAGTATAAGGTAGGGCTGAGTGTGCTGAATCATCTGCTCTACCACTTAATCACAAGATGCAAGACATGAATATAAAAATTGGGGGTGAGGGAATTAAATTCTGTAGTTGGAATGTTAAGGGAATTAATGAACCTATCAAGAGAGGCAAAGTGTTAGCACATTTAAAATCATTGAAAACAGATATAATATTTCTCCAGGAGACACATCTTAAAAAGGAAGCACAACATAGACTGAAAGCAAAATGGATTGCTAAAGCGTACCATTCTTCATTCTCACATAAATCAAGAGGTGTGGCAATATTAATTCGTAAAGGTATACCCTTTAAACATATATCAACGATAGAAGACATTGAAGGCAGATATATTATAATAATAGGGGAGTTATACTTAAAAAAGGTGACTCTCCTCAATGTGTATGGACCAAATTTTGATAGCCCTCTGTTTTTTAAGAGAATTCTTAACAATAATAAGAGGATTTCAGTATAGGAGTAAAGAGGTTCTTCTGCAGTTGTATAGGGCTCTGGTAAGACCACATCTGGAGTATTGTGTACAGTTTTGGTCTCCTAATTTGAGGGACATCCTTGTGATTGAGGCAGTGCAGCGTAGGTTCATGAGATTGATCCCTGTCATGTGAGGAAAGATTGAAAAGACTAGGCTTGTATTCACTGGAGTTTAGAAGGATGAGGGGGATCTTATAGAAACATATAAAATTATAAAAGGACTGGGCAAGCTAGATGCAGGCAAAAAATGTTCCCAATGTTGGGTGAGTCCAGAACCAGGGGCCACAATCTTAGAATAAAGGGGAGGCCATTTAAGACTGAGGTGAGAAAAAACTTTTTCACCGAGAGAGTTGTGAATTTGTGGAATTCCCTGCCACGGAAGGCAGTGGAGGCCAAATCACTGGATGGATTTAAGAGAGAGTTAGATAGAGCTCTAGGGGCTAGTGGAATCAAGGGATATGGGGAGAAGGCAGGCACGTGTGATTGATTTGGGACGATCAGCCATGATCACAATGAATGGCGGTGTAGGCTCGAAGGGCCGACTAGCCTCCTCCTGCACCTATTTTCTATGCTTCTATTTTCGATCCGGTTGGTGCAGAAATTTAAAACCAGTAAACAGTCTTTCTTTACCTGCCAAGCGGATCATTTGCAGATTTTTGCAACATGAAACAATTAGAAAAGCATGAAATGCAAAAGTTTCCAGATATCAACTGGCAAATATGCTGTAGTTTAGTTTAGTTTAGTTTAGTTTAGCTTGCAGCCTGGAAACAGGCCCTTAAGCCCACTGAGTCCACACCGATCAACAATCACCCGTACACTATTTCCAACCTACACGTTAGGGACAATTTACAGAAGCCAATTATCCTACAAATCTGCAGGTTCTTTGAGTGCAGGAGGAAACCAGAACACCCAGAGAAAACCCACGTGGTTATAGGAAGAACGTAGAAACTCCGTACAGACAGTACCCACAGTCAGGATCGAACTCTGGTCTCTGGCGCTGTCAGGCAGCAACTCGACCACTGCGCCATTGTGCCACCCTATATAGTAGGTGATGATCCTTTCAAATGTTAATGCTTCCTAATTCTGCTCAGTGGCATGACATGAAGGGAGTACATTAGCTGGAGAATCGCCCTGTTTTGTAACAGGCTATTTATCCAGCAAATCTTTGCTGAATAGTTACCAGCACTCCAGTCCTTCTTCCCCCAGAGATCGCCTGTATTCTCTGCAACAAATTTTGAAGATAGAGCCCAATAAACATGTGGCACTCCATCAGAAAATGGTATCATCATTAATTGCACTCCTTGTGCCTTGTAGTCATTACTTCCAAAGAGTCCACCAGGGACTATACTGTAAGTTGGACAATTTTATACTGGACAATTTTTACATTTTATCAAGCCAATTTATCAAGCCTATTAACCTACAAATCTGTACGTCTTTGGAGTGTGAGAGGAAACCGAAGACCTTGGAGAAAACCCACGCAGGTCTCGGGGAGAACGTACAAACTCCGTACAGACAGCACCCGTAGTCGGGTTCGAACCCGGGTCTCCGGCGCTGCAATTTGCTGTAAGGCAGCGACTCTACCCGCTGTGCCACCGTGACTGCCAGGATATGGTGGTCATGAATTTTTATAGAATGTGGCGGCGCCTGCTGGCGCACGCAGGTATCGAACCCAGCGTTTGGAAGCCGCGGTCACGTGATTCAGGAGGGGCTGTTGTTTATGCGCCGTTTCGCTTTCGGCCCACAGTTGTGTGTTGTCAGACGTGTTTGCGGAGACCTGTAAGACAAGGAGCTATTGTCTTAATAAATAAGTTTGGAAAACTTGGTTGTCGTCTTTGCATCCGCCAAAGGAATATATTTACGGTCAGAAAATAATTACTGAACAAAGCAATTGTTCAAAATTTAATCCATGATGACCCAACCCCATAAGCCTGGGATTGAAAATCAAAGTAACTGATCATATTTTCTCTGTGTGCATCTACTGTACAGCCACAAAGCACATTGTAGATTTCCATACAGCATAGAAGGAGGCTGTTGCTCAGAGAGCAATTCCATCCCTCCTGCTAATTTTCTCTCTGAGATATTCCTTACATTCTCATCAATTCCCTCTGGATTCTACCACTCTTCCTGCATGCCAGGGACATTCTGCAGTTGCTAATTAAGATGCATGTCTTTGGCATGAGGGGGCAAACCAGAACACCAGAGAAACCCGTACAGAGAACATGAAACCTCCATACATACAGCATCAGAGGTTATGATTGAGCCCAGAACTATGTATACTATGAATACTATTGTACTTCCGGTGGCGCTGGTGCCAGCTGCCTCCACCTTCAGCCCGGTATCTTTTTGTTTTTTTGTTTTTTTTGTTATGTTGAAGTGTGTTTTTTATGTTTTTTTTAATGTTTTAATGTGGGGGAAGAGGGTACGGTAAGGGGGATACCGTCCTTCAGTCACTTCCTGGAGAGGACGCGACTATTATTCGAGTCGCGTCCTCGCCCCCCCCAGCGGCCTACCTACTGGATTGGCGCGGCCTTTCCTGCCTGGACTGACCAGAGCTCCAGCAGCGGCGGGACAGCGCTGATACATCGCGGGGCTGGCGATGCCTTACCAGGGATCGCCGTCTGGTGCCCGGAGTGCTGGGCCTGCGGCACCGACATCCTGGAGCTGTGGTTCGCGGAGCTCCCAACGCGGGCGGCGCTGACAAACATCGTGGGGTCCTGCGACTCTGCCCGGCTCGGCCTGCGGACTCGGGAGCTGCGGACTCCGGTGGGAGGCGGCTGATTGGGAGGTCCGGGCCGCTGAGGAGGATTTTCACCGTCGTGGTTCGGCGTCGGCGTTCCATCAGCCCGGCGAGAGGGCCTGAGCATCGGGCCGCCCGGGGTGGCGACTGCGGGTGCTCGGAAGGCCCCGACCACGGGTGAACATTTGGGAAGATCGGAGGGGAGGCTGGCTGGACTATGGTGCCTTCCTCACCTTGGTGCCATTGTGTTATGTTGTGTCGTGGACTTTCTGTGTTTGTGCTTTTTTAAAAATTCTATTTTATTTTTAATATGTTTTATTATTTATTATTTATTTATTTTTATGATACTGACTGTAAAGGGAAATTCATTTTGTTGTCTCTAATTGGGACAATGACAATAAATTTGAATACAATACAATACAATACAATTAGCTGCAACACTGTGCCGCCCCATCCGGATAAACTCAACTTGAGAGTCTTTTACCCAGATTAAGGGGATCAAGAACCAGAGGACATAGGTTTAAGGTGAGAGGGGTAAGATTTAATAGAAATCTGTAGTGCAACTTTTTAAGTAGTAGTCTGAAGAAGGGTCTTGAGCTGAAATATCACCCAGCTATGTTCTCCAGGGATGTTGCGTTACTCCAGCACTTTGTATCATTTTGGGCAACTTTACGACACATAGGGTGGTGGGTATATGGAACAAGCTACCAGAGCAGGTAGTTGTGGCAGGTACCTTAACAAAATTTAGAGTTATAACGCCTGCAGTGCCGGAGATCCAGGTTCGATCCCAACTACGGGTGCTGTCTGTACGGAGTTTGTACGTTCTCCCCGTGACTGCGTGTGTTTTCTCCGAGATTCTCTGGAATTCTCTGCCTCAGAGGGCGGTGGAGGCAGGTTCTCTGGATGCTTTCAAGAGAGAGCCATGGCTGAACATGCCTGATGCTGGTGCCATAGGATAAAACAATGCCTTGTAGTCATTACTTCCAAAGAGTCCACCAGGGACTATACTGTAAGTTGGACAATTTTATACTGGACAATTTTTACATTTTATCAAGCCAATTTATCAAGCCTATTAACCTACAAATCTGTACGTCTTTGGAGTGTGAGAGGAAACCGAAGACCTTGGAGAAAACCCACGCAGGTCTCGGGGAGAACGTACAAACTCCGTACAGACAGCACCCGTAGTCGGGTTCGAACCCGGGTCTCCGGCGCTGCAATTTGCTGTAAGGCAGCGACTCTACCCGCTGTGCCACCGTGACTGCCAGGATATGGTGGTCATGAATTTTTATAGAATGTGGCGGCGCCTGCTGGCGCACGCAGGTATCGAACCCAGCGTTTGGAAGCCGCGGTCACGTGATTCAGGAGGGGCTGTTGTTTTTGCGCCGTTTCGCTTTCGGCCCACAGTTGTGTGTTGTCAGACGTGTTTGCGGAGACCTGTAAGACAAGGAGCTATTGTCTTAATAAATAAGTTTGGAAAACTTGGTTGTCGTCTTTGCATCCGCCAAAGGAATATATTTACGGTCAGAAAATAATTACTGAACAAAGCAATTGTTCAAAATTTAATCCATAATGACCCAACCCCATAAGCCTGGGATTGAAAATCAAAGTAACTGATCATATTTTCTCTGTGTGCATCTACTGTACAGCCACAAAGCACATTGTAGATTTCCATACAGCATAGAAGGAGGCTGTTGCTCAGAGAGCAATTCCATCCCTCCTGCTAATTTTCTCTGTGAGATATTCCTTACATTCTCATCAATTCCCTCTGGATTCTACCGCTCTTCCTGCATGCCAGGGACATTCTGCAGTTGCTAATTAAGATGCATGTCTTTGGCATGAGGGGGCAAACCAGAACACCAGAGAAACCCGTACAGAGAACATGAAACCTCCATACATACAGCATCAGAGGTTATGATTGAGCCCAGAACTATGTATACTATGAATACTATTGTACTTCCGGTGGCGCTGGTGCCAGCTGCCTCCACCTTCAGCCCGGTATCTTTTTGTTTTTTTGTTTTTTTTGTTATGTTGAAGTGTGTTTTTTATGTTTTTTTTTATGTTTTAATGTGGGGGAAGAGGGTACGGTAAGGGGGATACCGTCCTTCAGTCACTTCCTGGAGAGGACGCGACTATTATTCGAGTCGCGTCCTCGCCCCCCCCAGCGGCCTACCTACTGGATTGGCGCGGCCTTTCCTGCCTGGACTGACCAGAGCTCCAGCAGTGGCGGGACAGCGCTGATACATCGCGGGGCTGGCGATGCCTTACCGGGGATCGCCGTCTGGTGCCCGGAGTGCTGGGCCTGCGGCACCGACATCCTGGAGCTGTGGTTCGCGGAGCTCCCAACGCGGGCGGCGCTGACAAACATTGTGTTATGTTGTGTCGTCGACTTTCTGTGTTTGTGCTTTTTTTTAAATTCTATTTTATTTTTAATATGTTTTATTATTTATTATTTATTTATTTTTATGATACTGACTGTAAAGGGAAAATCATTTTGTTGTTGTTTCTAATTGAGACAATGACAATAAATTTGAATACAATACAATACAATTAGCTGCAACACTGTGCTGCCCCATCCGGATAAACAACTTGAGAGTCTTTTACCCAGATTAAGGGGATCAAGAACCAGAGGACATAGGTTTAAGGTGAGAGGGGTAAGATTTAATAGAAATCTGTAGTGCAACTTTTTAAGTAGTAATCTGAAGAAAGGTCTTGAGCTGAAATATCACCCAGCTATGTTCGCCAGGGATGTTGCGTTACTCCAGCACTTTGTATCATTTTGGGCAACTTTACGACACATAGGGTGGTGGGTATATGGAACAAGCTACCAGAGCAGGTAGTTGTGGCAGGTACCTTAACAAAATTTAGAGTTATAACGCCTGCAGTGCCGGAGATCCAGGTTCGATCCCAACTACGGGTGCTGTCTGTACGGAGTTTGTACGTTCTCCCCGTGACTGCGTGTGTTTTCTCCGAGATTCTCTGGAATTCTCTGCCTCAGAGGGCGGTGGAGGCAGGTTCTCTGGATGCTTTCAAGAGAGAGCCATGGCTGAACATGCCTGATGCTGGTGCCATAGGATAAAACAAAATGGAAGAACAGACCAGTACTTTCCACAATTCCTACCCAGCTGCTGCCTTACGCCCCTGTCCCACTTAGGAAACCTGAACGGAAACCTCTGGAGACTTTGCGCCCCACCCAAGGTTTCCGTGTGGTTCCTGGAGGTTGCAGGTGGTTGCCGGGGGTTGCAGGTAGTGGAAGCATGTAGGGAGACTGACAAAAACCTCCGGGAACCGCGCGGAAATCTTGGGTGGGGCGCAAAGTCTCCAGAGGTTTCCGTTCAGGTTTCCCAAGTGGGACAGGGGCATTACACTTTCAGTCACCATGGTTCAATCCTGACCTCTGCTGCTGTCTGTGTGGAGATTGCTCATTCTCCTTGTGTTGGTGTGGTTTGCACAATCCTCTCACATCTCTCCCATATTCCATTTCTAGTTTAGTGGTCCATGGTAAATTGCCCCTGGTGTAGATGGATGATGGAAATGATGTAAAAATAGGGACAATATATTCAACTGAGAGCGGCACAGTTTAAAGAGGATGTGTGGGACAATTATTTTTATATAGGGAGTGGTGGGCACCTGGGTCACGCTAACAGGGGTGATGGTGGCGTAATGGTGACACAAGGATATAGAGGGATATGGATGATATACAGGTAGATAAGATTAGTTCCACTTGGCATCATGGACTGTGGACTGAGGGTCCTATTACTGCACTGTAGTTTAATCCTATATTCTAAGAGGTTACAGGAACAAATAGTGAGGGGATGGGCATGGCTCTGTGAGCCAACATGGACTCAATGAGCTAAATGGATTTCTTCTATGGCATATAGAAACATAGGATTGCCTTTGATACACATCACGTTGCATTCCATTCTGCTTATTGTTGGTCCCAACCCATCCTCTGGCATTTCTTAACCCAAACCATGTTCTCGTATATCTTAGTACAAGATGAGTATTAGGCCCCATCTTTATGCATTGCTCTGACTGGCCATTTTCACCTTTGTAACATTGCTTGTCTCCACTTCTACCTCTTTCCACCTGCTGTTGAATCTCCCATCCAGACCTCTGTTACCTCCAAGCTTTCACGAGAGTCTTCAATGGCATCCATTTTGTGATTCGCCATATATTTGAACCCATCCAAAACTACTACTTGGTGTCCTAACATTTCATGTGTCACCAATTCTGTTCACTCACCACCCACAGCATAGTTAGTTCCTGGGATGGCAGAACTGGCATACTGTATGATGAAAGAATGGATTGACTGGATGGATTGATCTTATAGAAACATGTAAAATTCTTAAGGGGTTGGACAAGCTAGATGCAGGAGAAATGTTCTCCATGTTTCCCAAATGAACCAAGAACCAGGGGTCACGGTTTAAGAATAAGGGGTAGAGATGTGAATCTGAGGAATTTGCTGCCACAGGATGCAGTGGAGGCCAATTCACTGGATGTTTTCTAGAGAGAGTTTGATTTAGTTCTTAGGGCTAACGGAATCAATGGTTATGGGGAAAAAGCAGGAACAGGGTACTGATATTGGATGATCAGCCGTGATCATATTGAATTGCGGTGCTGGCTCGAAGAGCCGAATGGCCTACTCCTGCACATATTTTCTATGTTTCAATGTTTCCGGACAGACAGCACCCGTAGTCGGGATCGAACCCGCATCTCTGCCGCTGAAAGTGCTGTAATGCAGCAATTCTACCGCTGCGCCACCGTGTCGCTCCTTGAATTGCTCCTGAATTGATGGCCATGCCTTCAACTGCGTTCTCATTTTTGATATTCCCTTCATTATCTTCCCTGACTACTCTCTTCCTTTAAGATTATTTTATGTGATTCTCCAAGTAAGCTCTAGGTCAGCTATACCAACTCTCCTTATGTGGCTCAGTTTCAAGTTTTGTTCAGCAACACTATGTGATGTGCTTGGGAATGATTTGCCACGTCTAAGGTTTTGTAGAAGTCCAGGTGGTTTCAATGCTGGAGGCACTACATGCAAATATTTACAATACCTTCTATGATTGAACCCATGGCTGGATTCTTTGCAGTTATCATTACCTTTATCACTCACGAATGCTGGACTGCCCTGGGGATAAGTACACTCCAGCCAGACACTGCCGCACTGGTGAGAAAGGCAACGCATCACCTTTACCACCTCAGGCTGCTGAGGAAATTCAGTCTCTCTCAGGATCCTTCAATCCTTCTTCTCTGGTGCTGTAGAAAGCATCCTGACCAGAAACATCCCCCGATGTTGGGGGAGTCCAGAACCAGGGGCCACAGTTTAAGAATAATGGGTAAGCCATTTAGAACGGATACGAGGAAACACTTTTTCTCACAGAGAGTTATGAGTCTGTGGAATTCTCTGCTTCAGAGGGCATTGGAGGCCGGTTCTCTGGATACTTTCAAGAGAGAGCTAGATAGAGCTCTTAAAGATAGTAGAGTCAGGGGATATGGGGAGAAGGAAGGAACGGGGTACTGATTGGGGATGATCAGCCATGATCACATTGAATGGTGATGCTGGATCGAAGGGCCGAATGGCCTACTCCTGCACCTATTGTCTATTGTCTATCTCTATCTGGTTTGGCAACAGCTCTGCCCAGGACAGGAAGGCTCTACACGGGAACTACACCCCCCCCCCCCCCCCCCCCTGCAGGACCTATACACCAGGAGATGCAGATCCAGAGCCTGCAGGATCATGAAGGACCCCTACCTCCCCAGCAACGGACTGTTCCAGCTGCTACGGTCAGGCAAGCGCCTCCGCTGTCACGCTGCAAAAACAGAGAGGATGAGACTGAGTTTCTTCCCACAGGCCATTAGGACTGGAAACTCTGATCTCAACAGGGCGTAAATACTTATTGTTTAAGAAGGAACTGCAGATGCTGGAAAATCCAAGGTAGACAAAAATGCTGGAGAAACTCAGCGGGTGAGGCAGCATCTATGGAGTGAAGGAAATAGGCAATGTTTCGGGCCGAAACCCTTCTTCAGACTGATAATGTTGTGGTAAATACTGTTGTGTCTTTTTTTTAAATGTAAATACTGGTTCTATTCTGTTGTTCTGTTGTTTTGCACAATCCCGCAAGCATTGCCACTTTCATTTCACTGTACATCTTGTATGTGTATGTGACTTGACTTGACGTTGAAATTGATCTTTATTGGTTGGTTGGAGAATGGTGTTGGCAGTTTCGAAATTCTGATCTGAAGCAGGCTCCTTGGGAATTGCCTAGTTCTAAATAATGCTTTATGGAAGTACACACATTGACTATGACTATGAAGCATTGAGAAACAGAAGGACAGTGAGGTATTTCTCCGAGGATCCATGAAGACAACGGCGGCAGTGAGAAGAAGCCCAAATGGTGGGGATCCTCGATGATAGATGTGGCCTTTTTTTTTTTTTTTTTTTTTTTAGATTATACCTTTAATAATCCTTTTCAGGAAATTACAGTGCCACGACAGCTTCAAGACAAACATAACACCACACATTTCCTCAAATGGCTTCCATACTTAACACGTTAAAATACGTTAAAATACAAGTTAAAATACAATTAATTTTAAAAAAGTGCAATTATTTATGCGCATTATAAAGTCTTATAGCAGCTGGTAAACAGGACTTCCTATATCTCTCCGTTTTGCACATTGGTGCAATCAGCCTCTGACTGAAGATGCTGCTCTTGATCACCTTCAGGGCATGGAGTGGGTGAGTGGGGTTTGTCATTATAGAACCTAGTTTATTTAGAGTTCTTGAGGAAACACCTCATGCAGGTACTTTGGATGACGGAGCGAGCCGTGCCATTGATGGATTTGGATGAGGTCACCACTCTCTGCAACCTCTTGCATTTCTGTGCATTTGAATTGCCGTACCAGGCTATGAGGCAACCAGTCTGAATACTTTCTGCAATGCTTCTGCAGACATCTGTCAAAGTAAATCGATGTCATGCCAAATCTCTTTAAAATTCTGAGAAAGTAGAGGTGCTGGCTCGCCTTCTTCGAGATTATATTTTCGTATTGTGCCCAGAACATTGGAAGGGTTTGGAGTTAATCCAATTAAAACAACAGCCATATCTCTAATATGCAGGTCTCGACCTGAAACTTGACTATCCCTTGAGATCATCCAGCAAGTCTCTAATATGCAGGTTGTTATTTGTAACTCATATGAGCATTGTTGATACTGTCCACACTGCAAGACTCAAAGCATTAATTTATAATGGGGAAAGAATCCTTATATGTCCTGAGTACTCAGGAGAGGATGTTTGAATGCGAGGAAAGATATCAGATACTCAAGAATCTAGTTTGGCTCAATGCAGTGTTTAGTTTAGTTTAAGAAGGAACTGCAGATGCTGGAAAATCGAAGGTAGACAAAAATGCTGGAGAAACTCAGCGGGTGAGGCAGCATCTATGGAGCGAAGGAAATAGGGGTTCGACCCGAAACGTTGCCTATTTCCTTCGCTCCATAAATGCTGCCTCACCCACTGAGTTTCTCCAGCAATTTTGTCTACCTTTAGTTTAATTTGGTTTAGTTTAGTTTAGTAAAGTTTAGTTTAGTTTACGATGTGCTCTAATTTTGTACACTGATTTCTTGGGACCTTGTCAAAGGCTTTTTGAAAGTCCAGATACACCACATCCACTGGCTCTCCCTTATCCATTCTACTTGTTACATCCTCAAAAAATTCCAGAAGATTAGGCAAGCAAGGTTTTCCCTTCATAAATCCATACTAACTTTTACCGATCCTGTCACTGCTTTCCAAATGCGCTGCTATTCCATTTTTAATAATCGACTCAAGCATCTTCCCCACTACCGATGTAAGGCTAACTGGTCTATAATTCCCCATTTTCTCTCTCCCTCTTTTCTTAAAATGTGGGGTTACATTGGCTACCCTCCAGTCTACAGGAACTGATCCAGAGTCGAGAGAACTTTGGAAAATGATCACCAATGCATCCACAATTTATCGGGTCACCTCCTTGTGTGGCCATTAGACGCTGGGAATTTATCTGCCTTCAATCCCAACAGTTTACCTAACACCATTTCCTGACTAATGTGGATTCCCTTCAGTTCCTCCCTCCCACTAGATCCTTGGTCCCCTAGTATTTCTGGGAGATTGTTGTATGTCTTCCTTAGTGAAGACAGAACCAAAGTACTCGTTTAACTAGTCTGCCGTTTCCTTGTTTCCCATTATAAATTCACCTGTTTATGACTGTAAGGGACCTAAATTTGTCTCCATTAATCTTTTCCTCTTCACAAATCTAAAGAAGCTTTTACAATCAGTTTTTATATTTCCCGCAAGCTTTCTTTCATGCTCTATTTTCCCCCACTTAATTAACCCCTTTGTCCTCCTCTGTTGAATTCTAAATTTCTCCCAGCCCTCCGGTTTGCTGCTTCCTCTGGCCAATTTATAGGCCTCTTCTTTGGATTTAACATTATCCTTAATTTCCCTCGTTAGCCGTTCCCGTTTTACTTTTTTGCCAGACAGGGATGAACAATTTTTATAGTTCATTCATGCGATCCTTAAATCTTTGCATTGCATCAATCCTTTAAGTACCATTTGCCAGTCTACCTTAGCCAGTTCCCGTCGCATACCATCAAAGTCTCCTTTCTTTAAATTCAGGACACTAGTCTCTGAATTAACTGTGTTACTCTCCATCTTAATGCAGAATTTCACCATATTATGGTCACTGTTGCCCAAGGGGCTTTGCACAACAAGATCACTGACTAATCCTTCCTCATTACACAATACCCAGTTTAGGATGGCCTACCCACTAGTTGGTTCTTTGACGTATTAGTTTAGAAAACCATCCCGTATATATTCCATGAAGATTAGATTAGATTAGATTAAATTTTATTTGTTGTCATTTGAACCCAGAAGTTCAAACAAAATTTAGTTTCTGCAGTCATACAAACAAGAAGAAGAATCAAGACACAACACAATTTACACAAACATCCATCACAGCGAATCTCCTCCTCACTGTGATGGAAGGCAAAGTCTTATCTCTCCCCTGCACTCCCCATTCTCCTCCCGATGTCAAAGTCAAAGCCCCCAGCGGGCGATGGTAAATAAGTCCCGCGGCCATTAAAGCCGCGCCGAGCGATGCAAGACCGTGCTCCGGGTCTTGATGTTGGAGCCCCCCGGCAGGCGCTAGTACGTCCCGCGGCAATTTAAAGCCGCGCGGGGCGATGTAAGGCACCGCTCCAGGTCATCCTCAACCCCGCAACTCGGGCGGGAGAAGTCGCCGTTGCGGAAGCTTAGAAAAGTGGTCTCCCAGCAGGGACCCGCGGGCTCCCGGTGTCACCGTCCACCAGACCTGCAGCCGGAACCTCCGAATCTCCAGGGTCGGGCCTCAGCAGCGCGCCACCACACCTCCTCCCGCTCCGAACTCAGCCAGTCCGCGATGGTGGGTAAGTCCGCAGGCTCCGCGACTGGAGCCCCGGGTCGATCCGGCTGGAGGCCGCTCCACGGTGCTAGGCCCCAAAGACAACGGAGACCCGACAAAGAAAAGGTCGGCTCCACCGTACAGGGAAAAGATTTTAAAAGTTTTATGCATGACGTAAGTGACGTCACGCGCGAACTTAGCACGACCTCCGCTTCCGGTTGGTCGCGCCAAATGCACGCAATCGCATGCAAGTGGGACAGGCCCTTAAAACCACATAACTTTTTATGTAGCCGTTCCAATTTGACCAAAGTTGGTGCATTCCACGATTTGCTTTACTTGCCCAGAATTTGTGAATTTATGACTTTATCCACAGGCATTTCAAGTTAAATTGAAACAGGAATTCGCTCCTGGCTGTGAAACCCTCAAACAAAGCTCAAGCTCTAGCTCACGAAATACTGGATCCTTTGAAGTTAATGATAGTCCTTTTACTCTGTAAGTTTAAAATAGATACGATTGGTTCAGGAAATGTGACCAGGGGATTCTCCAGTTGTTTATTCAGGCTCACATTAAGCAGAGGTTTTCACCCCCAATGCTAGTTTGGCCACGATTAGTGCAGGAGCCCAACCTGGCAAAGATGTTGTAATTTGTATTAGGAACAGCCAACCAACAACACTCGAGGGGGCTAATCGTCATTCAATGCTCTTTAAGGCAGCAGTGAGGTATTTTGATGACTCGCACTAGCTTGCAAACAGCTGTGTGAAAAGTTATGAAAAGCAGAGCTGCAGGACAGGCCCGGCAGGTGAGGCTGAGGTAATGGAAACACTCTCATTACAAAGCCATCAAATAGATGATCTCAACAACTCGACACCAACCCCTGCCCTCCAACTTAAAAACTAGCTTGTTTTCACTCTTTCTAAAAAAAGGATCCTGACATGAAAAATCATAGACATAGTCATACAGCACGGAAACAGGCCATTCGGCCCATCATATCCATGCTGACCAAGGTGCCCCATCTACACCAGTCCTCCTTGCCTGCATTTGGCCCATATCCCTCTGAATCTTTCCTATCCATTTCCCATGTTGTTGTAGTACTTGCCTCAGCTGTTTCCTATGGCAGATCATTTTATAGATCCTATGTGAAACAAGTGTCCCTCAAATTCCTATTAAATAGACAATAGACACCAGACAATTGGTGCAGGAGTAGGCCATTCGGCCCTTTGAGCCAGCACCGTGATTCATTGTGATTATGGCTGATCATCCACAATCAGTACCTTGCCTTCTCCCCATATCCCCTGACTCCGCTATCTTTAAGAGCTCTATCTAACTCTCTCTTGAAAGCATCCAGAGAATTGGCCTCCACTGCCTTCTGAGGCAGAGAATTCCACAGATTCACAACCCACTGTGTGAAAAAGTTTTTCCTCACCTCCGTTCTAAATAGCTTACCCCTTATTCATAAACTGTACCCCCCGGTTCTGGACTCCCCCAACATCAGGAACATGTTTCCTGCCTCTAGCTTGTCCAAACCCTTAATAATCTTATATTTTTCAATAAGATTCCCTTTCATCCTTCTATATTCCAGAGTGTACAAGCCCAGCCGCTCCATTCTATCAACATATGACAGTCCCGCCATCCTGGAAATTAACCTGGTGAACCTACGCTGCAGTCCCTCAATAGCAAGAATGTCCTTCCTCAAAGTTGGAGACCAAAACTGCACCATATACTCCAGGTGTGGTCTCACTAGGGCCCTGTTCAACTGCAGAAGGATCTCTTTGCTTCTATACTCAACTCCTCTTGTTATGAAGGCCAACATGCCATTTGCTTTCCTCACTGCCTGCTGTACCTGCATATTTACTTTCAGTGACTGATGAACAAGGGCCCCTAGATCTTTCCCCGCTCACCTATGTCCGAAGATTGACACAAAATGCTGGAATAACTCAGCGGGACGGGCAGCATTTCTGGAGGGAAGGAATGGGTGAGGTTTTGGGTCGAGAACCTTCTTCAGACTGAGAGTCAGGGGAGAGGGAAACAAGAGATATGGAAGGGTCAGGTGTGAAAACAACAGATCAAAGTAGACAATATTCAAGGAAATGTAGAATGGTTCATTGTTGGTTGAGGGAAAGCGGACAACGAGGCCTACAAACAATAAAATTAATGAGGACAGTGAAACTAGTCAGAGAACTAGGGTGGGGAAGGTTCACAGAAAGAGAGGGAAAGCAAGGGTTACTTGAAGTTAGAGAAATCAATAGTCATATCGCTGGGCTATAAGCTGCCCAAGCGAAATATGAGATGCTGTTACTCCAATTTGCATTTGGCCTCACTCTGACAGTAGGAGGCCCAGGACAGAAAGGTCAGTGTGGGAATTGGAGGGGGAGTTAAAGTGTTTAGCAATCAGGAGATTGCGTAGTCGTAGGTGGATTGAGTGAAGGAGTTCAGCAAAACGATGGCCCAGTCTGCGCTTTGTCTCGACAATGTACAGGAGTCCACACTTGGAACAGCGGATACAGTAGATGAGGTTGGAAGAGATGCAAGTGTACCTCTACCTCACCTGAACGGACTGTCGGGGTCCTTGGACGGAGTCAGGGGAGGAGGTATAGGGACAGGTGTAGCATCTCCTGAGGTTGCAGGGGAAAGTATCTGAGGAGGGGGGTAGTTTGGGTGGGAACTAATGGAAAGCAGAAAGGGGTTGAGACGGGATGTGGCTCGTGGTGGGATCCCGTTGGAGGTGGCGAAAATGTCAGAGAATGATGTGCTGTATGCGATGGGTGATGGGCTGAAAGGTGAGGTCTAGGGGGACTCTGTCCCTGTTGCAACTAGGGGGAGGGGGAGCAAGGGTGGAACTGCAGGATATCGAGGAGACCCATGTGAAGGCCTCATCTATGATGAAAGAGGAAACCCCTGCTCCCTCATCTTGGGCGCAGATGCGGCATAGACAGAGGAATTGAGAGTAAGGGGTAGTCTTTGCAGGAAGCAGGGTGGGAAGAAGTGTAGTCGAGATAGCTGTGGGAGTTAGTAGGTTTATAATAGATGTCAGTCGATAGTCTATCTCCTGTGTGGAGATGGTGAGATCAAGAAACGGAAGAGAGATGTCGGAGATGGTCCAAGTGAATTTGAGTGCAGAATGGAAATTGGTCGTGAAGTTAATGAAATCAGTGAGTTCTTCATGGGTGCAGGAGGTAGCCCCGATGCAGTGGTCAATAGGTAGAGTTCTGGGATAGGGCCAGTGTATGCCTGGAACAGGGATTGTTCAATGTACCTTACATAGAGGCAGGTATAGCTGGGGCCCATATGAATGTCCATGGCTAAGCCTTGGATTTGGAGGAAGCGGGAGGAGTCAACGGTTATTGAGAGTAAGAACCAACTCTAATTGGCAGAGGAGAGTGGTTGGGAGAGGGAAATGGGCTGGTTCTGCAGTCGAGGGAGAAATGGATGACTTTAAGGCCGCCTTGTTGGGGGATGGTGTAGAGTGACTGGACATCCATAGTAAAGGTGAGTGGGTGCCTGGAAAAAGGAAGTAATTGAAGAGACGAAGGGCGTGTGATGCGTCTAATACATAGGTTCGGAGGGATTGGACTGGGGGATAGGATGAAGTTGAGGTATGTGGAAATGAATTCAGTGGGACAGGAGCAAGCAGAAACAATGGGTCTGGCAGGGCAGTACTGTTTATGGTTTTTGGGGAGTAGGTAAAACCGGGCCGTGTGGGGCTGGGAGGCCAGACAAGTTGGCAGTGATAAAATCAGAAATGGTCTGTGAGATTATAGCCTGGTGCTCATCTGTGGGGTCATGGTCCAAGGAGAAGTAGGAGGAGGTGTCTGAGAATGGTGCCTGGCCTCGGGGCAGTAGAGGTCAGCTCGCCAGACTACTACAGCACCTCCCTTGTCGGCAGGTTGCTGCTGAGTGAGCGGAGGGCTGTACGCTCAGAGGGAGTGAAGTTAGAGTGGGTAAGCAGAGTGGAAAAGTTGAGACAGTTGATGTCACGCCGGCAGTTATAAATAAAAAGATCTAAAGAGGTTCGAAGGCCGTCCGGGGAAGTCAAAGATGAGGGGGACCGGTGGAGACGGGAGAAGGGATAGGGGATAATCAGCATGGTTTTGTACGTGGGAGGTCGTGTCTCACAAATCTGATTGAGTGTTTTGAAGATGTGCAAGAAGGCTGATGAGGGTAGATTATGTATATGTGAACTTCAGCAAAGCTTTCGACAAGGTTCCATATGGTTGGTTTCTCTGGAATATTAGATCACATGGGAGCCAAGGAGAGATAGCTGAATGGATGGAAAATTGGCTTCATGGAAAGAAGCAAAGGGTGATGGTGGAAGGATGGTTTTCAGACTGGAGGCCTGTGACTAGTGGTGTGCCTCAGTGTTTGGTGCTGGGCCCATTACTGTTTGTTATCTATGTCAATGATTTGGATGAGAACGTACGATAAGATTAGCAAGTTTGCAGAATATACTAAAGTGGGTGGTGCTGTAGATAGTGAAGAGGATTGTCAATGATTACAGCAGGATCTTGAATGTGATTGGGCAAGTGAAGTGAGGAATGGTTAATGGAATTTAATGGAGAAAAATGTGAGGTGTTGTATTTTGGAACGTCCAACATTGGCAGGACCTACACAATGAATGGTAGTTCTGGGGAGCTTTGTGGAGAAGACGGCGGCAGGTGCAGTTCCTCGAAAATGAATAGGGCGGTGAAGAAGGCACATTGGCCTTCTTCAGTCAGAGTATTGAGTATAGAAGTTGGGAGGTCTTGTTTCAGTTATATTGGTGAGGCCACATTTATAGTGTTGTTCAGTTTTGGTCACCATGTTATAGGAAATATGATGTTTACCAGGATGTTTCTGGGACTTGAGGGACTGAACTATAGGGAGAGGTTGAGCAGGCTAGGGCTTTATTCCTTGGAGCGCAGGAGTTATGAGGGAAGATCTTATAGAAATGTACAAATCATGAGAGGTATAGATCGGGTAAACGCACAGATTATTTTGCTCAGATTGGTATAATCGAGAAGCAGAGGACATAGGTTTAAGGTGAGGGGGAAAAGATTTAATGGGAACCTGAGAGGTAACTTTTGTACACAAAGGGTGGTGGGTGTATGGAATGAGCTGCAGGAGGAGGTAGTTGATGCAGGTACTATGGCACCATTTCAGAAACATTTAGACAGGTATGTGGATAGGGTAGGTTTTCGAGGGATATGGACCAAAAGCAGGCAGCTCAAGCATGCCCCATATTAATCTCCTCCACTCCAGGCAGACCAAACCTAGATTCTCCAGTGTGTTATCATAACGGAAACACTCCATCCTAGGCAGCATCCCGATGTATCTCCTCTGTACCCTCTCTGGCGCTATCTCATGTTTTCTTTAGTGTGGCACCCGGAACTGCATGCAGAACTCCAGATGAGGCCTGACCAAAGTATTATGAAGTTGAAGCCCTTTTGTATTCAATACTCCAACAAAAGTTAGATTTAGCTCTTAGGGCTAAGGGAATCAAGCGAACAAGCCAGAATGGGGTACTGATTTGGGATGTTTAAGAAGGAACTGCAGATGCTGGAAAATCGAAGGTAGACAAAAGTGCTGGAGAAACTCAAGTCAAGTCAAGTCAAGTCAAGTTTATTTGTCACATACACATACGAGATGTGCAGTGAAATGAAAGTGGCAATGCTCGCGGACTTTTGTGCAAAAAGACAAACAACCAAACAGATTATAAACACAATCATAACACACATATACCTTTACATAATAAATAATGGAAGGAAAAACGTTCAGTAGAGTTAGTCCCTGGTCAGTGGGTGCGGCAGCATCTGTGGAGCGAATGAAATAGGCAACGTTTCGGGCCGAAACTCTTCTTCAGATATGTGATTTTGGATGATCAGCCATGATCATATTGAATGGCGGTGCTGGCCAAGGGCTGAATGGCCTACTCCTGCACCTATTTTCTATGTTTCTATGAAGGCCTGTATCCCATGTGCTCTCCTAATCACATTATCTGCCTGCACCGTCACTTTCAATGATCTTTGAACGTCTGATCCAAGGTGCCACCGCACATCACTGCACCCTAGGACCCTACCATGTGCCTTGGTCTCATTAGACATTTATCTGATTGATTGCTGTATGTCATTTATTAGCCCATTTCACCAATGCATCAATATCAGACTGTCATGAGGTCGTACAGCATGGAAATAAGCTCTTCGGCCCAACTTCTCCATGCCAACCAAGATGCTCATCTACATTAGTCCCACCTTCCTGCGTGGCCCAAATCTCTCCAAACCTTTCCTGTCTACTGCTCTGTAGCCGAAGTCCACCCTCCATGCTATCCACAACTCTACCAATCTTCTCATTGCTCACACATCTTACATCCGCATCCAAATAATTCATGTATTTTACAAACAGCAAAGAAAGTTGGCAGCTTTATTGACTTACAATAATTTTTAACCCAGAAACATATTGTTGCTAAACACTTTGAATCTACTTCCCATTCCCAGGTAAACCTTTCTGTCCTAGGGCTCCTCCATTGTCAGAGTGAGGCTAAACGCAAATTTGAGAAACAGCATCACATATTTTGCTTGGGCAGCTTACAGCCCAGCGGTATGAATATTTATTTCTCTAACTTCACGTAACCCCGACATTCCCACTCTCTCTTTATTCCTCCTCCACCAAAGTCGCACCAGCTTCTCGTTTTCATCCAACAAACAGCTAACTATGGCCAGTTTCCTTTATCATCGTTCCTTTTTTGCGCATCTTTCATTCATTGTTCTTTATCTCTCTACATCATCGTCTATATCTCTAATTTCCCTTATCCCTACCCAGTCTGAAGAAGGGGCTCGACCTGAAACTCACCTGTTCCTTCGCTCCAGAGATGCTGCCTGTCCCATTGAGTTACTCCAGCTTTTTGTGTCTATGTTCAGTTTAAACCAGCATCTGCAGTTCCTTCCTAAACACATCTTGCTTGCTTCCTGCAATGATTATGATGGATTTTGTCTAATCACAGGAATGAACTCCCTTTGTTATAAAATATAAATATACTCTGTAGGCTTTTAATCACCCGTACAGCATGGATTATCAGCAAACAATTGTGAATATTTATTACAAGCTTAAAGCTTCTAAACAATTCATAATTAAATGGGCCACTGTAACTGAAGAAGCAATAAATCACTTTTTTTATGAAACCAGCTGTTATTTATCTTAAACGCAACGTAAAGTATCCCTAGGCAAATCTTGCCATTCCATTTAAACTTCTTCTTCTTATCGAGTCCACACACAAGATTAGAAGTTGTTCAGCCAGAGCTGAACACACTTCTCGGCATCTGCACAATGGTGTCTGTCTTGCGCTTCTTGTGCTTCTTGTACGTGGTGGTGGAAAGATTGGTTGAAACAGGGCCGCGACGTGAACGCTCTTTCCTTGGCCCCTCCATTTAATTAGGGTGTCAGAAAATACAAAAGCTGGGATTCTGGTGCAAGATGGTAGCTGGTTTAAAATATTTCTGACAAAATTCTCTCCAAGTTATTTTGTGAGTTGACTCACCTATGGCCATCAGTTTGATAATTTGGCTGAGAGACAGCATAGTTCTCTTGTATTACAAGGCTCTACGGATTTTCTTTCATATTGTTAAAACGTTTTTTTACAGAATAACAAATTATTTCGAAGTACCAAAGATGTCCTTTGTGATATTTAAAAAGCTAATATTTCCATAACCTTTAAGTATTTTATGAAGCTGAGATGGGATTTGGAGGTCCAAGCCGCTGAGGTTGGCCTCCAGTCCCGACGTCGGAGTTCCAACATCCCGGCGAGCGGGCCTGAGCGGTGAGCTGCCCGTAGCGGCGACTGCGGAGGGCTCCAGCAGCCCCGACCACGAGGTGAACATCGAGGAAGAGACTGACTTTGGTGCCTTACCTCACAGTGGGAAACTTTTGATTCTGCTGTGTGGGGATTTTTATGTTAAACTCTATCATGTGTTGTGTTCTTTATTTTATTGTATGGTGTATGGTGATCACATTTCACTGTGCCAACTGGCACATGTGACAAATAAATGTATCTTGTATCCTGTATCTTGTAACTTCAGACATCCAGTCACGTTGACAACACAATGGAACAGCATTAGAGTTGCTGCCTTACAGCCCCAGCGTCCCGGGTTTGATCCTGACTATGGGTACAGTCTGTAAGGAATATGTACATTCTCACTGTGAGCATGTGGGTTTTCTCAGGGTGCTCCAGTTTCCTCCCAAACTCTAAAGATGTACAGGTTTGTAGGTTAATTGGATTCGGTAATGAAATTGTAAATTTTCCCTTGTATATAGGATAGTGTTAGTGTACGGGTTGATCTCTTGTCGGCGTGGACTTGATAGACCAAAGGGCCTGTTTCTATGCTGTATCTCTAAAGACTAAAGTCTAATCCAATAGAAATCACCTTCAGCCTACCACTAGATTGGTTTTGATGGATGGTACAAGACCAGCCCCGCCATCTACGACACCACCATCCAGCTTATGCCTGCTTCCCGCTGTTACCATTGAGCAGAAGTCTGAAGTCTCAAATCATCGGCAACAGCTACATTCCTCGAACTATCAGGTTCTTGAACCAACCTGCAGAACGCTAATCCTACCTCGGCAACTAAATACTGACCACCATTAATCAAAAATATAGAAGATGCATTGGAGAAGGTGACATCAACCTTTTGAACTATGCAATGGAGGCCCTTGGAGGGGAGATGATAAACTAGAATTAGTGGGGGAGGTATTAGCTGCGATTAAAGCACAAATACAAGCCCTGTGGAACAGGATGAAGTGTTGCTAAAAATCCAATTATGTTGTCCACGTGGTCAAGGGCAGAGAGTCAATTTTTTTAAATGTTCAAATGCCTTTTCCCACTAACGTGCCCAGTAGCATCACACACTGCTCACTGCACTCACTGGAATTTAGAAAGATGAGATGGGAACCTCATTGTAACATACAGAATAGTGAAAGGCTTGGATAGTGTGGATGTGGAGAGAAGGTTTCCACTAGTGGGAGAGTCTCGGACTAGAGGTCATAGCCTCAGAGCAGGGGTGAATTGAGTGTGTGGCCAGGGTGGTGTGGGGGCTCTGATGATGTTGGCTGCCTTTTTGAGGCAGCGATTCCAGTAAATCCCCTCGATGGTGGGGAGGTCAGAGCAGGTGATGGACTGGGCAGTGTTCACAACTTTTTGCAGTCTTCTTTGCTCCTGGGCATTCAAGTTACCGAACCAGGCTGTGATGCAACCAGTCAATATGCTCTCTACTGTAGACCTGTAGACGTTCAAGAGAATCCTCACTGACATACCACTTTTCCATAATCTGCTCAGGACGTAGAGGCATTGGTGTGCTTTCTTTATAATATGCTGGGTCCAGGAAAATCGCACGCTCAGGAATTTGAAGTTTTTTACTCTCTCCACCATCATCTATTAGTTGATATAAACAGGAATGCTGGTCCTCATCTTTCCTCTTCCAAAGTCCACTATCAGTTCATTGGTTTTGCTGCTATTGAGAGCCAGGTTGTGTGCTGGCACCATATGGTCTATCAGTCAATCTCACTTCTACACTCTGACTCATCATCATCTGTAATTCATCCAACAACGGTGGTGTCATCAGCGAACTAGAAGATGGAGTTCACACTGCGTCCGGCTATACAGTCATGAGTATAGAGTGAGTAGAGCAGGGGGCTGTGCACACAGCCTTGAGGTGCTCCCACACTGATTGTTTATGAGAAATTATTTCTGCCAATTCGAACTGACTGTGGTCTGTGGATGAGGAAGTTGAGGATCCAATTGCAGAGGAATGCGCAGAGACCTAGCTCCGTGAGCTTGGTAACCAGCTTTTTTTAATTTTTTAATTTTTAATTTTTTTTAAAATTATAAATTTATTCAATTATTAAAAAATAATATTACACTAGGTATGTTGCAAAGCCTACCTGAAGCGTCGGTGAAAATCTGTCGTTGCGGGTGTGCGCGATTTTGGCGCCGTTTAGAGGGGGCGGGTTTAAAACGCGATTTTCTCTAAGCTGTTCCAATCGAAAATGTTCAGCCTAGTTAATTATTAACGAAAAATCGCTGAAAGACCCCGTCGCAAAAGCTATTATTAGGTTTAAAGGCCTTGAATAATAGTTATAGTAGTTTAAAAATCAATCTCTAAACCCGCGACCGCCAGCAACCGCAGGGTCTCATAAAGCAAACCACAGAAGGTTGGCTGTATATTTTTACATTAAAAAGGGCTTCTAAAGATCCCTTTATACAAAGTTTAATATTGCGAGTAGCTCATTTTGGGCCCATTATATCCCGCAGTATTTTTCTCGGCATTTGGGGCACAAATCTACCGCAATGTGAACGTTCTAAACCAGCACGTTCCACAGGGACCCACTAGAAAGCTGATTTAAATGGACATTTATTTACAGCAATTAAACACTAAATTCCTTCCATTAGGCCTATAAATTAATGTAAATGAGATTTTAAAATCATGTTTTATTGTGAATTATTTGTGAATATTATTTGGACATTTAGGCTATTTAAAAATGTTAATCATTTATTAAGAAATGGATAGATGTTTAGATCTAGTAATTGAAGTCTGAAATTAGCTACAATTAGGTAACTAACTAATTATATGCTTTAATTTCAGGTCATCCAAGTAAGATTATTTCATATTTGTTTCAGAATGCTTCAATCTATGATAACTGAAAATTTCATTCAGTTCTCTTAATTTTTAAGAAAGTTATGGGCTTTTGACTGTTCACGATCACAGCTTTTTTGTTATGTCCATAGAAAATCAATAGGGAACAAGATGCTCATTTCCCAGTATGAAAATGGCCATAACTTTTTAAATACTTGAGATATGAAAGTGAATTAGGTGTCAAATTAAACTTATTTTTATGCTTTATCTGATGGGATAAATTACAGACTTGATTTTTAAAATCTCAAAATTTTGTAACATTGCTAATTACACTACAATAAAACAAGCCAGAACCCACCACCATAATACAATACAAACATGTAATAAACTACTATACAACTATGATACAATCCTTATTGAGGATACATTCAACACACTGCGGAGCCCAGCGGTCCCGGAACTCCCTCAGGGTGCCCGCAGACAGGGCGTATTCCCTTTCTAATCCCACCCGGGCACAGACGTAACCCCGGAAAAGGGGCAGGCAGCTGGCTCGGGTAGAGCCCTCCATCGTCTGGCGCCGTGACTCGCGGATGGCCAGCTTGGCCAAGCCCAGGAGCAACCCAACCAGGACATCTTCAGCCCTACCCTCTCCCCTACGCACAGGGTGTCCAAAGATGAGGATGGTGGGTCTTGGTAACCAGCTTGGAGGAGACAATGGTATTGAACGCTGAGCTGCAGTCTATAAACAACAGCTTAACGTATGTGTTTTTATTGTCCAAATGGTCCAATGCAGAGTGGAGATCCAGTGGGATCGCATCCTCCGTTGATCGGTTGTGGCGGTAGGCGAACTGTAGTGGTTCTTGTTGAGGTAGGTGTTAATATGCGCCATAACCAACCTCTCAAAGCACTTCATCACCACGGACGTTAGTGCCATCGGTTGATAGGCCGGGACCTTTCTTCTACATATTTAGTCTTGTGATGAACAAAGCAGGGATCAGGAAAGAGGGTGCTTCCTTACACTATCAGAAGCTAACAAGGGAGAAAGTTATTTGACATAAAGGAGGAAAGAAAAGGCAACAGTGGTGCAGAAAGTAATGCCGCTGCCTTACCACCAATTCAACCCCGGACCTTCATTGGGTAGAGTGCTCACATTTTCCCAGTGATCACATTGGTTTCTTCCAAATGCTCTGGTTTTCTCCCACATGCCAAAAACTTGCAAGTTTGATGGATTAATTGGTTAATGTAAACTGCCCCTGGTGGTTCATTATTGTAGTGGTGTAACGAAAGTGAGAAGGGAAGAGTCCAGGATTGGTACAAATGGGTGCTTGATGGAAGGCTGGGAATTGGTAAAGCTGAGGGCTCAGTCTGAGGGCTACTGAATGTGGATGATCAGCCATGATCACAGTGAATGGTGGTGCGGGCTCAAATGGCCTACTCCTGCACCTATTGTTTCTTGTCTTTTGTAGGACTTGTCCCTAAATTTCCATCCAAATTCATATTCCACAGGGAACAATGTTAATTGTATTCAAAGTGCTGTCGTTTCAAGTCGAGACCCTTCTTCACATTGAAGATGGGTCATAGGCACACAGCACAGAAACAGGCTATTCAGCCCAAATTGCCCATGCTGACAAAAATACCCCATCTACAATAGTCCCTCCTGTGTGGCCAATATCCCTTTAAAACTTTCCTATCTAAAACGTCACCGAATCATGTTTTCCTGAGATGCTGCCCGACCCAGTTAGTTCAGCACTTTTTATTTGTAAACCTGCATCTGCAGTTCCTTGCTTCCAAAATATTACATGCATGTAAATGCAGCAGCTGAATTAACCTGTTGCAAATGCCCAACTTCCAAATTTAGTTATCCACAAATATCACAAAAAAGATGAGATTTGGAAGTAGAAAGAAATATTAAAAATGACAGTTTTAATGAAAGTGGATGGAATTTAAAATGTTTTAATGAATGATTAGCACTATCTTGTGTAATAATCCCAATTTTCAGGTTTGTAGATGTCCACATTAGGGCAGTGAAAATTAATTAGGTTAATAGGATTAAATGCTGTGGAAAGTAATGAGGGAGAACAGCTTTTCTGTCAAATTAATGATGCCTCAAGGGACTCATTACCACAATATTTCTGTCCATCTGTATAGTGTCCTGATAAAATCTACCTTAATTAAGTGGATTTACATGCAGACAAAATTGGATTAACTCATCTGGCTTCAATGTGGAAATTACTTTAAATGATCATAAAGAGAGTTTCCTTTGGATTTCTGCTAGTGTGATTATTTGCTTCACGGTTTTCCCCTCCAAAGCCCCATAGAATTTCAGAAAAGATCTGAAGAAGGGTCTCGACCCGAAACGTCACTCATTCCTTCTCTCCAGAGATGCTGAGTTACTCCAGCATTTTGTGTCTACAATTTAAACCAGCGTCTGCAGTTCCTTCCTCTGCCGTCTTTCAGAGGATTTTTTGCTGTAGTTGTAATGAATAATCGGAAGAAGAGAATAAATTTCCCAATGGAAATTTGACCCTGGCATGTTAAGACTTTAGTTAGCACATTGTAGCTGTGGGTATATTTTTCAGGTGAGGATGGCGGTCAGTGGTGCACAGTCTCCTCATGGGGGCTGCAAAAGGACACTTGGGCATGAGACTGAAAACAATGGTTTGCTTCACTGCCAATTGTTCTATGGTTTCTTCTCCTGTTCAGTGTTCATGGGAAACCAAAGGAACATACAACCCCCGTGGGGCGACATGGTGGTGCCGCGCTAGAGTTGCTGCCTTCCAGCGCCGGAGACCCGGATTCGATCTTAGCTGCGGGTACTGTCTGCACAGAGTTTGTACATTTTACTTCGGAGTCACATGAGTGACTACGTGAAGAAGAACCCTGTTCAGCCGCACGTGCATCATTACGTCAGACGCATTGGTGCAGGCGGCCGGTTGGAGCAGCAGAGCTCCTCCAGCGGGTAAGTTTAAAACGCCTCGAGGTAAGTGGAAAACTTAGCCTTGAGGTCGCTTTCTGTGTTGGTGGTTGTTTTCGAATTTGACGATGCAGAAAGCAAGTAAGGTGAAGGCGAGGCGACCCATGGCGAAAAGTGTGGAGGACCGCGGGAGTGTGGTTAACGGGTGCCCGCCTAGTTCACCGACTTTCTCGCAAGCAGGGGGGCTTGTGACTGCAGACTCGTTGCCTGGGAGCAGCGTTGCCACGCCGGTAGGACGTAAGGCCACATCAAAGTCTGCCAGGCCTATAGACCCAGAGTCGGGCCAGGAGGTTTCACCTCCGCAAGGGGAGTCCGTTTGCTCACGGCTCTCACAGATCGAGCACCTGATGGAGAGGTTGCTCGAGAAGGACGCACTCTGGGAGGAGGAGTGGTGTTTTCGCCAGGCTGTTGGAGAGCCTGTGCCAGCAGCGCCTGGAGTAGTGCTACATAATCGCTCCCACATGGAGGAGGAGGGTTTGCTGGGTCAGGATTATGCTGATGCCGTGGTAGTGGCTGAACATAGCCCAAAGGGTGAAGGGCAAGAGGTCTTTGTACCTAATTTGGCTGCTAAATTCGCAATCCCCAGAGGAGCAGGGGAGCCATTGGGGGAGGAGTTGGCTACTACAATTAATTATATGCTCTCCCATCAGCTCCAAGAGCTGACGATGGACGATACTGCTAAAATATACGAAACCCCGGTTAACTGTGGGTTGTTGAAGGTGCCGGTGGTCAACCATGTTATATGGGGCCAAATGGGGATTGCAGTGCGGGCACAAGAGTTAAAGTTCCAGAGGGTGCTCAAGTTGCTAGCAGCAGGAATTACTGCATTCGCCAGAACATTGGACGGACGAGAGCACATGACTGAAGTGGGACATGCTCTGGGGCTTTTGTGTAGCGCATATTTTGAAATGAACTGCCTTAGAAAGAATGCCATACGCCCAACCATTCACCCAAAATTTGCAGCACTCTGCAAACCTAATAATGTTCAATTACTGAATCTGTTGTTTGGGGAGGACCTCGCAAAGCGAGTCAAAGAACTGGATGAAGAGGCAAAAACTGTGGGCCTCATCAAAGTGCCAACAAGCAGCAGAATTTCGACAGGGATGGTGAAGGGATGAGTCGTTCATTCTCGAACACACGAAGCTGGTATCCTGCCACAGGCACAAGGGCAAAGATGAATTTCCCTACGAGGGGCCGGGGGCAACAAGCACAGTCAGGAAATGTGCAGGTAAGAGATTTTGCTCATGAGGGAAGAAATTAAGTGGGGAAGATGTTCAAGTTGGGGGCAGGTTACACTTGTTTCTCAAAGAATGGTAGGAGATAACATCAGATCCGTTTGTGCTGGGCAGTATAGAGGGGTTTCGAATTGAATTCTACCCTACTGTGTGTCCACCCACTAAGCATGTCCTACGTCGGACATTCGTGTTTTCACACGAAGAGAATATACAGATACAGGCAGAGCTTGAGATATTGTGTAAAAAAGGGGTTATTGAGAAGTCGGTTCATCAATCCTATCAGTTTGTGTCAAGTATTTTTCCTTGGTCTAAAAAGCATGGGGGGTGTAGAATCAATCTGGACCTGACGAGCCTCAACCCTTTTGTGCAGTATAGACATTTCAAAATGGAAACATTTTCTACTGCTAAACAGCTGGTTTCCAAAGGGTGTTATATGGCAAGCATAGATCTCAAAGATGCATATTACTCAGTGTCTTTTCATTGTGATGATAGGAGATATTTGAAATTTAGCTGGATGAGTCAATTGTGGCAATTCAAAGCATTGCCTAAGGTCTTAACCTCAGCTCCGAGATTGTTTACCAAATTGTTAAAACCAATTCTTGGCTTACTCCAAACTCAGGGTCATGTGGTAATGGCTTACTTGGATGATATTTTTATTGTAGGGAACACTCGGGATGCAGCTGAATCATCTGTGTCAGTTGTTAAACTCACTTTTGAGCAGTTGGGGTTCATTATCCATCCAGATAAATTCAAATTAACACCAGTTAAAGTTAGTGATTACTTGGGCTTCACCATTAACTCAGATCACATGTTAGTGACTCTGTCGAGTGATAAAAGGCAGCAGTTAATTTAAGAAGGTGTCAAGCTTATTGGGAAAGAACTACCCTCAATTAGACAGGTGGCCCGGTTGATTGGTAAGCTGGTGGCTGCTTTTCCAGCTGTGCAGTTTGGCCCTCTGCATTATCAACAATTACAACGAGCAAAAGAACAAGCATTAAGAGCACATGCAGGCAATTTTGACAGGCCTATGAAGTTGCCAACAGAAGCCATTTCTGAGATACAATGGTGGATTATGAATGTTGCAACTAGCTCTAGGAAGGTTTTGGTTGACCCACCTTCTATAGTTTTACAGACTGATGTCAGTGGCCTAGGTTGGGAACTGATATGGGTTCCAGCTGTGGAGGCAGATGGAATAGTGATGAGGCATCCCTTCTGCAATTGCAAGGGATCAATTATTTAGAGCTTCTGGGAACATTATATGGGCTTAAAGCTTATTGTTTTACCAAAAGTCAGGTGCATGTGCAGGTTCAAATTGATAAACCTACTGCAGTAGCATATCTGAATCATATGGGTGGAGTCAAGTCGAAAACTTGTGATAGGTTGGCTAATCAGATCTGGAGCTGGTGTATTGACAGAAACATTTGGATTTCAGCAATCCATTTACCTGGTAGATTCAACATAGTCGCAGACCCAAGGTCACGACAATTCAATGACAATATAGAATGGATGTTGAACCATGATATATTTGAAAATGTTGTTGCTCGGTTTGGGATGCCAGATATCGATTTGTTTGCATCCAGAATAAACCACCAGTTGCCTAAATAAGTTTCATGGGAACCAGATCCTGGGGCAGCAGAGGTCGATGCATTCTCGCTGCACTGCGGTGGAATGTTTATATATGTATTTCCTCCATTCTGCCTCGTCAGTCGATGCCTGCAAAAAATCAAGCAGGACTCCGCTTCAGGAGTATTGGTGGTATCCGACTGGCCTACTCAACCATGGTATGCTCATGTTTTGGAGATGGCTACTGAGCCTCACATGATTGTTCCCAAACACAAAAACCTACTGGTGAATCCGGTAACTGGCGATCAGCATCCTTTACATGATCGTATTGATCTGTCAATTTGCAGATTCTAAGGAGACCATACCTGGGGAGAGGACTATCCGAGAGCACCGTGGATGTTATCACTGCGGCCTGGAGGGATAGTATCCATAAGCAGTACATCTCTTCGATAAGAAAGTGGGAGGTGTTCTGCTTGCGGCAGAATATTTCATATCAAAATGCAGGCATCCCAGATGTGCTAGAGTTCTTGTCAACTCTCTATTTCGATCAAAAGTTAAGCTATAGTGCGATCAACACAGTCAGAAGTGCTCTGTCTTCATATTTACCCATGGTGTCACAATTACATTCAGTGGGGCCACATCCGTTAATCTCTAGATTCATGATGGGAGTTTTTAATTCCAATCCTCCCAAGCCCAGGTATTTGGTTATCTGGAATGTGTGCGAAGTTCTTTTTTTAAATTTTAATTTTTATTTTTTATTTTTATTTATTTATTTATTAGAAGTAGACATATTATAAAATGTAGTTACATATTATAGTAAAAAAAACTTTTCATATACATCAGTCATACATTATTAAAATTTTCCATTATCAATTACTTCTGCTTCTAGTGTTTTTATTTTTTATAGAAAGAGGGAAAAAGAGAGGGTAGAAAGTTACAAATAAAAAAGAAAGAAAAAAAAAAACACAACAGGAAAACAAGGGAGGTGGAATGGGTTACCTGTAATACATCAATGGAGATAGGTTCGTAGGTTATAAAGCATAGCTTTTCATCTGTTCCTGAGTTCAAGTTTCAGTTGGGTCCTCGTGCTGTGCCAATCTATCCCTTCAGATAGTTAATGAATGGAGCCCAAATTTTATGGAAAAGATCTTGTTTGTCCATTAAGACAAGTCTAATTCTTTCTAAGTATAGGGTCTCCGACATTTCCGTAATCCACATTTTAATTGTGGGGGTTGTAGGGCCTTTCCAAAATTTTAATATTAATTTTTTCCCGGTTATTATACTGTAGTTGAGGAAATTTCTTTGGTTTGTTGTGAGTGTTAAGCTTTGTTCTGATATTCCAAGTATTATTAATTTTGTGTCTGGGTCCAGTTTTGTATTAATAACTTCTGAAGTTATTTCAAAAATATCAGTCCAGAAATGTTTAAGTTTTATACAGTTTGCAAACGTATGTGTTAAATTAGCCTCTAGATGTAGACATTTATCACAAATAGGAGAGATTTGTGGGAAGATTCTATTTAGTTTTATTTTAGAGTAGTGTAGTCTATGTAAGACCTTGAATTGTATTAAAGTATGTCTGGCATTTAATGAACATTGATGTATTTGTTGTAAACTTTCGTCCCACATATCTTTCGTGATAGGGTGACCTATTTCATTTTCCCATTTGTATCTATATGGTTCGGTCGGTGGTACCTCGTTGTTTAGTAGGGTGTTATAAATATAAGCTATTAGTTTTTCAGTATTAGGATGCTTGTTCAGACATTCATCAAGAATTTCTGATTCCCTATTCCTGTAGACTTGTGTATTAGATTTAACATAATCTCTAATTTGTAGATATCTGAAGAAATTATTTGAGTGCAGTCCATAATTCTGTTGTAACTCTTGAAATGAAGGAAAAGTACCTTTCCCATAAAGATGTCCTATATTTTTGATTCCATAATTTTTCCATTGTGTGAAACCTTTGTCCATAAAGGATGATTTGAATAAAGGATTATTTACAATGGGAAGGCAGAGTGGTATATTATTCAATTTTAAATCTTTTTTTATTTGTTTCCAAATTCGTATTCCACTATGTATTATGGGGTTTTCTTTATAGGTTTTTTTGTGCAGTTTTGTGGGGGCAAATATGATCGGTCCAATTTCAAAAGGTAGACAGTCTTCCTTTTCCATCATTAGCCAATCTGGTTGTTGATCCATTTCTTCCAGCCAGAAATTCATGTTTTTAATATGGACTGCCCAAAAATAAAACAAGAAATTTGGCAAAGCCAAACCTCCATTTATCTTTGATTTACATAAATGTTTTTTACTTATTCTATGATTCTTATAATCCCAGACAAAACTTGTAACAATGGAATCGACTTTTTTGAAAAAAGTTTTTGGGGTATATATCGGAATTAATTGAAGTAGGTACAGCAGTTGCGGTAAAAAAATCATTTTTATAGCATTAATTCTCCCAAGCATAGAAATGGGGAGTGTTTTCCAGTATTGAATATTCTTATGTAGTTTATTCAGTAAGGGTGGGAAATTTAGTTTAAATAAAGAGGTATATGTCTTAGTTACATAGATTCCTAAGTATTTAAATTTATCTTTAACTATTTTAAAAGGTATTGTTGTATTGTATGTAAATTGAATTTTGTTATTGGCATGATTTCGCGAAGTTCTTATGCTGCTTCGACAGTGGGCTCCTGTCACAGTCCTATCTCTAGCCAAACTCACCATGAATGTGGTCATGCTTATGGCGTTGGTATTAGCCCAACGTGTGCAGACATTACAGATGCTGCGGCTAGACAGGATGGAGGTATCAGCAGATGCCATCACTTTTTATGTTTATGATCTGCTCAAGCAGAGTAGAATAGGGGCGACAGGGTGTAAGATTATCTTTTCGGCATACCCCAAGGATTCCCGCCTGTGTGTAGTGTCATATTTGTCCCGTTATATTGAGGCTACCAGAACCTTGAGGGGAACAGACTCAGCATTGTTCATAAGCCACAAAAAAACGCACAGTAAGCTGTCGGTGCAAACTATCTCAAGGTGGCTAAAGCAGGTTCTGGTAAGCGCTGGGATTGACACTGATAATTTTAAATCTCATTCCACCAGGGCTTCAGCGGCCAAGGCGATGGACATTCCTATAGACCATATCCTCGCGGCCGCAGGATGGTCCAGTGAACTGATGTTCTAAAGGTTTTATCATAAGCCAATTACAAGGCTGGGAGTTTTTGCCGATTCTGTTTTAAGTTCAGTTATATAGTTTCCCCCTGGGATAGAGGGGTTACTATTGTTTTCTTTGTTAAAATAAACCATTAATTCGTTAAAGCAATGTTATGGTTGATGCATTATTGATTATTTAATTATGTTGCGTCAATCAATGCAGTGAGAGGCCAGGATTTGCATCTGCGGCATGAAATCACAGAGCTTTTAAATCTTCACGTAGTCACTCACGTGACTCCGAAGTAAAATAGTAAGATTAAACGAGATCTTACCAGTTTGAAGTTTGATCTTTATTTTATGAGGAGTTACGATGAGGGACTACGTGCCCTCCACTCCAACCCCTCAGAAATGGCATCAGGTAGTTCTAGTCTTCTTTTATCTTACTAATATACTTCAGTCACTATTACCTGTGATTTCACACAGCTGCTTTGAAGATTGACGCACGTGCGGCTGAACGGGGTTCTTCTTCACGTAGTCTTGCGGTACCTCACTAGTCACTGTCTGCCATTCTGAAAGGGACCCGTTAATCCTTACTCTTGTTTCCTGTCTGCCAACCAATTTTCTATCCATGTCAGCACTCTACCCACAATACAATGTGCTCTAATTTTACCCATTAATCTCATATGTGGGTCCTTATCAAAGGCTTTCTGAAAGTCCAGGTACACTACATCCACTGACTCTCCCTTGTCCATTTTCCTAGTTACATCCTCAAAAAATTCCAGAAGATTAGTCAAACATGATTTCCCCTTTGTTATTCCATGCTGACTCGGACAGATCCTGATCCTAAGTCCTCTAGTCACTAGTACATCAGGTAGATTGTTTGTGTCTTCCTTAGTGAAGACGGATCCAAAGTACCTGTTAATTTATTCCCCATAATAAATTCACCCGTTTCTGTCTTCAAGGGTCCAACTTTGGTCTGAACTATTTTTTTTCCTCTTCACATACATAAAGTTTCTTGGCGGGAACCACCCAGCACCTCGGCCTGGGTGGCGGCACAGCATTGGAGCGCTGGATCGGAGCGGGCGATGCCTTGCCTGGGTCGCCGCGCTGGAGCTCTGGCGAGCTGGACCGCCGTGAGCAACATCTCCGGGCTGCGGGTTTGCGGAGCGGAGAGGCGGCGTGCGGAGAGGCGGCGTGCGTAGAGACGGCAAGGCGGCAGTGCGGAGAGTGGGCGCCGACTTTTTCATCTGGAGCCTGGGAGCGCCAAACCGGCGCGGCCTTGTCGGCTTCGGCAGCCGCGGGCTCCAACCAAGAAGCGGCCGTTCCAAGTGGCCCAGCCGCCGAAAGGACTCTCCCGACGCCGGGGCAAGACCACCCGGTGAGAACGGCCAGGGACATCGGGCCTCCGTACAGGCAATTGCGGTGGCCTCAATAGGCCTGACTTTGGGGTGATCATGGGGTGGGGACTGGACATTGTGCCTTCCTCCACAGTGCTATCCACTGTGGGGGGATGATTTTTATTTGTCTAATTGTAGTCCTGTAGGTCTGTGTCCAAGATGGCTGCCGTGAAGAGAGAGTGGACGCTGGCGCGCTTTGGCTGCCGCTGCTCTCTTTTCACACTGTGTTTTTGATTTTCTGTTTTTGGATTGAATTCTGTTTTTAATTTGTGTCACTGTGATGTCTTTAATTACTTGTTTTATTCCGATTATATGTTTTTATTCCGATTACTATGTAAGGTGTCCTTGAGATGTATGAAAGGCGCCCATTAAATAAAATTTATTATTATTATTATAAAGAAGCTTTTACTATCCTCATTTATATTCTTGGCTAGCTTAACTTTATACCTCATCTTTTCTCGCTGTATTGCCTTTTTTGTTATCTTCTGTCGCTCTTTAAAAGTTTCCAAATCCTTTGGCTTCCCGATCATCTTTGCTATGTTATACTTCTTCTCTTTTATTTTTATACTGTCCTTGACTTCCCTTATCAGCAACGGTCGCCTCTTACTCCCCTTAGAATCTTTCTTCCTATTTGGAATGAACTGATCCTGCACCTTCTGTATTATTCCCAGAAATACCTGCCATTGTTGTTCCACTGTCATCCCTGCTAGGGTCTCTTTCCAGTCAACTTTGGCCAGCTCTTTCCAGTCAACAAAATAGAGAGAGTACAGAGGAGATTTACAAGAATGTTGCCTGGGTTTCAGCAACTAAGTTACAGAGAAAGGTTGAACAAGTTAGGGCTTTATTCTTTGGAGCGCAGAAGGTTAAGGGGGGACTTGATAGAGGTTTTTAAAATGATGAGAGGGATAGACAGAGTTGACGTGGAAAAGCTTTTCCCACTGAGAGTAGGGAAGATTCAAACAAGGGGACATGACTTGCGAATTAAGGGACTGAAGTTTAGGGGTAACATGAGGGGGAACTTCTTTACTCAGAGAGTGGTAGCTGTGTGGAATGAGCTTCCAGTGAAGGTGGTGGAGGCAGGTTCGTTTTTATCATTTAAAAATAAATTGGATAGTTATATGGATGGGAAAGGAATGGAGGGTTATGGTCTGAGCGCAGGTATATGGGACTAGGGGAGATTATGTGTTCGGCACGGACTAGAGGGGTCGAGATGGCCTGTTTCCGTGCTGTAATTGTTATATGGTTATATGGTTATATGGATCCATAGCCATTTGCTCAACTGTAGATTAGATTAGATTAGATTCAACTTTATTGTCATAGTATAAGTACAGGTACAACGGAATGCAGTTTAGCATCTAACCAGAGTGCAAAGTAGTAAAATGCTGATTAAAACAATATACACAAATGAGGATATATTGATCTATCTACATAGGCATTTACATATATATAGATAATTGGTAAGGTGCAAAAGATTGACGTGCTATATTCTGGTGAATAGAGCTTAACTGTAAATTATAAACAGTTCATGGTTGGGGTGTGAGGGGTCCTTAATGATTTTGCCAGCCCGTCTCAGACACCGTGTGCGGTGAAGGGCAGCCATGGCAGGGAGCGGGGCACCGATGATGTGATGAGCGGTTTTCACCACCCGTTGCAGTGCCTTCCTGTCAGCTGTGGTGCAGCTGCTGTACCACACCGTGAAGCAGGTGGTCAGGATGCTTTCGATGGTACAGCGGTAGAAGTTGGACAGGATCTGAGGAGACAGGTGAGCTTTCATAAGCCTCCTCAGAAAGTAGAGGCGCTGCTGCGCCTTTTTAATCCGTTTGGCGGTGTTGAGGGACCAGGACAGATCCTCAGAGATGTGTACCCCGAGGAATTTGTAGTTGGAGACGTGCTCCACCTCTGTCCCGATTATGTGGATGGGGGTGTGTCTGCCGCCTCTGGTCTTCAGGTAGTCCACAAAGATTTCCTTCATCTTCTGTGTGTTGAGGACAAGGTTGTTGTTGGTACACCAGGCTGCCAGGTGCTGGACCTCCTCCCTGTAGGCTGATCACTGGACCTCCTCCCTGTTGTTGTCACTGATCAGTCCTACCACCGTGGTGTCGTCAGCGAATTTTATGATGGAGTTGGAGCCATGCATAGGGACGCAGATACTGACACCTGATTTTCCCTTCTCCCTCTCAAATTGTAGATTAAAGCTTATCATATTATTGTCACTACCTCCTAATGGCTCCTTTACCTCAAGTTCCCTTATCAAATCCGGTTCATTACACAGCACTAAATCCAGAATCGCCTTCTCCCTGTAGGCTCCAGTACAAACTGCTCTAAGAATCCATCTTGGAGACTCTCCACTAACTCCCTTTCATGTGGTCCAGTATCAACCTGATTTTCCCAGACTACTTGCATGTTGAAATCTCCGATAACCTCCGTAGCATTAAGTTTGCGACATTCCAATTTTAACTCTTGATTCAACTTGCACCTATATCCAGGCTACTGTTTGGGGGCCTGTAGATAACTTCCATTAGGGTCTTTTTACCCTTACATTTCCTCGGTTCTATCCATACTGACTCTACATCTCCTGATTCTATGTCACCCCTCGCAAGGGACTGAATTTCATTCCTTACCAACAGAGGTACCCCATCCCCTCTGTCCACCTGTCTGTCTTTTTGATAGGACGTATACCTTGGAATATTCAGTTGCCAGCCCTGGCCCTCTTCCAGCCATGTCTCTGTAATTCCCACAACATCATACTTGCCAGTTTCTAACTGAGCCTTAAGCTCGTCCACTTCATTCCTTATACTTTGTGCATTCATATATAATACTGCTAATCCATTACTCATCTTACCTTTCACATCGATTCCTATTGCACTTGGCCATAATCTCCTATCCCTTCATTTGCGTTCTGCCCCGTTAATTCTGGTGTCTTTCATAACTTTTCCTTTACTCTCTTTCCCTTTAACTCCATGCTTGTATTTCCAATTTGTCTCCTCCCCCAAATATGTGAGTTCCTTTTGAATCTTCCATTGTCCCTTCCCATCACTTAATTTTAAGTCCTACCTCAGGCAGGAAGCAACATTTACTGTGGTAAGGTTGTTCACATCACTTTGCTTTTACACCACAGGGACTATATATTAAGCAAGGCACCCCAATGAGTTGAAGAGATAATTGAAGATGCCATAAAATTCTGAACAATTTATAAACGGAAGCATGGCTTTTTGAGATGCCCCGAGTCAAATATTCCACTCCGAACTCTCAAAACAATTAAAGTATAAAATCTAGTGGTGAGCTTTGCATCAATGTCTAAGTAAAACGTGTTATGCTTTTACCTGGCCTTGATAATTTAATTTGAAACATGGCATCATAATTTTGGTCCTGACAACTAGAATAATTTTTGTAGCCCATTTGTAAGCACAACACTCAAATTCAGTATAAATACAAATCCAGGTTTGTACCAAGTGGGGCTAAACTTGTTCATTTCAAAATATTGCTTCATGTATTATTAAGAATCCGGTCTCTTTTGGTGCCCTTCCATCAGACTAGCTCTGTGACCTTTCACTCTGGGGTCTGTTTAAATGTAAGCAGGCAGACAGGATGGAAATCTCTGCTGGCTGCAAATGCAGTTATGTGGAATGAATTTGGATATTCTTTCATTTCTTTCCCAGTGGATGAATGCCTGCCACTCAAACGTGTCCCTGGGTGTAAATGTACTTTGTAAATTGTCAATCTTGTTTAAAAAACTACTGGTGTGAATATTGTCAAAAAGGAGCCAAAGCCTAAATGGAAGTTTATTTTCCACTCATGTAGGGGAAGAAGCACCTTTGGGGAAAGTGAGGGAATTTTGAATCTACGTTGGGCTGTTCCGTGTTCAGACTCTTAAACAAGATGGTTTGCTGCAGGCAATGTTCCATGTGGAAATGTTTCCCTTAGCCGGGACTCATAACTCTAACCTAAAGAACCAGATCTTTAATCAGAACCTAATCAGTTTGTTTTTTTGCTTGTGTTTAAGAAGGTACTGCAGATGCTGGAAAATCGAAGGTACACAAAAAAGCTGGAGAAACTCAGCGGGTGCAGCAGCATCTATGGAGCGAAGGAAATAGGCAATGTTTCGGGCCGAAACCTTGCTTTGCTTGTCAATGGTTTTATTTAGCTGGCATAGTAAATGCTAATTTAGCATTTTAATTTAGCTCCCACATCAAAGGCAATATTCTAGTTACTAAACTAGAACCGAACCAAACAAAACACAAAGTGCGGGGCAAACTCAGCAAGTCAGGGTCTTGACCCATAACGTCTCCAGTCCATTTCCTCCACAAATGATGCCTGGTTCACTAACTTCATCTAGCACTTTGTTCTGCTCAAGATTCCAGCACATATGGTATCTTGTATCCACAAGCTATGCTCACATTTTTACCTGTCCATGATTTATTTTTCATATATATTGGCCTTCAGTAACTTGCTCAGCTTATTATTATCCTTTCAAATCGATAAGAGTTTGAAAACAAGTGGGTGATGCGGCTGTTAGAGTTGCTGCCTCACAGTGTCAGAGACTTGGTTTTGATCCTGACCTTGGGTGCTGTTTGTATACAGTTTGCAACTTCTCCCTGAGATGGGTTTCACCCAGGGTTCGTCCGGGTCCTCTGGTTTCCTCCCACATCCCAAGAGAAGTGGGTTTGTTTGTAGGTTAATTGGCCCAAGGTTGTAGGGGGTGGATGTGAAAGTGTGAACAGGTGATTGATGGTTGGCATGGACTCGGTGGACTGAAGGGCTTGTTTCCATGCTGTATCTCTACACTAAACTAAACTAAATATTTCAGAATCAACTATAATGAACTAAAGAAAAATAAAACTATGTTCTCAATAAGTAAACCTTCAACTTCTTGACATTCTAATAGTGTGCGATGCAATATTTTATACATACCATTCAGGTGATCCTGTGCTTTCTGAGATTAACTAAGAATTTATGTCATAAAAAAACAAGATATACTTGGAATTTTTTAATGCCTTATACGTCATTGATATTGGCCCGGACAGAATATGTTCCTTCCAGCAAGTTACATTTTAGCGTGGAAATAGGCCATTCGGCCCATCGAGCCCACACCGACCATCAATTACCACTAGTTCTATTTTATCCCATTTTTGCATCCTGCACACTAGCTAATTAACCTACAAACCTGCATGTCTTTGGGATGTGGGAGGAAACCGGAGCACCCAGAGAAAACCCACATGACCACAAGGAGAGTGTACAAACTCTGCACAGACACCACCTGCAGTGAGGATTAAACTTGGGTCTCTGACGCTGTGAGGCAGCAGCTCTACTCCTGCACTACCGTGCCACCACGTTTGAATGGATTGGCTTTCATAAATTATGTAAAATGTTATAAAAATGAATGGAGCATTGAAATTGGTCAATAGCTTGCATAGCTGGGTTTTGCTCCAGTTCTGCTGTTGTAACTTTCTTGGAAATGTGTTTGTGGCTTTGTTTATGTATGAAACCAGAATCTTAACTAGTTTGGCACAAGAGGAACTGCTTCCTTCATGATGCAGTTGCCCTCTGATCCATAACTATTGGCAAGCTTAATGTAGAGAGCTCAGGCAGATCATATCCAGGACTGAGAATGTAATGGTCATCTCCCTGAAGAATTTTTAACTTCAGCATTTAAGTAGACTCGACATTTTGTAGCAGCTGAATAGAATTACAAATATTCCCAAAATCTGAGGAAGTAAATGTACAAAGTTGATCATAAAATTGTAGGGTGTCAGTTCCATGTTGTTTGAGGGTGCATACTCTAATATTTGTTAACCACTTCTGCCAATGTAATGATGTAATGCTGATGAGAATGTTTGGGGGACCGTGGTGATCACCCCTTCTAGTATACTAAAGGTTTGGAATATCATAGAAGATAGAACTTAGAACCGTATAGCCTAGGAAGAGGCCCTTCAGCCCAAAATATCCATGCTGAACATGACTAATCTCCTCTGCTGGCACATAATCCATATCCCTCCATTCCTTACATATCAATGTGGCTATCCAAAAGCTTCTTAATTGCTACTATCGTAGCTGGCTTAACCACCACCCCTCGCAGTGTGTTCCAGGCATCTTTCCCAGCTACACTAGTCCCACCTGCCTGTGCTTGGTCAATATCCCTCCAAATCTGTCCTATCCATGTACCTGTCTAACTGTTTCTTTAATGTTGGGATAGACCCAGCCTCAACTACCTCCTCTGGCAGCTTGTTCCATACCTCTATCGGGTCTACCTTCAGCCTCCACCGCTTAAGAGAAAACAATCCAAGTTTGTCTAACCATTTTTTATACCTAATAACCCTAAATATTAAATATAGAAAATACTTTGAACAATATTTGAAGATAATTTATTCCTTATATAACTATCACTGAAATCCAGTCAGAGTTTCTTTGTAAGTTCCACTGATTTCATCCAAAGGTATGATGGGGGTGACGATATTTCATGGGAAAATCCAGGGGTGTATACCTTATTTTCACAAAGTGCATCGTAATATTTTCTTATCATTGTCCTAAATGGCTGACCTTTAATTTTGTCACTGTGCCTCCCAGTACTAGTTTCTCCTGCCAAAAAAACTATAATGCTTTTGCTATCTAAGATCTTGTATCATCTTCCATTCTTCCAAACTCTGGAGCGATGAAGCAATCTACTCACCAAAATTCAGGAATCAGCCTATGGTATTTACCTATGCGTTGACTCTGAGGCAAGAATCCCTCCTTAGGCAACTAAAATTAAATTGCATGCAAGTTTTGTGTGTGGCTTCACCAAAATTCTAAACAATTAATTGCGGCAAGACTTCCTTTAGTACACTAACCATTTTGTATAAAGACTACAATAATAATTTCTTTATTCATTGCATGCCTACCTGCATGATACATTGCGATTTAAAAAATATTCAGTTTTCTTTTCTGTTCTACTTTTGATAATGCATAGCCTCTGCATCCTCAATGGCCAATCAATTGCCTGTGTATATCCCCTTGTAGATGACTTGTATGTCACAGTTCAGGTTCTCGTCTGCTCTGAGAGCAACATGAAACTTAGCTGTATTACACGCTGCCTCTTTATCTTAGACATTAATATAAATTGTAAGTCGCCAAGCTAATAATTATTTCTTATTCATGCCATTGAATTGAAGGTTCAGTTAGAATAGATTGCATTGGAATTTTACAGCTTGCAATACCTATCAAGCTTTAATCTTTCTGAAGATCTACTAGACCAACACGAGTTGAGCTCGGTCTATAATTACTATTAACTTCAATTGCAGTTTAGTTACACCACATAAATGCATAGTAAATTGTTCATATCACCTATCATAGAGAATGGATGAGAATAACCCATAACATAACTCCTGCACTTATTTTCTATGTAACATGATTTACATGGCATTTTTTGGCACTCCAAAAGCAATATATATAGCTCTTCCAAACAATCCTCAAGCTTGTTAATGTTTCCAAACCCGTGGATTTTCTTACAGGTTTCCTAACAATGTTATATTTGTTCTAAAAACAGGTTCAGTGAAACTTGCATTTGGGTAAGATAGTAACAGTGGTGTAAAACTAGCATTCTTAATTGATTTGGGGGCATCTCTTGAGATTGTTTCAGGAGAGGGCAGTAGGATGTGAGTAATCTAGTTTTTCTGATAGAAAAGCAACAAAAAAACCCATTAAAGTACTTTTTCCAAAAAACACATGGGGTTGCATGACTGCTATTCACATTATTAGGTTGCCAGCAACCCAACACCATGAAAATTAAATTCTCCAATCTCAGGTAAAAGTCCCTCCTCTCCATATCAATTACCCAGCTATGGTGGTTGGTTCTGTTTTGTTTTTACTGTACATATTATTTTAATATTTTAATATATATTTTTGATTAATAAAAAAAACTAGTTACCAAATCCTTGACAATGATTGTAACATAGTTGTATAGTAGTTTATTTAGTATATTTGTTAGTCTTGTATTATGGTGGTGGGTTCTGTTCTGTTTCATTCTATAGTAAATATTGTTTTTAATAATTGAATACATTTTTTGATTTAAAAAAAATGCTGCTTACCAAGTTCACGCAATTGGGCCTCTGCGCATCCCTCTGCAATTGGATCCTTGACTTCCTCATCTACAGACCACTGTCTGTTCGAATAGGCAGAAACACTTCTTCCTCAATAACAATCAGTAGGGGAGCACCTCAAGACTGCGTGCTCAGCCTCCTGCTCTACTCACTCTATACTCACGACTATGACGCCGGACACAGTGCGAACACCATCTTCAAGTTCGCCGACGACACCACTGTTGTTGGACGACTTACAGATGGTGATGAGTCAGAGTATAGAAGTGAGATCGATTGATCAAATGGAGCCAGCACAATAACCTGGCTTTCAATATCAGTAAATCAAATGAACTGATTGTGGACTTTGTAAGAAGAAGGATGAGGACCCACAATCATGTTCATATCAACGGGACCATAGTCAAAAATCTCAAATTCTTGGGCGTACATATTTTTGAAGATCTTTCCTGGACTCAACACACTGACACAATTATAAAGAAATCACCAGCTCTACTTCCTGAAATGATTATGGAGATGCGGTATATCAGAAAAGATTCTCTTGAACTTCTACAGGTGTACAGTAGAGAGTATATTGACTGGTTGCATCATGGTCTGGTTCAGCAACTTGAATGCCCAGGAGCGAAGAAGACTGCAAAAAGTTGTGGACACTGCCCATCCATCAACCGGCTCAGACCTTTGGTTTGAAATGCGAAAGTTGCCTTTGTTTTAAAATGCAAAAGTTGCCTTTGGTTTGAAAATGCAAAAGTTGCCTTTGGTTTGAACATGTAAATGTTGCCTTAGGTTTGAAAATGCAAAAGTTGCCTTGCCTTATTGAAAAGTGGTGTTGCCTTCTATATAATTAAAAGTCTAATCTTGACAACTTCCTGTTTGTGCTGTACATTGATTTTAGAAAAAAAAACACTACCATATATGGCTGTGATTTTTGGCCTTCTTACTCAGAGTCCCCCTCTGTTCATGAGGTGCCGAGGATTTTTCCCATCGATGAAAAATAAAAGGTTTATTAGTGTTTAAAAAAATATTGAGATTTTCTCTCCTGTCAATCACGCCATGAAGGCCACGCACCTTCCAGTGGGAGGGGGAGGGACTATAAACCCAGAAGTGTGGGCGTGGCTCAGTTTCTGCAAGTTGGGGAGGGAGAGATCACAACTCTCTGTCTTTGGTGGCCTTGCATCCTGCTTGAAGTGGTAGGACACTGCACTTGAATTTGGTGGCCCTGCACCCTGCTTGAAGTGGTATGACACTGCACTTGAATTTGGTGGTCCTGCACCCTGCTTGAAGTGGCAGGAAACTGCACTTAAATTTGGTGGCCATGCACCCTGCTTGAAGTGGCAGGAAACTGCCTTGAATTTGGTGGCCCTGCACCCTGCTTGAAGTGGAATTTCAAGAAATAACCGTGTCAACTGCCAGCCTACCAGCTGTGAGTGAGTGAGCTGCCAGCACAACATGCTTGAGTGCCAGAGCCTCTAGCCCAATAATTCATTCAGCCCACAATGTCCATACTAGCCCTCTGAAAACCAGTCCCTTCAGCCACAACACCCATACTAGCACTCCAGAACCCCCCCCACCCCCATTGGCCACCAATATTGGAATTGGCGGAGAGGTGGAATATTGCATTGGGGAACCAGTCCTCCCGTGTGAAGCTGGGACCCAACAAGTCCCACTTAGGCTAGTATATAACTAAAACTCTCATCTTGTATGTATATTTGTTTGAGTATATATATATGTTCCCTAAATGCCTGAAATACAGCCAAAATGGTACATGATAGTGCAAATATTTTAGGCCCACCTTACTCACCATTATGTGATTCATCAAGTTTTGTTCCATTTGACAAAATAATTCCCTTATGTACTTTATACCGCTAACGGCACAGTGCTCCTGCGCCTGCACAGTTAGGGGAGGGTTGCTGGGCCCGCTATCCTCGCCTGTGCAGTTGGAGGAGGATTGCCAGGCCTGGATCACCATTTTGACTGAACATTGCCTCGAGTATAGGTGAGTGGTCGATTATTGCGTTGTCCACGCTTGTATGACAATAAAACACTCTTGACTCTTGAACACTGCGCTGCCAGTCCTGACCCTTCCTCAATCATGTTTCTGTCATGGCCACAATATTCCAGCCTCACGTAACATTCCTTGAGTTGTACTGCCTTACCTATCAGGCTTCTTGCACCTTCCTTCCAGACCTGTTTAAACCCTTCTGAGTAGTTCAAGCAAATCTCCCTAGGATATTGGTTCCCCTTCACTTCAGGCACAACCCGTTCCTCTTGTGTAGGTCCCACCTGCCCTGCAAAGAGAGTACAATGCGCCATATATCTAAAGCTTTCCCTCCTGTATCAGCCACATGTTTATATGTACTACTTCCCTATTTCGAGCCTTGCTAACTCGTGCCACAGGAAGTAACCCTGAGATTCCAACCCTGGAGGTTCTGATTATTAATTAAATACTTAACCCGCTAAATGTTCTTACATCTCGCTTCCTGCCCATGTTCTTCGTACCAAAATGCCCATATTCTCCGACTGCTTATCCTCCCCCTCCCTTTCAGAATGTCCTTTGCCCACTCAGAAACATCCTTGACCTGACATCGTGGAGGCAACACCTCACCCTGAGGTCCAGCTCAAAGCTGCAGAAATGACCTGATTAACAAGTCCCCTATCACTATCCCTCGTCTCGGCTATCCGCTACACTGCTTTCCAGCAAAGTCAGTTATGGTGTCAATGGTCTCTGGGTGCTACTGTTCACTTCAGGGAGGTTATCTCCCCCCCCCCCCCCCCCTTACCACACCATCCAAGTTGTTTGATAGCCACAGGGACTTGTGTAACTGGCTGCATCTCTTGACAGTCACCCATCTACCTGACTGAAGATTTGTTTAGTTAAATTTTTTTTAGAGACACAGCATGGAAAACTTTGACTGAATCCTTGTTTAGTTTAGTTTTGTTGAGAAATACAGCATGGAAACGCCACTCCAGCCGTAGGACTTATGTATATAGTTATATGTTATTCAACTTTTTCATCGATTCTTACACAGTAGGTGAAATTTTACAGACACCAATTAACGTACAAACTTGCTCGTCTTTGGGGTGTGGGAGGAAACTGGAGCGCACGGAGGGAAATCTCACAGGGAGAAAGTGCAAACTCCTCACAGACAACACCCGAGGTCAGGATCAAGCCTGGGACTCTGGCGCCATGAGGCAGCAGCTCTACCGTAGCACCTCTGTGCCACCCACTTTGGTGTAACAACCTCACTGAAATGACTATCTATGAAGTAATCTACCTTGTGTATGCTCAGCAGTGCATCCCACTGCACTGTGCCTGATCCACCTTGAGTTAATTCAGCAATGTCGGCTCACCCCAGGATTAAAGCTGGGATAATTGCTGATGAATGTACTCTGTTCAATTCCATTGACAATGACTTAGTTAATGAAGCAGTCCATGTCCATTTCCAGGTTTGGTTGGGCAAGTAAAATGTAATGTTATTTGTCATATGAGTGACAAACAATGACCATTTTCATTAAGGGAGATTCTAATCACCCCCTTTCGATCTGCAAAACTATAATGATTATTGAATTGCCTTACATCAATGTCCTTAGAGCTACTGTGGACTAGAAAGCTCGGAAACTAAAATACTGACTACAGAAGCAGGGCATGGCTTGAGATTCTGCCATGGATGTTAAGTTCGCACCTCCTGTCACCCCAAAACTATTCTGTGTCACGGTGGCGCAGCGGTAGAGTTGCCTTACAGCACTACCAACAACAGTGACCCGGGTTCGATCCTGACGACAGGTGCCATCTGTACGGAGTTTGTACGTTCTCCCCGTGACCGCGTGGGTTTTCTCCGAGATCTTCGGTTTCCATCCACACTCCAAAGACATACGGGTAGGTAGGTTAACTTGGTATAAATGTAAATTGTCCCCTGTGTGTGTAGATTGAGGGGGGATCTTACAGAAACTTACAAAATTCTTAAGGCTAGATGCAGGAAGATTGTTCCCGATATTGGGGAAGTCCAGAACAAGGAGTCACAGTTTAAGGATAAGGGGGAAATCTTTTAGGACCGAGATGAGGAAAACATTTTTCACACAGAGAGTGGTGAACCTCTGGAATTCTCTGCCACAGAATGTAGTTGAGGCCAGTTAATTGGCTATATTTAAGAGGGAGTTAGATGTGGCCCTTGTGGCTAAAGGGATCAGGGGGTATGGAGAGAAGGCAGGGATGGGATACTGAGTTGGATGATCATCCATGATCATATTGAATGGCGGTGCAGGCTCGAAGGGCCGAATGGCCTACTCCTGCACCTATTTTCTATGTTTCTATGTAGGATAGTGTTAATGTGCGGGGATCGCTGGTTGGAGCGGACTCGATGGGCCGAAGGTCCAGTTACCGCACTGTATCTCTAAACTAAACTGAAAACTAAACAATGAGTAAATGGAATAGACACTATTTTCCTGGATGATTGCAGCACCAAAAGCGCTCGAGAAATTTAGCGCGGTCAAGGGCATTACAGCACAATTGATTCCTTCAACCCTCATGCAATACTATTGATGATCGATAAAATACATTGCAGAACTTGGCAAAGAATTTTTAGCAACATCTCTCAAACTCATGATCTCTACTCCTTCAAAGGATAACAAATCCACGCAGTACTACCTGTTCAGGTTCTCTCCAAGTCACTTTACATTTGACCTCGAAAAATACTACACTGGGGTTAGCAAAGCTGGCAGCCATGCAAGTATATTACAATTGTTTCAGACTTGTGATACTGAAAACCTCAGAGCAGTGAAACTGTTCATGTTATTTATGTGGCTGCCACTACATCGCAGCAGGTAGAGCTGCTGCCACACAGCACCGGATATTTAGATTCGATTCTGATCTCAAGTGCTGTCTGTGTGGAGTTTGCACTTTTACCCCGTGACTGCACGAGTTTCCTCCAGGACGCTCCGGTTTCCTTCCACATCCCAATGACGTGCAGGTTTGCTGGTTAATTAGCCTTTGTAAAATGCCCCTGGTCCATAGCGAGAGGATGCAAAAGTGGGATGACGTAGGACAAGTGTGAGCGTGTGATCAATGGTCAATGTGGACTCGGTGGGGTGAAGGACCTGTTTTCATGTTGCATCTTTCAATCAATCATTCTACTGGTGATATTACTTGGAGGGAATTTTACAATAGGAACAATGAATGAGGGAAAATAAAAATCACACTGAAAAGTTAGGGGACGATTTTTTACGATTGGCACCTAGACAACCAGAACTTCGTGTTTTGATCACATTGTGTTTTAGAGGTGGCACAGTGGCACAGTGGTAGAGTTGTTGCTTTACAGTGCCTGAGAGCTGGGTTGGATCCTGACTATGGGTGCTGTCTGTATGGAGTTTGTACATTCTCCCCTTGACCGACTTGTGTTTTTTCTGCGTGCCCCAGTTTCCTACCACATTCCAAAGGCATGCAGGATTGTAGGTTAATTGGCTTTGGTAAAAATTGTAAATTGTCCCTAATGTGTGTAGGATGGTGCTAGTGTATGAGAAACGTGATGGGCAGTAGGGCCTGTTTCTGCGCTGAATCTCTAAACTAAACTAAGCTAAACTTGGCAGTACCATGGACTGGCGTTAACCCAACTTCAACTGCCTTTTTGTTGAGTAATGCAAACGTATGTTTGAATTTGCATCGAATGAATTTTGTTATAGACTTGGTCACTCAGCAGCTCCTGCTTGTGATGACATGTAATAGAGTACATCTTACTCCATGTAGGATTTACAATAACATTTTGATATTCTGCTGTCTATTTGTATAACCCAAAGGTTTGGCAGCAACTCACCAGATAACATTTGCCTTGTTCCATTCTAAATCACTCAGCCCCAGTTCCCATGCTCCCTGCGTTCCAACTCACTAGGAACAAAATATCTTTAGTTTTAGCTTAGTTTAGAGATACAGCGCGGAAACAGGCCCTTCAGCCCACCGGGTCCGCGCCGACCAGTGATCCCCGCACACTAACACTATCCCACATCCACTAGGGACAATTTTTACATTTACCAAGCTAATTTACCTACAAACATGTACGTCTTTGGAGTGGGGGAGGAAACTAAAGATCTTGGAGAAAAGCCATGCAAATCATGGGGAGAACATACAAACTCCGTACAGACAGCACCCGTAGTCGGGATCGTAGTCCGGATATCTGGCGCTGCATTCGCTGTAAAGCAGCAACTCTACTGCTGCGCCATCGTGACTACCCAAATATTACCTGTGTCTCCTTCATTCCTCCTGCTCCCTGACTACGACATTTTAACCCAGACTCACACCCAACAAACTGCTGACAACGGCCTGTTTCCTTTATCATCATGACTTTTTTTGCATATCTTGCATTCATTGTTCTATGTCTCTCTACATAAAAACATAGAAACATAGAAAATAGGTGCAGGAGTAGGCCATTCGGCCCTTCCACCCTTCACCGCCATTCAATATGATCATGGCTGATCATCCAACTCAGTATCCCGTACCTGCCTTCTCTCCATACCCACTGATTCCTTTAGCCACAAGGGCCACATCTAACTCCCTCTTAAATATAGCCAATGAACTGGCCTCGACTACCTTCTGTGGCAGAGAGTTCCAGAGATTCACCACTCTCTGTGTGAAAAATGTTTTTCTGATCTCGGTCCTAAAAGATTTCCCCTCTATCCTTAAGCAGTGACCCCTTGTCCTGGACCCCCCCAACATCGGGAACAATCTTCCTGCATCTAGCCTGTCCAACCCCTCAAGAATTTTGTAAGTTTCTATAAGATTTCCCCTCAATCTCCTAAATTCCAGCGAGTACAAGCCGAGTCTATCCAGTCTTTCCTCATATGAAAGTCCTGACATCCCAGGAATCAGTCTGGTGAACCTTCTCTGCACCCCCTCTAGGCAATAATGTCCTTCCTCAGATTTGGAGACCAAAACTGTACGCAATACTCCAGGTGTGGTCTCACCAAGACCCTGTACAACTGCAGTAGAACCTCCCTGCTCCTATACTCAAATCCTTTTGCTATGAAGACATCATCATCTATTTCTCTTGTTTACCTTTCGAATTTCAAGTTCAAGTTCCAGTTCATGTTCACATTTATTGTCACATGCACCAATTAAGGTACAGTGATATTTGAGTTGCCATACGGCCACACTAAGTGAAAAGAACACAATACACACATAAAATATAATTTAACATAAACATCCACCACAGTGGAATCAACATGCCTCACTGTGATGGAAGGCAATAATGTTCAGGCATCTTCCTCTTAGTTCACCGGTGGTCGGGACCTTGAACCCTCCGCACTTGCCGTTGCCAACGGTCCGATGTCCAGGCCCTCTCGTTGGGATGATCGAAACTCCAGTGTCGGGGCGATTGAAATTCTCTCCGCGGCCGAGTCCGCCACTTCTTACCGGAGACCGCAGGCTTCACGGTGTTAAAGTCCACAGGCCCCGCGGTCGGAGCTCTTCTTCTGGCGATTCTCGGCAAAGGATCCCTGGCTCCGCGATGGTAAGTTCGCGCCGCGCCCACGGCTTGAAGCTCCAGGCCGGTCTCCAGGAAAGGTTGCGCCAATCCATGTTGTTAGGCCACATGGGGGGACAGAGATGTGACATGGAGAAATATCACATTTCTGTCGAGGTAAGTGACCTGAAAAAAATTCTCCCCCCCCCTCCCCCCACATAAACTAACCAAGAAATATTGAAACATACATTTATTACATAAATAATAAAAACAGAGAAGGGACGAGACAGACTGTTGGCGAGACGGCGATTATGGGCGCCACCTGGTGGCTGATCTAGTCTGAAGAAGGATCTCGACCCGAAACATCACTCATTCCTTCGTTCCAGAGATATTGCCTGTCTCGCCGAGCTACTCCAGCTTTTTGTGTCTACCCCCTTTACATGGGTTGGGCTCTGACTTATGGGTCCTTTTTCAACTGGCAGCAGCCCCGGTTTCCTTTCAACTTATTTGGTTCACTGAGCAATGTATTATAATGTTGCATAACTTTATTTACAAAGAAACAAATTAAAAGAGTGTCAAGGTATTTTTGGAACTAGTGCAGAAGATCCACTCATCCTGCAGGGTGTCTCAAAGAGGGTGGATTATCAGAATTTTCATGCAAAGGTAACGGCGGTGATCGGTGTGGAAGTCAACAAGGGAAGAGGAGTTGTGCAGTAGTTGTTGTGCAGAAAGAGAGGCTTTGAGATTGATTTGGTAAGTAAGGGCATTGGTAACCTATTGTATGTTTCAGAGTAGTGTGTGCAACTCCACGTTGAAGGTGGGTGGTGGGTTCTCATAAGATCATAGGGCCATAAGAAATAGGAGAGGAATTAGACCATTTGGCCCATCTCCATCATCACGTCTTCCAAAATGCTAAGATGCACATCAACAGAATTAGGGATTTGTTGTTTTTCAGTTGCACTCATGGGGTGGGAGATTGCAACCTTCACGTGGTCCGCCCTGTTTCGATGAATGCAATCAACCTGGTGTGCACAATCAAATAAGATCAAATAGAACAAGTTGTCCTACAACTTTAGGCTGTGCACACCATACGCAAGAAGAAGAAGTTGCACTCATTTTGAATAGTTATGTTTCCTAATAGTAAGTTATTCATAAGGTCATAAGTGACAGGAGTAGAATTAGGCCATTTGGCCCATCAAGCAGTGGTCAGTGAGGTGAGAAGAACAGGGGGTCTTACCTTCCATCAAGAGGGTTGGCTGCGAGTATCATCCCCCAGGCACGAAGGTTGAAGATGGCCAAGCGAGGAGAGGGATGATGGTTTGTGGGACAACCGGATGGAGGTGGTAGCTTCAATGGGCCTTTATGGCCAGCTGCAGTTATAACTGAAATGGTGCCAAACCTAGCGACTCTTGCATATAGACTCTGTGGGCTGTTTCTATGTATTATGTACTTATTGTACTTTTGGGTGGCAAGAATCTTCTGATGTGTCTGCAAAAAAAGAATGTCACTCTACCTTGGTACACATGATGATGTAGGAGCCATTGAACCATTGCACTGAGGATAAAGAGGCCAGTGAGGTTTGACAAGTACTTCAATTATTTGTGGCAGAGAATTCTACAGTGCAATGGATCGTGGCTTCAAGGGGATTGGGTCTCCTGCTGCCAATCAAGAAGATTTGGTGGATCTTATTTGTCAGGAAAAGTATTTCACGGTGTCAGTACTTTGCACATGTGACAATTAAAGCACCATTGAACCATTGAAATTTCACGCTGGTTCATTCAACGTGGAAATGGCCGTGAAAGCTATTTACTGGGTTAAATTGATTTCCGATGCATAGTGCTGTAAGACCAATGTCCTACAATTACATTTCTAAGCAATGTTGTGTGTTCACAAGTAACACTATTTTATTCTCCCACCCATCGCATTTAATTAGCTGCATCTGGTCTGTTCACACTTCAGCTCTTAGTATGCGTCAGTCAGATACACGACAACAGTTGTAAGAAAAATATGTTTTATAGCATATTGAGCCAATAGCTAAATGCTTAATTTGAGAGTTTTTAAAGTACTTGGGGTTACGGTTCTTAACAGTGAGAAATGTTGATGTTGGGGAATACATTTGTGGCTAATTGAAGTTGCTAATGGAAGTACAGGCAGGTAAAGTAACCAGGGTTGGAAGTGGATGGAGATCTCTCAGCCTGAGTAGCATCACCCTGCAGTGCCAGAGAAACCGTTTACTATTCCCCACTCCATCTCTTAGAGTCACTGCCCATTATAACTCTTAAGAATCGGGGGGTGACATGGTGGCACAGAAGTAGATTTGCTGCGTTACAGCACCAGCAGGCTAATTGTCCCTAAAGTGTAGGACAAAACTAGTGTATGGGTGATTTTTGGTTGGTGTGAACTCGGTGAGCTGAAGGGCCTGTTTCCACGCTTGATCTCTGAACTCAACTACAGCCTTAGCACTCTGCTTCTCTGCTGCAGAATACGCCTGCCCTGCTAGGGAGAGATCTACACATGCAAAGAAGTTTGACTTCATTCTTGAATGCCTGTTGCCGTAGCATCACTGGTTGCCTCCGATCTGCGGACATAAACAACGTCTACCTACTGGCTGGCATCGCTCCCCCAGACATTAGGAGAGCTGTTGCAAGTAGGACAGAGCGTCTGTAACAACTGATGGACGATAGACATCCATTACAAAACCATGTGCCCGCATCTAGGAGGTTAACATCCCGTAAGAGCTTCCTAACCAGCATCACCCCACTGGAAACAACACCAACTGAAGCTCGCCTCCAGATGTGGAAGAACAGACTAGCCACTGACCCTATTTCCACCAATATGGGCATATCAGCAGCAGTGTGTTCACCACCAGGTGCTGATGAACACTGGCTGAATGGGAGATGTCTCAAACGACTGTGAACCGGGTTCGGGCGGTCAAGGGTGACAATGCACAAATGGGGCTACATCGAGGATACAACAACCTGTGACTGTGGCACACAGACCCAGACAATGCAACACCTACTGCAATGCCCATTACTGGATAATCCATGTACTTCTACAGACCTTGCACTTAATGCACCTGTCCCACTTAGGAAACCTGAACGGAAACCTCTGGAGACTTTGCGCCCCACCCAAGGTTTCCGTGCGGTTCCCAGAGGTTTTTGTCAGTCTCCCTACCTGCTTCCACTACCTGCAACCTCCGGCAACCACCTGCAACCTCCGGGAACCGCACGGAAACCTTGGGGGGGGCGCAAAGTCTCCAGAGGTTTCCGTTCAGGTTTCCTAAGTGGGACAGGGGCATTACACTCCAATAGCACAACAGTGTGTACAGCAGTGGCGACCAACTATATATCATAACCACACAAAAGAAAAATTGGTTTATGGGCACCAAATCCAATTCACGTAAAACCAATTATTCAGCAGGCCAGCGACTCGTATAGGAAATGTGGAGGAGGCTGGAATTTGAGGATGACAGAGAAATGGATGGCTTTACACGAGGAAGGAGGTTAGCTGGTCCTTCTCATTTAACTCATAAAACCAGGCCAAGCTATGCAGCTACCATGTACTGTATTGGTGTAAGCACACAAGGAAAATCATTAATGGTAACAAGGAACTGCAGACGCTGATTTACAAAAAGGCACAAAGTGCTGGATTAACTCGGAGGGGTCAGGCAGCCACTCTGGGGAACATGGATAAGGTGATATTTCGGGTAGGACTGGGTCCTGACCGATTCGTGTGAAGAATGGTCCTGGCCCGAAAACGTCACCTATTCATGTTCTCCAGGAAAATCATTCGGATTTGTTCAAGCCAGCTAGTGGTAGTGCGGTTTTTTTTTTAGTGCTAATTTTTAGCTGGAAGATACAGTCGTGATTTGCTCACAGCTCCCACTCACTTCCCACTTACAGCTGAAACTGTGGCAATCATTGAAGGAAGGCAGCACAATTATAAGTTATTGAATGAGCACCAAATATACAATAGTCAGCCTCCAGTTAAATACTCACCTGAGCAAAAGCTTCAGATTAAAAAAATGAATCAGGCTTCAACAATGCCTGCTTTTATCACTCACAGACAGACTTTCTTGAATTGAATTGAATTGAATACATTTTATTAGCCAAGTATGTATACATACATACAAGGAATTTGCCTTGATGCTTTGCTCGTAAGTAACAACATGATATACAGTAGACAACTAAAAATAAAACATAATTTACACATGTGAAGAATGAAACAAAATTTCAGAGCAAAAGGAGGCTACAGACTTTTGGGTGTTGAGTAAAGCTACTGCTCATGGGAAAAAAAGCTGTTTTTATGTCTGGCTGTGGTGGCTTTGACAGTCCGGAGTCACCTTCCAGAGGGAAGTAATTCAAAGAGTTTGTGGCCAGGGTGAGAGGGGTCAGAGATGATCTTGTAGTGGCATCTAGTGGTGGGATGGGGAAGTCAGAACCCTCGTCATTGGTCGGCACAGTCACGTGACTGCAGGGGTTCGTTAGCTGGCTTTTAGCCAGTTGTTCAGCGCTCCTCCCAGCAACAGGAGCTGTGGTTTGTCAGCTAAGTCAGGCATGTGGTTTGCACGAGTTTTAGTTCCGTTTTTTCTGTGAATAAAAATTACTTTACTCGACCTGCCTGGTCTCGCTTCAATCTTACCCGCTCGCTTCCTGGCCCTTGCAGTGCACAGTTCGTCAATGGGGTGGAGGTTGCAGCCAATAACCTTCTTGGCTGATGCTGCAGCCTCCGGGTGTCATGCTTGGATGTTATGCATGTCTCCGGATGTCATTCTTTCTTTATTTATGAAGATATCGACCTGATCTATTATCTTGCCATGGAACAAAAGGCAAATGGGAATAGGAGAGAAAGGAGGAGACAGAATAGTGAGAACAAGAAACAATTGGAAAAATGGGACAGAATAGCACTTTAGTTGTAAACCTGTTTATTATTACCTTTAATAGGCATTCAAAGCTTTAAGAAGTAAGTAAGAACCGCATGCACATTTGCTGCATGAAATAACAGGAATTTTGATTCTTTTCACAATTTCTAATTGTCCATTTTTTAAACCATGTTTCCCAAATAATTAATTTGGCATTAGATCTATCCCAATTCATGGCACGCTTGGCCCTGTCTTCTCTTCTTTCTGACTTTGGAATCAACAAGAAACAATCATCCCAGTACTCTGTTGTCACGGTTTACAATAGGATCCTTAAATCTGTGCATTGGGCCTGACATTCCTGGAGGCCATAACTGGGGAAACCTTGTCTGCATCAGACAAGAGGCTATTGTCACAGGAAGGACAGGACTAATGTGAATGGATGCGCGCACATATTGGAAGGACATTTCCACAGCCTCTAAGGGACCTGTGTCTGCGTGTGTTTGTCTGTGTTTGTGTTTGTGATGTTTGTGTAAGTGTGTGTGTGTATGTATGTGCGTTTGTATGTGTGTGATTTGCATGTGTGTGTGGCTGTGGGTGTGATGTGTGTGCGTGCGCGTGTCTGTGTGGGTGTGATGTGTGTGTGTGCGCGTGTGTGTCTGTGTGGGTGTGATGTGTGTGTGTGCGCGTGTGTCTGTGTGGGTGTGATGTGTGTGTGTGTATGATATGCATGTGTGGGTGCTCGTGGGTATTTGTGTGTGTGTGTGTGCGTGCATGCGCGTGCGTGCATGCATACGTGTGTGTGATATGTGTGTGTGATATATGTCTGTGTGTGTGTGATAGTAGTCAATATTCAATAGTCAGATTTATTCGTCACATACACATTGATGCAGTGAAATGAATTTGCCAGCAGTGGTACAATAAAAAAGAACACACAATACACAATTAAAAAAATGTAACACAAAACATCGACCACAGCATTCATCACTGTGGTGGAAGGCACAAATTTCAGTCAGTCCTCCATTTTTCCCCATGGTCGGGACCATAAACCTCCGCAGTCGCCGCTGCGGGCGGCCAGTTGTACAGGCAAGGTAAGTCCCGAATCGGTGCTTCCCTACCGGAGACCACGGCTTGAAGATGATGCAGGCTGCAGGCCGGCACCTGGAGCTCTTCTCCAGGGATTCCTGGTGAGGGATCCCGCTCCGGATTGTAAATAAGTAAGTCCCCGCCATACCCGCGGCTAGAAGCACCGCATTCTGTGGCTTCAAGCTGTTGTAGGCTACGGGCCGGCGGTCGTAGCTCTTCTCCAGGGATCCACGGTGAGCGATCACACTCCAGATGGTAAGTCCCCTCGGCTAGAAGCACCGCAGACTGTGGCTTCAAGCTGGTGTAGTCCGCTGGTCGGAGCTCTTCTCCTCCGGGGTCCCCAACGAGGGATCCCAGGCTTCGGACACTGCGCAAGCTGGAATCTCCGCAGACAGCTGCTTCAGGCTGTCGCGAGCCAGCGATCGAGGCGCTCCCTTCTGGCGATGAAAAGTTCACGCTGTGCCCGCTGCTGAAACTCCGTGCCCCTCTCCGTGAGAGGTTGCACCAATCCATGGTGTTAAGCCCCTGTCCCACTTTCACAACCTAATTCACGACCTCTGCCGAGTTTGCCCTTCACTCATACTCGCAGCATGGTCGCCACGAAGTCGTAGGAGGTCATAGGAGGTCTTCCTCATGCTCGTGAGTGGTCTCCGCGTAGTCGTAGCCTCAAGTAGGTCACAGCATTTTTTCTAGCCTGATAAAAAATGTCCACCAGAGAAAAAAAAGGTTGGCATGGAAAAAATCAACACTTTTTACTTGCAGCTAGGTCGTAGGTAGGTCGTAGTAGGTCGTGATGCTAGGCGTAGGTGGTCGGAGGCGGTCAGTCGAAGGTAATAGCTCCGGGGTGAAATAAAGGTCAGTCAAAAAAAAGGCTATTTAAACAGCAGAACATTACCTCTGTCACTCCAAGGCATGTTCATTCATAGCTGGAGAGTATTTTTGGAGAGGAGACTTGTGTTTTAGAGATGGCACCAAAAAGGCAGCAGCACATGGGGAAGGCACAACCCTCAAAGAAACCTGCCATGCAGGTGTTGCCCACCCAAGTGGAGGTAATGCCACAGGAGGTGATAGTGCAGTTGGAGGTAGCCCTGCATGAGAGACCCCTGGAGGAGGAGACTAGGGCGGTAGTATATGTCCCCACCACCACCCCATCCTTCACTGCCTCATTTGAAGGCAGCAAAGCAGCCCTTTCTCCTGTGTCTGACACAGCATCAGAAGCAGATGCCCCATTGGTGGTGAGGGAGGGCTGGAGGAAGGTTATGCCCTACACCTTCACCAGGCAGCAAGGGGGGGGGGACCATATGGAATGGTGCCAGCAGAATGCCATCCTGTACAAAAAGGAAAATGAGGGGGACAGGGACAGGGACAAGAATGGCATGCTTGCCATCCACTGCTCCACATGTGTGCTTAAAGTTCCATCTATTGTCAAAGCCCAGCGTCACTCTCTTCCAGTCATCTGGTGTACTGGGACAGTCCATCACATCATCTCCATTCACCCATTGAGACCTCTTCTTCTGCTCCCTCTTCACCCTTGCTCTTCCCCTTCTGCCTTTCTTAAAAGGCTGCTGAAGCAAAAGGGCTACTGCAAACAGCAGTAAAACGTACATGGTCAAAGTCAGTCTTCAACATAGTCGAAGGAGGTCGAAGGAGGTCTTCTTCATAGTCGTGGGAGTTCGTAGACATAGTCGTGGAAGGTCGTAGGAGGTCGTAGGTTACTGTGACCTTGATTTTTTTTTAGGTCGTCAGAGGTTGCGATTTAGGTTGTGAAAGTGGGACAGGGGCTTTAGGCCGCGAGGGAGGCGACATGGAAAAAGTCGCCTCTCCGTGGTGGAGGCGACCGAAAGCGGTTTCCCCCTTAACCCCCCACCACCCCCACACAAGACACACTGAGAGCCATTAAAACAAACATTTGGACATACTAAAAAAAACAAAAATAAGTAGAATTGACTAAAACGCTGCTGGCAGGGCAGCTGTCTCGCAGCGCCCCCACCGACCTGTGTAGATGTGTTATGTCTCTGTGTGCGTGTGTGTGTCTGTGTAGGTGTGATATATTTCTGTGTGCGTGTGTGTCTGTGTGTTTGTGTGTTATGTGCATGTGTGCGTGTGTCTGCGTGTTTGTGTATGTGTGCGTGTGTGCGTGTGTGTGTGTCTGCCTGTGTGCGCATGCAATTCTTTGCTTCCGACTTGAGTAATGTAGTGTACCTAGACAGACATAGAGAGATACAGATGTGCTTGCATATATGCAACTGGTTTATTCAGCTCTGCATAAAACCCTCTCATCAGCATACGTTAGAAACACCAACTGACAGAGCGCAAGATTGCAAATGCACTGAATCATTTCAAAAAATAACTCCTGCACAGTGTGACGAGCAGACACCATTAGGCAGGCATGTTAAAAGGTCGTGGAGGAGACAATGCAAGTGTTCTGAATGGAAGGGAAAGTAGTGATATAGCACTGGGAGCAACCAACACAAAGAAAGAAGGCTGACAATTATAGCTGCTGAAATAAAATTTCAAATTAATGGACTGAAGAGCATCCTAGAGTATCAAGAGATGACAAGTTTGATGTGGAATGGATGGATGCAAAGTGCTGGAGTAACTCAGCAGGTCAGGCAGCATCTCTCGAGAAAAAGATGGGTGACGTTTTGGGTTGGAAGGCTCGGTCTGGGTCTGGAATTCTCATGCTTAAATCAATTGAACTTGGAAAAAAAAAAAACCGACGTTAGGTTGTTTATCTCTGAGTTTAGTCAAATATGTGATGTAGCATTTTTGCACAAGATGGTGATAAGGTCATAAGGAATATGAGTAGAATTAGGGGATTCGGCCCACCAAGTCTATTCCACTATACAATCATGGCTGATCTATCTCTCCCTTCTAATCCCATTTTCCTGCTTTCTCCCCATAACCTCTGACACCTGCACTAATCAAGAATCTATCTATCTTTGCCTTAAAAATACCCACTGACTTGGCCTCCACAGCCTTCTGTGGAAAATAATTCGACAGATTCACCACACTCTGACTAAAAGAACAAAAAGAAAGTCCTTTAATTCTGATGCTATGACCTCTAGTCCCAGACTCTCCAATAGGTTTCAGTTGATCTGTCGAATGGCCATCTGAACAGGTGAGATGAAGTGAATGACAATGTGTGGTTAAAATGTGAAAGTACCCCTGCAACCGCAGGAGATGCAACACCTGTCCCTTTACCTCCGTCCTCGACTCTGTCCAAGGACCCCAACACTATTTTCAGGTGAGGCAGAGGTTCACTTGCACCTCCTCCAACCTCATCTACTGTATCCGCTGTTCCATTTGTCAACTCCTGTACATCGGTGAGACCAAGCGCAGGCTCGGCGATCGTTTCACTGAACACCTCTGCTCAGTCCGTCTTAACCTACCTGATTTACCGGTTGCTCAGCACTTTAACTCCCCCACCCATTCCCAATCTAACCTTCCTGTCCTGGGCCTCCTCCATTGTCAGAGTGAGGCCCAGCACAAATTGGAGGAACAGCACCTCATATTTTGCTTGGGTAGCTTACACCCTAGCGGTATGAACATTGACTTCTCTATCTTCAGATAGCCCTTGCTTTCCCCCTCTGTCCATCCCCTCCCCCTTCCCAGTTCTCCCACCAGTCTTACTGTTTCCGACTACATTCCATCTCTCTCCCGCCCACTCCCCTGACATCAGCCTGAATAAGGATCTCAACCCGAAATGTCACCCGTTCCTTCTCTGCAGAGATGCTGCCTGTCCAGCTGAGTTACTCCAGCATCTTGTGTCTACCTTTGATTTGAAAATACTGTTTGTTTTATACTGATTACAAATTTCCAGTGTCAATCTACCAAACATTCTCAGGAGAAAAGACCATAGGTCTGAAGAGCACCTTCTTCAAATGTTGGTCTGCCATTGACACAGAAATTGTGTTACACTTTTGAACAGTGGGAAAGCTTTGTGATTGCGAACTTTGTAAGAGTACCGTATCCCGCCTGAACTTTTGATGCCTTTTCAATGCAGGAAACATGAAGTAGCTGCTGGTATTGATGGTCGGAACCATACCTGGACAGTATACTGGACTGGTCTAGGAACACTGAGGCCCTGTACAAGAAGGGACAGAGCCGGCTGTACTTTTTGAGAAGGCTCCGTTCCTTCAACATCTGCAGTAAAATGCTGCAGATGTTCCACCAATCGGTGGTAACTAGTTCCATCTTCTGCGCTGCCGTGTGCTGGGGCAGCAGAGCGAAGGCCGTGGATGCCCACAGGATCAGCAAACTCATCAGGAAGGCTGGCTCTGTCCTGGGGGCGGAATTAGATTCATGGGCGGTGGTCTTGGATGGGAGGATGCTCCTCAAACTGCGGAGCATACTGGACAATACAGCTCACCCCCTGCATGGCACACTGGTCAACCTGAGGAGCACCTTCAGCAACAGACTGGTTCCACCAACATGCAGGATAGAACGCCACAGGAGATCCTTCCCTGTGGCTATCAAACTGTCCAACTCCTCCCCCTATCTGTCATGTGGTAGACTGAGACTGACTCCTCCCCTGCCCTCCCCAATCTTTGCTCATCTCCAATCCTTTCCACTCGTCACTTTAATTTCATGTTTCATGTATTTAGTGTTTTTATGACTGTTGGCAGATCAATTTCCCTCCTGGGATAAATAAAGTCCTATTGTATCGTATCGCATCGTATCGTATTGTATGACATAAAATTGTTGCTAAACTTTACAAACTACGGATTCCAAGACATGCGTGAAGCCAGCAGTTTAATTTCAACAGTATGTCCCAAACTAAACACTGCAGGAAACATATGTTCCCATCAGATGTATATAAAACTAGATTTAGGGGAAGGGGAAGAGATTTAGAGGCGAACAGGGAGATCTTTTTCACACTAGAGTGATGAGTATCTGGAATACATTGATTGAGGGAGTGGTGGTGGAAGAGACTAGACAAACACTTGAATTGCCTTGGCATAGAAGGCTCTGGTCCAACTGCTAGAACTTGGGATTAATGTGGATGGGTGTACACTTGCCAACATGGATATTTAAGTTTAGAGATACAGCATGGAAACAGGTCCGTTAGCCCACTGAGTCTACTCCGACCAGTGATCAACCATATACTAACTGTATTCTACAGCCTAGGGACAATTTACTATGTCTTTGAAATATGGAGGAAACCGGAGCACCCTTGGAGTCGCATGCGGTCACGGGGAGAATGTTCAAACTTCATACAGACAGCATCTGTTGTCGGGATCAAACTTGGGCATCATGTATTGTCGGGATCCAACTCTGCTGCTGTGCCACTGTGCCCCCGCACGGGGGGGGGGGGGGGGGGGGGGGGCTGAATGATATGTTGAAAGCTCTATGGCAATATGATACTATGATTGGTAATTTTACTCTCCGGTAGCAATGTAGTCTTAATATAGAACAACATTTCTTCGAATTTATGAAATAATGACAGGCCATTCGAACCACTGGTCCATGATGGTACAAATACTTCACATTTCTCTTCTTTCTACTCATTTCATTCCATCAATATATCATTCAATCCTCTTCTCCTCATGAATTGGGTTCCTCAACTTCATCAATACTATTCACTGTAACTATTTCAACAAACGGTGGAACAGGCGGAGGACGATGGCAGACCTTAGTGGAGATTCACAACGGCTGGGAAGGCGGATGAAGGCTGCAGCAGAAAAGGGTCTCCGGTCGTCCTGGACTCCATGCCACTGGATCCTGACCCAGATCTGTCAAGGACCGTGTGGTGGCTGTCTGTGCACCAGTCTCCCCACGTTAAACAAAGTCACGCACTGGCGTCCTCCAACCCTGGAGACACCCATGGTCAGCCATGACCGAAGGGGGCCCAAGATTTCAACAAAGGAGCTTCCACCTTTTAATCACTCTCTAAATGTAAAAAAAATATTAATAGTTCTTTATTAGATTTTTTGCCCCAAATTTATTGAGAAAAATGCATCAAAAATTACTATGAATTATCTGGGAGAAGAATGATTAAATATTCCATATAAGGGTATAACAACAACAAAATAAGACAGTTCTATTTTCTTTGCTTTTAATTTGGGTCCATTTAATCTTCTGTTTTAAAGATGCATGACGATAAGTCAACATTGTAGCGGTACCAAACGTGGTGAACAAAGTTGTTTTATTCAGACACTACATCGTTGACGTATATGTAAGTTTGGTCCTCTAACATATTGTCATTACTGCTGCAGCTGAGCGAGGGTGTTGTCTCAAGCTCAGCTACCTGTCGACTCCTGATCTCCAGGTGAGATCTGCTTATGTAACAGGACACTCCCCTTAACCCATGACGTCACGTGACGGCCCTCGCAACCACTGACGAGGGTTCGACCATCAGCTGACACCACAATATCATAAATATCGTGTAGGAAGGAACTGCAGATGCTGGTTTAAATCAAAGATAGACACAAAATGCTGGTGTAACACAGCGGGACATGCAGCTTCCCTGGAGAGAAGGAATGGGTGGCGTTTCGGGTCGAGACCCTTCTTCAGACATATCATAAATATTGTTTTCACTGACATCAATTTCTCAACAGACCATCTCATGGTCTGGGGCCTTTTAGCCCCGTTCTTGCTCCAGCTTGTGGATGTAATACTGACAAGTGCTCTTTATCTGTCTCATGTTGTCATAAATCGTTTGACCTTACTGCATAAATGTAAACGATGTGTAATTTATTGATTCTGAATACCTTTTTAAGACAGCCCATCTGAGTAAATTTACATCAGTAGAGTGCTTCTGTCAATTCACCTGTTCCTCAAATATATAGCCTGCTGCTTTAACAGCACTTAAAAACATCCGTGCACTTGATCTTGCAGATTATTTTGTAATTAGCTGACAATGGATGATGGAACAATAAACTGCTCAATTTTTCTAATATCTCAAACCAGCAAAGGGCCTTCAGGATAATTTAAAGAGTCTTGAATGGGCATTGAGTGGAGGTTGGAATCTGGCAACAGAACATAGAGATTACATTTTAATCTTCTTTGGCTTCGGATCAGATCTGCTGCTCTGTAATAAATTTCAAAGGCGGTCACCATCTTCCTGGTGAACTTTACAGGTAATTTTATATGTGATTATTTTTTATATGGATTACTTATGGGCCTGTCCCACTTAGGCAACTTTTTAGGCGACTTCAGGAGACTATGCAGTCTCCACATGGTCACCACATGTGCGCTGGTGGTTGCCGGGGAGTCGCCTTCATGGTCATGAGGAATTCCCGCATTCTGGGAACTAGTCGCGGCCTCATTATGGTCGCCGCTAATTTTTTAACATGTTGAAAAATTAGCGGCGACTAGATGAAGCCGCCATGGAGAGTAGCGAGACTTCTCGTGCCGTAGTTTGGTTGCCAGGAGGTCCAAGGTTCTCGTGTGTTGTAGCCGGTGCTGACTGGTGAATTTCATTGGCTCATTGGGAAAAAAAAGCGTAAGCAGTAGTTTTCAGAATTAAGGATAACCGACCAGTAATGTTAATGTCCGCTGAGCTCCACAGCCGTGATTCTCTGGCTTATTAAAAGTTGTCCCCAATCCTACTCCATCCTTCTCCCTCCTTCTCCTCCGTTCTCCCCATTTCCCCCCCCCCCCCTCTTTTAAAGGACTTACACTGTGCTTTAGCCATCTTAATTACAGGGCCAACCTTCCTGTTCATTGCAGTATCACCTTGGCTTTGCACCGTGTGAATTTCACTCAGACAGCGCTCCACCTGCTTGCCCAGTCCCCCACCTGTATAATAGGCTGGTGAAGGAAGCGATGTGTGTGTGTGTGTGTGTGTGTTCCATTCTGACAGTCGCTGTTCCAGTTGCCAGTTTTTCAGGTGACTGCCAGCAACTTGACAATCGCCTGAAAAATCGCTTAAGTGGGACAGGCCCATTAGGAAAACAAATTAATGGCAGCAGTTGTGAATGTTGACACATTGGTGTAAATCTTTGCTGTTTACTAAAAAGGTGGAAGAGGAGAATATATATAGCATTTACAAACTCGTATGTTGGCATGACCAATTTAGAAATTGGATTGCACTTATGTTTTAGGTGAGCTAAAAGATTGCTGCATTTACCCTTAATACTCAGTTCAGTTCTCTGCAATAGATTGCAAAATTGTTCAGTCTACCACGACAGGTTTCTCGTGGGAACAAGCCTCAAAATTGAAAAAGTAGTTTCCAATGGAATTCCACCCATTTCCTAACACTTTGTTGCCATGTGATGCCAAACAGTAGACACAAGTATTTTGTCTCCTTTTCAGCATCAGAGACTGCAGAAGATTGGGGGACAAATTCAATATTCAATCAAAGAGCCATTGATTCTGGTCCAAAGATCCTGCTCAATGAGACACTTAGCAAGAGTAATGGGGTCAAGGAAAGAGCGTTCACGCTGCGGCCTTGTTTTCACCAATCTTTCCACCACCACGCAAAAAAAGCACAAGAAGCGCAAGACGGACACCATTGTATGCAGATGCCGAGAAGTGTGTTCAACTCTGGCTGAACAACTTCTAATCGTGTGTGTGGACTCGATAAGAAGAAGCAGGAGTAATATCAGTTCAGTTTAGACCAGTTCAGTTTAGTTTATTGTCACGTGTACCGAGGTACAGTGAAAAGATTTTGTTGAATGCTAACCAGTCAGCAGAAAGACAATACATGGTTACAATCGAGCCATTAACAGTGTATAGATACATGATAAAGTATATGGCCGTTTGACGGCACTGGGCCTGCATTTACTGGAGTTTAGAAGGTTGAGGGGGGACCTCATTGAATAACATTCAGTGCAAGATAAAGTCCAGTAAAATCTGATCAGATTGTCTGAGGGTTACCGGTGAGATAGATGGTAGTTCAGGACTGCACTTTAGTTGCAGTAGGATGTCCAGTTGCCTGATAACAGCTGGGAAGAAACTGTTCCTGAATCTGGAGGTGTGCGTTTTCACTCTGCTGTACCTTTTGCCTGATGGGAGAGGGGAGAAGAGGGAGTGGCCATCCTTGTTGCTGCTGGCCTTGCCGAGTCAGTGTGAGATATAAATGGAGTTAATGGAAGGGATGGTTTATGTGATGGTCTGGGCTGCGTCCACAATTCACTGCAATTTCTTGCTGCCTTGGACGGAGCTGTTCCCAAACCAAGCTGTGATGCATCCTGATAAAATGTTTTCTACCTATCTGTAGAAGTTGAGGGTTGTTGGTGACATGCCGAACTTCCTAAGCCTTCTAAGGAAGTAGAGACATTGGTATGCTTTCTCAGCCATTGCTTCAATATGGGTGGTCCAGGAGAAGTTGTTGGTGATATTGACTCCTAGGAATTTGAGGTTTTCAACCATCTCTAACTCGGCACCATCAATATAAGCTGGGGCATGAGTACCGCCCACTATACCATGCTTTCTGAAGATGATCACTATCTCCTTTGTCTTGCTGACAATGTAACTGGGATCCAGGAGACATGGCAAACTCCTCATAAGGTGGCACCTTGCCATAAACCTTTTGCTATGAACATGGCAAACTCCTCATAAGAAGAGATAGGCAGGAAAACTATGGTATTTTTCAGTACAGATTCATAGAATCATAACTAATAGCAACACGTTAACAAATCCATAAAATATCCAAAAAAAACAAAATGCCAGCATTTTAAATACAACACTAGCACCTATTTTGAGAGGACTTGAATATTTTAAAAAAAAGGATGTAATAATGAGGTTTTATAAGGCACTGGTCTGACTGCATTTGAAGTATTATGAGCAGTGTTGGGTCCCATATCTGAGGAGGGATGTGCTGGCATTGGATAGATTTACGAGAATGATCCCAGGAATGATTGGGTTAACATATGATGGGCGTTTGACGGCACTGGGCCTTCATTCACTGGAGTTTAGAAGGTTGAGGGGGGACCTCATTGAAACTTACTGAATAGTGAAAGGCCTGGAAAGGGTAGATATGGAGAGGATGTTTCCAGCAGTGGGAGAGTCTAGGACTAGAGGCCATAGCCTTAGAATAAAAAGATGGACCTTCAGAAAGGAGGTGGGGAGGAATTTCTCGTCAGAGGGGGGGTAAATCTGCGGAATTCATTGCCACAGAAGACTGGAGGCCAAATGCATGGATATTTTTTGTAGGTAGTGATTGACAGATTATTGATTAGTAAGGGTGTCAGGGGTTATGGTGAAAAGATAGGAGAATGGGGTGGAGAGGGAAAGATAAATCAGCCATGATTGAATGGGGGAGTAGGCTTGATGGGCCAAATGGCCTAATGTTGCTCCTGTAACTTAGAAACATAGAAAATAGGTGCAGGAGGAGGCCATTCGGCCCTTCGAGCCAGAACCGCCATTCATTGTGATCATGGATGATCGTCCCCTATCAATAACCCGTGCCTGCCTTCTCCCCATATCCCTTGACTCCACTAGCCCCTAGAGCTCTATCTAACTCTCTCTTAAATCCATCCAGTGACTTGGCCTCCATTGCCCTCTGTGGCAGGGAATTCCATAAATTCACAACTCTCTGGGTGAAAAAGTTTTTTCTCACCTCAGTCTTAAATGGCCTCCCCTTTATTCTAAGACTGTGGCCCCTGGTTCTGGGCTCGTCCAACATTGGGAAAACATTTTCCCGCATCTAGCTTATCCAGTCCTTTTATAATTTTATATGTTTCTATAAGATCCCCCCTTATCCTTCTAAACTCCAGTGAATACAAGCCTAGTCTTTTTAATCTTTCCTCATATGACAGTCCCGCCATCCCAGGGATCAATCTCGTGAACCTACGCTGCACTGCTTCAATCACAAGGATGTCCTTCCTCAAATTAGGAGACCAAAACTGTACACAATACTCGAGATGTGGTCTCACCAGAGCCCTATACAACTGCAGAAGAACCTCTTTACTCCTATACTGAAATCCTCTTGTTATGAAGGCCAACATTCCATTAGCTTTCTTCACTGCCTGCTGTGCCTGCATGCCAACTTTCAGTGACCGGTGTACAAGGACGCCCTCACCTTATGAAATTATTCTTATTACAAACAGATGCGATTATTAAATTAGATAGTCAGTCCCTTAAACAACCTGAGCAGATTGAGGATTCATCACAGACACCAACAGTAAGGAACAATATGCCTGCTGGCACTTGTTTGTCCTCAAAAATAGCACAGCCTATTATAAACAGTGATTAAATCAATAATAAGAAACAGCTGGAAATGCCCAGCGGATCAGGCAGTATTTGTGGCCAGAGAAACAGAGTTAATGCTACAGATTGGTAACATTTCAATTGGCCTGGAAATCACTGATCTGAAATATTGAAGACAGACACAAAATGCTGGAGTAACTCAGTGGGACAGGCAGCATCTCTGGTCGGAAGCAGTCAGAAGAATGGTCTCGACCTGAAACGTCACCCATTCCTTCTATCCAGAGATGCTGCCTGCCCCACTGAGTTACTCCAGCATTTTATGTCTGTCTTCAGTGTAAACCAGTATCTACAGTTCCTTCCTACACATTTGATCGGAAGTATTCACTTTGTTTGTCTCTCCTCCGAGGCTGCTGACTCTACTGAGCATATCCAGTATGTTTCTTGCTTTGTTCGTTTGTTCTTGCTTCAGATTGCTATATTTTAATTTTGTTTTTCAATTCTTGTCTCTAAAGAAATGAACATATTTTTCAAAAATTCAGCCTCATACAGAGTGGTTACTTTCCAATGTGGATAAAATCTTGTGGGCAGATTTAGTTTAGTTTAGAGATACAGAGTGGAAACTGGCCCTTCAGCCCACTGAGCCCTCACCGACCAGCGATTCCCGCACATTAACACTATCTACACACAAAATATATACCAAGCCAATTAACCTACAAACCTGTACATCTTTTGGATGTGGGAGGAAACCGAAGTTCTCGGAAAAAACCCACACAGGGAGAACGTACAAACTCTGTACAGACAAGCACTCATAGTCAGGATCGAACCCAGGACCCGGGGTTCTGATGCTGTAAGGCAGCAACTCAACCGCTGCCCCACCGTGTCGCCCCGATAGTCTGTAATGTTGAGCAACCTGTTCTTGCTCATTTTAGACCTGTTGGCTCAACACTTAGCATTAGAGGATACTCAAGAGGTAACTTTGTGAATGCAACATTATAATAATGCCTCCAAAGTTTAGTGGCACATAGAAAACAGTGCCTCCAGAGTTCAGTGGCACCACGTCTGATGGTTTTATTCTTAGATTTAAGCAGCTGCCAAAAATGGCAACTTGTTCAAACATTTATGAATTTCTCTGATGTTCAGAAAAGATTCAAAACTAGATCAAACTATTTCAGAAATATAAAAATATTACAAGATTTAAATGCAGAATCCTTCTTCTTCTTGCGTAAGGCGCGCACAGCCTAAAGTTGTAAGACGACTTGTTCTGTTTGATCTTCTGTTTGTGCACGCCAGGTTGATTGCATTCGTCGAAACAGGGTGGACCACGTGAAGGTTGCAATCTCCCACCCAGCAGAATCCCTGCTTGACTGTCATTCGGTAAATCACCCTGATACAAATTAATATAATAATAATAATGGATGGGATTTATATCAAAGGTTCAAAGGTTCAAAGGTTATTCAAAGGTTATTTATTGGTCACATACACCTAGGTGTAGTGAAATGCTTCTTGCCAATGCAGCACATAAAGAAAGAATACAGACATAACATTAATAAGAGATTTAAACATAAAGAACATCCCCCCACAATGGCTCCCACCATGAGGGAAGGCACAAAGTCCAGTCCCCAACCCCAGTTCACCCATAGTCGAGCCAATTGAGGCCTCCACAGTTGCCTCTATGGAGGCCCGATGTTCCTGGCCGTTCTCGCCGGGTGATGGTGCTCCGGCGTCGGGAGAATCCTCACAGCGGCTTGGGACACCTGGAACGGCCGCTTCCGTACTGGAGGCCGCTGCTTCCAAAGCCAACAAGGCCGCGCCGGTTGGAGCTCCACAACTGGCGATCTCGTCGCAAGATCCCAGGCTCCCGTTGTACAGTTCAGCGCCGCCGCCCGCAGCTGGCCGCTCCTCAGACCCGCAGCTCCACGATGTTGTTCCCGGCGGTCTTCAGCTCACCGGAGCTCCAGCGCGGCGACCCAGGCAAGGCATCGCCCGCTCCACGATAGCGCTCCAGCGCTATGCCACTGCCGAAGCCGTGGTTCTGGGTGGTCCCCGTCAGGAAACACCGCTCCAGGCCCGCTGGTAGGCCGCGAGGACGGGTCGAAACTGCAGCCCGGAGAAAAGCTGCCTCTCCGACCAGGTAGGGACCCTGAAAGGTAGTTTCCCCCTTCCCCCCCCCACCCCCCACATAAAAAAGTCTAGAACTCCAGAAACAAAAACACTTTAACTAACTAAAAATAAAAAAAAGATGAAAAGACAGACAGCTGCTGGCTGGGCAGCCGCGCACAGGTCAGCGCCCCCTGATGGATCAGCGCCTTTCTAATACTCAAGGTGCTTTACATCGCATTATTCATTCACTCCTCAGTCACACTCGGTGGTGGTAAGCTACTTCTGTAGCCACAGCTGCCCTGGGGCAGACTGACGGAAGCGTGGCTGCCATTCTGCGCCTATGGCCCCTCCGACCACCACCAATCACTCACACACATTCACACACATTCACACACAGGCAAAGGTGGGTGAAGTGTCTTGCCCAAGGACACAACGACAGTATGCACTCCAAGCGGGATTCGAACCGGCCACCTTCCGGTCGCCAGCCGAACACTTAGCCCATTGTGCCATCTGTCGTCCAAGATTTTCTAGTAATTCTAACTCTAATTAAATGTGTAAGAAGGAACTGCAGATGCTGGTTTAAACTGAAGATAGACACAAAAAGCTGGAGTAACTCAGCAGGACAGGCAGCATCTCTGGAGAGAAGGAATGGACGATGTTTCAGGTTGAGACACTTCTTCAGACTGGTTAGGGATAAGGGAAATGAGAGATATAGACGGTGATGTGGAGAGATAAAGAACAATGAATAAATGATATGCAAAAAAGTAACGGTGATAAAGGAAACAGGCCATTGTAAGCTGTTTGTAGGGTGAAAATTAGAAGCTAGTGCGATTTGGGTGGGGGAGGGATAGAGAGAGAGGGAATGCAGTATAGTAAACTTGTTCTCACAGAAATTATGCAGAAACAACATACATCTATGCTATTGCTAAAACTCTCATCTTGACCACTTCCATTCGGTGTTGTAATCAAATTTGCGCAAAAACGCTAACCTATATCGCTAGGATGTTTCCGCCACCTTACTCACCGCTCTCCTCTGCTCCAAGCGCACCAAGTTTTGTTCCGATCGGTGAAATATTAGAAAAGTTATGAAGGTTTAAAAAATCGTGGGATCAGCAGATCGGTCTTCTCGCCTGTCAGTCACCATGAAGGTAATGCCCCTTCCAGAGGCGAGGAGAATAAAGCCTCGGAAGGTGTGAGTGTGTGTGTGAGTCCGGAGGTCGCGCTCAGTCCAGAGGTCATGCTCAATCCAGAGGTTGCGCTCATTCCGGAAGTCGCGCTCTGTCTAGAGGTCTCTCTCAGTCTAGAAATCGGACCTGAGTCCAGAAGTCGGACCTGAGTCCAAGGCCGCATTCAGTCCAGCAGTTGGGAGTAAGTATAATCAAGAGAGTTTTACTGTTGTATGTCCCGGATGTGTGTGTGTGTGAGATGGAGGGTGTGTGAGTGAGTGTGAGATGGAGGGTGTGTGTTTGTGAGATGGAGGGTGTGTGTGTGTGTGTGTGAGAGATGGAGGGTGTGTGTGAGATGGAGGGTGTGTGAGTGAATGTGAGATGGAGGGTGTGTGTGTGTGTGTGTGTGAGATGGAGGGTGTGTGTGTGTGAGATGGAGGGTGTGTGTGTGTGATGAAGGGTGTGTGTGTGTGAGTGTGTGTGATGGAGGGTGTGTGTGTGTGATGAAGGGTGTGTGTGTGAGTGTGTGTGAGTGTGAGTGTGTGTGAGATGGAGTGTGTGCGTGTGTGAGAGAGATGGAGGCTGTGTGATTGTGTGTGATGGAAGGTGTGTGTGTGTGTGTGATGAAGGGTGTGTGTGTGTGAGTGTGTGAGAGATGGAGGGTGTGTGTGTCCCTCAATAGCAATAATGTCCTTCCTCAAATTAGGAGACCAAAACTGCTCCAGGTGTGGTCTCACCAGGGCCATGTACAACTGCAAAGGGGCCTCATTGCTTCTATACTCAAATCCTCTTCCTCTGAAGGCCAATATGACATTTGCTTTTTTCACTGCCTGCTTTACCTGCATGCTTACTTTCAGTGATTGATGTACAAGGACACCCAGGCCTTGTTGAACCTCCCTTTTTTCATAATCTGACACAATTCAGATAATAATCTGCCTTCTTGTTCTTATTAATGCTCATTAATTTCATTAACTTGAATGCCTTTTTGATGCAATGGAAGGAATTTTTTCTGTAGCCTGTCAAACACGGCTGCAATACTTTGAAATGGCATATTTGCAGGCTTTGTGGAACTGAAGTATGATGTGTAGATCTGAAATCATTGGCATATCGAGATATCCTTGCTGCTTGTAACCATATTGGAATCAGAGTAGGATCCAATTATTTTTACTGGCACATCGATTATTTACAATATCTTACAATAACTGTTCTTGTTCTTTCAACATTCATGCAGTGTCCCTACTTTCTGTGGCTACCAAAAAACCAAAAAACCAAACATGTAGTAAGTTGTCATACATGGTAAATGGTCATTACTAACCTTTAAATCCGGTTGCATGTTCTACACCACATCCAATATTCAGGAGGAACAAATACAATCACAATCACAATCACACAATCACAATAATTCTTTATTAGCCAATATGTTTTGCAACATATACGAGGAATTTCATTTGCCAAGTCAATCATACAAATAAAAAGCAACGGAACACACAAAACCCAATTTAACCTAAACATCCATCACAGTGACTCGTCCACATTCCTCACTGTGATCTAAGCCGAAAAAAAGTTTGATCTCTTCCCTTTGCTCTCCCGCGGTCGGGAGCCTCGAGCCCTTCATTGACGGAATGCTCTTGACTCCTGTAGCCGTGTCGAGATAATCAGCTCCTGCATCGGGGGGATGTCAGCTCCCCCGCGGCAGACGTTCGACGTTCGAACCCCGCGTCGGGACTGGTCGAAGCTTCTGCGACGTTGGAGCTCCCGACATCCACGGCCTCTCCCAAGACTGAGAGCTGCCGATGTAAAGTCCGCAGGCCGTGGTTGGAGTGATCCCAGGTAAGTGATCGACTCCGATGTAAATCCACGGCCCGCGGTGGGGCCCAAGGACATTCCGAGAAGGCCTCCAACTCCATCGATGGTAGGTCGCAGAGTGACCGGAGAATACGATCCGAAAATTAATCGCATCTCTGGCAAGGTAAGAAACTGAAAACAAAGTTTCCCCCGACCACTCCCCCTCCCCCACATAAAACAAACTGGAGAACGTTTACACAAACTTTTAACACACACTAAAAATGAAAAGAAATAGACGAAAAAACAAACAGACTGTTGGCGGGGAAGCCAATCATGCGGCACCCCTAGTGGAAGACAGTATAATGCCAAGGCACTACTATATGCACACATTTATGAAAGCTATAATGTATGGATTTCTGCTCCCTGCAGTACCACCTCAAATATTATCTGCTTAAAAAAAGGTTAACCCAAGGATTCGGGCATTTATGATAATTGCCCATTTCCTGGGAGTGTGCTGGGGTTTTCTTACCACCTATTGACAGCAGTTTGTTACAACCGAGCTACATGTTACGCCAGGTCAGAGGACAGTTCTTAATTAGTAAGGGTGTGAAGGGCTATGGGGAGTAGGCAGGAGAATGGGGTTGAGATGGAGAGATAGATCAGCCATAATTGAATGGCAGATTAGACTTGATGGGCCAAAAGGGCCAATTCTACTCCTAGAATTTATGAACCTGAAGTTAAGATCTGGGATACACCCAGGTTTTGCCACAGTTTTTCTCCACTCAGTGGCACAGATGAACAGTTTTTTTGTAACATTGTAAGCAGGTCACTGTTGCACACATCTTTTTTTTTTAATTTCAAGGTTTTTGAAAAGTTTATTTAAATTCTTGAACTGCTTATTAATGTCCAATGTTTTATGTGTCATTCCTAACTGTCACTGTATGTCATGCGGGCGGAGCACCGAGGCAAATTCCTTGTATATGAATACTTGGCCAACAAACGTATTCATTCATTCATATTCATTCATTCAATGAGGACAGAGATATTATTCTGTAAAAAGAGAATGACCACTTAAGATAAAGTGATGCACTTAAAGAGAGAATGGAGTGGTTGATACCAATAATACTAGGTCAACATTGTAGGTTTTAAAGAACATGTTAAGGTAGAAAAGGACATTTTAGGAAGGTTTTATTCCAGACTTGGAGGCTTAGCAGCTGAAACCATGGGCACCAAATTAAAGGATAGGGAAACATTTTCTGGCGAGGATTAAAAAGTAAACATGTGGCTGCAAAAATGAAAACCTACTCATGGCAGAACATTTTTTAAACATGAATCTGACAATTTACTAATCTGCAGTCTAGTTTTGGTTGTCATAGTGACAGACTGCATATGCTGCCCAGATGTTCAATCCGCTACTTATTGTTCAGAACTGAATCTTTCTGAATTGGTTCAGATTTTACCAGAAAATACAGCACCATGTTTCTTTGTACTCCCATATTTATTTATAATGAAGTGTGTAACATCTCGCAGAACAATTCTCTAGGGAATGTGTCTGACAATGAGCTGTAGTCACACAGAAGGGTCATTAAATGTTTTCTGGATTTCGATTATGTATCTCTTTTCAGCCTTAGAAATCAGCAATTGCTACCTTACTAACGGCCTCCAAGTTGTAATTGTGGCATTTAATGCGGTATAATTTATCTTTATTTAGTTCCCAGCAAGGAAGGAAGCTTATGCTTCTGTGAAGAAAAATGGCACATACCAGATTTGAAACATACATCTTGAAAATGATATTGGTATAGAACATGTGTGGGAAGAAACTGCAGATGCTGGTTTACATCGAAGATAGACCCAAAATGCTGGAGTAACTCAGCGGGACAAGCAGCATCTCTGGAAAGAAGGAATGACAGGAAGACCCCATTTCGACCACAATACGTCACCCATTTCTTCTCTCCAGAGATGCTGCCTTATGTTATGGAATGGAGGAAAATGGGAGTCAACCAGTTAACAGCCAAAGAATTGTATCATAAATATAAAATGTTCAGAGGATGGTGACAGGGGGATGTTAGTTTTGGCAAATTTTGATGTGGAACTTAGAATACTCCAGGAGTAGTTGGGTATGCAAGGAAAGTAGGTAGGTAACAGGTAGGAGCATATAAAGTCTTATTTTGAATACAAGCATAAGGCACAGAAATGAACCTTAAACAGTGCAATTTTAAAAGGAATTAAAAGTTGAAGACGGATCTTTAAAGAAGGAATTCTATAGATCAGGTGTTATTATGTAAACAATGGTGTAAAAAACATTTGGATTTAAAAACTCAAAGCAAATCTTTGGCTTTGATAAAAAATACATCTATTGATGCTCCTGAACACATCATCAGTGATGTAACCTGGGGTCATTGGGTGTTTTGGGTCTTTCAACATCAGACGCCCTCATTCAGACCACGACCTGTGTTCAGGTGGCATTCGCTCCTCCCCATGGACCTCCTCTCCTGATCCAGAGCCATCTCGAGGCCTTCTCCGTGGCCTCTGTGGTGTTCTTGATGTCTCTTCTCCTCTCCATTCCGTTGATGCCCAGTGCGCTCAAGGCTTTGTAGAGCGATTGCCCCGCAAAATCCCTGCAGCCAACCTCGATGGGCATACACCTTGCCTTCCAGTCCTGCTTACGACCAGCACTTCTTACTTGGTCATCTTCCTCTCGTGGGCCTCATCCAGACGGTCCTCCCACGGCACTGTCAGTTCCAACAAGACGATGTTTTTAGTCTCCTCTGAGACCAGGAGGATGTCTGACCTCAGGGTGGTCGTGGCAATGTGATGTGGGAACTTCAGCTGTTTCACCAGGTCTACGGAAAGCTGCCAGTCCAGACGGATTCCTGGCTGCTGTGGTTCTTGGCAGCTGCTCTCCGGCCTTCACGAAGGTAATCATCTGGGTGGTGGGGCGTTCTCGTCTGCAGCTGCTGATTCCCATGCTGATGGCTTCTGCAATGGGTTTGAGAACCTGGTCGTGACGCCATGTGTAGCGGCCCTTCCCAAGAGCCTTTGGGCAGCTGCTCAGGATGTGCTCCAACGTCCCCTTGCCTGAGCATTGCGGGCAATCCGGAGATTCCGCTTTGCCCCAGATGAAGAGGTTCGATGGGCTGGGCAGGACATCATACACTGCCTGGACCAGGAACTTGATGCGCTGTGGTTCAGCCTGCCAGAGCTCAGTCCATGTGACTTTTCGGTCCATGGCCTGCTCCCACCTTATCCAGGCCCCCTGCTGCCTCAATCCAACCGCTCTGGTACATCTCTCCTCCTTCCCCGCTGCCCTCACTTCCTCCTGGACCAGCCTGCGCCTCTCCTTCCCCTTGGCCTTGCCAAACTGGAGAGTTGGGAAGATTCCCAGACCAGCTCTTCCCCGAGTCACTGCTCTCACCAGGACTCTGTGGCGTATCCGAGACTCCGCTTGCAGCACGGCTTCGCCGGCTCTCCACTTCCTCCCAGTTTTCACCTCCACCCCTGCTTGAGCCACCTTGGGGTCACTGGAGTCCCTGTACAGCATCACCTCTCTGGCCCGAGTCACCTTGAACTCCTCCTCCAGGGACTTCAGGGGCAGCTGGAGCTTGGTGTTATTTCCGTAAAGGGCGATGCTGCTAAGGCTCCTGGGCAGTCCCAGCCACCTCCTGAGAAAGCTGCTGACTTTCCTCTCCAATCTCTCTACGATGGATATTGGGACTTCGTAGAAAAGCAGTGGCCAGAGTATCCTTGGCAGGATACCATGCTGGTAAATCCATGCCTTGAACTTGCCGGGAAGCCCCGACTGGTCCACTGCTCTCAACCAGCTCTCCAGCTCCTGACAGGTTGCCTGGACAGATGCTGTATCCTTCAGGCTGCTGTTAAACAAGACTCTTCACTGGCCTTTCGGAGACAGTTGGGATTGGTGTCCCTTTGATGCTGAAGCAGAACCTGTCCATGACTTTGCCCTTCTTCAGCACAAGTGACCTTGATTTTCCTGGCTTAAACCTCATCCTTGCCCATCCAATCAGCTTCTCCAACCCCTGCAGGATCCACCTGCCTCCTGGCACTGACTCAGTGGTGACAGTCAGGTCGTCCATGAAGGCTCTGATTGGTGGTTGGCGCATTCCTGACTTGGTCCAAGGGCCCCGGCATCTGGCTCAGCAGACTCGACGATCATGTTCATCGCCAAGGCAAAAAGGATCACAGAGATGGTACAGCTTGTGATGATCCCAACCTCCAGTCTGTGCCACTCTGATGTAACTGACCCTGATGAGACTCTCATGCTGAACTGGTTGTAATAGTCCAGGATGAGATCTGCCACTTGGCCCGGCACAGGATGCTTGGCCATGACTGTCTGGATCAGCTTGTGCGGGATGGAGCTGTAGGCGTTGGCCAGGTCAAGCCAGAGCACTGTCAGGTCTCCCTTGTTCTCCCTGGCTTCTCTGATGAGCTGGGTCACCATTCCTGTGTGCTCTAGACACCCCGGCACTCCAGATAAGCCTCCCTTTTGCACCGAGCTGTCGATGTAACCATTGCTGGAGAGGAAGTTGGTCAGCCGCCTCGCCACTATGCTGAAGAAGATCTTGCCTTCAACGCTTCGCAAGTAAATGATCCTGAACTGATGGATCTTCTTGGAATCTTCTTCCTTTGGGATCCAGATTCCTTCAGCGAATCGCCACTGCTGCACCACTTTTCCTCTCCTCCAGATGACTTTCAGGGTCTTCCACAGCCGTTTCAGTAACAAGGGGCAGTTCTTGTAGAACCTGTAGGGGACTCCGCTCAGGCCAGGGGCTGAGCCAGATCTTGCTCTCTTCACAACGTCCTGGACCTCTTTCAGGAGTGGCTCTTTACTATCAAACTCCTTGATGGGTGGAGGTGGTTTTATCAGGATGTTGCACTGGCCCAGCTCCTGCTGCCTGACGGGGTCACTGTAGGTCGTCTGGATGTGCCGGTCGATCTCCTCCTTAGAGCAAGCCAAACTCCCACTGCGCTTCTGCCCTAGCAGTTGTTTGGTGAAGCCGAAGGGGTTGGCTATGAAGGATGATCGCTTCCTGGCTCTTTCCTTCCGGCGTCTTCGGTGCCACTCAGCTCGACTGAGGGTCAGTAGCTTCTTCCTCAGGATGGTTCGCAGTTCAGCCAAGGGGGGATGTTGCTCTTCGCTGACCTCTTGATACTGCTTCTTGAGGGACTTCAGCTCTTGCCGGATCTTGTGGATCTTCGTTGCTCGTTGGTTCATGGTGAAAGGTGTTCTGGCCGGCTTCTTCCCCACTTCTCCAAACCTTCTCCACAGCTAGGCTGAAGATGATTGTCGTCATCGTCCGCAGCCTTCGATCCACGTCTCCCTTCCCTGATGCTTCTAGCACCTTGTCGACGTCCTCGTCGAACTGATGCCAGATTGCCGTCTTGCAGGCCTGAGGCCATTTGACTCGAACCTTCTCCGAGGTCTGTTCTGAGGGGCAAGTTGCGCCACTTGGAGGCTTCGGGCTCTATGGGGTGATTCGGGGCCCGGCTCCTCCTGCGTCTCACCAGGTAAAATACCTGTGCGTTGTGACATTCCCTCTACCTCCAAACACTTCATCCGGGTCTGGTGAATCTTCAGGTCTCGGCTGTTCTTGCAGATCTTTCCACATCTGCATTTGATACTCATAGTCGATTGTCCATTGCCGTTAGTCGTTAGCCTTTGATCCGTCAAATTGAGGTGCTCATTCTCCCCCCTCTCGGGCACCCCTGGGGGTATTTTTCCATACGTTTTTCTGTAGCGTGATTAGGGTCTCCTCCTCTCAGAGGATGCGGTTTGGGTTGCCAACCCGCCCCGCCCCGGTTGCCGTCTTTCCGAGCTGTCCACTGTCTCTCCAGTCATCACCACCCTATTCTTGGTTGTCAACCAGTCTATTCCTGGTCGCCACTGGTTTCGACAGCACAGTGATTGATACAAATACACCGATAGATGCTCCTGAACACATCATCAGTGATGTAACCTGGGGTCATTGGGTCATTACATCTAGTATAATAATAGATGAAATTAAGTCGTAAAGAAAATCAGAAAAATATGAAGCAATTCACTGAGCTTATTCTGCACAACTGGCAATGATCAATTTCCAGCATGTCTATCTGAGCTGGTCTCATTTCCTTGTGAAAGGGTGCTGAAAGATTCGCAAGGATGATACCAGTTCTGAAGGGCTTGAGTCGTTCAGCAACTGTGGTAGGGCTTGCACACCATCAGTTCCAACAAGGCAAAACCAAGGGGCAGCACAAGCGATGGGGAGAACACTCATTTCTGTGGTACTTTGAGAGGTCGGTTATTGAACATTTCAAATTCTACCTCAACAAGAACCCACTACAATTTCCCCTCCACCACAACAGGTCAATGGATGATGCTATCTTGCTGGTTCTCCACTCTGCACTGGACCACTTGGACAATAAAACCACAGTTGTGGTTCATAAACTACAGCTTGGCGTTTAACACCATCATCCCCTCCAAACTGGTTACCAAGGTCACAGAACTGGGAATCTGCACATCCCTTTGCAACTGGATCCCGAACCTCCTCATCAACAGAACACAGTCAGTACGAATTGGCAGCAACACTTTCTGCTCAATAACCATCAGCACAGGAGCACCTCAAGGCTGTGTGCTCAGCCCCCTTCTCGTCTCACTCTATACCCAATACCATGTAACCCGACACAGTTCCAATTCCATCTTTAAATGCGTCGATGACAACCACCATTGATGGACAAATTATGGATGACAATGAGTCAGAATATAGGAGGGAGAGAATACTTCACTGACCAAATGGTGCCAGAACAACCACGTTGGTCTCAACATCAGTAAAACCAAGGGAATGATTGTTGACTTAAGAAGATGAAGATCGAGGATCCACGAGACTATCTTCATCAACATAATAGTGATGGAGAAAGTCAAAAATCTCACATTCCTCAGCATGCATATCTCTGAAGATCTGTTCTGGACCCAGCACAATGATGCAATTGTCAAGAAAGCCCATCAATGCCTCTACGTCCTTGGAGGATCAAGGAGATTCCATATGTTGCTGAATACACTTTTAAGCTTCTACAGTTGTACAGTCGAGAGTGTATTGACTGGTTGCATCATGACCTGGTTCGGCAACTCAAACGCCTCGTAATGAAGAAGATTGCATAACGTGATGAATCGTTACCGACCTCCCTACCATCAACGGGATCTACAGGAAATACTGCTTCAAAAAGGCTGCCAACATCATCAGAGATCCACACTTTCATTTTACTCCTGCCATCGGGAAGATATAAAAGCTATTCGGCCTGAAAACTGTAACATCCAGGTTCAGGAACAGCTTTTTTCCAATTATCTTCAGGCTATTAAACACTACAACCTACAATTAACCTCCAAACCACATTAACTTGCGAGCATTGCTTTTGTATTTGCACTATTATCAGGTTTTTTAATATACTGAACTTATTTTTCATTGTTTATTATGGTGTTAAGAGAGTACTGTGTTTACATATCTGTTGTGCTGCTGCAAGTATTAATTTCATTCCGTTTTGGGACATGGTATGGCAAATAAAACGCTTTTGACTCTTCATGCATAAGGAGAGATTTGATAAACTGGGGCTTTTTTCTCTGAAATATAGGAGACTGAGGAGTGACTTTATAGATCTCTAATAAAATTATGAGGATTATAAATAAGGTAAATGTTCATTGTTTTTTCCCCCCAGGTAGAAAGGTCTAAATCTGGATGGAATAGATTTAAGATGAGAGGGGCAAGATTTAAAGGCGACACGAGGGGCAACTGTTTCACAAGACTAGCATCCTTGGTGTGAGGTATAAGCCACTGCCAATGGATTGTTTTTCCAGGATTCCTAATGCCATGCTCAGTCTAATATTTGTCATTTTTGTTTGTGTTCTTATTTGGATCAAGGCTGTGATGAGACCTGCATGTTATGAAGTTCTTTAACCTCAGTTGTTAACTTTTTTCTTTCCACACCTGCGGCTTGACCTGCTGAGTGTTTCCAGCTTTTATTGAGGTTAAGTTGAATCCTAGCTAAGTATTACCAAGGCGTCAGAGGTTATGAGGAGAAGGCAGGGGAATGGGGTTGGGAGGGAGAGATAGATCAGCCATGATTGATGGCAGAGTAGACCGAATGGCTTAATTCTACTCCTTTTCATGACCTTATGGCCTTATGACCTATTAATAGACCATTGGTGAGTGAATATCACATGATAGCTCTATTAACTTCCTGGATCTATAGAATGTTGGGATGGTAATTAAGCTAATATTTGTATTGGTTTTTGTAGACAGGGCATATCTGGGCAATTGGTACCATGTCAGTAGATGTCAGTATATACACCAGTGGAGAGAGTCAAAAACATCAGGTTCCTTTGCTCGTAGGTCTCTGAAGATCTGTCCTGTACCCAGCACATTGATACAATCATAAAGAAAGCCCAACAACACCCTCTACTACTTGAGAAGAGTTAGGAAATTTGGTATATCAACGAATACTTTCTTGAACCTCTACAGGTACACAGTAGAGAGCATATTGACTGGTTGCTTTATGGCCTGGTTCGGCAACTCAAATGCCTAGAAGCAAAGGAGATTACAAAAAGAGGTGATCGCTGCCCAGTCCATTTCCTCCATAGAAGGAATTTTTTTAGAAGCGCTGTCTTATATAGGCAGCCAGCATTGTTAAGGTGCCCCACACCATGCTGGCCACACTTTTATTGCACTCTTGCTATTGGGAATAAGGTGTAGAAGTTTGTAAACTTTAACGTCCAGCTTTAAGAACAGCTTCTCACCAAAAACACATCAGGCTATTGAATATTACAAACTCCAACTAAACTCCCAAATACAAACTTTCTGGGTTGCACGAGGGACTTTGTGTTTAGTTTTCTTTTACAGTGCAGGTCCACTTTCTGGCAACTGGTGGCCCTCCACACCCCCTTTCAGCCCGACAAGGTTTTAAGGTTGTAGTGAACAAGTAGGATTGTAGAGAGCAGAAAGGTAGTCTGCAATCGTGTTCTTGTCTGGATGTAGGTTAATTAGCTGCTATAAAATGTCCCTTGTGTGTAGGATAGAACTAGCGTCTGGGTGATCGCTGGTCGGCGTGGACGTGGTGGGCCAAAGGGCCTGTTTCCATGCTGTTTCCATGCTGAAAACTAAAATCAAACTAAAACTGAAAGAAAATTGTGTTTTTTTTTTGTCTTTGATTGGCTGTTGCTGGACTCTTAATATTTTGGAAGTACAGTATTCTGGAGAAACAATATGCTGAGAAAACGCATTTCAGATGTCATTTTGGCATGAATATGAATTGCTCCCATGGTAACTAATCCCTGCGTTCTATAAGTCATCGGGTATTTGGGCATTTACAACACAGAGTTAAAATGTCTCCTTTCCTATATATCAGTCCTTTCTTAGCAGTTTATAGTTATGGGTAATAATCAGATAACGAAGGGTTTCGGCCCGAAACGTCGCCTATTTCCTTCGCTCCATAGATGCTGCTGCACCCGCTAAGTTTCCCCAGCAATTTTGTGTACCTCCGATCTTCCAGCATCTGCAGTTCCTTTTAGAATACTAATAATTTTGTTTCAGTTCTAATGCCATTTTTCCAAAAGTCCAAACAATTAGTTATCTTTCAGTATTACAATCCAAACCTCATGATAATATTGTACTTGGCTGCCATTTTTACTGCTACAACATTGCAAACAACACTTTACTGTGGCTCTCCAGGGCAACACAATGACTGAAATAATCTGTGTTTAATTTAAAAATTAAAAAAACGGGTAAAACAGGCATCAACAATCCAGAAAGGAGCGAGGCTGAACAGTTCAAGAGAATGTTCAAGCATTGCTGCAATTATTCCAATTCAGATTCAGGTTAGTTTATTGTCATTTACCCCAGGATACAATGACATTCCTCGTAGATACAACAATAAATAAAACATCAATTGCCAAAACAGCAGAATTGTGCAAAAATTGTAGAGTGGTCTGAAGTTGTGCAAGGAAAAGTACTAAAGTGCAATAATGGAAAATACTAAACATAGGCACGGTGGCGCAGTGGTATAGTTGCTGCCTTACAGCGCTTTCAGTGCCAGAGACGTGGGTCCGATCCCGACTATGAGTGCTGTCTGTACGGTGTTTGTGCTTTCTCCCCGTGACCTGCGTGGGTTTTCTCGGAGATCTTCAGTTTCCTCCCACACCCCAAAGACGTACAGGTTTGTAGGTTAATTGGCTTGATGTAAATGTAAATTGTCCCTGGTGTGTAGGAAAGTGCAAATGTGCAGGGATCACTGGTCGGTGCATACTCGGTGGGCAGAACGGCCTGCTTCCGCGCTGTATATCTAAACAAAACTAAAGTAAACAAACGAGATGGAGTTAAGCATAGGAGTATGTAGCAGCACCTCTGGGAAGGGGATGTGAAGGGGTGATTGGTTCAGGAGTCTGATAGCAGAGGGGAAGACTCTGTTCTTATCTGGATGCCTGCAATTTCAAGCTCCTGTATCTTCTCTTGGAAGATAGAAGTGAGAAAAGGGAATGGCCAGGTGGCAGGCATCGTTGACGATACTGTACTTCCCGCCTTCCTGATGCAACACTCTGTGAAGATGGATTGAATGGAAAGAAATGAAGATCTTGTGATGGACTGGGCTGTGTTAATCACTCTCTGCAGATTCAGGCATTCATGGGCAGAGCAGTCCCCATGTCACACTGAGATGCACCCTATTACAATATTTTCTATTGCACATCTGTAGAACTTCGAGAGAATATTCATGGACAGGATGTGGCTGTTTTTCCAATATAATTCATGTAATTGTTTCAGTGTGAGATGTGTCTGTGCCAAAAAGATATTGCGTTGAACTCTTACAAAAGCCAATGCTGCTGCATCAGCCTTGGAGAGATGGTTTATGGCTTTAATTCTGCTCAGTTCTCTTCCCTCGCTTCTCCTCTGGGTCCACGATGTCTCTACATGGAGCAGCGTTCTCTTCAAAGAACTATGATGATTCATCTCCAACTTCCATTCTGCACTCACTTTCACCTAATCCATCACTGACACTTCCCTTTCTCAACTTCTCCATCTCCATTTCACAGGGTGAGTTAGTTAAAAGTATCAATAAACTCATGCACACGCACACTCACACTGGCTACTTATCCTCCCATTTTGATTCCTGTGAAGATGTTGATCCATTCTCTCACCTTCTCTGTTACATCCTTGCTAATGATGCCATTTTCCACACTGGTGCTTCAGAACTTTCCCCTCCATTTTCTACTCATGTGTTCCATTTCTTGCTTCTGCTCTAGTTCAGGTTGGAACACACGGGCCGAGCGAAGGTTTTCAGTGAAATGATCGCCCAGTCTGTGTTTGGTCTCGCCGATGTATAAAAGTCCACATCTTGAACAACGGATACAATGGATGAGGTTGATGCAAGTGAACCTCTGCCTAACCATCCCAGAAAGTTTCAGAAAGGCAGGCTCTATCTTTGTAGGTAATCAACATCAGATATCATAGCAGTGCAACTCTGCACTATCAATATCACATTGTTCACATTGTGTTTTTTTGATTTTTTGATTTTGTGTCTTTGGAGCGATTTCTATTTTTAATTTGTGTATTGATGATGTCCTTATTATTTATTTTTCTCCGACTATATGTTTTTTTCTGTTCTGTTAATCTTTGTAAGGTGACCTTGAGATTTGAAAGGCGCCCGAAAATAAAATTTATTATTATTATTATTAACCTGAAAGGACTTTCGGGGTCCCTGGATAGAGTCGAGGGAGGTATAGGTGTTGCTCAGGGCAGGTTTGTCAAAGTCATCCTCAATGTGACAATCAATGTAGCAGTATTTAAAAGCAAAACTTGACAAAATGTTCTCTGAATATTGAGTATGTTTTGAAGATACCCTTTCAGAAAGCTGTGCAGTAACTTTTAATACCCACAGCAGGAAGTTGGAACCATCATTAAAAAAACAAATAAAAAAGGAATATACTGCAAAAACCATCCCCGAAAGTTTCAGAAAGGCAGGCTCTATCTTTGTAGGTAATCAACATCAGATATCATAGCAGTGCAAGTCTGCACTATCAATATCATATTGATGTTTATCGAGCTTGTAAAATAACCCATTACTCTATGTGCAGCAACGCAAGGTGCATAATATTGGCTGTGAATAATGATTATAGTCACAAAATGCTGGAGTAATTCTGCAGGACAAGCAGCGTCTCTGGATAGAAGGAATGAGTGACGTTTCGGGTCGAGACCCTTTTTCAGACTGAGAGTCAGGGGAGAGAGCGCCACAGAGTAGGTCTATTATTCACATTATTAGGTGTAAAAATGATAGGTCAAAGGGGATGAAGATCAAGGAAAATGTAGAATGTAGATAGAGGAAGGATATAGAGAGAGATGGAAAGCAAGTTAGTTAGTTAACTTCAAGCAACTTTAAGTTAGTGAAGTCAATATTCATAATGCTGGGTAATAATAATAATAATGCATGGGATTTATATAGCGCCTTTCTAATACTCAAGGCGCTTTACATCGCATTATTCATTCACTCCTCAGTCACACTCGGTGGTGGTAAGCTACCTCTGTAGCCACAGCTGCCCTGGGGCAGACTGACGGAAGCATGGCTGCCAATCTGCGCCTACGGCCCCTCCGACCACCACCAATCACTCACACACATTCACACACATTCACACACAGGCAAAGGTGGGTGAAGTGTCTTGCCCAAGGACACAACGACAGTATGCATTCCAAGCGGGATTCGAACCGGCTACCTTCCGTTTGCCAGCCGAACACTTAGCCCATTGTGCCATCTGTCGTCCCTAGTAGAAGCTGTCCAAGCGAAATATGAGGTGCTGTTCCTCCAATTCGTGTTGATCCTCACTCTGACAGTGTAGGACGCCCTGGACAGAAAGAACAATGATTGTTTGTTTAAAGCTGATATCCCTTCCAGGTACATCTGCTGCTATTGAATAACTGCCCTAAGGGTTGCAACAACATCTTGTAGAAAATTCTCAAAGCTGTTTAAACAGCGCCATTGAATAAACCATATATCGTTTCTTGACCTCTTCATCTCTCATGTGTTTAAGTCAATGCATTCTGCAGTGGTCCTTATTAAGGGGCTGTCCCACTGCGGTGACCTAATAGGCGAGTTTAGACGAGTTTAGGAGAGTTTGAAAAAGTGCCATGTTGAATACCTCCTTCGACTGTGTTGAAGACTAGCTTCGGGAAAATTGGACAGCGAATAGTGGAGAGTGAAGACGACCTCCTTCGATCTCCTTCGACCTCCCTTCGACTATGTTGAAGACTATCTACGACTACCTTCAATTACCTTCGACAACCCTCGATTACCTACGACTAACATGCCGACCTACTACGACCTACTTCGTCTAAACCTACGAGTAAATAAAATATTGATTTTTTCCATGGCGACCTTTTTTACTCGCAGGCATTTTTCAGCATGTTGAAAAATACGCCGCGTCCTAGCTGAGGCCACGAGTACGCGGGGACTACTCTCAAGCATGAAGGAGAGTTACAAAGGCCTCCTACCACCTCGTGTCGACCATGTTGTGAGTATGAGTCGAGAGCAAACTCTTCGAAACTCGCCAATTAGGTCGCCGCAGTGGGACAGCCCCTTGAGAGGGTAAGACAACATTGGGCACAAACACTTTGCAACAGTAGTTTATTTCAAAGCAGAAGCATTTACATTAACAAATGATCTTGACAATATAAATTGTGATGGAATAATAATTGAGCTTGCCTATTCAAATGTTAATGAACTGGTAATTTAAAATAGCTTTCACCTTTTTGAAAGCTCTCTTGATACTTCACTCCCTGAGAGTCCTTTACAATGACTTTGATACAATCAAAAACAACTTGAAGGAAATATAAAATATTAATATATTTCTAACAGATTGAAATATAAAGGCAGACCACATTGTTGGCTAGTAATACCTGTAGTGACCATAACATTAATAGAAAATCAAAAGAACATTTGTTTGATTTATCTGACAAGTTAAATGTCATATGCTGGCAGGAGATATAATTTTTCTATTCACTAAAAGGAGAAAATAAATGGTTAAGAGCATTTATGTTTTGCTTTTCCTTATGTTACATGTTGAATAAACATGCTAATGGGTAGATAAACTAATCATAAAATTACTAACAAAATGCCCAAACCACATATATTAAATATTGTATAGAAAGGAACTGCAGATGCTGGTTTAAACCGAAGATAGACACAAAAAGCTGGAGTAACTCAGCGGGCCAGGCAGCATCTCTGGTGAGATGGACTGGGTGACTTTTCAGGTCAAGACCCTTTATCAGACTGGCTGGGGATAAGGGATAAGGGATCTCACTGCTAGTCACAGGAGATGCAACACCTGTCCCTATACCTTCTCCCTCAACTCTGTTCAGTGACCCCCACAATCCTTTTCAGGTTAGGTGGAGGTTCACTTGCACCTCCTCCAACCTCATCTACTGTATCCGTTGTTCAAGATGTGGACTCTTATACATCGGTGAGACCAAATGTAGACTGGGCGATTGTTTCGCTGAACAACTTCGCTCAGTCCAGCTGGACCTACCTGATCTCCCGGTTGATAAATACTATCATTCTCCTTCCTATTCTCGCACTCTCCTCCATTGTCAGAGCGAGGCTAAATGCAAATTGTGGAACAACATCTCATATTTCGCTTGTGCAGCTTACAGCCCAGTGGTATGAATTTTGATTTCTCTAACTTCAAGTAATCCCGGTATTCCTTCTCTCTATCTATCCCTCCCCCACCCAAGTCGCATTAGCTTCTCGTTTTTACCCAACAAACAGCTGACAATGCGTTTCCTTTAAAATCGTTACTATTTTACATATCTTTCATTCATTGTTCTTTATCATTGTTCTAAGAGTAAACCTAGCAATTATAGACCTGTTAGTTTGATGTCAGTGGTGGGCAAATTAATGGAAAGGATACTTAGAGATAATATATATAAACATCTGGATAAACAGGGTCTGATTAGGAACAGTCAACATGGATTTGTGCCTGGAAGGTCATGTTTGACTAATCTTCTTGAATTTTTTGAAGAGGTTACTCGGGAAATTGATGAGGGTAAAGCAGTGGATGTTGTATATATGGACTTCAATAAGGCCTTTGACAAGGTTCCTCATGGAAGGTTGGTTAAGAAGGTTCAATGGTTGGGTATTAATGGTGGAGTAGCAAGATGGATTCAACAGTGGCTGAATGGGAGATGCCAAAGAGTAATGGTGGATGGTTGTTTGTCAGGTTGGACGCCAGTGACTAGTGGGGTGCCACAGGGATCTGTGTTGGGTCCACTGTTGTTTGTCATGTACATCAATGATCTGGATGATGGTGTGGTAAATTGGATTAGTAAGTATGCAGATGATACTAAGATAGGTGGGGTTGTGGATAATGAAGTAGATTTTCAAAGTCTATAGAGAGATTTATGCCAGTTGGAAGAGTGGACTGAAAGATGGCAGATGGAGTTTAATGCTGATAAGTGTGAGGTGCTACATCTTGGCAGGACAAATCAAAATAGGACGTACATGGTAAATGGTAGGGAATTGAAGAATGCAGGTGAACAGAGGGATCTGGGAATAACTGTGCACAGTTCCCTGAAAGTGGAATCTCATGTAGATAGGGTGGTAAAGAAAGCTTTTGGTGTGCTGGCCTTTATAAATCAGAGCATTGAGTATAGAAGTTGGGATGTAATGTTAAAATTGTACAAAACATTGGTGAGGCCAATTCGGGAGTATGGGGTACCATTTTGGTCGCCTAATTATAGGAAGGATGTCAACAAAATAGAGAGAGTACAGAGGAGATTTACTAGAATGTTGCCTGGGTTTCAGCAACTAAGTTACAGAGAAAGGTTGAACAAGTTAGAGCTTTATTCTTTGGAGCGCAGAAGGTTAAGGGGGGACGATAGAGGTCTTTAAAATGATGAGAGGGATAGACAGAGTTGACGTGGATAAGCTTTTCCCACTGAGAGTAGGGAAGATTCAAACAAGGGGACATGACTTGAGAATTAAGGGACAGAAGTTTAGGGGTAACATGAGGGGGGACATCTTTACTCAGAGAGTGGTGGCTGTGTGGAATGAGCTTCCAGGGAAGGTGGTGGAGGCAGGTTCGTTTTTATAATTTAAAAATAAATTGGATAGTTATATGGACGGGAAAGGAATGGAGGGTTATGGTCTGAACGCAGGTATATGGGACTAGGGGAGAATACGTGTTCGGCACGGACTAGAAGGGTCGAGATGGCCTGTTTCCGTGCTGTAATTGTTATATGGTTATATGGTTATCTCTCTATATCATCGTCTATATCTCTCGTTTCCCTTTTCCCTAACTAGTCTCAGGAAGGCTCTCGACCAGAAACATTATTCTTTCTCTCCAGAGATGCTGCCTGTCCCACTGAGTTATTCCAGCTTTTTGTGTCTATCTTATGTTAATTATTGATATATATATTGTAAGTTTCTGATACTATTACAATGTAAGGTCACCTTGGACTTCTATTTAAGGACTGCATTTGGTTAATTGTTTGCATATAAATTACTGGCAAACTATATTTCAGTGATTTTCCCAGTTCATGCAGATGACTTACATTAACTAAACATCCAGAGCCCCTCCTAATGAGAGAACGAACAGAGGAATCTAAAACATTCAAGGGACTGATAGCTTCCTCTGAAATGGGCAAATTCATTTTCACAAATTGTATACGTTTTCAACTCTGCTCCTCTCTCCGCAGGTGCTGCCTGACTTGCTGAATGTTTCCAACATTTTCTTTCTTTTATTATGTTTTTGTTTAGTTCATTCATTTTTCAGAACTTGGGCATCACAGGCAGGGCAATTGTTTATTTCAAAGAAAATAAAGAAAACTATGCAGGACATAAAATACTTTTCAGTACACATTCTGCACCTTAGGCTATAACAGTCAGCAGCATTCGCTTATGGATATATGAGTTGAATATAGGAGCAAAGAGATCTGTCTGTGGATGTACAGGGCCCTAGTGAGACCAAACCTGGAGTATTGTGTGCAGTTTGGGTCCCCTAATTTGAGGAAGGACATTCTTGTTATTGAGGGAGTGCAGTGTAGGTTCACAAGGTTCATTCCTGGGATGGCGGGACTGTCATATGCTGAGAGAATGAAGCGACTGGGCTTATATACTCTGGAATTTAGGATGAGAGGAAAACTTATTGAAAATGCAAGATTAATAAAGGTTTGGATACGCTAGAGGCAGGAAGTATGTTCCCGAAGTTGGGTGGAGTCCAGAACCAGGGGCCACATTTTAAGAATAAGGGGTAAGCCAGTTAGAACAGAGATGAAGAAACATTTTTTCACACAAAGAGTTGTGAGCCTGTGGAATTCTCTGCCTCAGAAGGCAGTGGAGGCCGGTTCTCTGGAAACTTTCAAGAGAGAGCTAGATAGGGCTCTTGAAGATAGCTGAGTCAGGGGATATGGGGAGAAGGCAGGAATGGGGTACTGATTGTAGATGATCAGCCATGATCACATTGAATGGCAGTGCTGGCTTGAAGGGCCGTATGACCTACTCCTGCACCTATTGTCTATTGTCTATTGATATCTTGTTGCACTGGAAGACCAACAAATCAACCAGGAAGACCAAAGTGCATCATTGACAAGATTGATGATTTTCCAGTAGCCTTTGTTTAGTCTGCGTCCCTGGGAACAACAGGTTGATTACAGGCTCTTCCACTATGCAACTGGTCAGGGTGAACCTCGACATAGACTTTTGTGGGCAAACAAAGCACAAAGATGCTTTGAAGAATCTCACAGAGATTAATGAGATAAATGACCAATTTTACTTCGGAGTCACGAGAGTGACTACGTGAAGAACCCGCCAGGACGCATGCGTGCCATATCGTCTAACGCATTGCGTACGACTGGCAGGGTGAACGTGATTCTCCTGCCAACAGTCAGACCTGAAGGTAAGTTTTTTAAACTTTTTCCAGGTTTATCTTCCTACAGGAACCTCTACTTACAGGTCCTGTTAAAGCCCGGGGTGAAGTTCGGAGGACCCAGTCAAGTGAATACCGGTCACGACCTCGGGCATACCCGACATATAGCCGCATTAAAGACCGCGGAATGCGGGAGCGGGCGGCGGTGAATTCGCCTCTTGGGCCGCTGGCGTTGGAGTCAGCAGCTTCACTGGTGCCGGTGGCACCTGGGGGGGGGAAACATCGGGGATACCCCGCGACATAAGCTGCTTTTAAAACCGGGGAATGCGGGAGCGGGCGGCGGTGAATTCACCTCTCGGGCCGCTGGCGTTGGAGCCAACAGCCTCATATTACCGGCACCTGGGAAACACAGCGGGGATACCCCGACACACAGCCGCTTGAAAGACCCCGAAATATGGGTAGCGGGCGGCGGAGAAGTCATCTCTCCAGCCGTTGGCGTTGGAGCCAGCGGCTTCATACTGGTGCCCGTGGCACCTATACAGCGGGGATACCACCCGACAATGTATATCGCGGCTATCCCTTTCACAGGGACCGCGGGGATATCCCTGCTGCAGGAACCGCGGGGATACCCAGCACGGCGGGGGGGAAGGCCCGACTACTAGGGAACCCCGGCTGCATACAATGACTTCGAGAACAAGCTCGAAGGGGGGTGGAGCGTTGCCCCCACAGCAGAAGGTTTAAAACAGGACCTACAGGTAAATTCTTTACTCTCAGGTTGTCTAGTTCTATTTCTGTGAGGATGTGTTACAGGAAAGGAACCATGGACTAAGTCCAAATGGAGACTGACTGCGGAAGACCGCGAGAGTGCGGGCAGTCAGCTGCGGTTGGCTACACCTGGACCGCTAATTGATCATCAGTCTCCGACCTGGCACCTGCACAGTTGGAATCGACACCTCAGACTGACGGGAAGGCCAAGCAAAGTCGGACCGGCCCGATGACTCGGACAAGTCGGGCTGTGAAGACTCACCGCCGGCGGGAGCACTGTGATCGCATATCCCGCATGGAGCGGTTGATGGAGCAGATGCTCCAATGTGACATGCTCCGGTATATGGAGTCTAGTCACCATGGGGTCCTAGGATGCCCAAGGCAGCACCTTATTGAGGGCTGCATAATGCATCTCCCTCGACAAAGGGGAGCATTAGGAGTCACTTCTGGGCTGACTCTGAAGACGGTGGGGTGGGTTTGGCTGAAGATACCACAAGTGTGCAGGGGGTGCAGGAACAACTAAACCAGCAGCAGGAGCTGGATGAGGGCCATCGGGCTCAGGAAGGCCACATCATCACACAAGACCTCACATCTCCGGCGGCAGCACCCCGACGCACCCACCAGCAAACCACGATGCACTGAAGCTGGTGAAAGCTTGAAGGCCGTACAACCAGAACAAAGGTCTTTTTTAGGCCATAGCCCAGAACGGCCTTCCTGGAAGATGCGCCAACCCCATACTCGAGCTCCTCTACCTCTCAGGAGCAGAAGAGCAAAATCATGCACACATGGTTGAGGCAGCTCCTGGGTCGCGTTGCATAAGTCCTCCCATTCGGATAAAGGTATGGAGCCACATCGATGACGTCTCCCGTAACGGATATAAGTTGGTAATACTTAAACTGAATATTTACACTGGTTTGGGATAACATAAGATTAGTTTATACTGCACAACAGGTATGGTAGAGTTTGCCTTTCAAGGCAGGCTCACAATATGGGATATGGACTGATCAATGTCAACAGCCTCAACCCGCATGTGCAGTATAGACATTTCTGAATAACTTCCATGTGATCATTTCCTTTCACAGAAGATATTTGAAATTTAACTGGATGAGGCAATGATACTCAGAAGCGTTGCAAAATGGGCTAACTTCAGTTTCCAGATTATTGCCACATCACTACAATCAGCACTTCGACTGCACAGAGCTAACAAATAAGTGGCATGGCCAATCTGGATGATATTGAACATACTGTATTTTACTAAATTAGCCTTATCAGCCACATAGCTATATTTGAGAAATTGAGGTTCTCACCTGTCCAGTTAAATTCAAACTAAGTTGATGCCAACTGAAACTATTGATTATTGGGATACAATCAAACCATTTATTTGTCTGCTATCAACTCAGACACAAAAGATTAGACCTCTGCTATTCTCAGCTGAAACTAACAAAGTCACAATAATGGACGAACAGTATTCCGTGCTGCTCCACTAAAAACTTCTCATCTGCACATCTTCAGTCATTTCCAAACTGATGCTATTGCCCAAAGATGGGAAATCTACTAATACCATCTCTAGTTACGGAGGCAGATGGGATTAGCATGAGTTATCAAGTGTTCAGTTATGGTACCAACTGCCAATGGACACCAGGTGCATTCTGTGCATTAAAGGGCATGTGGATATGCATAACCTGCATGCACAAGTCCAAGGTGATACACGTTGGTGGTGGTATATGTTAATCACAAAGGTACAATCAAATCAAATTATCCGGTGATAGTTTTACCTAACCGCATTTAGCACTGGTGTATTATCATGCAAAATCAATGACAACACAGAATGAATGTGTGATCACAAAGCATTTAATAACATTGTGGATCGATGGAACACTAACGATCGAGATGCTTGCATCCAGGCTCAATCAACAGTTGCAAAAAATACAAGGCATATTAGTGGTGAAGGGTGCATTCTCGCTACACAAGGGAGAAATGTTCTTTTATGTCTTCCTCCATTTGGCCTCAATAGACGGGTCTTGCAAAATTCAGCAAGATTCCCGTTTCCAGGTTTCATAGTCCCTGCCTGGGTTATATACCCATGATTCCTGCTGATGTGGGGAATGAGCATAAAACCTCACATGGTTATTTCCGGATAAAAAAGATGCTGGTTCAGTTGTGATGTTGAAACCATCCTCTGCATGATATAATCAATTCATAGACTTACAGACTCTGAGAGACCGTTTCCTGCGGCTCGGGTTGTCTAACCATAAGCATTAGGAGTGCCCACTGCAGATTGCAGGGATAGCACCAAATAGCTGCAAACCGAATAGGAGATGGGAAGTATTGTTTATACTTCTTCACCTTTAACTCGGCACGGATGACTGACACATTGAAATTCAGTTTTATGGGATTATAACATCAAGTTAAAATTCCATTTACTGTGCCTGAAGTACCTCCTCATCGTTTTGCTGCGGAGAATATAAACCACTCTTTCCGGTCTCTCCCTCTGACCGGATTATGAAGGGTATCGTCAACTAAAAACCTCCTAGGCCTAGGGACGCAGAGATATGGGTTGTTAACATTGTGCTACGTCACTTCGCCGATAGGCACCAGCAACATCCCTGTCCTTGGTCAAACTCACGTACTAGTGGTTATGCCATAGCATTGAGTACAGCACTATGGGTCCAGTCATTGCTACACTGGATAGAATGATCATATCTGTGGGCTATAATAACATGTTTTGTTTATGATTAGTCAAGCAGAGTAGACAGGGACACAGACCAATCCAGATGTTGCATATACCATGGACCTTGGGTTGCGTGTGATCACGCATCTACACCAATATGTCAAGGTCCCTAAGAGCCTCATAGACTCTGACTAGCAATATTGTTAGTTACATAAAACTTCATTAGAAGGAATCACTACAAATCTTCTCCAGAGGGTTAAATGGGTCTGGCATATACAGGAGTGTACATTGAAATTGAGTCCCACTCTACCAGGACCGCTATACCTCAGCAGCAGGGATGGACCACATCTTAGCGGCTGCAAGATGGTCAAACTATTGATCTGTACAAATATTCAGAATAAACCTATTGCCAGATCGGGGGTATTTGCCAACTCTATGTTAGGTATGGTTCATACTTCCTCCAGGTTGAGGGAGGATACGATTCCCACTATTGTTCATTAATGGCATCAACATGTCTATATCTATGTCATGTCTGAATGCTATATTAATGTTCACTCATCATTGGCCCACTGATGCTGTGTATGATGCCTGGACTCGTTTCCACGGCATGAAATCACAGAGCTTTAAAATCTTCACGTAGTCACTCACGTGACTCCGAAGTAAAATAGTTAGATTAAACGAGAACATACCAGTTTGAAGTTTGATCTTATTTTATGAGGAGTAACGTTGAGGGATTACGTGCCCTCCACGCCCACCCTCGATCATAAAGTTCAACTGGTATCCTATTTCTCTAATCTTACTATGTTCAGTTCATTTACTGTTATCTGTGATTTCACACCGCTGCTTTGAAGATTGACACGCATGCGTCCTGGGGGGTTCTTCACGTAATCCCTCAACGTTACTCCTCATAAAATAAAGATCAAACTTCAAACTGGTAAGTTCTCGTTTAATCTTACTATTAATCTCTCACGGAGCCATTGAAGCATACACCGTGGATACAGACCATTCTGCCTAACTCATCCATGAGGCATCTAAGCTCGTACCATTTGCCTGTATTTGGCCCAGATCCGTCACAATCTTTCCAACCCATGTACCTGTCCAAGCGTCTTTTAAATTATGGTACCTGCATCAACTATCTCCTCTGGCAGCTTGTTTTATATACACACCATTGTCTGAGTGAAAAGGTTGCTCCTCAGGTTGCCCCTCTTGCCCACTTGCCACTCTCACAAACTAATATTCGCTGGTTCTTGATTCCCCTCCCACGGGTAAAAGACTGTGCATTGACCTTATCTATTACCCTCATGATTTTATACACCTCTATAAAATTACCCCTATAAAATTGCGCTCCAAGAAATAAAGTCCTAGCCTGCCCAACCTCCCGATGTAGCTCAGCCCCTCAGGATCTCAAGTCCTGGCAAAATTCTTGAAAATCTCTTCTGCACTTTTTCCATCTTAATGGCATCTTTTCTAGAGCAGGGTGACAAAAGTGAACACAGTACCAAAATGTAGCTTCACCAACATCTTGCAAAACTGTAACGTTACATCTCAGCTTTCGTGTAGGTAGGAACTGCAGATGCCAGTTTAAACCAAAGATAGACACAAAATGCTGGTGGAACTCAACGGGACAGGCAACATCTCTGGAGAGAAGGAATGGGTGGCTTTTCCGGTCGAGACCCTTATATGTCTGAAGACCCATGTACCACAAGCCTTCGTTGCCACCTTATTTACCTATGATAACACTTTCAGGGAGCTATGTATCTGTACTCCTCGATCCATCTGCTCTACAACACTCTCCAGGGCCCGACCACTCACTCTTGAGTTCCTGCCCAGATGCAACTTCCCAAAATGCAACACCTCACACGTATCAGCATTAAACTTCCCTAGATGTTTATTGAGAAATAAAAATAGTTCAGATTGCACTTTTACAAATATCGCTAAGGTATCATTCACAGAGAGTTGCGTGATTGTGGGATGAGAGTAAAGGTGGCATGGAGTCACTTCAGTTCTGCTGAGTCTATGTCAGATAATAAGCACATGTTCAACAGACAACAGACCGACAAGGCCAGAATAAATATTAAATTCGCTGTTACTGGCATCTTGGTAATCTAGGGATCCCCGGAGATGCCAGCTGGGTTTGTTTTCCTTAACTCCGTCCCTTCACCTCAAGATTGTGGAGAGAGAGAGTTAAAGAAGATATACCCAGCTGATTCAGTCTCTCCTTATCACTGAAATATTCAGTCATAGGGAACGTCCTGATACATGTTTTCTGCAGCCTAACTAGTGCAATCATGTTAGACACAAAAAGCTGGAGTAACTCAACGGGTCCAGAAGCATCCCTGGAGAGAAGGAATGACCGACGTTTCGGGTCGAGACCCTTCTTCAGACTGATGTCAGGGGAGGGGGCGGGACAAAGGGAGATAAAGGTGGAGACAGTAAAGGGCCTGTCCCACGAGCATGCGACTGCATGCGGCAAGCGCGACCTAACGTGGTCGCTTGAGCCGTACGGCCTCGCTGGGCCGGTCCCACTTCGATCGCCGGAGCCGGATGGAGTTGGGCGGAGCTGGTCCCGACATCGCGTGGGACTCCGGAAAACTGACAGTGTTCAAAAATTCCGCGAGGCAATGGCCTGCCGGCCCGCAGCCGCATTGAGGCCGTACGCACCGCCTCAACGGGCATACGCAGCGTCTTGCCACCGTACGTCACGCGCGAACTTCCCGCGGACTTCGCTCGAACTTCACGTCACTCACTCGACCTCCGCGCGGCCCCCGCTTCTGGTTTGGTCGCGCTCGCCGCATGCAGTCGCATGCTGGTGGGACCGGCCCTGTATGGGGATCACTCGACCACCGCGCGACCCCCGCCTGGCCCCCGCTTCCGGTTTGGTCGCGCTTGCCGCATGCAGTCGCATGCTCATGGGAAAGGCCCTTGAGACTGGTGGGAGAACTGGGGAGGGGGAGGAGATGGAGAGAGAAAGCAAGGGCTATCTGAAGTTAGAGAAGTCAATGTTCATACTGCTGAGGTGGAATCTACTCAAGCGAAATATAAGGTGTTGTTCCTCCAACTTCAATACTCTCACTCTGACAATGGAGGAGGCCCAGGACAGTAAGGTCAGATTGGGAATGGGAGGGGAAGTTGAAGTGCTGAGCCACTGGGAGATCAGGTAGGTTCAGACGGACTGAGCAGAGATGTTCAGTGCAATCATGTCCTTCCAATAACCTGAACCCTGCCCAGTGCTCCATTGTAGTCTCACTAATGTTTAGTAAATTAGGATCATATCCACTTTGTCTTATATTCTATGCCATGGCTAATAATGGCAGGTACCTTATGCCTTCTTTACTATCTTATCTACCTGTGCTGCTATCTTCAAGGGTCCCTTGCTTTATACACCAATGTCTCAGCCACTCAATACTCCTCAGGACCCTAGGCCATTGTGTTTGTCCTACTCTTATTATTTTTCTCCAGGTTGATCAACTTACACTTATTCATCCACCAATGCTCTATCAATCATACAATTGATAAATATCATCCTGTAGACTACGCCTATCCTTAGTATCAACAGTATCACCAATTTTCATGTTATCTGCTAACTTAGTAATTATAGCTCCTCCATTCATATCCAAGCGATTAATGCTTAAAGCAGTCAGCAAGGGTCTCAGCACTGATCCCTGTGGTGCACTGCTTGGAGCAGATATCCAGTCAACGTTTCAACGTCACGCTCTGTCTCCTGTAACTGAGTGAAGTTTGACAATAAGTTGACAAATTGGCCTCGATCCCTTGGGCTCTAGATTTAGACAATAGACAATAGACAATAGGTGCAGGAGTAGGCCATTCGACCCTTCAAGCCAGCACCGCCATTCAATACACAATCAGTATCCCGTTCCTGCCTTTTCCCCATATCCCTTGACTCTGCTATCTTTAAGAGCCCCATCTAGCTCTCTCTTGAAAGTATCCAGAGAACCGGCCTCCACCGCCCTCTGAGGCAGAAAATTCCACATACTCACAACTCTCTGTGTGAAAAAGTGTTTCGTCATCTCTGTTCTAAATGACTTACCCCTTATTCTTAAACTGTGGCCCTTGGTTCTGGACTCCCCCAACATCGGGAACATGTTTCCTGCCTCTAGCGTATCCAACCCCATAATAATATTGCTGTATATGTTTCAATAAGATATCCTCTCATCCTTCTAAATTCTAGAGTATACAACCACAGCCGCTCCATTCTCTCAGCATATGACAGCCCTGCCATCCCGGGAATTAACCTTGTGAACCTACGCTGCACTCCCTCGATAGCAAGAATGTCCTTCCTCAAATTTGGAGACCAAAACTGTACAAAATATTCCAGGTGTGGTTTCACTAGGGCCCTGTACAACTGCAGGAGGACCTCTTTGCTCCTATACTAAACTCCTCTTGTTATGAAGGCCAACATGCCATTCGATTTCTTCACTGCCTGCTGTACCTGCATGCTTACTTTCATTACCTGATGCACAAGGAGCCCCATATCCCATTGTACTTCCCCTTTTCCCAACTTGACACCATTTAGATAATAACCTGCCTGCCTGTTTTTGCTACCAAAATGGATGACCTCACATTTATCCACATTATGCTCCATTTTCCCAAGTGAAACCTTGCCAAAGGCTGTACTGAAGTCCACGTAAATTATATCAACTGTTCTGGCCTCATCAGTACATTTTGTTACCTCTCGGAAAAATGCAATCAAAATTGCTACACATATCTCCACCTGTAAAGTCATACTAGATATTGTTGATTAATCCTTGGCTTTTCACCTGTAGATTAACTCTGCCGCTCAGGATTTTTATTTTCAATAACTTCTCAATGGTTCAATGGTTCAATGGTACTTTATTGCCATGTACCTATTAACAGTGAAATACTTGTATGCATACAGTTCAGTGAAAATTCTGGCACAATTATACTAAGTACAAGAGTGAAAGACAGTAGACCACTCAGTATAAAATAATCAATATCTATTTGGCCCATGTCCTTGGTTTAGAGGAACATGGGCCAAACACAGGCAAGTGGGATTAAGGGCCTGTCCAACGAGCATGCGACCTGCATGCGGCAAGCGCGACCTAAAGGGCCTGTCCCACGAGCATGCGACTGCATGCGACAAGTGCGACCAAACCAGAAGCTGGGGCTGCGCGGAGGTCGAGTGAGTGACATGAAGTTCGAGCGAAGTCCGCGGGAAGTTCGCGCGTGATGTACTACGTCGAGGCTGTTCATAAGGTGTCGAGGCGGGAGCGGGCCGGCAGACCGTTGCCGCGTGGAATTTTTGAACACGGTCAGTTTTTCAGAGCTCGGGACCAGCTCCGCACAACTCCATACGGCTCCGGCGATCGAAGTGGGACCGGCCCCGCGAGGCTGTACGGCTCAAGCGACCACGTTAAGTCGTGCTTGCCACATGGAGTCGCATACTCGTGGGACAGGCCCTTTAGGTCGCGCTTGCCGCATGAAGTCGCATGCTCGTGGGGCAGGCCCTTTAGGTCAGATAGACATCTTGGTTAGCATGGATGAAACGGACCGAAGCGACTGCATTCGGGGACATTATTCAATTTAGCCCATATACACTGATTGATTTTCAGTTAATCTGAGGCTCTGCTTTCTGGTCCTAGAATCTCCCACCACCAGAAACATCCTCTCCACATCCACTCTATCTTGACCTTTCATTATTTGCTAAGTTTCAGTGAGATCCCCCTCATCTTTCTGACCTCCAGTGAGTACAGGTACAAATTCTCCTCACGCATTAACCCAATCATCCCTGGGATAATTCTTGCATACCTCCTCAGGATTCTCTCCAACACCAGCATGCACTTCCAGAGATATCGGGCCCAAAAGTTGCTCACAAGGTCCAAATGTGGTCTGACCAGTGCCTTTATAAAGCCTCAGCAGATAAATTGAACAGTTTAAGAAGTGTTCAGCGGCCTTCAGTGGTTAATTTAACTGATTCAACGAACTATTAACTTGAGTCTACAAGATAGTCAAGATGGGTATAAAGATGGGTGGAGGGGCGGGTAATGTAGTGAAAGCAGGGACTGTGCAGAAAGAGTTGGACAGGTAGGGAGAGTGGGCAAACAAGTGGCAGAAGGAATACAGCATAGCAAATTGTACAGCCATGCACTTAGATTAGGTATGTTGCAAAACGTACCTGAAGCGTCGCTGAAAGTCTGTTCCAGCCCGTGTGCGCGATTTTGGCGCCGTTTAGAGGGGGGCGGGTTTAAAACGCGATTTTCCCTAGGCTGTTCAAATCGAGGTTTTTCAGCCTAGTTAATTATTAATGAAAAATCGCTGGAAGATTCCCTCGCTTGAGCTATTATTAGTTTTAAGGGCGTTATTTAATTGTTATAGTAGGTTAAAAATTAACCTCTAAACCCCCGACCGCCGACAACGGGCCAGATCTCATACAGGGGAAAACGGAAGGTAGGCTGTTTATTTTTACGTTAAAAAGGGCTTCTTAAAATCCCTTTATACAAAGTTTAATGTTGCGAGTAGCTAATTTTGGGCCCATTATATCCCACAGTATTTTTCTGGGCATTTGGGGGCACAAATCTACCGCAATGTGAACGTTCTAAACCAGCGCGTTCACAGGATCCCACTCGAAAGCTGATTTAAATGGACTTTAATTTACAGCAATTAAACACTAAATTCCTTCCATTTGGCCTATAAATTAATGTAAATGAGATTTAAAAATCATGTTTTATTGTGAATTATTTGTGAATATTATTTGGACATTTAGGCTATTTAAAAATGTTAATCATTTATTAAGAAATGGATAGATGTTTAGATCTAGTAATTGAAGTCTGAAATTAGCTACAATTAGGTAACTAACTAATTATATGCTTTAATTTCAGGTCATCCAAGTAAGATTATTTTATATTTGTTTCAGAATGCTTCACTCTATGATAACTGAAAATTTCATTCAGTTCTCTTAATTTTTAAGAAAGTTATGGGCTTTTGACTGTCCACGATCACAGCTTTTTTGTTATGTCCATAGAAAATCAATAGGGAACAAGATGCTCATTTCCGAGTATGAAAATGGCCATAACTTTTTAAATACTTGAGATATGAAAGTGAATTAGGTGTCAAATTAAACTTATTTTTATGCTTTATCTGATGGGATAAATTGCAGACTTGATTTTTAAAATCTCAAAATCCTTCGACCTCGCTTCGACTATGATGAAGACTATCTATGACTATCTTTGACTATCCTCGATTACCTACGACTAACATGCCGACCTATTACGACCTACTATGACTAAACCTACGAGTAAAAAAAGCACCGATTTTTTCCATGGCGACCTTTTTTTACTCGTGGGCAATTTTTAACATATTGAAAAAAACGTCGTGACCTAGCCGAGGCCTCGAGTACGCGGAGACCACTCTCGAGCATGAAGGAGAGTTATGAGGACCTCCTAAGACCTTGTGTCGACCATGCTGCGAGTATGAGTCGAGGGCCAACACGCCAGAACTCACGGATTAGATCGCCCAAGTGGGACAGGCCATTTACAGCGCTTTCAGTGACAGAGATCCAGTTTGATCCTGACTACGGGTGCCATCTGTACGGAGTTTGTACGTTCTCCCCATGATCGTGTGGATTTTCTTTGAGATCTGCGGTTTCCTCCCACTCTCCAAAGATGTACAGGTTTGTAGGTTAATTGGCTTTGTATAAATGTAAAATTGTCCCTAGTGTGTGTAGGATAATGTGAATATGCGGGGATCGCTGGTGGACTTGGTGGGCTGAAGGGCCTGTTTCCGCACTGTATCTCTAAACTAAGCTAAGACAGGTTTTGTGATAAGGACAGGAGCTTCATATGTCATCCAGACTTGTTTTCAACAGGTGTCACGACCTGAGCTGTACATCAAAGGCTTTTCAGGGCTTCTAAATGCTTCACTGTTGTTTCATCTGCTTAAGTAGAATGGATATTTCTTCACATTTAGTTACAGAAAATAAATGAACTTGACATTTCGTACAGGGAGCTCTGTTATCAACTTAAAATTACCATTTGAAAACCAATTACACTCAGGAAATCTGTAAGTAGGAACTGCAGACATTGGTTTAAACCGAAGATAGACACAAGAAGTCGGAGTAACTCAGCGGGATAGGCAGCATCTTTGGACAGAAGGAATGGGTGATGTTTCAGGTCGAGACCCTTCTTCAGACTGGTTAGGGATAAGGGAAACGAGAGATATAGATGGTGATGTGGAGAGATAAAGAACAATGAATGAAAGATATGCCAAAAGGTTAACGGTGATGAAGGAAACAGGCAGTTTGTAGGGTGAAAATGAGAAGCTTGTGCAACTTGGGTCTGTTTCCACGCTGTATCTCTAAACTAAACTAAACTAGAGGGCATAGCTTTAAAGTGGAGGGGCAAAGTTTAAAGATGTGCAGGGCAATTGTTTACATACAGTGTAGTGGGGGCATGGAACCTGCTGCAAGGGGTGATGGTAGAGGCAGACACAATAGTGGCATTTAAGAGGCTTTTACATAGGCACACGGATATGCAGGGAATGGAGGGATATGGATCATGTGCAGGCAAATGAGATTAGTTTAAAGTGGCATCATGTTTGGCACGGACACGTGGGTGAAGGGTGTGTTTCTGTGCTCTATGCCTCTATGTTCCATTTCTCACTGCTCTAGGTAACACAGCTAAAATTTAAATCCAAGGCCGCCAACTCAAAATTTAAAAAAAAACCTGTTGCCCGGGATATTTGTGTGCGAACCGTAAGCACACCCTATTAAACATGGGTAAGAAGGAATGGCAGATGCTGGTTTACACCAAAGATAGACACAAAATGCTGGAATAACTCAGCGGGTCAGGCAGCATCTCTGGAGAAACGGAATAGATCTGATGAAAGGTCTCGATCTGAAACGTCACCTATTCCTTCTCTCCAGAGATGCTGCCTGACCCGCTGAGTTACTCCAACATTTTGTGTCTATCTTTCCATTAAACGTAGGTAGGATGTGAATTAGTAGTGTAATTTGTGAGTCATTGAAAGCTTCAATATCTCCCAATTCTAGAAATTTGAACATGACATCAATGCAACACTTTAATTTAACGGACTCAAAAAGCTATTGAACTCGAGTGGACAAATGCACCCTCAGTTTGACATAAACGGTTCTGAAGCTTTAGTTAAAGAAAAGTAGAGATTATTCAACCAACATTTTTTCTCTCAATAAAAATCACCTAAACAGCATGAAAAGTGATTTGAGATTTCACGAGGCTGACAAAGGTATCATTTAAATGCAAATTTTTTTATTTCTCACAGAATCTCTAAGGAATCTGAACAAGTGACAATCAAAAGGTGAGATAAATATTCCACCACTGTGTTCACACAAAGCAGGGGGTGAACAGAATAAAGAATATAACGTATATTTCTGGAAAATTAATATTAAATTCTCATTTTTAAAACATCTTGCAAAATTGCTGGTGTAACATGATGAGATCTACTATTTTTACATTCCTCAGAACTGACAGCTGGAATCCAGAACCATTGTAAAACCATCAATATATTTAAAACGGTAGTTGGTAAGATGAAAGGCCATAGCCTCAGAATAAACTGAGTTGAGGTGATCCATGGGCTGGCCCACCCATCCATCTTCGCTATGGTGGTCGCAAGGTTTATGTGGCACGGACTTCGGGAGCAGGTCCAGGTCACTCGCTGGGCCCGGGCGTGCATCCCGTGCCAGACATCAAAGGTACATCACACGTCCGGGCGCTCGTTCAAGACTTTGCAGTGCCACGTCGGCGGTTTGATCACGTACACGTGGACATCGTGGGGCCGCTGCATCCATCCCAGGGTGTTTCACACCTGCTTACAGTGGTTGACCATTTTACACGGTGGCCGGAGGCCATCCCGCTCACGTTCACTTCAACTCAGTCGTGTGCTCGTGCCCTTGTGGCAATTTGGATTGCCCGCTTTGGGGTTCCACTTCACACCACGTCCGAATGGGGTGCCCAGTTCACGTCTGAACTGTGGTCCGCCATAGCCCGCCTGTTGGGGACGCAGCTCCACCACGCGACAGCGCACCATCCCCAGTCAAATGGTATCATCAGTCCACCGCTGTCTGAAGGCCGCCCTGAAGGCTCGTCTCACAGGCCCTGGGTTGGATGGACGAGTTGCCCTGGGTGCTGTTGGGGATTTGGACAGCCCCCAAGGAGGATCTGTCACCATCCTCCGCGGAGTTGGTATATGGTGTTTCGCTCACCGTCCCGGGGGAGTTTGTCCCTGATGCTGATGGGTCCCAGGAAACCCCGTCATCGGTGCTGATCCGCTTGCGGGAGAGGGTCAGGTCAGCGCCCTGTCTCCCATCCCAACGTCGCGTTGAAACCAAAAAACAAAATTCCCCCGACCGCTCCCCTCCCCCCACATAAAAGAAACCGGAGAACATTTATAAAGACTTTTAACACACATTAAAGTTTAAAAAATGAGTGTTGGCGGGGCTGACAATCGTGCGGCTCCCCTGGTGGTCTGCATTTTGTATGCAGATTACAAATTTGAATAATTTATGCATTCTTGAAATCCTTTCAACAGATTCTGTCTTTTGAAGCTTTACGAAGACTATGGAACCAATTTTTCAATGGGGCTTGATTTGAAGGCTATGGAAAATTACTTTAGGAACTGCAATAACTGCTTCTCACATCAACAAAGCAGAGGTTAAAAATTTGGTAAATGTCATAATGTGGCGGTAATACTCAAAGGTCAGTCAGCATCTGGGGCAAGTGGAAAATAGTACAGATACTGGAATTCTGAAATGAAAACAAGAGATGCTGGAAACACTCAGCAGGTCAGGCAGCATCCATGGAGAGAGAAACAAAGTTAACATTCCACCTGTCCCTATACCTCCTCCCTCGACTGTCCAAAGACCCGACAATCTTTTCAGGTTAGGCAGAGGTTCACTTGCACCTTCTCCAACCTCGTCTACTGTATCTGTTGTTCTTTTATACATCGACGAGACCAAACGTAGACTGGGTGATCGTTTCGCTGAACACCTTCGCTCAGTCCACATGGTCATACCTGATCTCCCAGTTGCCAAAAACTTTAATTCCCCTTCCCATTTCCACACTGACCTTTCTGTCCTAGGTCTCCTCCATTGTCAGAGTGAGGCTAAACGCAAATTGGAGGAACAGCCGCATATTTCACATGGACAGCTTACAAACTAGGGGTATGAATATCAATTTCTCTAACTTCAAGTAATTCTTGCATCCACCCTCTCACCATCTCTCTCCCACCTAAGTCGTAACTGCTTCAAAGTCGTCTTGTTAAGTCTCATTGTCTGTAACTGGTTTTCACCTGGCATCCAGCCAACAATGGCCTATTTCCTTTATCATCATTACTTTTTTGCATATCTTTCACTCATTTGTTCTATATCTCTCTACGTCACCATCTATATCTCTCGTTTCCCTTTCCCTCCGATTCTTAGTCTGAAGAAGGGCCTCGACCCAAAACGGCAGCTATTCCTTTTCTTCAGAGATGCTGTCTGACCCGCTGATCCAGCTTTTTGTGTCTATTCCAGATCCAAGATCTCTCTCCGATGAATGTGGACTTGAGGTGTTAACTTTGTTAAAATTCAGCAGATGTCATCTTGGTTCCTGGATCTGGAATGTTAAGTCTGTTTCTCTCTCCATAGATGCTGACTGACCTGCAAAGTGTTTCCAGCATTTCCTGTTTTTATTTCAGAATTCCAGCATCTATACTATTTTTAACATTTTCAACCAGTGAAGGCATAATTTTATAATTTGAATCAGTGCTTTAGATAAGGGACTATGCACAAGAAAGTTTAGCTTTGCATAGTTGGATATTTTACATGTTGTTGTGCGACACAATTGTAACTTCTAAAGAGAAATGGTAGATATTAGGAACTCTCACTGAATGACTCGTAACGGAACCAATGTGAACCTTTTACAGAAAGAGAAGTTTTATTTTGAGTTTTGTAAATGTTCTATGATAGAAGGATAGGAAGACACACTCCTTCTCCCTCTCCACCCACCACCTTATAAAGAATATAATGGCAGCACAATGCCGTAGCTGGTAGGGCTGCTACCTTGCAGCACACAGAGATCAGAGTTCATCCCTGACCTCAAATGCAGTCTGTGTGGAGTTTGCATGTTCTCCCTGAAACCACGTGGGTTTCCTCCAAATGCTGTGGTATATATAACAATATAGCGTAATCAAAGTCTTCCAACCTCACTCCACACCTCTCTGTAAACTCCACCTCCCCGTCTTCTCTGGCCGCCATAGCCATAGCTGGACCATCTTCCACTCCAGGCAAGATTCTGTGGATCAAGCTTTGATGTTAGTAGCCAGCGAACAAAGCGTCAAGAAGTCCATGTGTAGGAAGGAACTGCAGATGCTGGTTTAAAGCGAAGAAAGACACAAAATGCTGGGGTAACTTAGAGAGATTGGCAGCATCTCTGGAGGGAAGTAATGGGTGACGTTTCAGGTCGAGACCAGTCTGAAGAAGGGTTTTGACCTGAAACATCATCCATTCCTTCTCTCCAGAGATGCTGCCTGTCCCGCTGAGTTACTCCAGCATTTTGTGTCTGTCAAGAAGTCTATAACTGAAATAGCTTTCGGCATCCTGTCTGGCATGTTACAAACTGTAGGTTAGGTGGCTTTACCCTTGGTACTAGAACTGTTCACAGCAAATCAAAGTCGTCTCTCAGTATACCTGAGTTCCCAGTCACTTTCTCAACCTTTGCCTGTGACTACAACAGAAGTACTGATGGGATCTCCAAAGAAAGGTTGTAGCCATTCCCTTGCAATCTAAAGAACCCCTGCAGAACCTAGGGCCTCTATTTTGGCTCGGGGTAACATCAAATCAAAGATTTTCCAAAGATGATGTATATAACTCTGAATGGTTAGAGGAATCAAGGATTTTATTTTTTCTTGGTAAGCTGTGCAAAATGTAGGGGGTGTTCAGTTCAGCTTTGGACTTCTTGACACTGTTCGCTGGCTACAAACATCTAAGCTTGATCCACAGAACCAATAATGTGCACATTTGACAAATCTAAAGACTGCAGCTTTCAAATCCTTCTGGTCTTTTGAATAATGCACTGTGCAGTTTAACGGGTTGTTCATCTTATAACCTATTTTTGCACCTTTTGGATTAACCGGGCAAAACATATCAACGGGCATGTTTGAAATAAATGAACATACTGTATTCCCAATTGGGGGAAATGGGGAGAGCAAAAGAAAGGTAAATTCATTGCCACGTGCATTCTTGTGCCAACTAATTCCATATCCTTACAGTTCATAAGTTAATAAGTTAATAAGTTATAAGCGCAAAATTAGACCATTCAAAATGTGGAGGGTGAATTGACTCTCGTCTTAAATTCAATTTAGTTTCCTGTGTCAATGTATAAAAGTCAATGGAGCATGGACATGGGATACTAGTTCATGGCTCGAAGGGTCGAATGTCCTCCTCCTGCACCTATTTTCTATTATTATCTATTCTGTTTGTAATTTACTTTAGAGATGAAGAATGAAAACAGGCCCTTCGGCCCAATGTGTTTATGCTATGTTCTTCACACTACTTCTATGCTATCCCAATTTTGACCCACTCCTTGAGCAACTTACAGACGCTAATCAACATACCCTCACATCTTCGGGATGTGGGAGGAGACCGCAGCACCTGGTGGAAGCCCAAGTGGTTACAGGGAGAACGTGCAAACTCCACACGGACAGTATCTGAGGTCTGGAACGAACCCTGATCTCTGTGTGCTGTGAGATAGCAGCTCCACCAGCTGCACCATTGTGCTGCCATAAATTCAAGCCCAATATTTCAGCGAAAGGTACAGCACTGCTTCCATCATTTAAGTCTGCATGAAAAAGAAATGCTTTTTTTTAAATTAGTCTTGTCGAAACTGACTTAAAATTTGCCACTCCAGCATAAAGTCAAAATGGAATGTATTTACTTGCAGGTCATGCACATAAATTTGATTTGCAATGCAATTCCAACTTTTCACATTCATGTTGACTAACCCAGTGTGCTGTAATATATTGATGGTACATCAGTACAACACAGCACCACAATCATTATTCAAAGGGCACATCATCGAAAGGCAACGTGAGATGGCAAGACATTTCTCTCCAAGCACTTTCCCTGATGGCAAATGGTTCAGGATAAAGGCGCGATGAAGACAAACAATAGTCCTTTTGGACAGAATGAAGAGGTTTATTAACAGTTAAAACATTTGTACAATAAGAACATATATTTTTGACCTTTCAAATGATCTTCTTTTCATTTGTTTTTTAAATAGAACATAGCGCAGTACAGCACAGGATGCTGCCATTCGGCCCACAATGTCTGTGCCGGACATGATACCAAGAACAATTAATTGAATTGAATTGAATTGAATACCTTTATTGTCATTCAGACCTTACGGTCTGAACGAAATTTCGTGCCTGCAGTCATACATACAATCATACAATAATAAACAACAATAAACACAAATTAACACCACCACAGTGTATCCTCCAAGCACCTCCTCACTGTGGTGGAGGCAAAAATCTTAGGGTTACTGTCTCTTCCCTCCTCTTCTCCCTCTGCGCTGAGGCGATTCCCCACCGGGCGATGGCACAACAGTCCCGCGGCTCACCGAACCCCGCAACTGGCCGGCTCAAACACCGCGGCCCGGGGGTGGTCGAAGCTGCCACCCTCCAGTCCAGCGGATGCAGCCGCTGGCCCGCGGCTGAACCCCGGACTCGGGTCACCGCCGCCAGAACGCCGTTCCAGCCCCGAGCCGGATCGCCCTCACGTGAGTACCGTTCTCCCTCGGGCTGGGCCACTCCGACGGGAGTGCCGTTCTCCCTCGGGCTGGGCCACTCCGACGGGCCACAGCCCCTCACGGGAAAGTCTCTCAGCCCTTCGCCAGGCCGCCCTCACGAGAGCGCAGCTCCAGCCCCGGGCTGGGCCACCCTCACAGGAGCTCAGGGCGAGTCCTGTCAGCTGCTTCCAGAGTCCCGAGGTCGCCAGCTCCGCCATTAGGCCTTAATATCATTTATTGCACATGACCCACATAGGTTTGGTGGACAGATGTTCTGGTTTTTGAGAAAGATAGTGGTACATTTTAATGATTTTGGGTAATGGGAAATAAAACATCTGCATTATAGTATGTATTTAAAATTATTATATTTTTGAGTGGCTGACCTTTGTGGTCAGCAGTGAGCTGTCTGCATTTTCTGCCAAGGAGCAGAAACTCTGCGTTGACCCCACTGTCAACATGCGTTTGAACTTAGTTTATTGTCACGGTGCACTGGGGTACGGTGAAAAGCTTTTGTTGCGTGCTAACCTGTCAGCAGAAAGACAGCACATGATTACAATCGAGCCATCGACAGCAAACAAATACGGAATAACGTGAATAATGTTTAAGATAAAGTCCAGTAAAGTCTAATCAAAGATAATCCGATGGTCTCAAATGAGGTAGATAGTAGCTCAGGACTACTGTCTAATTGTTAGTTGGGTGGCACGGTGGAACAACAGTAGAGTTAATAATAATAATAATGGATGGGATTTATATAGCGCTAATACTCAAGGTGCTTTACATCGCATTATTCATTCACTCCTCAGTCACACTCGGTGGTGGTAAGCTACTTCTGTAGCCACAGCTGCCCTGGGGCAGACTGACGGAAGCGTGGCTGCCAATCTGCGCCTACGGACCCTCCGACCACCACCAATCACCACCAATCACTCACACACATTCACACACATTCACACACAGGCAAAGGTGGGTGAAGTGCCTTGCCCAAGGACACAACAACAGTATGCACTCCAAGCGGGATTCGAACCGGCTACCTTCCGGTCGCCAGCCGAACACTTAGCCCATTGTGCCATCTGTCGCCAGAGACCCGGGTTCGATCCTGTCTGCGGGTGGTGTCTGTATGGAGTTTGTATGATTTCCCCGTGACACTCTGAGTTTTCTCTGAGATCTTCGGTTTCCTCCTGCACTCCAAAGACGTACAGGTTTGTAGATTAATTGGCTTGCTATAAAGGTAAATTGTCCCTAGTGTGTGTAGGATGGTGTTAGTGCGCGGGGATCGCCGGTCGGCGCGGATCCGGTGGTCCGATTTCCGTGCTATATCTTCAAATTAAACTAAACTAAACTTAAGTAGGATGGTTCAATTGCCTGATAGCTTCCCTGCTGCTCTAGCTCTTCCACAGCTGGATTGTGAACAGCAAAGCAGGGTTACCCATGCCACAGATGCCATCATGTGGGACTGGGGATCAGGTGGGAGCAGATATGCTCACTCAGCAAAACAAAACTAACCCCGACGGCCAAAAATATTAAATGTCTCAATTATTCCGACATTCAGAAGCGTTTAACGATATTCCAATACTTAAATATTCAATAACTGTTATAAACTATTCCTATCATGTTAGAAAATTAAAATACTAAATCGCATCCCTGGGAGCATGATCCAGACACCCAACACTCTTCGTGTAAACAAATATGCCCCGCACATCTCCTTTAAACTTTGCCCCGCTCATCTTAAAGTTATGCCCTCTAGCCGTTGACATCTCTACCCTGGGATAAAGGTTTTGACTCTCTATCCTATCATAATTTAATATACTTTTATCAGGTGTCCCGTCAGCCTTCTGTGTCTATCTAAAGAAGGAATATGATATGCCTTCATTGGTCAGGGCATTGAGTACAAGAGTCAGGAAGATATGGTGCAGCTTACAGGCCACATTTGGATTGTTGTGTGCAATTCTAAATGCCCCATTTCAGGATGTGGAGGTTTTGGAGAGAGTGCAGAAGACATTTACCAGATACTGCCTGGATTAGAGGCTGGACAAACTTAGATTGCTTTCTCTGGAGCAAAAAAAATGAAAATTCTTCAAAACGTTTCAATAAACACAAATGGACTGATTGGAAGATATAGCATGGAAACAGGCCCTTCGGCCCAGCGAGTCCCTGCCGACCATTGATCACCCGTTCTTTGTTATCCAACTTTTGCATCCACTCCCAATGCACGAGGGGCAATTTACAGTGGCTAATTAAGCTACCAATGTTTTAAAATATAAAAGCCTACTCTCATGTCTTCTGCTGCATTGCTACCACTGGAGAGGAGCTCACAGTCTGATCAGATTCTTTATTAAAATGGAAAACAATTGCTGAGTTTTGAAAACATTGGTGCAGAAATCCCACGAGTGCAGACACTTTCCTGTAACATCTAACCTGCAAAACCTTTCAAATGAATTACAATTTTAAGAAAGATCTGCTCTAGCATTTTTTTTTTAAAAGCTTGAAATTGCTTAAAGAAAACATTTAACTAATCCAAACAATTAAAAAATCTAAAGATATCAATTTTTACTAAGTCCCACTCCCCCACTGAAATCAGTGTTCATTCCGCTACAGATGGTGGGGTGTTGCTTTCACTTTGCCCTCCCACGCTAGACTCCAGAGGAAAGCCAATATCAGTGCACGATTGGTGAAATACTGTTGAAAAGCTGTAATCAAGATTTTTTTCAGGTTAGGCAGAGATTCACTTGCATCTCTTCCAACCTCATCTAGTGTATCTGTTGTTCAAGATGTGGATTCTTATACATCGGTGAGACGAAACATAGGCTGGACAATCGTTTCGTTGAACACCTTCGCTCAGCCCGTCTGCACCTACCTGATCTCCCGGTTGCTAAAGACTTTAATTCTCCATCCCATTCCGACACAGACCTTTCTGTCCTAGGTCTCCTTCATTGTCTCCTTCAATGTGCACGCATGCCTCAAATCACTAAATAGCTGTAACCTAACCAAGGAGATGCTAGCATTTATACCATGTTGTTCAAAAGGGAACTGCAGATGCTGGAATATCGAAGGTACACAAAATTGCTGGGGAAACTCAGCGGGTGCAGCAGCATCTATGGAGCGAAGGAAATAGGCGACGTTTCGGGCCGAAACCCTTCTTCAGACTGATGGGGGGTGGGGGGGGGAAGAAAGAAGGAAAAGGGGAGGAGGAGGAGGAGCCCGAGGGCGGGCGGATGGGAGGGTGGGAGGAGACAGCTAGAGGGTTAAGGAAGGGGAGGAGACAGCAAGGGCTAGCCAAATTGGGAGAATTCAATGTTAATGCCATAAGGACGCAAGGTCCCCAGACGGAATATGAGGTGCTGTTCCTCCAATTTCCGCTGTTGCTCACTCTGGCAATGGAGGAGACCCAGGACAGAGAGGTCGGATTGGGAATGGGAGGGGGAGTTGAAGTGCTGAGCCACCGGGAGGTCAGGTAGGTTATTGCGGACTGAGCGGAGGTGTTCGGCGAAACGATCGCCCAACCTACGCTTGGTCTCACCGATGTATATCAGCTGACAACTAGAGCAGCGGATGCAGTAGATGAGGTTGGAGGAGATACAGGTGAACCTTTGTCGCACCTGGAACGACTGCTTGGGACCTTGAATGGAGTCGAGGGGGGAGGTGAAGGGACAGGTGTCTCTCGTCAATTCTTCCCTTCCCTCCGCCACCACCCCCTCCCCGGGCACTTTTCGTTGCAACCGCAAGAAATGCAACACCTGTCCCTTCACCTCCCCCCTCGACTCCATTCAAGGTCCCAAGCAGTCGTTCCAGGTGCGACAAAGGTTCACCTGTATCTCCTCCAAACTCATCTACTGCATCCGCTGCTCTAGTTGTCAGCTGATATACATCGGTGAGACCAAGCGTAGGTTGGGTGATCGTTTCGCCGAACACCTCCGCTCAGTCCGCAATAACCTACCTGACCTCCCGGTGGCTCAGCACTTCAACTCCCCCTCCCATTCCCAATCCGACCTCTCTGTCCTGGGTCTCCTCCATTGCCAGAGTGAGCAACAGCGGAAATTGGAGGAACAGCACCTCATATTCCGTCTGGGGACCTTGCGTCCTTAACATAGAAACATAGAAACATAGAAAGTAGGTGCGAGAGTAGACCACCAGGTCCGTCGAGCCCGCACCGCCATTCGCTCATGGCTGAACACTAAACAGACACACTTACCCACAAACAGTAGACACAAGACACAGAACACAAGACACTACCCTCCCCTTTATACCGCTATCACCCCTCTCCACCCCAAGAACCTCGTGATCTCCTGGGGGAGGCAAAAAACCGGATAAAAACCCAGGTCCAATTCGGGAAAAAAATCCGGGAAATTCCTCTCCGACCCCAATCCAGGCGATCGACACTTGTCCAGGAGATCACTCAGGTCTTACTATACTAACCATACCTAGGTCCATATCCCTGCCCTCTCCCCGTAGCCCCTTATCCCCTTGGCAGCTAAAAAACCATCTATTTTAGTCTTAAATATATTTAAAGTTTCTGCTTCCACTGCTCCCTGGGGCAGTGAATTCCATAAATTAACCACCCTCTGGGTGAAGAAGTTCTTCCTCATCTCAGTTTTAAAAGAGCCCCCCCTTATTCTGCAACTATGTCCCCTAGTTCTAGTTTCCCCGATCATTGGGAACATCCTCGGTGCATCCACCCGATCAAGGCCCCTCACGATCTTATATGTTTCAATGAGATCGCCTCTCATTCTTCTAAACTCCAAAGAGTAGAGTTCCAGCCTACTTAACCTTTCCTCATATGTCAATCCCCTCATTGCAGGAATTAATCTTGTAAACCTTCGCTGCACTGCCTCCAGGGCTAGTACATCCTTTCTTAAGTATGGACCCCAGAACTGTACACAGTATTCCAAATGTGGTCTCACTAATACTGTGTACAGCTGCAGCAAGACCTCCGTGTTTTTATACTCAATCCCCCTAGCAATAAAGGCCAAAACTCCATTGGCCTTCCTGATTGCTTGCTGCACCTGCATACTAACTTTTAGTGATTCATGTACTAATACCCCTAGATCCCTTTGCGTTGCATTACAACGCAGCTCCTCCTCATTTAGAAAATAACTTGCCCTATCATTTTTTTTCCCAAAGTGAATGACTTCACATTTATTAGTATTAAATTTCATCTGCCAAGTTGTTGCCCACTCACCTAGCTTATCTATATCCTTTTGCAGACTCTTCCTATCCTCCTCATCCCCTACTTTTCCTCCCATTTTTGTATCGTCCGCAAATTTTGATATATTACACTTGGTTCCCTCCTCCAAATCATTTATATAAATTGTGAACAACTGGGGTCCCAGCACCGACCCTTGCGGAACCCCGCTAGTTACCGGTTGCCATCCCGAGTATGAACCATTTATCCCCACTCTCTGCTTCCTATTTGTTAGCCAATCCTCTACCCATGCTAATATATTACCCCCAATCCCATAATTTTTTATTTTTAGCAATAGTCTCTTATGTGGCACCTTGTCAAAAGCCTTTTGGAAGTCCAAGTATACCACATCCACCGGTTCCCCTTTATCCACCCGGGTTGTTACTTCCTCAAAGAATTCGAGCAGATTCGTTAAACAGGACTTCCCCTTCACAAAACCATGCTGGTTCTGTCCGATGAAGTCATGTTTATCCAAGTGCCCCGTTAGTGTTTCTTTAATAATTGTCTCTAACATTTTACCCACCACCGATGTTAGACTAACCGGTCTATAGTTACCCGCCTTCTGTTTACTTCCTTTTTTAAATATAGGTGTTACATTGGCCATTTTCCAATCCACTGGGACCGTTCCTGCCTCCAGGGAGTTTTGGAAAATTATCACCAATGCATCCACAATCCCCACCGCTATCTCCCTCAAGACCCTTGGATGTAATCCATCAGGCCCAGGGGATTTATCCTCCTTCAGTCTCATTAATTTCCCTAATACCACCTCCTTGGTGATCTTAATAGTATTTAGCTCCTCCATTCCTACCGCCCCCTGTTTATCCAGCGTTGGAATATTTTTTGTGTCTTCTATGGTGAAGACTGATACAAAATACTCGTTTAATGCCTTTGCCATTTCCATGTTCCCCACCAACAACTCTCCAGTCTCACCCTCCAATGGACCAACGTTCACCTTAGCCACCCTTTTTCTTTTTATATAGCTATAAAAACTCTTACTATTAGTTTTTATGTTGTTCGCTAAATTCCTTTCATAGTCTATTTTCCCCGTCTTAATTAATCTCTTAGTTATTTTTTGCTGACCTTTAAATGCTTCCCAATCCTCTACCCTCCCACTATCTCTGGCTACCTTATATGCCCTTGCCTTCAGCCGAATACTATCCTTTATAGTTTTACTGAGCCATGGCTGACTGTTCTTACCCTTACCCCTTTTTTTCTTCATAGGAATAAATTTTTCTTGAAGGTTATACAGTATACCCTTAAACGTACACCACTGCTCATGTACCGTCTTATTCTTGAGTCTGCTATCCCAGTCAACTTTGATCAGCTCAGTCCTCATACCTTCATAATCCCCCTTATTTAGACTAAGCACCCTAGCCTGAGTTTCAACCTGCTCCCCTTCTATTTGAATATGGAATTCGACCATATTGTGGTCACTTGTTCCCAACGAGTCCCTAACTATGACATTTTTAATTAATCCTGCTTCATTACACAGAACCAGATCCAAGATTGCCTCCCCCCTTGTCGGTTCTGTGACATACTGTTCTAGGAACCCGTCTCTAATACATTCTATAAACTCTTCCTCTAGTCTACCCTGCCCAGTTTGGTTTGCCCAATTAATATGAAAATTGAAGTCCCCCATGATTACAGCAGTTCCCTTTTTACATGCGTCAACTATTTGCAGATTTATGTTCTGACTAACAGCGTCACAGCTATTTGGAGGTCTATAAATTACACCCACTAGTGTTTTTTTCCCCTTATTATTCTCTATCTGTACCCAAGCTGTTTCACTATCCTGATCCTTCAACGCAATATCCTTCCTCTCTATTGCCGTTATTCCCTCCCTTATTAAAAGGGCCACCCCTCCTCCCTTTCTTTCCTGTCTATCTTTCCTAATTGTCGAGTACCCCTCTATATTTAACTCCCAGTCCTGATCCCCTTGCAGCCATGTCTCCGTAATGGCCACGATATCATAACTATATATACTTAATTGCACCGTTAATTCATTTATCTTATTACGAATACTCCGTGCGTTTAGATAAAGCACTTTCAGATGATTTTTACTACCCTTCCTTTCCATTTTTGCCCCTTTTACATCTAGAGCTTTATCTTCACACATTCTGTCTCCTGTCACATTTTGACTTTCCGCTTCCCCACTGATACCCTGCTCTATTTCCTCTACCCCTGCCGTTATTACCCCCCTTGATACCTCCCCCCCGCTACTTAGTTTAAAGACCTCTCTACTGCCCTAGTTATATGATTTGCCAGGACCCCAGTCCCAGCACCGTTCAGGTGAAGTCCGTCCTTACAGAACAGATCCCCCCTGTCCCAGTACTGGTGCCAGTGGCCCAAGAAACCAAACCCATTATTCCCACACCAGTCTTTGAGCCACGCATTTAGCTTTCTAATTTTACGTACCCTCGCCGATTTGGCCCGTGGCTCAGGTAGCAATCCGGAGATCAGTACCCTCGAGGTTCTGCTTTTTAATTTATTCCCTAACTGCTCAAACTCCTTCAGCAGATCCTCCTTCCTCGTCCTTCCTATGTCATTGGTCCCCACATGGACCACGACCACTGGATCCTCCCCCTCCCACTGCAAATTTCTCTCCAGCATCGCAGAGATATCCTTAACCCTAGCACCGGGTAGGCAACACAGCCTTCGGGACATGTTCTGCTGGCCGCAGAGAACCTTATCTACCCCCCGAATAATACTATCCCCTATCACTACGGCATTTCTTCTATCTCCCCCCTCTTGAATGGCCTCCTGATCCACGGTGCTGCAGCCAGGTTGCTCATCCCTCCCACAGCCCCTGATCCCGTCCTTACATTGAGTAAGAGCCTCGGTCATGCTCGTCAGGGACAAGGGCTGTAGCTCCTGCCGCATCTCCTCCTGGTTCCCCCTACCTGCCTCGCTTATGGCCACACCTTCCTTTCCTTGCTCACTGCCTACTGAATTAGTTAAACTGGTCGGTGTGACCATCCCCTGGCACAAAACATCCAGGTAATACTCCCCCTCCCTGATGTACCGCAGCGTATGAAGTTGGGTCTCCAGCTCATCAATGCGGAGCTGGAGTTCCTCTAGCCTCAAACACTTACTGCAGCTGTAGGGATCTTCTACATCAATGGTGTCGACAAATTCCCACATCTCGCAGTATTGGCACATCTCCTGACCGCCCATCTTATATAAGTAATTAACTGGTCCTATTTAAGAATCCCCTACTGTATTGATACACCCCTTATTTATATAATCCTACCTCCTATAAATGGGAAAGTACTCACCCCAGCCGTAAATTACCTACTGGTTTGGCTGTCTAGTGGTAATTCCTTCCGCTCTTCCTGTCTGGTCCACTGCTCCCTTGCAGTGCGTGGCAAACCTCTTTGCCTCTGTTAGTCTCTGTTAGTCTCTCGAGTCTCTCGAGCCGCGGTGAGTTCCACCTGCTACAGTAGTGAGTTCCACCTGCCTGGCATTAACATTGAATTCTCCCAATTTGGCTAGCCCTTGCTGTCTCCTCCCCTTCCTTAACCCTCTAGCTGTCTCCTCCCACCCTCCCATCCGCCCGCCCTCGGGCTCCTCCTCCTCCTCCCCTTTTCCTTCTTTCTTCCCCCCCCACCCCCCATCAGTCTGAAGAAGGGTTTCGGCCCGAAACGTCGCCTATTTCCTTCGCTCCATAGATGCTGCTGCACCCGCTGAGTTTCCCCAGCAATTTTGTGTACCTAGCATTTATACCATTGTCTGCACTTCTCTGCAAAATTTTGGCCCAATTGCTAAGGTTGGTTCTTACATGGATCTAAGAGATCCAATGATATTGACACAAGAGATTATAGATGCTGGAATCTTGTGCAGAAAATAAACAGCTGGAGGTACACAATGGGTCAGGCAGCATCCGTGGAGGGACTGTGATGTACACACTTTGGTAGCTATGTTTTGTGCATTACAAAATACATTATTTTATTATCATTTTGTTCTCAACTTGACCATTGCAAAATCTTAATTTTTCCTGTTGGCACCTTTCAAAATCATTCCTCAGTACTCTATATTCCTGGGAATTCAGGCCTATACATATTAATAGGAGCCTGTTCTTACATTGCTAATCAAGCAAGAGTCATCCCTAAGAACCACTTGGCAATCACATTTTTTCCACGAACTCCCAGTTTATATTCTGGCCATTCTAGCTGGTTCCTATGGGGGACTCATGGTTCCTATGTTCATAAATGATAGGAACAGAATGTAGCCATTCAGCCCATTGTCTACTCTCCCATTCAATCATGGCTGATCTATCTTTTCCTCTTAACCCCATTATCTAGGTATGTTGCAAAGCCTACCTGAAGCGTCGTTGAAGATCTGCTGCTGAGGGTGTGCGCGATTTTGGCGCCGTTTAGAGGGGGCGGGTTTAAAACGCGATTTTCTCTAAGTTGTTCCAATCGAAAATGTTCAGCCTAGTTAATTATTAACGAAAAATCGCTGGAAGACCCCGTCGCAAAAGCTATTATTAGGTTTAAAGGCCTTGAATAATAGTTATAGTAGTTTAAAAATCAATCTCTAAACCCGCGACCGTCAGCAACCGCAGGGTCTCATAAAGCAAATAGCAGAAGTTAGGTTGTATATTTTTACATTAAAAAGGGCTTCTAAAGATCCCTTTATACTAAGTTTAATATTGCGAGTAGCTCAATTTGGGCCCATTATATCGCGCAGTATTTTTCTCGGCATTTGGGGCACAAATCTACCGCAATGTGAACGTTCTAAACCAGCGCGTTCCACAGGGACCCACTGGAAAGCTGATTTAAATGGGCATTTATTTACAGCAATTAAACACTAAATTCCTTCCATTTGGCCTATAAATTAATGTAAATGAGATTTAAAAATCATGTTTTATTGTGAATTATTTGTGAATATTATTTGGACATTTAGGCTATTTAAAAATGTTAATCATTTATTAAGAAATGGATAGATGTTTAGATCTAGTAATTGAAGTCTGAAATTAGCTACAATTAGGTAACTAACTAATTATATGCTTTAATTTCAGGTCATCCAAGTAAGATTATTTTATATTTGTTTCAGAATGCTTCAATCTATGATAACTGAAAATTTCATTCAGTTCTCTTAATTTTTAAGAAAGTTATGGGCTTTTGACTGTTCACGATCACAGCTTTTTTGTTATGTCCATAGAAAATCAATAGGGAACAAGATGCTAATTTCCCAGTATGAAAATGGCCATAACTTTTTAAATACTTGAGATATGAAAGTGAATTAGGTGTCAAATTAAACTTATTTTTATGCTTTATCTGATGGGATAAATTACAGACTTGATTTTTAAAATCTCAAAATGTTGTAACATTGCTACATTATCCTGCCTTCTCCCCATAACCCCTGATACCCGTACTAATCAAGAATCTATCAGACTTTTCTCTGCCTTAAAAATATCCATAGACTTGGCATCTGCAGCCTTCTATGGGAATTAATTCCACAGATTCATCAGCCCCTGACTAATGAAATTCTTCCTCTACTTCCTAAAGGAACGTCCTTTAATTCTGAGGCTCTTGTCCTATACTCTCCCACAGCTCACAATACTCCAAATGCGGTCTGACCAGCACCTTATCGAGCCTCGGCATTACCTCCCTGGTCTCGGATTTATTAGTGTAACTCATTGGATAACACTCTAGCCTCTGAATCAGAAAGCTTTGTACTCTACTGTGGTTAAATGTTTAAAATGGTGAACCAATGCCTTGTCCAGTGGATAGACACAAAATGCTGGAGCAACTCAGTGAGACAGGCAGCATCTCTGGAGAGAAGGAATGGGTGACGTTTTGGATCAAGACCCTTGTTCAGACCAGTGGTTCAGCTGTATGCAAAACATTCCATAACATAAGTACAAGTCAATGGAGAGAGAATAGTTTCACATGGTGTCTTGGCCAAGGCTTCTCTTTTAGGAAATCTATATTACTAAAACTAAGATCTTGACCACTTTCTGACTTTCTGTTTTGTGATTTCTGAAAGAACGCCACCACTTACGGCTGTCATTTTTTGCCACATCGCTCAGAGCTCCCCTCCGCTGAGCTGGACCAGAGGATTTTTCGCATCGATAATTTTTTTAAATGTTTATTAAGAGTTATCAATGTTTTAAAAATGTTGACATTCTCTCTGCTGCCCCTGCAGGTGGGAGGGGGAAGGGACTATAAAACCCAGACGTGTTGTGCCTCAGTCAGTCTCTGCAAGATGGGGGAAGTGAGAGGGTCACGTCTCTCAGTCTGAGCTGTGAATAACACTGAACACATGTCTACTAAACTGTGAGTATGGTTTTACTGACCTTGAGTGCTCGTAATGTGGTTTGAAAATGAAAATATGGTTGGTTTGAAGTAAAAGCACTGCAAATGGTTGTTTGGGGGTTTTGGGTTGAAGTAAAAAGCACTGCAAATGGCTGTTTGGGGGTTTTGGGTTGAAGTAAAAGGCGCTGCAAATGGCTGTTTGGGGGTTTTGGGTTGAAGTAAAAGGCGCTGCAAATGGCTGTTTGGGGGTTTTAGGTTGAAGTAAAAGGCGCTGCAAATGGTTGTTTGGGAGCTTTGGGTTGAAGTAAAAGGCACTGCAAATGGTTGTTTGGTCTAAACTTGACAACTTCCTGTTTGCACTGTATATTGATTTTAGATAAAATGCTACCACTTACGGCTGTGATTTTTGGCCATCTTACTCAGTCCCCCTCCACTCATCAGGTGCAGAGGATTCTTCTCAACAATGAAAAATAAAAGTGTTATTAGTGTTTTAAAAATGTTGATAATCTCTCTCCTGTCAATCACGCCATGATGGCCACACCTTTTCCGGTGGGAGGGGGATGGATTATAAAACCATGAAGTGTGGGTGTGGCTTAGTCTCTGCATGATGGGGGAAGGAGAGGTCACGACTGTCTGAGCTGTGAATCAACTGAACACACTGAATGTCTACTGAACTGTGAGTTTGGTGTTTTGGGTGGTTTTATGGTGGTTTCACCCTGCTTGAAATGGTATGAAACTGCATTTGAATGTGATGGCCTTGCACCCTGCATGAAATGGTATGAAACTGCATTTGAATGTGGTGGCGTTGCACCTTGCATGAAATGGTATGAAACTGCATCTGAATTTGGTGGCCTTGCACCCTGCTTGAAATGGTATGAAACTGCACTTGAATTTGGTGAACTTGCACCCTGCTTGAAGTGCTATGAAACTGCAGTGAATTTGATGCCCTTGCACCCTGCTTGAAGTGGTAAGAAACTGCACTTGAATTTGGCGGCCTTGCACCCTGCTTAAAATGGTAGGAAAATGGATTTGAATTTGGTGGCCTTGCACCCTGCTTGAAATGGAATTTCAACGAATAGCTGTGATTCAACTGCCAGCCCACCAGCCGTGAGTGAGCTGCCAGCACATCAGGCTTGAGGGACTGAGCTGCCACCCTAAGAATCCATTTGGCCCACAATGTCCATACTAGCCCTCTGGAGACCAGTCCCTTCAGCCCACAACACCCATACCAGCACTCCAGAAAGCACTCCCCCTCCCACACTGGCCACCAATATTGGAATTGGTGGAGAGGTGGAATACTGCGTCGGGGGACCAGCCCTCCCGTGTGAACATGGGATCCAACAGTTCCCACTTAGTCTAGTTACTTTTTAAAATCTTACACTCAATACCCCGATCAATAAAGGCTAGCATATCATCTGCCTTCTCTAGCACTCAATGCACTAGAATTGCCACTATAGGGAGTGATAAACATGGTCCCCTAGATCCCTCTCTACATCAATGCTGTTGAGGGGCTTGCCATTAATTGTATATTTTTCTGCTACATTCAGCTTCCCAAAGTGCAACACCTCACACTTGCTTGGATTATTCTCCATCTGCCATTTCTCCGCTAATTTCTGCAGCTGATCTATATCCTGCTGTATATTTTTACAGTGGATTTACAGTGTATAGATACATGATAAGGGAATGACGTTTAGTGCAAAGTAAAGCAGCAAAATCCAATCAAGGATAGTCCGAGGATCATCAAAGAGGTAGATAGTAGTTCAGCACTGATCCCTACCTCTTTGCTGACCCTCGGACTATCCTTGATCGGACTTTGCTGGCTTTACCTTGCACTAAATGTTATCCCCTTATCATGTATCTATACACTGTAAATGGATCGATTGTAATCATGTATTGTCTTTCTGCTGACTGGTTAGCACGCAACAAAAGCTTTTCACTGTACCTCGGACACATGTCAATAAACTAAACTAAACTTTGGCAGCGTTCCTCACGATTCATGAACGCAGCTGTCTTGGTGTAATCTGCAAACTTACTAGCCAACCCATCTGTGTTTACCTAAAAGTCATTTATATTTATCACCAACAACACATGTCCCAGCACAGATCCCTGTGGAGTTCCACTGGTCACAGACCTCCAACCTGAATATTGTCCTTTCACCACAAACTTCTGTCATCCGAACAGTAAACCAGTTCTGAATCCATACAACTAAATCATTATTAAACCTGTGCATTTTAATATTTTGCATCAGCCCACCATGGGAGTCTTTATCAAATGTCATTCTAAAATTCATGTAGACAACATCCACTACTCTACCCTCGTTAATCACCTACATCAACTCCTCAAAAAGTCGATCAGGTTGGTAAAACATGATGTGCCCTGTACAAAGCCATGCTGACTGTCCTAATTAGCCCATTCACTTCCAAATGAGAGTCATTCATGGCAAGAAGAATCATCTCCAATAGCTTCCCTGCCACTGACATAGGGCTTACTGGGTTATCATTCCCTGGACTCTCTGTAGTTCCCTTCTTAAACAAAGGGACAATGTTAGATACTCTCCAGTCTTCTGGGACCACATCTGTGGATTGAGAAGATGCAACAATCTTCATCAAGGCTCCTGCAAACTTCTTTTTTGAAGCTCTCAATAATCTAAGATATTATCTATCGGGCCCTGGGGATTTATCCACCTTAAGAACACCTTATTTTCAAGAACCCCAACATTTTTCCCTTCTTAATCTCAAATTGATCTTGCATGTTAATATTCTCCACACTGATCTGACTGTTCGCCACCACCTTCTCCTTAATGAAGACTGATGCAAAGTACTGATTTAGTACCTCGCCCACATCTCCTGACTCCAAGCATAAATTCACTCCTTTATTCTTCAGCAGCCCTACTGTTACACTGGTTATCCTCTTGATTTTAATGTAGATATCAAATGCCTTGAGAGATTTTTTATTATCTAACATGTCAAAGCCATTTTGTGCTTCATTTTGTCCTTTCCAATCACCCACTTTCCTCCTCACATTATAACATCTTTCAAAACATTTTTATGTGATCATCACTCAGTTACATCTTCTGTAACCTGGACAGATGGACTAAAGCTGTGCTCAGACATAGATGTTCCAGCATATAAAGTGCTATATACTTCATCATGACAGGGCATCAATTCACAAAGCATGGCTCACATGGACGTTTATAGCAGAAAATCCAATTTAGTTCTAATTGGGCTTTGTCTGTGTATTTGAGGACATCCTCGAACCACAACCTGAGATTTTGAATAAGAGGTTTAGTTTAGTTTAGTTTAGTTTAGTTTAGTTTAGTTTAGAGATGCAGTGTGGAAACAGGCCCTTCGGCCCACTGAGTCCATGCCGACCAGCGATCCCCACACATTAACTCTATCCTACACACACTAGGGACAATTTACACTTATACCGAGTATACAAACCAAAGCCAATTAACCTACAAACCTGTCCGTCCTTTGAGTGTGGGAGGAAACCAAAGATCTCAGAGAAAAATCACGCGGTCGCGGGGAGAACGTACAAACTCCGTTCAGACAGCACCCGTAGTCGGGATCGAACCTGTGTCTCCGACGCTGCAAGCGCTGTAAGGCAGCAACTTTACTGCTGCGTAACCGTGCCACCCTGGTCTGGTCTGAAAAGAAACAACTTTACAGCTGTTCAGGGAGAGTTTACTCAGCACTGGGTGGTGGTTAACTCATGTTGCCGCAGCACTGTCACCTACCTCTGACTTGAGTAGACTCTGAGCGTTCTTTGTTTCAAGATGGTTATGTTAACAGAAGCAGTACACATAATTATGATTTAGTAGCCAGCAAGGGAAAATGGGACAGCTGTCATACTGCATCTAATATACTATCACACAGTATTATTAAAAAAATTAGCGAGGATGAACTCAGTGATTAAATGAAAATCATTGGATGACCAAAACTTAATACACCTTCCACATATGCTATAATTTCAAATGACAGTACGTTTTAACTTATTTCTTTGTGATTCCATTGATGATGAGTGCTGAGCCCAGGACAGATCTTCAGTGATACCCAGGAACACAAAGTTTTTGAAGAGGGTTTCACATGGAGGAGAGGTCAACCTCTTGCCTTGTTGAATTCAGAGGCAAAGGAGCAAATGCTTTTTAGATTGGCTAGAAAAATATGCAAGATTCATGAGCAACACTTCTGTGTCCGGTTTCCCCCAATGGTTCATGCAGTCTGTTCATATTTCCTCTGAGATCCCTGCTCCTAATTTGGATAATTAATGTGCAAACTCCGCAAAGACGGCACCCAAGCTCACAGACATGGACATAGATGCCTGAGCTGTGAGGCAGCAGCACCAACTGCTGCCACCCTCAGTGGCTTTGGAAGCAGATGAAGTGACTCAATGTCTTTATCAAGCTGCTTGCCATCATATCTAGATTCATCTTCGATGACAGACCCAGTGGCTGCTAGTGTGCTTTGGCTTCCCCTTGCTGCAAGAAATCAAATATTGTCAACTTCTCATTTCCACCCATATTGATTCCACTTAGTAATAAGCCAAGATCTCACAGGGGTGGCACAGTAGCGCAGCGGTAGTGTTGCTGCCTTACAGCACCAGAGACCCGGGTTCGATCCTGACTATGGGTGTTGTCTGTGCAAAGTTTGTACGTTCTCCCTCTGACCGCATGGATTTTCTCCGGGTGCTCCGGTTTCCTCCCACACACCAAAGATGTACTGGTTTGTAGGTTATTGGGCTTCTGTAAATTGCCACTAGTGTGTAGAAAAGTGCTAGTGAATGGGGTGATTGCTGGTCAGCACGGACTTGGTGGGCCGAAGGGCCTATTTTCCACTGTTTCTCTAACGTCTAAAGTTATTTTATTGGTAGGAGCATTGTAAGAAAGGTGGATGAGCGTAGAAGGTACACAAAATGCTGGAGAAACTCAGGTGCAGCAGCATCTATGGAGCGAAGGAGATAGGCGACGTTTCGGGCCGAAACCCTTCTTCAGACTGATAGGGGGTGGGGGGGGGGAGAAGGAAGGAAAAAGGGAGGAGGAGGAGCCCGAGGGCGGGGGGATGGGAGGAGACAGCTGGAGGGTTAAGGAAGGGGAGGAGACAGCAAGGGCTAGCAAAACTGGGAGAATTCAACGTTCATGCCATCGGGACGCAAACAACCCAGGCGGAATATGAGGTGCTGTTCCTCCAATTTCCGGTGTTGCTCACTCTGGCAATGGAGGAGACCGAGGACAGAGAGGTCGGATTGGGAATGGGAGGGGGAGTTGAAGTGCTGAGCCACCGGGAGTTCAGGTAGGTTATTGCGGACTGAGCGGAGGTGTTCGGCGAAACGATCACCCAACTTCCGCTTAGTCTCCCCGATGTAAATCAGCTAACATCTAGAGCATGCGGATGCAGTAGATGAGGTTGGAGGAGATGCAGGTGAACCTTTGTCGCACCTGGAACGACTGCTTGGGTCCTTGAATGGAGTCGAGGGGGGAGGCGAAGGGACAGGTGTTGCATTTCTTGCGGTTGCAACGGAAAGTGCCCGGGGAGGGGGTGGTACGGGAAGAATTGACAAGGGAGTTGCGGAGGGAGCGGTCTTGGGAAGATGTGGCGAGTGGTGGGGTCATGTTGGAGGTTGCGGAAGTGGCGGAGGATTATGTGTTGTATTTGCCGGCTGGTGGGGTGAAAGGTGAGGACTAGGGGGACTCTGCCCTTGTTGCGAGTGCGGGGATGGGGAGAGAGAGCAGTGTTGTGGGGTATGGATGAGACCCTGGTGCGAGCCTCATCTATGGTGGCGGAGGGGAATCCCCGTTCCCTGAAGAGCGAGGACATTTCCGAATCCTTGGTGTGGAACGTCTCATCCTGGGAGCAGATGCGGCGTAAGCGGAGGAATTGGGAGTAGGGGATGGAGTCTTTACAGGGGGCAGGGTGGGAAGATGTGTAGTCCAGATAGCCATGTGAGTCAGTTGGTTTGTAGTGTATGTCGGTCAGAAGTCTGTCCCCTACGATGGAGATGGTGAGGTCATGCAATGGTAGGGAAGTGTCGGAAATGGTCCAGGTGTATTGGAGTGCCGGATGGAAGTTGGTGGTGAAGTGGATGAAGTCAGTCAGTTGTGTGTGGGTGCAGGAGGTGGCCCCAAAGCAGTCGTCAATGTAACGGAGATAGAGGTCGGGGATGGGGCCCTGGTACGTCTCGAACAAGGATTGTTCAATGTACCCGACAAAGAGGCAGGCGTAGCTGGGGCCCATGTGTGTGCCCATAGCTATGCCTTGTGTTTGGAGGAAATGGGAGGAGTCAAATGTAAAGTTGTTGAGGGTGCGGACCAACTCCGCTAGGCGGAGGAGGGTGTCAGTGGCTGGGTATAGGTTGCTCCTCTGGTCGAGGAAGAACCGGAGGGCTTTGAGGCCATCGTGGTGGGGGATGGAGGTGTAGAGTGACTGGACATCCATGGTGAAGATGAGGGGGTGAGGGCCCAGAGAGTGGAATGCGTGGAGGCGGCGGAGAGTGTCTGAGGTGTCTAGAACATAGGTGGGGAGGGATTTGACCAAGGGGGATAGGATGGAGTCAAGGTATGTGGAGATGAGTTTGGTGGGGCACGAACACGCAGAGACAATGGGTCTGCCGGGAGAGCCGGGTTTGTGGATTTTGGGGAGAAGGTAAAAACGGGCCGTGCGGGGCTGGGGAACGATGAGGTTGGAAGCTTGGTCGGGCAGGGCGTGGGAATTGATGAAGTCGGTGATGGTGCTAGATATGGTGGCCTGGTGCTCGTCAGTGGGGTCATGGTCCAAGGGTAAGTAGGAGGAGGTGTCCGAGAGTTGGCGCGTGGCCTCAGCTTTGTAGAGATCGACGCGCCAGACTACCACGGCACCTCCCTTGTCGGCTGGTTTGATAACCCAATCTGGGTTTTTGCGGAGTGATTCGATGGCAGTGTGTTCAGGGGGGGAGAGATTGGAGTGAGACAGGGGAGTGGAGAAGTTGAGGCGGTTGACGTCACGGCGGCAGTTCTGGATAAAGCGTTCCAGAGCCGGGACGTTACGAGGGGGGTTCCACGCGGAGGGGGTGCGTTGGAGACGGGAAAAAGGGTCATCATTGGGGGGCGAGGACTCCTTCCCATGGAAGTACGCTGTGAGGCGGAGGCGACGGTAGAAACGCTCCAAGTCATGGTGGGCGCGGAACTCATTGAGATGGGGACAGAGGGGGACAAAGGTGAGACCTCTGCTGAGGACAGACCGTTCGGTGTGGGAGAGGGGGAGGTCGGGGGGGATGGTGAACACCCGGCAGGGATGGGAGTTGGGGCCAGAGGAAGGCAGGTGGGTGGACTGGGGACGGGGCAATGTGTAGGGAGGGGGTTGTGGGTGTTGGAGGGGTGGTGGGTGGTCAGGGGGTGGGGGGGTGCGAGGGCTGTAATGTGGGTGGGGAAGAGCGGGGGTGACATAGTTGGAGGGGGATGGGGGAGAGTCAGTGGAACAGCCACTGAGGTTAGCAAGGCTGGGCAGACGGGCACTTGGACCCAGTGGAGTTAAGCCCAGGAGAGAGGGAGTGAGCAGCGCGGAGGCTCCAGGCCCAGTGCAGAGTCCAGGCTCCAGGTAAGGCGACGGCTGTGGGTAGCTGGAGGGGGGTGGAGTGGCGCGGGTCACCAGACCCGATGGTCGGAGTCCAGTGGCAGTTGAGTCGGGGTCCGCGGGCGATGCGTGGGAGGTCCCGGTGGGTGGATGGTCGTCGGGGCGGCGCGGGTCGGCCATAGCGGTGGGGCGGCGAGATGAGTCGGGTGCGTTGCGGCGGCCATGTTGGGGGAGCCCCGGTCAGGCGGTGATGCCGGGTAGGTCGGGTCCGGCGGCGATGTTAGGCGGGCCCAGTGCGGCGACGATGTTCAGTGGGCCCGGTCCGGCGACGATGCTGGATGGGCCCGGTGCGGCGATGAGGCTGGGCGGTCCCGGAGGGCGGCGAGGGTCGGAGGAATTAGCGAGGAGGAGAAAGTCCAGGTTACCGTAGAAGCGGCGAGGCTGGGCGTCATCGGTAGGCAGGTGAGGGTCGGCGGCGGCATCGACGTGGAGGTCGGTGAAGGCGGCGTCCTGGTGAGTATTGAAGTTGCTCCTCGTGGCCAAGATGGCGTCGCGGGACTCAGGCAGGCGATGCAGGCCGGAGTCGGGGCCTGGAGTCTGCGGGTGTTGCGGGGCGTCGGGAGCGGCCTGGAGGCGGGATAATTTAAGGTCCTTGGTGGAGTTAAGGTGGGCCAGGAATTTTTGATTGAAGAAGCTTAGAGCCTGGATTGACACCTGGAAGTATGATGTTGTGGCGATCAGCGAAACATGGTTGCAGGAGGGCTGTGATTGGAAACTAAATATTCCAGGATTTCGTTGCTTCAGGTGTGATAGAATTGGAGGGGCAAGAGGTGGAGGTGTTGCATTGCTTGTCAGGGAAGATATTACAGCAGTGCTTTGGCAGGATAGATTGGAGGGCTCGTCTAGGGAGGCTATTTGGGTGGAACTGAGAAGTGGGAATGGTGTAGCAACACTTATAGGGGTGTATTATAGACCACCAAATGGGGAGCGAGAATTGGAAGAGCAAATATGTAAGGAGATAGCAGATATTAGTAGTAAGCACAAGGTAGTGATTGTGGGAGATTTCAATTTTCCACACAGACTGGGAAACACATTCTGTAAATGGGCTGGATGGTTTGGAGTTTGTAAAATGTGTGCAGGATAGTTTTTTGCAGCAATACATAGAGGTACCTACTAGAGAAGGGGCAGTGCTGGACCTCCTGTTAGGAAATGAGACAGGTCAGGTGGCGGAGGAATGCGTTGGGGAGCACTTTGGGTCCGGTGATCACAATACCATTAGTTTCAATCTAATTATGGAGAGGGTCAGAACTGGACCTAGGGTTGAGATTTTTGATTGGAGAAAGGCTAACTTTGATGAGATGTGAAAGGATTTAAAAAGAGTGATTGGGACATTTTGTTTTATGGGAGGGATGTAGAAGAGAAATGGAGGACATTTAAAGGGGAAATTTTAATACAGAATCTTTATGTCAGTGTTCGGTTGAAAGGAAATAGTAAAAATTGGAAAGAGCCATGGTTTTCAAGGGAAATTGGACACTTGGTTTGGAAAAAGAGAGACATCTACAATAATTATAGGCAGCATGGAGTGAATGAGGTGCTTGAGGAGTATAAAGAATGTAAAAAGAATCTTAAGAAAGAAATTAGAAAAGCTAAAAGAAGATATGAGGTTGCTTTGGCAAGTAAGGTGAAAGTAAATCCAAAGGGTTTCTACAGCTATATTAATAGCAAAAGGATAACGAGGGATAAAATTGGTCCATTAGAGAGACAGAGTGGACAGCTATCTGCAGAGCCAAAGGAGATGGGAGAGATATTGAACAATTTATTTTCTTCGGTATTCACCAAGGAGAAGGATATTGAATTATGTGAGGTAAGGGAAACAAGTAGAGTAGCTATGGATACTATGAGATTCAAAGAAAAAGAAGTACTGACACTTTTGAAAAATATAAAAGTGGATAAGTCTCCAGGTCCTGACAGGATATTCCCTAGGACATTGAGGGAAGTTAGTGTAGAAATAGCAGGGGCTATGACAGAAATATTTCAAATGTCATTAGAAACGGGAATAGTGCCCGAGGATTGGCGTACTGCGCATGTTGTTCCATTGTTTAAAAAGGGTTCTAAGAGTAAACCTAGCAATTATAGACCTGTTAGTTTGACTTCAGTGATGGGCAAATTAATGGAAAAGATACTTAGAGATAATATATATAAGCATCTGGATAAACAGGGTCTGATTAGGAACAGTCAACATGGATTTGTGCCTGGAAGGTCATGTTTGACTAATCTTCTTGAATTTTTTGAAGAGGTTACTAGGGAAATTGATGAGGGTAAAGCAGTGGATGTTGTCTATATAGACTTTAGTAAGGCCTTTGACAAGGTTCCTCATGGAAGGTTGGTTAAGAAGGTTCAATTGTTGGGTATAAATGCAGGAGTAGCAAGATGGATTCAACAGTGGCTGAATGGGACACCAGAGAGTAATGGTGGATGGCTGTTTGTCAGGTTGGAGGCAGGTGACTAGTGGGGTGCCTCAGGGATCTGTGTTGGGTCCACTGTTGTTTGTCATGTACATCAATGATCTGGATGAAGGTGTGGTAAATTGGATTAGTAAATATGCAGATGATACTAAGATAGGTGGTGTTGTGGATAATGAAGTAGATTTCCAAAGTCTACAGAGAGATTTAGGCCATTTGGGAGAATGGGTTGAAAGATGGCAGATGGAGTTTAATGCTGATAAGTGTGAGGTGCTACATCTTGGCAGGACAAATCAAAATAGGACGCACATGGTAAATGGTAGCGAATTGAGGAATGCAGTTGAACAGAGGGATCTAGGAATATCTGTGCATAGTTCCCTGAAGGTGGAATCTCATGTAGATCGGGTGGTAAAGAAAGCTTTTGGTATGCTAGCCTTTATAAATCAGAGCATTGAGTATAGAAGTTGGGATGTAATGTTAAAATTGTACAAGGCGTTGGTGAGACCAATTCTGGAGTATGGTGTACAATTTTGGTCGCCCAATTATAGGAAGGATGTCAACAAATTAGAGAGAGTACAGAGGAGATTTACTAGAATGTTGCCTAGGTTTCAGCAATTAAGTTACAGAGAAAGGTTGAATAAGTTAGGTCTTTATTCTCTGGAGCGCAGAAGGTTAAAGGGGGACTTGATAGAGGTCTTTAAAATGATGAGAGGGATAGACAGAGTTGACGTGGACAAGCTTTTCCCATTGAGAGTAGGGAAGATTCAAACAAGAGGACATGACTTCAGAATTAAGGGATAGAAGTTTAGGGGTAACATGAGGGGGAACTTCTTTACTCAGGGTGTGGTAGCTGTGTGGAATGAGCTTCCAGTGGAAGTGGTGGAGGCAGGGTCGATTTTATCATTTAAAAATAAATTGGATAGGTATATGGATGGGAAAGGAATGGAGGGTTATGGTCTGAGTGCAGGTAGATGGGACTAGGGGAAAATAATTGTTCGGCACGGACTTGTAGGGCCGAGATGGCCTGTTTCCGTGCTGTAATTGTTATATGGTTATTTATAAATAAAGTAAATCTCTATTCACCACCCACACCTCTTATAATTTGTGCCTTCTTTCAAGATACCAGGCCCTGTGAATATTTTGCTTCCAGACTTAGTCACCATGTAATTACATCTCTTCAATTGGCTTTTAGATGAAACTTGATCATTTCAATTTGTGGCATTAATTTATGTATCACACTGTGACGGCTTCATCCATAGCAGATGCAAAATCCTACCAGAAACTGTCAATATCCAGAGGAGAGAAGTCTGAAGAAGGGTCTCGACCTGTCCCGCTGAGTTACTCCAGCATTGTGTGTCTACCGGAGTGAAGTGGAGCTTATTTGCAAGCATGTTTGAAAGAAGCTTAAGATCAATTTAGTCTGTGATTAATGACGACTTTTCCAGAGAGAGCATTATAATTTCCAATATGCTGATTTTCAGCATCTGACAACTTTACATGCTTTCAATTTAACCACTTTGGGGATGATTATTTGTTTCAAAAAATGATGTCCAACACACCTTAGCTGATGTGCCTTTGTGAGGGATAAACAAAAACAAGCCATCCTTTACCGATACTGACAAGCAAAGCATAAATCACTAACACCAATCAATGCATGGTTCACAAGCAGTTGAAAATCCATTACAAAATCAAGGAGATTGTCAGTGAAGCTTTGTTCTTCATGCCTGATTAATGAGTGATGATGTTATCTTTAAAAGCAAGTGTAATGATATATCATCTGTCTGTTACATTTATAACATTTTGGAAACATTTATTGGATATCTCAAATTAGAGACCAAGCTAAAACTGAGAAGTAAAGCCCAGCCATTGCATTGCAGTACCATGTTTCATGAGCTCTGGCAGCATAATGAATAATACTGAGGTGTGTTCCCTGCAGCAATTATGAATGCCTGTCACTTGTGCAGTTAATTTAGTTGAGTTTAGAGATACAGCGCGGAAACAAGCCCTTTGGCTAACCGAGTCCGCACCGACCAGTGATCCCCACACATTAACCCTATCCTACACACACTAGGTAAAATTTACACATACACCAAGCCAATTAACCTACACACCTGTACGTCTTTGGAGTGTGGGAGGAAACCGAAGCTCTCTGAGAAAACTCATTCATGTCACGGGGAGAACGTACAAACTCCGTACAGACAGCACCCATAGTCGGGATCGAACCCGGGTCTCCGGCGCTGCAAGCGTTGTAAGGCAGCAACTCTACCGCTGCACCACCAAGCTCCTTTGATTAATTCGAGCCAAAGGTGCTGGAGAGGTGATAATGAGGGATTAAATCAAGATTTCTAACTTATTTCTGGTTATATTTCAGATGAGTTCAGGATGTGTATTACCAAAGAAATAATTACTTTCAAAAATGAGATATGTAATCCTTCTGTCAAGTGACATTAATTATGTGATTCAGCTTGCAGGGAACTGGGAACAATGTTCTTAATTTCTGCTTAAAGAGCTCTCCTATCCTTTCGGTGGCAAGCATGGAAAACATCTGGGACTCTCCTCTGGAGGAGGCAGTGCACCTGGAGAGGATGCAGACTCAGAGCTGAGACCGTGGACTTGGGATGTCAAGAGTTGACACTGTCCAGGAAGCTCAGATAGAAGGACAGAAATCAAGAGTTAAGAGTGTTTAATTCAGACTCTCAGTCTGAAGAAGGGTCACGACCCCAAATATCACCTATTCCATTTCTCCAGAGATAGCTGTCTGACCCGCTGAGTTACTCCAGTTTTTTGTGTCTATCTTGGGTTTAAACCAGCATCTGCAGTTCCTTCTGACGCATGTTTAATTGTCATATGTACCAACAACAGAAAATTGAAGTCTTACTTGCAGCAGCATAACAGGCCCCTAAACATAATACACATTGATAGTATGGAAAGAAAAATTCAATAAATTAATATCCACAATAAAATCCAAAATACCTCAATGGTCTTTAGTTCAACCAAAGGCAGTCTATAGCTCATTGGTTAATGTTGTGTAATGTACAAGAACCTGATGGTGCTTGGGAAAAGGGAAGTGAGGCAGAAAAGTGGAAACTATAGGCCAGTTAGCCTGACTTCAGTGGTTGGTAAGATTTTAGAGTCCATTATAAAAGATGAGGTTTATGAGTACTTAGAAGTTCACGATAAAATAGGCTGAAGTCAACAAGGTTTTGTGAAATGGAAATCTTGCCTTATGGGCCTGTCCCACTTAGGCGATTTTTCAGCGGACTGCTGGCGACTGTCAAGTTGCCGGCAGTCGCCTGAAAAACCAGCAACTGGAATGGTGACTGTCAGAGTGGAACACACACGATCACATCGCTTCCTTCACCAGCCTGTGTGAATTTTTTAGATTGTGCTCCCCCCGCTTGCCCTGTCTAAAAAATTCACATGGTGCAAAGCCAAAGTGATACAGACACACACCATGATGAACCGGAATGTTGGCGCTGTAATTAAGACGGCTAAAGCACAGTGTACGGTAAGTCATTTAAAAGGGGGGGGGGGGGGGACAAGGGGGAAGTAGGACAGGTTGGGAGAGCGGGCTGAGAAGTGACAGATGTCCTGGACAATATTGTGTCTATTAGGGCACTGCCACTGGTAATGCACTGTACGTGTGCTACACCAGGCTAATGCTGAACCAAAGAGTGGACTTGGGAAACAACATTCACTTCCCACTCCCCTTGCCTTTTCAGGGTAATTACATTTATTATTTTTATTGAAACAATAGAAAAGTGTCGCAATGTTCTGGGTCACGCCCGCTTCTCACTGCTACCATCGGGCTGGAGGTACAGAAGTCTGAAGTCCAACCACCCAGTTGAGGAACAAACAATTTCTTTCAACCCTATTCCCTCCTCGGCAACAGAACACTATGGACCACCTCTTGCACCACTGTGGACTATTTTGTTTCTAATTCTGTTTTACACTCATGTCTTGTTTTTTTGCAGTCTTATTTCCCCACTGTTGTAGAATTTGTGTGATTTGTGTATCATCTATGTTATTAGATGTTGTATGACTCTACATGCCTGTGATACTATTGCAAGCAAGATTTTCATTGCACCTGTGTCACAGTCTACTTGTGCATATGGCAATTAGACTTGACCTCAAGTTGTGATTCTCAACATCCTTCACCTCTGTGCAGGGAATGAGAGCCACCATAAGCTGCTGTTGAACTAACAGTGGGGCAATGGTGCTCAATATGGTTTAAGTACAAATGGCAGAGCTACATCATGCCACGGACAGATAATAGGCTTTGTTCTATCAGTCTGGTCTATGCTTGAAAGGAAATTTTGTCGCCACTGAAAAATCGGCAAACACTAATCCTTTTTTTGCTTCAGCAGTTGGTTGCATCTAACAACTGTACAAGAACTTTTGATGATAGATACTCAATTCCCATCTACTCCCAGTGCAGTAATGCTCTGGTTATACAAATGAGTTTACCTGACGTCAAAGCACAGCAGGTACATGCAGTGCTGGAATAGTGATGACCAATTACCAATGGACAACAACTGATCTCTCTTTCTCAGAGTAGAGCCATCTCATGTGATGGTTGAGGAAATACTTCAGTAAAACATTAAAAGAAAACATTAAAGTATTTAACTTTTAATGTGTTGGAAGAAATTGCAGATGCTGGTTTAAACCTAAGACAGACAAAATGCTGGAGTGACTCAGTCTGAAGAAGGCTCTCAACCCGAAACGTCATCCGTTCCTTCTCTCCAGAGGTGCTGCCTGTCCCGCTGAGGTACTCCAGCATTTAATGTTTTAGGTTCTGAGGTCCCCATTGCCTCCTAGTGTACTACAGTATATCACCATTAACATCGCTGGGGTCTCTATATTCTGTTGCCAGGTGAAGGGTCGGCTGCAGATTGCCCAGTAGAATCCCATCAAAACTGAGCTCTGCTTCGGGTTTTCTGTCAGTAACTTGCATTCCCAAGGGCCTGTGCAGACGTTCAGGACTTAGTCCAGCTTGAACACCGATAGCAACCCACAATAAATGTCCATACAAAGACACATAGTGCTGGAGTAACCCAGCAGGTCCTTCAGTGGGACTCATCCTTGCCAACCAAGATGCCCCATCTAAGGGACCAGTAGAGCATCCCTTGTAGTCAAGGTCCAGAGGGCAAGTCGCACCGCCACTCCACCTAGAGTCTGTAGGGGGTGGAGCGGCTCTGCTGTCAGCGACCGGAGGACTGGTGACGGGATCTAGGGAGTGGGTAGAGCGGAAGATGTCCTGGTTGATAGATAATGGTCTAATGCCCCTGTCCCACTTAGGAAACCTGAACGGAAACCTCTGGAGATTTTGCGCCCCACCCAAGGTTTCCGTGCGGTTCCCGGAGGTTTTTGTTAGTCTCCCTACCTGCTTCCACTACCTGCAACCTCCAGCAACCACCTGCAACCTCCAGGAACCGCACAGAAACCTTGGGTGGGGCGCAAAGTCTCCAGAGTCTCCAGGTTTCCGATCAGGTTTCCTAAGTGGGACAGGGGCATTAGGCATGGCCAAGCTGGCCATCTGCGAGTCACGGCACCAGGCGGAAGAGGGCTTTGCCCGAGCCTTATGCTTGCCCCATTTCGGGGTTACGTCCGCACCCGGGTGGTGTTAGTGAGGGACATAGTTGTATAGCAGTTATTTAGTACATTTGTAAGGATTGTAACATAGTTGTTTGGAAATTTAGTGTCTTGATAATTTGGTGAATTTGTACAATGGTGGTGGGTGTGTCACCACGGTTTGGTTTTGTATCGTGATCATAATTATATAAATTATTTTTGACACAAAAAAAGAGGTGCCCCATCACAGCTTGTCTTAGTTGCTTGCTTTCTTCCCGTTAAACGTTTGTTACCCATGTACCTGCCCATGCCATTATAGTACCTGCCTCAACTACCTCTTTCGGCAGCTTGTACTATATACCACCCTCTCAATGAAGAAAGGCGTCTATCGGGTTCATATTAAATCCTCCCCTCCCTTCTTAAATTTATGTCCTCTGGTTATTGATTCTCCTATCCTTGGTAAAAGACTGTACATTCACCCAATCTATTCCTCTCATGATTTTATACACCTCACTCTCCTTTGCTCCAGAGAACAATGTCCTAGCCTGACCAACCTTTCCCTACAGCTCAGACCCTTAAAGGCGACCACGTGACGCAGTGATAGAGTTGCGGCCTTTAGGGCCTGTCGCACTTGGGCAACCTCTACTGCGAGTTCTGGCCAGTTGGCCCGCGACCCATACTCGCAGCCTGGTCGCCATGAGGTTGTAGGAGGTCTTCGTAACTCTCCTTCATGGTCGAGAGTGGTCTCCGCGTACTCGAGGCCTCAGCTAGGTCGCGCCGTTTTTTCAAGACGATAAAAAATGACCGCGAGTAACAAAAAAGGTTGCTGTGGGAAAAATCAATACCCCTTCTCCCCCCTTCTCTTTCCATCTCCCCCCTTCCCAATCCTTCGCTCCCCTTCTCTCACCCACCCCCCTCCACGTCTGATGCAGCCGTTTACCTTCCTCTTCAATCGCGCAGACAGCACTCCTCCGCCTTTCCTGATGTATTTGTGTGCGGTCGGTTGATCCAGCTCGCGGTTTCAACACGGACGGTCAATCCAGCTCGAGGCTTTCCAGGTGAGTGCCCTCGAGCTGGAAGGACGAAGACACTTTTTTTAACTCGACGATTAGGTCGCCCAAGTGGGACAGGCCCTTTACAGCGCTTGCAGAGCTGGAGACCCGGGTCTGATCCCGACTATGGGTGCTGTCTGTATGGAGTTTGTACATTCTCCTCGTGACCACGTCCGGCTTTTTCAGTTATATTTAGTTTCCTCCCAAACTTCAAAGACATAGAGGTATGTAGGTCCATTGGCTTGGTGTATGTGTAAAAATTGTCCCTAGTGTGTGTAGGATGCGGGGAACACTGGTTGGCGCGGATTCGGTGGGTCAAAGGGTCTGTTTCCACACTGTATTTGTATCTCTATCTCCTGGCAACATCCTTGCAAAACCTCTTTGCACCTATTCCAGCTTAATGACAAATGAGTTCCAGTAGTAAAATACAACTGTTAAGATTGTATTAATTTATTTAATGTAGTCAGGAGAGATAAATGTTGCCAATGGACCATGGGTTTTAAAATGGTGTTACGCAGTAGATCGTGAAGTTATAAAAATTCTAATGTCAGACTGTACAGTACATTTCAATGTGGACGTTTCAGTCTTCTCTATTAAAAACTGTGACTTCTATTTACATTGATCTCACGAGGAATTACATTGGTATGTTTTTGTGACTGGCAGATAATCCATACTCTCATATTTTTCGCTGTGTTTCATAAAATCACCCTACCTTCCTGTACCAGCCTTCCCCTGATGTTCAAACAACTTGACTACTCTACTCCCTCTCCCCCCCCATTCCCTACCCCACAGCTGAGAGATGTTCGGAGAAGTGGAGCAGACTTGGAGCTGTTACAAGACCTCAGATCTAGAGGCCCAACTGGTCCCAAACCATCCTGATAGCCTTTGACGACTCACCGGCAGATAGTGATAATAAAAATAAATCTTTTGAAAAAACAGTTAAATTGCATTGAATTACAAAGGAATTAAACTGATTGAAATAAAGTCAGTTATGTAATGCACATATCTGTACTGGTCTTTTTTCCAGAGAGATGCTATTTCTATTCACAAGCTGGTACTCTCTGGTGAATGAATGAACGAGTGAATGATTTTGCTGTGGGAAGTCACAGTGAAATTCTTTGCTTGCATATCCAAGGTATGCAAATAGTTGCCACATAAAGGGTGCTGACAAAGTTACAAAGTACCCCGCATCAGGTCCTCCTTTGTTCTCCCCATTTCTCCCCCCTCCTCCTCCCCCATGCCAGATCCTCCTTTGTTCCTTCCAATAAAAAGAGCAAGACCCTCTTCTTGCCGTTGCTGTGCGCTGGCCACTACCCAACTTTAACATTAAAATTCCAGTGTGTGACCATATACCAACAGACGACAAAAACATGATGAAGTCCGACTGGCTGATGGCAGGGGGTTCCTTCAGAACAATCAGTCAGCCTATCTTGGGACCAGTGAGATAGATTTTCAATCAGTCACACTGTGTTGCTCTTTATCTCCCGAAACAAAATAAACACATCACCTATCATGAAGCAACTTAGGCCAACAAGGGTTCGACAAGTTTGAAATCTAGTGGTGCTTTATTTGACAAGGTGATCAGAAACAAGCGCCTCCGGCTGAGTGCAGGGAAAACTTGCTGGAGTTAGTGCCTGATCAACATTCAGCAATCCTTGATGGTAATCAATGGATTCCTGGTGCAGGCGGCAGTAAGCTCAGATGGGAAGGCCCTGTGAACAACTTGCTTGATAATTAATTTGCTCCAAGATAGGCAGGTAACTCCGCAAGTCAGACAGCATCTCTGGAGAAAAGAAATTGGTGTTGAGACCCTTCTTCGGACTGAAGAAGGGTCTCGAGCCGAAACGTCAGTCTGAAGAAGGGTCTCGACACCTATTCCCTTTCTCCAGGGATGCTGTCTGACCCACCGAGTTACTCCAGCATCTTGTGTTTATCTTTGGGTTAAACCAGCACCTGAAGTTCCTTCTTACACAACTAAATTGCTCTCTTGGATACTAATGAGGATATTCACTCCTATGAGGGTAGCAGACATCTGAACATTTGCAGCACTGCAAAATGGGTGGAGAACATGGTTCTTAGATTTTATGTTATAGTTGCAATAAAAAACAAAGGGTTAAAACAACGTATTTGCACTTTCGTCTCAGAAAGTCACAAAATCTGTGGGTGTTGATGAAGAGAAAGAGATTGTTGTCTGAAATGACAAGGTACAGCTGATCCTATTTAATAATGCATATGAGTAAAGTAAAATTCTAGTCACATTTTGCAAGGATTAATTAAAATTGTGTCGTGATATCCTAGATTTAAAACAGCATTCCTTCAGTATTCAGATTTGAAGAAGAGATGAGATACATAATTCAGCATTCATTCCGTGTTCAGATTTGGGGAAGGGATGAGATACAGCAGGATAGAGATATCAAAGTTACAGTTAAAGTAAGGTTGATGAAGCAAATTGGTCGTAACGTTTGGAAGATGGGTATATCCAATTGTTTGAAGATCGTATTAACTGAAGGTTAGAGACTTAAAAAAAGTAGAACAAAGGTGAACGAAAACACTTGGAACAAGTAGCTAGTGGGAATATTCGGCAAGTCAGGGACCACCCATGGAGAGAGAAACATAATCTGACTCTCAGATCAATGATTCTTCATCAGAATTGAAATATGAGGTAACACGCATTGTTAAGTTGCAGAAATGGTGGCACAGCGGTAGAGTTGCTGCCTTACAGTGCAAGAGACCCGGTTCGATCCTGGTTATGGGTGCGTCTGTACGGAGTTTTTACTTTCTCCTTGTGAGCTGCATGGGTTTTCTCCGAGATCTTTGGTTTCCTCCCACACTCCAAAGACGTACAGGTTTGTAGGGTAATTGGCCTGGTATAAGTGCAAATTGTCCCCGTGTGTGCAGGATAGTGTTAGTGTGCGGGGATCGCTGGTCGGTGTGGACTCGGGCCGAAGGGCCTGTTTCCGCGCTGTATCTTTAAACTAAACTAAACTAAATAAGGAGGTGTGAAGAGAGCAGTGGGAGTGCCTGTGATAGGGTGCAAAAGAACGTTGCCAAGGTGATTATTACATTTGCAATTGGACACAGACCAAAAAGAAATAAAGGAACAGATTGAAACTGAAATGTTCAGTAAAAAAGAGTCAGATCCCTGAAATTGATGGATTCATCGAGTTGCAAAGACTCTTATGTGTTCGGGTGGATGTTGGGATGTTGCTCTTCAAACCTGCTTTGGCTTCTGCGGAACAATGGAGGAGGCTACAGACTGAGAGGGCAGTAGAATTGGGTTGGAGAATTAAAATGACAAGTGACTGGAACTGAGGGTCACCCTTGTGGACTGACTGTAGTGAAAGGCAATGCAGCCATCCCAGCTACATCTGGTTTCTCCAGTGTTTAGATTAGTTTAGTTTAGTTTATTATCGTCACGTGTATCAAAGTAGAGTGGAATACTTTTGTTTGCATGCTATCTGGTCAAGGACAAGATGACACATGATTACAACCAACCAATCCACAGAGCACAGATAAAGGATAAAGGGTACAACATTTTGTTTTGGTGCAGAGATACAACGTGGAAACAGGGCCTTCGACCCACCGAGGCTGCACCGGCCAACGACCGGTACACTAGTTCTATCCTACACACTAGGGACAATTTACAGAAATCAACCAACCCACAAACTCGCACATCTTCGAGATGTGGGAGGAAACCGGAGCACCCGGAGAAACACATGTGGTCACAGGGAGAACGTATAAACTATGAACAGACAGCGCTTGTAGTCAGGATCAAACAGGGGTCTCTGGCGCTGTAAGGCAGCAACTCTGTGCCGTCCTTAATTTAGTGCAAAATAAAGTCTTAGAGGAGATCTCATCATTAGAAGTATATATAAATTGTTGCCTGTGCTGGAAAGGTTGTTCGGGCTCCTGAATGGTGGAACAGGAAGAGAAATAACGTCAGGTGAAGTCCACAGTTGCAGATGAATGTGCTGCAAGGAGTGGTTGAAAATGGAAATGCGGCCCAGGGTATTCTGGAGGGAATGGTAACTTTGGAATGCTGAAAAGGGGTGGGAAGTCGTCTGGTGGTGGAATCCTGGTGGCAAGTATGAATGAATGAGGTGGAGTGAAAAGGGAACAGAAGAGGAAGCCTACTCTAGCTCAGGCTGGAGGAAATGGGTGAGAACAGAAGTAGGGAAACAGTGGAGATTTAGTTAAAACCCGGGGCAATTCTGAGGGAGGAGAGGCTACAGTTAAGGAAAAAAGGAGAAGGCATCTCAAAGGGATGGCAAGTTAATAAGACTGCAAACACAAGAAAATGAACATTTTCTATTTCCAAAGTATCACATAGTTCCAGATCAGCTCCATCATTTCAAAGGTTTGGTGCTTGTCATTATCTAGATAATTAAACGTCTCATCTTGACCACTTCCTGTCTGCTCTCTATATTGATTTTAGAAAAAAAAACCCTGCCATATATATTGCTATGATTTTTGGCTATCACAGTCCTTCTCTGCTGATCAGGCCCCGAGGATTTTTCCCATCGATGAAAATTAAAAGAGTTATGAGTGTTTAAAAAACCTTGAGATCCTCTCGCCTGTCAATCACTGCGATGAAGGTAACGTCACTTCCGGGGGGGGGGGCAGGACTATAAAACCCCGGATGCCTGGACGTGACTCAGTCACTCTGCAAGATCGTGAGGGAGAGACCACGACTCTCATTCTAAGCTGTGAATCAACTGAACTGTGAGTCTGCAATGTAATTGAATAAATAATTTATTAGCCCTTGATGAAAATGAAATGAGTTGTTTGGCCTGCTGCCCTGCCTGCACTTGAAACTGCAATGCTTTATTAGATCTGACTGTGAATGTGTGTGTGTGAGTGTATATGTGTGTGTGTGTGTGTATATTTGTATGTGAGTGTGTGTGCGTGTGTGAGTGTGTGTATGTGTGTGAGTGTGTGTATGTGTGTGAGTGTGTGTGAGTGTATGAGTCTGTGAGTGTCTGTGTGAGTATGTGTTTGTAAGTGTGTTTATGTGTGTTTGTGAGTGTGTTTGTGAGTGTGTGTTTGTGAGTGTGTGTTTGTGAGTGTATGTGTGGTGTATGTTTGTGTGTGTGTGTGTGTGTTTGTGTGAGTGAATGTGATACTTTGGAAATAGAAAATGTTCATTTTCTTGTGTTTGCAGTCTTATTAACTTGCCATCCCTTTGAGATGCCTTCTCCTTTTTTCCTTAACTGTAGCCTCTCACTGAGTTTGAGTATGTGTGTGTTAGGTGGAGGGTGTGTGTGTTTGTGTGTGTGTGTGTGAATTTGCTGGCCTGCACTCTGCTTGAAATGCTGCAAAATTAGATTTGCTGGCCTGCACTCTGCTTGAAGTGCTGTGAGATTGGGTTTGCGGCCTATACTCTGCTTGAAGTGCTGTGAGATTGGGTTTGCTGCCTGCACTCTGCTTGAAGACATGTGAGATTAGGTTTGCTGCCTGCACTCTGCTTGATGTGCTGTGAGATTGGATTTGCTGCCTGCACTCTGCTTGAAGAGCTATGAGATTGGTTTGATGCCTGTACTCTGCTTAAAGTGCTGTGATATTGGGTTTGCTGCCTGCACTCTGCTTGATGTGCTGTGAGATTGGATTTGCTGCTCTGCTTGAAGTGCTGTGATTGGATTTGCTGCCTGCACTCCGCCTGAAGTGCTGTGACATTGGATTTGCTGCCTTTGTATTGTATTGTATTGTATTCAAATTTATTGTCATTGTCTCAGTTAGAGACAACGAAATGAATTTCCCTTACAGGCAGTATCATAAAAATAAAAATAAATAAATAATAATAAATAATAAAACATATTAAAAATAAAATAGAATTTAAAAAAAAAGCACAAACAGTGAAAGTCCACGACACAACATAACACAGTGGCACCAAGGTGAGGAAGGCACCATAGTCCAGCCAGCCTCCCCTCCGATCTTCCCAGATGTTCACTCGTGGTCGAGGCCTTCCTAGCACCCGCAGTCGCCGCCCCGGGTGGCCCGATGTTCAGGCCCTCACGCCGGGCTGGTGGAACGCCGACGCCGAACCCCGACAGTGAACATCCTCCTCAGCGGCCCGGACCTCCTGATCAGCCGCCTCCCGCAGCCGGAGTCCGCAGCTCCCGTGTCCGCAGGCCGAGCCGGGCAGAGTCGCAGGACCCCGCGCTGTTCATCAGCGCCGCCCGCGTTGGGAGCTCCACAAACCGCAGTTCCATGATGTTGGTGCCACAGGTCCAGCACTCCGGGCTCCAGACGGCGATCCCCGGTAAGGCATCGCCAGCCCCGCGATGTATCAGTGCTGTCCCGCCGCTGCTGGAGCTCTGGTCGATCCCGATCGATCTGGTCGATCCCGGCAGGAAAGGCCACGCTAATCCAGTAGGTAGGCCGCTGGGGGGGGGGGCAAGGACGCGACTCGAATAATAGTCGCGTCTTCACCAGGAAGCGGCTGAAGGACGGTATCCCCCGCACCGTACCCTCTTCCCCCACATAAAAACACAAAAAAACCACAAAAAAACACACTTTTACATAACTAAATAAATAAAAAAACAAAAAGATACCGGGCTGTGGGTGGAGGCTGCTGGCACCAGCGCCACGGAAGTACAACACTGTGCACTGAGCCTGCACTCTGCTTGAAGTGCTATGACATTAGATTTGCTGCCTGCACTCTGATGAAGTGCTGTGACATTGGATTTGTTGCCTGCACTCTGCTTGAAGTGTTGTAACATTGGATTTGCTGCGTGCACTCTGCTTGAAGTGCTGTGACATTGGATTTGCTTCCTGCACTCCGCTTGAAGTGCTATGACATTGGATTTGCTGCCTGCACTCTGCATGAAGTGCTGTAACATTTGATTTGCTGCCTGCACTCTGCTTGAAGTGCCGTGACATTGGATTTGCTGCCTGCACTCTGCTTGAAGTGCTGAGACATTGGATTTGCTGCCTGCACTGAATGATGACTTTTAAGGTAAATTCTCAGATTTTCTTTGTTAATATTTGACCGCTCAATCTCTCTATATTAAAATTGTCTCTTTTTTTATGAACAGCAAAGAGTCATCATGAGGTAGTGAGTAGCAGAACACAACAAGAGACATAACAAGAAATAACTGAACGTAATAAATCATCTTTAACATTTAAATTGTTGTTATATTTTAAGAGTCATTCACATTTTAAACTTTAAGAAATCTTTTTTCCACTTCCCATGTCTGCGTGTTCTTCATCACAATGGGTACCTAATAGGCAGGAATAGCTGCGCTGTCGGAGAGCCACTAAGAATGCATGGGGGGATGTTGAGGGGAGATGGACTGAATGCGTGGGGGGAGGGAATGGCAAGGAGCATAGTGGGGGGGGGGGGTGAATGGTGACTGAGTGAACTGCCACCACACCAGCCATGAGTGACTGCACTGCCAGCCCACCAGCCATGAGTAAGTGAACTACGAGCCCACCAGCTGTAAGTAACTGAAGTGCCAGCCCACCAGCCATGACTTAGTGAACTGCAAGTCAAAGAATCCATTCAGTCTGCAATGTCCATACTAGCCCTCTGAAACCAGTCCGTTCAGCCCACAACACCCATACTAGCGCTCCGGAGATCCACGCGTGTAGACTTTCCTCCTTCATTGCTGTGATCTAAAAAATGATGAAAATGTCTAAAATTGATTGTCCACCCTCTCCCCCTTCTCTCTCTCACAGTCTGTCACCTGTTTTCGGCAGTTTCTGAGCTACCAGCCCCCCAGGCCCAAGTTACAGAGCTGCCAGGCTGCCAGGCCTGAGTGACTGAGCTGCCAGGCCTCAGTGACTAAGCTGCCAGCCCAAGAATCCATTCGGCCCACAATGTCCATAGTAGCCCTCTGGAAACTAGTCCCTTCGGCCCACAACACCCATGCTAGCGCTCCAGAAAGCTCCCCCCACTGGCCAACAATATTGGAATTGGTGGAGAGGTGGAATATTGCGTTGGGGGACCAGCCCTCCCGCGTGAAGCTGGGATCCAACGGGTCCCACTTAGTCTAGTTGTACCATAAAAATAAGATCTCACTGGAATTTAGAAGGATGAGAGGGTATCTTATGGAAACATATAAAATTCTTAAGGGATTGGACGGACTAGAAAAATGCAGGAAAAATGTTTCTGATGTGGGTCAAGTCCAGAACCAGGGGTCACAGTTTGAGAATAAGGGGTAGGCCATTTAGGACTGAGATAAGGAAAAACTTTTTCACCCAGAGAGTTGTGAATCTGTAAAGTTCTCTGTCACATAAGGCAGTGGAGTCCAATTCACTGGATGTTTTAAAGAGAAAGTAATGTATCTCTTAGGGCTAATGGAATCAAGGGATATGGGGAGAAAGCAGGAACGGGGTACTCATTCTGGATGATCAGCCATGATCATATTGAATGGCGGTGCTGGCTCGAAGGGCCGAATGGCCTACTTCTGCACCTATTTTCTCTGTGTCTATGTTTCTACAACTTGGTGTTTAATGGACAGAACCTATTAAACTGCCAAGGAGATGGCTAATGCAAACCACTTTCACCATGCTTGAAAATGAAAATGCAAAGCATCAGCAGCTGCTGACATTTCCTGGAAAGAGGTTAATAGAAAACAGGCACCTGCAGTTAAGGGTGCACCTGTCTGCCTAATTCCTCATGAAAGTGCAATTTGGAACTCCAATATGCATAGCAAATCATTTTGATGAAATCTTTTGTTCTGCTGCTAACAACTGCATTATATTAACTAGGATAATACTGAAGAAACAAAGTATAAAATAGAACTTAGAAAAGTAAAGCACTGGGACAGTTCCTTCAGCCCTCAATGTCTGCACCAAACATTGGCCAACGATGTCCCAGCTACACTACTCCCACTTGCCTGCGCTTGGTCCATATCCCTCCAAACCTCTCCTATCCATGTACCTGTCTAACTGTTTCTTTAACGATGGGATAGTCCCAGCCTCAACTACCTCCTCTGGCAGTTTGTTACATACACCCACCACCCTTTGTGTGAAAAAGTTACCCCTCTGATTCCTATTAAATCTTTTCCCCTTCACCTTGAACCTATGTCCTCTGGTCCTTGATTCCCCTACTCTGGGCAAAAGACTCTGTGCATCTACCTGATCTATTCCTCTCATGATTTTGTATACCTCAAAAACATCTCCCCTCATCCTCCTGCGCTCCATGGAATAGAGACACAGCCTACTCAACCTCTCCCTCCAGCTCACACCCTCTAGTCCTGGCAACATTCTCGTAAATTTTTTCTGAACCCCTTCAAGCTTGACAATATCTTTCCTATAACATGGTGCCCAGAACTGAACACAATATTCTAAATGCGGTCTCACCAACGTCTTATACAACCTTAAATGACCTCCCAACTTCTATACTCAATACTCTGACTGATGAAAGCCAAAGTGCCAAAAGTCTTTTTGACCATCTTATCTACCTGTGACTCGATCGCCAAGGAACCATGTACCTGTACTCCTAGATTCCTCTGCTCTACATCACTACCCAGAGGCCTACCATTTACTGTGTAGGTCCTGCCCTTGTTCTACATCCCAAAATGCAACAACTCACACTTCTCTGTATTAAATTTCATCAACCATTCCTCCGCCCACCTGGCCAATAGATCCAGATTCTGCTGCAATCATTCATACCATCTTCATTATCTGCAAAACCACTAACTTTTGTATCATCAGCAAACTTGCTAATCTTGTTCTGTATGTTCTCATCCAAATCATGTATGTAGATGATAAACAGTAACTGCCCAGCCTGTGGCACGCCACTAGTCACAGGCATCCAGTCTGAGAAGCAACCTTCCACTGTTACCCTCTGCTTTCTTCCATGAAGCTAATTTGCTATCCATTCAGCTATCTCTCCTTGGATCCCATGCGATCTAACCTTCCAGAGCAGCTTACCATGCGGAACCTTGTCGATCGCCTTACTGAAGTCCATCAACATCTACCCTCTGCCCTCATCAACCTTTTTGGTCACATCTTCAAAAAAGTCAATCAGTCTTGTGAGACACGACGACCCACATACAAAACCATGTGGACTGTCCCTAATCAGCCCTTGCCCATCCAAATGCATGTATAACCTATCCCTCAGAATACTCTCCAGTAACTTTCCAACTACAGATGTTAAGCTCACAGGCCTATAGTTCCCGGCAGTTTCCCCGCAGCCCTTCTTAAAAAGACGTACAACATTTGTCACCCTCCAGTCTTCCGGCACCTCTCCTGTATTTAAGGACGACTCGTAAATTGTCCGTCATGTGTGCAGGATAGCGTTAGTGTGCTGGGATCGCTGGTTGGCGTGAATTTGGTGGAGGGAAAGACCAGTTTACACAATGTATCTCTAAATTAAACCAAAGATGCATGGAGCTTTGATAGTTTCTTTTTACAGTTGATCCAAACTTCTCAGTGATGTGGGATGTTGTGACTTTTAGAAGTAAATCACTCGGAGGCTGAACTTGGTTGATATAAAAGTGTTTATTCATTAAGAGAAACAGACATTCTCTTGGACCCCTTGACAGTAGAAATCGCCAAACTCAAAGTACATCAAGTTTACAATGTACTGTTTACGTTTTAAACACAGAAGACAACAATAAGTGATTAACACAAAATGCTGGGTAGACATAAATGCTGGAGAAACTCAGCGGGTGAGGCTGCATCTATGGAGCGAAGGAATAGGTGACGTTCTCCAGCATTTTTGTCTACCTTCGATTTTTCCAGCATCTGCAGTTCTTTCTTAAACACAAAATGCTGGAGTAACTCAGCCGGACAGGCAGCATCTCTGGAAAGAAGGAATGGGTGACGTTTCGAGTCGAGACACTTCCTCCAGAGTCTGAAGAAGAGCCTTGACCCGAAATGTCACCCATTCCTTCTGTCCAGAGATGCTGCCTGTCCCGCTGAGTTATTCCAGCATTTTGTGCCCATCTTCAGTTTAATCCAGCAGCTGCAGTTGTTTCCTACGCAAAATGCTGGATTAAACCAAAGTCTATGCCTATGATCAAGCTTAATGCACATTGGTATGGTTTGGAAGCTTTCTCCAATTCTTTCACAATTGAGTGAATTAACTAAAGATGAAGTTTTCTGGTTTGAGGCAGTCCAATTAACATACTTCATTGTCTTACATTCAGCTGATTGATGCGTACAGTAATGAGTCATTGTCAAGTGTGTAGACAGCTCACAATGTCTGATTGCAGAACTGTCCTTTTAATTTCAAACTGATTACTGCTTTCAATGTATATCACAGCAGATATTCTGAAGACTAGTTTTTGTTTTGAATTAATGGGTGCTACTTGCGCATAATTTTGTAACCCCTGAGTAATCCCTAACATGGCACCTGCTCATGTTGTGTTGCAAAAAGGATTCTTTAGTGTCGAATACAGCAAAGTCAGATAGTATTTGCCATTTCTGAATTCTGCGCAGCATCCGTAGATCACGTAATCCATAAAGATGAATAGGTGAGGGTGGCATTGTCAACAGTTGATTAGATGATGCTGATGATGATGATGATGATAATACCATATTGTCCCTTGTACCGAGCTAGGTGTAATGAAATTCTTTGTTTTTGCATACAAAGCACACAAAAGAGTCGCCACAAAGGGACCGACAAAGTTACAAAAAGTACTCATCCCTTCTTTGTCCCCCCCTACCAGGTCCCCCTTTGTACTTGGTGCACCCCCCCAATCTGGGTCCCCCTTAGTTCTTGGTGACCCTCCCCCACTCGCCGTTTCCCCCTTTGTTCACAGTGACACGGCCCGTCCACCTCGGCCCGATCCCATCCTCGGCCCGTCTCGACCCCAAGACTCCATTCCCGGCCTGACTCCATTTGAGGCTCCAACTCGGGGTTCCGTCCCAACCTCACTTCAACCACCTCGTTCCACGGCAGCTTCTCCGTAGGCCTTCAATGGAGAATAACTGGGATATTCAACAAAACGCCACATTGGCTGACAAGGACACAACTAAGAAAAAAACTGCAGGAAGGAACTGCAGGTGCTGATTTTGAGCCGAAGGTAGACACAAAAAGCTGAAGTAACTCAGCGGGTCAGACAGCATCTCTGAGGAAAAGGAATAAGGTGACGTATCGGGTCGAAACCCTTCTTCAAAAGTATTGATTTTCAATGGTTCTACTTATAACCTTTTAATGTTATTATAAGGTTATAAGTAGATAGGTTTAATGTTTAATAAAGACATTCTTGCCATAGAGGGAGTATAGAGAAGGTTCACCAGACTGATTCCTGGGATGTCAGGACTTTCATATGAAGAAAGACTGGATAGACTCGGCTTGTACTCGCTAGAATTTAGAAGTTTGAGGGGGGATAGAAACGTACAAAATTCTTAAGGGGTTGGACAGGCTAGATGCAGGAAGATTGTTCCCGATGTTGGGAAAGTCCAGAATAAGGGGTCACAGTTTAAGGGGAAATCTTTTAGGACTGAGATGAGAAAAACATTTTTTACCCAGAGAGTGGTGAATCTCTGGAATTTTCTGCCACAGAATGTAGTTGAGGCCAATTCATTGGCTATATTTAAGAGGGAGCTAGATGTGGCCCTTATGGCTAAAGGGATCAGGGGGTATGAAGAGAAAGCAGGTACAGGATACTGAGTTGGATGATCAGCCATGATCATATTGAATGGCGGTGCAGGCTCGAAGGGCCGAATGGCCTACTCCTGCACCTATTTTCTATGTTTCTATGTTTCAGAGTTAATTACAAACTTAAAGATATTTTCATTATCCGTGCACTTTATTAAATTGGGTAGCAGTGCCAGTATTGTATTTAAAATAAATTCCTAATTGAAAACCTGGTGTTGTGCACTATTACCCCAAATAATGCACACATTTTGGTTACTGAGCTACTAATGCACACCTTAGCATTTTCACAATATAATATTGCCACAAAAAAAGTAAGTTGCTTATGATTACTTCATAATGTGTAGGAAAGAACTGCAGATGCTGGTTTAAATCGAAGGTAGACACTAAATGCTGGAGTTACTCAGCAGGACAGACAGCATCTCTGGAGAGAAGGAATGGATGATGCTTCTGGTCGAGACCCTTCTTCAGACTGATGTCATGGTAGTTAGCGGTACAGAAATAGAATGTAGTCGGAGACAGTAAGACTGGTGGGAGAACTGGGAATGGGGAGGGGATGGAGAGAGAGGGAAAGCAAGGGCTATCTGAAGATAGTGAAGTCAATGTTCATCCCGCTGGGGTGTAAACTACCCGTGAAATATGAGGTGCTGTTCCTCCAATTTGCGCTGGGCCTCATGAGGAGGCTCAGGATAGAAAGGTCAGATTGGGAATGGGAAGGGGAGTTAAAGTGTTGCGCAACCAGGTAGGTTAATGCAGACTGAGCGGAGGTGTTCAGTGAAATGATCGCGAAGCCTGGGCTTGGTCTCACCGATGTACAGAAGTTGACACATGGAACAGCGGATACAGTAGATGAGGTTGGAGGAGGTGTAAGTGAACCTCTGCCTCACCTAAAAAGACGGTTGGGGTCCCTGGATGGAGTCAAGGGGGGAGGTTGAGGGACAGGTGTTTCATCTCCTGCAGTTGCAAGGGAAAGTACCTGGAGAGGGGGTGGTTTGGGTGGGAAGTTGACCAGTGAGTGGCCCAGTGAGTTGCGGAGGGAATGGTCTCTGCGGAAAGCAGCATGGGGTGGAGATGGGAAGATGTGGCTAGTAGTGGGATCCCATTGGAGGTGGTGAATGTGTCGGAGGATTATATGCTGTATGCGACGGCTGATGGGGTGGAAGGTGAGGACAGGGTGGACTCTGTCCTTGTTACAAATGGGGGGATGGGGAGCAAGAGTGGAGCTGTGGGATATCGAGGAGACCCTAGTGAGAGCCTCATCTATAATGGAAGGGGGAACCATCGTTCCTAAAGAATGAGAACATCTCAGATATTCTGGTATGGAAAAACTCATCCTGGGCGCAGATGCGGCGTAGACGGAGGAATTGGGAGTAGGGGATAGAGTCTTTACAGGAAGCAGGGTGGGAAGGAGTGTAGTCTAGATAGTTATGGGAGTCATCGGGTTTGCAGTAGGTGTCGGACAATAGTCTGTCTCCTGTGATGGAGACGGTGAGATCCAGAAATGGTAGGAAGATGTCGGAGATGGTCCAAGTGAAGTTACCTTTTCAGGTGAGGCAGTGGTTCACTTGCACCTCCACCATCCTCATCTACTGTATCCGCTGTTCCAAGTGACAACTCCTGTACATCGGCGAGACCAAGCCCAGGCTAGGCGATCGTTTCGCTGAACACCGCTGCTCAGTCCGCCTGAACCTACCTGATCTCCCGGATGCTCAGCACTTTAACTCCCCCTCCCATTCCTAACCTGACCTTTTTGTCCTGGGCCTCCTCCATTGTCAGAGTGAGGCCCAGTGCAAATTGGAGGAACAGCACCTCATATTTCACTTGGGCAGCTTACACCCCAGCAGTATGAACATTGACCTCTAACTTCAAATAGCCCTTGCTCTCCCTCTCTCTCCATCCCTTCCCGCTTCCCAGTTCCCCCGCCAATCTTACAGTCTCCTACTACATTCTATCTCTGTCCCGCCCGCTCCCCTGACATCAGTCTGAAGAAGTGTCTCAACCCAAAATGTCACCCATTCCTTCTCTCCAGAGATACTGTCTGTCCCGCTGATTTACTCCAGTATTTTGTGTCCACCTTATGTTTAATTCAGTGTGGAAATAAAAATGGAGACATTTTCATCATGGGTAACTATGGTGGTTTGGTGGCGCAAGGGTAGAGTTGCTTCCTTACTGTGCCAGAGACCCAGGTTCGATCCTGACGACGGGAGCTGTCTGTACGGTTTGTATGCTCTTCCTGTGACAGTGTGGGGTTTCTCCCAGTGAGATCTTCGGTTTCCTCCCACATTCCAAGGACGTACAGTTTTGTAGGTTAATTGGCTTGGTATAAATGCAAAATTGTCCATAGTGTGTGTTGCATTGCTGAACTCGGAGTCCCGCCGATAGATTCCTCCGATCCCTCCGTCCCCATTGTTTAATTATTCTGTATTTTTTATTATTCTGTATCCTCTTTTTTTTTAAAATTTCTATATTGCACTACTACGGACTGACGCAAAACTGCATTTCGTTGTACCCATACTCAGTATTTGTGCAATGACATTAAAGTTGAATTGAATTGAATTGAATTGAATTGATAGTGTTAATGTGCTGTCTGCGCAGACTCGGTGGGCCGAAGGGCCTGTTTCTGTGCTGTATCTCTAAACTAAACTAAAAGTCAGTAAATGTCTTTAAAAAACTATTGATAATTCAAATGTAATTCATATGCTTCTTCAAAAGGTGGACATAACAGGAAATAAATTAGAATCATTGAAGCTAATCATCCAGCATTTACCTGTTTTCCACAGTAACAAAGCACTTTCATTTTTAATGTGCCGAGTAAATTCCATGTGTAATTCATACATTCTCCAACGATGCTTCCAGAATCTAGCCCCTTGTTTGAAAAGTGCTGGTTACATTTTTCTTCCCTGGATAAATTAATTGTAATCTAACAAGCAATTCATTTTATTAGGTGGCAGTATGACCCAGTCCATTGCTTTCAATGCTCAGTCTTTTCCCTCCTTAAACAAAAACTTGTACTAACTGACAGTTAGTACTAACTCTAAGGTTCAATCACCCTGGGCCCTGTGACCTACACTGGCTCCAGGATACAGAACATTCCCATCCTGTCATCTGCAGCCACATGGGGCTGTCCCACTGTACGAGCTAATTCAAGAGCTCTCCCGAGTTTAAAAAAAAAAATCAAACTCGTGGCAGCACGTAGAATGTACATAGCGGGTACGTCGGAGCTCGGGACGTCTCTTAGCGGCTCGTAACGCTAACGGCAGGTACTCGGGAAACGTGGTAAGTTTGGGAATACTCATGAAGATTTTTCAACATGTTGAAAAATGTCCATGAGAGCCCCGAGTACCTACTAGCAGCTATTACCGTAATTCTCCGAGTTCGAATCAGGGGAAACTCGGGAGAACTCTTGAATTACCTCGTACAGTGGGACAGGCCCTTTCCAGCCCACAATGCCTGTGCTGAACTAGTTGCCGTTAAACTAATCTCCCCCGCTGGCAGGTGATCCATATCCCTCCATTCTCGACATATCCATGTGCCTTAACTTTACACATTTCACCTTAAAGCTATCTTCTTCTTGCATATGCCGTGCACAACCTAAAGTTGTCGGACAACTTGTACTATTTGATCTATTTGTTTGTGCACATCGGGTTGATTGCATTACTCAAAACAGGGTGGACCACATGAAGGTTGCAATCTCCCAAGGTTGATTTTTTTTTAAACTCGGGAGAGCTCTTGAATTACCTCATACAGTGGGTCAGGCCCTTTAGGCTAGATCTGATGCTGTACTGTTCTATGAAGCGCAATACTGATTTCATTATTCGAGTTTCAAAACCGTTGAGTAGTCCACTCTCCAGTGTGAGCAGCTCGCAGTAGTCTGTTGCATGTCATTTACATCATGTGTGAGTTCCTGGGGGAATGTCTGTTGATTAAAACCCTGGCAGCTACATCTGCTGCAGGCTCTAATAGTTGGCTTACAAATGATCTTTCTTAAGGGCCTGTCCCACTTTCACGACCTAATTCACGACCTCTGCCGAGTTTGCCCTTGACACATACTTGCAGCATGGTCGTCATGAGGTCGTGGGAGGACGTAGGTAGGTCGTAGCAGGTCGTGATGCTAGTCGTAGGTACTCGTGGCATCAAGTAGGTCACGGCGTTTTTTTCTAGCCTGATGAAAAATGTCCACGAGTAATTAGGTCGTGAAAGTGGGACAGGCCCTTTAGTTAGGCAGCTAGGGACAAGAAGGTAGCAGGAGGATTTTTCTTTGCAAAATCTTCATGAAGAATATTGGATTGAACCAGACTAATATGAATTTGTGCTTTATTAGTAATTGAATCACAGAAATGTACATATTTGTATCCAGTTTCTCAAAACGCAGCTGAAAAATCATGTTGAATTCAATTAAATTAATGAAAACTAACCAAGTGATTCAGTGATAGCAAACTGTTCAGAATGCACAATAATGCAGAATCCTGGACAAGGTAAGGGTTCATTCAATCCTCCCTCAGGCTGTTTTCATAACCTAAAGGCTTAATTTTGTTTTGTATATATATTCAGCCAGGATTAAGAAAAAGACAAAAAAAACCTTGCTCGTCTCTGTCTTTGGATCCTTAATGAAATGACAGGAATATCTGGTTTTGAAATGTGCACATTCTAAGTGTGTGATTTTATGCATAGAAATGAGAAAGGATCTGCCAGTCATGTTATGTGTCTGCTGGTGAGATCTGCCAATCGTCATGTCAGCCAAGCAGCAAAAAACTCCAAAGCTTCAATTATTTAACTGCAAGTCCTAATTTTATACAAAACAGTGAAACAAGGATTAAGAACAAAGGCATTCTATTTTCAAATGATCAAAAAAGGCATTCTATTTTCAAATGCGAACCCACTTTCTTGTAAAACTTGTAGATGTCTAATTTAATGCTGATAAAATCTATGTTGGCACCGTGGCACAGCGGTAGAGTTGCTGCCTTTTAGTGCTAGAGACCCGGGTTTGATCCTGACTATGGGTGCTGTCTGTACGGAGTTTGCACGTTCTCCCTGTGACTGCATGTGTTTTCTCCGGGTGCTACGGTTTCCTCCCACATTCCAAAGACGTGTAGGTTTTTAGTCTAATTGGCATTGTCCCCAGTATGTGGGATAGAACTAATGTACGGGTGATTGCTGGACGGCACTGACGTGGTGGGCCGAAGGGCGCGTTTCTACGCTGTATCTCTAAAACTAAAAGTATGATTTTTGGTGTGGTCTTCTTAATAATCACTGTGAACTTGTGGCAAAAAATAGGAGCAATATTTTGTATGTAGCAAACTCATCAATTTCATATTTCATGTTATTCATGCCCCCTAGTTTCTCAGGATGTTAGTGACACATTTTTAAACAGTTCTACAAACCATTGACCATCAATGCTGCCACCATCATTTAACACTGAAGGCGCCATTTTATCCAACTTGTCTTTGCCAGCTGTCAAAGCTTTCTAATTACTCCCGTTCGTCTGCTTCATAGATCCTCTTATGTATACAATTTTATTCTGAGAGTAAAGAGCCTGTCTCAATTAGGCAATTTTTTTCGGCGACTGCCGGCGACTGTCATAGTCATAGCAGGTCGCCGAAAAACCGGCGACTGGATCCCCCCCCCCTACGACAATGTCTATGACAAGCTATGACAGAGGGTAGGTAATCTGTGAAACTCATTGCCACAGAAGGCTGTGGAGGCCAAGTCAGTGGATATTTTTAAGGCAGAGACAAACAGATTCTTGATTAGAACGAGTGTCAAGGGTTATAGGGAGAAGGCAGGAAAATGGGCCAGAGACAAGCCATGATTGAATGGCGGAGTGGACTCGATGGGCTGAATGGCCTAATTCTACCCCTATAACTTGTGAACGTGAACTGAGACGTTTGGATGACCATGAAGAATAGTCATCAATGAGCATACAATTAATCCACAACATTCATTTGCAAGTGACCTTTAAATAATCGCAGAATGTGTCAATGACAGGACAGAGAGGAGATAGCCAATATGAAGAGTTTCAAGATTCAAGGGGTTTATTGTCATTCCAGTCAAGTCAAGTCAAGTCACATTTATTTATATAGCACATTTAAAAAACAACTCTCGTTGGTCAAAGTGTTAAAGGAATAGCACAACAAAACAAACTAACAACAACAACAACAATTCAATTTATTGTCATTTGGACCCCTTGAGGTCCAAACGAAATGCCGTTTCTGCAGCCATACATTACAAACAAATAGACCCAAGACACAACATAATTTACATAAACATCCATCACATTGCTGTGATGGAAGGCCAAAAAAACTTTTCTCTCCACTGCGCTCCCCCCCCCCCCCCCCCCCCCTGATGTCAGAATCAAAGTCAAAGCCCCCGGCGGGCGATGGCGAATTGTTCCGTGGCCATTAAAGCCACGCCGGGTGATGCAAGGTCGCACACCGGGTCTTGGTGTTAGAGCCCCCGGCTCCCTCCAGGGATCCGCGGGCTCCTGGTGTCACTGTCCGCCAAACCCGCAGTTGCAGCCACCGAATCTCCGGGGGTCGGGCCGCAGCAGCGTCCACCACAGCTCCACCCGCTCTGGACTCGGCCAGCTCCGCGACGGTGAGGTGAGTAGTCGGCACCACAGCCCCCGGTCTTCCTGTTGGAGGCCGCTCCTCGTTGCAGCCCCAACGACAACGGAGACCCGACAAAGAAAAGGTCGGGTCTCCCGTGCAGGGAGAGATTTAAAAGTTACCCCCTCCCCCCCACACCACCCCCACCCCCCCACACACATACCCCAACAAAAAATAACAAAAACTACATAAAAACATAGACATAAAATAATAAAAACGCAGACGGACTGCAGAGGCCGCTGCTGACGAGAGTCGCGCCGCCTACCGGAACTACATACATATATACATGTAGCCCTCACTCAGAGGACGTCAGGAAAGGCTTGGGAGTATAGATAAGTCTTTAGTCTTGTCTTAAAAGAGTCGATGGAGGGGGCAGTTCTGATGGGAAGGGGGATGCTGTTCCACAGTCTAGGGGCTGCAACCGCAAAGGCGCGGTCGCCCCTGAGCTTATGCCTAGACCGTGGGATATTCAGCAACCCCATGTCGGCCGATCTGAGGGGCCTGGAGGTGGAGTGGTGGGTGAGAAGACTTTTTATGAAGGTGGGGGCAAGCCCATTGAGGGCTTTGTAGACATGGAGGAGAATCTTGAAGTTTATACGGAACCGCACAGGGAGCAAAGTGGTCCCTTTTTCGGATGCCCGTCAGGAGTCTCGCTGTGGTGTTTTGAACCAGTTGCAGGCGGGACAGGGAAGATTGGCTGATGCCAGTGTAAAGGGAGTTGCAGTAATCTAGGCGGAAGGAGATGAATGTGTGGATGATCTTTTCCAGGTCATCAAACTGGAGGAATAGTTTTATTTTAGCTATCGTCCGAAGCTGAAAGAAGCTAGCTTTTACCATGGCATTGACTTGTTTGTCAAATTTCAGTGCTGAGTCAAATATCACGCCAAGGTTTTTGACGTGAGGTTTGAGTAGTGGGGTAAGGCTTCCAAGGCTGCCTGCTATCATTCCAGTCCATACATGGTACTTTGATGATCCTTGGGGTTTTTTCCAATGCACCGCCAAGAGTAGATGTCCTGGAGGGAGGGCAGCAGGAGGGGGATTGGTGGGTCAAGAGCAGTCCCGTGATAGGTGAAGGGGTGAGGAGGGGTGTATTGGAGTCGGGTGGAGAGCACTCATGAAGAAGGCTGCTTTTTCAGCCAACTTTCTGGGCCTCTGGCTGTGCACTAATGCACTTTGCCGACACAAAACAGAGAACAGTGTCAGCAATACATCCACACCAACGTTTAAAATGTGGATTTCAAACATGTTGGAAACCTCACATCTTGAAGAAATGCGACTCCTCGTAACAGACAAAGCAGATCAATTCTTAATGATTTGGTCTCCATTTATCGACTTCTTACAAGCATATGGTGCAACATAATTGTAGAAACTGTTTCTCGATCGGGTGAAGGGTGGTCAAGAATAATAAATAGCTATTTCTCCTTCAATCTCCTGTTTTCTCTAACTTCTTTTTCTCTCTCTATTTTCTCTCTTTTTTCCTTTCCTTCTTCTCACTTTTTGGTATCACGCACTTCTCTATTTCTCTACTATTCTCTTTCTTTTCTTTCTTTTACTGCTAAAAAAAATAAAATAAATGAATTAAAAAAAAAACCTAAACAGAGAGCAGTGGAGGCCAGAGATGACTCTGACATCAGCTGAGGGGGAATACAGGCAGGATGTCAACATGTTGCTGCTTGCCAAGTGAAATGATTGTGTCACTGCGCTCCCGCCAGGAAGCAAATATCACGACTGGGCAACAGGAGTGGACCTGTGGGACGAGAGAGATGCGGTTTGACAGGTAAGACCAGGGGGCCTCCAGACTGCAGCAACAGATAGCGGAGGAGGCCAATGCTGGGCCCATTGCCCTGGGTCAGGGATGCTGTACCACAAGAAGTTCAATGACTTCAGTCGTAGTCAAGCTCAGTGAATGCCATGTTCCACAAAGTGCTTGCAGTGCCTCAGGCACAGCAAACACAAGAGGCTGCAGGTGCTGGAACCTTGAGCAAAAGCCAAGCCGCTGGAAGAATTCGGTGAGTTAGGCAGCATCTATGGAAGGACAGATTTAGTTTGACATCCATCCTCCGAGCTGAAAGAACAGAGAGGGGATAGCTAGTATAAAAAGGAAGGGGTTGGTGGGTCAAGAGCTGGCGCATGATAGGCGATGGGGTGAGGAGGGGTGTATGGGAGTCAAGTGGGAAGAAAGGGTTGGGAGATGTGAATGGCTGAGATAATCATGAGGTGAGATGATGGACAAAGGACAAAGGTACAAAGGACATTTAGTATCACATACACCAATTGGTGTAGTGAAATTTGACTTGCGATTGCAGCCCACAAAGATAAGACTCAACATTAAAGAATTTAACAATAAACATAAAAACATCCCCCCACAATGGTTCCCACTGTGAGGGAAGGCTCAAAGTCCAGTCCCCATCTCCTTGTCCACCCATAGTCGGGCCTATTGAGGCCTCTGCAGTCAGCACTACGGCGGCCCGATGTTTCAGGCCCTCTCGCCGGGTGATGGTGCTCCGGCGTCGGGAGAACCCTCTCAGCGGCTTGGGACACCTGGAACGACCGCTTCCTTGCTGGAGACTTGCTGGATGGGCAAAGAAGGTGGAGTATGGTACTGAGTAAGAGAGGTGGGGAAGGTAGATGGGGTCGGTGGAGGAAGGGACGAGATGAGAGGAGTGTGTGGGCGCTGGACCGATGGTGAGGGTGAGGGAGAAGCTGGGTGATGGGGGGATGGGGTGGGGTGTTGTAAGAAGGATGTGTGGGAGGATTGGGAACGAAAGAGGGACCAGAGTGGGAGAAACGCAGGGGCAGGAGGTAGGGGGTAGAGAGGGGCACCGTCTATCCTCTCTGCATGCCGTGCTCCTGCCTGTTTGTTTATTGAATGACCTGCCTTTGACTTCTGTATCGATCTCCAGCCTCCAAACTGCATTGGACCCCATTCTCCTGCCAATCAAGAGTAAACCCTCTGGAGTAACGTGTAATATATCCACCATGTTATTAGTCCCCGTCCAGTTCAGGTGCAACCCATCCCTCTTGTACAGCTCACCTCAGGCCTCAGGAGAGACCCCAAAGGTATAAAAATCTGAGTCTATATCCCCTGCCCAAATCCTCAGCCACACATACTAGAATCATAGAATCATAGATAATAGGTGCAGGAGTAGGCCATTTGGCCCTTCAAGCCAGCACCACTATTCAATATGATCATGGCTGATCATCTAAAATCAGTACCACGTTCCTGATTTTTCCCCGTATCCCTTGGTTCCTTTAGCCCTAAGAGCTAAATCTAACTCTCTCTTGAAAACTATGTCCTATGTTCTTGTTCCTGCCCTCACTGCTACATGTTACTGGGAGTAATCTGGAGATTACTACCCTTGTTGTGCTTCATTTAAACCTTTCCCATCATTGTTTGCATATGCTCAATCTATGCAAATATATTCTCCAGCACAGTGCACAGTCCTTGCAAACTCACTTGTTTTATAATGACAGATACTTTCCTATCTGTTGCCAATGTCAAGAGTTAAACTATATGACCTGACGGCGGAGAGCAGTGTCAATGAATTAATATTTGCTTGTAGTGTTAAGATTCTGTCCCACTTGGGCGTCATTTGCACGTTACGCAGATGGCATGCGAAGATTTTGTACATCCCAAAATCCTGGGGTGCCGCGCGCGCCCGCGCGTCACTGCCTACGTCACCACGCACCATGCGCGCGTAATAATCACGTGCGCGGCATGATGTTGCGTAATTTACGCGCAAATGTCGCCCAAGTGGGACAAGCCCTTTAAGCACCTTTGTATTATGATCTATCTCCAAAATTAATTCCATTAACATCAGCATTGTGACTTTCAGAGTCAGTCTAGTATCTGCTACCATAACTACTTAGAGCCTTCAATGTCACCTGTGAAGGATGAATTTTCAGGCATAGGCTTTTATTCTCATGTTTCAGAGATAATATTGCAATCTAATTTAAGTATTAAAGATAAATGAGGGATTTAGTGAGAAAGATAGAAATTATTTACTCTGGTGGGCAATGTCAGAGCAAAAAGACAAATGCTAAATGTAGTGTAAGATTGATGTCAGGAGGTGCTTTGTTACATAAAATGCAGGAGACATCTGGCATTCTCTTTCTAGTAAAGTTGTTCAACTTAAAATTGTAAAATGGAGCTTGACACGACTGGAAAGGGAGGATTATAGAGTCAAGGTTGATGGAAGTAGTCACAAGTTGATCATTTGTTTCCTAATTAGTGATGGAAATAGACTTCGAAGCATGGTCCAATTTCTTAAAAGTTCACGCTGAGCAATTTTGTAAGCAGCTTTGGGCCCCATATCAGAGGAAGGATATGCTGGCATTGGAGAGGGACTAGAGGAGATTTATGAGAATGATACCAGGAATGATTGGGTTAACATCAGATGGCAGCCTCGCCAACGGTCAGTCTGTCTTTTCATCTTTTTTGTTATTTTTAGTGTGTTTTAAAAAGTATATGTTATTGTTCTCTGGTTTATTTTATGTGGAGTTCGGGGAGGGGGTCGGGGAATACTTTTTTTCAGTTTCTTACCTTGCCGATGCAATTAATTTTGGATTGCAGTCCGAGCTCTCTGTGACCTATCATCGATGGAATTGGAGGCCTCATCACACTGACTTTGGGCCTCACGCGGGGTGTGGACTTACATTGGAGCCGATCCCTTGCTTGGGATCGCTCCAACTGCGGCCTGCAGACTTTACATCGGGAACTCACAGTCTCGGGAGAGTCTAGTTGGGAAGCTGCAACGACACAGAGGCTCGACCAGCCCCGACACGAGGTCCGATCGCCAGCGCGGGGAGCTGACACCCCCCCGATGCAGGAGCTGATCACCTCGATGCGGAGAGCCCAAACGCCGCCGGCTACGGGAGACAAGAACGTTCCATCAACGGAAGGCTCGAGGCTCCCGGCCATGGGAGAGCAAAGGGAAGAGACTTGAACTTTTTTTTGCCTTCCAACACAATGAGGAATGTGGAGGAGGCACTGTGTTGGATGTTTATGTTAAAATGTATTTTGTGTGTTCTGTTTCTTTATATTTTATCACTGACTTGGCAAATGGAACTCCTCGTATGCTGCAAAACATACTTGGCTAATAAAGTATTATTGTGTGTGATTGTGTGTTTTAAAAAGTATGTGTTAATGTTCTCTGGTTTGTTTTATGTGGGGGGTGGGGCAGGAGGTCAGGGAAACTTTATTTCAATCTCTTACCTTGCCAGAGATGCGATTGTTTTCCGAATCGTATCTCCGGTTGCTCTGCGGCTTAACAACATGGAGCTGGCGGCCTTGCTCGAGACTGAGCGGGGCCGTGGACTTACCAGAGCCTGCGATCTCTTGCCTGCAGATTTCAACATCGAGGAGCTCGCCGTCTCGGGTAGAGACCGATGTCGGGAAGCTCCAAAGTTGCAGGAGGTTCGACTAGCCTCGACCCGGGGTCCGATCGCCTGGCGCGGGGGAGATGAGTTCTCCCCGATGCGGGAGCTTGATCGCCCCGACGCAGAGGGCCCGACCGCCGGCTACGGGAGCCAAGATCATCCCATGAACAGAAAGCTCGAGGCTCCCGATCGTGGGAGAACAAAGAAGGGAAGAGATTTACGCCTTCCATCACAGTGAGGAATGTGGAGGAGTCACGGTGGTCTTTTTTGTGTTCTTGTTGCTGTTTATTGGTATGACTGTATGGCAAATCAAATTCCTCAAATGTTGCAAAACATACTTGGTTAATAAAGTATGATTATGATTATTATGATATGATTAGCATTTGACAGCACTGGGCATGCACTCGCTGGAGTTTGGAAGGATGAGGGGACGACCTCATTGAAACTTACCGAATTGTGAAAAGCTTGGACAGCGTGCGTGTGGAAAATATTTTTCCATTAGTGGGAGAGTCTAGGACCAGAGGCCATTGGCACAGAATAAAAGGATATACATTTTGGAAGGAGATGAGGAAGAATTTATTTTGTGGTGAATCTGTGCAATTAATTTCCACAGAAGGCTGTGGAGGCCATGTAGATTGATATTTTTAAGGCAGAATTGAACAGATTCCTGATTTATACATGTGTCAGGGGTTATGGGGAGAAGGCAGGAGAATGGGATTGAGAGAGAAAGATAGATCAGCCATGATTGAATGGCAGAGTAGACTTGATGGTCCGAATGACCTAATTGTGCTCTTCTTAGGTCTTAGGCCCTCTTCAGTCATAGCTGACCATGGGTGTCTCCAGGGTGCTATTCCCTATATGGAGGATGCCTGTGCATGACTTTGTTTAACGTGGGAAGACTGGTGCACAGACAGCCACCCCACGGTCCTTGACAGATCTGGGTCAGGATCCAGTGGCATGGAGTCCAAGACGACCGGAGACACTTTTCTGCTGCAGCCTTCTTCCACCTTCCCAGCCGTTGTGACGCTCCACTAAGGTCAGCTATCGCCCTCCGCCTGTTCCACCATTGATGTCTTGGTTGGATTGCTCTTTGTCAGAGACCTCCCCCTCGACCTTACCGCTATGGGTGGCCGTACCAGGGACATAGCTCCAGTCAGCATCGCTCTCAGGACCTCAGGTCCACACAAGCTTCTCCCCACGACAAGGTGACAATCCACAGAGAAGTTGTGCTCTTAGAACTTATGAATTTATGAACATATCCACCTACTTCATTGTTGTATCCAAATTGTAAATACATTTTGTATTGCATTAATTACTGTAAGTCCAAAAACATAGAGCAAGAATAGAAATTGCACAGTGAACTCAAAGTCATTAGCATGTTAAACATAGTCAGATGAGGACCTGGGTCAGTACCAATGCTTTGTTGATCTGGTATAGAATTTCATGTTACAAAGATTTTTATTCGGTTGCAAGAAATCTGAGGCTGAACTGATCAAGATTGAAATAATTCAGTTCGCTGTCTCAGAGCAATGTTCATCCCGCTTAATACGGGGCTTAGTTTGCAAATATTCAGGTGATCCGTACTACCCTTCTGCAGGCTCTTAAATAGATTGGTTTAATTTGTGGATTTGCTGAGTGCTGGCTCAATGGTCACTTTCGGGATTAACATTGGGTTCCAACTGGCCGCTGCACATCCAACAAAAATAAACATGACACGTTGCAAATGTATTCCGCCGACTGTAAAGTGCTTTGGCATATTCTGGAGTTGTCACAGTGCTGGATAAATACATGTATTTCTTACTTTATCTTTAAACCCCACTTTCTGCCAGACCATCATCAGCATACTTATTGATATATTATTGACATAACATAGAAACATAGAAACATAGAAATTAGGTGCAGGAGTAGGCCATTCGGCCCTTCGAGCCTGCACCGCCATTCAATATGATCATGGCTGATCATCCAACTCAGTATCCCGTACCTGCCTTCTCTCCATACCCTCTGATCCCCTTAGCCACAAGGGCCACATCTAACTCCCTCTTAAATATAGCCAATGAACTGGCCTCGACTACCCTCTGTGGCAGGGAGTTCCAGAGATTCACCACTCTCTGTGTGAAAAAAGTTCTTCTCATCTCGGTTTTAAAGGATTTCCCCCTTATCCTTAAGCTGTGACCCCTTGTCCTGGACTTCCCCAACATCGGGAGCAATCTTCCTGCATCTAGCCTGTCCAACCCCTTAACACCAGCATTATAAGAGCAAGGTCTGAAGATGGGTTCTGATCTGAAACGCCACCTATTCTTTTTCTACAGAGATGCTGCCTGACCTGCTGCGTTACTCCAGCATTTTGTGTCTATCTTCTGTATACACCAGCATCTGCAATTCCTTCCTACTCATTAAAATGAGCGAATGTGTTTACAATCAAAATTCCACTGGCATTACATAATATCATTTTTATGGGGTAATTTAAACTACCAGAGGACCTGAGATTCCCACCAGCCACAGTGATATTAACGGTAGGGCAATTAACCACCAGGAACGTACCCCTGGTTTCTGGAAGGAACCAGGGCCATCTACCCACAAATTCAGGCAAGTGTGGGGAAAGGAGGAGTGTGGGGCAGATAGAGTAATTGCTCTTTTTCACCTTGAAGTGTCATGTTCCCATAATAGAAAATAGACAAGAGACAATAGGTGCACGAGTAGGCCATTCGGCCCTTCGAGCCAGCACCGCCATTCAATGTGATCATGGCTGATCAACCACAATCAGTATCACTTGCCTGCCTTCTCCCCATATCCCTTAACTCTGCTATCCCTAAGAGCTCTATCTGACTCTCTTGAAAGCATCCAGCGAACAAGCCTCCACCGCCCTCTGAGGCAGAGAATTCCACACACTCACAACTCTCTGTGTGAAAACGTTTTTCCTCAGCTCCATTCTAAATGGCTTACCACTTATTCTTAAACGATGGCCCCTGGTTCCGGACTCCCCCAAAATTGGGAACATGTTTCCTGCCTCTAGCGTGTCCTTTGTTGGCCTTTGCTAAGGTTACTGTTATAACCTGTTGACAGCAAAAAATCCTACTTGGCCTACGCAATATTCCGGTTGCCAAACACTTTAACTCCCTTCCCCAATGTGTCACTGAGTTCTCTGTCCTCTATTGGTAGAGTGAGACCAAACATAAATTGGAGGAACAGCATCTCATATTTCACTTGGGCACATTATAACCCAGTGGTAAGAATATTGGTATCTCCAGCTTCAAGTAACCCCAGCATTCCCTCCCGCTGTGCCCCCCCCCCCCACCCTAGTCATCATATTAGTTTTACTGTTATCCTGTTGAGTTTCTCTGTTTACTCGTTGTCACTTTTGCCACAACCCAACAATGACCCATTGTATGCCCTACATATTCCCTCCAACTCTCCTCTTGATTAATGGTGCTTTCTGCATATCTTCCATTCATTTTTTCTGAGGATACAAGATACAAGATACATTTATTTGTCACATGAGCCAGTTGGCACAGTGACATGTGATCACCATACAGCCATACAATAAAATAAAGAACACAACATAGAGTTGATAGAGTTCAACATAAAATATCCCCACACAGCAGAATCTAAAGTTTCCCGTTGTGAGGGAAGGCACCAAAGTCAGTCAGTCTCTTCCTCTGATGTTCACCCGTGGTCGGGGTCTCTGGAGCCCTCCACAGTCGCCACCACGGGCAACCCGCCGCTCAGGCCCGCTCGCCGGGATGTTGGCTTTCCGACGTCGGGTCTGGAGGCCAACCTCAGCGGCTTGGACCTCCAAAATGGCCGCTTCCCACCGAGAGTCTCTGCCCGGCGCGGCCTGTGGACGTCCGCAGCTCCCGACGTCCACAGGCCGCGCCGGGCAGAGACTCCCGCTGGCGGCCCTCGGCAAAGGGCCCCAGGGACTCCGCGAGGTCGGTCAGCGCCGCCCGCGCTGGGAGCTCCGCGATGTTGGAGCAACGGGCCCAACGCTCCGGAGCTCCGAACGGCGATCCAAGTAGGTATCGCCCGCTCCACGGTGAAACCAGCTCCGCGCTGCCGCCGCTGCCGAAGCTCTGGTCCGGTCCCCGGTCGGAAAGGCCGCGAAGTGGGGGGGCGAGGATGCAACTCAGAGAAATAGTCGCATCCTCGCCAGGAAGCGACTGGGAAGCAGTTTCCCCCTTACCCCTCCCCTCTCCCCCACATAGAAAAACTAAAGAATCCCCAAAACAAAACTGTTAGACAAACTAAAATTAAAAAAAGATAGGAAAAAACGGACAGGCTGTAGGCAGAGGCGCCTTCAGTGCAGCGCCCCTAGTGGTCAGTCTATATCTCTCGTTCCTCTTTCCCCTCAGACTAAAGAAGCGTCTTCAGACCCGAAATGTCATCTATTCCTTTTCTCCAGAGATGCTGCATGACCCGTTGAGTTACTCCAGTTTTTTTGTGTCTATCGGAGGCATTAATCCCAGCTTTGGATATGCTATGTGGGAGTTGATTGCATTTCGGGGGCTACTTCTAACTATCTGTTAGAATTCTTTTGAGTGGTTTTCTGAGAAGTGTATAATCTGCTATAATTGTGGTTACAATTCCCCCGTCCTTTGACACGAATGGAATGGTAAAGCTTACAGTGACAACAGATTTCAGATATGTATTTGAAAAAAGAGAAAGAAAGTTGATTCATTTTCATTTGTATTGGAGGGTTTCGACTTTCAAAATTTTAGGGTGTAAGGAAATATAAGCAGGATTCAAGGATTTGGCGAAAGACCATTTTTTACTTCTCCATTGGGAAGAGGGGGCCTGACATTTGGAGAGAGAGAGAGCTTGGACCATGGACTGTGTTGGTTGCAGCCATCAGAGACAGGAGACTTGGATGTGCTGAGACCGTGCTGAAATTGTTATATGGTTATATGGTTATATGGAGACGTCAGAGTTTAGGCATGAGAGAGACAACGTGGAAACAGGCCCTTCGGCTCACTGAGTCAGTGCTGACCATCAATCACCCCATATACTAACACAATCCTACACATTAGGGACAATTTACAATTTTAACCAAAGCCAATTAACCTACAAACATGTACATTTTTGGAGTGTGGGAGCAAACCGGAATACCCAGAGAAAACTTGTGCGGTTACCGGGAGAACGTAAAATAAATAGCACCCCGAGTCAATATTGAATGGGTCTCTGGCACTCTAAGGGGTGTGACTTTGTTACTTTATTAAGAGTTTTACTGTATTTTGCTTTAATAAATAGTTGTTTGTGCTCTTCAAAATGTTCTTTCTCCAGTCATTGATCGGAATCCTTGAATCCTACATATATTTTGTTACAATTGGTAAGGCTAAATTGTGCCAGAGCCATTGATTAATGGCCAGTTATCAATTAGTTGCCACATAAACCCAGTGGTGATGGCGTTTCTGTTGAGAGACATGGGTGTAATGTCAAATATTGAAAATAATAGTAGAAGGGTTAAGACAGATCAAGGAGTCAAGGTAGGTGCACCGTTTTAAAGGTACCTAATCAAATCTATCCACTGACTTATTTATTACTTTATTGCTGTGTTGATAAGGTCACTGAAGTTTTCGTCTTTAGTTTTTGATGGAGGCAGCTTGGAAACAGGCCCTTCAGCCCACCAAATCCATGCTAACAATCGATCAGCTGTTCATACTAGTTCTATGTTATCCTACCCCCTCACCCACTCTCCACTTAACCGACAAACTCGCACATCTTTGGATCATGGGAGCAAACCAGGGCACCCGGAGGAAACCCACACAGTCACAAGGAGAGCATGCAACCTTCTCACGGACAGCACCCAAGGTCAGGATCGACCCCGGGTCTCTGGCGCCGTGAGGCAGCAGCTCTATCAGCTGTCTACCACAGTGCTGCCTTTATTTACTGTAACTTTACCTAACTTCAACATAAGCCAAGCTCTGGAGAAGGGTCTCAACCCGATACGTCACCCACTCCTTCGCTCCTGAGATGCTGCTTGTCCTGCTGAGTTACTCCAGCATATTGTGTCTATCTTTGGTGTAAACCAGCACCTGCAGTTCCTTCCTACACATAAACTCTGCTTTGCTTGGCCAGCCTCTCTTCTCCAGTGTGATTGAGCAACTATGTTTATTTCTTCCTTTCATTCATTTCATCTTCAGACACAAGACTTCAATCCTTTTATTTGAAGTTTGAGTTTGAGTTTAGTTTATTGTCACGTGTACCGAGGAACAGTGAAAAGCTTTTGTTGCATGCTAACCAGTCGGCGGAAAGACAATATGTGATTACAATCGAGCCATCCACAGAGTACAGATACACGATAAAGGGAATAGTGTGATTAACGTTTTGTGCAAGATAAAGTCCAGGAAAATCCGATCAAATATAGTCCAAGGGTCCCCAACGAGGTGGTTAGTAGCTCAGGATAATAGCTCAGACTCAGCTGCAAATTGAACTGGTGTTATTCTCTCAAGAGTATCCATCCATGGAGCATGCATGCAAAGTAAATATTTCAACATGCCTTGCTTGATTAGATGTTGTAATTGCCTGAATGCTGTAATGGTTTATTATCTGTTTGATTCAATCTGGCCTGAGATAATACATTTCATAATTTAGATTTTAACTTAGAGAATCCAATTAGACAGCTGCTCCATTAGACAGCTGCTCCAGTTACTCCATTAAAGAGAATACACTGGCTATTTATACTATAACATTATATTATACAATTGAATTTCATGCTAAAAGTAAATTGCTGCTTGAATATCAAAACGGTGTAGAATGGGCAGGAATTTTGAAATGTAAAAAACCTGAAATATTATGCCAGAATCTGGATGAAAGATATACTTTGTAACTGGTCTCTGGAATCACATTAAATTGCCTGGAACGAAACATAAGCTGTTGAAAAAAATCAACAGGTCCAGCAACATATGTGGAGGGAAAGGAATTGTCGATGTTTTTATTTGAGACCTTTAGTCGGGATTGAGAGTGGACACATCAACATAGAAACATAGAAACATAGCCAGCAATATGATCATGGCTGATCATCCAAAATCAGTACCCCGTTCCTGCTTTCTCCCCATATCCCTTGATTCCGTTAGCCCTAAGAGTTAAGAGCTCTACAAAAGGAAGGTAGTCAGTATAAAGAAGGTAGACACAAAATGCTGGCGTAACTCAGCGAGACCGGCAGCATCTCTGGAGAGAAGGAATGGGTGACGTTTCGGGTCAAGACCTTTCTTCAGACTGATGTCAGGGGAGTCAGTCTGTCCCTTGACGGACTGAGGGGACTGAGTCACCCATTTCTGACAGTCACCCATTTCTTCTCTCCAGAGATGCTGCCTGTCCCGTTGCATTACTCCAGCATTTTGTGTCTATGTCCAGAATAATAAGTCTCCAGCGCCTGCTGTCGGACACCTCCTCCTACTCACAGATGAGCACCAGACCATCATTTTGCAGACTATCTCCGATTGTATCAATTCCGGTTGACTGGCCTCCATAGCCTCCAACCTTATCAATCCCACACGTAACCTCGGTATCCTACAGCTCCGCTCTTGCTCCCCCTCCCCCCACTCGCAACAGGGACAGAGTCCCCCTAGTCCCCACCTTTTACCCCATCAGCTGTCGTATGCAGCACATAATCTTCCCACATTTGCGCCACCTCCAACGGGATCCCACTAGTCACACCTTCACATCTCCACCATTTTCCACTTTCTGCAGAATTTGTTCCCTTTGCCTGGTTAACTCATCCCTTCCCACCCAAACCTCCCCAGGTACCTTCCCCTGCAACCACAGGAGATGCAACACCTGTCCTTATACCTTCCCCCTCGACTCTGTCCAGGGAACCCGACAGTCCTTTCATGTGAGGCAGTTGTTCACTTGCACCTCCTCCACCCTCATCTGCTGTATCTGCTGTTCCAGGCGTAGACTGGCGATCATTTCGCTGAACACCTTTGCTCAGACTGCCTCGGCCAACATGATCTCCTGGTTGTCAGATACTTGAACTACCATTCCCAAACTGGCCTTTCTGTCCTGGGCCTCCTCCATTATAAGAGTGAGGCCAAATGCAAAATGGAGGAACAGTATCACATATTTTGATTGGGCAGCTTACAACCCAGCAGTATGAGTATTGATACTCACGTCGCAGCGGCCTCTGCAGTCCGTCTGTCTTTTTGTTATTTTTTTGTCCCGTTTTAATGTAGTTTTTATTTTTTTTGTTTGATGGGGTATGTGTGTGGGTGGGGGGGATCTTTTAAAATCTTTCCCCTGCACGGAGAACCCGACATTTTCGCTGTCGGGTCTCCGTTGTCGTTGGGGCTGAGCAACGTGGAGTGGCCTCCAGCATGAACGACCTGGGGCTCCAGTCACGGAGCTGCGGACTTACCCACCATCGCGGAGCTGGCCGTGTTCGGAGCGGGAGGAGCTGTGGTGGCGCGCTGCTGCGACCCGACCCCCGGAGATTCGGAGGCTCCAACCGCAGGTCCGGTGGACAGTGACACCGGGAGCCCGCGCGTCCCTGCTGGGAGACCGCTTTTCGGGGCTTCCACAACGGCGACTTCTCCCGCCCGAGTTGCGGGGTCGAGGAGTACCTGGAGCAGGGCCTTACATCACCCGGCGCGGCTTCAACGGCTGCGGGACTTTGCTAGCGCCCGCCGGGGGCTCCAACAACAAGACCCGGAGCGTGGCCTTGCATCGCCCGGCGCGGCGTTAATGGCCGCGGAACAATTGCCATCGCCCGCCGGGGGCTTTGACTCTGATATCGGGAGGGGAATGGGGAGTGCAGGGGAGAGATAAGTTTTTGCCTTCCATCACAGCGAGGAGGAGATGTGCTGTGATGGATGTCTGTGTAATTTGTGTTGTGTCTTGGGTCTTTTTTTCTTGTGTGTATGACTGCAGAAACAACATTTCATTTGAGCCTCTATGAGGTTCAAGTGACAAATAAATTGTATTGTATTGTATTGTCTCTAACTTCAAGTAACCCTTGCATCCCCTTTCTTGCCACCCCTCCCGCACTTTAGTCATTGTACTAGTTTCAGTCGTCCTGTTGAGTTTCACTGTCTGTATCTCATTATCACATCCCACAGCCACCAATGGACCATTGTGGCTCCAACTTTCCTTCATCATTGTTCCTTTTTGCATATCTCTCATTCGGTTGTTCGAGGTGCCGTCTATATCTCTCATTCCCCTTTCCCCTTACGCAGTCTGAAGAAGGGTCTTTTCTCCAGAGATGTTGCCTGACCCACTGAATTACTACAGCTTTTTGTGTCTATCTTCAGTTTAAACCAGCATTTGCAGTTCCTTCCTGCACTCTCCAGAGTAAGAAATGGAACAGGAAGTTCAGAAAGGGATAAGTATCAAATATCAGGCAACATGGGGACCAATTTGAAAAGAGGGGTGTTGAACTCAGAACTGAAGTTGTTATAAAGCCCGAGGTGCCGCGGAGGCAGAAACCTTTTGGAGCTGCCACAGCTGCCGCTGAGAAGCCGAGGCTGGACCTTCGTGGCCCGAGCCTGGTGGTTTGATGGAGCCCGTGGCCATCGATGCCTGGGTTGACGGAGCCCTGGGCTGGCGCCTGGGTCGGCACCACGGAAGTGTCCAGAGAGGAGTCGGTGGTGACAGTGCAGAGGTCGGTGTGGCGGCAGATGATGGCGCCGAACCCTGGGCGAGGATGGACCATGTGGGAGTGAGGACGCCGCTGCCGAGGGAAGGAACAAAGGAGGACTCGGTGTGAGGGGACCGATGTGAAGGAGGGGGGGAGGGGGGAGGAACAAAGGGGAATTGAGGCGTGGGAAGTTTGTAAGTTTGTAAGTGCCCTTTATGGGCAACTATTTGCATACTTTGGCAGGGTATGTAAGCAAAGAATTTCACTGTGACTTCTCACACGTAACAATAAGGTATTCAATTCAATTAAATTCAATATTCTAGAAGCATGCCTTACGTGAATGAGCTTATAGTGCAGTAAGAAATTGGCAGGTACAATGTTGTGGGCATTACAGATTCATTGCTGAAAGAGGACCAGGGCTGGGAGATGAATATTTAAAGTATACACGTCCTATCAAAAAGGCAGGTAGGTGGGTAGAAGGGGCGGGTGGCTCTGTTGGTAAGGAATGAAATCCAATCCAGAGCAAGAAATGACATTGGATCAGAAGATGTATAATTCTTGCGGGGGGAGTTAAGAAAGTGTAAACCCCGATGGAGGCCTGTATATAAAATCCAAACAGCAACCCGGCATCACAGGGTACAAATTACACCAGGAGATAGAAAAGGCGTGTAAGAAAGGCAAGTTACAGTGGTCATGGGAGATTTCATAAAGCAGGTAGACTGAGATAATTAGGTTGGTATTGGATCCCGAGTGAAGGAATTTGTAGAATGTCTCCAAGATGGCTTTTTAGAGCAGCTTGTGGTCGAGCCCACTAGTTTAGTTCAGTTTAGAGATCCAGCACGGAAACAGGCTCTTTGGCCCTCCGAGTCTGCGCCAACAAGTGATCCCCGCACATTAACACTATCCGACAGACGCTTGGCCAATTTTACATTTATACCAAGCCAATTAACCAACAATCCTTCATGTCTTTGGAGAGTGAGAGGAAACCGGAGATCCTGGAGAAAACCCACACAGGCCACGGGAAGAACGTGCAAAGACCGAAAAGACAGAACCCGTAGTCGGGATCGAACCTAGATTTTTGCCGCTGTGAGGCAGCAACTCCACCGCTGCACCACTGTGCCACACGAGGGGAAGAGCAATTCCAGATTTTGAGTTGTGTAACAAACCGGATTTGATTAGGGAGCTTAAGGTGAAGGAAATCCTAGGAGGCAGTGATCATAATATGATAAAATTCAACCTGAGGTTTGAGATGGAGAAGCTGAAATCAGATGTATCATATTACTCTTGAGTAAAGATAACTTGAAAGGCATGAGTGAGGAGCTGGCTAAAGTTGAATGCAGCAATGGCAGGAGTTTCTGGGAGTAATTCAGAAGATGCAGGATCGTTTCATGCCAAAGAGCACCAAACATACTAAGGGAAGAATAAAGCAACAGTAGCTGACAGAGGAATTCAAGGACAGCATAAAAGCAAAGGAGCATAAAAGATGGCAAAGAGTTGTGTTAAACTAAAGGATTATGAAGATTTTAAAAATCAACAGAAGGCAACCAAAAAACTGGTAAGGAGCGAAAAGATGATGAAAAGGTAAACTAAGTAATAATAATATGGAATAATGAAAGGGATAGATAGAGTAGATGTGAAAAGGATGATTCCACTGGTGGAAGAGTCTAGAATTAAATGGCACTCTTTTAGAAAGGAGGTGAGGAGGAACTTCATTAGTCAGAGGGTAGTTAATCCGTGGAGCTCATTGACACAGAGGGCTGTGGAGGCCAAGTCAGTGGATATTTCTAATGTGGAGATAGACAAATTCTTGACTAGAACGGCTGTCAAAGGTTATGGGGAGAAGGCAGGAAAATGGGGTTAGGAGGCAGAGATCAGCCATCGAAGAGAATACCGTCAGTTTTTTTTCTCCAAATATATAAAGAGTAAAAGAGAGGCAAGAGTGAACATTGGACCACTGGAAAATGATGATGGAGAAGTAGTAATGGGGAATACTGAATTGGCACATGGTGCAATATGTGGGTAGCACGTGGACAGAACCAGGATGAGGTGAGGAATGGGTGATGAGGACAGGAGCAGGGAGGGGGTAATGGAAAGGGAACTGATAATAGAGGACCTGGGATGAATGATAAGGAGAGAGGGATACACATGGGATTATGGTTACCTGAAACTGGAAAAGTTAACATTCATACCATTAGGGATTACCTACACTCTTTTCAAACAGAGTATCAATTACATAATTTTCTCACATAATTAAATGAGGGGAGGTAATCACAGCATGGTTAACGGTTTGTAATCACGAGCATGAAATATACAGATTTATATTGTCAGCATGAAAAGACATGAACAAAATGCTTGATACCGAGTCAGGATCGTGACCAATGAATGTATCACAAGGAATACATTCTAAGCCATATTACGATTGTCTCCCACAACTAATGTAGAACAAACCCACTACCTGCTCCCTCGACCCTCTCCCCACTCCCCTGTTGAAGTCCTGCCTCCCCGTTTTCTGCCCCTACCTCACTAATCTCTTCAACTCCTCATTGTCCCAAGGAATTGTCCCCTCCGCTTTCAAAACTGCTGCTGTTACACCAATCTTAAAGAAACCTGGTCTTGATCCCTCCTCTCTCATTAACTACCGCCCAATCTCAAACCTCCCCTTTCTTTCAAAAACCCTGGAGCGTATCGTTGCGTCGCAACTTCATTCCCACCTCCTTGCGTATAACCTACTTGAACCCCTCCAATCTGGCTTTCGCCCCCTCCATAGCACAGAAACTGCTCTCCTCAAAGTCCTCAACGACCTCCTCACCTCTGCTGACACTGGTTCCCTCAACATCCTCATCCTCCTCGACCTGAGCGCAGCCTTCGATACAGTGAACCATAACATCCTGCTCACCAGACTCAAAGACCTCGGCATTGAAGGCTCTGCACTCAGCTGGCTCCGTTCCTACCTTTCCAACAGATCCCACTTCATCTCTCTCCACAACCACACCTCTGCTACAGCCACAGTCACTCAAGGCGTTCCCCAAGGCTCCGTACTCGGCCCCCTCCTCTTCATCATCTACATCCTCCCCCTTGGTCAGATACTCCGCCACTTCAACCTGGACTTCCACTGTTACGCCGATGACACCCAGATCTACCTTGGCACCAAATCCCCCCACAACCCCCCCTCTCCCATATCAACTCCTGTTTGTCAGCTATAAAAACCTGGATGCAACATAATTTCCTCAAACTCAACAGCGATAAGACAGAATTCTTCCTCATAGGCTCCAAAGCCACACTCAGCAAAATCAATAACCCCACTCTCACCATCGACGGCACCACTGTCTCCCCATCTCCCCAGGCCCGCAACCTTGGCGTGATCTTTGAATCCACCCTCTCCCTTGAGCCTCACATCCGCCATGTCATTAAAACCTCCTTCTTTCATCTCCGCAACATCGCCAAACTCAAACCCTCTCTCACACTGCCCGCTGCTGAAAGACTCATCCATGCCTTCATCTCCTCCCGACTGGACTATTGCAACTCACTTCTCCTTGGCATCAGCTCCACCTACATCAACCGACTCCAACTGGTCCAGAACGCAGCCGCCCGACTCATCACCCACACCAAATCCTGGCATCACATCACTCCAGTCCTCAAACAACTTCACTGGCTTCCCATCTCCCACCGGATCACCTACAAAATCCTGATCCTCACCTACAAAGCCCTCCACCATCTGGCCCCCCCATATCTCACTGACCTCCTCTCCCCCTACCAACCCTCACGGTCCCTCAGATCCACATCAGCCGGTCTCCTCTCCATCCACAAGTCCAACCTCCGCAGTTTTGGGGACAGAGCCTTCTCCAGGGCAGCTCCCAGGCTCTGGAACTCCCTCCTCCAACTGATCCGCAATTCCGTGTCCCTCACCATCTTCCAGTCCCGCCTCAAGACCCATCTCTTCACCTCTGCCTATCCTTAGCCCCACGTCCCCCTCCCTTTTCATCTGTGCATCAATTGCCTCATACTGTGTTTTGTATTGAATTCTGTCTTTACTTTGTGTACTAGTCATGTCTCTACTATTTATTTAATTCCCCTTACATGTTTTTCCTCAACCTGCTAAATTTTTGTAAGGTGTCCTTGAGACTCTTGAAAGGCGCCCATAAATAAAATTTATTATTATTATTATTAATGTAATTTAGGAATTAAAATAAAAGTGGCATAGAATTGACATTGTATAGCGTTTTTGTGAAATTAACTTAGTGCATGTATTTCGTGCCAGCAGCAAGTGTTTTGTTCAACACAATGATAACCTCGGGAAGCTTCTACCCACTGGCACTTTAGACCATAGAAGTTCATATTTTATCTACTATTTATATTTAAGCTATGAGAATTGGGTAAGCTGCCATGTGCATGATTTTGTTTACGTGACTATGTGGGACTGCAGCTTATTACTGCAGTGGTTAATGATATTGATTGTGTGGCCTAATTTACACTTCGGATTCACTTCCAAAGCGAGCAGTAGCTTGCTGCTTTAGTGATGTGATCTGACAGACTGGCAAAATCCAGAATATGAATTAACATGGGAGTATTTGTTATCCCATCTTAATTAACTTTGGCGCATGAGGTTTGGATCTCTGAGCTGTGCCAAGGGTGTGATGTGCACCTTTGTAGTACAGTCTCAGCTCTATATAAAGAGTCAACACTTCAAATGGAAGTTGAAAAGGCTCAGGAAGAATGGCTGACATAGAGCATGGGAAGCTGCTCTCCCAGCTGCACCACTGTGCCACTTGTCAGCACGCACTGATGGAGACCTTCACAGCCATCAAGTCCTCTGAAGAGCAGGAGAAAATTGTCTTCAAAGTTCTAATACTTTTCCTGATAACATACCTGTTGATCAAACATCTCCCTCATCCACACTCTCTTTCTTGCACAACTCCCTCCTGCTGCCTCTCCTTTACTTGATTTTCATTTTGTACTGTGCATTTCTTTCCTGTGTCCCTCTTTCCAATGCTTCCCTTTTTTGTGCATCGTTATCATCTTCCCCTCTCCCCGAGTTCCTGTCTCCATAAGAACTAGGAAGAGGAAGAGACAGTCAGCCCCTTGAGCCTGCCCTGCCGTTCAATAACATCATGGTTGATCCAACTTTCCTCAGGTCCACTTTCTTGCCCTCTTCCCCCTCTTGATTTCCTGCAAACACAACCTTCTAGCTTTGGAACTCCTAGCTCTACTGCTTATCTTGTTTCCTAATGGACTTACAAAATCAATTTCACCTTGTTTTTAAATGGATACAGCAGAATACAATTGAACAGCTGTGCAAAAATACTTCCATCTATTTATGATGCATTAAAAAAAATATTCTTAAAAGGGAAATTAAGGTTTCTGAAAAGAGACCCTGTTTTAGAAAAGATGCAAGAGGTTAATAGTAGACTGTATTTTTAATTAAATCATTTATGCCATCTGCAGAGTTCTAAAGTAATTTGATCTAGCTCTTTAATTATTCATAATGTAAAGAGCAATTAAATATAATTTATTTGACTGCTATTCCTTGATATGTGGGCGAGGAGCAAAAACTAAAGGATGAATCCTCATGAAGGAAACCTTCAGGAGCAAACTCTTTGACAATTACGATGATTAAAAATGGAATGGACTCAACAGAAGACGTTTAAGGGGAGATTTTAATGAGCCAGTGGGTTTAACAACCCAGAATTGTGAACTCAAATGATATGAGCATACGAAATAAAAATCAGGAATGAGTCTTTCATGCCGCCTCCAGACCCTTGTGCCTGCTTCACCGTTCAATAAGATCACCGTCGATCTTCCACCTCAGTGCTCTTCCAAGTATTAACCCTATATCCCTTGATATATGACCATTTATTACTCTCTGAGATATTTATCTACCTGGGGAACAATTAGCACAGGGGAACAATATTGCTGATTTGTGGGACTTAAGAGATTGAGTAAGAGTGGCTTCAGGAGGATTGAGGGAGAGATGCACTTTACAGGTCAGATGAATATTCTCTTGGTAGCATCCATACCCAAGCACATCTCCAATAAGCAAGTGTACGGAAATATTGCACACATCCCACATGCTAGAGCCACCATGTCTTGGCACCATTTTCCAAGACCAGCCCGCTCTCAGGTTATGAGCAGTGTACATTCTAGGCAAGCCCCAGCCTGCTGCAGGCCTCCAGTCACCACCTTCCTTGGACGTGTTGATTGACCAGCGAACCCACGTCTATCTCCTCGCCCATGCAACTTAGTGCCCCAGGGAGCCTCCCGCAGCTAACATCGGGGGCGTGGTGGTCCAGACCCCAGTTCCCTTTCCTCAGCTACCAGCCTCTCTTCGGGGAATAAGCAGGGGCCGGCTCGGCTCGGCTGTGGTCCGCCGGGTCCTGTCTGCAGGGAACCATTTCGGAGGCCACACCTTGTAGGTCAGTTTCCATTGGGACTTGCATTCGGACACATGGAGCCTGCTCGGCGGCTTCCCCCTGCATGTTGTGGTTCTCTGGGAGCTTCAGGTTGTCTGGGAATACCAGCCATGCATGACTGTCCACTCCCTCCACAGTTGCTGCCTAAACTAAACTAAACTAAACTTTCTCCTCATATTCACCTGTTGTTCTGTCATGAATTTCCCACACCACTGTTGGACTTCTACAATTCAGCCTTTCTGTGGGAGAATATGCAGCACATCTAGCAGAGTCACTTGCCTGTCACTTGCCCAAGCAGTTGTCCCCACGTGCCTTAAAACCACCTCCATCGTGCCGGTGCCAAAACACTCCACTGCGGCAAGCCTCAACGACTTCCGCCCAGATGCACTTACCCCCATCATCACCAAGTGCTTAGAGAGGCTGGTCCTGGCACACCTCAAAGGCTGCATTGGATCCCTATCAGTTTGCCTACCGCAAGAACAGGAGTATGGAGGATGCCATCTCAACGGCACTTCACTCTGCCCTCTCCCACCTCGACAACAGAGACACTTATGTAAGAATGCTGTTCATCGATTACAGCTCAGCATTCATAGAAACATAGAAACATAGAAAATAGGTGCAGGAGTAGGCCATTCGGCCCTTCGAGCCTGCACCTCCATTCAATATGATCATGGCTGATCATCCAACTCAGTATCCTGTACCTGCCTTCTCTCCATACCCCCTGATCCCTTTAGCCACAAGGGCCACATCTAACTCCCTCTTAAATATAGCCAATGAACTGGCCTCAACTACCTTCTGCGGGAGAGAATTCCACAGATTCACCACTCTCAACACCATTATACCCTCTAAACTGATCACCAAACTCGGTAACCTGGGCATCGACCCCTCCCTCTACAACTGGATACTGGACTTTCTAACCCCAGTCTGTTAGGTTAGACAAGCACACCTCTTCAACCCTCACCCTGAACACCGGCGTTCCACAGGGCTGTGTGCTGAGCCCCCTCCTCTACTCCCTCTTCACCTACGACTGCACACCTGTACATGGTACTAACACCATCATCAAGTATGCAGATGATACAACGGTGATTGGCCTCATCAGCAACAACGATGAGTCGGCCTATAGGGAGGAGGTCCAGCTCCTAGCAGCATGGTGCGCTGACAACAACCTGGCCCTTAACTCCAAGAAGACCAAGGAGCTCATTGTAGACTTCAGGAAGTCTAGGGGCGGCACGCACACCCCCATCCACATCAACGGGACGGAGGTGGAACGTGTTTCCAGCTTCAGGTTCCTGGGGGTCAACATCTCCGATGACCTCTCTTGGACCCACAATACCTCAACTCTGGTCAAGAAGGCTCATCAGCGTCTTTTCTTCCTGAGGAGACTGAAGAAGGTCCATCTGTCTCCTCAGATTCTGGTGGACTTCTACCTCTGCACCATCGAGAGCATCCTTACCAACTGTATCACAGTATGGTATGGCAACTGCTCTGTCTCCGACCGGAAAGCACTGCAGAGGGTGGTGAAAATTGCCCAACGCATCACCGGTTCCTCACTCCCCTCCATTGAGTCTGTCCAAAGCAAGCGTTGTCTGCGAAGGGCGCTCAGCATCGCCAAGGACTGCACTCACTCCAACCATGGACTGCTTACCCTCCTACCATCCGGGAGGCGCTACAGGTCTCCGTTGCCAGACCAGCAGGTCCAGGAACAGCTTCTTCCCTGCGACTGTCACACTACTCAACACTGTACCTCGGTGACTGCCAATCACCCTTCCCCCCCCCCCCCGGACACTCCTCCCACAGGAAAAACACTTTGACTGTATGCATGTAAATAGATTTATTTATTGAAATCATATTCTATGTCGCTCTTCCAGGGAGATGCTAACTGCATTTCGTTGTCTCTGTACTGTACACTGACAATGACAATTAAAGTTGAATCTGAATCTGAATCTGAATCTGAGAGTGACATTGGCTGTGATTTAGAGATGTATTGGAAGATGTCATGCCTGACATGCCAACACATATAAAATTTGGTTTAAGTTCCCAATCGTTGTTTAATCGCAGTGTGCACGTTTTGGTGGACTAAAAATGTAATTTCTTGCCCTGCTGCATTTTAGACATCCATGTGTTCTGTTTATGTCATGGCCATTGTCTCCCCTTGGCTAATTTCCCAACCTCTCATTTAAAAAAATAGGCACAGAATCAATTTTAGTAAATATCTGACTTTTGTTTCAATGAATTTCAATGTGTTGAATGTCAGATTCTACAAGATGCTAAATGACTGCTTGAAATCTATTAATTTGAGGGTACTTAAATTGACTCCTTCTCAATCTGTAAGATACTGAAGATTTGCCAGAAGATTAAACTGTCAAAGTACTTTATCAATAAAAGAACATTCAGATCTAGGATACATGCCGACTACATGTCTAGTCCACCGAGTCATCAGATTTTTGTAAGCTTCTATTCTAAACATTGTTGAAGCATGAAGAGTTGGTACAGTTCTTAAAGTGGTACAAACCAAAATTAATAGTCTGAAGAATAGTCTCGACCTGAAACGTCACCTATTCCTTCTCTCCAGAGATGCTGCCTGTCCCGCTGAGTTACTCCAGCATTCTGTGTATATTATTTAAGCAACACGTTACATCTCTGTTTTATTAATATGAAACACAAACGTAAAAAAAAACTTTGACATAAAATGTTCCAGATACTTTGATTAATGGGACATGATCCCAAGAGGTTATGGTTTTCCCAGAGATCTCAATTGAGCTGTACTTCCACTCTTCTGGATTAGAGATGCCCACTTTAGCATCTTCATGTTTGCTTCGGTTAAACAAGTCTTCATCAAAAATTGCAGCAGGATCTTGATCGGTTGGGCAGGTGGACTGAAGAATGGTTGATTGAATTTAATACAGAGAAATCTGAGATGATGCATGTTGGGAGCAGTAACTTGGGCAGAACCTACACAGTGAATGGTTGGGCTCTGGGATGTCTTGTAGAGCAGTGTAGGAGTACTAGTAGTACAGGAACATAGTTCGTTGAAAGTGGCATCGGATTTTTTCATGCAAAGTTTTTTGGCACTGTGGCTTTCATCAGTCAGCGTATTGAGTATAGAAGTTGGGAGATCATGTTGCAGTTGTACAGGATGTTGGTGAGTTAGCATTTAGAGTATTGTATTCAGTTTTGGGCACCATGTTATAGGAAAAATGTTGTCAAGCTGGAAAGGGTGCAGAGAAGATTTACGAGAATGTTGCCAGGATTCGAGGGTCTGAGCTACAGGGAGAGGTTGAGCAGGCTAGGACTCTCGTCCATGGAGTGCAGGAGGATGAGGAGTGATCTTACAGAGATGTACAAAATCATGAGAGGAATAGATCTGGTAGACGCACATAATCTCTTTCCAAGAGAAGGGGAATCGAGAACCATTGGACATAGGTTTTAAGGTGAGGGGGGGGAAAGATAGGAAGCTGAGAGGTAATTTTTTCACGCAAAGGGTGGTATGGAATAAACTGCCGGTGGAGGTAGTTGAGGCAGGTACTATTGCAATATTTCAGAAAAATTTAGACAGGTACATGGATACGATAGGTTTATGGGGATATGGGCCAAATGCAGACAGGTGGGTCTAGTGGGACATGTTGGCTTGTGTGGGCAAGTTGGGCCAATGGGCCTGTTTTCATGCTGTATCTCTATGACTCTATGACTAAACCTCCTTGTTGGGTCTTTCTGAGAAGACATATGTTCCTACAATATAGGGTATGTTGCTATTCTATGATCTCCCTGTGAGTCCATGGATAGTTTATAAAGTTCATAAATCATGGGAGCAGAATTAGGCCATTTGGCCCATCGAGTCTACCCTGCCATTCAATCATGGCTGATCTGTCTTTCCCTCTCAACCCCATTCTCATGATTTTCCCCCATAACTTTTGACACCCAAAATCTTCTTTTTGCGAATGAAACATAAACCATGGGAATAGTTAGACCTCAAGCCGGGTGTTGAGCAGCCAGTTTGTTGTCTTAATAATCAAGAACCTGTAAATTTGTGCTTTAAATTTACCCAATGACTTGGTCTCCACTGCCGTCTGTGGCAATGAATTCCACAGATTCACCACTCGCTGACTAAAGAAATTCCTCCTCGTCTCCTTTCAGGAGGGATTCTGTTGCTCATTCGAGCCAACCACATATATAAGGAGTGAACACTTCTGATCACATACACTTCTGTACAATTATAAATTGGGCATAATGATCCCAGGAATAAGTAGTTTAACCTATGATGAGCGTTTGTCGGCACTGGGCCTGAACTCGCTGGAGTTTAGAAGAATGAGGGGGGACCTCATTGAAACATACAGACTAGTGAAAGACTTGGATAGAGTATATGTGGAGAGGATGATTCCACTAGTGGGAGAGTCTAGGACCAGAGGCCATAGCCTCAGAATAAAAGTAAAATTGTCCCCAGTGTGTGTAGGATAGTGTTAAAGTGCGGAGATCGCTGGTCGGTGTGGACTTGGTGGGCCGAAGGGCCTGTATCTGCGGTGTATCGCTAAGCTAAGCTGAGATATGACCTAACCAAAGTTCTATAAAACAGCAACATGAATTCCTGACTGTTATACTTAATGCCCCGTCCGATGAAGGCAAGCATGCCATACGCCTTCTTTACCACTTGATCTACTTATGTTGCCACTTTCAGGAAGCTATGGCCATGGACCCCAAGATTTCTCTGCATATCAATGTTGTTAAAGGTCTTGCCATCAACCGTATACCTTCCCCTTACATTCAACCTCCCAAAGTGCAACACCTCACACTCCAGCTTGTTAATTCAGTACAGCAATTGCTTAGTGTGCTCACTTAGTTCACGAAGGTTCATCTTACTGCATCCCCACTCACCTGCCTTCCTTACTTTATCAAAAATCCATTCATCTCTTATCTCACAAATTTTAACAGACTAGCACCATTCACCATTCTTTCAGGGAGGTGGACGCAGGCCTTTCTGACAATGAATCTGCATTCTGATGTAGGGTCTTTGCCCTGAAACATTAACTCCTTTCTATTTCAACCGATGCTGCTTGACCTGTTGAGGACTCCCAGGATTTTCTATCTAATTTTCATATTCCCAGCATCTGGTCTTTTCACCGTTAATTAGATTCAAGAGATTCAAGATTCAGGAGAGTTTATTGTCATGTGTCCCTGATAGGACAATGAAATTCTTGCTTTGCTTCAGCACAACAGAACATAGTAGGCATTGACTACAATTAACAATATTCATTCTGAAATAGAATCTCTATTTCTCAAATGCCTTTACAATTTTAACATCTTAATAAATGTATTTTTTTTTGTAATTTGTGTGCATTGTAAAAGGCCTGTTGTGATAAATTCTCTGCTTATTTTTTTTTAATAACTTTGAAAAGAAAGTCTGCTGTAATACTTGAGTGTCTCATAATAGCAGATTTACTGAGAAGGAAATTAAAGCCTTTATCAAACGTATTGTTCTAATTTTCTTGGCCTTGGCCCGCATTGAATTATTAATTTCAAGTCCACACAGTGTGCCAGATCTTCTCCCTCAGCACTGCAATCACATCATGTGTTTCCTGCAAATTTCCAAAACTTTGAGGCCTCCATACATAAAGTTGATGCACAGGCATATTTCTTGCTTTACAGGATTGAATACCGTTTGGTTGATCCCCTCAAAGTACCTCTGGCAACTGGAAAGGAAAGGGCTAATTTGATCATGCTCAATAGAACTTTAACCATTTTGAATGTTATATCTATAGGTTAACCTATGATGAGTGTTTGTTGGCACTGGGCCTCTACTCGCTGGAGTTTAGAAGAATGAGGGGGGGACCTCATTGAAACATACAGAATAGCGAAAGTGGATGTTGGGAGAATGATTCCACTAGTGGGAGAGTCTGGGAATAGAGGTCATAGCCTCAGAATTAAAGGACGTTCTTTTAGAAAGGTGATGCGGGGGAATTCATTTTCTTTATTGAGGGTGGTGAATCTGTGGAATTCATTGCCACAGAAGGAGATAGATTTTTGATTAGTACATGTGTCAGAGGTTATGGGGAGAGGGCAGGAGAAAGGGTTATAGATCAGCCATGATTGAATGGCGGATTAGACGATGGGCCGAATGGCCTAATTTACTCCTATCGCTTATGACCTGTATGTGAAATATCATCATTATCTTCTGGATGTGTGGTGACAATAGAAATAGTATTAGCATTAGTTAGTGAGTAACAAAACAGGAAGATTGGACAAATCTTCCTGATGTAGGGAGGAGAGTTTGAGATGCTCGAGGAGCTATGAAGGTTTATGGGAGTACTTGGACCTCTGTAAATCATATTGAGTGGGGGCAATTTTCATGTGTGGTGTGGAATGAGGGCGGGGAGGATTTTGCAGGGGTTGGGAACCTAAAGGGAGAGTCGTAAATGATAAAAGCAACACTGGAAATAAAAGATAGAGGTTCTAGTGAAAGGGTATTTCAGAAAGAACAGAGAGTGGAAAAGGCAACAGGATAGAGAAATAAGAGTAAATATAACCAGAATGTATGGGGAAGGGTCAATGTGTACGAGCATAAGAAAGTACCTGTAATTAGAGCAATGTAAGGGGGAAAAAATGAAATTAAACTGAATGCACATGATATTTGCTGCAAGATAGACAAGTTGATGCCTCAAGAAAAACAAACTCAACAGCCTTCATGGGGAAAAACCTCCAGTGTTTTGTAGTTAGGTAATTCTGTTTGTTAGAGGTTAAGCATAATTGGCCTGGAACATTGCATCAGGACTTCCTTACGGCAGGGTCCTAGACCCAACTCACATCAGTTGCCTCAACAACAACCTGCTTTGTATCACAAGGTCAGAAATGGGTATATGCATTAGTAGATATCCCACATTCAACATTTGCAAGTCCTCAGTAAATAGAGCATTAATGCCTGCATACAGCAAGTTCTGGACAGTGTGTCAAGTCGTCAAGTCACATTTATTTATATAGCACATTTAAAAAACAACTCTCGTTGGCCAAAGTGCTTTACATTTGTTATAAGAATAGTATAAACAAACAAACTACATACATATATACATATAGCCATCGCTCAGTGGACGTCAGGAAAGCCTTGGGAATATAGATAAGTTTTTAGTCTTGACTTAAAGGAGTCGATGGAGGGGGCAGTTCTGATGGGAAAGGGGGATGCTGTTCCACAGTCTAGGAGCTGCAACCGCAAAGGCGCGGTCGCCCCTAAGCTTATGCCTAGACCACGGGATATTCAGCAGCCCCAAGTCGGCTGATCTGAGGGACCTGGAGGTGGAGTGGTGGGTGAGAAGGCTTTTAATGTAGGAGGGGGCAAGCCCATTGAGGGCTTTGTAGACCTAGAGGAGGGTCTTGAAATGTATATGGAACAGCACAGGGAGCCTGTGGAGAGAGGCCAGGATCAGGGTGATGTAGTCCCTTTTTCGGGTGCCCGTCTGGAGTCTCGCTGCGGCGTTTTGGACCAGTTGCAGGCGGGACAGGGAAGATTGGCTGATGCCAGTGTAAAGAGAGTTGCAGTAATCTAGGCGGGAGGAGATAAATGTGTGGATGATCTTTTCGAGGTCATCAAAGTGGAGGAATTGTTTTCGAGGTCATCAAAGTGGAGGAAGTGTGGGATGAGAAGTGGCTAGCAACATTTGTGCCAGAGAAATGCCTGGCAAAGATCATCTTAAACAAGGGGGAATACACTTTTCCTTTGCATTCAGTTGCATTATCATCACGGAGCCTCCACAATAAATATCCTGGATGTCGCTTTTGACCAGAAACTCAACAGGATCACCCACCTTAATACCGGTCGTGTATACTGAACTGAGTGAATCATCTTCTGACATTTTAAGGACTTTACAACATCAATAAGGCATAAGTCAATAATATCTGAATTGCCCAACTAATACATTATAAAATATTTGAAGAAAAGTGTTACCGAAACAAAGTATGCTGTTGACCAGAAATATTAACCCTGCTTCACTTTCCACAAAATCTGCCCAACCTGCTGAACATGTCCAGCATTCCCAAATTTATTTCTGATTTTCAGAATCTGTTGTTTTGTTTTTTTGTAGGGAGTAACATGGTACAATAAAACAAAGGTAATGCAATAATTGTAATAGGAACAAGAAGTGTCTCGACCCAAAACTTCACCCGTTCCTTCTACCCAAAAATGCTGCCTGTCCTGCTGAGTTACTCCAGCATTTTGTGTCTATCTTCGGTTTAATGCAATAGTTCCTTGGTCATAAAAGATGATGTGAAGAAAATTAAGCGATTGTTTTTGGATTTGGTGTTACGCATCAACCTGTGGATATCTAAACAGTGTATGGCCTCAGTTTTGCCAACTTCAAAGCAGCCCTGAGAGCAGACAGTGAATCAGAGAATGTGACAAGTGTTTTGTGTTGGTGTCAGAGGGAATAAATGCTGCCCAGTGACTCCTGCCACAAACCTGCAACAGATCATCTGCTCTTTCCTTCAGTGATTTCCCCAACATATGAACTTAAAGAAATTGAGCTGGGATATTCTCTGCTGTGGAACGTTGCTCACGTTTTTACGCCAAGGAATGTAATAGGAACATGACACCAAGGTGGTAGTGCCAGACAGGATAGAATTAATGAACATATTTCATTGAAATATGAAATATGATTATATTATTATTAATAACTAGACCAAGTGCAGACCCATTGGGTCTGTTCCCCCAATGTGCATTTGAGGGGGGGGGGCATTGGGCATCACACACATTAACCACCCCCACACACACATTAACTACCCCCCCGCACACACGCTAACTACCCCCCTTGTTAATATATTAATATTATTAATTTGCTCCTTTTACCCCAAATTCGCCCTATCTACTGACGCATAGCCCCCGGCCAGCAGGAGGCGACAACATTAGTGATTGGGGGGGGGGGGGGGGGTGTAGGATTTTATTAAAAAATGGGTACATAAAAAGAAAAAAATGTTTTGAGGAGTGCAAAATCGGATGTAAAAGTGAATGAGCTAGCGACATGGTAAAAATGACGCCGTTTAATGACGGAGTGCTGGCGTAGCATGGAATCAAAGGCCGAATGTGGCACCCACAAACACACCCAGGCAGAAACACACACAGCCACAGTGTTTTAATATATAACTAGACCAAGTGCAGACCCGTTGGGTCTGTTCCCCCAATGTGCGGTTGTGGGGGGGGGGAGGCGGCATGCAGTGTCACACACACTAACTATCCCCCCGCACTCACGCTAATTACCCCCCTTGATATTATATTAATATTATTAATTTGCTCCTTTTACCCCATAACCACCCTATCTACTGACGCATAGCCCCCAACTTGCAGTCACATCTCGATACGGGGGGTGGGGGGGGGTAGAGAGTGAGGGCAGAGAGAGAAGGGGCAGAGACACAGAGAGAGGGGCAAGAGGGAGAGGGGGTGGCGAGGAGGAGAAGAGGGAGGGTGGGTGAGAGGGGAAAGGTGGGGGTGGAGGGGAGGAGAGAGGGTGAGAGTGAGGGTGGAGAGAGGAGGGGAGAGGTGAGGGGAGGGGGAGAGGTGAGGGGAGGGGGAGGTGAGGGGAGGGGGAGAGGTGGGGAGCATGGAGGGTGGAGGGAAGGGGTAGGGGTGTGTGGAGGGGAGGGGGGTTTAGGGGAGGGACGGTGGGGGAGGGGATGGAGGGGAGGAGTGGGAGAAAAGAGGGGAGAGGAGAGGGGGGGGAGAGGAGAGGGGGGGGGGGAGAGGAGAGGGGGGGGGAGAGGAGGGGGGAGAGGAGAGGGGGTTGAGGACAGGGGGGGCATGGGGGGAGGAGAGGGGGGAAGAGGAGAGGGGGAAAGGAGAGGGGGGGATAGGAGAGGGAGAGGAGAGAGGAGAGGGGGGGGAGAGGAGAGAGGGGAGTGAGGGGGTGTGCTGAGAGAGGGGTGAGGTGAGGGGAGGGGGAGAGGTGGGGAGCAGGGGGGGGGGGTGGAGGGAATGGGGTAGGGGTGTGTGGAGGGGAGGGGGGTTTAGGGGAGGGACGGTGGGGGAGGGGATGGAGGGGAGGAGGGGGAGAAAGGGGAGAAAAATAGGGGAGAGAGAGAGGGGGGAGTGGAGAGGGGGGGGAGAGGAGAAGAGGGAGAAGAGGGGGGGAGAGGAGAGGGGGGGGAGGAGAGGGGGGAGAGGAGAGGGGGGTAGAGGAGAGGGGGGAGAGGAGAGGGGGGGAGAGGAGAGGAGAGGGGGGGGAGAGGAGAGGGGGAGTGGAGAGGGGGGGGGAGAGGAGAGGGGGGGAGAGGAGAGGGGGGGAGAGGAGAAGGGGGGAGAGGAGAGGGGGGGAGAGGAGAAGGGGGGAGAGAGAGTGCCTTTTTATTTCAACCCAAACCCCCCAAACAACCATTTGCAGGCAGTGCTTTTTTACTTTAACCATATTTTCATTTTCAAACCACATTAAGGGTACTTACTCACAGTTGTGTGCACATGTGTTCAGTGTTATTCACAGCTCAGAGAAACGTGACCCTCTGCCTTCCTCCAGCTTGCAGACTAATTGAGGCACACCACTTCCTGGTTTTATAGTCCATCCCCCCAGAGAGAATGGGGAATTTTGTAAAATCATTAATATCTCTGTCATTTTTCATCGACTGGAAAAATCCTCGGCACACGTGCGGCGGAGGGGGGCTCTGAGCGAGGTGGCCAAAAATGACGGCCATAGGTGGCGGCGTTCTCTCGGAATTCACAGCACAGATCGCCAAAACCGGTCAAGAACAGACTTTTAGTAATATAGATAGATATGATTATATTATTGATCCAATACAATTGGACTAATACCTAAATACAAGAGCAATTTTATTATTAAAGTTCTACTAGAAAATCCATGTAGAATTATTTTTCTGTATTTCTCCACATGTATTTGCCTCCTCGTTACAATGCAGCTCAAATGCGCATGGTTGCAGCTGGTTCTTTAACTCCACCAAAAGTATGGTTGCATCCATTGGCAACTGATTTCTAAATTTCCATCTTCAGCTTCCTTCATAACTTTCACACTGTAATTCTGCAACTGATTACTGAGCGATCTGTGTGCTCAGCTTCACAATGGACTGCGCTGCCTTTTGCTCACCAGGTTTCTTACCTTTCATGAGGTGCTGGACCGAAGGGTCGAATGGCCTCCTCCTGCACCTATTTTCTATGTTTCAAATTCACTTGCTGAACATTTCCTCTCAGACTTTCTCTCCTCCTTTAAGACATTCCTGAAAACCCACTTGCTCCAATATCCAAAGGAAGATTATTCCCGATGTTGGGGAAGTCCAGAACAAGGGGTCACAGTTTAAGGATAAGAGGGAAGTCTTTTAGGACCGAGATGAGAAAATCATTTTTTACACTGAGTGGTGAATCTGTGGAATTCTCTGCCACAGAAGGTAGTTGAGGCCAGTTCATTGGCTATATTTAAGAGGGAGTTAGATGTGGCCCTTGTGGTTAAAGGGATCAGGGGGTATGGAGAGAAGGCAGGTACAGGATACTGAGTTGGATGATCAGCCATGATCATATTGAATGGCAGTGCAGGCTCGAAGGGCCGAATGGCCTACTCCTACACCTAATTTCTATGTTTCTATCTCTTTTAAATGGTTCAGAGATAGGTTTTATTTGATGGCTTCTGCAGTGATGAAACTTGAGTTGTTTTTATTACGTTTAAGGTACATAAATGCAATGTCATGTTGTATGAGAGATTCATTCGACTGCTTTGTGTCTGCGGTTTAGTGACAGGAACATTCGTGGGACAGTAAGTAATCCTTTGATTGATTAAATGGGAATGGAAATTATATTCAGGAACACGGCTGAGGTATGTTTGAATGATTGGATCCGGGGGATTGTTTTCCAAGCTCACTTGATTGCTCTATGGCTGCAGCTGATACCTGTTTGACTCATTGAATTGATCTGTAAGCACAGCTAATGTGCTCTTGACTGAATGGTAATGAAAGCATGATCATATGGTCATATGGTCATAAGCAATAGGAGTAGAATTAGGCCATTTGGCCTATCATCTACTCCGCCATTCCTTCATGGCTGACCTATCTCTACCTCCTAACCCACTGACGGCTTCCGCAGCCTTCTATGGCAAATAATTCCACAGATTCACGATCCTCTGACTAAAGAGCTTTCTCCTCATCTCTTTCCTAAAATAATGTTCTTTAATTCTGAGGCTATGACCTCTGTCCTAGACTCCCCGACTCGTGGAGACATCGCACCCGCTCTATCCAAGCCTTTCACTGATCACAATGATTGCTGCATTGAACACTGCAGCAAAATGAACAACCTTGATGAGGAACTGATAGATGTTTGAATCAGATGAGGTTGGAGTGGAAATAGTATAATTCCTAATGCAGTTATGGACTGGTGGAGATATGCAAAAGTAAATGCAAAGAATATTATAGTCTTGCAGCTTTTATGTTTAATTTAGCTTGATTTTTTTGTGGAGACTTTTATAGAGATTGAGTCATAGTCATATGGAGTGGAAACAGGCTCTTCAGCACAACTTGCCCACACTAACCAACATGTCCTAGCTACACTAGTCCCACCGGCCTGCGTTTGGCCCATATCCCTCTAAACCTGTCCTATCCATGTACCTGCCTAATTATTTCCTAAACATTGCAATAGTCCCTGTCTCAACTACCTCCCCTGGAAGCTCGTTCCATACACCCACCACCCTTTGTGTGAAAAAGATACCCCTCAGATTCCTATTAAATCTTTCCCCCTTCATCTTAAACCTATGTCCTCTGGTTCTCGATTCCCCTACTCTGGGCAGGAGACTCTTGCATCCACCCAATCTATTCCTCTCATGATTTTATACACCTCTGTAAGATCACCTCTCATCCTCCTGCTTTGCAAGGAATAGAGTCCCAGCCTGCTCAACCTTTCCATATACTGTAGCTCAGATCTTTTAGTTCTGGTAACATCCTGGTAAATATTCTTTGTACCCTTTCCAACTTTGACAACATCTTTCCTAATGCTCAGAACTGAACACAATCCTTTAAATGCAACCTCACCAACATCTTCTATAACTATAACAGGACCTCTCGATTTCTATATTCTGACTGATGGTAGGATTCTGGAGAGTGCTGTAGAGCAAAGGGATCTGAGTGATGAAGCCCAATGTGCCAAAAGCCTTTTTGACCACCCTATCTACTTGTGACACCACCTTCAAGGAACTATGTACCTGCACTCCTAGATCCCTCTGCTCTACAACACTCTCCAGAGGCCTACCATTCACTGTGTAGGTCCTGCCCATGTTAGACTTTCCAAAATGCAATGCCTCATTTTTCTCTATTAAATTCCATCAACCATTCCTCAGCCCACCTGGCCAACCAATCATTATCCTGGTACAATTTTTGACTTCCATCTTCACTATCTGCATTACCACCCACTTTTGAATCATCACTTGCTAATCTTGCCATGTACATTCTCATCCAAATCATTAATATAGATTATAAACAATAATGATTTTACAAAAATAAGTAGGTTATCTTTTGTGCTGCTTAGTGATCTTGGAAATGTTAATCTTTGTACTGAAGAACCAAATTAATATGAATGAAAATAAGTTTGAGAAATTAAAATTAAGATGGCATATCTTCCTGTAATCTTAAAATAGAAAGTAGCTTTAGATTAAACTTTCGAATAAACTGAACTTCTCCATTTGATTTCAATGCAAGAATTTTAGCTGTAAATTTTTTGTTTTGTGTATTTTGGGGGGTTTTTGGATGTTGAATTATTCCAAAGTGGATCTGCTGTCTAGGCTTATGGTGTAACCAGACACCATAATAGTAAAATCATTAATACCTACATAACTATTACTGCTCAAAAATATTAGAAGTGCAACACTGATTTAATGCCAATGATGACAAATTTGACCTCACTGCTCAAGTTAAATCAGTCAATTAACCTTGTGCAACTGAACATGGACCCAGCCGGAAGAGTGCCGCACCAACCTCTTGCAGAGGATCATAAAAAGCTTACAGGTTAATTGCTTATTTCTGTTGTCTTTGACAATAATTCCATGGGTATTTGGTTGTTCTGCAGATCTTTAAGGTTATGGGGAAATATGACAGATAATAATGAATGTGTGAGTTGACTTCAACGATCCTGAGCAACACTAAATGGTCTCATACTTTAGTGAAAGAGTCTTAAAGTAGCGCTGTATTCCTTGGAGAAAATCAACTTGTAGAAATGTGAGTGGGAGAGAGGAGAAAGGCTCCAAACAGGAGGACATATCTATTCAGGATGTTCAAAGTGTAACTTTCTTACTGAACATCAGCAAGGACAAATGGTGAGATTTTGTGCTTCACTAAAGACATGTTTACAACGGTCTATCACCTGCCCTAGCCACACCAGTGCAGAATGAACTCTACATTGTCATCAATACAAAGTGCTGGTGTAGGAAAGACTGTAGATGCTGGTTTAAATCAAAGGTAGACATCCCCTCTCCAGGTACTTTCCCCAGCTACGGCAGGAGATGCAACACCAGTCCCTTTACCTCTTCCCTCGCCTCCATCCAAGGACCCCAACAGTCTTTTCAGGTGAGGCAGAGGTTCACTTGCACCTCCTCCAACCTCATCTACTGTATCCACTGTTCCAGTTGTCAACTTCTGTACAACTGTTCCAGTTGTCAACTTCGAGACCAAACGCAGGCTCGGCGATCGTTTCACTGAACACCTTCGCTCAGTCCGCCTTAACCTACCTGAGTCCAGTTGCTCAGCACTTTAACTCCACCTCCCATTCCCATACTGACCTTTCTGTCCAGGGCCTCCTCCATTGTCAGAGGGAGGCTCAGCACAAATTGGTGGAACAACACCTCGTATTTCATTTGGATAGCTTAAACCTACAGCGATATGACCATTGACTTTCCTCTTTCCCCTCCCACTTCCCAGTTCTCTCACCAATCTGACTGTCTCCGACTACAGTCTATCTCTGTCCCTCCCACTCCTCTGACATCAGTTTGAAGAAGGATCTCGTCCCGAAACGCCACCCATTCCTTCTCTCCAGAGAATTTGCCTGTCCTGCTGAGTTACTCCAGCATTTTGTGTCTAAGTGCTGGTGCAACTGGACTGATCAGTCTGACGATAGGTCCCGACCGAAAACATGATCGATCTGATCCATCGACAAACGCTGCCCGACCCACTGTGTTCCTCCAGTATTTTGTATTTTGCTCAAGATTCCAGTGTCTGCAGTTCCTTGTGTCTGCATTTTCATTGATTGTCAAGGTCACTGTGGTCTTCCTGGCTGAACTGGTAATTAACAGTTCATTCAACTATGATACCAGCTAACACAATCCAATTCTCAATTAAGGAAAAAGCAGCCTCACCTCTCATATTCCCTCTGTTATTTGGGAATAATGCAAAAATAAAAGCCTGCACCATTAAATATTACAAACTATATTTCCTACAAACATGTAATAATTGCCATGCATTTCCTTGATGCCATTTTCCAGGTATGTTTGCCTCTTCTAGTGTCTTCTAGTGCCTCTTCTGAAAGGCAGAGAGGAAATAGACTTATATTCCTTAGCATTCTGTGCAGATATTCTGGTAAGCCAGCCAATGCATCGAGTAATTTAATATAAAAGATAGGCACAAAGTGCTGGAGTAACTCAGTGGGTCAGGCAGCATCTCTGGAGAACATGGATGGGTGACGTTTCAGGTCGGGATACTTCTATGTTTTTTTTATTCACTCATGCGGTTAAGATATTGCCTGGAAGGCCAAGATGAATTAGGGTTGCCAACTGTCCCGTATTAGCTGGGACATCCGTGTACTGGGCTAAATTGATTTGCCCCATATTTGACTGCTACTACTCGGGTCAAGGGGACTGTCGGGTCAGAGCGCCACGTCTGGCCCCGCCTCACCCATCCCGACGTAGTGCAGTCCATGGAGTGCAGCAGCAACGCCTTGGCCGTGGCCCCGTCGGTCGGCAGCCCGGCCAGTTGTCCGACCTTCGGACCTTCGCTTACCGCCAACACCACCACCCCTCCTTCTCATGGCCGATCACCGGTTCATGTGTTGGATGGGGTGCCGGACTTTACGTGCAGCAGAACACAAGGTCCAGCCGGTGGGCCAGCCGAGGAGTTTTGGCCCGAGCACCGGACTTTACGCGCAACGTTGTGAGTGAGTGAGTGAGTGTGTGAGTGTGTATGTGTTTGTATGTGAGTGAGTGTGTGTGTGTGTGTGAGTGAATGAGTGTATGTGTACATGTATGTGAGAGAGTGTGTGTGTGAGTGTGTGAATGAGTGTGTGTGTGTGTGTGTGTGTGTGTGTGTGTGTGTGTGTGTGTGTGTGTGTGTGTGTGTGTGTGAGTGTGTGTGTGTGTGTATGTGAGTGTGTGTGTGTGTGTGAATGAGTGTGTGCGTGAATCTTTGTGTGTTTGTATGTGAGTGAGTGAGTGTGTGTGAGTGAGTGTGTGTGAGCGTGCGAGTGTGTGTGGGGCCCGGGCGCCGGACTTTGCGTGCGACGTCGCGCGGCCTGGGCCAAAACTCCTCAGCTGGCCCACCTGCTGGGCTTTGTGTGCAGTCCAGCACCTGGGTCAACTCATTATTCACCCAGCCACGGCCGAGTCGCCAACAAATTGCTCCAGACTTGGTGAATTGGTTACCGTCCTGTCATTTTCCATGCATCAGTTGCATGCCTGGTTCATCGAAAAGACCAAAATTCTAAGTACGGTTTCTACTGAATGTGTATTGGTTTTGCACCATCGTAAAGTCGAAATATCGTAAGTCGGTGCATCGTAAGTCGAGGAGCATCGAAGCACCGTAAGTCGAGGAGCATCTGTGCTCTGCAATCACCAGAGGGCACGCTTACAGACAGGTGCTAGATCTGATACAACAGCGTGCGTGCGTGTTGCATGTGCTGTTGACGCCACGCACGAGTGACTTGTATGCTATATTTTGCCAATTGCTGCCAAGACAAAGTTTCAGTAACGTCTGGTGCTGTTCGGTCGGTTTGACGTGTGCAAATATGGATAAATGTGGATAATATGGATAAATATGGATAAACCTGCAAAAAAGAATAGACTGTGCAGCTATAACAAGCAATGGGAAGCAACAAAGCCTGTCAGCAGTGACTTGAGGAAGGCCTTCTGTACTTTATACCGTCGGGAATTTGTCCCTTATTTTGATCTTTTGTCCGTTATTTGGGAGTGAGGAAGTTGGCAATCCTAAGATCAATGGCCCACCACCTCTTCCCCCCTGAAATGACAGGATTGCTAGACCATTTCAGAGGGATGTTAATGATCTACCGTGTACCTGTTGGTCTGCAGTCATGTTTAAACCACATTCTGGTGAATCAGATGAATTATTTCATGGCCACAGCTATTCATATCAGTTTAATTCCAGATTTGCTTCATTTCAATGCATACTCTGAGCAGCCTTCAACTATAGACCACCCCAACAAAGTCCTCATCTGAGAACTCTACACAGAATTTCACATGCAATCTTGCCATACATAGTGTGTAGAAAGGAACTGCAGATGCTGGTTTACACTGAAGAAAGACACAAAATGCTGGAGTAACAGCGAGTCAAACAGCATCGCTGGAAAAAAGGAATAGGTGATCGAGTCAGAAGAAGGGTCTTGACCCAAAACATTACCTATTCCTTCTCTCCAGAGATGCTGTCTAACCTGTTGAGTTACTTCAGCATTTTGTGTCTATCTTATTGCCATTCATTGTATTGGCAACATGACAGTCTTTCCGATTGCCTTTAGGTGCAAGTTACTTAAGCACGGATCCAGAACCAGAGGAGTTTAAAGGGAGCTCAGAAATGGGGCCCCTCAATGAGTGGATAGGGAGTATAGGAACTGGGACCTTGCTGAGTGAAAGGGATCATCATAGGATTCAGATACCCTCCCCACCCCCAGTAAGGTGCCTCTTTAAAAGAGAGTGTTGATTCACCAGCAATGAGCAAGAGCCGTAGAGACAGTTGTGCAAAATCTGCATTGGAGGATGCAAGGGTGCCCAGATGTTGCACAGCAGCACACGAACACTATCTCCTGAGAACTGTCAATGACCTGGGCAGGCATCCTGGTTTCACTGTGTGTGATGGCAGGACATCTATCTCTAAACAAGAGTGGCATGAATTCATAGTTGCTACTGATGATGATAACATTAAAAAAACTGCTGATCTTGGAAATCTAAATAAAAGCACAAAGTGCTGAAAGAAACAGGTCACAATCACAATCACAATAATACTTTATTAGCCAAGTATGTTTTGCAACATACGAATAATTTCATTTGCCATGTCAGTCATACAAACAAAAAGCACCAAAACACACAAAGAACATTTTAACATAAACATCCACCACACTGACTCCTCCGAATTTTTCACTGTGATGGAAGGCGAAAAAAAGTTTGACTTCCCTTCTTTGTTCTCCCGCATTAACGGGGTGATCTTGACTCCCGTAGCAGGCGGCGTTTGGGCCCACCGCATCGGGGCGATCAACTCCTACACATGGTGATGTCAGCTCCTCCACGCCGGTGATCGGACCCCCCGGGTTGGGGCTGGTCGAACCTCTGCATCGTTGGAGCTCCTGACTAGCCTCTCCAGAGACTGCGAGCTCGCTGCTGGATCGACTCCAATGTTAAGTCCATGCCCCGCGGTGGGGCTCAAAGTCAGTCTGAGGAGGCCTCCAGCTCCATCGATGGCAGGCCGCAGAGCGACCGGAGATATGATCCAGGAAAAAATTGCATCTTTGGCAAGGCAAGAAACTGAAAAAAAGTTTCCCTCGATTGCACGTAGCCTTGGCTGCTCATTGCCAGCACCTATATGTTTTAAAGTGCGCAGCACATTACTGTTGAGCCCGTAAGTGTAGGAGGACTATAAGGAGAAGTTGATGACAAGTAAAGTGGGAGTTAACCATCTGATCGAAGTGCTTTCCCTTCTTAGTCATTACTCACCCTGTCATCACCACTCACCTCAGTCAGTACCTCATGCCCTACGTCAAGTCATGTCTGCCTTGATGCAAGGGAAGAAGGAGGAGTGTATAGGAGAAAACCCCTGGGCTTCAATACCAAAGATCATCAGACAACAATACCTCTGCCATCTTTGCAACCCTTATTGTCCATCTGCTGATTTTATACCACATTGGAGTTCCAGGAAGAGGAAGAGCACATGTTAGAATTTGTAGTTGGGTGCGAACATGAAAATTGTAAACAATGTGTGTTAAATTTCAGAATTTTAGCATCACAGAAAAATAATTTGTCAACATCATTTTCTGAACGAGAATACTTTTGTCAGTGTTTTGGGTTGAACTGTGAAATTATGGACTGATTCTGATCATGTCAGGGATAGGCTGGGAACTACGGGCCAGTCAGCTTAACATCTGTAGCTGGAAAATTAGTAGAGAGTATTCTGAGGGAAAGGATATACATGCACTTAGATGGGCTGATTAGGGATTGTCAACATGGTTTGGTACGTGGGAGGTCTTGTCTCATGAATCTGATTGAGTTTTTTGAAGATGTGACCAAAAAGGTCGATGAAGGCAGTGCTGTAGATGTTGTATACATGGATTTCAGTGAGGCATTTGATAAGGTTCCGCATGGTAGGTTGCTCTGGAAGGATAGACCCCATGGGATTCAAAGAGACAATGGATAAATGGATAAAAAATTGGCTTCATGGAAGGAAGCAAAAGGTGATGGTTGAAGGTTGTTTTTTGGGCTGGAGGCTTGTGACTAGTGGCGTGTCTCAGGGTTCAGTGCTGAGCCCATTGCTGTTTTTCATCTATAGCAATGATTTGGATGAGCATGTACATGGCATAATTAGCAGTTTACAGATGACACAAAAATGGATGATATAGTTTAGTTTAGTTTAGAGCCCACAGTGCAGAAACAGGCCCTTCGGCCCACTGAGTCCGCACCAACCAGCAATCCCTGCACACTTACACTATCCTACACACACTAGGGTCAATTTTACATTTATACCAAGTCAATCAACCTACAAACTTGGATGTCTTTGGAGTGTGGGAGGAAACCGAAGATCTTGGAGAAAACCCACACAGATCACGGGGAGAACGTACAAACTCCGTATAAATGAGCACCTGTAGTCAAGATTGAGCCTGGGTCTCTTGCCCTGTAAAGAGCCTGTCCCACGAGCATGTGACCTGCATGCGGCAAGCGCGACTAAACCAGAAGCGGGGGTCGCGCGGAGGTCGAGTGATCCCTGTACAGGGCCGGTCCCACCAACATGCGCCTGCATGCGGCGAGCGCGACCAAACCAGAAGCGGGGGCCGCGCGGTGGTCGAGTGAGAGACGTGAAGTTCAAGCGAAGTCCGTGGGAAGTTCACGTGTGACGTACGGCGTCAAGATGCTGCGTACGGCGTCGAGACGCTGCGCACGCCCATCGAGGTGGTGCGCACGGCGTCGAGGTGGCTGTGGGCCGGCAGGCCGTTGTCGCGCGGAATTTTTGAACACGGTTAGTTTTTCGGAGCCCCGCGTGATGTCGGGACCAGCTCCGCACAACTCCATACGGCTCCGATGATCGAAGTGGGACCAGACCCATGAGGCCGTACGGCTCAAGCGACCACGTTAGGTCGCGCTTGCCGCATGGAGTCGCATGCTCATGGGACAGGCCCTTAAGGCAGTAGCTCTAATGCTATGCACCATGCCACCCTGACAGTGAAGATGGTTGTCACAAATTGTAGCTGGATCTTGATCGGCTGAGCAGGTGGGCTGAGGAATGGTTGATGGAATTTAATATAGAGAAATGTGAGGTGTTGCATTTTGGGAGTACTAACATGGGCAGGACCTACACAGTGAATGGAAGGGCTCTCGGGTGTGTTGTAAAGCACAGGGATCTAAGAGTGCAAGTACATAGTTCATTGAAAGTTTCATGACAGGTCGATAGTCACAAAGGCTTTAGGCACATTGGCCTTCATCTGTCAGAGCATTGAGTATAGAAGTTGGGAGGTCATGTTATAGTTTTATAAAACGTTGGTGAGACCGCATTTAGAGTATTGTGTTCCCGATGTTGCGGGAGTCCAGAACCAGGGGCCACAGTTTAAGAATAAGGGGTAAGCCATTTAGAACGGAGATGACAAAATACTTTTTCACGCACAGCGTTGTGAGTCTGTGGAATTCTCTGCATCAGAGGGCAGTGGAGGCCGGTTCACTGGATGCTTTCAAGAAAGAGTTAGAAAGCGCTCTTAAAGATAGTGGAGTCAGGGGATATGGGGAGAAGGCAGGACCGGGTACTGAATGTGGTTGATCAGCCATGATCACATTGAATGGTGGTGCTGGCTTGAAGGGCCAAATGACCTACTCCTGCACCTCTTGTCTATTGTCTATTGTCTATTGAATACACAATGTTAACCATCATCCTGTTTCTGCATTGCTCCAAAGGAAGTTATTTTTCTCAATGCCAGCAAAGAGATTTCAACGGAAATCTCTCCGGAAATGGGAGGCTTGTTGGTGTTTGGAACAACCTTTTGAACCTAGGCGGGTTAAATCCATTTGTTCTGCACTCAGGATAATTTTATTCTCTGGAACAGCTGGTTGATTTATTTACAGTAGATGAGAAATGTCAGAGTGGAAGACCAAGACAGCAAGGCAGTGAAGCTGCTGGTGCATTTAATGGAGCATGCAATTAATGACCTGACTCTTCCCCCCCCCCCCCCCCCCCCCCCCCCCCCCCCCCCCCCCCACTGGAGGCTGTGTGTGGGTGGATGTGGGCAAAGTGAATGACAGGTGAACCTCACAGCTCTCTCCTGGGAGAACTGCCAATGTTTTGTCTGTAATCACACCTGAAAGGAGCAACTGACTTCAAATCATTTTTCTTTCAAAGTTGCCATTTATCTTTATCCTTGTGTCGTAAGACTGAAATGATCAGTTCTTTGGGAACTATGCACCTGGCTGCTAGTTTCTGAAGGAAAATGGTTAAAAAAAAAGACATATCAGAAATACCTTGTTCACTTAAATAATGAAATGATTTAGTTTGAGTTTTTGAGATGAAGATGCAGCACGTCATTTATCTCATCATTTGTATGTGCGTGTCTATGTGTATCAATATCTGTGTATTTGTGAGTATGAGTATATATACACACACTGAACTTTTTTTCTCTCTCTCGTTTATTATATTGTTTACAGTATACTATGTTTACATATTCTGTGTAGGAAGGAACTGCAGATGCTGGTTTAAATTGAAACTAGACACAAAATGCTGGATTAAACAGGACAGGCTGCATCTCTGGAGAGAAGGAATAGGTATTGTTTCGGGTCGCGACCCTTCTATATATGTTTACATATTCTGTTGTGCTGCTGCAAGTAAGACTTTCATTGTTCTCTCTGGGAGGTACGACAATAAAACACTCTTGACTCTTGCATTTAACAGTGCCCACCTTATAATCAGTTTCACTATCTTGTTTTGTGTCAGAAATAACTGCAGATGCTGGTTTATACCAAAGATAGACACAAAATGCTGGTGTAACTCGGCGGGTCAGGCAGCATCTCTGGAGAAAAGAAACAGGTGATGTTTTAGGTTGATATCCTTCTTCAAACTTCCGACCTGAAATGTCACCTATTCCTGTCTCCAGAGATGCTGCCTGGCCCTCTGTTTTCTCCAGCATTTTGTGCTTATATTCACTGTCTAGTTTTGGCAGGCTGGCCTACTCTTTTTACTGTAAGTATGGACTAAATTTCTCCATAACTAACATTTACTCCAGTCCTCTGAGTTTGCTTGGTAATTAAAACCAGGTACTTCTTGTTTCCATTCCTGCTGCATGTTTCTAAAAAGTTATACAACTCTGTCAAAACCAGAGGATGCTGACAAAACTTAAAACATCAGAGGCAGCCTACTTACAGTAAATAGGATCCAGTGTCTGGTCAGCAACTTGTCTTTTTCAGAGGTCGTGAAGGGCTGAGAAAGCTCTAAGAAGATGGAATGAAAGCTGAAACTATCCATGAACATCAGTCAAATGCTGGGCGGCATTAGCTTAGCTAAACAGTGGTGTGAGAGCAGTCTCCAGGGTGGTGTGCTCGATGCATTTCAACTTAGCTCTGCACCACAGTTGTATAAAATATTTCCCATTTGTGGGGAAATACGAAAATGTCCTGAGTTGGAAAGGCCAATTTTTGCCAGATTAAGTTTCTAGCCAGTTATCTCCATTTGGTGTTATTACGGCAAACTTGGTGAAAGTACTGCTGCTGAGCATCAAAGGGAGATGGTTAGCATTGTTGTTTAGTTTAGTTTAGTTTAAAGATACAGTGCTGAAAAAGGACCTTCTAGCCCACCGAGTCCACGCCGACCAGCAATCCCCACACACTTACACTATCATACAAACACTAGGGACAATTTACAAACTCCGCACAGACAGCACCCCTAGTCGGGATAGAACCTGCGTCTCCGGCGCTGCAAGCGCTGTGAGGCAGCAACTACCGCTGCGCCACCGTATGCTACCATTGTTGGAGATGGTAATTTCCTGACTTTCGCTCAACGCGAATGTTGTTCGCCATTTCTCAGGCCACACCAGGCACTTGTCGAGATCTTGTTGATAGCAGGGAGAATGGAAGAATGCCGAATGAAACTGGATAGTGGGCACGAGAGCAGCCTGGTTCAAAGCACAACTTGTTCTGAGGCATACGGTTTCGGCCCAACTACTGCGATGTCGCCAAGTGCTGCATCTTGTGCTCGCAATCATTTCTTGTTAGCACACAGAGTGAATAACCATAGCTGAAGGTGCTGCTTTGATGGTCGGGACCTCAACAGGAAGCCAAGATAGATTATTGACTCACCACTTCTGGCTAAAGATGAGTCAAAATGCTTCTGCCTTGTCTTTGGCACTTGTGTTCTTTGCTCTGCTGACATTGCCATCGTGTAGGGTGTAGATATTTCTGATTAACTTTTAATTAGCCACAAGCATTCACAATTGGTTTTATTTTATTTCTTCATCTTTCTTGATGCACTCAGAGCTGGCAAGGCCAGCTGTTATTGCGCATCCCTAATTGGCCATGAGAAGATAGTGATAAGCCAATTTCTTGACGCCTTGCATTCCTTCTGTTGAAAGTTCACCCACAGTATGGTTGGTAGGGAATGGCGGAGATTAAATGCAATGATGATGAAGGAGCAATGATCTACTTACAGGTCAGAATGGTGCGCATTTCACCAAGTGAATTGAAGTTCATGTGGCCGTATCCTTGTCCTTGTCCTTCTTCACGGTAGTAGAGGTTGTGGATTTGGAAGGTGCTGTCAGAGAAAGCCGGTGAGGTATATTTTGTAGTTGGAACATGCTGAATCCACCATGTGTCAGTGACGAAGTGAATCAATGTTTGGGATGATGGATGGGGTATCAAGCAACAGGTTGTCCGAGGTATTGTTGAACTTCTTGAAAATCTTTTGGAACTGCATGCATCTTGGCAAGTACAAAGTATTCAATCAGGCACCTTGCAGATAGTGGAAATGCTTCAGGTTGTCAATGTGACCCTTTCACACAATTCATATGGATGGTCCAGTTTATAAATTTTGACATCCTGGATGTGGGATTAATTGGTGATAATGCCATTGAATGTCACGTATAGGTAGCTGGTCTCCCTCTTGTTGGACCAAATTGCCTGGCATTTTTGTGGCATGTTACTTACCATTATCAGCCTGACGATGGACACAAAATGCTGGAGTAACTCAGCGGGTCAGGCAGCATCTCTGGAGAAAAGGAATAGGTGACGTTTCGGGTCGAGACCCTTATCAGCCAGAATGTTGTCTACGTTCTGTGTTATGCATGCATGGACTGCCTCATTTGCTGACGGGATGGGAAAGGGAATTGATTATGGAGTTAGATTCATACAGTATGGAGACAGGCCATTCAGCCCAACTGATCCATGCCAATCAAGATCCGCATCTAAGCTTGTCCTATTTGCCCGCACTTGGCCCATATCGTTGGAAACCTTTCCTATCCACATACATGTCCAAATGTCTTTTAAAAGTTGTCTTATAGAGTGGCTGGAACAAATAGAAGCTTGTGTGTCTGAAGATCCAGACAAGTCAATTCCGTCAACTTGATGGAAGGATTTGTTGACCATTTGCAAGTCTTACGCCACGTTTCTGGATCGGTGATTGTCAACCCTGATTTTTTTTTAAATGCATTAGGCTGTCAGTGCTTTGGCTGCTAGTTTTACACAACATATAAAATCTTGAGAGGAATGGATCCGGTGGATGCACAGAATCTCTTGCTCAGAGTAGACGAATTGGGGAAAAGAGGACATAGATTTAAGGTGAAGGGGAAAAGCTTTAATAGGAGGGGAACTTTCTCACACAAAAGGTGGTGGATGTATGGAGCTGCCAGAGAAAGAACTATCGCAACGTTTAAGAAACAGTTCGACAGGTACATGGATAAGACAGGTTTTGAGGGGTATGTGCCAAACACAGGTTGGTGGGACTAGTGTAGCTGGGACATGGTAGCCAGTGTGGGCAAGTTGGGCCAAAGGGCCTGTTTCCTCACTGTATGACTCTCTGGCTCTTTGACGATGTTCTTTTTCATAAGGTCATAAGGTCATAAGATCTTAAGGTCATAAGTGATAGGAGCAGAATTAGGCCATTCAGCCTATCAAGTCTACTACGCCATTCAATCATGGCTGATCTATCTCTCCTAACCCCATTCTCCTGCCTTCTCCCCATAACCTCAGACACCCTTCCTAATCAAGAATCTATTTATCTCTGCCTTAAACTGACTTTGCCTCCACAGTTCTTTATCATAAGGTCATAAGATCATAAGGTCATAAGTGGTAGGAGCAGAATTAGGCCATTCAGCCTATCAAGTCTACTACGCCATTCAATCATGGCTGATCTATCTCTCCCTCCTAACCCCATTCTCCTGCTTTCTCCCCATAACCTCAGACATCCTTCCTCATCAAGAATCTATTTATCTCTGCCTTAAACTGACTTTGCCTCCACAGCCTTCTGTGGTAAAGAATTCCACAGATTCGCCACCCTCTGACAAAGGCAATTCCTCCTTATCTCCTTCCGAAAGCAACGACCTTTAATTCTGAGGCTATGTCCTCTAGTCGTAGACTCTCCCACTAGTGGAAACATCCTCTCCACATCCACTCTATCCAAGACTTTCACTATTCTGTATGTTTCAATGACGTCCCCCCTCATTCTTCTAAACTCCAGCGAGTACAGACCCAGTGCCGTCAAACACCGTGGAAAACCTCCTTCCGAATTGTTTCAATATAACACCCTCAGAAGCTCATCATGGTTCATCATCAGCTACACAGCAGGGGGATTGTTAATTGTAATTGTAATTCACTCAGCAGCTGAAAGCCTTTTAATTGATTTTGAAATGAATAATCCTATCCATAGGAGGCCAAACTTTCTTATGTGCCCTGAATATTTCAGAAGACGTGCTATTTGATGGGTGTTTCATTTAGATTCCTAAATGACCTGAGTTTAATTATAGAAGAGTATTATGTGCGGGACAATATATTTAATCATCGTGCCGGCATTTGAAATGTGATACATGAGTCGTATAATTACCTGCTGATTTTAATTATTTTATGGCATAATTTAATGGACTTTCCTAAATGAGGTTACATGAAACAAAACATCTGACGATCCTGGCTGGAAATTGGAAAGCAGATGGTGGCATGGTGGTGCAGCTGATGCCTCACGGGGCCAGGGACCCGGGATTGCTCCTGACCTTGGGTGCTGCCTGTGTGGAGTTTGCATGTTCTCCCTGTGGCTGCGTGGGTTTCCTCCGGGTGCTCTGGTTTCCTCCCACATCCCAAAGATTTGTGGTTTTGAACATTAATTGGTCTCTGTAAATTGCCCCCAGCGTGCAGGGAGTGGATGTGAAAGTAGGATAGCATGGAACTAGCGTGAACGGGTGATTGGTGGTCAACGTGGACTTGGTGGGCCAAAGGACCTGTTTCCATGCTGTATCTTTCAATCTGTTCAATCAATCAAACACATGGATTGTCATGTGAGAAAATACACATATATCTGATCCATTTTGGTTCTCCACTCTGCTTCATGTCAATCCCTTCTACATCAAGGGGAGAAATGCGGTGCTGCCTTGGGTATGAAACCACCATGTCTTGATGGAAATCCAGGGGGTTATGCACATATTTGGATCAGTAGGATAGCAGTGGAGAAAGTCAGTGGTTTCAAGTTCAGGGGCGTGCCCATCTCTGATGCACTCCAAATCCGGAAGTGGCGGCGCTGGGAACGGCTGCGGCTCGCCTGCAGTCCGTTTGTCTTTACTTTATTGTGTTGTTTTTTTTCGTTTTGTCTAGTTGTGTTTTTGGTTTTTAGGTTGTGTTTATGTGGGGGGGGGGGGGGGGGGGGGGTTGAAACGGGGTTTGCTGTCTCTCCCTTGGGGGGAATACGACTTTTTCATCGTATCCCCCCTCTCTGCCTCCGTCTGCGCTGAGGCCTAATGGCGGAGCTGGCGACCTCGGGACTCCGGAGGCAGCCTGTCAGGACTTGACCTGGGCTCGCTCCCGTGAGGGCGGCCCAGCTCGAGGCTGGAACTGCGCCCCCGTGAGGACGGCCTGGCGAGGGGCCGAGACTCTCCCGTGAGGGGCTTTGGCACTCCCGTCGGAGTGGCCCAGCCCGAGGGAGGATCGGCACTCCCGTCGGAGTGGCCCAGCCCGAGGGAGGAACGGCACTCCCGTCGGAGTGGCCCAGCCCGAGGGTGGAACGGCACTCCCATCGGAGTGGCCCAGCCCGAGGGTGGAACGGCACTCCCGTCCGAGTGGCCCAGCCCGAGGGTGGAACGGCACTCCCGTCGGAGTGGCCCAGCCCGAGGGAGAAACGGCACTCCCGTCGGAGTGGCCCAGCTCGAGGTGGAACGGCGCTCCCGTCGGAGTGGCCCAGCCCGAGGGAGGAACGGCACTCACGTGAGGGCGATCCGGCTCGGGGCTGGAACGGTGCTCCGGTGGCTGGGACGGCGTTCTGTCGGCGGTGACCTGGGTCTGGGGTTGAGCCGCGGGCCAGCGGCTGCGTCCGTTGGACTGGAGGGCGGCAGCTTCAACCACCCCGGGCCGCGGTGTTTGAGCCGGCCCGTTGCGGGGTTCGGTGAGCCGCGGGACTGTTTGTACCATCGCCCGGTGGGGAATCGCCTCAGCGCAGAGGGAGAAGAGGAGGGAAGAGACTGCAGCCCTAAGATTTTTGCCTCCACCACAGTGAGGTGCTTGGAGGACTCACTGTGGTGGTGTTAATTTGTGTTTATTGTTGTTATTATTGTATGATGTATGTATGACTGCAGGCACGAAATTTCGTTCAGACCGTAAGGTCTGAATGACAATGAAGGCATTCAATCAATCAATTCAATCAATCAATACTACTTCCTCGAAACCTGTTTTTGGAGATTCGGCATGTTGCTGAATATTCCATCAAACTTCTTCAGGTGTACAGTGTAGAGCACAATGACTGGTTGCATCAAGGCCTACGTTCAATAATTCAAGTGCTCAGTTATGAAGGAGGATGCAGAAAGTGGTGGGCATTGGCCAGTTCATCTCTGGTATTGAGCTCCCCACCATGGAAGGGATCTGCAGGAAGCACTGTCACAAGAAGGAAAGTACATGTACCTGAACTGTTACCTTCGAAGTCAAGAACAGCTTCTTTATACCAACCATTAGACTTATGAACCACCCCACATAAACCTAATTATAAATGTACCTCAGGACCAAACTCCTATGGATTTTGCATTATTGAGGTTGCACTATGTACTTTGGCTAGTACTGTCATGAGCTGTTTTTATCAAGAATAACTGATAAATTACTGTATACAGGTCCACCACCAATTTTTCGGCATCTGGTGGTCTGGCACCTCATTTAATCCAGATAAAATTACGATGAAATCCCCTTCAGAAGTTCTCCTGAAAATGTGACACCCAGGCCGGGTGAGGAGGCCGATCTCGACCTCATCGGGACTTCCGTGCTGATCAGCGGATTGGATTTGCCTCCTGCGACCAGGGCTCTGGCACTCCAGCCCGGCAGGAGCCGGCAGATCCTTTCCCATAACTGACTTCTGCGGCCAAATTTGTGGGCTGGTATCTCAGCCCCTCAAGACTGTGACTTATGGTGATCTGTCAAATCGGATAATATGGCAAGGCTCTGGAACCGAGGGTGACGGAATATCGGTGATGGACCTGTGTTACTTGTGCTGTTGCGTTAATATGCCAGTAAAGCTGCAGCAATTAAGAATATTATTTATTCCAGTTCTGGTACATTTGACAATTCCTGTTGATTCTTGTGTAGGACGGAACTGCAGATACTGGTTTACACCAACGATAGACACAAAATTCTGGAGTAACTCAGTGGGACATGCAGCATCTCTGGAGAGAAGGAATGGATGATGTTTCGGGAAGAGACCCTTCTTCAGATTTAATTCTTGACAACTCTTGATGGGCAAGTCTCAAACGGTCTCGCTAAGTGAGAGTTGGTTAAGTTTTGCTGAGACTTTGAAAGAACCCAAACAACTTTTATAGACCAATTATTGACTGCTGAAGTTATCAATTGAAATTAAGAATGTTCTCTGATGACAAGTTGGGCTGAAAGGCTTGTTTCGATGGAATATAGTTGTATGACTCATCAATCAGAAATATTATGTGTAAATCTGAACAAAACTGCAGATGCTGAATATGTGAAATAAACACAGCAAATGCTGGAATCCTTGGATCTAAAATATTAACTCTGCTTCTCTTTTCTCAGATACTGCCAGACCTGATCAGTGTTTTGCAAATGTTATGTTATATGAAACATTATCTCTCCTTCTTGATTAGTACGGGCGTCAGAGGTTATGGGGAGAAGGCAGGAGAATGGGGTTAGGAGGGAGAGATAGATCAGCCATGATTGAATGGCGGAGTAGACTTGATGGGCTAATTGTGATAATTTGTAACTGTGTCGACACCCTATATGTGGCGACTCTTTGCATACTTGTGTAAGCTCAACAAAGAATCTCGCTGTGACATGTCACATGTGATAATAAAGTATCATTCATTCATTCATTCATTCATTCATTCATTCATTCATTCATTCATTCATTCATTCAATCATTCATTCATTCATTCATTCATTCATTCATTCATTCATTCATTCATTCATTCCATCATTCATTCATTCATTCATTCATTCATTCATTCATTCATTCATTCCATCATTCCATCATTCATTCATTCATTCATTCATTCATTCATTCATTCATTCATTCATTCATTCATTCATTCATTCATTCCTTCATTCATTCATTCCTTCATTCATTCATTCATTCCATCATTCATTCATTCATTCATTCATTCATTCATTCATTCATTCATTCATTCATTCATTCATTCATTCAATGTGGACATACAATCTCTGTTTAGACCCGATGGTCAGAAATCTCTTCTCTTAAAAGGGTAGAAAGAATTTGTGTTTTAAACAGTAGAATCGAGTAACATTTGGATAAAGGCCATTTTAAGAAATTACAGTAAAAGGTTTTTACATTCTAAATGAATCAAGGGAAATGGAGATTAGAAGGAAAATGGATATAAAGGTGGCACAGTTGAGCAACTGATAGAGCTGCTGCCTCACAGGGCGTGACACCCGGCTTTGATACTGTCTGTGTGGAGTTTGCACGTTCACCCTGTGACCATGTGGGTCACGACCCAAAGAGGTGAGTGCTTGTAGGTTAATTAGTCACTGTAATTTTCACCTGGTGCGCATGGAGTGAATGCGAGTGTGGAATAACATCGAACTGGAGTGAATGGGCGATCAATGGTCGGCGTGGACTTGGTGGGCCGAACGGCCTGTTTCCATGCTGTATCTTTCAATCAACAAAATCAAGATTAGGTATTATTATCACACAGGCTCGAGGAGTTTAAAGCCTATTCTTGCTCTGGTATCGTAGGTTTATTTGTTGAGCTCTGGAAGTGAATCTTTGAAGGAAAAGTTCACTAGTTTTCTTTCAGAACAAAGTTTCACCAATGAAAATATGTACGATAAATCTGAACCTACACTGGCTCTAGTTTGTGATCATCCCTACATAGGCTCTCAGCGGGTGAGCCTCCTCACTGGGAGCATAAGGTCAGAACATTCTTCTTATTATTCCATTATCCCAATAATCAGCAGCACAGCAGGGTGAAATGGCTGCTGGTGTTCCAATGGCATGCTTCTGCTAGTTAAATATTAAATCTTAATAATGTTAGGCATGCAGAGGCCACACATTTAGCACTTAGTTCTTATTTCTCTCTTTCTCACATTGTCTGTTGTAGCCTTTATCAGATGTTAGAATTCTTTAGTCAATTATTGCTGAAAAAATACAATACAATACAATACAATACAAATTTATTGTATTGTATTGTATTGTAAAATAAAATGTGGTTTAAAAAAAAAAAAGCTTTCCATGTTGCCATGCGTTCTGCAATATTGTCAGATAAACCATTAATTTTGTAAGCTCCAACCTGGACCTTTTAGTACGTTAAAAACAACATAGTTCTTGGATGTGGCACAGTGTTGTTAAGATGCAGTTTGTACCCGCTCTCAGACTGGCAAGAATCTAAGGTGATATGTCTTCCTCTTGGGCTTCCCCCTGAAATAAAGCCAGAAGTCTTTAGACTTAAGAGATACAGCATGGAAACAGGCCCTTCGGCCCATCGAGGAAGCGCTGAAAAGCAATCACCCCCATACACCAGTGCCATCCTACACACTAGGGACAATTTACAGAAGCCAATTAACCTACAAACCTGTACGTCTTTCGAGTGTGGGAGAAAACTGAAGCACTTGCATGGACCAACTGCTTGGAGGTTTCGCGGACAACTTCAACCTTTAATTTCATGTGTCCGATGAGTCTACCTGCTTTAGAAGGAATCCATGATCCCAGTGATCAAGACGAGCAAGGTGACATGCCTCAACCAATATCGACCATTGCCTCACATATCCATCTAGATGAAGTTCTTCGAGAGGTGGATTATGACACAGATCAACTCTTGTCACAGGAATGGCTGAACCCACTTCAATTCCTCTACTGCCAGAGTTGATCAGCACCAGGTATGATCTCGCTGGCTCTCCACTCTGTGCTGGATCAATAGGACTACAGGAACACATACATCAGACTGTTGTTCAACAAGTACAATTCAGTGTTCACCGCCATCATCCTTTCCAAACTCATCATCAAACGCAGGGAACTGGGTCTCTGCTCCTCACCGTGCAACTGGAACCTTGATTTCCTCATCGGCAGATCCCAGTACAGATCAACAACACCATCAGCAAAGGGGCACCTCAGGACTTCATGCTCAGTCCCTGCTCTCCTCTCTCTAGACCAATGACAGTGTAGCCAGACACAGCTCCAATGGCATCTATAAATATAGAATTTAGACTTTAGAGGTACAGTGTGGAAACAAGCCCTTTGGCCCACCGAATCTGTGTGGCCCGTACACGATCACTATCCTACACACTAGGGACAAATTACAGAAGCCAATTAACCTACAAACCTCTACATCTTTGGAGTACTGGTGCACCCAGAGAAAGCCCACGTGGTCACAGGGAGGATGTTCAAACTCCGCACAGGCAGCACCTGTAGTCAGGATCGAACCGGGGTTTCTGGCGCTGTAAAGCAGCAACTCTATCGCTGCGCCACTGTGCCGCCTCATGTTGGCTGACGATAACGCCGTCATCAGACAAACATTGGGAAACAACGAGTGAGAGTGCAGGACTGAAATCAACAATCAGATGAGTTGTGCCGGAACTAAAATCTTACTCTCAACGTTAGCAAGACCATGGAGTTGATGAGTTAACTTCAGGAAGGGAAAGCTCAAGGCCCATGAACCTGCATTGGTGGAACGGTGGTGAAGAGAGTCAATGGCTTCATGTTCCTGGATGTGCATATCTCTGATGGTCTGTCCTGAGTCCAGCCATTGATGCAATCACAAAAAAGCCCACCAACGCCTCTACGTCCGCAGAAATGTGGGGAGATTCAGCAGGAGTACAATGGAAAGGTTAGTGACTGGTTGCATCACAGCCTCTTTCAGAAATTCGAACATCCAGGAATGCAGGGGGCTGCAGAAAGTGGGGGGGACATTGCTCAGTCTATCATGGACATTCACCTCCCCACCATCAAAGGGATCTAAAGGAAGCCCTGCCTCAAGAAGACAGCTAATATGATCAAAGACCCACGCTCTCTTTTTACTGCTACCATTGAGAGAAGATGGTTCAGGAACCTGAGAACCATGTATAGGAAGGAACTGTAGATGCTGATTTAAACTGAAGACAGACACAAAATGCTGGCGTAACTCAGCGGGACAGGCATCATCTCAAAGAAGGAGGAGGAATGGGTGACGATTTAGGTCTCGATCCTTCTTCAATCTGATGTCAGGCTGACTCCTCTGACAGCAATCTGAAGAGGGTCTCGACCCGAAACGTCACCTATTCCTTCTCCCCAAAGATGCTGCCTGTCCCGCTGGGTTACTCCAGCATTTTGTGTCTATCGTCAGCCTGAGAACCATAATCTGCCATCGGGTTCTTGAACTTCCTGTACAATCCAAATCACAAATCTACCTCAACCACCTCAATCCTACTAAATGAACTACACTGCTTGTTCTACATAATTTTTACACTACCATGGTCTGGTTTACTCAGAATAACGGATAATCTATTGTACATTTGTTGCTGTGTTTATGTTTAATGTGCCTGTAAAGCTGCTGCAAGTAAGAATTTCATTGTTCCATTTCCTTTCCAGTGTATATCTGCAGTGCTTCCGGCGGCAGCACGGCAGGTACTTTAAAACTTTGACCGCCGGCCTGCGGCCTACACCAGCCTGAAGCCGCGGTCTCTGGTTGGGAAGAGCCGATCCTGGACTCACCTTGACTTTGACTTTGTCCCTTACCATCTGGACGCCCGCAGCAACGGCTGTGGAGGGTGGAGGTCCCGACCACGGGGGAAAATGGAGGAGGACTGGCCAAGCTCTGTGCCTTCCACCACAGTGATGAATGCTGTGGTGGATGTTTGTGTAAATTTTTTTATTGTGGTTGTGTTCTTTATTATTGTACCGCTGCTGGCAACCCAAATACCACCGACCTTGGTTGTGTGGCAAATAAATTATATCAATTATCATACATAAATTAACACTCTTAATTCTAAACTTTTCTAATTTAATGTAATTCCAGCTCTCTTTGCTGCTGCCTTTCCGTGCCATACAGATTCAAGAAGTGCTATTTATCATTTTGGGTATTGTATTTAACTTTCTTATATTTGCTCTTCCTCGTTTTCGCTTTTCTCTTTCTTTCTTCCTTTCTATTTTTCTATCTACTTTCCTTCATCTTTTCTCAGGGTAATTCACTGAACCATGTTCTATTAAAGTAATTCTCTTGTGATACCAGAAGAATGCAGCTTGCAATCTGGGAAACACAGCGGGGATACCCTGACACACAGCCGCTTGAAAGACCCCGAAATATGGGTAGCTGGCGGCGGAGAAGTCGTCTCTCGGGCCGTTGGCATTGGAGCCAGTGGCTTCATACTGGTGCCAGTGGCACCTATAACAGCAGGGATACCACCCGACAATGTATATTGCGGCTATCCCTTTCACAGGGACCGCAGGGATATCCCTGCTGCAGGAACCGCGGGGATACCCAGCATGGCGGGGGGGAAGGCCCGACTACTAGGGAACCCCGGCTGCATACAAGGACCTCAAGAACAAGCTCGAAGGGGGGTGGAGCGTTGCCCCCGCAGCAGAAGGTTTAAAACAAGACCTGCAGGTAAATTCTTTACTCTCAGGTTGTTTAGTTCTATTTCTGTGAGGATGTGTTACAGGAAAGGAACCATGGACTAAGTCCAAATGGAGACTGACTGCGGAGGACCGTGGGAATGCGGGCAGTAAGCAGCGGTTGGCTACACCTGGACCGCTAATTGATCATCAGTCTCCGACCTGGCATCTGCACAGTCGGAATCGACACCTCAGACTGACGGGAAGGCCAAGCAAAGTCGGACAGGCCTGATGACCCGGACAAGTCGGGCTGTGAAGACTCACCGCCGGCGGGAGCACTGTGATCGCATATCCCGCATGGAGCGGTTGATGGAGCAGATGCTCCAATGTGACATGCTCCGGTATATGGAGTCTAGTCACCATGGGGTCCTAGGATGCCCAAGGCAGCACCTTATTGAGGGCTGCATAATGCATCTCCCTCGACAGAGGGGAGCATTAGGAGTCACTTCTGGGCTGACTCTGAAGACGGGGGTTTTTGGCTGAAGATACCACAAGTGTGCAGGGGGTGCAGGAACAACAAAACCAGCAGCAGGAGCTCGACGAGGGCCATCGGGCTCAGGAAGGCCACATCATCACACAAGACCTCACATCTCCGGCGGCAGCACCCCTACGCACCCACCAGCAAACCACGATGCACTGAAGCTGGTGAAAGCTTGAAGGCCGTACAACCAGAACAAAGGTCTTTTTTAGGCCATAGCCCAGAACGGCCTTCCTGGAAGATGCTCCAACCTTGTACTCGAGCTCCTCTACCTCCCAGAAGCAGAAGTGCAAAATCATGCACACATGGTTGAGGCAGCTCCTGGGTCGGGTTGCATAAGTCCTCCCATTCGGATAAAGGTATGGAGCCACATCGATGACGTCTCCCGTCACGGATACAAGTTGGTAATATTAAACTGGTTTGAATATTTACACTGGTTTGGGATAACATTAGATTAGTTTATACTGCACAACAGGTATGGTGGAGTTTGCCTTTCAAGGCAGGCTCACAATATGGGATGTGGACTGATCAATGTCAACAGCCTCAACCCGCATGTGCAGTATAGACATTTCTGAATAACTTCCATGTGATCATTTCCTTTCACAGAAGATATTTGAAATTTAACTGGATGAGGCAATGATACACTCAGTGGCGTTGCAAAATGGGCTAACTTCAGTTTCCAGATTATTACAAAATCACTACAATCAGTGCTTCGACTGCACAGAGCTAACAAATAAGTGGCATGGCAAATCTGGATGATATTGAACATACTGTATTTTACTAAATTAGCCTTATCAGCCACATAGCTGTATTTGAGAAATTGAGGTTCTCACCCGTCCAGTTAAATTCAAATTAAGTTAATACCAACTGAAACTATTGATTATTGGGATACAATCAAACCTTTTATTTGTCTGGGATCAGCTCTGAGACAAAAGATTAGACCTCTGCTATTCTCAGCTGAAACTAACAAAGTCACAATGATGGACGAACAGTATTCAGCGTTGCTCCACTAAAAACCTCTCATCTGTAAATCTTCAGTCATTTCCAAACTGATGCTGTTGCTCAAAGATGGGAAATCTACTAATACCATCTCTAGTTACGGAGGCAGATGGGATTAGCATGAGTTATCAAGTGTTCAGTTATGTTATCAACTGCCAATGGACACCAGGTGCATTCTGTGCATTAAAGGGCATGTGGATATGCATAACCTGCATGCACAAGTCCAAGGTGATACACGTTGGTGGTGGTATATGTTAATCACAAAGTTACAATCAAATCAACGTATCCGGTGATAGTTTTACCTAACCGCATTTAGCACTGGTGTATTATCATGCAAAATCAATGACAACACAGAATGAATGTGTGATCGCAAAGCATTTAATAACATTGTGGATCGATGGAACACTAACGATTGAGATGCTTGCATCCAGGCTCAATCAACAGTTGCAAAAAATACAAGGCATATTAGTGGCGAAGGGTGCATTCTCGCTACACAAGGGAGGAATGTTCTTTATGTCTTCCTCCATTTGGCCTCATAGACGGGTCTTGCAAAATTCAGCAAGATTCCCGTTTCCAGGATTCATAGTCCCTGCCTGGGTTATATACCCATGATTCCCGCTGATGTGGGGAATGAGCATAAAACCTCACATGGTTATTTTCGGATAAAAAAGATGCTGGTTCAGTTGTGATGTTGAAACTATCCTCTGCATGATATAATCAATTCATAGACTTACAGACTCTGAGAGACCGTTTTCTGCAGCTCGGGTTGTCTAACCATAAGCATTAGGAGTGCCCACTGCAGATTGCAGGAATAGCACCAAATAGCAGCAAACCGAATAGGAGATGGGAAGTATTGGTTATTCTTCTTCACGTTTAACTCGGCACGGATGACTGACACATTGAAATTCAGTTTTATGGGATTATAGCATCGTTGAAATTCCATTTATTGTGCCTGAAGTACCTCCTCATCATTTGGCTGCGGAGAATATAAACCACTCTTTCTGGTCTCACCCTCTGACATCTAGATTATGAAGGGTATCGTCAACTAAAAACCTCCTAGGCCTAGGGACGCAGAGATATGGGTTGTTACCATTGTGCTACGTCACTTCGCCAATAGGCACCAGCAACATCCTAGTCCTTGGTCAAACTCACGTACTAGTGGTTATGCCATAGCATTGAGTACAGCGCTACGGGTCCAGTTATTGCTACACTGGATAGAATGATCATATCTGTGGGCTATAATAACATGTTTTGTTTATGATTAGTCAAGCAGAGTAGACAGGGACACAGACCAAACCAGATGTTGCATATACCATGGACCCTGGGTTGCGTGTGATCACGCTTCTACACCAATATGTCAAGGTCCCTAAGAGCCTCATAGGCTCTGACTAGCAATATTGTTAGTTACATAAAACCTCGTTAGAAGGAATCACTACAAATCTTCTACGGAGGGTTAAATGGGTCTGGCATATACAGGAGTGTACATTGAAATTGAGTCTCACTCTACCAGGACCGCTATACCTCAGCAGCAGGCTTATGGACCACATCCTAGCGGCTGCAGGATGGTCAAACTATTAATCTGTACAAATATTCAGAATAAACCTATTGCCAGATCAGGGGTATTTGCCAACTCTATGTTAGGTATGGTTCATACTTCCTCCAGGTTGAGGGAGGTTACGATTCCCACTATTGTTCATTAATGGCATCAACATGTCTATATCTATGTCATGTCTGAATGCTATATTAATGTGCACTCATCATTGGCCCACTGATGCTGTGTATGACGCCTGGACTCGTTTCCACAGCATGAAATCACAGAGCTTTAAAATCTTCACGTAGTCACTCACGTGAGTCCGAAGTAAAATAGTAAGATTAAACGAGAACGTACCAGTTTGAAGTTTGATCTTTATTTTATGAGGAGTAACGTTGAGGGATTACGTGCCCTCCACGCCCACCCTCGATCATAAAGTTCAACTGGTATCCTATTTCTCTAATCTTACTATGTTCTGTTCATTTACTGTTATCTGTGATTTCACACCGCTGCTTTGAAGATTGACACGCATGCGTACTGGCGGGGTCTTCACGTAATCCCTCAACGTTACTCCTCATAAAATAAAGATCAAACTTCAAACTGGTAAGTTCTCGTTTAATCTTACTATTTTACTCTATACATTGATAAAGTGAATTAAAGCATTTATCATTATCTATCGCGTTAAAATATCTTTCAGTGACAATTTGTGAACTCATCAAAATCATCATGAATAGAACTTGTTTCCTAGTGTAAGGTGTTTCACAAAAAGAGCTATTAAAAGCAGAATTGAATCCCGTTGCGGTACTGCAGATGAACAGCAGGGCAGGTATAATCCCTGGCGAGTTCCTGACATTTTCCTACTGACTTCCTTACATAGTTGGACAATTACTGCCAATAAATCAGAAAAGAAACCAAGCAAATTTGACAGGCAGAAGGAGGCTTGCTGTAAATAGCTGTATTCATTTCTTTAAGCCCTATTATCTGCGGTATTATTTGCTGCTATTAAGGGCTTAAATCCAACCAAGTTCAGCATTTAATGATGCTCTTTGCTGAATTCATGAAGCTAGCCTTTTGGTTAACAAGTCACTTTTACTGCTTTATTTAAGAGCTGAATAATAGGAAAATTGTCCGTCGGGATTCAGTACCAAGCCACATAATGACACGTTCGTGTAAGTGACTGAAAGCTTAATGTTTTAAGGAGATCATAAAACACCTGGAAGGGGGGAAAGGCAGTTGTTTCAAGAAGGATAGCTGAAGGTTTGGTGCAACAATAACAATGAGGGAGGCAGGAGGGACCAGTTTTGGAGAAATGCAGAGATTGAGGTGTAGAACGGGAGGAATCATAGAGTCAACAGCCTGGAAACAGGCCCGAAGGCCCAACCTGCCCATACCGAACAACATGTTGCATCTACACGAGTCCTACCTGCTTGCGTTTGGCCCATATCCCTCCAACCCCGCCCTATCCATGTACCTGTCCAAATGTTTCTTAAACCTAAGCTAACTGTTTCTTGTTTGTAAGCCAAATATTTCTTAAACATAAGTTAGTTACGCTAAGGAAAGCAGATGTAGTGGAGGGATTTAAAAAGTTAGATGAAAAAATTTAAAGGGGGGCATTGTTAGATCAGGAACCAATCTACTGTATGTGACCATGGGTGATAGATGAGTGGAGCGATATGAGTTAGGATGCAAAATACCAAAATAGGAACATTTCCTGGAGAACATTGGCATATTTGAACCTACTGGTAACAAAGGGGACTAATGAAGGTTTAGTGGTTACATTTGCAGTATCAGTGGTTACATTTAGTGTGTTTCCTGGAATTGAAGTTGCTAAATTTAAGTAGAGTCAGAGAGAGAGAGAGACAGCAATGATCAGACTCAGGCTCTTAAGGGCCTGTCCCACATGGGCATAATTTGCACGTAATTTACGCGATATAATTTACGCGTCACGACAAACGACGCATGCGTCGTGATGTGCACGTGATGCGTGCATGGTTCGTGGTGACATAGGCAGTGATGCGCGGTCGCGGGCGGCGCCCCAGCATTTTGGAATGAACAAATTTTTTGTGCGCCATCTGCGTGACGCGCAAATGACGCCCAGGCCCTTTAGGCTGGCGGTGTCGGTGCTGACCATCAATGTCCCCCACCCCAGCCTGATCCACCTGACAGTTGACTTACCAACTAACACATCAGTGGGTTATTGGAAGAAACTGGAGCCCCAGGGGACAACTCATGCATTCGCTGGGAGAAAGTGCAAATTCCACGCAGACAGCACCAGAGATATGATTGAACCAGCATCTCTGCTGCTGTGAGGCAGCAGCTCCACAAGGTTCTTCAATGTGCAGCCCTTATACCACATAATACCACATCCTTTACAAGGATATTGCCAGGACTAGAGGGTATGACATATATGGAGAGGTTGAGTAGACTGGGACTATTCCTTGGAGTGCAGAAGGATGAAAGGTGATCTGATAGAGGTGTACAAAATCCTGAGAGGTAGATCGGGTACATGCACAGAGTCTCTTACCAAGAGAAGGAGAATCTAGAACAAGAGTTAAACATAGGTTTAAGGTGAAGGGGAAAAGATTTAATGGGAAACTGAGGGGTACCTTTTTCATACAAAAGGTGGTGTGGCTATGGAACAAGCTGCCAGAGGAGGTAGTTGAGGCATATTTCAATGTTTAAGAAACAGTTAAGCAGGTACATGGATGGAACAGGTTTGGAGGGATATGGGACAAATGCGGGCAGGTGGGACTAGTGTAGCTGGGACATGTTGGCCAGTATGGGCAAGTTGGACAGAAGGGCCTGTTTCCAGGCTGTATCACTCTATGATTCTATGATTCCATGTTACAAAAGTGCCTTTCAAAAACACCCCTCCGCCTAAGGTCCACCAATGCCTTCTCACGCTTTGTCCTGCCTCTTCATTCTTGCAGTTTTATTATCTCTACCCCACCCAGCAAAAACCCCTTCCCCCCCCCTTCCCCCCCTTCCCATTGTGACTCATATAGGGATTAATCCATATATCAAAATTGAAAATGAAGTAAAACACTAAGTGCTGGAGGAATTCAATGGGTCAGTTAACATCTGTGGAGGAAAGGGGCCGGTGACGTTTCGGATCGGGACCTTTCTTCAGACCCGCTGACCAGTCTGAAGAAGGATCCCAACTTTGTTTGTCCATTTCCTTCATTAATGTTGCCTGACCCACTGAGTTCCTCCAGCACTTTGTGTTTTGTTTCAAGACATCCAATGTCTGCAGCATCTTTTGTCTCAAGGTTAAGCATGTTTTCCATGATTTAGAAGTCCTGTCTTTTTATAAATCCCATGTCATTTTTCCTAGTAACAATAGAAGCATTAGAATGCATAGTTGGGTGATACCATTGTTTACATCACCCTGCAGCTACAAGTCTCACATTATATGATCAGTGGTGCAAATTTACAAATGTAACAGAAGATGATTCAACTTCAACTTAACCGGGCTTGGATGGATTTAGTTTGGTTGTTCATTATGGCCTAAACCCACCTTCTCAATTTTGCCATCCTCTGCAAGGTAATTTTGTTTCTTGTTCAGCGTCTCCAAGTGTGTTTGTACATTCAAATGCTTCTGCAGCCAAGCCACGGACTGGTGTTGAAATTAGAATCTATTAACAGCCTTGCAGGGAGATCTGCAGCATCCATTTCCAGTTGCCACTCACAGCAAGGGTTTTATTACGTAAAGTTTTCACCGAGGGATCTTGCAAAACTATTGATCGTTTCCTTCGATGATATGATACATTTCAGCTTCATTATATGCCTCCATGTAATTTATTTTTGAGATGTGGACATCACTGGTAAAGCAAAAAATATATTTCCCATCTCTTTCCGCCCACTTCAGTCTGTCTTTTTTTTGTGGTAATAATTTAAATGGTCAATGAGAGAGTAGTAAAGAGCCAAACATTTTGGTGAAAGACTAGAATGGTGAAATATTTGTGTTCTAAGTTAGAGGTTACGTGAAATTGGTTGGGTTTTTGTTGTTGTATCAGTCTGAATGTATCAGGATCTCTTCATTTACTCATATTCACTTTCTACTATTCTCATTGTGAAGTTATATGGACAGTCCATGGGATTCCTCAACATTCCATCTGTACATTGTAATTACATCTGTAATTACTGTCTTACAGCGCCAGAGACCCGGGTTCGATCCAGACTACGGGTCCTGTCTGTACTGAGTTTGTACGTTCTCCCTGTGACCGCGTGGGTTTTTTTCTGGGTCTCCGGTTGCCTCCCTCACTCCAAAGACGTACAGGTCTGTAGGTTAATTGGCTTCGGTAAAATTACATCTGTAATTACTGTCTTACAGCAACAGAGACCCGGGTTCGATCCTGACTACGGGTGCTGTTTGTACGGAGTTTGAACGTCCTCCCCGTCACCTGTGTGGGCTTTCTCCAAGATCTTCTGTTTCCTCCCACACTCCAAAGACGCCCAGGTTTGTAGGTTAATTGGCTTGGTACAAACACAAAAACTGCCCTAGTGTGTGTAGGATAGTGTTAATGTGTGTGGATCACTGGTCATGGTGGACTCCGTGGGCCGAAGGGGCCTGTTTCTGCGCAATATCCCGAACCTAAACTAAACTAAAAGACCATGCATTCAACTGGCTGTGTAGCTGCATGATCCACATCATCCAGCTGTATTTAAAGTCTCAGAACACATACCGAGAAATACCAATTCCTTTGTGACAGGACTCTGCTCTCTGATAGCAACAGTGTGCTCCTGGCTGTCAACTTCTCTTGTCTTTAACGATACTAATCCTCTACCAAGTGGCATCTATCTCTCCAGCAGTCTACTCCTGAGTGACAACAAGAGGACCTCTGACTGCAACTACCACTGATGCACGTAGGCTTTGGATGACCTCTTCCTGTGCCTCAATGGAACAAGAAAACTGCATCATTAGTCATTTCATTGCAGGACTATTAATATCACCTGGAACTGAGGTGCACATCACTTCCAGCCTGGAAACGATGCAGGCTTTAGAACCGCAGGTGGATTCCCATGCTCCTTGATGGCTCTTGCTTTCTGTCAGACAGACTGAATGGCTTGATAAGTGTTTCACTTCACACCACAGCAACCTTTCTTTGTATAGACATAAAATGCTGGAGTAACTCAGAGGGTCAGGCAGCATCTCTGTCCCTTTGAGCGACTCCAGCATATTGTGTCTATCTTCGGTGTAAACCTTCATCTGCAGCTCCTTCCTAAATCTTTGTTTGTATGCTCCCTTTGTGGTTGTCATTTAAACCTTCGAAGGCGGAACTAATGGTAACAATGGTACTTTATTTAATAATGTTACAATAGTACTTTCTTTAACAATGGTACAATGATACTTTATTTGTCACCTGCACCGAGGGACAGTAAAATTCATTTTGTATACAATTCAGTACGAATCTATACATAAGCACTTAAATTCATCTTACATAGATACGCATCTCAGATACAGTACAAGTGTATAGCGGCACTACACTGACAAAATTCAGGTCGGGGGTGGGGAGATCTCACCCGCCACGGGTACCATGTAATCCCGTGCTACCTGCTCTATGGTCAGATAGTTGGCGACTAAACCCTGTCCCCCACCTGGTTTGCCAGGTGAGGAGGGGGCTGTGGACCCCCAGTAGGACCAAAAACAAGACCTGAGCTCCTAGCGAGCCAACGGCCGTCCGAACCTCAGTAGAAGTTGCGGTCACTGTCGTACATAGCATTGTAAGGACACTGACACTGTATACAGAGTAGGCAGATTTGGTGCCATATTCAAGTCCCAGTTTGTAAGTGCAGTGTTCTTGGCCAGTTCTGGATATGCTACCTATTCAGTGGGGACTAGCAGTGACTGATGGATATGAAATGGACACACTAGCTTATCAGTCCCTCTGGCATAATCACAGCTAAGTGTGTCTCTCCATGGTAAATCAGCAGCTCTGACTATCCTTGCCAGCCTTTGCACAATGTCTGACAGTATTTGGTAAGGTGCAATATGCAACACCTTCCCACTCCTTCAGGGTGGTGCCTTTGCTGTGAGAGGCAAGGCAGGCGTTTCAATAGGAGTGATGTTGGTACATGGGTGGATGGCATCCACTGAAGGCAAAAGAAAAAGCGTGATTAATATGAAAGCATAACCTTAAAATGAGTGTGCAGCCAACAGTCAGACAAAACATGAGAAAAGAAGGTTGATTAATACAACCTATGACAGCTGTGACACAATTTCATACTTATAACATGTAGGACCCTGCAGAAACCAAAGTGGTCACCGAAGATCGACGCAAAATGCTGGAGTAACTCAGCGGGTTGAGACCCTTCTTCAGACCTATGTTTTAAGGCAAAGGAGTTGGGTAAAGTATTGAATGATTATTTCTCATGTTTTTACCATAGAGAAGACATGAAGGCAAAGGTATTTGGGAAAGTTATTGGCAATGTCTTGAGGACAGTTCATGTTCCAATCGAGGTGGTGCTAAATAATGTCCTAAAATGTATGAAAGTAGGTAAATCTCCTGGGCCTGAACAGGTATAGCCTAAGACACTGTAGAAAGCCAGAGAAGAAATTACAGGAGCCTTGGCTGAGATTCAATGATTCAACCATAGTTTATTATCACATGTACCCAGGTACAATGGCACCCTTTGTTTTGCATACAACCTGGTTAAATCATGCAGCAGACCTCCCTCAGCAGTGCTCAAAGTGTCGCCACATGTCTGGCGCCGATATATGAATCATCGTTAGTACGGGGTGAGGTGCCAGAATACTGGAGGATGCCTCTATTTATGAAGGGCTGCAAAGAAAATCCTGGGACCAATGAAACTAACATCAGCGGTAGGGAAGTTACTGGAGAGGACTGTGAGGGATAAAGGGCCTGTCCCACTTGCATGCGATTGCGTGCGTTTGGCGCAACCAACCGGAAGCGGAGGTCGCGCTCAGCTCGCGCTAAGTTTGCGCTCAGTTCGCACTAAGTTCGCGCGTGATGTCATTTACGTCATGCTTACAAATCAGCTGGGCAGGAGGCGGGCCGACTGAATTTGGGCGTCGCACGGCGTCGGGCGGTGACGTCATCACACAACGCCACGCCGGGCAGTGATGTTATCGCGCAACACCACGAGCTAGGTGTACGCCGTCGAGACGCTGCATACGACGTGAAGACGCTGCATACGATCACAGTACGCGGGCCGACAGGCCGATGGCGCACGAAGATTTCAGTCACTGCAGGAATTTCGGAGCCAGTGTCGGGACCAACCCCGCATAACTCCATACACCTCCGCGCTTCTAAGTGGGACCGGCCCCACACGGCCTTATGGTGCCCGTATGCCTCAAGCAACCACGAGGTCGTGTAATTTGTGAGCCAAGGTCGCGTAAGTGGGACAGGCCCCTAAGATATACATGCATTTATAAAGATAGGGGTTGATTAGGGATAAGGGATAAATTAGGGATAAATATTCGAATAATGTCTTCTAACATTTTCCTTGTGACAAATATTAAACTAGCTGGCCAGTAAATTCCTGTCCTTGTTTATGAATCAAGAAGTTGCATTTCACTCTTTTCCAATCCAATGACCCTTCTGTGAATCTGGGGATGTTTTTGTATATTAAAGCTAACACATCAAACATATCACTAGGCACATTTTTTTGGTCTAATTGTAGTCCTGTAGGTCTGTGTCCAAGATGACTGCCGTGAAGGGAGAGTGGACGCTGGGGCGCTTTGGCTGCCGCTGCTCTCTCTTCACACTGTGTTTTTGATTTTCTGTTTTTGGATTGAATTCTGTTTTTAATTTGTGTCTCTGTGATGTCTTTATTACGTGTTATATTCCGATTATATGTTATTCCGATTACTATGTAAGGTGTCCTTGAGATGTCTGAAAGGCGCCCATTAAATAAAATTTATTATTATTATTATTATTTATTAAGAACTCAGAATTAAGTCCATCAGTGCCTGGACATGTGTCAGCCTGCAGCTCCAACAAGTTGCTCGGTACTACTCTTCCAGTGATTATAATTTTCCCAAGTTCACCCCTTTCTTCCAATTCTCAACGTACAAATATTTCTGTGATCTTAATTTGCATCCTCCACAGTGAAGCCCAAAGGAAAATATCCCTTTAATTCATCCGCCAGCCCCTGATTTTTGGTTATTCATTCCCCAGACTCAAATTCTACAGAACCAATGATCACATTGTGAAATTTCCTTCTTAAAATCAATTGAAACGCATCTATTATCACTTTTCCAGCTTGTTTTACCCAATAATTTTTCTATCCTTACTGTCTATTCTATTCTTATCTTTGCATTTTTTGATATTCTGTCCAATCTTCTGTCCTGCCATCTATTTTTGTGTAATTACACCATTTCCCTTTAAGCTTAAGTAAACCGTGGACGATGATTGGATTCTTTTTAACTTGTTAGGATCCAACTATTCAGTGTTTGCCAAAACATTCCTTAAATGCCTGCAACAACATCTCAATTGACTGATCCCTTAACCTAGTTTGCCAGTTCATTTTAGCTGGTAGGGTAGGTGGGGATGTGTGAATCAGAGACTCACGGAGTGAGTGGTATCTGTGGAAAGCAGGAGGGTGTTGGGATAGAAGATAAGAATGGTAGTAAGATCTCATTACAGCTGGAGGAATTGATGAAGGATGACGTGCTGCAATGCCTCTAGTTCCTCTGAAGCTTGAGGAGAATTCTCCATCGAACCTCCACAAGTACACAGTGGACAGCACACCTTAGTTTTTTAGAGATACAGCATGGAAATGGGCCCTTCGGCCGACCGAGTCCACACCGACCAGCGATTCTCACACGTTAACACAAGCCTACACACACTAGGGACAATTTACACTTATACCAAGTATACAAATCCAAGCCAATTAACCTACAAACCTGTACGATTTTGGGGGTCAAGAGTCAAGGAGGAATTCGAAGATCTCAGAGAAAACCCACGTGGTCACGGGGAGAATGTACCATCTCCGTACAGGCAGCACCCATAGTTGGATCAAACCCAGGTCTCCGGCGCTACAAGCTCTGTAAGGCAGCAACACTACCGCTGTGCCACCGTGCCGCCCCCTACTGACTGGTTGCATCACCCCTTGGTTCCTAAATTCAAAGGCTTAAGAACGAGAAAGGCTGGACAATGCCGGTCCATCACGGATACTAAGCTCCCCATCATCAAAGATACCTACGGGATGTGCTGCTTCGTGACAGCTGATATCATCAAAGACCCGCACCACCTTGGCCACGCTCACTTCTCACTGCCAGCATCAGGAAGAATGTACAGGTGCCTGAGAACCATTACCTCCAGTTTCAAGACCATTAGGTTCTTGACCCACCCAGCGCCACACTAACCACAACCCTACAGACTTTGTACTGTTTTGGTTGCTCTAGGTACTTTGGTTTTTTGCACTATCATGGTTCAGTTTATTTATAATAAATGATAATTTGTTGTACACTTATTGTTGTAGTTGTGCTTATTGTGCCTGTAAAGCTGCAGCAAGAGAGGCATTCATTGTAACAGTTCATATCTGATGCATATGACCTAAAATTACTCTTGACCTTTATCTCAGATGCAAGGCACGAAATGATGAAATGTGAGAACCAAGGAAGAACTATCTCTGTTCTGTCAGCAAGGCCATCCTGACTTGCCGGTTGCATGCTAGTTTACAGTATCTCTCCTTTCTATTCCAACACTAATGTGCCATCTGTTGCCTTCCCCACTGCCAGGGTGAGGCCAAACACAAGCTTGAGGAGCAACTACTTATATTCTCCTCAACTCCAGGGCAGTCCACAACTCAATGTTACGTACATCGAATTTTCCAATGTAAGGTAACCCTCACTCCCATCTTCTGATCCACCCAGCTTCTCCACTCCCCCACCTGGTTCTGCTTGCCTCGCACCCACACACAATACTTACTGAGCCTCCTCTCCAACCTCCAATGGATTCCACCTGACTCTCAGCCTCCACAGATGCTGCTTGACCTGCTGAGTTCACACACCAGTTTGTTTTTTCGCTCCAGATTACGGTATCTGCAGTCTCTTGTGTTTCCAAATTATTTCCAAATGCGCTGCACATCCTTACAGTCTAAATATATTCAAGACTGATTTTCGGTTACCGAGGAAACCAGGGAATATTGTGATCAGATGAAATAATGGATATGAGTTTCAGGATAACCTGACATCTTATTGAATAACAGAGGAGACCTAAAGGAGGCAATGGCCTACTTTTATTTCTTAACTTTCTATTTTTTTTAATTATTGATTAATGACAATATATATTTCTCCCCAATCTGTTTTATTAAATTATTGCAATTGCATTAATTTTTATTATTGTACTATTAACATTATGCATATGTGTAAAAAATGGTCAAATGCAGTTTTTTGATTATTATGTTATGGAAGAATGTATTCCTTCACAAATCACTGATTATGTAGATACAAGAAAATGCAGTTGCTGAATTATTGCATAGAACACAAAATACTGGAATAACTCAGTGGATCAGGCAGCATCTCTGGAGGACATGGTTCAGCAATGTTTCGGGTTGAGTCACAATTGCTTGTTATGTAGATTGAAGATTTTTAAGGCAGAGATAGATAGATTCTTGTTTAGTACGGGCGTCAGAGGTTATGGGGAGAAGGCAGGAGAAGGAGGGAGAGATAGATCAGCCAGGATTAAATTGTGGAGTAGACTTGATGGGCCGAATGGCCTAATTCTACTCCTTATGATCTTATGAAGTTGTTAATATAAGCCTGTGTCTGAAGGTTTCATTATTACAGGTTCTGCTTATAACATGACAGTTGTGTTCCAGAGAAACTTCACATTGTACAAAATTGTTCTTTATTTTACGAAGGATTTTCAGAAATAAAGGTCTTTTTAAGAGCTATCAGTATATTTTTGTGACTGCAAGCTAAAAATACTAAAAGCTGTGTGTTACATTGTTGAACAGGGTGTCATAACACGATTGTGAATAGAAGCGATTGCCTCTCGATTTCCATGGCCACTAACAGTGAAACTAGAAGATAGACACAAAATGCTGGAGTAACTCAGCGGTCAGGCAGCATCTCTGGATAGAAGGAATGGGTGATGTATAGGGTCAAGACCCTTCTTCAGAGGGTCTTCTTCCAAAGAAAGGTCTCGACTCGAAACGTCACCCATTCCTTCTCTCCAGAGATGCTACCTGTCCCGTTGAGTTACTCTAGCATTTCGTGTCTATCCGGTTAAAACCAGCATCTGCGTTTCCTCCCTACATAATGAAACTTAGCATCTGTGTTCTTAAAATACACTGGAGTCTATGGAACTGTTTTTTTTGTATGGACAGTTTGCCAAAACAGCTTTTTTTTCTGCTTGTCAATATCCATGTTAACTTGTAACTGGTTGTCAAGTTCCCAGTTGAAATCATGCTGTCACCAATTTGGACCACATAAAACAAATAGTGTTTTCTAATTCTGCAGTCATGTTATATCCCATTAGAATTACGAAGACATCCATTATAGCAGAACTTCGTGTACATGATTACAATAGAATAACCCTTAAAATTAGTGTCTGCGCGTTGGACCTTTTGATATCGAAAATATTGAAACACAGCTTTTCCCAAAAAACATGTGATCTTTTGTAATTTGGTTTTATTGAGAAAATATCTGGTGGCGCTGGTGCTAGCTGCCTCCGCCTTCAGTCCAGTTCTTTTTGTTTTTTTGTTATGTTGAAGTGCGTTTTAAATGTCTTTATGTGGGGGAAGAGGGTACGGTAAGGGGGATACCGTCCTTCAGTCGCTTCCTGGAGAGGACGAAACTATTATTCAAGTCACGTCCTCGCCCCCCCCCCCCCGCGGCCTACCTACTGGATTGGCGCCACCTTTCCTGCCGGGACCGACCAGAGCTCCACAGCAGCGGCGGTGCAGCGCTGATACATCGCGGGGCTGGCGATACCTTACCTGGGATCGCTGTTTGTAGCTCCGGAGTGCTGGGCCTGCTGCACAGACATCGTGGAGCTGTGGTTCGCGGAGCTCCCAACGCGGGCGGCCTGCGACTCCGCCCGGCTCGGCCTGTGGACTCGGGAGCCGCGGACTCCGGTGAGAGGTGGCTGATCTGGAGGTCCGGGCCGCTGAGGATGTTCTCCGTCGGAGTTCGGCGTTGGTGTTCCATCATCCCGGTGTGAGGGCCTGAGCATCGGGCCGCCCGTGGTGGCGACTGCGGGTGCTCGGGAGGCCCCGACCACGGGTGAACATCTGGGAAGATCGGCGGGGGCTGGACTATGGTATCTTCCTCAACTTTGGTGCCACTGTGGGGTTATGTTGTGTCGTGGACTACTGCGTTTGTGCTTTAAAAAAAAAAATGTTTTATTTATTTATTATTTATTTTTATGTTACTTGACTGTAAGGAAAATCCATTTCGTTGTTAATTATGAGATAATGACAATGTTGAATACAATACAATACAAAAAAATGCAATGGCCACGATGTAATGAGATTTATCTAAAATAGCATGATTCTGATCAAAATGGACTTTGAGAAGTAAAAATCCCTGAAAGTCACATCTTACCATCTCCACGACTTTCCGCCTTCCGCCGAGACCGTTCCCTCCGCAGCTCCCTGGTTCACTCATCCCTTCCCACCCAAACCACCCCCACCCCAAGTACCTTCCCCTGCAACTGCAGAAGATGCAACACCTGTCCCTACACCTCCACACTGGACACAGTCCTTTCAGGTGAGGCAGAGGTTCACTTGCACCTCCTCCAACTTCATCTACTGTATCTGTTGGTACACAAAATTGCTGGGGAAACTCAGCGGGTGCAGCAGCATCTATGGAGCGAAGGAAATAGGCGACGTTTCGGGCCGAAACCCTTCTTCAGACTGATGGGGGGTGGGGAAAGAAAGAAGGAAAAAGGGAGGAGGAGGAGGAGCCCGAGGTCGGGCGGATGGGAGGGTGGGAGGAGACAGCTAGAGGGTTAAGGAAGGGGAGGAGACAGCACGGGCTAGCCAAATTGGGAGAATTCAATGTTAATGCCATAAGGACGCAAGGACCCCAGACGGAATATGAGGTGCTGTTCCTCCAATTTCCGCTGTTGCTCACTCTGGCAATGGAGGAGACCCAGGACAGAGAGGTCGGATTGGGAATGGGAGGGGGAGTTGAAGTGCTGAGCCACCGGGAGGTCAGGTAGGTTATTGCGGACTGAGCGGAGGTGTTCGGCGAAACGATCGCCCAACCTACGCTTGGTCTCACCGATGTATCTGTTGTTCAAGATGAGGACTCTTTTACATCGGCGAGACCAAACGTAGACTGGGCAATTGTTTCACTGAACACCTTCGCTCAGTCTGCCAGAACCTACCTGATCTCCCGGTTGCTAAACACTTTAACTCTCCTTCCCATTCCCACACTGACCTTATTGGCCTAGGTCTCCTCCATTGCAATTTGGAGGAACAGCATCTCATATTTCGCTTGGGCAGCTTACAATTAATATTGATGTCTCTAACTTCAAGTAACCCCGGCAATCCCTCTCTCTCTATCCCTCCCCTACCCGTCGCACCAGCTTCTCGTTTTCACCCAACAAACAGCTGACAATGGCCTTCTGCAGAGACCGTTCCCTCCGCAACTCCCTGGTTCACTCATCCCTTCCCACCCAAACCACGCTCTCCCCAGGTACCTTCCCCTGCAACTGCAGAAGGTGCAACACCTGTCCCTGTACCACCTCCCTTCATCATCATTACTTTTTTGCATATCTTTCATTCATTGTTCTTTATCTCTCTACATCGTCGTCTATATCTCTAATTTCCCTTTCCGTGACTTTCAGTCTGAAGAAGGGACTCGATCCGAAACGTCACCCATTTCTTATGTGCATTGGATAGTCCATCCTTTCAATTTGCTGCAAGTGGATTACCCGCCACAGAGCTGGAAACATAAATTTGCAGTGCCAATAGTTTTGAATGGATCTCAGTCAGTTGGTAAATTACACAGGGGACAAAATGCACAACGTTCTGAAAAGTATGGACATTTTAACGCAAAGGATGTGATTGGGTTGACTTTGTTGCGGAAATGTTATTGCCCCATTACTTGTTCCTGGTTTGATTAGGCCAAAGGTGTTTTCTCTTTTGACAGAGCAGCAGCACCGGCAGGACATAAGCTACAAAGCTACATCTGTGGTTGGGAAAAGATAACATCAGAGAAGGATCTCAAGATCTTCCAGTGCAGGAAAAAGTGCCTGAGAGAGCTTGGTGAGAGGCCTCGCATTGACCATTACTTTCTAAGAGGTCGGGCAAATCAGTTGGGTGAAGCCCTGTGGCAGGTTAACCACCACAGTCCACAGGGTATCAGCACCCCAGGCGAAGATCAACCAATTACTGTCCCACCAACAGACACGAGTCCAGAGCCCAACCAGCCACAGTCAGCGGTAGAGAGGAAGATGGAAGGAAAAAAGCCGAATGGAGCAGTCACTGGCTGTGGCTGAAGAGAAAAGATGCTGTCTGGGCTGCCACATGACCATCTAGAGGCTAACCATAAAGGGCCTGTCCCACGAGCATGCGACTGCATGCGGCAAGCGCGACCAAACCGGAAGCGGGGCCGCGCGGAGGTCGAGTGATCCCCGTACAGGGCCTGTCCCACGAGCATGTGACTGCATGCGGCGAGCACGACCAAACCGGAAGCGGGGGCCGCGCGGAGGTAGAGTGATCCCGTACGAGTTGACGTGAAGTTTGAGCGAAGTCCGTGGGAAGTTCGCTCTAGGCGTACGCCGTCAAGATGCTGCGTACGGCGTCAAGACGCTGCGCACGCCCGTTGAGGCGGTGTGCATGGCCTCAATGTGGCTGCGGGCCGGCAGGCCGCTGCCGCGCGGAACTTTTGGACAGCGTCAGTTTTTCGGAGCCTCGCGTGATGTCGGGACCAGCTCCGCTCAACTCCATACGGCTCCGGCGATCGAAGTGGGACCGGCCCCGCGAGGCCGTACGGCTCAAGCGACCACGTTAGGTCACGCTTGCCGCATGCAGTTACATGCTCGTGGGACAGGCCCTTAAGACACACACCCCAGGCCTGATCTCCCTGCGGTGGGCCTGCTTCGACTGAGGGTGTCTTGTGATAAAAGGCCGAAACACTCAGTGACATTGAGGTACACAACTGAAGATGTGTCTAATTGGTTGCAAAATCACCTAGTGGTCATCCCCAAGAATACCAAATGTCAATTGTAGTGAAAAACCTTAGGGATTGTAACATCCAGTCCTACTAATCAATCAAATAAAAGGCACCAATTATGAACCAAAACTGGAAGGTGTGTTTTTGAACAAATGCTCTTGTGCTTCTAAAAGTCCTTTACACAATCTCCTCTGGGCATCAGCGGTTTCAATTGAAATGTTCCATAGGCTCTGTCATTTCCTTGGCCTGGCTGATAATATTTATTCCCTGTCTACTGGTGGTGATATAAACCTCGTTGAACTGCCTTTGTGTACGTGGTAAAGCTTCTCCCGCAATGTTGTTGGGTAGCAAATTCTTTGATTTTGATCCAAAGCTAGTGAAGTGAGAAGGATGAGCAGTTAGGTCATCACAGGGTGTGACATGCATGTCTACCTGCTTTGCTTGTTTTTGTAGATGCACAGCTCACATATTTGCTGCTTAGTATCTTGTAACATTACAGACACAATGTATACTGTCGGGTTGCATCACAGCTTGAATGAATGAATACTTTATTGTCATATGTGCCAAGTCACAGTGAAATTCTTTGCTTTCATACCCAAGGTATGCAAATAGTTGCCATATAAAGGGCGCTTGGTTTGGGAACAACTCTGCTCAAGACCACAAGAAATGGCATAGAGTTGTGGATGTAGCCCAGTCTATCAGACAGATCAGACTCTAAATTATTGATTCCTTCTACACCTCGCACTGTCTTCGCCAGAGATCCTTTCTGATTTGTTAAGTTACTTCAGCTTTTTGTGTCTATCTATACTAACAGACATCCAGATGCTAACCACTAGACAATAGACAATAGACAATAGGTGCAGGAGTAGGCCATTTGTCCCTTCGAGCCAGCACCATCATTCAATGTGATCATGGCTGATCATCCCAAATAAGTGCCCCGTTCCTGCCTTCTCCCCATATCTCCTGACTCCGCTATCTTTAAGAGCCCTATCTAGCTCTCTCTTGAAAGTATCCAGAGAACTGGCCTCCACCGCCCTCTGAGGCAGAGAATTCCACACTCACAACTCTCTGTGTGAAAAAGTGTTTCCTCATCTCCGTTCTAAATGGCTTACTCCTTATTTTTAGACTGTGGCCCCTGGTTCTGGACGCCCCCAACATCGGGAACATGTTTCCTGCCTCTAGCATGTCCAAGCCCTTAATAATCGTATATGTTTCAAGAAGATCCCTTCTCATTTTTCCAAACTCTAGAGTATACAAGCCGAGCCGTTCCATTCTCTCATCATATGACAGTCACGCCAACCTGGGAATAAACCTTGTAAACCTACGCTGCACTCCCTCAATAGCAATAATATCCTTCCTCAAATTAGGGGACCAAAACTGCACACAATACTCCAGGTGTGGTCTCACTAGGGCCTTATATAACTGCAGAAGGACCTCTTTGCTCCTATACTCAACTCCTCTTGATATAAAGGCCAACATGCTATTCGCTTTCTTCACTGCCTGCTGTAGCTGCATGCTTACTTTCATTGATTGATGAACAAGGACCTCCAGATCCCGTTGTATTTCCCCTTTTCCGAAACTTGACAACATTTAGATAATAATCTGCCTTCCTGTTTTTACTACCAAAGTGGATAACCTCACATTTATCCACATTAAACAGCATCTGCCATGCATCTGCCCACTCACCCAACCTGTCCAAGTCATCCTGCATTCTCATAGCATCCTCCTCACAGTTCACACTGCCACCCAGCTTTGTGTCATCTGCAAATTTGCTAATGTTACTTTGAATCCCTTCATCTAAATCATTGATGTATATTGTAAATAGCTGCGGTCCCAGCACCGAGCCTTGCGGTACCCCACTAGTCACTGCCTGCCATTCTGAAAGGGACCCGTTAATCCCTACTCTTTGTTTCCTGTCTTCCAACCAATTTTCTGTCCATGTCAGCACTCTACCCCCAATACCATGTGCCCTAATTTTGCCTACTAATCTCCTATGTGGGACCTTATCAAATGTTTTCTAAAAATCCAGGTATACTACATCCACTGGCTCTCCCTTGTCCATTTTCCTAGTTACATCCTCAAAAAATTCCAGAAGATTAGTCAAGCATGATTTCCCCTTCGTAAATCCATGCTGACTCGGACAGATCCTGTTACTGCTATCCAAACGTGCCGCTATTTCGTCTTTTATAATTGACTCCAGCATCTTCCCCACCGCCGATGTCAGGCTAACTGGTCTATAATTCCTTGTTTTCTCGCTCCCACCTTTCATAAAAGTGGGATAACATTAGCTACCCTCCAATCCACAGAAACTGATCCTGAATCTATAGAACATTGGAAAATGATCACCAATGCATCCACAATTTCTAGAGCCACTTCCTTATGTACCCTGGGATGCAGACCATCAGGCACTGGGGATTTATCAGCCTTTAGTCCCATTAGTCTACCAACACCATTTCCTGCCTAATGTGGATTTCCTTCAGTTCCTCCGTCACCCCAGATCCTCTGGCCACTAGTACATCAGGAAGATTGTTTGTGTCCTCCTTAGTGAAGACGAATCCAAAGTACCTGTTCAACTCATCTGTCATTTCCTTATTTCACATAATAAATTATTTTTCAGACTTCAAGGGTCCAACTTTGGATATAACTATTTTTTTTTCCTCTTCACATACCTAAAGAACTTCACAGATCTTCCCTTTTTCCATCTACTGTATCTCCATACCTCCTCTACATTTTAAAAGTACCTTGTCATTCTCACTTTTCACAGTTCTGACAATGTGTCTTTGACCTGAACATGCTTCTCTTTCCACAAATGCTATGTGTTTCCTGCATTTTTGGGGGTTTTATTTCAGATCCCCATCTTCTGCAGATTTGAATTTCATCTGCTGCCCACATTTTGATGTTTCCAGGCATCAACTACCTTGTTCTCTGAGGAATTGTGAATATATCCCTCATTTACCTCTGCCAAGTGGTTGTGGATCAACCTGGAACCTTATCTGCTGTCAACATAAACCCATTTCCTGCAGTGTTCACATAAGGTTATGTTCATAAGTGATAGGAACAGGATTAGGCCATTTGGCCCATCAAGTCTACGCTGCCATTCAATCATGGATGTTCTATCTCTCCCTCCTAACCCCATTCTCCTGCCTTCTCCTGCCTTATAGAAACATCTAAAATTCCCAAGGGATTGGACAGGCTAGATGCAGATAAAATGTTCCCGATATTGGGGGAAGTCCAGAACCTGGGGTCGCAGTTTAAGAATAACGGGTAGGCCATTTAGGACTGAGATGTGGAACATTATGTTCACCCAGAGAGTTGTGAATCAATGGAATTCACTGCCACAGAAGGCAGTGGAGACCAAGTCACTGGATGTTTTCAAGAGAGGGTTAGATGGAGCTCTTCGGGCTAATGGAATCAAGGGATATGGGAAGAAAGCAGGAAAGGATTACTGATTTTGGATGATCAGCCATGATCACATTGAATGGCGGTGCTGGCTCGAAACTCCTGCACCTATTTTCTTTGTTTCTATGTTTCTATTTATGTTTCTCCCTATAACTCCTGACACCTGCACTAATCAAGAATAATTACAAGATTATGATCAGAAACAGGAAACCCAAACTAACCTTTCTCCTCCATTATCTGTTGGCACTGGATTCAATCTTGCTGAGATTGGGCAGTCCTGAGTGCATCCGGCTCATTGCCACACTCGACAATATAATTGGCATCTGAACTGAAATGTTTTTATTGTCACTAAATCCGATCATCAAAATGATGTTAGATGACTAGTTTGTCGCTGCTTTTGATGGCAAAGACAGATTGACAAGGGGGATAAAGGCACACTGAGCAGACAAGTAATGGTGCGCAGTCATCGGGGGAAAGGTTGAGAATATCAATCACTCTCGCTGCTTTCATGTTTTGATCAATCACTTGGATAAATGTGAAGATCGGGATATTTATCAAGGTAACTGCAGCATCCCGACAATAAAGAATGGATAACCTTGGTAGTTGCTTGTGGCAATGATGCTTTATGCCACAGCCCTGCAATGCAACAGCTTCACAAATACACTCAACTGATCATAGCTTTGATGATTCCTTTGTAACTTAATCACTCAGTAATTTAACTGGCCATTTTACTTTGAACAAAGAAAATAATAGTCTGTCTGGTAATTTTAATATATAGAAATGACCAATTTGCTTTATGCCTCAAGAAATTTTATTTTTTGGATGATATCCACAAATCACCTACATTTGTACAATTCACCTTGAAATTAAATGCTCTTGAAACATAAAGAAAATGGTAATTCATGTATTAAAATTACCAGATAGATTAATATAGTATAGGGGATATTTGGTCTTTTTATTCGTTCAATGGATATGGACATTGCCAGTAAGGTCAACATTTATCCCCACCCTTAATTGGCTTGCTAATCCATTTTGGAGGACAATTATCCCTCTGGTTATTCCTGAGTAGGTCCTGTTAGGATAGGGGCTCTTGAAATGGGGTAACATATAGGAATAGGGAAGAATAACTTTGGAAATCCTCAACATTGGCTCCAGCATCCATAATGCCTGGTGGCACCAGGTCAAACAAAGGAATGAAAGGCTTCTCCTGTATACCACCCACCCTTCTACTTCAGCTGAAAAATCTGTGCTCCTCACATTGAAGTGTTTGAGAAGGAACTGCAGATGCTGGAAAATCGAAGGTACACAAAAATGCTGGAGAAACTCAGCGGGTGCAGCAGCATCTATGGAGCGAAGGAAATAGGCAACGTTTCGGGCCGAAACCCTTCTTCAGACTGAAGAAGGGTTTCGGCCCGAAACGTTGCCTATTTCCTTCGCTCCATAGATGCTGTTGCACCCGCTGAGTTTCTCCAGCATTTTTGTGTACCTCTTCACATTGACCATCACTTGGAAGAAGCTGGAACACAGAACGCACTCGGGGTGGGGACCTCCATATTGATCACCAGGAGTAGCTTGGTGACACAAACACAGGCTGGCCACGCCAAGACCTGAAAGACATAGCTGATCCTCACCAACCTCTCCCATAGCAGATGCAACTGTCCATGGTATTACTAGCAACCCCACAGTTTGTGCTGAGATAAAATTTCACAGTAAGGACACTCTCCATTATGTGCGCGGCACTATATTTGTGCTGAATGGAAGAGAATCAGAGCAACACAGGGCATCCATGAAATACTGGGAACCATACGAAGCCGCAGAAATGTAGGCCACCACAATCTGATACTTCATGGCCTGGTATTTTCCTCATATTATCAAGCCACACGATTAACTTTGGTTCATTAGAGGATTCAGATGAAAGACATGCAAGGGTAGCAGCAGACATACCAAAAAATGGGATGATACCTGATTACACACAGGATATACTAACATGCATTCTACATTACAAGAACAGTATCTTGCTGGCATCTCACAATCAACAGGTCAATTATATAGGTGGCACTGTGGTAGAGTTGCTGCCTTACAGCTCCAAAGACCCAGGTTCGATCCTGACTACAGGTACTGTCTGTTTGGAGTTTATACGTTCGCTCTGTGACCACGTGGGTTTTCTCTTGTGGTTTCCTCCCACACTCCAAAGATGTACAGGTTTGTAGGTTGATTGACTTAGGTTAAAGTGTAAATTGTCTCTACTGTGTATGATAGTGTTAATGTATGGGGTGTTCACTGATCAGCATGGACCTGGCGGGCCTAAGGGCCTGTTTCCGTGATGTATCGCTAAAAGTCTAAAAAGTCTAAATAAACAGGGCAGTTGGAAGCCCAATGGTCTAGTTTTATCAGGATCATTCAGTTCCAGACTTAGTCAGAGCTTTAATTCAAATTTGGATCTAATTGCTGAATTCTGGAAGTAGTGATTGCCCGTGAAATTATGGCGTAGTATTAGATTGAGTGTAGCATCAAGATGCCCCAGTAAAAGTGAAGGCAAGGGGTATCAAGGTCAAACACTCAGTGGTTAAACACAAATAGCAGGGATTTTATTCATTGGTGGCCAATGTATCTGTACACTCTGGACAGCTCCATTGTAATCATGTATAGTCTTTCTGCTTACTGGTCAGTAGGAAGCAAAAAGCTTTTCGCTGATCCTCGATACATGTGACGATGAAATGTTGCTTAAAGAGTTTCTTAAGGTAGTATTATAAGCACAACCATGTTCAGCAGCTTGATAAATTTGGCTTGCTCAGATTCCAACACATTAGGAGGAAATTATAGTGGCCATGCAACCTACAAACCTACAAGTCTTTGGAATAAGGGAGGAAACTGAAGCATCAGGCGAGGAACGAAACCCATCTGGTCACAGGGAAAATGTACAATCTCCAAACAATCTGCACCCAAGCCCCTATTTGAATCTGGTTCTCTGGCACTGTGAGGTAGCAGCACTATCAGCTGTGCTATCATCATGCCGCCCACTGCACTACCCTTTGTCTTGTAAAAGAGCAATCATCGAATTAAAGATGCCAGATTTATTTTAGGAGCCATGTGCAATCTACTATTGAAAAAGAAAGGCCACAACATCACAGGAATTGCAATAGGCTTTAATTTAGTTTTGATTGCACTGTGTTTGGGGTGGGAGATTGCAAACCTCACGTGGTCCACCCTGTTTCGACTAATGCATTCAACCCGACGTCCGCAAAAAAATAGATGTAGTGTTTTGGTGTCTACAACTTTAGGCTGTGAACACCATATGCAAGAAGAAGACTGTGTTTCCTTAAGTTTTTCAGATGCAAATACCTCGGAAGCTCCCACTAAACACATATATGAAAATATATCCCATGAATGAAGTGCATCATTTCCCCTTTAATTTTTGCCTGTTGCTGAAATCCTTTACGAGTCTTGCAATGTTATAGGAGTCCAGATGGTGATCGCACTAGCTGGCAAAATAATATTGAATTACAGGCTGCAGCATTAATGATTTTGATACCTTCCATGGCCGATTGTGTTTTCTTTAATTCAGCAATTGCCTATTTTATTCCCCTCTGCCCTGGTCTCAGCTTAATCATCTATCATGCATTGGGTATGTTTCCTCTGAATATGATGCTGGCATTGTCATTTCTTCCATATTTAAGAAATGTGTCCCAATCTGTGGCACACACAAAGGGTTTGTGCTGAGAACAGTGCCCGAGGCATTCACTTCCACTCTGTTGAGAAACTGAGAAGCTAGCTATCGGATATTTGAAGTATCGTTCAGACCTCACCTCAATGTCAAATATTAATTAGCATCTTATTAATTTTTGGTGAATCTACCTGAGTAGAAGATAATAAATTTGGATTCAGGCAGAACTTTGCACAATTTTTTTGCATCAGAAGAAGTCGCCATTTTAGCAAAGGAGAAGACCCTGACATTTGCTGTTGGAAAATATCGTTATTTATTGATATCCACACTGACGTATGAATATGATGCAAATGATAATAATGATCTATTTGTTGCTTTGACAATACACAGGAATTATATGATATCAATAAAAACTTCAGTTTGCTTGGCTTTTTGTTTCCTGGACAGCACCAATATCACTTGGCTGGAATATTACCTTAAGCCGGGAAGCAGAATTAGTCTGTTCCTGTCAGAACCCATCGTATCACAGCACAAAACAATGTAATATTCCTGGAAAAATAAACTAAGTGCCAGCACCGATGAGATTTAGTAAACATTAACAGACATGTGTTGTGCTGCAATTATTATTACTTCAGTCTCAGAATGTGATACAGATTTATTTTCATTGCAGTTCATTTTATTTGCCACAAACCACTTGGGTTAAAGTTCTGTTGGTTTATTAAACTGACAAATGTTCATACCAAGTCTGAGAGAAGTCAGAAGATTAAGAGAGGTTAGTATTATTCTGATTTCTTAACAGAGTAATACAATCTTAAATTGTTTGACCTTTCTCGCTTTTATTTCTTTAAACAGCGTCAGAAACAAATTAATCACCCGATAATTGATCCTTGTTTAATCTTGCTCGAATTCCTATTAATGTCAGTTCTGTAACACCCCCCTCTTGAGTTTACCTGTATTGATATAAAGATTTATTGTTATGCGTCAGTTGCTAATTATTCTTTTTCACAATGCACAACATCTTTGGATGAATTTCCACTTTCATTGTAAGATTGCCGAAATGTACACGCCTTCTGTTGTGTCAACCCAGAATTTCATCTTATCGATCTCTGTTATAAGACCTATTATAGTTGGACCAACCGCACTTCCAGGTAATAATGCCCTTGTGGTTATATTAAATATGCCTCCTTTTATGTACAGAATTATTATTTTTCATTTTTAGAGATGCAATGTGGAAACAGGCCCTTTGGCCCATCAAGTCCATGACAACCATTGATCCCCTGTTCACAGTAGTGCCGTTATCCCACTTTCTGACCCACTCCCCATACACTAGAGGCAATCTACAAACCTGCACATCCTCAGCATAATGGAAGGTCTTACAAGAGAACAGATTCAAGGATCTGATGAGTAGAACAGAAAAAGGCTCACTAGTCCGTTTAGTTACAAATCAGATTTATTGGCAAGAGAGAACAAAAACAATACTTGTCTTGGTATGCGCGGGGTCCGTTTTACAGCAACACACCCCTCTCTTTCTCTCTCTCTGCCTCCGTCCGTAGCGCTGAACGCAACTCAGTCCATCGGTAAACCCGTCTTGACATGAACTAACTTCTGGCGAACCGGTGCCTGTCTTTATACAGGTATGAAATCAGCTGTTGAAATAACCGCCGGTAATCCTGGCCAATAGCGCTGCTCCCAAATTCAAACAATAACCAATGGCAGGGGACAGCCGTGCGAGCACCTCCCCCCCCTCCTTTGGGAACAAAGAGCTATCAGCCGCAGACTGGCGGGTAAATCAATACACAGCGTGACAGGCTTGGCGCACAAATCAATACACACAGCACTACAGACAGCGCACACACAGCGCTGCCGGGTTGGCGTGCAAAGGTTTAAACAGAGTGCTGTCGGCTTAGCATGTGAGAATTGAAACTAAGAGCTGTCGGCTGCAGCGCTATGGGTCACTGACTGTTCGGGCAAAATTCTCGTATAACAACCGGTCACAGGAATAACGTGCAAACTCTACACAGACAGAGCCGAAGGTCAGGAATGAACCCAGGTATCTGATGCTGTGAGGCAGCAGTTCTACCAGCTGTGTCACTGTGACTCAGTGACCACTTTTCTCCATGGGCTATTCAAATCAGCTTTACTTTAACAAATTACTTCTTTTTGATATCTTAGAATAGAAATCAATTCTTAGTTGCTTTTACTAATTATACAAAATAGCACAGCTGTGTGTTATGCATCTCATCCAAAACTCAGTTATTTCTGTACAAAGCTGTACAATGTACAGCTATTGCTTTCCTCTCCTACCCTTTACCACCTAAGGGACTTGCATTGTGGAACTTCTAGGTCTTTCAACATTATTAGCTGGCCACAGTGGGCAATATTTTTCTGCATAGGTTTCTTTATTCTTGAAGAAGATACTCTATAGATCGGGTTTTGTCCGAGTTCATAAGTCAGTTACAAAATCACGGTGAAAGGAAAACCAATTGACATTTTCCTTCACTAAAATAATTGCTTTCTAACTGTTACAGTACTATAAATTGCTTGGAAATTCAAACAATTTTCTGCTTCCAAGAATATATGCATCAAAATGTTTTTGTGAGGAATTTTCCTGGGTGGTGTCCAAGTAAATTTTGGCAGATGCCTGGGAGTTGGTGGTGGAAGAAGGTGATGATGAAACACAGTGGGTGATGGGTTAGTGTTTCGTTGATCTTCTGTTGAAATTTTGAAGGGATTCTCAGAAAATCTACCTTGTCGATTTGTGTTGTCATTTCCTTTATTATCATATTAAACCAATAATAAAATAAAATGAGTGCATGCAAATAAACTCAATTGGGTAGTTATATTATTGCTCCCAGCAACTACAAATCTGAACATTTCAACATGTAGAATCACTGGAGATCTTCAATTGAGTATTACATATTTTGTGGATATCATCAAGATGCTTTCTTGTTATATTCACGAGATATGAACAAATAAAATTCTTCCTTGCTGCAGCTTTACAGTTCGAGTTTTGAGTTCAGTTCATTGTCACGTGTACTGAGGTACAGTGAAAAGCTTTTATTGCTTGCTAATCACTTTCGAAAGACAATACATGATTACAATTGAGTATTTCACAGTGTACACTACACATACCGGATAAAGGGAATAACGTGAATAACATTCAGTGCAAGATAAAGACAGTAAAGTCTAATCAAAGATAGTCCGAGGGTCTCCAATGAGGTGAATGGTAGTTCAGGACTACTCTCTAGCTGTTGGTGGGATAGTTCAGTTGCTTGATAGCAGCTGGGAAGAAACTATCTCTTAATCTGGAGGTGTGTGTTTTCACACTTCTATGCAATTTGCCCAATGGGAGAGGGGAGAAGAAGGAGTTGTCACGGTGCAACTAGTCCTTGATTATACTGGTGGCCTTGCTGAGGCAGCGTGAAGTGTAGATGGAGTAAATGGAAGGGAGGTTGGTTTGTGTGATGGTCTAAGCTGCATCCACAATTCTCTGCAATTTATTTTGGTTTTGGATGGAGCCAAACCATGCTGTGATGCATCCCAATAAAATGCTTTCTCCCACTTTTGGAAAAATACTGGAATTAAAATGTTGATACTATTACTGTAGTTTTAGGTATTGGTCTACAACCTCATCCTATTACTGCAATTTTTGGGCTACCAATGTTAGGTTCTACTCATCTGTCCCGTTCAGCCCATCGGTTGATTGCCTTTACAACATTAATTGTCAGAAGATTCTATTTAAATTCTATTTAAATGGAAAGATTCTAATCCTCCGACCATACTCCATTGGTACTCTGAAACGATATCATGTTTAAATTTAGAAAAAATTAGGAGTGACATTGTTGAACCCTTGGTCAAATTTGACAGGACTTGGGGAAGCTTTATTCAATATTATCGCACAATATAAATTTTTCCCTCTCAACCGTTATAATAATTCTCTTACCTTTATACGGTGGAACGGACTTGTCGACAAACAAGGATCTAAATTGTTGAAACTCTTTGCAGCCCAGATTTTGTTTTGCTTAGTTTAGTTTAGGGGGTTTTGTTTTTCTCTTTTTTCTCTTTTTTCTCTTTTTCCCCTTCTTTTTATCTTTTTGTTTTTATATCTGCAAGTTCTCTTTTAAACATTTAACTCTATGTACATAATAATAATAATAATGGATGGGATTTATATAGCGCCTTTCTAATACTCAAGGCGCTTTAAATCGCATTATTCATTCACTCCTCAGTCACACTCGATGGTGGTAAGCTACTTCTGTAGCCACAGCTGCCCTGGGGCAGACTGACGGAAGCGTGGCTGCCAATCTGCGCCTACGGCCCCACCGACCACCACCAATCACTCACACACATTCACACACAGGCAAAGGTGGGTGAAGTGTCTTGCCCAAGGACACAACGACAATATGCACTCCAAGCGGGATTCGAACCGGCTACCTTCCGGTTGCCAGCCGAACACTTAGCCCATTGTGCCATCTGTCGTCCCAACATAGAGACCGGGAGGTCTATACCCAATGTGTATTTTGACACTGGATTCATACTTAGATTACACTTGTTGTTAATGTAATCCTGATCCCCATTTATCACTATCACTGTTATGTTTATTATTATTTATTTATTTTTGATTTTGAAAAAAATTAATAAAAAGATTTTAAAAGAAAGAAAGAAAATGCTTTCTATAGCACATCTGTAGACGTTGGTGAGAGTTGTTGGGGAAATGCTGAACTTCCTAGGTGTTCTGAGGAAGTAGAGGCGTTGCTTTAATATGGGTGATCCAGGAGAAGTTGTTGGTGATATTTTCTCCTAGGAATTTGAAGCTTTCAACCATCTTTACTTTGGTGCTATCAATGTAAGCTGGGGTATGTGTACCGCTTCACTTCCTGACGTCGATCACTATCTCCTTTGTCTTGCTGACATTGAGAGAAAGGTTGTTGTCTCCACACCAGGCCACGAGGTTCTCAATCTCCTTCCTGTATTCTGTCTCATCATTATTTGATATCCGGCCCACAATGGTGGTGTTGTCTGCAAATTTGTAAATTGAATTGGATTTGTTCATGGCTGCACAGTCGTGGGTGTATAAAGGGGGTAAAGAAGGGGACTGAGAACGCATCCTTGTGGAGCACCAGTGTTGAGGATTATTGTAGAGGATGATTTGTCGCCTCTCCTCACTGATCGCGGTCTGTTGATCAGGAAGTTGAGGATGCACTTGCAGAGATGAGTCGAGGATCCAGTTGTAGAGATGCACATTGGATGCAATAATATCTACAAACAATGCAGTATTGTTAAGTAAACTCGTGACAAATAAACTTGACTTGACTTGACTTGACTTGACTTGCAATAGAATACAAAAACACCACAGTAGAGCAACCGTAGTCGTGCAAAGATCATTGTTGTTCACTGCTGAGGTAGGGTTGTGGATAGGGCTGTCCGGGGTGGCTCAAAAACATCTCATGATGGGAGGAAGGTATTCTTGAATCTGGAGGTAATTTTTTCAAGCTAACTCTGTATCTTCTTCCCGATGGTAGCAGCGAGAAGAGAGCATGGCCGGATAGTGTGTTTATTTGATGATATTAACTGCCTACTTGAGGCAGCGCTTGTTGCAAACCCCCTTAATGATGGGGAGGTTAATACCTCTGATGGACCAAACAATGTCCACCACTTACCGCAACCTCCTTCATTCCTGAGTGCTTGAATTTCTGCAGCAGGCTTTGATGCAACCAGTCAGTATGCTCTCCACATTATACTTGTGGAAAATCAATAGATGGACTGAGCGCACAGCACCTGGGAATGTACAGAATACTAAGAATCTGAGATATGGCTTGATGTACCCAGCAATACTGAGAGTAACTTATGATGACAAGGAATATCGTTTCGTTAAGCATACTGAAGCATTGAAATTCGCCTGAGGCATACAGCAGAAGCCAGAAGATGAAGAGAGAGAAGATGCGGAGGAAGAACCCGAGGGAGAAGGAGAGGACTGAACTTTTATCATCGACCTGTGGTTATGAAATACTCACTTAGAAGGAAGTGGAATAATGGGCATTTAGTAGTAGTTCTGTATTAATTATTAGAAAATATTTAATTATTCCATGATAATAGTATTACATATTATAGTATTAAATACAATTGATATTAGTAATTAGCAAATAGTAATATGAATAATAGAAATAATTACTAAGTACTAAGTATATAAAGTTAGTACCCCACCCCAATATATATAGCATTTGAGATAGGAGCTGGTATAATCAACATCTTTTTTTTATTAAAAAAACGGAAGTCTTTAGATTAATGGCCACGTTAGTGTGGCTTTCACTTTCACATACTACACACTATACAAGTGTAGTTTCTTTTTTTTCTGAGCACCCTATTAACACCCTTTACTTTTTTTTTATTATTGATATTTCTTATTGTTTTTGTTTTTTATTGATATTATATTATATATTATTTGAATGTAGATGTGAAGGATATTGTGTATTTAGTTTAAGAAGACATAGATGTGGATTAAGGTGGAAAGAAATTCTCATTGGATTGATGTCCGGGTGCAACGGGGAGCTGGGTGAGTCAAGAAGGCTACTCCAAAATAAGCCGCCCTAATAGTAAAATGCATGATATAAAGGTGAAGACTGGGGGTGATGGAGTAACCTTCTGCAGTTGGAATGTAAAAGGAATTAATGAACCAATTAAAAGGGGAAAGGTGTTAGCTCAGTTGAACAGATTGAAGACAGATGTCATTTTCCTTCAAGAGACTCATCTTAAAAAAGATGCTCAACATAGATTAACAGCTAAATGGATTTCTAAGGTGTATCATTCTACATTTATTCATAAATCTAGAGTTGCAATAATTATTCGCAAAGGTATACCTTTCATACAAAGTTCTATTATAGAGGATAAAGAAGGCAGATATGTAATAATTACAGGGGAATTATATTCAAAAAAGGTAATTTTAATGAATATATATGCCCCTAATTTTGATAATCCATTATTTTTTAAGAAAATATTTAATAATATTCCTATATCCACTCAACACAATTTAATAATTGGAGGTGATTTAAATTGTACTTTAGATAATTATCTAGATAGATCATCCGCAAAAAGGAAAGCTGCCTCGAAATCAAGTAAATTCATAAATGCTTTTATCAATACATCTAATATTAAAGACATCTGGAGGTTAGATAATCCATCCGGACGAGAATATTCTTTTTTCTCGCCCGTACATGGAACCTATTCGAGGATAGATTATTTTTTAATAGATTCTAAATTACTTCCTTTTACGTATGATGCAAAATATCATAATATTATCATCTCGGATCATGCGCCATTAACATTTAAGATAAAATTAAAAGATATATCTAATAAAACTACTACCTGGAGATTTAACCCTCAGATATTAAAGGACAATGACTGTTGTAAATATGTGATGGATCAGATTAAATTATTTTTTGAAACTAATGATAATCCTGAAACTTCTCCATCACTATTTTGGGACACATTTAAGGCATTCATGCGTGGCGCAATAATATCCGCACAAGCACATCTCAATAAAGAAAATCGAAAAATAGAACAAAATTTAGAAAATGAGATAAAACGTCTAGATAATGAAAATATAAAACAGCCTTCCAAAGAGTTAAGTAATAAAATTGCATCAGTAAAATATAGATTAAATAAAATATATTCTAATCAAGTGATTAAACTTTTTCAACAAACTAAGCAAGTGTATTTTGAATTTGGAGATAAGCCACAAAAATTATTAGCACGACAGCTTAGAAAATTAGAAGATGAGAAGATGATACACGGAATTAGATCTGAGTATGGAAATATATTAATTACTCCAAAAGATATTAATGATAGATTTTTACAATATTATAAAAATCTTTATTCGTCAAAACTAACAGGACAAACAGATAGTATGGAAATATTTTTACAAGAATGTCAAATCAATAGCTTAGATCAGGAAGGTAGAGAATTGTTAAATGCTGAAATAACAGTAAAAGATATTATAGAATCAATTAGTTCGCTAAAGAACGGAAAAGCAGCGGGCCCAGATGGCCTGAGTGCAGAATTTTATAAAAAATTTCAAGATCTGATTTCCCCAAGATTACAAATAATGTATAGATATGCATATGACCAAGGAAAATTACCAGAATCTTTAAATGAATCCACAATTACACTCATCCCTAAAGTAGATAAGGATTTGGAAGATCCTGGATCATATAGAGCGATTGCCCTTTTAAATACAGACCAAAAAATATTAACTAAGGTCTTATCTAGGAGATTAAGTTTAGTGATCTCTAAATTAATACATTATGATCAAACAGGTTTTATCCCAAAACGTTACTCATCCCATAATCTCAGACGTTTGTTTAATATTATATATTCAAAAAGAATACGAGATACGGAACTAGCGGTTATATCACTAGATGCAGAAAAAGCGTTTGATCAGGTGGAATGGATGTATTTATTTAATATAATGGAAAAGTTTCAATTGGGGGATAGATTTTGTAAATGGGTAAGAATTTTATACTCGAATCCTATGGCAAGAATTTTGACTAACCAAATTTTATCAGCCAAATTCAAACTCTCTAGGGGATGCAGACAGGGATGTCCGTTATCACCCTTATTGTTCGCATTGGTGATAGAACCATTGGCGGAAAAAATTAGATCTGAACCTGAAATATATGGCTATAATACTGATACAACAATTAATAAAATTTCTTTATATGCAGATGATGTTTTGATTTATATTACAAAACCGGAAATTAGTATTCCCAACCTGCTAAACATTATAACTAAGTTTGGTGCATTTTCTGGGTATAGGATTAATTGGGATAAAAGCGAGATTATGCCAATAACAGGAATAAATCTTAATACATTACAACAATACCCATTAAAAGTAGTTACAGACAAACTTAAATATTTAGGGATTAACGTAACTAAAACTCATAACTCATTAATAAAATCCAACTATCCTCAACTATTAGATAAACTTAGAAAAAATATTTTATATTGGAAAACACTGCCTATATCCATGATTGGTAGAATAAGTGCCATAAAGATGGTATTTCTACCGCAGTTGTTATATTTGTTTCAGGCTATTCCTTTTTTTCTTCCGAAAACTTTTTTTAAAAAAATTGATAATATTGTCAATAGCTTTATTTGGGATTATAAAAATCACAGAATAAATAAAAAACATCTATGCAAAGCTAAGATAAATGGAGGATTAGCACTTCCAAACTTTTTATATTATTTTTGGGCTGTTCAGATTAAGAATATGAATTTCTGGTGGGTAAATATGGATCATGAACCGACATGGTTAAATATAGAAAAGGAGGACTGTCTACCTTTCAATGTAGGTTCGATAATTTTTGCACCAACGGAAGTACAAAAAAAATATTATAAAGACAACCTAATAATATATAATAATAGACGTATTTGGAAACAAATAGTTAAGACTCTACACTTGGATAATCTCTCATTTAGATTACCAATTATGAATAATCCATCGTTTAAACCTGCTATATTAGATGGGGGGTTTAAACAATGGGATGATTTAGGAATTACAAGGATAGAACACCTGTATAGAAAAGGAAAATTTCTTTTATTCCAGGAGTTACAAGATATTTATGGATTGTCTCCACAACATTTATTTAGGTATTTACAAATTAGAGATTATATTAAATCCAATACACAAGATTATAAAAATAAAGAAGCAGGATTGTTAGATGAACTGTTTAATTTATATCCAAATACAGAAAAATTAATAGCTTATATATATAACATCATTTTGGATAAGGAGAATCCAATAACGGAAGTATATCGTCAAGCATGGGAAAATGAAATGGGATTGGCTATAACAAAAGAAAACTGGGAAGAAAGTCTACAACGAATACACCGGTGTTCATTAAACGCCAGACATATACTGATACAATTTAAAGTATTATATAGGTTACATTATTCGAAAACTAAATTAAATAGTATTTTTCCGAATCTCTCCGCTATTTGTGATAAGTGCAAGAAAGCAGAGGCAAATTTAATACATAGTTTCGTTACATGTCCTAAATTGAATTATTACTGGACAGAAATCTTTAAAGTTATTTCTGAAGTTATCAAAGTTAAATTGGACCCTAACCCAAAGCTAATAATATTTGGAATTCCGGATTTACATCTATCACTTACAGTAAATCAAAGAAATTTCTTTGATTACTGTTTAATAATTGGAAAAAAAATCATATTGAAATTTTGGAAGGGAACATTATCCCCCACAACCAAAATGTGGGCAACAGAGATGATGGAGACGTTACATCTGGAAAGAATTAGATTTGTCCTATTGGACAAGTATAATTCTTTTGAACAGATATGGTCTCCATATATACAGTATTTAGAGAAGTAGCTGTTCTTGGCAACACAGCTCGACGTGCACCCTGCGGGATTTGGTGAGAATAATTCATTTTTATATTGGAATTACATATATGTCTTTATTGATACTATCACTTGTAGTAGTGTTATTAATAATACATATTGTGGTTACTAAAAATTTGTGGAAAATCAATAGATGGACTGAGCGCACAGCACCTGGGGTGCCGCTGTGCTGATGACCATTGTGCATAAGGTGTTGGTGCTAATCCATAGTGATTGAGGTCTGCCGATGAGATCTTCATTGTAAGAATTATTAACTGCCAGAACATGCACTCCTCCCTTTGTGGCAACCATCTGAATCTATTTAATCCTATCGATTGCTGTGATAACATCTATGACAGTTGGGCAGTCCTCATTTCACAAATTCACGTTATAGGAGGAGAATCAGGCCATTCGGCCCATCGAGTTTACTCCGCCATTCAATCACGGCTGATCGCTGCCTCTTAATCCTGTTTTCCTGCCTTCTCCCCATAACCCTTGACACGCTTTCTAATTATTATACTTATTATCTAAGAATTTGTTTATTTCTGCCTTTAAAAATATCCACCGACTTGGCCTCCACAGCCCTCTGTGGCAATGAGTTCCACATATTAACTACTAGATAGTTTAAGATTGTCCCACTGAAATACTCCAGTATCTTTTGTCTTTCTTCGATATAATCCAGCATCCTACCCTTCTTACACGACACCTTTAGTAAAGTGGGTGCATTTTTTTTTGTTTCCCTGGGTTTGTCAATGAGTTTGGAAGGAATGATGGTGTTCAGCACAGGGCTGTGATCGATGTACAACAACATGATGGATGTGTTCGTGTTGTCCAAGAGGTCCAGTGCAGAGTGGAGAGCCAGTGCAATTGCATCCACCGTCGATCGGTTGTGGTGGTAGCGACTGAAGTCGATCCAAGTCATTTCTGAGGGATGACTTGACTTGTGTCATAATCACACCTGGAGGGTTTTCATTTTTTTTTAGTATAAAAAAAAGGACCAAATAAAAATGTCAGAAATTTGATAAAAAAGCTGAAAATTTTGGAAATGCTCAGCCAACCAGACAGCATCTGAGAGAAATACAATTACTCTTACAAGTCAATAAGCTTTAAACAAAAAATGTTATCAATTTCTTATACACCATTAAATACTTCTCACCCTGATATTCATTCGATAATAATTGTTTTATTACTCATTATTTTTTTGCAACCTACAATTTGTATTGAAGTTCTGAAAGGTAAATGCCTTAAGGGCCTATCCCACAAGCATGCGACTGCATGCGGCAAGCGCGACCTAACATGGTCGTTTGAGCCGTTCGGCCTCACAGGGCCGCTCCCACTTCGATCGCCGGAGCCATATGGAGTTGTGCGGAGCTGGTCCCGACATCGTGCGGGGCTCCGGAAAATTGACAGTGTTCATAAATTCCGCGCGGCAGCAGCCTGCCGGCCCGCAGCCGCCTCGACGCCGTACGCACTGCCTCGACGGGGATACGCAGTGTCTTGAACTTCCCATGGACTTCGCTCGAACTTCACGTCACTCACTCGACCTCCGCGCAGCCCCCGCTTCTGGTTTGGTCGCGCTCGCCGCATGCAGTTGTATGCTGGTGGGCCCGGACCTGTACGGGGATCACTCGACCTCCGCATGACCTCCGGCGGCCCCGCTTCCGGTTTGGTCGCGCTTGCTGCATGCAGTCGCATGCTCGTGGGACAGGCCCTTTAATCTTAAGTGTTGTCCTTTCAGATACTTATATTTAAATGCATTCCTCATTTGTGCCACCTCCTTCAGATTTATCTGACATTCCATTAACAAGCATTATATGACTGGAGAAATCCGAGCTAATTTTTTTTTTGATAAAAAATCCTGAGTTATCCGGAACAAATCTATTAAATTAAATAGCATGAGTACCCCCTTCGAAATGTAAGAGAAAATCAAGCATGAAACAACAACCTTTATTTTCCTTTCTGCTCATATGATCATGATGAAAGAATAGCAATTTACAGCAATTATCCTGGTTTTGCATTCTCATTTACAATGCGCTCAGTAACTTGGCAACAGAAATCCAATTATTTGGATGTAAGGACCATATGGGAAACCAGAGTGTAACATTCCAAAGACATGACAGAGAAATTTGACTTGCACCCAGAGCAGAGGGTTGTGAAACAAAATAAAGAGTGGAAAGCAACAGTGAGTTTGATACCAGCTCCCTTGCAAGCACTCGCTTTACTAAAGGTATTGTGTAGAAAGGGACTGCAGATGCTGGTTTATACTGAAGATAGACACAAAATGCTGGAGTAACTCTGTGGGTCAGGCAGCATCTCTGGAGGCACCAAAACCTGTTCTTTTTCTCCAGAGATGCTGCCTGACCTGCTTAGTTACTCAAACATTTTGTATCTATCTTTGCACTAAAGGTATTATCATTTGGCAGAATTGCAATTTGGCTGGAGAGCAATACTGAATTACTATCTATCTCTTTGATGACCTTCGGACTATCCTTGATCGGACTTTGCTGGCTTTACCTTGCACTAAACGTTATTCCCTTAGCATGGATCTATACACTGTAAATGGATCGATTGTAACCATGTATTGTCTTTCTGCTGACTGCTTAACACACAAGAGCTTTTCACTGTACCTCGGTACACGTGACAAAGCTGAACAATTATTGCTGTCAGAAAGTCTATCAAAATATTTCACATTGAACAGGATGTTATAGTATTATCCTAGACTAAATGGGACACGTTGGGTACCATGTTCACACGGGAGGGCTGGTCCCCCAACGCAATAGTCCACCACTCCACCAATTCCAATATTGGTGGCCAGTGGGGGGGGGGCTTTCTGGAGAGCTGGTATGGGTGTTGTTGGCTGCAGGGACTACTGGTCTCCAGAGGGCTAGTATGGAGATTATGGGCCAAATGGATTCTTGGGGTGGCAGCTCAGTTCCTCAAGCCTGATGTGCTGGCAGCTGACTCACGGCTATTCCTTGAAATTCCATTTCAAGCAGAGTGCAAGGCCACCAAATTCAAATCCATTTTCCTACCATTTCAAGCAGAGTGCAAGGCCACAATATTCGCGCAGTTTCATACCACTTCAAGCAGGGTGCAAATCCACCGAATTCATGTGCAGTTTCCAATCACTTCAAGCAGGGTGCAAGACTACCACATTCAAGTGCAGTTTCATACCATTTCAAGCAAGGTGAAACCACCATAAAACCCACCATAAAACCACAGATAACACCTTACACAGTTCAGTAGACATCCAGTGTGTTCAGTTGATTCACAGCTCAGACAAAGTTGTGACCTCTTCCTCCCCCATTAGCAGCGCATTTTTACTTCAACCCAAACAATCATTAGCAGTGCATTTTTACTTCAACCCAAACAAGCATTTGCAGTGCATTTTACTTCATTAGTAGTGCATTTTTACTTCATTAGCAGTGCATTTTTACTTCATTAGCAGTGCATTTTTACTTCATTAGTGTATTTTTACTTCATTAGCAGTGCATTTTTACTTCATTAGCAGTGGATTCTTGGGGTGGCAGCTCAGTCCCTCAAGCCTGATGTGCTGGCAGCTCACTCATGGCTGGTGGACTGGCAGTTGACTCACGGCTATTCCTTGAAATTCCATTTCAAGCAGAGTGCAAGGCCACCAAATTCAAATCAATTTTCCTACCATTTGAAGCAGGGTGCAAGGGCACCAAATTCAAGTGCAGTTTCATACCTCTTCAAGCAGGGTGCAAGGCCAGCAAATTCAAATGCAGTTTCATACCATTTCATGCAGGGTGCAACGACACCACATTCAAAAGCAGTTTCATGCCATTTCATACAGGGTGCAAGGCCACCATATTCAAATGCAGTTTCATACCATTTCAAGCAAGGTGAAACCACCATAAAACCACAAAAAACACCACACACAGTTCAGTGGACATTTAGTGTGTTCAGTTGATTCACAGCTCAGACAGTGTTGTGACCCCTCCCTCCCCCATCATACAGAGACTGAGCCACACCACACTTCCGGGTTTTATAATCCCACGCCCTTCCACTGGAAAATGTGTGTCCTTCATGGTGTGATTGACAGGAGAGAGATTCTCAACATTTTTAAAACACTAACAACCATTAGCAGTGCATTTTTACTTCAACCCAAACAACCATTTGCAGTGCATTTTTACTTCGACCCAAACAACCATTAGCAGTGCATTTTTACTTCATTAGCAGTGCATTTTTACTTCATTAGCAGTGCATTTTCCCTTCATTAGCAGTGCATTTTTACTTCATTAGCAGTGTATTTTTACTTCATTAGCAGTGCATTTTTACTTCATTAGCAGTGCATTTTTACTTCAAACCAACCATATTTTCATTTTCAAACCACATTAAGGGCACTCACAGTTGAGTTGACATGTGTTCAGTGTTATTCAGAGCTCAGAGAGACATGACCCTCTTGGTTCCTCCATCTTGCAGAGACTGAGTGAGGCACACCACTTCCGGGTTTTATAGTCCCTCCCCCCTCCCACCAGCAGGGGCAGCAGAGAGAATGGCAATTGAAAAAAAAACATTAATCTCTCTCTGATTTTTCATCGATGGGAAAAATCCTACAGTCCCGGAAGATGGAGGGGGGCTCTGAGCAAGGTGGCCAAAAATGACGGCCGTAGGTGGCGGCGTTTTCTCGCAAATCACGCCACAGTGAGCCAAAAGCGGTCAAGATCTGACTTTTAGTAATAAAGATATTTAGATTAGACTTGTTTTTACTGCGCATCTTATTCCTGACAGGATCAGTCTGTAGGAATTTTTAATGTAATTCAGCCAGATACAGGGGGAAGTGTTCTTACTCCAATGGAACAATGGGGTGGATATTCACCTTGGAGCGCCCAGGTGAAAAATACTGTGCAGCAGATTGCACCCTTTACACCACCACCACCATTGTAAATCCCTCCAGCCCTCAACGACTCCCTTCTGAAATTTGTGGAGAATGATACAAAAATCATTTAAAGATGAAAATATTGCAGGCTCTAAGTTTGTAAGCTGTAATATGAGTTGCTGCTCCTTCAGTTTGAAAGTGGCCTCATTCTGACAATGGAGAAGGCCCAGGACAGAAAGCTTAGTATGGGAATGTGAAGAGGAGTTAAAATGCTTAGCAGCTGGAAGATCTAGCAGGGTTGGCAAACTGAGTGTTCAGCAAAACAGTTGCCGAGTCTACGCTTGGTCTCGCCGATGTACAGGAGGTCACATCGGGAACATCGGATGCAGTAGATGAACCTCTGTCTCACCTGGAAGGAATGCTGGGGCCCCTTAATGGAGATGAGGGAGGAGGTATAGGGACATATGTTACATTTCCTGTGGTTGCAGGGGAAAGTACCTGGAGAAGGGATGGTTTGGGTGGGAAGGGATGAGTAAACCAAGGAGGAATCTGTCTAGGCAGAAGGTGGCATCACGTTGGAGATGATGGAAATGTCGGAAGATGATGTGTTGGATGCAGAGGCTGGTGTGGTGAAAGGTGAGGAACAGAGAAATACTATCCTTGTTCCATCTGGGAAAGGGAGAGTGAGAGCAGAACTACATGACGCAGAGGAGATGCGGGTGAGGGGTCCATCTATGACAGCAGAGAGGAAATCACATTTATTAAAGAAAGACGACATCATGATGAACAATGCAAAATCTCATGTTGGGGTAGATGTGATGGAGATGGAGAAATTGAGAGTAGGGGATAGCATCTATGCAAGAGGCACGGTGGGAGGAAATGTAGTCTAGATAAATGTGGGATTTGTTAGGTTTGTGGTAGGCATTGGTAAATAGATGTTCCCCCGTGGTGGAGACAGAGAGATCAAAAAAGGGGAGAATGGTGTCAGAGATAGTCTATGTGAATTTGAGGGCAGAGTGAAGGTTAGTGGTAAAGTTAATGATATCAGTGAGTTCTGCATGGGTGCAGGAGGCAACCCTGCTGCAGTCATCGATGTAGCAGAGAAAGAATTGGGGGATGGTGCTAGTGTCCCTTTGGAACAAGGACTGTTCGACGTAACCACCAAAAAAGCAGGCATAGCTGAGTGAGGTGCCCATGGCTACACCTTTACACTGAAGAGGAAAGTGAGTGTGATAACAGAGGCCCAAAAATGAAAAGCCTTGAGAAGCAACTGAAGCAGAGATTTTTGCAACTGAGTTCACTATTTTCAACTGCAGACTGTGTTTTCCCATCCTAAAAGGATCATATACAGTTCAATTAAGCCCATCTCAATGCATTTGCCTTTGAGAGAGTCCAGTTTGCACATTGTGCCAGAATAGCACAGGAGGCTATCATCCCCTCTCCAACCTACTGTACTTCCCCAGTGACCTACCAACTTGCCGGGGCAGTGCCATGGCCATATAATCAATGGTTCACTCGTGCTTTATCTATCACATGTGCAACTACGGAGTAAAATTCTTTCTTTGCATAGTTACACGTGCAGGCGCCGCCATGTTCTGCGGACATTTCCGATGTCCGAAGTCCGGTCTGCCCGTGTTCTTGGACTTCTGGGGCAGTTCCTGATCCAGGTATTGTTAGTCCAAGGCTCTTGCAGAGCCTTCCTCTGTCAAATTCAACCGGATTGGCCCACAAACTGATGTCTCTCTCCTCACCCGGCCATCTTTGTGTCCCTGGAGCATCTCCTGCAGTCGACCTTGAAGGCGCTGGAGGCATTACCCCAGTTAACCCCCGACTGGCCCTTGCTCCTCGCTTCCTCCCTCCTGGTCCCACGAACTTTCAGGTCCTCGGGGCAGGAAATGCAGGATAGAAGTCACGAGGATTCTCCGCTTACGCTCAATGCTAACATGTGCAAATCTGGAATTAAAATATAACTCTCTTTTCCAATCCCTTTGCATAATGAAGAACACCCTCTTCAAAGGATTTCAACATTGACAAGGAACAAAGCAGGAGTTTGATGGAGTATCCACCAGCTGCCTGGTTGTGTACAACTTCAACAACATGCAAGAAATCTGCGTGACTGAGAGCCCTTCACCATCCTGAGCATTCACATCCCCCATGATAATGTACCAAGACTTAAAGGAAAGTAAGTGCCACTTACAAAATGCAAGTGCAAAGAGCCCATTCAAAACACATGATGTCCATCAGCAAGAGGGGCAGGAACAAAAGATACTTATGAACATGACCATCTTCACGTGTCATCCAAGAAAATCTTTCTCTCATCCCTCATTGTCGCTGAACCAAAATTCTGTAACTCTCTAAAAGCATTATGTGAGTATCTTCAATAGAATAATTGTAGTGGTTCAAAATGATGTTTCGCCACCACCCTTTCAAGAACACTAATGAAGTTTACCTTTGTCAGCGACAGCCCAGAAGAAAGATCGTCAGTAGTGAAAAAAAACAATACATGCAAAATGATTGTAAAAATATGTTCCATTTCCAAGGCATTGAACAAGAGTCAATTCATGTAAAATTAATCTCAATATAATGTCACGTTGAGCAGATAGAATTTTGTACCAAAATTGTATATTGAATGTTACGTATTATGAGGCCTGGGAGTTTTGTAAACACCATCCCATCTACTATTGTGAGCATTGCCATGAGAACCCTGTGAATATTTTGAACCAATTTTGTGAATGTAAATGGACAAATTCCTGACTCAAACATTTTGTGAGAAGGAATATTTTTAGATAATTATATATATTCCTTCTCACAAAATGTTTAGGTCAGGAATTTGTCCATTTACATTCACAAAGTAAAAAATATAACTGTTTTATATATGTTTTTTTTTTAAATATACCATATATAAAACTTATATTTTTAAATTTTGTGAATGTACATGGATAAAGTACAGTATATATGTACAGTATATGTGTGTGTGTGTGTATATGTGTGTGTCAGGAATCGTCAAGAGTGTTTTATTGTCATAAGTCCCAGATAGGACAATGAAATTCTTACTTGCTGCAGCACAACAGAATATGTAAACATAGTATAAATACCTATCAATTTACTTTAAAAATCTATATATTTTTTAAAGGAAATTGATATTTATTTTGTGTCTTGGTAGGTATTATTCTCTATTTCAGTTTGTACGATTATGCCATCAAGCTACACGCCAGTTTTAAGCACATAAAAATAAGCTTGCCCCATTGCAATGTAAAGATACCATGGGACAGTCAACAAAACAAGGTTTAGTCTATTTGGATCCTTTAAGATACTAGAGCACCTCTAAAAGAAGAGCCAAGATCTCTCCTGCTATCTGCAACAGTGAACAATGTTCAAACCTCCGAAAATGATATTAGAAATGACTCATTGTTCGTGCATCGCCTGGGTTTTTGTGGAATTTTGCTGGAAGTCGTATGAAAATTTGCTGCATTCAAATGTCTGAAACACTTTGAAATGTTTTGAAGATAATAATATATGAATTAAATTTTCATATTTAATATTCATTCAACTAAAGGAAAAAGAAATACAAAAATGTATTCATTGGATCTGGCACCAAAGCAACATAACACTTGATATCCTGCCAATGTGGGCAATGCTAAACAAAAATTAATTGGGAACTTTTGCCTCTCATTAAACTGCTCGCACCAAATGTGATAAGGTAGGATGCTCATTGAAATATAACTTATCCAAAGTCTGATAGGGATTGTGTCAAAATTGTACTAACTTTTACCTATATCAATGAAGACTCTAAATAATGGATAGAAGGCAACAGAAAGAAACATAGAAACATGAAAACAGGTGCAGGAGTAGGACATTTGGCCCTTTCAGCCATCACCACCATTCAATATCACCATGGCTGATCATCCAAAATCAGTACCCTGTTCCTGTTTTTTCCTCATATTCCTTGACAATCAGTTGCAGATATTCAATGATGCTCTCTTGTTGCAGAGTTCGAAGGTATCCAACTGGATGCTTCATAGATTACAGATATACATGTTGGAATAATGCACCTGAAAACTTTAGTGCTTCTCTCCCTCTGTGGACTCCATCTAGGTGTATATGAAATGATATTGCTAGGGGCACACAAACAGGACATGAGATACCCACCACTGGTTCTGAGGGATGTGTTCTTGAATCTGCAGGTACTAGGCATTCGTTTAAAAGTCCCCACAGTCCCAACCACTTTGATAATTTTCCAGGAACTCGGGGTTAAATCCAGCGACTTCCAACATATAGACAGATAATGGGACATGTTGGTCGGTGTGGGCAAGTTGGACCGAAGGGCCTGTTTCCACACTATATGGCTCACTGACTCTATGACTCTAATCGAAGGCTGGTGACAAACAGAATGAGGTGATTATCCACATCTAAATTCATTAACAGCAGATCCAAATTCCGGTTACAATGATGGGTGTACGCATAATCAATGAAATTCCTGTTAGGCTTTGTCTGCGGCTTCCTGTCACCACATTAGCACAATCCACATCCCTATTTACTAATTATTGGCCATCACTATTGTTTACCCTACAACAGCTGCCTTCTATCACTAATCTGATATGCATGACTCATACATAAATGTATAAGTAAATTAAAGAGTGGTGCAACGTTTTCCTTTCAAGACAAAATGGACAGATAAGTACCAGATTAATCTATGTGTACTAGTTTCCCCATCCTAAAATTAAGAGAAACATAGAAACTTAGAAACATATAAAAATAGGTGCAGGAGTAGGCCATCCAGCCATTCATGGCTGATTATCTAAAATCAGTACCCCGTTCCTGCTTTTTCCCCATATCCTTTGATTCCTTTAGCCCTAAGATTCATTTAGCCCTTGGGCAATGGGCAGGTGCTATAGACCTGCACGGGAAGGTAGACCCTCCCGCCCCCACGAGTCTCGGGCAGATGGGGCTCGTCAGCCTGGGAAGGCAGTCCATCTAGGAGAGGGAAAACTCTGATTTAAACCTACACTGCCTTGTGGCCATATCCAGTCATGGAAAAGGCTCCAGGAGTAAACCTCAAGAAAATCTGGAGTTGGAGCCCCTAAGGCAGTTAGTCGTTGTCTACAACCTCGCTCTAGCAGCTCCTGCGACGGCGCAGGTGCCAAACTGTAACGGCCCTGCTGTTCTTTTGGACCGATCAGCGACATGGAGAGAGGGGGCGTGCTGCATGGGCAACAGCCTGTCCTCCATATGACATCGCCCAGACTTGCATCCGACCAGGATGCATCACCCATGGTCAGTCATGACCGCGGGGGGCCTACAAGCCTACAAGAGCTAAATGTAGGTATGTTACAAAACTTACCTTCAGCGGCGCTGCAGTTCTGCCACTGGCCGTGTGCGCTATTTTGGCGCCTTTGAGGGGGGGGGGGCGGGGTTAAAATGCCATTTTCACCTACCTGTCCTGGATTATATTTTCTCGGAGTGCAAGCTTTTGCTGAAGAATTGTTCCGATGGGCATTCTGTGAATTTTTTTTTTAATCGCCCGACAAGTTCAGCGCCGGAGTAATTTAAAAATCAGCTTCTGATGTCGTGAACGCCGACAACAGGGACGGATTTCACGTACGGGACAGGTAAAGGAAAACCATTTATTTTATGGATAAAAGTGCTCCTTAAGGCGCCTTTAATTCACATTTTACGTTGCGAAACGGTGATTTTTTCCCCATACGAACCGCAGTATTTTTCCTGCCGATATGGGGTTTAAATTCACTGCAACTGCAACGTTCCAAATGATCGCGTTCCAGAAAAACCCACTCGCAAGATGATTTAAATGGCCATTAATTTGCAGGTATTAAACACTAAATTCCTTCCATTTGGCCTATAAATCCATGACAATGAGATTTAAAAATCATGTTATATTGTGAATTCTTGTGTGTATGTTATTTGGACACTTAGGCTATTTAAAAATATTGATCTTTTCTTAAGAAATGGATAGATGTTTAGATCTAGTAATTTAATTATGTAATTAGCTACAATTGGGTAACTAACTACTTATATGCTTTAATTTCAGGTCATCCCAGTAAGATTGTTTCATATTTGTTTCAGAATGCTTCAAACTAAAATAACTGAGCATTTCTTTCAGTTCTCTTAATTTTTAAGAAAGTTATGGGCTTTTGACTGTCCTCAATCACAGCTTTTGTGTTAAGTCAATGGAAAAGCAATAGGGAACAAGATGCTAATTTCCGAGTATGAAAATTGCCATAACTTTTTTAATACTGAAGATATGAAAGTGAATTAGGTGTCAAATTAAACTTATTTTTTATGCTTTATCTGATGGGATAAATTGCAGACTTGATTTTTTAAATCTCAACATTTTGTAACATTGCTACTAAATGTAACTCTCTCTTGAAAACATCCAGTGAATTGGCCTCCACTGCCTTCTGTGGCAGAGAATTCCACAGAATCACAACTATTTGGGTGAAAATGTTTTCATCATCTTAAATGTTCTACCCCTTATTCTTAATCAGAGACCCCTGGTTCTGGACTCTCCTAACATTGGGAACCTTTTTCCTGTATCTAATCCCTCAAGTTGTGCCCTCTCTTTGGCCTTCAAGCCCCCTGAATTACATTTGAACTTATTTGATGGCGGATGTGCGGGAGTGGGCGCCGTCTGTGTATGGCAGCCTGCCCGCAGTCCGTCTCTTCACCTTTTTTTTATTTTAAGTCCCGTCCAAAATGTTAGTGGAGGTCTTTTATGTGGTGGGTGGGGGTGGGGAAGGAGGCAACTTTAATTCTTAGTCCCCTACCTGGTCGGAGAGGCAGCATCTCTCCGAGCTGCTTTTTCGCCCCGTCCTCGCGGCCTACCATCGAGAATGGAGCGGCGTTTTCTGTCGGGACCGGCCGGGACTAGAGCTTCGGCGGCGGCGCAGCGCAAGGACACCATCACGGAGCAGAGTCACGGAGCGGGCGATGCCTTGCCGGGTCGCCGTGCGGTAAGCTCCGGAGCGCTGTGGCCGTCGATCCAAACATCGCGGAGCTGTGGCTGCGGGCGTCCGGCTGCGGGCGGCGCTGGATTTGAGCGCCGCGGAGCCAGGGATCGAGTTCGCCGGGGTCGGAGCTCCAACCGGCGCGGCCTGAAGTCTACGAGTGCCCCGGTCTCCGGTCTCTGGGGAGGAGGCAGCCGCTCCAGACTTTCCAAGCCGCTTGAGGAATTGTTTCACCCGACGCCAGTGCTCCATCTTCACGGCAAGAGGGCCCTGAAAATCATCGGACTGGCTGCAAGGCCACAAATGGGCCCCGACCTCGGGTGTTTCAGAGGAAGAGGACTTAACTTTCTGCTGCCTTTCCCCACAGTGGACATTTTTGATTCTGCTGTGGGGGGGATGTTTGTGTTGAATTCTATAATGTGTTGTGTCCATTTTCTTTCTTTCTTTATTTTTAACCTTTTTCTATGGTTTGTATGTAAATTTATTATTTAATTTATGTAAAGCACTTTGGTGTCAATGCAAGTTGACTTAAAATGTGCTATATAAATAAAGAAATAATAATAATAATAATAATTTAAAGTATTTCACAATAAGGCCAGTAACACCAAGGCCATGAGTTTGCTGGGTTTCATTATGCTCATGCATCACCCAGAATATTTTAGGCTGGCAATGACAGGGTATTCCCATTGCCAGTGGACTCAGGCAGCTGAGAAACCCAAAGAATGCAAACCGTTTCAGTAATATTCTTAGCATCTTGATATGATAGTTTGAAGAATAGCCTGAAAACAATGACCATCAGGTTCCCTCCATTCCCATCTTTGTTGGTTAAATGTAATCAAGCCAGGAAGCTTTGTTGTATATAGAAAGGAACTGCAGATGCTGGTTTAAACCAAAGATCAACACAAAATGCTGGAGTAACTCAGCGGGACAGGCAACATCTTTGGAGAGAAGGAATGGGTGATGTTTCGGTTCGAGACCCTTCTTCAAATCCATTCCTTCCATCCAGAGATGCTGAATGTGGCGCTGAGTTACTCCAGCATTTTGTGTCTATCTTCAGCTCTGTTATATACACAGGTAATGGGGCTTCAATCATGCTCTTCACCCACATGTGCTTTGACAAGGTGAACTGCCGTCTTCACACCTGAGTGATAACCTGTGGGTTCTGGTTGCTCACAGATCAGCTCACACAGTGTCACAAGGGATGAGGGAAGGATGGGGCCTGCCCCAGGTGGTAATAAGGTTCCAGGTGCTGATCGCAATGCAGCCAATTTGCTCGACAACCTTGTGAAGGAGACAGGCCCAGCATTTGTGGGCTCATTGCAGATGGCAGGAGGCTCATCACAGTGTTTGAGCCCACAGCAAGCCACTGCATAAGGCTGGAAAGCAGAAAACTAACCTGCCCCCACTGTATAATGAAAGCACAATGAAAATAACTGAATGTGCTGCATGATTACCTCAGAAACATTCCCTTCTTTGAGTGAATACAATGTTTTTGCTGCTACAAATATAGCTGTTCTATATTTGCCCCTGACTTTACTGTTAACTGCAGGGTACATCTAATTCAATGTTCAAATGTCATATTGGCTGCAACACCTCATTTGTAAATGGTGTTTTTATAAACTAATGCTATCATTGATGTAACTAGCCTGCAGCATAGAACACTGATGGTGAAAACTGACCTTTGATGATCATAGATTGAGCTTATTGAAATGCATTTTACTTTCTATAAAAATGATTGCTAATGTTTCTACTCCAGGAAATACTTGATCTGAATTCCTTATCAGCAGTAATGTTAACATTGTTGGTTACTCTTTTCATTCTTTACAGACATCATACGTCCTACAAAACCAGGCACAGTTACAAAATACATTATGAATTCTATCGCCATCTATAACTGATTCTGCTTCCATTTGATTGTTAAAGCATTTGCAATCTGATCTTTTCAATACAACGTGTAATGTATTCATACATAATCATGTATATGTTAATGAGTTGGTGTTCAATATAAGCAGGGAATGTTGGGTAATAAATCTCTCTCTCGTGATCCAGGCAACCAGAGTGTAAGTTGTTATTCATTGTGCCGTCCGGAATATAACAAAATTGGCGACGAGGATGGGATAGAGTTTGTGAACTCATCCTTTAAATACAGTGCAGGACTGTTTTGCAACATGCAGTATTGTTTAACATTTTAAACAGTAAATACAGAGTGTGTCGCAGTTGTTTGCGAGCTGGACACGATAGGCCGCAGATCCTTCTATGCAGGGACTGTAGTTTAAAACAGCAGCTGGACAAATCGTCAAGAGTTTGACAGGCTATCTCTATGCTGTGTCTACGTGGCAAGATGCCGTTCTTGGGATTGTATAAGATTTTTTTATTGTTGAGTTCCTCAAGCTGAATAGCCTTTGTACAGCTAAGTTTTAGGTGAATTGTTACACCAGAACAGACAGGAAATCGGGGTTTTTGAACGGACTTTAAAAAAAAAGAGAACGACACGATGGCAGCGTCCACGGGCTACATCGGAAACCTTGGCACTTTTGACAAGAGTAGAGAGCCGTTCAGCTCCTATATGGAGAGAGCAAACGTGTTTTTCACGGCAAACAACATAATGGAGATTAGTGGTGAAGGAGAGATAGTGACTAAAACAAATAAGGCTGTTTGCAAATGCATGAAAGTCATTCTGCTCACGGAGATCGGTCCTGAAGTGTACGGCACACTCGTGCATCTCCTTGCACCCATAAAGGCAAAAGACATGCCATTCAATGACATTATGAAGAAGTTGGAGGAGCATTTCAACCCAAAGCCTCTGGAAATTGCAATAAGCTATAAATTTGGTACGAGAAATCAGACGCAGAATGAGACAATCAATGAGTACATTATTGCCTTGAAAAACTTAACTTTGGATTGTAACTTTGGAACCTTTCTCAGACGCGCATTACGCAACAGATTTGTTTGTGGTCTAGTGGATGAACGAATTTGGTCCAAACTCATGAACATTCCAGATCTTACATTCGAGAAAGCATGCCAGATTGCTACCACAATGGAGATGGCATCAAAGAATGCTCGCGAGTTTCGTCCACCACGGACAGCAGTGGCCGTTTACAGTCCCAAGGCAGTGCCTATGGTCAAACCACGAGGTGCTAAACCAAAACCAAAGTATGACGGGGAGCCGAGTTCAGCCAGTTGTTATCGTTGCAACGGTAATCACTCATCCCAATTTTGTCAGTTCAAAATGGCCAAGTGCTATAACTGCCAGAAGAAAGGCCATATCGCCTCAGCATGTCTGGCCAAGCTTAAAACAGGAAACCAACAATCTGCGGGAACCAAGCGACAACACCAGAAAGGAGTTCATAACTTGGAGGTGAAATCAGATGGGAATGAACTTGGGTTGTACACCATTTATGCAACCAACATCGATAAGCCTACAACCAGCCAAGGCAAGGACTTTCGAACTAAACTATTGATTAATGAACAGCTAATCGATATGTGTATTGACACGGCAGCAGATTGTTCGGTCATGAGCAAAGACCTGTACGAAACAAAGTTCCCACAAATACCATTGTTTGAGTGTAAAGTCAAGCTGAGAACCTACTCGGGTGAAGTTATGGAGACAAATGAACTGTAAGGTTCAGCATAATGGTCAGTCAGTAACACTGCCCATCATAGTGGTCAGCTACAGAAATAAACCAACCCTCCTTGGAAAGGATTGGCTGAGTAGAATAGAATTAGACTGGAAGAACATTTTCAGCGTCGATTTGTCCAAATCACGTCTTGAAAACGTCATAAGCAAACATGCAAACATTTTTGCTGACAGTGACACGGGAATAACAAGGTACTCTGCACACATTCAACTTAAGCAAGATGTGAGACCTGTGTATTGTCGACCAAGACCTGTACCATATGCACTAAAGCAACAAGTGGAGGAAGAACTTGGCAGGTTAGAGCGGCATGGAGTACTCGTGAAGACAGACCAGAGTAACTGGGCAACGCCAATTGTGGCCGTACCCAAGGCTGATAAAACAGTTTGACTACGTGGTGATTACAAAGTCACAATCAACCAAGCCGTTGACGACGAACAATATCCGTTACCAACCTCGCAAGATCTGTACGCAGAACTTAGCGGAGCAAGAGTCTTCACTAAACTGGATTTGTCTCACGCTTACGCCCAACTCAATGTCGACAAGGAAAGTCAGCGGTACTTGACTATCAACACACATAAGGGCTTGTATTCATATACAAAGCTGCCCTGTGGTGTGAAATCCTCCCCGAAAAATTTCCAGTCTGTCATGGACAAAATGTTACAAGACATTCCGCACTGTGTGTGCAACCAGGATGACCTACTAATATTCACAGAGAACATGATATAACATCTGGAAATCCTTGAGCAAGTTCTCACACGATTGAACTGCCACAATGTCAAACTGCGACAAAGTAAATGTGCATTTGCGCAGTCAGAGGTGGTCTACCTTGGACTCAAAGTAGACGCCAATGGACTTCACCCTGTGAAGACAAAAGTGGAAGCAATACTGAATGCTCCAAAACCCAACAATGTGTCAGAGCTACGATCATTCCTTGGGATGGTGCAGTTCTATGCACGATTCCTTTCAGATTTAGCTACTGTGCCAAAGCCACTACATCATCTGCTACAAAAAGATGCAAAATGGACGTGGGGAAAGGAACAGCAACGTGCATTTGACGTCTGCAAGAAAAACTTGACAAGGGACAAACTCTTTGTTCACTACAATACGACACGCGAGATGAAACTTGCTTGTGATGCTTCAAGTTATGGTGTAGGTGCAGTGATCTCCCACGTAATGAATGACGGACAGGAAAAGCCTATAGCTTTTGCATCCCGCACCCTATCACCGTGAACACAATTATGCACAGATAGAAAAGGAAGCACTCAGCATCGTGTTCGGAATCAAGAAATTCCATCAGTATCTTCTCGGCAGACCATTCACCCTAGTGAATGATCACAAGTCACTACTAGTGATACTTGGTCTCAAGTCAGCTATACCTTCCATGATGGCATCAAGGATGCAGCGCTGAGCAATTTTGCTGTCCCGGTACAACTACAAGGTTGAGGACAGAAGCTCCAAGTGCAACGCAGTTGCAGATGCGTTGTCCCAGTTGCCCCATGAGAACTCTGATGTGGGAAGTGAGAACTCAATCTACACACTGCAAGTTGTAGATGAAGACATTCCAGTGACTGCAACAGAAATTGCAGCAGAAACAGAGAAAGACACTGTGCTGAAGTAGGTCTATGAACAGACATTCAACGGTTGGACTGAAATCGATAGTGGATTGAACTCAGTTCTGAACTCAGAGCTGAAGCCTTTCCATAATCGACTCCATGAATTATCATGTGAGCAGGGATGCATTAAGTGGGGTTACAGAGTGGTTGTACCAGAGTCTTTGAGAAACAAAATTATGAATGAACTTCATGCCAAACTTCCTGGCATAGTAAGCATGAAGTCAATTGCCAGAAGTTTAGTGTATTGGCCTGGTATTGACAGTGACAGCGAGTCACTGGTGAGCAAATGTAGCGTCTGCCAAAATTGCCGGAGTAAACCACCAAAAACACCACTGCAACCCTGGTCATGGCCAATTAGACCTTTTCAGAGAGTTCTTGTACATTTTTATGAAAAGGTTATTGATCACTTTCTGGTACCAGTAGATAGTCATTCCAAATGGATTAAGGTTAAGCATATGGGGTCAAGCACTACTACTGAGTGTACCATAGATGAGTTGAGATCAATTTTTGCATGCCATGGTTTACCAGAAGAACTTGTTTCTGATAACGGGCCTCAGTTTAGTTTAGACTGGTTCATAGAGTTCATGCAGCGGAATGGTGTAAAACACACACTTGTTCTCCCATACCATCCAGCCTCCAACGGGGTGGTATGGGTGGAAAGGTATGTTAGAGTTGTCAAAGGCTCTCAAGAAACAGGTTTTGCAGGGTAGTTCAAAGCTCAGCATGAAACATTGTTTGGCTAGTTTCTTGCTGAAGTACAGAACCACATAACAACAGGTTACTCACCTGCAGAACTGTTGATGAAGAGAAGGCTAAGAATATGCCTAAGTCTAGTTCAACCCAATTTGGCCTTGAGAGTTGAGCAAAAACAGTTAAGTCAAAAACGCCATTTTGACTCCCACAAAAAGGAGAGGTACTTCAAGCCAGATGAGCAGGTTCGTGTTCTCAGTCCTCCCAACAAGTCCAGTCGAGGCAAATGGGATGTTGGGAAAATAGTGGAAGTGTGTGGAACAAAAAGATACTTAGTTGAAGTTGGAGATAGGATCAAAAGTGTTCATGTTGATCAAATGATTCCAGCCAAAGATGAACCAAAAACTGAGCATGAAGTTTTATCCTAATCCCTGAGTTTTTAATCTAAAAGTGAGTTGGAAGAGACCACTGTGATTGAAACACAAAGTTCAGTTAGTACAGACAAAGAAACAGATCACTCTGGTCAAAGTCAGGGTACTAAAACAGAGCCAAACAAGCCTACAGTTAACACGTAAATCTGTTACACTTGTTACTGTTGGACGATCAGGCAGGATCCGTAAACCAGTAGTCAGATTATGTTTGTAAATTAAGTAACTCACTGTATAAGTAAAACGATGATGTGTAGATGTGTAAAATAAATATATTATGTTTATCATTTAAGATTTCATAAATACTGGTTTAAATCAAGTATCACATCAACAAAATTGTAACTGAGTACTTGGATTTAATACTAAAAAAAAGGAGAGCAGTGTAATGTATTCATACATATTCATGTATATGTTAATAAGTTAGTGTTCAATATAAGCAGGGAATGTTGGCTAATAAATCTCTCTCTCATGATCCAGGCAACCAGCGTGTAAGTTGTTATTCTTCTGCCGTCCAGAATATAACACTAAGTAAATAGCGATCACAAGGTTTAAGACACTTGTAGTGAGGTTTGTGATGGATGTAAGAGTGGATAACTTTTCTATTTTTTCTATAATTTTTTTTGAAATGTTGTGTAGGAAGGAACTGCAGATGCTGGTTTAAACCAAAGATAGACACAAAAAGCTGGAGTAACTCAGCGGGACAGACAGCATCTCTGGAGAGAGGGAATGGGTGAAATGTTGTCATGGTTTGGAATGATTTCTGGCATAGAAACAAATGGCAGTAATTTCTGCCTCTTGAATACATCTGCTTCCTCAAGTAGAGTCAAGGAATTGCAAATGGTAGTTTACAAAACAAGACACAAAGTGCTAGAATAACTCGGTGGGAGAGGCAGTATCTCTGGAGAACATGGATACAGCACGTTTCTGGTGAGGACCTTTCTTCAGACCTCCTTGAGTTTCTCCAAATACTGAATATTCTGATCATATGAAGAAGGATGGGGCAGTTATCAACTAACATAGACCCAGGGAACATATCCTTCATACTGTGTAGGAAGAAACTGCTGATGCTGGTTTATACCAAAGATGGACACAAAATATTAGAGAAGCTCTGGATCTCTGCAGAAAAGGGATTGGTGACATTTTGGGTCGGAACCCTTCTTTAGACTGTTAGACTGAGTTACTCCAGCAATTTGTGTCAATCATACTGGTGGTTACTGTTGTAAAGGAAGCTGCCAAAATCTCCAACTACATGGGGGGAAATGCACTCAGCTAGAAACCGCTCAATCACATTAACAAACAGAAAGCACTGTAGTTAACTGCAATACAACAACAATATAAATTTACACACACAAAGCTGTAGTAACTCAGAGGGACCAGCAGCACCTCTGGAGAGAAGGAATGGGTGTTCTTTCAGGTCTGGACCTTTCTTCCGTCTGATGAATGGATGACGTTTCGGGTCAAGACCCTTGTTCAATCTGAAGAATGGGTCTTGACCTAAAACGTCACCCATTTCTTTTCTCCAGGGATGCTGCCTGTCCCACTGAGTTACTCCAGCTTTTTGTGTCTATCTTCAGTTTAAACCAGCATCTGCAGTTTCATCCTAAACACTACAAATTTATTAAACACCTAAAGCTTTACAAAATAAAGTCTGAGACAATACAAATAAAACTTTAAGTCAGATGACCAAAGCTTGATAAAAGAGGAAGGCTTAAAGGAATATCTCAAAAGAACATGAGACAAGAAAGCTTAGATATACTTAAGCAAGTCACCAAGTTTGGTTGTTTGAGGTTGACGAGAGAAATAAAAGTGGAGCCAAACATAGGGTGCTGGAGTAACTCAGTGGGTCAGGCAGCATCTGTGAAGGGAATCAATCGGCAACATTTCGGGTCGGACTAAGGGTGAAGAAAGCGTGCAAGTGATAGGTGGATACGGGCGAGGGGGTTTCAGATTGGCAGAGGGGTGGAGTAAGTGACCAAGGCATGAGACGAATAAGTCAAAATGGGTGTCAGATAGAGAGGAAAGAGGGGTAAAATGTAAAGCCAGAGGGAGGGATATAGGTGGAAGGGGACGGGAGGACTAACCTGTAAATATACATTTTGCATCCACTCTCTGCACACTAGGGGCAATTTGCAGAGGCCGATTAACCTACAAACGCCAAAAGCTGCAGATAGACCTGAGGTATATCTTAGATATATTGGATATACTTAGATAGCACAGATAGGGGAGAGGCATAGATAGAGGAGAGGCATTGATAGGGGAGAGAGGCATAGATAGGGCAGAGAGTTTAAACCACAGAGAGTTTCCCAGGATGGAATTATCAAATACTAAAGGGCATTTTTAAGGTGAGAGGGGCAATGTTTAAATGAGGTGTGTGGGCCGTTTTTTTCACAGAGGGTGCTTAGTGCCTGGAAAGTACTGCTGGAGGTGGTGGTGGAAGCAGATATGACAGAGGTATTTAAAAGACTTTTGAATAAGCACATGGATATGCAGGGAATGGAGGGATGTGGCTATGGATCATTTACCCAGAAATTATCACAAGCATGATTTCTCCAGGTTAAATATGCAGGCAGATAAGGACTGGCCTTGACAACATGTTCAGCACAGACATTGCGGGCCAAAGGGCCTGTTTCTGTGCTGTAATTTCTATGCTTCCTGTCCTTTGTGCAAACCCACACATCTTTGGGATGTGAGAGTAAACTGAAGCAACTGGAGAAAACCCACGTTGTCACAGGAGAACGTGGAAACTCCACACAGACAGTACTCAAACCCAGGTCTCTGGCGCTGTGAGGCCATGGTTCTACCAGCTGCACCACCATGCCACCCTTAATTTTTATTTAAAATTGCACAAAGGTGTCCAAGTAAGATTCCAGAAGTTGCCTGGAATTGGCAATTCTTGCTATTCTTGCTATTGAGGGAATGCAGCGTAGGTTTACAAGGTTAATTCCCTGGATGGCTTGTACACTCTGGAGTTTAGAAGGATGAGAGGGTATCGCATTGAAATATATAAGATTGTTAAGGGTTTGGACACGCTAGAGGCAGAAAACATGTTCCCGATGTTGGGGGAGTCCAGAACCAGGGGCCACAGTTTAAGAATAAGGAGTAAGCCATTTAGAACGGAGATGAGGAAACACTTTTTCTCACAGAGAGTGGTGAGTCTGTGGAATTCTCTGCCTCAGGGGGTGGTGGAGGCGGGGTCTCTGGATGCTTTCAAGAGAGAGCTAGATAGGGCTCTTAAAAATAGCGGAGTGAGAGGATATGGGGAGAAGGCAGGAACGGGGTACTGATTGGGGATGATCAGCCATGATCACATTGAATGGTGGCGCTGGCTCGAAGGGATGAATGGCCTACTCCTGCACCTATTGTGTATTGTCTATTGTCTGTTGTCTTCCAAACTGAATGAATCACCATTGTGAGTGTTGACTAATTGTATATCTTTCTGGGCTCTCAAGGAGATACTTAAAATGCTTATCTACACAGGGTTAAACATTGTGTTTTTACAGATTAACCCAGAACAAACTGTTTAGTTTAGTTTAGCTGAGAGATACAGCATGGAAACAGGCCCTTCGACCCACTGGGACCGCGCCGACCAGCGATCCCCACACATTAACACTATCCTACACCCATTAGGGACCATTTTTACATTTACCAAGCCAATTAACCTACAAACCTGTACGTCTTTGGAATGTGGGAGAAAACCGAAGATCTCGGAGAAAACCCACGCAGGTCACGGGGAGAACGTACAAACTCCGTACAGACAGCACCCGTAGTCGGGATCGAACCCAGGTCTCCGGCGCTGCATTCGCTGCAAGGCAGCAACTCTACCGCTCTATCATGCTATACACTAATACAACAAATCAAATTATTATGTGCCGTTTTCAAAAGTTTTTTTTTAGTTATTTAAAATGTAATAATACTAAAGGAGAACGAGATTATATAAAAAAGCCAATGTTGTGATAGACCTACTTTGTGCGAAGTTACCTCTCTTAAACATACGCATCTGTGAAGTTTTAAAGCAATTATTTCAAATAAATTACTCACATTCTGAAATGCTACTGAATTTTTCTAGCTTGTGGCAAATTGTACGTTTATTCATATGCAAATAGCACTGAGTAGAAAGAAAAAAGGTTTTGTACAATTTTTGCTGGATCCTATGCAGATTTTTCACCAATTCTGTCAAAATAGAAACTCTCAATTATCATATCTGTAGCGATCCCTTGTTAGGCATGCATTTCATTTGATTCTATTATTTTCTACCAAATCTACTACCATTTGGGTAAATCCAATAAAAAAAAGTTGTGCTGCAGGAGGATTTGACTACAGGAGTGAAGATTTATTTTTTGTGTCTGTTGAACGACAGTCATTTTCTGGTGCTTTAAGCTCCAAGATATATGTTGGATGGAATTGAAATACACATTGCATGGCAATTAACATTAGATGCTCAGTTGACCCTCGGGAAATTGTCAACGCTCTAACGTAGATCACAAACAGATTGCCTTGTATAATTTACCGAGTTGCGTGACTTTACCCAGAAATGATCACAAGCATGATTTCCTCTAGGTTACGTAGATTTTAGATTGCATTCTGCTTAGAAAGAATTGTGATGTTCTTCAATGTTTCGTTCAAAGTTTCCACACCTAAGTTGGAGCAAATTTGCATTTAAATTAACTAACCTCCGGAAATGCTTTTGTAACAACAAATATAATCACAAGCTGGAATTTATACAGCATGTAACGAAAGTGAAATGTCCCAGGGCACTGCATAGGAAAGTTAGCAGACAATTTTTTTCTGTTAACTGTTGTAACTTTTTTGGCTCTAAAACAACATCATAATAACAAACTAATTCAGAACTTCAGAACAATTATATATTGAACAGGACAATTGGATTTTTATGTTCCTTCATTTTTCTGAATCAGCATATACCACCCATCCACAATTACTCTTGATTGGTATTGGGGCTGGTTTATGGGTAGAGGTACAATATAAGTAGTTTGTTGCAGCACTTTTGGAATGAGGGTGTGGATGAGGAGATCAGTTCAGGAGACTGATAGCAGTGGGGAAGAAATTGTTCTTAAAACTGGCCGACCAAATCATGTAAGCCTCCCTCGTGCAACGCACTGCGTGGAATGGGTGGAAGGAAGTGTCTAACCAGTGATGGAATGGGCTGTCTCCACCACACTCTGCAGGTTCGGGGGAACACGTGGAGGACTTGTCTTACCAGGCTGAGATGTATCCTGTTAGAATGCCTTCTATCATAACTCAAACATGAACAGAATTATGTTCATCACCTCACGTCCTTAGGCCAACAACCAACTCTTTTGTCTTGTTTCTGTTAAGGATCTGGTTGTTGAAACTAGGCTCCCAATCTCCTTCTTGTACACCATGTCATCATTGTAGATCTGGCTGATAACAATGGTATTATCAGCACATCTAAAGATTGAGACAGCATTGTACTTGGCCTTGCAATCATGGGTTGTACAGGGAGTAGAACAATCAACATATATCCAGGGCATTACAAAGACCATCTGTTTCCATCATGGAGCAATATTGTTCCTGTATTAGCCCATGTGCTACCAAACATTCGTTGGCTTCTTACCCACCAAAATCTTAACGGGGCTGTCCCACTTGGACGACCTAATTGGCGAGTTTAGAAGAGTTTGAAAAAATGACATGTTGAAGACCTACTTTGACTATGCAGAAGACCTCCTTCGACTTCCTTCGACTATGTTGAAGACTAGCTTCGGCTAGCTACGACTAGCTACGACTAACTTTGGGAAAATTGGACACCGAATAGTGGAGAGTGAAGATGACCTCCTTCAATCTCCTTCGACCTTCCTTCGACTATGATGAAGACTATCTACGACTACCTTCGACAACCTTCGACTACCCTCGATTACCAATGACTAACATGCCGACATACTACGACTAAATTTTACTATAAGTAAAAAAGTATCGTTTTTTTCCATGGCAAACTTTTTTTACTCACGGGCATTTTTTAACATATTGAAAAAAACGCCGTGACCTAGCTGAGGCCTCGAGTACGCGGGGACCACCCTCCAGCTTGAAGGTGAAATACGAAGACCTCCTACGACCTTATGTTAACCATGCTGCGAGTATGAGTCGAGGGCAAACTCGCTAGAACTCACAGATTAGGTCGCCCAAGTGGGACAGGCCCTTGAGGAATGTAGATTGCATGCAGTCAGAATAGTTTAACTTGGCAACTTGTGTGGTAGATGCATTGTGGGCTGAAGGGCCTAGTCTTGTGCTGTGCTGCTCTATGTTCTCTGATCTGTAGCTTCTTGATTATTCACGGGTTTAACTGCTACACCACTGTGGCAGCCTTTCCTTTAGTGTTAAAGCCCTAAGCTCTCTCGAATCACCTTCCCAAATCTTTATTTTCTGATAGTTTGTCTGGTCATTTGTCTGTGTAAACCTTTCAGGAATATCAGAGTGTATCAAATGCTCAGTAAATTATTTTCTGAGCTCCTAGTCTTCACTTGCAATAATGTACAAAGTTCATGGACTTTATTATCAGCAAGATAAGGATTATGCATTGTTACATGCTGATTGATTTGTGTTTAATCATGTTTCTGAGACTGAACAAGCACATCAGATTCTGGAGTTCAGTTTAGAGATACAGCGTGGAAACAGGCCCTTTGGCCCACTGAGTCCACACTGACCTGTGATCCCTACATATTAACTATCCCACACACACTAGAGACAATTTACATTTATACCAAGCCAAAACAACGTCCAAACTCCTACAGATAGCACCTGTAGTCAAGATACAAGATATATGATACAAGATACATTTATTTGTCACGTGTACCAATTGGCACAGTGAAATGTGTGGTCGCCATGCCGCCATACGAATAATAAAGAGCACATAACACGATAGTTTTTAAACACAGACATCCCCACACAGCGGGATCAAAGTTTCCCACTGTGAGGGAAGGCTCCAAAATTCAGTCATCCTCCCCTGCTGTCCTCCCGTGGTCCGGCGGACACCCGAACCCACCGCTGTCGCCGCTACCGGCGGTCCGATGTTCAGTCCCGCTCGCCAGGGGTGATGGAAGTCCGACGTCGGGACTGGAGGACGTCCTCCACGGCTTGGACATCCGAGTCGGCCACCTCCTACCGGAATCCGCGGCTCCCAAAGTCCACAGGCCATGCCAGGCGGGGATGCACCGCTGGCAGCCCACGGCAAAGGGCCCCAGGACTCCGCAATGTTGGAGTCAGCGCCGCCTGCGCTGGGAGCTCTCCAAACCCCAGCTCCGATGTTGAAGCAGCGGCCCAACACTCCGGAGCTCCAAACGTCGATCCCAGGTAAGCAATCGTCTGCACCGTGGTGAATCCAGCGCTGCGCCGCCGCCGCTGATGCTCTGGTCTGGGTCCCCAGCAGGAAAGGCCACTCCAATCCAGATGGTAGGCTGCGAGGAGGGGACGAGGACGCGACTCGGAAAGTAGTTGCGTTCTCGCCAGGAGGCGACTGGGAAACGGTTTCCCCCTTACCCTACCCTCCTCCCCCACATAGAAAAGCTAAATAAACTAAATAAACATACATTAAAACTAACTAAAAATTAAAAAAAGATAGAAAAACGCAGGGCTGCCTTCAATGTGGCGCCCCTAGTGGTCGAGGTCGAACCCGGATCTCTGGTGCCATAAGTGCTGTAAGGCAGCAACTCTACTGTTGCGCCATCGAGGATCTGACTATATGGCGAAAGAGGAAGGCAATATTTTTATTCACATTTATCAAAAAATGTTTATTGTTGGATCTAAGGAGGATGAATAGTGGGGATTCTATGTTTCAGCAATTCTTTCATTCATAATAATGACTTAGACTTTGGGGCTGCAAGCTGCATTTTCTAAGTTTGTAGATGGCAATACTGTGAGCTACAAGGGGCGGCACAGTGGCGCAGTGGTAGAGTTGATGTCTTACAGTGCCAGGGACCCGGGTTCGATCCTGACTATGGATCCTGTCTGCAGGGAGTTTCATCATTCTCGCTGTGGCAGCACAGGTCGAGACCAGTCGGGATCAGTCTGAAGAAGGGCCTCGACCCGAAACGTCACCCATTCCTTCTCTCCAGAGATGCTGCCTGTCCCGCTGAGTTACTCCAGCAGTTTGTGTCTATCTAAGTAAATCATTAGTTGCAATTGGGTCAGTGATGGGATGAGATAAGTGATTGAAAGACTTTGATTCCTACTGTCTCCACCTCTTCCTTTCTTTCTCCTCTCCCCCCACCCCCCACAGCAGTCTGAAGAAGGGTGTCGACCCGAAAATGTCGCCTATTCCTTCGCTCCATAGATGCTGCCTCACCCGCTGAATTTCTCCAGCATTTTTGTCCACCAAAAGACTTTGATCGGTAATTGGGGAGTGCTCTGTAATTACTTTCCAATCTGGCTTGCTTCTCTTCTGTATTGCAAACTTGGCATTTATCAAAAGCCTTCTCTATCTGTGCCATTTTTAGGTCCAGGATGCTTGTTTCCTTTCCCCCAAGGGGAGGATGTCTCTTCTGCAAACAGAGAGTCTTCCCTCTGAAGGCCCTCATTTGCTCTTTTATATTTTGCCTTCCAGTTAGTGTTCCAAATTACAACTGAAGTGATAATGAGTATTTCTTTCTGCTCATGTAAAGAATGAGCAATTAAATATTGATAAACAACACATTCTACTTTCAAGGTAGGCCTGGAGTTTCTCATTTAGAATAAATCAACAGCAATATATGCTGTCACACATGGCTTGTTTAACTAATAAGAAGGCACATTTCAACCCCTTGAAGTCTTAGGAAGGAGGCTTTGGTTAAGATTAAATTTGTCAATTACTTATTGGGATAATCAGTGTTTTCTGGATATTGTTTAAAGTTGCTTAATGTCAATTACTTTTCCCTTTACCCAAAACAGTCAATGAAAACGCTATTTAAAAAATAATAACCTTGTTTTGTTCAGAGTGAATATATTTTCCAATAACTTGAAAAGCTGAACACTTATATATTAAACAAAATATTAAACTACCATCTTCATTTTAATCACCGTTATTAAGTGTGTAGTACAGGAGATTTTGGGAAGGAGATTGAAATAACTCTTGTTCAATTTCCAGGACAGAAATAATGATGCTTATAGTGTAGAGGAAGACAAAGAGAATTGGAGCATAAATTGTACTTTGACTATTTCCTACTGGAAAGAGTTGTCAATGTTTAAAAAGTAAATCGAGCAGAGGAAGGACTCGGACTGGTTTTGGGTGCAAAATCAACTGTTGAGTAACAAAGAACCCCCAAAGTGTACTGGGCATAGTTATTGAGCTGGAAGAACATGTTACTTGATCTGATAATTGCAGGGACCAACTAAAAACTTGGCTGTATCTGTACATTTAGTGGATGTTCATAGTTGCTTCCTCTTTATTCTTGAGTGTATTGAACTAAAAATTGTATATTTAGAGCTCATATGTAAAGGACTATCTGAATGGGAAATTATTTAAACAGAATCCAGTGAGTCCTGAACCCTACTGTTCAATGTTTCTATAAAGAGCCAGGATGCAAGGAACACTTTAGACCTATTCATCTTACTCAGAATATTAAAGGAGTTTAAATATTAAAGTCAAGTAGAAAGAACATTTTGCAAGAAGCAAATGCAAAAAAAAATGCAGAGATTTGAACATAATGATCTGCACGGAACACGTCTGGAAAGGTCTGAGAATAACAATGACATTTTGAAGCCAAAATAATCCCTTCTGCAAACAGAGAGAACAGGGGAATTGAAAAAAATTGAATATTGGGATTCATAACTAAAACAGCAAAGCATAATTCTGCAGTTTAGTTTAGTTTAGAGATGCAATGTGGAAACAGGAGTTTCAGCACACTGAGTCTGTGCCGACAAATGATCATCTGTACACTAGTTGTACCTGATACACTCGGAACAATTTACAGAAGCCAATTTAACTACAAACCTGCACATCTTTGGAAAGAAGTCAGGATCAAAGCCAGTTCTCTGGAGCTAAAAATGGGCAGCAACTCCAGCTGTGCCATTTGTGCCGCCTCAATGTACTGATATTGGCAGATATACTGCTATTTACAATTGATGTATTGCAAACCATCTATTCACAAACAAATTATAATGGGTGCAGAGAAACAATGTTATAGATTTTCAAAAAAAAATCACTGGTAAGACCCACACCCACTGTCCATCACTAATAGGCGTGACAGGGAAATGCCTTCTTGAACTGCTCTAATGGTTTAAATTAGTTTTTGAAACATAATTAGTACATTCAGCCCATCCAGTCTACTCCGTCATTCAATCACAGCTGATCTGTCTCTTCCTCCTAACTCCATTCTCCTGCCTTCTCCCCATAACCCCTAACGCCAGTATCAATCAAGGATCTATCTATCCCTGCCTTAAAAATAGCCATCAACTTGACCTTCTCAGCCTTCTGTGGCAAAGAATTTCACAGAGTCATCACACTCTGCCTAAAGAAATTCCTCCTCATCTCCTTCCTAAAGGAAGGTCCTATAATTCTGAGGCTATGACCTCTAGTCCTAGACTCTTCCACTAGTGGAAACGTCCACTCCACATCCACTCTATCCAAGCCTTTCACTCTTCAGTAAAGGTACCTCCACAGTGTTGTTAGGTGGGGAGATCCAAAATGTTGATACAGCTATGGTGAAGGTGAATTAGAGATATCTTGAGGATCAGTGTTTTACAGCGCTTGTCCTCCTCATGTTAATGCTTGCCGTTTTGTGTGGATTTATCATTAAACCCATTGAATTTCTGCAATGCCTCTTATGGTTAATATATTACCCAAACACAGTGCAATTGCATGGAGGTAATGTATAATGAACGTGTCAAATGATAGCCTACTTTCTCTTCAATTCTGCTTAGATCTTTGGGCAATTTGGGGCATGTTTCTTTCCCAAGGTGAAACAGTTCTATATATCAAAATAAAGGGAAAACTCTGGGAAAATTATAGTGTACAGCAAAAAAATTGTTAAGTGTTTAGTAAAATCTAGTTTGGAGCAAATGGTAGTTCAATAGACATAAAAACCTCTTACAATGGCCTATGGTAGTTTTGTAAACGAAAAATAAGGAAAGAGCAGAAATATGAATGACTTCTTATGCCTGAACATAATTTAGAGAACTCCCTGGATATCTCAGCGAAACTAATATTAAATCAGGCATCAAGATTCACACAAAATAATATAAGCAAAGTAATATCAAGGAAAAAAATAAGATCACTAAAGCATGTGAAATCCCCAGGCGATGTGCTTCTACGAGATTTGAAGATTGTGAGTAAGAAAATTGAAGGTGCCCTAACTATAATCTTTCAAAGGTTTGATTGATTGATTCTAGTTTGGAAAAATAGATGTCATTCTGTTCTTTAGAAATGTTCTCATTGTGCTGCCTTGCCACTTGATAGTGTCGGATCAATGGTTGACCATCAATTTCAATTTCACCTGCCCATTTAATACCCCTTGATTCTCTACAATGTTATTTTATGGTATGGATTTAGAGGTCACTTTTTATTCATCTGATTTGGGCGCAACAGTTCTGCATGGGTATTCTGTGATTGCGTTTAATTGTCTTTAATAATAATTTTCTCTTCAGTGGCATTTTTAATCCAACTTTTGAATACAATCAGAATAATCCATTACCACCCATTTATTCACATCTATTTTTTGCACAAATGAATAGGCAGGAGAAAATTTCCCCGAGGAGCTCAGTGTGGCATCAGACGTTCAAGTGCTAAAAAGCCTGACAATAATGGGGTCCAGTCAAGTAACATTGAGTTTATTGTCATATGCACAGGTATGAGCGACACAGTGGCACAGCGATAGAGTTTCTGCTTTACAGCATCAGAGATCTGGGTTTGATCTTGACTACTGGTGCTGTCTGTATGGAGTTTGTACATTCTCCCTGTGACAGCGTGGGTTTTCTCTGGGTGCTCCTGTTTCCTCCCACACTCCAAAGACATACAACTTTGTAGGTTAAATGGCTTCAGTAAAATTGTATAGGAAGGAACTGCAGATGCTGGTTTAAACCAAAGGTAGACTCAAAAAGCTGGAGTATCTCAGCAAGACCCTTCTCTTGACCCAAAACGTTACACATTCCTTCTCTCCAGAGATGTTGCCTGTCCCGCTGAGTTACTCCAGCTTTTTGTGGCTATCTTCAGTAAAAGTGTAAATTGTTCCTATTGTGTAGGATACTACTAGTGTACCGGGTGATCAGTGGTCGGCGCAGACTCGGTGGGCCGCAGGGCCTGTTTCCACACCGTATCTCTGAAGTGTAAAGTCTAAAGCTATAATCACATGTGTACAATGACTATTTGCCTATTTTGCCCACAAACACATTTCCCCCCATTATTTCACCGTATATATGGAACTATTAAGGAGAGTCAGATTTATAATTTGTTTAACAATCATTCTGGTCTCCTCTGAATTAATGGAAAGCAGCAAGCAGATGATAATATAAGATTAAACGAGAACTTACCAGTTCGAAGTTTGATCGTTATTTTATGAGGAGTACGTTGAGCGAATACGTGAAGAACCCCGCCAGGACGCATGCGTGTCATTCTTCAAAGCAGCGGTGTGAAATCACAGATAACTGTAATGACTGAACATAGTAAGATTAGAGAAGCAAATACCAGTTGAGTATATGATCAAGGGTGGGAGCGGAGGGCACGTATTCTCTCAACGTACTCCTCATAAAATAACGATCAAACTTCGAACTGGTAAGTTCTCGTTTAATCTTACTATTTTACTTCGGAGTCACGTGAGTGACTACGTGAAGATTTCAAAGCTCTGTAATTTCATGCCGTGGAAACGAATCCATGCATCACATCTGCCTTTATTGACTGTGGGAGGAATTGTGTTAACATGTTTAGACATGAATCCAACATTGAAGTCCATGATAAATTGTTAACAACAAATTATAGCCCCTATTTATGGGGTGAAATTATATTACAGAACTTAAAATTGGCTCTGCAAAGTTCCAGTTTAACTACTGGTTTGTGGTAGAATAGTTGGAACATTTTCCCCTGATCCATCCTGCTGTCTCGAGGATTTGGTTCATTGGTACATCCAACTCCATAGCTGCCAATGTAGTTGCAGCCCTGGTGGAATAAGATTTGAATATGTTAGTATCCACCCCAGCTGTTGTTAAAACCTGTTTCAGCCATCTGGAAATAGTTTGAACCGTCACCTTTTTTGTGGGTTTGTTTGTGGCTGATTAGTAGTGCCATCTCATAGCCTCAGATGTTTTTGGTGTTCTCCATATAGAACAATAATTGTCTTATTATACAGAGACGATATCTGTAGGGTAATCCCTAAATTCTATTTTGAGGCCTGATGATCCCGGTCTGTTCTGTTTGACTAATTCGTAATATGAAACGTTATATTCCTGTTGAAGAAGTCATATAGTCCAGCCTTAACTTATGTACGACTGTACCCTTAGTGCCGTGACCAAAGCCATCAGCATGACTGCTTTGTGCGTCAGTCTTTGCAGGGACAGAGCTGTTGCTGGAGACCAATTCCTTAGCAACGTTAGGGCAATACTCATATCCCATTTAGAGAGTACCTGGTTCTTGGGGGATTGATATTAAAAATTCCCCTCATAAGTTTGGTTACCAGGGGTGAGTCCCAACAGAATTACACTCTGATCCTCGCCATAGATATGTTGAAAGGGCACTTCTGGCGCAGTTAATGGCACTGTAACTGAGCCCCTCATCATAATGGAGGCCTGCCAGGAATTCGAGAACAGACGTTATGTTCATCAAACTGTAGGTGATGTTGTTTCTGTGACAATATATCTCCCATTTCCTGATGTATACCAGATATAGTTTTTGGTGGACTGTCTGTGGCCCGCTGAGATAATGTTCAATGTTCAGTCCGCCAGTCCCAGTTGCAGTAGAGGTTTCTTTAGACTCTACAAATTGATAGGTTTGTTGTTTTTGACATGGATGGGTTCCCCTGTTACGGGATGAACCAATAATCTGGTTGTTTCAGGATGGTGATGCATGGTTAAAACCCATGTTGAGTACCACAGGGAACCATGGTTAAGTAGGCCAATCGGCACTACCAATTAACAGACGCTGAGTCTTGTTGTATTTTTCGTAATACCCAACTGACGATGCAGAAAAGGAGAGAATGCATAGATAAACAATTGCCCCCTCAATGCAGTGAAAAGCATCTGTCCCTGCTGTCCCAGGGTCTGGTTCCCAAGAAACACAGTTTGGTAACTGGTGATTAAGTCTTATTTTATTGAATTTGCGTGACCTGATGTCTGTCACTGAATTTTGGATTACCTGGTAGGTAAGTAGCTGATATTCCAATATTTCTCTGGATACATCATTACCAAATTGTATTAGTCAGATTGTCACTCTGTAGTCTAACATGCTGGTGATTTATCCCAGAGCAGTATGACTTTAGGCCATAGAACGCACCCCACATTTCCAGGTAGTTTATGCCCAGTGTCTGTGATAATGATGCCTCCTGTGCCTTTCATCTACCTCCACAGATGGAGATGGAAATTGGTAGTACCCCAACCAAGCGCACTGGCATCAGTTTGTAGCACCACTAAGGGTTTGCTGATAACGATAGGGTTGGAACAATGCCGAATGTTATCCCTCCACCATTTTAATTCCATAAGCTTTGATTGGTGGCTTATTGGTCTGTCGAAATGACCAGTATTAACTTTGAGTGTTTGTATTTTTTCCCTTTGTAGATTTTTGGTAATACAAAGGTCCAAATTGTGTGGCTGGAAAGGCAGACACTATATGCCAATTATACTTGCTACCAATCTGATAGATGGTTCACTGATGTCAGTGGGGTTGTTGCAGGCCTCAGTTAAGACTGTAGCCTTGTCCTTTGGTAAAGTCACCGACATGTGAGCTGTCAATAGTGAACCCCAAAAATCCATTATGTTGGTAGGCGTTAGTTTAGATTTAACTGGATGGATGATAACCCCAGTTTTCACCCAATTGTATGGTGGCTGTTACAGCTAGTTAGGCCAACTCCAAAGTTATGCCCACAATTAGTATGATCATATGATTATGTATTTAGTAGGGCTCTATACTGCCAGAGCTGCCCCATCCAGTTGAATTTTTTTAAATAACGTTTGTGATCAGTCCGTGTAGGCACTGAATAGTAAGCATCTTTTAGGTCGATGCTAGCCATGGAGTAGCCTTTGGAAATCAGTCCTTTAGCAGTTACCAGTTCCCATTTTGTACTGAATATATAGTACAATGTATTCAATTTGGTCAATTCGATGATGATGCGACTGTCACCATCTATTTTGTTTTTGGTAAAGATATAAGACACAAATTCCAGCCAATCGTGTTGGGTTTACCCATTACCCCTTTTGCACAATTCAATGGTATATCCCTGGATACTGCTTAGGATATAAGTGTCTGTAGTTAATATACACCATGTATCCAAAAGAGTGTAATCCCCCACCAATGTGTGTATTATCCACTCTTCCTATAATTTGTAAGGGACCAGACCCACCTACCTCCATTGTTACCAGTGGAAGTTTGCTTCTTCTGTGTGGTCTTCGTGGAGGTTGAGGCGCCGGTGTCTGGGTTGGGGGTTTGCGCATCTTCCGGAAAGGCCGGTCTGGGCTATGGTCTAAAAGACCGCTCTCCTGTATGCCCGGCCTTTGAGCTTTCACCAGCTTCTCTTGTTTGCTGGTGGGTGCATAAGGGTGCTGTCTTTGGCTGTAGGAGATCCTTAATGTTGTCGCCTTTATTAGCCCCAGGGCTTTCCTAAGTCCTGCTCCGACATGTTTCCAGATGCTATTTTCACGACTGGAACATTCAGGGATGCGCAGTTTCCTGGTCCCAAGTATTTTTGCAGTGGTGTCCATTGTGGTCTGGCTGTATGTATTTGGACACCATGACCAGTAGATTTTGCCCTCCTGCACCTCCTGCACACTTGTAGTTTTGTTCGTCAAAACCCCTCTTCAGGGTCAGCCCAGAATTGACCCCCCAGTACTCCCCTCTGACGAGGGAGATGCACTGTGCAGCCCTACGTTGCTGCTGTGGGTGTTTTTTATATCCTCACGGTGACTAGACTCCATCTCCCGGAGTCTGTCATGTTGGAGCTCGGCTCCATAAGCCGCTCCAACCGGCTCCAGCGCTCACGGTCGCTGGCCGCTCGCGGCTGCTCAAAGTCGGACTCATCAGTCAACGACTCTTTTGGTTTTCTTCTTGCCTTCCCGCCCAGACGCAGTGTTTAATCTGGCCGGTGCGGGGGCGGAGTCGGGCACAGCTGTTCCCTTACGGGTGATTCCTGTGCCGCCGGCCGCTGCTGGCGTCCGCAACTCCGCGGTCTTCTCCCGCCAGCTTTGTCGCAGCTCTGGTCGACTTCTTTGCTTTGTGCATGTTTCCGCCACCTGTAGAACAGTATGGGAACAATAAAGACCCCAGTATCACTTACCTGCAGGTCCAGGCTTAAAACTTGCCGTTAAGGGGGAACGTCCTTCCACCCCTCCTCCTGCCGTTTTGACTTGTCAAAGCCAATGGCTCCGTTCTGTATAGTCTCCCGCCCAGCCATGGTGTTTAATCTGGCCGGTGCGGGAGCGAAGTCGGGCACAGCTGTTCCCTTACGGGTGATTCCTGTGCCGCCTGCCATTGTTTGCACAGCTCTCCATGTTTCCCCACCTGTGAAACAGTATGGGGAGAATAAAGACCGCAGTTTCACTTACCTGCAGGTCCAGGTTTAAACTGTCGCTACGGGGGAACGTTGTTCCATCCCGCCTCCTGCCGTTTCGACTTGTCAAAGTCGACGGCCCCATTCTGAATAGTCTCCCGCCCGGCCGTGGTGTTCTGGCCGGCGCGGGACCAAAAATCGGCACAGCTGATCCCTTACGGGGCTTGTGCCTTCAGCTGCTGCTGGCTCTCGCAACTTCGCGGTCCTCCCCAGCCAGCTTTATTCGCAGCACTTGTGGACACTATTTTGTCCAGCTTCCCCCCCCCCCGTGTAAAAACAGCGTGGGGACAAAAACTACCGCAGAGTAAGTCACTTACCTGCAAGTCGCGGTTTCAAACTTACCGCTGCGGGGGAACGCTCCACCCCGCCTGTCGTTTCGCAAGCGTGAAAGCGATAATGCACGCATGCGTCCTGGCGGGGTTCTTCACGTAGTCACTCACGTGACTCCGAAGTAAAATAATATATCTCATGCTGATTCTTGGCAATGAAGCAGAAATGTTTTATGTATGACTGCTGCAGTTTATTAGGGATGGTAGTATGATCTTTAGAAAGATTTTAAAGGAGTCATGCATTCTTCCAGAAATAAACTTCAGCATAAATCAGGTTGAAGAACAGAAACACTGATTAGGTAAAATGTGAGTAAAGCTGGGAAGAAATGTTTATAACAAAGAATAATGGTTTAATCAGTGGAGATTTGCGTATGGTTAAGTGTTTGTTTTTTTTTACTGCAAATTTAGATATCAGTAATCAACAAAGAACAGGAGGGCCTATCTTCCTTCGTGTGGCATCAGACTTTACTCTGAAGAAGGATCTCGACCCGAAACGTCACCCATTCCTTCTCTCCAGAGGTGCTGTCTGACCTGCTGAGTTACTCCAGCTTTTTGTGTCTATCTTCAGTTTAAACCAGTATCTACAGTTCCTTCTTACACAGACTGTACTTAACTTTGGACTTCAGCATGGAAACAGGCCCTTCGGCCCACCGGGCCCATGCCAACCAGTGATCACCCCATTATCCTGCACACTAGGGACAATTTACAATTTACAGAAGCTAATTAACCTACAAACCTGCACATCTTTGGGGAATGTGGGAGGAAACTGAAGCACCCAGAGAAAAACCATGCCGTCTCAGGGAGAACATACTAAGTTCGTACAGACAGCACACATAATCTGGATGGAACCCGGGACTCTGGTGCTGTAAGGCAGCAACTCTACCACTGTGCCACGGTGCAGCCCTTTGTGCTAAAAACATTCAAGTGCTCAAAAGCCTGAAAATAATGGGGTCCAGTCAAGTACAATTAAGATTGTTGTCATATGCACAAGTATGTCTAGGTACAAGCCAAGTGAAAATCTCATTCACAGCCACATCACAGGCAAATAGACTCAGACAAACACACAACAAATCACACAAATTATACATAAATTACACATACTATTTCTATAAGAAAGAAGACTGTGCAAAATAAAAACATTAGTGTTAAAAAACACAATTAGAAAAAAAACAATCCATGATAGAACACAAACTAGACCCTGGTGTTCTGTTTAGGACGGAACTGCAGATGCTGGTTTAGAAGGTGTCTAAAGAAGGGTTCTGTCTTTTTGCCTGGAGTTGCTGCCTGACCTGCTGAGTTGCCCCAGCACTTTGTGTCTATCGTAGTGTTCTGTTGTTGAGATAGGATTAGGGTTGTGCAAGTTGATTCAAGAGCCTGATAGTTGTAGAAAAGTAGTTATTCCTGAACCTGGTACCCGGCATTTGGTTTGTCAAACCCATCAGTGTTCTTCTGAGTTCTTACCCTATGAGGAGTGTGGGAGCCATTTATGTTTAGGCTAGCTATTTTTGGCATATTATATTATTTTGTCTAGATATATCTTGCAGTATGGTTTTGGATACTTGGGGGCGGTCATTAGAGGGATGTATACATACAGACTTAGTGGACAGGGAGTGATCAGACCAGGCACAGGGGTGGATCAGAACGAGGAGAACAGAAAACGACAATTTGTATGCAGAATAAGGAAAACCTGGTACGTTCATTTCTTTGTTTGTACAACTACTTCAATAAAGAAACTATTAAATTGGAAATAACGACTGGAAGATCTGTTATTTTTGGTCTGTTACTTGGTCACTCCTACTTACCTGTGTAGTAATGGCAAAGGAACGTTGGACACTGGAAGAGTTGGACATTTGCAATTACACGGAATCTAGACAATCTCCAGAGTAGAACTTGTATGGTCTAAACAAATTATAAAATTACCACAAGTGGTATGTCTACAATAGTATGGTTGGTGCCTTTGCCTTTAGGCCCTTGGGAACACCTCTATGAAGGTTAATTTTCACACCTCATCTCTGAATTGTGCAGGACTCCAATGTCTAAACTGACGTTATTAAGAATAGCAGCTACTATTAGAGTGTCTACTTCCTCACAGTAGTCTTCTTCTCCTCCTCTTACTTTTCTAGGTGCAGAGCTGGTGATGAATGTAGTAGATCTCGCGCTGGGAATTCTGCAGTGTTGTTGCTAGGAGGGTTAGGATGAACGACGATTATCAGAGGATGTGTGGAATCATGGTGGAGGAGGAATCTGTAAGAAAGCTGGCCTCATATTTTCGGGCCAGAGGTTTCCTGTTCTGCCTATAGCCAGATTTCTCATTCTCTTCTGGCCATTGCCAGTATTCCTCTTAATGCCGTGGCAATATATATATATGTATGGACTTGCTTGCGTCAGATGCATCAGAGAGGCACTAATGACTGAGAGATATAAGGAGTATAGTTATCTACCAGATGAAGAGTATTGAGGTACAATGATGGGCTATGTCTGTGCAATGGATACAGAGCTTTACCACTTTTCAAATCCTTCAGCTTTCTGCAGCTCTGCAGCAGAGTCTCACGCATGGTTCCTGGAAATTACTTCATCAAACTTCACCACATTTGGTCTCCTGGCTTCCAGAGATCCATTTTATTACTGCACCACTGCTGCATCTCTGAGTCCCACTGAAAGCCTGTGAACCCTTTCCCTCTGTTCTCCTCACACACAGCTGTGTGGTTTATTTATGATCTTTTGAACAGTCACTCGGAGGCTGAAGCTGAAGTTTTTATTCTTCAAGAGAAACAGATATTCACTTGGAGACCATCATGCTGGAATCTTCCAAATTCAAAGTATATCAAATTTGCATATGTTTTAAACAATAATAAATGATTAACTACAGTTCAATGGCACACAAAGCCAACAATGAACAATAATCTATAGTTTGGATGGCTAAAGTTATTTACAAAACGTTAACATATCCATGAGAGGGGATCTTATTGAAACATATAAGATTATTAAGGGATTGGACACGCTAGAGGCAGGAAACATGTTCCCGATGTTGGGGGAGTCCAGAACCAGGGGCCACAGTTTAAGAATAAGGGGTAGGCCGTTTAGAACGGAGATGAGGAAAACCTTTTTCACCCAGAGAGTTGTGGATCTGTGGAATTCTCTGCCACTGAAGGCAGTGGAGGTCAATTCTCTAGATGCTTTCAAGAGAGAGTTAAGGGCCTGTCCCAGTTGCCGATTTTTTCTGTGACTGCGGCATAATTGACTGACGTATCATTTCACCGAAACATATGCGGCGTGATGACATATGACGTGGCGGTGACGCAGCGTGATGGCGTATGATGCGCGGTGTTTTTTCAAGTGTCGCAACCACTTTTTTGTTGCCGCTGGATTTTGAAATGTTCAAAATCTTTTGGCGACACTGATATGACGCCGGCAAAATCACCAAGTGGGACAGCCCCTTTAGATAGAGCTCTTAAAGATAGCGGAGTCAAGGGATATGGGGAGAAGGCAGGAACGGGGTACTAATTGTCGATGATCAGCCATGAACACAGTGAATGGCGGTGCTGGCTTGAAGGGCCGAATGGCCTAATCCTGCACCTGTTGTCTATTGTCTATTGTCTACTTTGAGTGCAGACAAGTAAATTTGCAGAATTGCATATTTATAATGGGAGCATGTTGTAGCTGCCAAGAATATTTAAACACTTTTGCTGGGATACAGTAATTAAAATGGATGGTCTAAAAGCTTCTATAAGTCTGCTCTGGAAGCTTCCCCCCCCATCCCTATCACAATGTGTGAAACAATTTAAACTGAAGATTAGACATAAGGAACTGCTGATGCTGGTTTATTAAAAAAAGACACTAGGTGCAAGAGGAACTCAGTGGGTCAGGCAGCATCTCCAGAGAACAAGGATAGGCAATGTTTCGGTTCGGCACCCTTCTTCAGGTATGCCTACTGTGTAATGAGGGGGAGATGGCTGGAAGACAGGTGGAGGTGGGACAAAGCCTGGCAAGTGATGGGTGAGGGATGGGGGGGTTCAATTGTTGGATGGTTGAATAAAGGCCGGAGATGAAAAGCCAAAGAGGGTGTGTTAAAGAAATAAAGTTAAATAGATGCATGACATGTGAAGTTTGAAAAATGAATACGTGGAAGGGGATGGGGAGAAGGGAAAAGGGAGAAATGGGTAGGCATTTACTTGGATCACAAGGAAGGGGAGGGGGGGAGGAAGATAGGAGCAAAAAGGAATGAGGGTGTTATTAGGGTAGTTACTTAAAACTGGTGAATTCATTGTTCATACCATGGGGTTATAAACTACCCAAGTGGAATATGAGGTCTGTTCCTTCAGTTTGCATGTGGCCTCATCCTGGCAATGGGGGAGTCCCAGGCCAGAACAGTGATTCTGGGTGGACAAAAGTGCTGGAGAAACTTAGTGGATGAGGCAGCATCTATGGAGCGAAGGAAATAGGCAACGTTTCGGGCCGAAATTAGAGAAGTCTTTACTTTCTCCTCCCCTTCTCAGCTCTCCCCTCAGCCCACTGGTTCCACCTCTTCATTTCTTCTTCAGCCCCCCCCCCACCTTCACATCAGTTTGAAGACGGGTTTCGGCCCGAAACGTTGCCTATTTCCTTCGCTCCATAGATGCTGCCTCACCCGCTGAGTTTCTCCAGCACTTTTGTCTACCTTTGATTTTCCAACATCTGCAGCTCCTTCTTAAACAGTGATTCTGGGATTGGGAAGGTGTGTAAAATGGTTAGCAAGTAAGAAATCCAGTAAACCTTGATGTTCAAGCAGTTGTTTGGTGAAATGGTCACTTAGTTTACACTTGATCTCGCCGATGTAAAGAAGACCACATCCTGGATAAATTAGAGGGAGGACTGTCGGGGCAGCTGTTACAATTCTTGAGATGAGGCTTTCCATGACCTAGCAACCTACCTACCTACCTGTTGATTAAACTTAATTTAAGTTCCCCAGCAGCACATGCTCAATCAATTGTCCAGATCAATGGAATAGATTTTGGATTTGTTGCACTGTAAAATAAAAAGTGTTTCCTCCATAAACACTTATTTATCAACCTTAAGCATTGTACTATCACTATAGACACAACATTGTCCACCATAAACAATGGACTGAAGGAATTGCAGATGCTGATTTAAACCGAAGATAGACACAAAAAGCTGGAGTAACTCAGCAGGACAGGCAGCATCTCTGGAGAGAAGGAAATAGTGACTTTTCGGGTCGAGACCCTTCTTCAGACAATAGACCATCTACCATAAGCTCTGTACTATCCATCATCAACATTACACTATCCACCTCCACCTCAGTACTATCAACTAGAAACATTACACCATCCATCATAAACACTGTCCTATCAACCATGAACACTACACTATTTACCATAAACTCCTTTTTAGTTTAGAGATAATTTAGAGATATAGTTGGAAACAGGCCCTTTAGCCCAATGAGTAAGCGCCAACCAGCGATCCCCACAAACTAACACTATCCGACACACACTCGGGGCAATTTTACATTTATTTCAAGTCAATTAACCTATAAACCTGTACGCCTTTGGAGTGTGGGAGGAAACTGAAGATCTCGGAGAAAACCCACGCAGGTCACGGGGAGAACGTACAAACTCTGTACAGACAGCACCCGTAGGTAGAATCAAACCCGGGTTCTGGCGCTGTAAGGCAGCAACTCTACCGCTGCGCCACTGTGCCACCCAGTAAGATATCATTGTGTCACTATCCACCATAAACACTACATTATTCATCATAAACGTAATACAATCCACTGTAAATACTGCACCATCCACTATAAACATTGTACTGTGTTCCATAAGCCATATACAATTGACCATAAACCCGATACAATCAACTACACAATTGGTTAATAGAAAATTCAACACACAAAACCCTCAACTAATGTGCTTCATTGACAGTGAGCCCTCTTTCACACATTTTATGCAGTAAGAACATTTTACTCAAAGTCACCGGTGAATGAATTTAGATTAACACCATACACACAGGAGGTTTAGTTGCCAGTTTTCCTCTTGAAAAAACTGGGAGATAGGCAGCTTTTCATTTAGCATGTGGGTATAAATAACTGTCTGCACTGAGGGAAATTCAATGTGGTTATGAAATGAAATGGTCTTAATTTAAAAAAATAACCAGGTTTTTTTTCTATGTCCAAACTAGTGTGTTATTTATACTCATGGGTGACAGGAGGAGGACTGGCCCATTGATTTTCTTCCTTTTACTAATGGGGACAATAGCAACTAAAATCAAAAGGATGAACATTACCTTCTTATGGTGACTAGCAATGGATAAAAAAACATAGCAAATTCAGAAACAAGAGGAAAGAATTTTAAAAAATGTTATTAAGGATGTTCATTTTACCAGATACCAAGAGTCATCGAGCTACATAGCTAGGGAACATACCCTTCAGCCCACCTAGCCTATGCTGAATAGGTGGGATTAAACTAGATTGGTACGGGGTTTGGATCTTATACAGGACTGAGGCAGATGAGAGGTTAGAAGTTTAAACCAAAGATAGACACAAAAACTGGAGTAACCCAGCGAGACAGGCAGCTTCACTGGAGAGAAGGAATGGGTGACGTTCTGGTCGAGACCTTTCAGACAGATTTATTTATCTTCATACCCGTCAGGACCTTCAGCACATCTGTGACCATAATACTGACTGCTCTCAAGATACTTGGACTGACTGCCCCAAGTTCCTCTGTCCTCCTGTCTTTCTTCACAGTAAAAACGGAGGAGAAATACTTGTTGAGGACATTGCCCATCTCCTGTGACTTCACACAGACATGATCACTTTGATTTGTGAGGGCTCCCACTCTCCTTCTTACCCTTTTCCTTGATCTATATAACACAAACTAAGATCTTGACCACTTCCTGTTTCCTGTTTCATGATTTTTGAAAAACCGCTGCCACTTACGGCTGTGATTTTTGGCCATCTTACTCAGAGTCCCCCTCCGCTGCGCAGGGCAAGATGATTTTTCCATTGATGAAAAATAAAAAAGTTATTAATGTTTAAAAAATGTTGACATTCTCTGCTGCCACTGCTGGTGGGAGGGGGGAGGGACTATAAAACCCGGATGTTTTGTGCCTCACTCAGTCTCTACAAAATGGAGGAAGCGAGAGGGTCACATCTTTCTGACCTGTGAATAACACTGAAAACATGTCAACTCAACTGTGAGTGCCCTTAATGTGGTTTGAAAATGAAAATGTGGTTGCTTTGAAATGCTGCACAGCAAAAATGGTTGTTGTTGGTGGCGGTAACTCCTTTGAAATGCTGCACTGCAAAAATGGTTGTTGGTGGAAACTTGACAACTTCCTGTTTGCACTGTATATTGATTTTAGATAAACCGCTACCACTTACAGCTGTGATTTTAGGCCATGTTACTCAGTCCCCCGTTGCTCATCAGGTGCAGAGGATTCTTCCCATAATGAAAAATAGAAGTGTTATTAGTGTTTAAAAAATGTTCAGATTCTCTCTCCTGTCAATCATCCAATGAAGGCCACGCCCCTTCCGGTTGGAGGGGGGATGGATTATAAAACCCAGACGTATGGGTGTGACTCAGTCTCTGCAAGATGGGGGAGGGAGGGAGAGATCATGACTCTGCTTCAGCTGTGAATCAACTGAACACACTGAATGTCTACTGAACTGTGAGTGTGGTGTTTATGTGGTGTTTATGTGGTGTTTTGTGTGGTTTTATGGTGGTTTCACCATGCTTGAAATGGTATGAAACTGCATTTGAATGTGGTGGCCGTGTACCCTGCATGAAATGGTATGAAACTGCACTTGAATTTGGTGGCCTTGCACCCTGCTTTAAGTGGTATGAACCTGCACTTGAATTTGGTGGCCTTGCACCCTGCTTGAAGTGGCATGAAACTGCACTTGAATTTGGTGACCTTGCATCCTGCTTGAAATGGCATGAAACTGCACTTGAATTTGGTGGCATTGCACCGTGTTGAAGTGGTATGAAACTGCACTTGAATTTGGTGGCCTTGCACCCTGCTTGAAGTGGTCAGAAACTGCACTTGAATTTGGTGACCTTGCACCCCGCTTGAAATGGTAGGAAACTGCACCTGGATTTGATGGCCTTGCACCCTGCTTGAGTGGTATGAAACTGCAATTGAATTTGGTGGCCTTGCACCCTACTTGAAGTGGTAAGAAACTGCACTTGAATTTGGTGGCCTTGCACCCTGCTTGAAATGGAATTTCAAGGAATAGCAGTGAGTCAACTGTTAGCCCACCAGCCGTGAGTGAGCTGCCAGCACATCAGGCTTGAGTGACTGAGCTGCCACCCTAAGAATCCATTTGGCTCACAATGTCCATACTAGCCCTCTGGAAGCCAGTCCCTTCGGCCCACAATACCCATACAAGTGTTCCAGAAAGCCCCCCCCCCCCCCCCCCATTAGCCACCAATATTGGAATTGAACGGAATGACAAATAAAAGGTATTCAATTCAATTCAATATTGGAATTGGTGGAGAAGTGGAATATTGCGTTGGGGGACCTGCCCACCAACGGGTCCCACATGGTCTATATAACTAAAAGTCTCATATTGACCACTTCCTGTCTGTGCTGTATATTGATTTTATAAAAAACACTACTCTATATCGCTATGATTTTGGGCCATCTTACTCACAGCCCTCCTCCGCTAAGGCAGCCACGAGGATTTTTCCGATCGATGAAAAATAAAAAAGTTATGAGTGCTTAAAAAATCTTGAGATCAGCTGATTGGTCCTCTCGCCTGTCAATCACCACGATGAAGGTAAGGCCCGTTCCTGGGTTGGGGGGTGGCCAGGACAATAAAACCCCGGATGCCTGGAAGTGAGTCAGTCACTCTGGAAGATCGCAAGCGAGAGGCCACAACTGTCATTCTAAGCTGTGAGTCAAATGAACTGTGAATCTGCAATGTACTTGCAATAAATGATTTGTTAGCCCTTAATGACAATGCAATGAGTTGTTTGGCAATTTGGTGGCCTGCACTCAACTTGAAATACTGTGAAATTGAATGTGGTGGCCTGCACTCTGCTTACAATGCAGTGAAATTGAATGAGGTGGCCTGCACTCTGCCTGAAATGCCGTGAAATTGAATGTGGTGGCCTGCACTATGCCTGAAATGCCGTCTAATTGAATGTGGTGACTTGCATTCTGTCTGAAATGCTGTGAAATTGAATGTGATGGCCTGCATTCTGCCTGAGATGCTGTGAAATTGAATGTGGTGGCCTGCACTCTGCCTGCAATGCTGTGAAATTGAATGGGATGGCCTGCATTCTGCCTGAAATGCTGTGAAATTAAATGTGGCAGACTGCCCTCTGCCAGAAATGCTGTGAAATTGAATGTGGTGGCCTGCACTCTGCCGGAAATGCTGTGAAATTGAATGTGGCGGCCTACACTCTGCTTGAAATACTGTAAAATTAAATGTGGTGGCCTGCACTCTGCTTGTAATGGTGTTTCAAGGAATAGCTGTGAGTGAACTGCCAGCCCCCCTGCCCTGAGTGACTGATCTGCCAGCCCACCAGCCCTGAGTAATTAATATATAAATCTCTTGGGATTATCCTGTCACTATGTGACAGAGTTGTCCCCTTTTTCCCCTTCTGATCTCTTTTTTTAAGTTTACTCCTTAGTTCCCAAAACTCCTCCAGGGATGCACTTGATCCCAGCTGCCTATACCTGTCTCATGTCTCCTTCTTCGTCTATACCAAAGCCTTAATTTTACTTGTCATCCAGGTTTCCGTATGTTTGCCTGCCTTGGCCTTTACCCTAAAAGGGACCTGCATGTCCTGAACTCTTGTCAGCACATTTTTTAAATCATCCCACTTTCCTTACGTTCAATTTTTCTTAAAAAAACTACTCAACTTGTGTTAGTTCCTGTTTCATACCCTCAAAGTTGGCCTTGCCCTAATTTAGCATTTTAATTGTGTAGGAAGGAACTGCAAATGCTTATTTAAACTGAAGATAGACACAAAAAGCTGCAGTAACTCCGCAGGACGGGCAGCTGATGAGAAGGAATGGGTGACGTTTCGGGTCGAGAAGAAGAGTCTAAACGCAAAATGTCACACATTCGTTCCCTCCAGCTATGCTGCCTGTCCCACTCAGTTACTTCAGCTTTTTGTGTCTATCTTTACAATTTTAATTTGTGGGCCCTCTCTGTCCCTATCCATGACTATCTTAAACATAATAGAACAGTGATCGCTGGTCCCTAAAGGCTCATCAACGAACACCTCATCCACTTGCCCCTCCCAATTTCCCAAGACTAGATCAAGCGTTGACCTCTCGACCGTGTATGGCCCTCTACATATTGCCGGAGGAAACTCTTCTGAACACAAATTTCACCCCGTCTAAACATTTTGAACTATGGCATTCCCTGTAATTATCGGGAAAACTAGAATCCCCCGCTACGCCAACCTTATTAGACTTGCAGCTGAACTGCGATCTCCTGGCTCATTTGCTCTCCTAATTCCCGTTGACTATTTGGGAGCCTGTAGTAACTTTATGTTTTACTCACTAAAGTGATGGCTAACAACTGAGGAACAACACCAGCTGTATCTCCACAGGGACCACAAGACTATAACATCATTAGGTTTGAAGTGTTTCTGTAATGTATTGATTTTTTTTTTTTGCCTTCCCACCCTAGGAACGCATTTGCCTATTGGTTTTTGCAAATTGCTGCTGCTCATCAAAAGTCAATACATTTTGCAATAATTTTCTTTTCCTTGTCTGTCACAGAGTGGTAATTTATCGGAAAGCATCCTGCAATTAGCGCGGCCTTCAGCAATGTCGCATCCTCAATATCACAGCCTTCTGCCTGTTATTTTTCTGTCTCTTACTCCTAACCAGAAGGTGTCTCAGGAAATAAGCATAGCCGTGGGAGGGTGAAGCAATTATCTATTCCTCTCTGACTTCATGCACTTCAAAAATGTTGGATTTGCAAAAAAAGCAACAAAGCGTTAATCTGAGGTAGTCAAATAATCATCTTCTTCCATCGCTTTGATAGCAACCATGACCACTTGAATATTTGAAAGAAAAAAAAAACACATACATCCGTTATATTCATAAACCCAAAGTATTGTGTGTTACAATTTGCTTCATAGCAGCAATATTTATATTATATGAAGGGTTTCCAACTTGTTCTGCTGGAGACAACATTTTGTCATCGGATGAAAGCAATAGAAACACTGAGATCTGTGAATCAAGCAACTGCCTCCCTGTTGTGGTGTTGATATTCCCTGGCCTGTCCTAAAGTGATGTAGTTATGCTTGAAGTAAACACCAGCCTGGTGTTCCAATGTTAATGAAAGAGGGCTATTTACAGCAGGGCACCGCGGGAGTAGTCATTGGCATTAGTCCATTGGAAAATAAATGTTATTAGTTGGAGTTTAGCCTTTTAAGAAACAATTGCACAATTGATCAGAGTAGCTGATGTTATTGGGCAAACAGGCAAAGATTATAATTTAAAAAAGATGCAAGGTTAGGGATGCGTATGCACATAATTACCATATATCACTGTTTTGGGGTGTGATCAATATTTATGAAACTTAACTATAGAGACCGCAGATATATTATGGCTACAAGAGCAGGTCAGAGTCTGTGTCACCGATAATGAATAATTCATTACTGACTCCAAATTCATTTCTATGTCTGCAAGGTACACTGGAAATACTCAAACAAGCTTGGCACTATCCAATGCTCAGATCTAGTTGGCCAGTATACTATCTACCAACATAGATATTTGTTTTCTTCACCAAAGATGCACAAGAAATATGAACAGCATCTTTGGAGGATATGGATATGCAATATTTAGTGTCAGGACCCTTCTTCAGCCTGACTTTGTTATGTAAAATAGGAGGCTTCAATGTTAATATTGCAGGGTTGTAAGCTGCCCAAGTGGAATACAAGGTGCTGTTTCTCCAGCTTGCATGTGACTTACTCTGGCAATGGAGGAGGCCTGGGACAGAAAGATTAGTAGGGGAATGTGAAGAAGAGTTAAAAGTGTTCAGCGAAATGGTTGCCAAATCTATACCTGTAAAGGAGGGCAGATTTGGGAGCAGAAAATGCAGTAGATGAGGTTAGAGGAGGTGCATGTGAATCTCTGTTTCGTTTGAAAGGACTGCTGGAGTCCCTGGATGGTTGTGAGGGAGGAGGTATTGGGACAGGTATTGAGGGTGGCACAATGCATAGCGGTAGAGTTGCTGCCTTACAGCGCCAGAGACTCAGGTTAGATCCTGAATACAAGTGTTGTCTATATGGAGTCTGTACGTTTTCCTTGTGACTGAGCGGGTTTTGTCTGGGTGCTCCGGTTTCCTCCCACACTCCAAAGACGTATAGGTTTATGGGTTAATTGATTTTGGCAAAATTGCAAATTGTTCATTGTGTGTCCCTAGTGTGTTTGTGTATGGCGTGGTCACTGATCACTGATCGGTGGATGAGTGGGTGGGTAGGTGGGTAGGTAGATAGATAGATAGGTAGATAGGTAGATAGATAGGTAGATAGATAGGTAGATAGATAGGTAGATAGGTAGATAGGTAGATAGGTAGATAGATAGGTAGGTAGATAGGTAGATAGATAGATAGATAGGTAGGTAGGTAGATAGGTAGATAGATAGGTAGATAGATAGGTAGATAGGTAGATAGATAGATAGATAGATAGATAGGTAGATAGGTAGATAGGTAGATAGATAGGTAGGTAGGTAGGTTGGTAGGTAAGCAGACAGACAGACAGACAGACAGACAGACAGACAGACAGACAGACAGACAGACAGACAGACAGACAGACAGACAGACAGACAGACAGACAGACAGACAGCTTTGATCTCATCCTGATCTCACTTCCATTCCTGCTCTGGTTACCCAGTAGATCATTCCCATGGATATTTATAATTGCTGTGTTAATGAAGGAGCAGGATAGTGAACGAAGCAGCATCTGACGAAGCTGTTACCTATGAGGCATTCAATAAAGTTGTGTAAGGGTCATATGACACATTCTGCCTGCCAAGGAACTGCCTCACTTAAGAGTCAAGGTTCAAGGGTTAAGTGTCAAGTGTCAAGACAAGAGTGTTTAATAATCATATGTACCGACGGGCATGACATGAGTCGTAGACACAAAGGCATGCAGATGCTGGAATGAGTGAAACACAAAGTGCTGGATAATTCAGTGGGTCAGACAATATCTCTGGAGATCATGGAATTGCGATGTTTTAGGACGGGATTCTTCATGTCAGATATACTGATAGGCATGACATGAGTTGTGCCAACTACTTCTTTGCTCTGTGGTAAGACCCTTCTCTCTGTGGCTATAAAAGAAGCATTGCACTCAGTTTCTACTCTCTATGTCCATTACAAGTAGCCAAGGGATGCTGTGGAATGTCACCAAGGTTGCTGACCAGACAAATGATCAAATAGACCAAAAGATGCCTTTTGATCACTTACTCAATCTTCAGCTTCAATGAATGTTGGAGAAAGTAATAACCAAATTAAGAAGTGTTGTGTTGTGGGGGAGGGTGGGAGGGCACTCTAGTTTAGAATCATCTGCCCAGGGGATAAGTCTGCGTTCGATTGTTTGTTTGTTCATTTGTTCCGGTGAAGGCGCTGTCCACACGGCGGCCAGACAACACTCGCTTGTCTTTTTCTTATTGTTTTCACTTTTAATTTCAAGTTATTGTGTACCTTGTGTGTTGTGACTGTCGGCAGACCAATTTCCCTGTGGGGATGAATAAAGTTTTATCGTACCGTATCATATCGTTTACGAAAGGAGCTGTAAAAATTGTAATCTTATGATTACAAAGCAAAGACAAAAAATTATGATATTAATTTTGTTTTCCACAAGAGGAAAACTATTGTCTAGTCTACACTGCCTCTTTATCTAATGGTAAAAGTAGGTGTAAATTTACTGGCATTTCTTCATCTTTGTAAATATAAACTACATCATTACTATTATATAATTCACATAGTCAAATTAAAATATTTATTCTTCAAAATTTCTACCTTAATTGGGATGCAAATTGGGATATATGCTCCTACTGCTTTGTGGATAGAAGAAAATAATAATGTACAACATTATTAGCCCTTGCTGAGATACCGAAAAAAAAGTATGCAATCTGCAAATCACAATGCATAGTAACTAATTACAATGTGCACTGTTATATGACAGCAATATCATATGTTGATCATTATCAAAAAAAAAGATCAATGGAACCCCAAGAATGTTCATAATCATCGTTTCAAGCAAAGGCACAAAGTGCTAGAGTATCTCAACGGGTCAGGCAGCCTCTCCAGAAGACATGGATAGATTACATTTTGGATCAGGTCCACCTTTGCTTAACTCTCAGTATCCATGTTACTGAATGGGAATCACTGACCAATTCTTAGCAGAAGACAGAGAAAACCTGAAGAGTGAGCGTTGCAAGAGTGAGTCTTGCAACCATTTCACTGAACAGTTTCCTGTTGTGAAGCCCCTGATCCCCCCTCCTTCCCTCACCCCCCACACTCGGCCCCGTGCCCCCCCCCACCCCCCACGAATTCACTGCATTTCCCACCCCCTCAAATCCCCCCCCCCCCATCCACTCTTAGCGGCTCTCCGGCAGTGCAGCAATTCTCTCCCATTGGGTTCCCATTGTGAAGTAAAACACGCAGGTATTACTGCGCAGGTGCAGCTGACGGGCATGGCAAGTGGAAAAGGGAGTTGGTAAACCTTAAAATGGGAGTAACTCTTAAAATATAACAACAATTTAAACATTAAAGAGGAGATTTATTCAGTCCATTCTTTCTTGTTGTGTGTTTTGTTGCGTTGGTGGGGGGAGCGTCCTGCAGCCTGGGGAGGGGCACAACTTCAGGCAGGGCTGTTGGGGGCCGGTGAGGGAGGGGGGATCGTCCTGCAGCCGGGGGAGGTGGACGGCTTCAGGCGGTGGCCAGTGGGGGGTGGGGGCTTTCTGGAGGGCTAGTATGGGTGTTGTGGGCCAAAAGGACTGGTTTCCAGAGTGCTATTATGGACATTGTGAACTCACAGTTCACTCACTCACAGCTGGTCGGTTCACAGTCCACTCACTCACTCACGGCTGGTGGGCTCACAGTTCACTCACTCACGGCTGGTGGACTCACAATTCACTCACTCACTCACGGCTAGTGGACTCACAGTTCACTCACTTACTCAGGGCTGGTAGGCTCACAGTTCACTCACTCATGGCTGGTGGGCTCACAATTTACTCACTCACTGCTGGTGGACTCACAGTTCACTCACTGATGGCTGGTGGGCTCATAGTTCACTCACTCATGGTTGGTGGGCTCACAGTTCACTCAGCCATGGCTGGTGGGCTCACATTTCACTCACTCATGGCTGGTGGGCTCAAAGTTCACTCACTCATTGCTGCTGGAGCCACAGTTCACTCATTCACGGCTTCTGGAGCCACAGTTCACTCATTCACGGCTTCTGGACCCGACTCTCACTCACGGCTTCTGGACCCGACTCTCGCTCACGGCTTCTGGACTTCCGGCTTGCTGACTCACGCCCGACTTCTAGACTCAAGCCCGGTCTCCGGGGCTTAATTCTTCTTGCCCCCGGAAGGAGCGTTACCTTCATGGTGACTGACAGGCGAGAAGACCCATCTGTTAATCTCACAATTTTTTAAACCTTTAACGTTTGCAATCTTCCACCGATTGAAATCAAAACTTGGTGGCTTGGAGCAGAGGAGAATGGTGAGTAAGGTGACGCAAAAATCCTAGCGATATAGTGTACCCGTTTTTGTGTAAATTTAAATACAATGCAGACTGGAAGTGGTCAAGATGAGAGTTTTAGTAATAGTATAGAAGATAGATACATACATACATACAAACAAACAAATGTACATACATACAAGATTAAAGTTTTAGTTATATACTAGACCATGTGGACCCGTGGGCCCCATCCCCAAATGCAATATTCCACCACTCACCCATAGCCACCAACTACGCAGGCACAGCTGACGGTTTCCTGTTGTTTACAAACCAACATTGACCTCCAATTTTAGGTAATCTCTGCAACCCACTCGATTTCCCCAACCCCTTTAATCCCTATACCCCCTCTCTCCTCCCCTTCTCCAGTGATTTACCTGGATTTGCAGCTATTTCTCCCCTCCCTCTCCCCCTCCTTCCACATTACTTCCTCTGGCTTCACAATTTGCAACTCTTCAATCCATTTGTCTCACGACTTTGGTTTTAGTCTCAGGCCTTTGTTTCAATCAGCCGCCTATCAAAAAATCCTAGAATTTTAGCAGAATATCACCTGGATTCCAAGGACTAAATTACTAGATGATATAAATGTGGCATCTACCCCTGGAACTTTGGTGTAATTATCTGCTTCCCACTGGTAGACGAGTAGAGCAATAAAATAAAACCTTAACATCAGACGTAGGCCTATCAATGAGGCAATGAGAATAAAGAAATGTCTACCACACAAAGCAGTATTGCTGGCACAACCAATAGTATCTGAGGTAAACATATATTTTTCTCATTTGGATATTTGCTGAGCCAAAAGATGGAATTATCATCTGACTGAATAGTAGAACAGGCCTAATTGCTAAGTTCAGTGTGGTGGCGCTTTGTGGGAACGGGGACGCAACCTTTTCCCTGTCGAGTCTCCATTGTCGTTGGGACCTAACATCGTGGAGCCAGCAGCCTCCAACCGGAAACGACCTGCGGATTCACCATCGCGAAGCTAGCTGACTTCGCAGCGCGGAGCGCTGTGGTGGCGCGCAGCTGCGACCCGACTTCGGAGCTTCGGAGGCTTCAGCTGCAGGCCCTTTGGATGTTAACATCAGGAGCTAGCGGGTCACTGGTGGGAGGCCAATTTTGGGAGCACCCGCAACGGCAACTTCGCCCGCCCAAATCGAGGGGTTTAAATCGACCCGGAGCGGGGCCTAACATCGCCTGGCACGGCTTAAAACGGCCGCGGGATTTACCGTCGCTCTAACATCAAGTGCGTCGATCAGCTCGATGCAGCAATTTGACTTCTTGACTGCGGTAGAAGAATAAAGATCAGAGAACAGGGAAGAGATAAGACTTTTGCCTTCCATCACAGTGAGGAGGTGTTTGGAGATTCACTGTGATGGATGTTTGTGTGGAATTGTGTTAATTGTGTGTTTTCGTTTTTTGCTGTTCTGACTGCAGGAACAAAATTTCGTTTGAACATTTTTTGTTTGAATGACAATAAATGGCTTTGTTTCCTTATTCTTATCGATAGACAGAAAAAGCTGGAGTAACTCAGCGGGACAGACAGCATCTCTCCAGAGATACTGCTTGTCCCGCTGAGCTACTCCAGGTTTTTTTGTCTATGTTCTTATTCTTAAACTCTGATGACCTAGAAGTTTGTGCAAAATTAATCAAACAATTGAATATTTTCTTTTGTCTGCATTCACAATTAAATTATGTTGTCATGATCTCATCTCTAGCTAATTGCTGAATGAAGGCCAATAGAGACAGTGCGCCACATAGCAAAAAGCATGAATATCCAAAAGGAATTATCTTGTTGTGATTAAAATTAGTCACAGCATTGAAGAAATGCTAAAATGCCAACATCTGAACACATTAACACTGATTATATTCTGAATCTTTGAGAAAGGGTGATCTGAGCAGTTTGCCATGCTTTGATGATAAAACTAGTGACAAATCAATCATTGTTTGTTACATTGTTAAGTTCTTGGTTCTAAGATGTTTCCATTATTCTAATTATTTAATAGGATTTGTCTTCTATAATGTTAGCCTTAATCACAAATTATCTCCACCAGGAAGTTTCACTGTCACGTTGGAGTCTTCTGGCGATTTCAAAGGAACCAATTACTGTATGCAGTCTAGTCATATTTGCCCAGTGAACTAACAGTAAGCTAAGTTCACCTAAACTCAGAAGCAAGTTCAAAAAAATTGATATACACTTTGTTTGCACCTTGACCAAAATCCAGAGCACTTACTGGGGATGAGAGACAAATGCATAGTGTTCGCAGGTTACTCTGTTGCAGAGCTCTAAGTTGTGGCACTGAACCAGAACATGTTGAATGCAGCCATTTCTCCAGAGACTCTACTGATCACTTGCCGAAGATACAGCAAGATCAGGAAGCTCCCTCATGAAGTTGGAAAGGGTACAGAGAAGATTTACAAGGATGTTTCCAGGACTCGACGGTCTGAGCTGGAGGGAGAGGTTGAGTAGGCTGGGACTCTATTCCTTAGAGTGCAAGAGTATGAGGATTGATCGTATAGAGGAGTATAACATAGAAACATAGAAAATAGGTGCAGGAGGAGGCCATTCGGCCCTTCGAGCCAGCACCGCCATTCATCGTGATCATGGCTGATCGTTCTTGAGAGGAATAGATTGGGTAAACGTACAGAGTCTCTTCCCCAGAGTAGGGGAATTGAGAAACAGAGGACATACTTGTAGGTTTAAGGTGAAATGGGAAAGATTTAATCTGAGGGGTAACTTTTTCACAAAAAGGGTGGTAGGTATAGAAATATAGAAACATATAGAAACTTATAGAAACATATAAAATTCTTAGTGGATTGGTCAGGATAGATGCAGGAAAAATGTTCCCGGTGTTGGGGAGTCCAGAACCAGGGGTCACAGTTTAAGAATGAAGGACAGGCCATTTAGAACTGAGATGAGGAAAACCTTTTTCACTCCTAGAGTTGTGAATCTGTGGAATTCTCTGCCACAGAAGACAGTGGAGGGCAATTCACTGGATGTTTTCAAGAGAGAGTTAGATTTAGCTCTCAGGGCTAGCGGAATCAAGAGATTGGGAAAAAGCTTCACAGCGCCAGAAACCCGGGTTCGATCCAAACTACGGGTGCTGTCTACGAGGAGTTTGCATGTTCTCCCCATGACCACAAGGGTTTTCTCCAGGTATTCCAGTTTAATTCCACATTCCAATGTCTTGCAGGTTGGTAGGTTAATTGGCTTCCGTAAATTGCCTCTAATGTGTGGAACATAGAATTAGTGTACCTGTGATCGAAGATCAGTGTGGACTTGGTGGGCCGAAGGTCCTGTTTCCATGCTGCATCTAAACTAAAACCAAGGATGCTGTCTGATCTGATGAATATTTCATGCTTTTTCTGTTGTTATTTTGTGTAGTATCTCCTGAACCCATTTTTGCAAACCTTCTAAAAGTTCCATTCTTATTTTCTAAATCCAGTATCTTCTCAGCATTGCCATCTTGGAACTTCATTTTGCAGAATAGTTTAGTCACAGCGCAGTAAATAACGAGCTTTCCAAAGCTTCCTGCAATTTTATTGTTTGCGTTTATGTTGCTCAAAACTGGAATATAAATTGTGAAACAAGTAATGAAACACTCCACATTGCCAAAAAACAGTCTTGCAGTTTGATAGTGTTTTTTGGGACACAATGGATTTGTAGCCAATGTGTAGCTACAGACTTTGTGTGGGGAAAAAAACAGCAACAAATTTATGCACAGAAAGCTACCGCCAACAGCAATTTGATGTTCATAGAAAAATGAATATTGAACATGATCCAAAAACCCTCCACAATTTTCTTTGAAATAATTCTTGGATCTTATCTGTCCACTTGAAAACAGATGGAGACTGATTTAATGTCCATAACATCCTGACTAAATATTCAGGACTTTGGAGTTGGTGTCTCCACTTTTCAAACTTTAGTTCTCTTCTAATGTAGTTCACCTGTAAGACCTCACCCTCTTTATGCCAGCCTTTCGGAACACATGTTGCTGAATAACTGTTGTTAGTTCTGCTGCAAGCCAAAGGTTTGCTTATATTGATCAATAAAAGCAAATGTTGGAAATTGAACACAAATGACAGTTGAAAGCTTTGCACAACCTGTGGACATCCAGTGGCGCTGTTGCTAGCTGCCTCCGCCTTCAGTCTGCTATCTTTTTGTTTGTTATGTTTGAAGAGCGTTTTTTGTGGTGTTTTCTTGTATTTATATGGGGGGAAGAGGGTACGGTAAGGGTGATACCGTCCTTCAGTCGCTTCCTGGAGAGGATGCGACTATTATTCGAGTCGCCTCCTCGCCCCCCCCCCCTCCCCCCCCCCCCGCGGCCTACCTACTGGATTGGCGCGGCCTGTCCTGCCGGGACTGACCAGAGCTCCAGCAGCGGCGGCACAGCGCTGGATACATCGCGGGGCGGGCGATGCCTTACCAGGGATCGCCGTTTGGAGCTCCGGTGTGCTGGGCCTGCTGCACCGACATCGCGGAGTCCTGCGACTCCGCCCGGCTCGGCCTGTGGACTTCGGGAGCTGCAGACTCCGGTGGGAGGTGGCTGATCTGGAGGTCCGGGCTGCTGAGGATGTTCTCCGTCGGGGTTCGGCGTCGGGAAAATGGGAAGTACAGCGTGATCTTGAGGTCCTTCTTCATCAGTCAATGAAAGTAAGCATGCAGGTACAGCAGGCAGTGAAGAAAGCGAATGGTGTGTTGGCCTTTATAACAAGAAGTGTTGAGTATAGGAGTAAAGAGGTCCTTCTGCAGTTGTACAGAGCCCGAGTGAGACCACACCTGGAGTATTGTGTGCAGTTTTGGTCCCCTAATTTGAGGAAAGGCATTCTTGCTATTCAGGGAGTGCAGCAAGGTTAATTCCCAGGATAGCAGGACTGTCATATGGTGAGAGAATGGAGTGGCTGGACTTGTATACTCTGGAGTTTAGCAGGATGAGAGGAGATCTTATTGAAACATATAAGATTATTAAGGGTTTGGACATGCTAGAGGCAGGAAACACGTTCCCGATGTTGTGGGAATCCAGAACCAGGGGCCACAATTTAAGAATAAGGGGTAGGCCATTTAGAACGGAGATGAGGAAACACTTTTTCACACGGAGAGTTGTGAGTCTGTGGAATTGGAATTCCCTGCCTCCGAGGGTGGTGGAGGCCAGTTCTCTGGATACTTTCAAGGGAGAGCTAGATAGGGCTCTTAAAGATAGCTGAGCCAGGGGAAATGGGGAGAAGGCAGGAATGAGGCACTGATTGGGGGATGATCAGCCATGATTGCATTGAATGGCGGCGCTGGCTCGATGGGCCAAATGGCCTACTCCAGCACCTATTGTCTATTGTCTATTGCCTAATGTACAAACACCGTAATGACAGCACCCATAGTCATGATCGAACCCAGGTCTCCGGTGCTGCAAGTGCTGCAAGGCAGCAACTCTACCGCTGTGCCACCGTGCCGCAGGGGTGTTCCGGCTTCCTTCCACATTCCAAACATTTACAGGTTTATAGCTAATTAGCTTCTGTAAATTGGACCCAGTGTGTAGGATAGGTTGGCGTGGACTCGGTGAGCCGAAGGGCCTGATTCCAAGCTGTGTCTCTAAACTAAACTAAACTAAACTAAACTAAACTAAACTAAACTAAACTAAACTAAACTAAACTAAACTAAACTAAACTAAACTAAACTAAACTAAATTAAAAACTAACCAGAGTGGGGACTGGAACAAATGGAATAAATATGAAAATCTTCAACAGATTGGTGTGTTTGTGCATAGTTTTGTTTCAGTCTTCCCTTATATTTAGTGATGAAGATTTGGCAGTGTAGCTTTGCTGAGGGAATGTGACACGTATTGCAGGGCTGAACAATGGCTATCTGAAAGGATCATGATCGCAGACCGCACTCTTTCTGCTGTAAACATTTATTGAGTGTTGCTCGCCTGATATCAATTGTTGTTGGCAACATGTTGCCCTTTGCCACTTCCAATCTCTGCTGTCAAGTCTCCACAGTATTTAAACACAATTAGATGAATATCTGCTTCATACAATCCTCAGGACATGTTTTTGATAAGCATTGTACTTGGATAGTGACATGATTCAAGGGTAATTTAAAATAATCAATGGTTTAAGGCTTTCTGTTCAGTTCACCACATTATGCAATTTACAGCCCAGGGACTTTTTCAAAGGAGAATGTTGAGTTAATAGTAAAAAAAAATTAAGTCTGGCTATGTGAGAAGGCGAGGGACATCACTATGTACAAAGCTTTTTACAGCGGGCTCTGTAAACAAATTGCAGGCAGAGTGGATGACAGTCATATATCCACCCTACCTATAATTTTGTTAGGAACTAGGGACTGTTTTAATATTGTCTGTCTACACTTAATTCATGATTCAGTTTGACACAACATGGGTTACAAGCCTAGTCAGAGAATTGAGAGCAAGCGCCGCATCAGAAATAATTGATGGTATTTCAAGGGTCGTTCTTATGTTAAGTGGTTGAGTGTCATCTGTGACTCAGTGGGTGGTACACCTGCCTCAGAAGCTTTTGCGTTCTGGTCCCTCTGGATATACACAACCATTGGTTCTGACAGTTTAAGGAGATTAGTAAACACATGTAATTACTGCAAATACAATGAGGTTGAAGACCTTCAACAGATTTGATGCATCACTGCAGAAACCACAATGAGAATGACACATGGTAACGTGGAATCCAAATATTTTCCTTTTGGCTCACACAGGATATCTGGTAATTTGTTAGCATTTGCTTTATGAAACATATCCTTTGCAATTAAGCAGTAATAAGGAAGCAAGAATTGAAAACAGCATCCAGATAATAGCTAAAGCATACAGACCAGTCGGACAAGAAATGACCAGCAATTCTGCTGAGGGATGGGCATAGGATTCAGATGTTACAGGTGCAATAGAGGTAAAAGAGGAGGAGGAGAAGTTGTGATTTTGATGGGTTTAATTTATAGATAGAGCGCAGAAACAGGTCTTTCGGCTCACCGAGTTTGCCAGCATTCCCTGCACATTAACACTATCCTACACACATTAGGGACAATTTACACATACACAAAGCCAATTAACTTACATACCTGCAGGTCTTTGGAGTGTGGGAGGGAACCGAAGATCTCAGAAAAAACCCACGCAGGTCACGGGGAGAACGTACAAACTCCGTACAGACAGCACCCGTAGTCGGGCTTGAACCCGTGTCTCTGGTGTTGTAAACGCTGCAAGGCAGCAACTCTACCGCTGTGTCACTATGAGGAAGAACATCATAGCTATATGCACAGAGAGGATATTCATAGGGAAACATCCAGTGATGTTATGTTGGTAGAATTTAGGAATAAGAAGGGAATGGTCACTTTGAATGGATTATATTAAAGAGCCTCGCAGTAGTCAGCAGGAATTAGAGGAGCAAATACATAGAAATATCAAAGGTGGCGGCTTGAATAATAGGGTTTTAATAGTACATGACTTTAACTTCCCTAATATTGACTTGGGACTGCCATTGTGCAATGGAATTAGATGGGGCCTACTTTAAGTGTGTCCAGCAAAATGTTCCCATGCAATATGTAGATGGCTTTACTAGAGGGGGATCTCTCGACCACCGCTTGGGAAATTTGACTGAGCAAATGGTTAAAGTGTCAGTGGGGGAATACTATGGAACCAGTGACTACCATTCTATTAGTTTTTAAATAGTTTTGGAAAATGATAGGACTAACACACAAATTAAAATCCTAAATAGACACAAAACACAGGAGTAACTCAGCAGGACAGGTAGCATCTCTGGAGAGAAGGAATGGGTGGCGTTTTGGGTCGAGACCCTACCTCAGACTGATGTCAGGAGAGTGGGTGGTACATAGATAAGGAAGTGTATTGATAAGGATATATAAGGTGTGATAACAGGACAAAGGGAATGGAGGGATAAACACAAAATGCTGGAGTAACTCAGTGGGACAAGAGTCAGAGGGTATAAATGGAGGGTTGTTATTCAGATTGGAAGCCTGTGATTGGCAGTGTACCATAGGGACTGCTGTTAAGTCCCTTGTTGTTAGTCATATATATAAAACAATTTGCATGAGAATGGAGGTGACATGATTAATTATTTTGCAGATGACAACAACATTGGTGATGTGATGGTTGTCTAAGGTTACAACAGAATCAAAACAGTCTACTGGAAAAATGAAGAAGAAAAGAATGGCAGATAGAATTTAACTCAGACAAGTGTGAGGTGATGAATTTTATGGGAATGTATAAAATGATAAGAGGCTTTGGCAGGGTAGACAGTCATAGCTTTTTCGCAGGATTAAAAAGTCAAATACTAAAGGGCATATTGTGGCATTAAGGTGAGAGGAGCAAAGTTTATGGGGGATGTACAGTGCAAGTTTTTGCACAGAGTGGTTGGTGCCCAGAGCACACTGCCAGCCTTGGTGCTGACGAGAGCCATGATAATGGCATTTAAGGGACTTTTGGATAGATACATGAATAATAATAATAATAATAATAATAATAATAATAAATACTTTATTGATCCCCTCAGGGAAATTCAGATGTCCAGAAGCTCCCAACCAACAAACCCACAGATTCAAAACGAACGCAGACAGAAAATACATAGAATACAATGTGGACACTACCTGAGAGCAATAAATACTTAAAAAGACCAATAATTAACAGTTAAAAATTAATAATTGCAAAATGCATCCCCCTACAGCCTAGCGGTCCGAATTATAAAATCTAATGGCTGCAGGGGTGAAGGATCTCCTGAACCGCTCCGTTCTACAGGGCAGGGAGAGGAGCCGGTTGTTGTTCCGAGTGCTCTTTTGACTCTCCAGAATTATATGGAGGGGATGCCCAGGGTTTTTCAGGATGACCTGCACCTTGTGCCTCATACGCCTCTCAAGCACCTCCATCCCAGAGTCTACTCTCCCCTCCAGCACTGAGCTAGCTCGATTAACCAGTTAACCAGAATATGCAGGGAATATAGGGATATGGATCACATGCGGGGGGGGGATGATTAGTTTAACTTGGCATCATGTTTGGTGCGGACACTATCGGCCTCAGGGCCTCTTCCTGTGCTGTACTTCTCTATGTTCTATGTTCTCATTTTTGGAAGAAAAATCAAGGCAGGACTTGAACAATAGAGCTCTGGGAAGTGTTGTAGAACAGAACGACCCAAGGTTTATAAGTACAAAGTTCCCTGAAAATGGCGACTCAGGTAGACAATGCAATGAAGAAGGTATATGTCATGTTTGCCTTCATTGGATGGGGCACCGAGTACAAGAGGCCTGGCATCTGTACATAGGGACATTGGTGAAACCACACCTGGAATATAGTTTGCAGCTTTGCTCACCATACTCTCGGAAGAGTGTGAATAAGTTAAAGAGGGTGCAGAAAAAATTATAAGGATGTTTCAAGAGACTGGATAGGCTGGGATTGTTCTCCCTGGAGCAACTGAGGCTGAAGGGTGACCTTATAGAGATTGATAAATTCATGTGGGGCATAGATCAGGTCAATTTTCACAGTCTATTTTTGCAGGGCAGGGGGAGTCTAAAACTAGAAGGCATAGGTTTAAAGTAACACGGGAAAGATTAAGATAACGAGAGTTTGTTTTCACGTAGAGGGTGATGGGTATTTGGAATGAGGTGCCAGAGAAAGAGGTGGAGGCGGGTTGAATTACAATATTTAAAAGATATTTGGACAGGATCACGAATAGGAAATGTTTATAGGATTATGGTCAAATTGGGGCAAATTGGACTAGCTCAGGAAGGCGACTTGGCCAGCATGGACATGTTGGCTGAAGGGCCTATTTCCATGCTGTATTACTCATTGACTCTATGTCGCTACATACTACAACACATGCCAGAACGTAAAACATCTCTCTTTGGGCATAGTATGACAAACAAATTATAAAGCATTTGGGTTTTTTCCCCCCATCTCTTAACTGCAACTGGATTTATGGCAGTGAAAACAAATATGAAACATATACATCAGCAATCAAAATTGCTTTCAGCCAGATGATTAAGTGTTGACATTTTGTGACCCACGAAAGCGTATTTTCAGCTTACAATTTCAGTAACTCAATGAGAAAATACTTTTTGCATTCGGCTCGAAGTTTTTGATTCCAAGGCAGGCAGAGAGAAGTGTCTTCAGTTGAATATTCCTTAAATTATTGCCCAGGGCTGCCTTCACAAAATTGAATTATTTTTTAAAATAGTGATTCCACACTATTGCAGGTTACATTGAAGGTGGAAGTGAAAATAGATAAGTCAGGTTTCATTTACTCTGGACTAAATGAAAGTGACAAACGCCATGGAAATGAAGACTAGTACGTCACCTCCACACCAAGATAAGAAGGAAAGAACAACAAGGCTCAATCTATTGAACAAAATACTTATTCAGAAAAAAGATTGAGAATTTGTCTAAGAAAGATTTAATGCAGTTGAAAATTACTCCGATCTCAAGATGTATTGAATAACTTCTGGCTGGGCATAGTTTGGGTAATTTTAGTAAATGTAAATTTAGAAATCCATGTAGACAAGGTTTACCACCGGGTCCTCATCACACCCCTATGCGTTTTACCTATCTTGAAAGAAAAACAAAACAAACTGCTGAAAACAGGTGGCGAAAATGGCGGAGGATGATTTGTTGTATTTGCCGGCTGGTGGGGTGAAAGGTGAGGACTAGGGGGACTCTGCCCTTGTTGCGAATGCGGGGATGGGGAGAGAGAACAGTGTTGCGGGGTATGGAAGAGACCCTGGTGCGAGCCTCATCTATGGTGGAGGAGGGGAATCCCCGTTCCCTGAAGAATGAGGACATTTCCGATGCCCAATGTCACCATTTACGCCACCTCCAACGTGACCCCATTACTCGCCACATCTTCCCATCTCCCGCCATGTCTGCCTTCCGCAAAGACCGCTCCCTCCGCAACTCCCTTGTCAATTCTTCCCTTCCCTCCCGTACCACCCCCTCCCCAGGCACTTTCCGTTGCAACTGCAAGAAATGCAACACCTGTCCCTTTACCTCCCCCCTCGACTCCATTCAAGGACCCAAGCAGTCGTTCCAGGTGCGACAAAGGTTCACCTGTATCTCCTCCAACCTCATCTACTGCATCTAGATGCCAGCTGATTTACATCAGTGAGACTAAGCGGAGGTTGGGCGATCGTTTCGCCGAACACCTCCGCTCAGTCCGTAAGAACCTACCTGAACTCCCGGTGGCTCAGCACTTCAACTCCCCCTCCCATTCCCAATCCGACCTCTCTGTCCTGGGTCTCCTCCATTGCCAGAGTGAGCAACACCGGAAATTGGAGGAACAGCACCTCATATTCCGCCTGGGTAGCCTGCGGCCGGAGGGCATGAACATTGAATTCTCCCAATTTTGCTAGCCCTTGCTGTCTCCTCCCCTTCCTTAACCCTCGAGCTGTCTCCTCTCATCCCCCTGCCCTTGGGCTCCTCCTCCTCCCCTTTCCCTTCCTTCTCCCCCCCCCACCCCCTATCAGTCTGAAGAAGGGTTTCGGCCCGAAACGTCACCTATTTCCTTCGCTCCATAGAAGCTGCTGCACCAGCTGAGTTTCTCCAGCATTTTTGTGTACCTTCGATTTTCCAGCATCTGCAGTTCCTTCTTGACAACTTATTTTCCTAAGCAGGGTTCGAAATGCTGTGCTGCTAATTTAGCTGACAACTCCATTTTGGCTCACATAGTCTGTTTAACCCTTACATTACAACTAGAAGTCAAACACAATGTGCCTGGGAGAAGCTGTTGGCTGAAGGGGATGGATCATGCCATGAAAAGGAGAATGCCAGTGGAGTATCAATTGTGTTGGAAGGAACTGTGGAACCCCCTGAGAAATATGTGGCAGATGGCAGAGCTGACGGCAGTGAGCAATACTCTCTGCGGTGGCAACATCAAAAAGCTCTTATCCATGCGGCAGAACAGCATAGAGTGGGTGGCAGCCACAGGGAGCTTCATCTACTTCCCACAGAACACAGAAGGCATAAAGTTGCATTTAGGGTTTGCGTGGCAAAATAGAAAATAAGAAGAAAGTAAAGTGTAATTGAAGATAGACACAAAAAGCTGCAGTAACTCAGCGGGACGGGCAGCATCGCTGGAGAGAAGGAATGGGTGACGTTTCGGGACGAGACCCTTCTTCAGACTGGTGAGAAGATTCTCGACCCGAAACATCACCCATACCTTCTCTCCAGAGATGCTGCCTGTCCTGCTGAGTTACTCCAGCATTTCGTGTCTATCTTTGGTTTAAACCAGCATCTGCAGTTCCTTCCTGCACAAGGTGTAATTGATGCAGTTTTCAAGATTCTGTTAGTATGTTCAGGATATTCTCTCCAGGGTTGGAGCAAGTTCGGTAACGTAAAGGGGCTGTCCCCCTGCGGCGACCTAATCTGCGACTTTAGAAGAGTTTGCCCTCGACTCAAACTCGCAGCATGGTCGACACGTGGTCCTATGAGGTCACTGGATCTCTCCTTCATGCTCGAGGGCAGTTCCAGCATGCTCGCGGCCTCAGCTAGGTCGCGGAAAATGTTTCAGCATGTTGAAAACATTTCTGCGTGTTAAAATTGGTCGGCATGGTTCTTTTTAACTAGTAGTGCAGTGGAGTGAGGTCGCTATTTAGTTACAGGCAGCCATAGGCAATCTCCTTCACTGACTGGGCATTTTAATTGGCTCATTGGAGTTTTCAGGACCAAGGAAAACCGACCGGTAATGTTAAATGCCCGCTAAATTTTATTAAAGGTTGTCTGGCTTCTTAAAAGTGCCTCCACTCCTTCTCACTCCTTCTTCCCCCCTTCTCTCCCCCTCTCTCCCCCTCTCTCCCCCTCTCTCCCCCTCTCTCCCCATCTCTCCCCTTCTCTCTCCTTCTCTCTCCTTCTCTCTCCTTCTCCCCCCTTCTCCCCCCCCCCTCCCCGCTCTCTAAAGGACTTACCGTACACTGTGCAGCCATCTTTTACCTTCCTCTTCATCGTGGGTGTGAATTTGAGACAGCGATCCCCCGCTTTCCCTGGCCCCCACCTTTGCTGTGTGTGTGTGTGTGTGTGTGTGTGTGTGTGTGTGTGTGTGTGTGTGTGTGTGTGTGTGTGTGTGTGTGTGTGTGTGTGTGAGCGCGTGCGTGCGTGCGTGCGTGCGTGCGTGCGTGCGTGCGTGCGTGCGTGCGTGCGTGCGTGTGTGTGGTCGATCCAGTTCAAGGTTTCATCACTGATGATCGATTCAGCTCGAGTTTTTTCAGGTGTGTGCCCTCGAGCTTGAAGGTCGAAGACACTCTTCTGACTTCATGGATTAGGTCACCGCAGTGGGACAGCCTCTCATGTCTGTTTTCCTAAAGTTAGCTGGAATCAATGGTTCAATGGTACTTTATTGTTTCATGTACTTAGGTACAATGTAATTGCTTTTTTGCACACAGTTCAGTAAAAATCTCACTGTCCATAGGCAGAATTGTATTTGGGTGTAAGCTTTCCTTTTGGCTAATAGCCTCTGATCCAGGAAGCTTTGGTCAAATTGCAAACACTCGTGATTAGAATCAATCTAAGTGAAAGGGACAAAAATAGAAGAATTCTGAGAAGGCAGAAAAAAATCACAATGACACAGCATAAATCACAAGATTAGGACATCTGAATGTGCTTCACAGCTAAGTATGGGCCTCTATGGTTATTTTTGCAACGCAGAAAATGCAGCAACCAAACTATGCCCAGCAGGTTCCCATGAACAGCAATATTGTAATGAGCAAATGGAGAATAATGTTGGTGAACCAATCCAAGTCTGTCCCAACCTCTCCTTGTACCTAATGCCCTCTAATCCAAGTTTCATTCTTGTCAACATCCTCTGCAGCCTTTCCAAATCCTCTACATCCTTCCTGTATTTGGGCAAACAGAATTGCATGCAATATTCCAAATGCAGTCTAATTTAGAGTCCTATAAAACTAGGGCGGCACAATGGTGCAGCGGTAGAGCTACTCCCTATCAGTGCCAGAGACCTGGGTTCGATTCTGACTACATGAGCTTGCCTGTACATAGTTTGTACATTCTCTCCGTGACCTGCGTGGGTTTACTCCAAGATCTTCAGTTTCCTCCTACACTCCAAAAACGTACAGGTTTGCAAGTTAATTGGCTTGGTATAAATGTAAAATCGTCCCTAGTGCGTGTAGGGTAGTGTTAATGTGCGGGGATCGCTGGTCCGCATGGACTCGGTGGGCCAAAGGGCCTGTTTCCCTGCTGTATCTCAAAACTAAACTAAACTAGATGGTGGCTCAGGACCATTTTGCACAGTTCACTTTTCAAGTTAAAGATTCTTTATCGTTGGATCTTCAGATTGTATGGATGAACACCATTTACTTATGTTTTAACTAGTACATTGGAAGAAGTTATCATTCTGAACAGTGAGGTTAGTAATAACAGGACATAATTTGAGGTTATTGGTAGAGGGGAGTTAGATAAAATGTTTTTCACTAAAAGGATGTTTGGTAGCTAGAAATACTTGAAATAATAGTCGAAGCAAAAACCATTACCACTCTTATATAGACCTAAATGAGAATCACAAGACTACAGACCACCATTTATTAGCCAAATAACCATGTGCTTTAAACTTCTACAAATTAAAGATCTTAAAAAAAATAAATGGGGAAGAACTTTATGGGGGAAAAGGATACCCATTCAGGATATTGGCCAAATAGCATTTGTTGGTCTTTGAAAGTATGAAACAACAATTATATATCCATTGGATAGTTTTATTTTATAAAGCACATAAATTTATGAAATGTAAATGATTTTTAGATTACAATATTTTTTTATCATAAAATTTAAATTGCAAATAATTAATTAATGTGGCTGAATGTAGAGGTTAATGATTTGTTAGCAATCATAATTTAAGGACTCATGCTGTATTTACGTATAAATAACATTATTTGAAATATAATTGAATTTGCTACCAGTCTAGAGCTTTGAAATAAATATAAACATAATCTGCCTTTTTGTTGAATGCCCATAAATTTAGATTATTTCCCTCTGCATATTCTTTGAGAGGAAATGGAAGTGAGTAATAAGTGTAAGATGTTGCATGTTAGGAAGTCAAACCAAGGCAGGACCTTCACAATGAACAGTAGGGCCCTGGATTGTGTTGTGGAACAGAGGGATCTAGACGTACAACTATGTAGTTTACTGAAAGTGGTATCACAGTAAATAGGGGGGGGGGGGGGGGGTTGAAGAATTATTTTGGCATACTGGCCTTCATCGTTTAGGGAACGGAATATTGAATATAGAAGTTGGGATATTATGTTACACTTGGTAGGAAAGAGTGTGGAGAACATTTACAAAGATGTTGCCAGGAATAAAGAGCCTGAATTATAAAGAGTGGTTTGACAAGCATGGACGAGTTGGACCAACGAGCCTGTTCTGTCTATCGCTCTAAGTGCATTAAACATTGTTATCTATTACTACAAATAAGTAACAAAGGGAAATCTTACAGTAATTCCTTGTATGTTGCAAAACATACTCTGCTAATAAAGTATTATTGTGATTGAAAGAATAAATTAACTCAGAGTAGATTTTAAAGATTTTAAAAGTTAGTTTTGAGATAATGTTCTTTCTCCCTGTAGCTCAGGCCCTTGAGTTGTGGCAATATTCTCATGAATTGTCTCTGCATGCTTTCCACCTTAAATGGCATTTTCCCATAGCATGGTGACAAAAACTGCACACAATACTCCCAGTGCGGCCTCACCAACATTACATTACTAACTGCCAAACTCTTTCAATTATTTTTTTCAAACTGAGTTGTTATATTAAATGGAAATAACAAGTCATCACTGGAAAATAGAATTAAATATTGGTACGCAACCTTTCTGGAAGTGTGCACAATAAATAATATTGGTATATTTAACAATATCAATTTGTGGTTTGACAATGAACACTTGACAAGCTTTGTTTCCATATTAGTCTTCACGTGTTAGAAAAAAATATCAGCTTAAGCTGTATAGAGTCACTCCAGCATTTTGTGTCTATTCCCAGTAAAGATTAGTTGGCAAGAATAGCATTTAGGATATTTGCATCATGTTATAACCAGTTCCTGCAGTGCAATGGTTTTATGTTTGTACATTGAAAATTAGCTCTTGGATCCTAACCTGGCTCAATTGTCTCAGCTCTGTATATTGCTGCCATTCACACAGTATCACACCTCAGGAAAGATATAGAGGCCTTGGATGGAATGAAGTACAGATTCAATGGAATGATCCATGGATTTAAAGATTGAATTGTAGGTTTCATAGACATGGCTTTTATTTCTTTAAACGTAGATGGTTATGAAATAAATTATTCGAAGTGTTTAAAATATTTCACAAATTTTAGGCCAGTTTGAGATTGTTCCCATTAATGGTGGAGTTAGTGTGCTGGGACAGAGCCAAATAATTGGAACTCAAATCATTCCGGGTAGTCAGAGGCACCTTTTCATAAAAGAGGATAAAAATCTGCACACCTTCCTTGCAACATAAACAAACATTGAAGCTAGATTAAAGGGCCTGTCCCACTTGGACGACCTAATCCACTAGTTTAGAAGACCCTAGACGAGTTGAAAAAAATGTCAAGGTCGTGTTGACTCGCCGAAGTAAAAGACCTCCTACGATCTCCTACGACTATGTCTACGACCTCCTACGACTATGTCTACGACCTCCTATGACCCCCCTCAACCTCAGTCTTCCACACCTCAGACCAACTACAAGTAGCTACAAGTGGAAAATGATCACGATAAAATGGTGTAATGTTTGCATTTTTTTTCTCAGGCCAATTACCTATGACTACCTACGACTACCTACATCTATCTACGACTACCTACGACTACCATCACAACTTACTACAACCTACCTATGACCTACCTACGAGTAAAAAGTATCAATTTTTTCCATGCCACCCTTTTTTTTACTCGTGGAAATTTTTGATCAGGCTGGAAAAAACGCCGCGACCTACTTGAGGTCACAAATATGCAGAGACCACTCACGAGCATTGGAAGAGTTACGAAGACCTCCTACGACCTCTTACGACCTTGTAGCGACCATGCTGCGAGTATGAGTCAAGGGCAAGCTCGGCAGAGGTCGCCAATTAGATCGTGAAAGTGGGGCAGGGGCTTAACTACGAAGTTCAAAACTGAATTTGATAGAATTATGTTCAGGAAATATGTTGATGACTGTGGAACCAAGGCATAATAAACTATACTAATAAAATGAGAGAACAGTTTTGAAGGGCTGAATGGTCTACTTCTCTTCCTATGTTCCAATGAAAGATCTCTAAGTCCATCTGTAAAATCACCCTATATCTCTAGCACGAGTTTGTGATGAATTCAGCCCATGCGTTATACAAGGCCACTTTGTTTTGTTTCTTAATCTTCTTCTTCTTGCGTATGGCGTGCACAGCGACACCAAAACACTACATCTATTTGTTTGTACACATCGGGTTGATTGCATTAGTCGAAACAGAGTTGACCACGTGAAGGTTGCAATCTCCCACCCCGTTTCTTAATCATGTTTTCACCGTAGATGTTTCCACCAAATTAGATGGATTATTTGACATAACTGATGGCAACAATTCTAGCTGAGAGACAAGCCAGTGATGGAGGCTGTCAGCTGTAGCACATTCTTTCTCGTGCAAGGTAGTCTATTCTTAAAGCTTGCCAGCTTCTGCAGGTCCCCAATGGATACTTTTGATTAACAGCACAAATCTAGTAATAAAAGTGTTATATGTGCATCCCATGCTCTATCCCTATCACTGATACCGGTATAATTTAATCAATAATTACGATCGGGAATTCCGAATGCAAAGCACATCCTATTTGAACATATCACATGGGCTAAAATGCAGGACTTGGTTAGATTCAGTCAGTGCAGTTATTCTGTAACAATTGATCCAGAAACAGCTCCATTCCCAGACAGCCTCTGCCACAAAGCCTGATGATCGATAGCGCCTTGTCTTTAAATCTATAAAGACAGATTTACACCAGTGCCAGTGCTTTGAATGCAAAAGTAATCTTAATGATGAAGCAGCCTAGAATGAAGCTATTGATGCTCCTAGCACTGGAGATTGGGCATCTGCTTTTATAATGATGGGTGGGTGACAAAGTGCCATTATGATAGAATAATTGAAAGGACAATTCATTGACAGAAAGACCTAGTTTGCTCAAGATGACGTGCACTGAAGCAGATCGTGTAATTGGCTGACAATTTAAGACCATTAAATTTGATTCAATTTCAACCATTTTTGCAACAACCTAGAACTTGTTTAGTGCAGGTAATGTTAGCTGGTGCTTCACAAAACATTTTCAAAACTTCCTATTTAGTTTCTCCCTAAGTCTGCATTTGTTTTCTCTGAGGTTATCTTCATGAGACTAGCCTACTTTCATTTTTCACCTTAGCATTGTCGACTTGTAGTTAAAAGTGACTACCATCTGCCCCCAAATCATCTTAATTTCCTTCTTCCTTACCAGACTCCAAAAGCTCTGTGTCCATCCATGAAACCACCTATTCTTAAGCTTGCTTTTGACAGTAATGGGCCTGTCCCACTTAGGTGATTTTCTGGACGACTACAGGAGACTGCCACAAAATTCTCAACATGTTGAAACTTTTTCGGTGACAGTGGCGACAATTTTTGCTGTCGTAGGTTGTCGTAGGTTGACATAGGTTGTCGCCAGGTGTCATAGGTGAATTCCATTAAAATTAGTCCCTGGCAGTCGCCAGGTCGCCTAAGTGGGACTGCTTTCAGTTGCCAAGGCACTAGGCTCTGGAACTATATCCACAAGGCTCACTGCTTTCCACATCAGTCTTTTATAGGATTGTCCTTAAAGCTAATTTCTTGGCCAATATTGTTACAACCTCATTCGTGGCTTGATTTCAGATTTTGCTGCTGATCTTTGATGGCATTTTCTTTAGTTAAGAGCATTACACAAATGAAAGTTGCAATTGCTGCTTAAGTGGTTTCCTCTTCTGTGAGAAACATTTAAAAACATTGTTTGCAAATAAATTATCAAAGTTCCTGCCTGTTCAAATTATATCTATTTCTGGAATGGGTTGCTTGTCACTTCCAACCACTTATCTTGATTTGTGAAACAACACTTTTGAAGAAGGGTTTCGGCCCGAAACATCGCCTATTTCCTTCGCTCCATAGATGCTGCTGCACCTGCTGAGTTTCCCCAGCAATTTTGTGTACCTTCGATATTCCAGCATCTGCAGCTCCTTTTTGAACACTTTTTATATCATTGCTGATTGTGTTTGGAATGTTCCTTGTCCCATTGTTATTAATGTGTATTCAGTTTTCTTTTCTTATTTTATTTCAAGGCAAGGCAAGGCAAGGCAAAGCAACTTTATTTATATAGCACATTTCATACACGAGGCAGACTCAAAGTGCTTCACATAAAAACATGTCATACAATAAAATGAAATAATAAAATGAAATAAAATAGAAGAACTAAAAGAAAAGAAAAGCAAAATTAAAAATGCATTATAAAAAGTGCAAAAGTTAAAAGTGCAATGTAGTTAAGATTTAGCTGAAAGCTAAAGTAAACATAAAAGTTTTCAGTCTTGTTTTAAAAGTGGTCAACGTTGAGGCAAGTCTTAAATCTTCAGGAAGTTTATTCCAGCTATTTGTTGCATAGTAACTAAATCCTGCTTTCCCATGTTTTGTATTTACTCTGGGAATCACTAACAGATTGGTTTCAGAAGATCTTAGTGGTCTAGAAGGCTTATATAGTGGAAGCATGTCAGTGATATACTTTGGTCCTAAACCATGTAGTGATTTATAGGTGAGCAGCAGGATTTTAAAATCAATTCTCTGACATACAGGGTGCCAATGTAAGGATTTAAGAATTGGTGTAATGTGTTCAAATTTTTTGGTCTTTGTTAGAACTCTAGCAACAGCGTTCTGAACAAGCTGTAGCTGCCTGACAGTTTTTTTCCGGAAGACCTGCAAGGAGACCGTTACAATAATCTAGCCTACTAGTAATAAAGGCATGTACACGTTTTTCTAAGTCTTGAGCTGACATGAGTCCTCTTAATCTTGCTACGTTTTTGAGGTGATAGTAGGCCGATTTTGTTACTGATTTGATGTGACTGTCGAAATTTAAATCTGAATCCATAATGACCCCAAGATTTCTGGCTTTGTTTGAAGTTTTCAGGGACAGAGAGTGAAGGTGTTGGGTTACTTTAAGCCTTTCTTTTTTAGCACCAAAAACAATTATCTCCGTTTTGTCCTTATTTAGTTGGAGAAAATTTTGGCACATCCAGTCTTTGACTTGCTCAATGCACTGGCACAACAGATCTATGGGGCGATAGTCATTTGGTGATAGCGCTACATAGATTTGAGTGTCATCGGCATAGCAGTGGTGGTCAATATTATTATTTCGCATGATTTGCCCTAGTGGGAGCATGTAGATGTTGAATAAAGAAGGCCCTAAGATCGAACCTTGCGGGACTCCACACGTCACGTTGGTTGGTTCTGATACAAAGTCGCCAATGGAAACAAAATAGTTCCTATCTTGTAGATATGACCTGAACCAACTTAAGACTGTGCCTGAGAGCCCCACCCATTTTTCCAACCTGTCCAAAAGTATTGAGTGATCAACAGTGTCGAATGCAGCACTGAGGTCTAATAGCATTAATATTTGCCAGAGTCTGTGTTAAGACGGATGTCTATGAAGAGGTCGAAATCCTGACTGGAAGTTGTCGTAGCAGCCAGTTGAAGCCAGGAAGTGATTAAGTTGCTGGAGGACAACTTTCTCAATGATTTTACTTATGAAAGATAGGTTTGATATTGGTCTATAGTTGTTAATAATAGAGGCATCTAGGCTCCGCTTTTTTAAAAGTGGTTTAATAACTGCAGTTTTCAAGGCTTTTGGGAAATTGCCTGATTGAAGAGAGCTGTTAACTATTTGCAGTATGTCTATTGCTAGGCAGTCAAAAACATTCTTAAATAAGTTGGTAGGTAAAGCATCAAGGCAGCAGGTGGATGGCCTTAGTTGTGTCACCGTTTCCACAAGAGTTTTAGAGTCTATGACATTAAAGCATGTCATCATTGCCACGTTACCTTTGCCTAAACAGGGTGGTGATCCAACATTTTTGTTTGAAGCGGTGATATTGATGGCACGTCTGATGCCTTCAATTTTATCTGTATAAAATAATGCAAACTCATTGCATTTCTGCATGGAATGGAGTTCAGGTGGTATTTGTGTTGGGGGGTTGGTCAGTCTGTCAACAGTTGCAAATAGGATTTTGCCTTATTAGTGTTGTTGTTAATGATATTGGAGAAAAATGTTTCTCTAGCACTTTTTAAGTCTAAATTGTAGGCACGGAGGCTCTCTTTATAGATGTCATGGTGAATATGAAGTTTTGTTTTCCGCCAGATGCGCTCAGCTTTCCGGCATTCTCTTTTCTGGGCTGTTACAAAAGCAGCTTTTCTCCAGGGTGCCTTTTGCTTACCAGAAATCGTTTTAACCGTAACAGGTGCAATGACATCTATAACTTTCACAATTTTGGAGTTAAAGTTATCTACAAGATCATTAGCAGAACATGGGTTTAGAGGTGGTAACAAGGAGATGGCATTTTTAAAGAGTACATTAGAATGTTCATTTATATACCGTTTTTTGACAGTTTTTGATTTTGTCTGTATGTCGGGAATAAAAGATATATTAAAGAAAACACAGAAGTGGTCAGACAATGAAGGATCAGTCACGAAAATATCAGAAACAATGAGACCCTTTGTGATAATCAAGTCCAGGGTGTGCCCATTACAATGAGTAGCCTCTTTCACATGTTGAGACAGTTCAAATGTGTCTAAAATAGTAAAATATTATTTTGCACCCTTGTCATTCAAATCATCAGTATGAAAATTAAAATCACCAGTTATAACTAGACAGTCAAAGTCAGTGGAGATGCTAGACAATAATTCTGTAAAGTCATCGAAAAAATTAGCATAATATTTAGGAGGCCTGTAAATAATTAATAGGAGAACTCTGGGGGAACATTTCAATACAGCACAAAGGTATTTCAGAAAGTTTTCTAGCATTTGATAGTGCATAACAATAATACAAAATAATGGCACAGTGGCAGATGCCATGGTAAATTCCTTGATGTATTCTATACTGTGCACAAGAAAGGAACTACTGGAATATTTGCTCTGAGTACAAGCTCAAAGCAAAGTAACTGCAAAATTCAAAACAAGATTGCAAAGTTTAAAGAAACTTTTAGGTACAATTGCAACGTTTAAGAAACATTTGGAAAGGTACATGGATAGGACGGGTTTAGAGGGATATGGGTCGAACGCAGACCGGTGGGGCTAGTGTAGATGGGACATGTTGACCGGCGTGGGCAAGTTGGGTTAAGGGGCCTGTTTTCACGCTGTAAGACTCTATGACTATGTCTCTATGACTAAGATTTCTGTAATATGTGACAGTTAGAGTAGGTAGAGCCATTGAGGGTTCAAACAATATCAGCCACACATGCATAGGACTGCCTAGGTTTATTGCCAGGCATCACTAATTGCAAATTAAGTATTTGTGATCCATGGTTCTTCTAACATATTACAGGCTGAGTTAGATACTAAAAATGAGAAGAAGTTTTCATGGGGGCATTTAATGAATGTCAGAACATAGTCAGGGTATCTATTGTTTCAAGTAGGTTCGCAGCAGGAGTAAGATGAACAATTTGGAACTCTAATCTTATTCAAGGAATGCTAACTTACTTGAAATACAATAAGACTTTTTTCACACAAAGGGTGGTGGGTGTACGGAACAAGCTGCCAGAGGAGGTGGTTGAGGCAGGGACTATTCCAATATTTAATAAGCAGTTAATAAGACAGGTACATGGATAAGACAGGTTTGGAAGGATATGGACCAAACGCAGACAAGTGGGACTAGGTAGCTGGGACATGTTGGTCGATGCGGGCAAGTTGTGTTGAATCACTCTATGACTCTCTATGAGAATGAAAAATAAATGCTAATTTGTTTAAAATTGCAGAATGTGTTTCGAGAGTTGGTATGTCAATGTCAAACTTAATTGAAGTTATCTACAAAGTAACTGAGATAGAATTCAAATATAATACACACAAGGCAGAGAATATTAGTACCACAAATGCTTACAATTACAGTACCCCAGTTTTCATGCTTCATTTGTTTAATGGACATTTAAATATAGAAAGTCAGTTATTTTAATTGTGAAGTCCGTAAACATTATATAGTGATCCAAATTAATAAAGATGAACTCCACGTTCGCATTTTAACAGGTATTTGTTTTTTTAATGTAATTGTTATGAAGATTGTTACATTGTATATTATTTTACAATAAAATAAAACAGTATAAATTACTATAATTATCAGTGGCTTGAGGTCTGTAAAAACAGGATTTATTTGGCTCTCTGATATGCAGCACAGTAAAAATAGTAATTATATTGTTAGCCCTTGCGAATAACAAACTAGCAAATAAGAAATGCATCCAGTTTATGGGCCACATATTTAATAGATAATTACATGTTTCATGAGATAAGGCAGATCTGTGTTTTATATCCATCAATATCTGTTGCGACTCATAAGAGGGAATTCCTTTCTGCAACCGTTGTTATTTTTGCAGCTATAGTTTTAATTCAGTATAGTTTAGTTTAGTTTAGAGATACAGTGCGGTAACAGGCCTTTCGGCCCACCGGGTCCGCACCGACCAGAGATCCCCACACATTGATACTACCCTACACACACTAGGGACAATTTACACATACACCAAGCCAATTAACTTACGTCTTTGAACTGTGGGAGGAAACCGAAGATCTCAGAGAAAACCCATGCGGTTACGCGGTCAAACTCCGTACAGACAGAACCTGTAGTCGGGATTGAACCTATGTCTCCGGCACTGCATGCGCTGTAAGGCAGCAATTCTATCGCTGCGCCACCGTAACAACCAGTATTACATCAATATCAATAACAATATCAATATCAGTTTTATTCGTCAGTTGCACATAAAGTGCAAGTGAAATGAATTTGCCAGCAGCGGTACAATGAAAAAGAACACACAAAAACACAATAAATGTTTTTAACACAAACATCCACCACAGCATTCATTACTGTGGTGGAAGGCACAAAATTTGGCAAGACCTCCTCCGTTTTCCCCCGTGGTCGGGACCTCAACCCTCCGCAGCCGCCACTGCGGGCGTCCAGAAGTTCAGACAAGGCAAAGTCCAGATAAAGTCCAGGTAAGTCCTGAATTGGTGCTGCCCCACCGGAGACCGTGGCTTCAGGTTGGTGTAGGTTGCAGGCCGGCGGTCGAAGATTTAAAGTTCCCACCGCGTCGCAGTCAAAAACACTGCAGACCGTAGGGCCGGCAGTCAGAGCTCCTCTCTAGGGGTCCCAGGTGAGGGACCCCGCTCCTGATGGTAAGTCCCCACCGCGCCCGCGGTAGAAGTAGGCCGCGGGCCGACGGTCGGTGCTTCTTCTCCTCGCGGGTCCCCAACGAGGTATCCCAGGCTGCGGACGCCGCGCCAGCTGGAGCTCCGCAGACCGCGGCTTCAGGTTGCCGCGGGCCAGCGAACGGAGTGCTTCCCTCTGGCGACCCCCGGCGAGGGCTCGCCCGCTCCCCCACGAGAGTCCGCGCTGTGCCCGCTGCTGAAGCCCTGGGCGCTTCTCCGGGAAAGGCCGCCCGATCCTCGATGTTAGGCCTGTGGAGGAGACGACCGAAGCGGTTTCCCCCTTACCCCCCCACACCACCTCCCACACAAGACACACAGAGTGACATTAAAAACACACATTAAAACACACTAAAAAAAGTTGAAAAAACGAACATGTTGCTGGCAGGGCTGTCGGCTTGCAGAGCCCCCACCGACCTATGCAGTGAAATATTACTATATGACATCAAGGAGGCACATTAGTGCAGCTGATGGTGCTGCTACTTCACGGCATCAGAGACCAGTGTTCAATCGTGACCTCAGGTGCTGTCCATGTGGAGTTTGCATGTTCTCTCTGCAACCAAATAGGTTTCCTCTGGTTGTTCTGGTTTCCTTCCATGTCCCAAAGACAAGTGCGTTTGTATGTTAATTGGCCTCTTTAAACTGCCCCTAATGTTAAGGAGTTGGTGACAAAGTGGGATAACGTACTGTAGAACTAGTGTGAACGGGTGATCGATGTTCGGCAAGGACACAATGGGTCAAACGGCCTCTTTCCTTGCTGTATCACTAAACTGCACTAAACATGTTACAAACAGCTTACCTGGCTGATTTTTTTTTTTGACAGAATCCCTCAATGGATAAGAAGGCATTTAGTAAAGTCTATATCGGTGTAGCTGGAAGTGCATTGGCCTGTTTCCCAGACGAGTGCTTCAGTTCGGAGAATGTTATTTCCTCACCTATAAGTGGTTAATATTAATATTATAATGCACAAGATGCATACCTTAATTTGCCAATATAATGAGAGCATATTCAAGAATATACACAGATTTAACACCCAGGAATATTCCAGGTTTCTCATTTATCGCCAAATTTATACGTTTTACCAAAGGAGAGGGATTAGTTTTCAACGTGTTTTCTCAAACATCTCATCCCCCACAAGAGAAAATAGAAATTTAATAATAAATAATTTGCAAGTTAAATTATCTTATTTACAACATACTTTCATTGGCTTAATGTGCAAACACACTCCTTTATTCTTGGTGCATTTGTGTATATTAACATTATCTTTGACCATACAACCATCACTGAGCTCCATTTCTAGTGACTCCCAGTTCCATGAAATGCTTTATGGGCCTGTCCCACTTGCGTGACTTTTTAGGCAACTACAGGAGACTGTGAGGTCGCCACGAGGTCACCACATGTTTGCCGGAGGTTGCCGGGGTATCGCCTGCATGGTGGTGAGTAGTTCCCGCATTCTCGTAACTAGTTGTGGCATCATTCTGGTCGCCGCTAATTTATCAACATGCTGTGGCGACCAGAATTTTGACACCGTGGAGAATAGCAAGAATTCTCGTGACGTAGGTGCAGTGGTCGTGCATTGGTCGTAGGTCGCCAGGAGGTCGTAGCTTGTCGTACGTTGTCGCCGGTGCTGAACGGTGAATTTTATTGGCTTATTGGGAAAAGAAATGTTAAAAAAGTAGTTTTCAGAACCAAGGATAACTGACCGGTAATGTATATGTCCGCTGAGCTTCACAGCCGTGTATCACTGGCTTGTTGTCTCCATTCTTTCTCCCGACCCCGTCTCCCCCTACTCCCCCCCTTCTCCCCCCTTCTGCCCCCTCTCCACCCCACTTTTAAAGGACAATTCCCATACACTGAGCTTTCACCGCCTTAATTACAGCGCCAACCTTCCTGTTCATCGTGGTGTGTGTCTGTATCACATTGGCTTTGCAACATGTGAATTTCACTCAGACAGCGCTCCCCCCGCTTGCCCTGTCCCCCACCTGCATAGCTGGCTGGTGAAGGAAGCGATGTGTGTATGTGTGTGTGTGTGTTTTGAAACAGGAGAGGGGTGGCAGAGTTACTGCCTTACAGCGCCAGAGACTCGGGTTCAATCCTGACCATAGGTGCTCTCTGTACAGAGTTTGTACGTTCTCCCCGTGACCTGCGTGGGTTTTCTCCGGGATCTCCGGTTTCCTCCCACACTCCAAAGGCGTACAGGTTTGTAGGTTAATTGACTTGGTATAATTGTGTATTGTCTCTTATATTTGTAGGGTAGCTTTAGTGCACAGCAACTGCTGGTCAACGCGGACTCGGTGGGCCGGGAAAGCTGTCTGCTTGTGTGATTCTGCTCTGTAAAACTAAAATCTAAACTAAAAACAGGAACTGAGTTGCTATAATGGGCCTGTTCCGCTTAGGCGATTTTTCAGATGACTGCCGGCGACTGTCAAGTCGTAGCAGGTCGCTGAAAAACCGGATACAGGAACGGAGACGGTCAGAGTGGAACACACAGTGAACAGATCTGCTGAAGGTAATCTGTCCTAGATGAATCATATTTACTGGAGTTCACCTTTGCCGCTGAGAGACTGTTCATTGTTATTAGATTTAAATGACATTCCGATAAATCTTTCTGATGATTCTGTGGAACTACTTCATTGTCACGTTACAAATTCTTCAGCAAGTTCTCTAGCCGTCTTCATAGCTTCTGTGTTTATCTTTACTTGTCAGATGTAACACGCTCAGCTCTGAGTCAAATGAGCCCAAAACAGTAGGCTGACACTTCAGTACAGTTACTAAAGATTTGCTCTGTAATCAAAGGTATCAACCTATGCCCTTGGTCAATATTTCTACCTTAATCAACATACTAAAACAGACCAACAGGTAATTATCTATATTACTAAAAGTCTGATCTTGACCGCTTTTGGCACACTGTGCTGCGATTTCCGAGAGAACGCCGCCACCTTCGGCCGTCATTTTTGGCCACCTCGCTCAGAGCCCACGTCTGCCTTCCTGGACCAGAGGATTTTTCCCATTGATGAAAAATCAGAGATATATTAATGTTTTTATAAAAATCACCATTCTCTCTGATGCCCCTGCTGGAGGGAGGGAGGGGGACGGACTATAAAACCAGGAAGTGGTGTGTCTCACTCAGTCTCTGCAAGATGTAGGTCACGTCTCTCTGAGCTCTGAATAACACTGAACACATGCCTACTCAACTGTGAGTGCCCTTAATGTGGTTTGAAAATGAAAATATGGTTGATTTGAAGTAAAAAGGCACTCTCTCTCTCTCCCCTCCTCTCTCCTCTCCTCTTCCCCCCCTCTCCTCCCCCCCCTCTACTCGCCCACCTCTCCTCCCCCCCTCTTTGCCCTCCCCCCTTCTTCCCCCTCTCCTCTTCCCCCCTCTCCCCTCCCTCCCTCTCCCCCCCTTCTCCTCTCCCCCCCTCTCTCCCCCCCTCTCCCATTCCCCCCCGCTCTCCCCTCCCCACTCCCCCCCTCTCCTCCCTCCCCCTTCTTCCCCCCCTCTCCCTCTCTCTCTCCCTCCCCTAAACCCCTCTCCCCTCCACACCTCCTACCCTCTTCCCTCCACCCTCCCTCCCCCTCCCTGCTCCCCACCTCTCCCCCCTCCCTTCACCTCCTCTCTCCCCCTCCCCCCCTCTCTCCCCCCTCTCCCCCCTCAGCCTCCCCCCCTCCCCCCCCCTCTCCCCCCTCCCCTCCCCCCCCCTCTCCCCCCTCTCTCTCCCCTCCTCCCCTCTATCCCCTCCCCCACCCTCCCTCCCCTAAAACCCCCCTCCGCTCCACACCCCCTACCCCCTTCCCTCCATCCTCCCTCCCCCTCCCTGCTCCCCACCTCTCCCCCTCCCATCACCTCACCCCCCCTCTCAGCACCCCCTCACTCCCCCCTCTCTCTCTCTCCCCCTCTCTCTCTCCCCCTCCTCCCCTCCATCCCCTCCCCCACCCTCCCTCCCCTAAACCCCCCTCCGCTCCACACCCCCTATCCTCTTCCCTCCACCCTCCCTCCCCCTCCCTGCTCCCCACCTCTCCCCCACCCCCTCTCAGCACCCCTCTCTCTCCCCCTCACTATCACCCACTCTCTCCTCCCCTCCTCCCCCACCTTTCCCACCCTCCCTCTTCTCCTCCCCTCCACCCCCCTCTCCCTCTTGCCCCTCTCTCTCTGTCTCTGTCTCTGTCTCTCTGTCTCTGCCCCTTCTCTCTCTGCCCTCACTCTCTACCCCCCCCCCCCGCTCTCCAGATGTGACTGCAAGTTGGGGGCTATGCGTCAGTAGATAGGGTGGTTATGGGGTAAAAGGAGCAAATTAATAATATTAATATAATATCAAGGGGGGTAATTAGCCTGAGTGCGGAGGGGGGGGGGATAGTTAGTGTGTGTGACGCTGCATGCCGCCTCCCCCCCCCCCCCCCCCCCCCCCCACAACCGCACGTTGGGGGAACAGACCCAACGGGTCTGCACTTGGTCTAGTCCTATTATACTTTATGTGGGTGCTTCCCATGAATAATTACTTTAGATAGGCTTGTGAACGTGCAGAGAATAGGGGGATATGGATCAAATGCAGGCAGATGGGATCAATTCTGCCAGGCATCATGTTCGGCATAAACATTGTGGGCCAAAGTGCCTGTTCCCTGCTGTACAGGGTCTATATTATCTGCTCGAATTTGACCTTTGCATTTTCTGCATTACAAAAGTGACTATATTACAATGGGTGTAAGATCCTTTGTAGAGTTTAGAATTCTCATTGAAACATACAGAATAGTGAAAGGCTTGGATAGAGTGGATGTGGAGAGTATGTTTCCACCAGTGGGAGAGTCTAGGACTAGAGGTCATGGCCTCAGAACTAAAGGACGCTCTTTTAAGAAAGAGATTAGGAGAAATTTCTTTAGTCAGTGAATCATTAGTTGAATCTGTGGAATTCTTTGCCAAGGAAGGCTGTAGAGGTCAAGTCAGTGGATATTTTTAAGGCAGAGATAGATAGATTTTTGATTAGTACAAGTGTCAGAGGTTATGGGAAGAAGGCAGGATAATGGGGTTAGGAGGGAGAGACAGGTACACAAAAATGCTGGAGAAACTCAGCGGGTGCAGCAGCATCTATGGACCGAAGGAAGAATGGGGTTAGGAGGGAGAGATAGATCAGCCATGATTGAATGGCGGAGTAGCCGATGGGCAGAATTCTACTCCTATCACTTATGACCTTATGACCTTCCTGCAGTGGTAAAAGGCGTTACGTGTTTTATTTTGTTTTCCATTATCTATGCAGACAACTCTTGATATTTGTTCATTTATGTCTATTTTAATGTTCAGCAGATATTTCGGGCAATGTGCCTGAAATCCAGGCAATGAGGTCTCGGCATCATTCATATTACAGCAGCTGTGGTGTAGTCCCTTCACTAAGTCAATGTGCTTGGTTTCCTTGCTTGATGTACATGAGTGAACTGTTTGGCTTCTGATGGCCTCCGGCAGCCACTGTGGTAGATTTGTCATAACATCCCAGCGTAATTCATTTCTCAAACTGCCGATGTTATGATTTTAACTCAATTGGAGTGTGTGTGAAGGAACTGCAGATGCTGGTTTAAACCAATGATAGACACAAAATGCGGGGATAACTCAGCGGGACAGGCAGCATCTCTGGAGAAAAGGAATTTGTGACGTTTTGGGCCGAGACCCTTCTTTACACTGAGCTTTTCTTTTTAAAAATATGAAGAGATGAAGGGCGTGTGAGGTGTTTGGACACAGATAGGGAGCGATTGGACCAGGGGGGGATAGGATGGAGTCTAGGTATGTGGAAATTAATTCAGTGGGATCTCATTTGGTCTGGTTTGTCACATAGCTTGAAACAGTGAAAACTGTTTCATATGCTATTCAGGCAAAACATACCATATGTTAGAACATCCGTGTAGTTCAAGAGAGCATAAGAAGGAGAATGCAGAATATAGTGTTACTGCGACAGAGAAAGTGCAAATTAAAAAATGTGCAATGGTCTCTACAAGGGAGATTGGGAGATCAGAGATACAGTATATGTGAGGATCATTCAAGGGTCTTATAACAGCAGAAAATAAGCTATTCTAGAATCTGGTAATAGGTGCTTTCAAGCTTTTATATCATCTGCTGGATGGGAGAGGCAAGAAGAGAGAATGACAGGGGTGAAAGTGGTCCCTGTGCATGGCTGCCCAGCCAGCAGCTGTTCGTCTTTTCATCTTTTTATTTTTATTTTTAGGTAGTTAAAGTGTTTTTGTTCTGGAGGTCTAGACATTTTTATGTGGGGGGTGGGGGAAAATATCTTTCAGGGTCCCTACCTGGTCGGAGAGGCAGCTTTTCTCCGGGCTGCAGTTTCGACCCGTCCTCGCGGCCTACCAGCGGGCCTGGAGTGGCGTATCCTGTCGGGGACAGCCTAGAACCTCGGCTTGGGCAGCGGCACAGCGCTGGAGCGCTATCGCGGAGCGGAGCGGGCGATGCCTTGCCCGGCTCGCCGCGCTGGAGCACCGGTGAGCTGAAGACCGCCGGGAAAAAACATCGCGAAGCTGCGGGTCTGTGGAGCGGCCAGCTGCGGGCGGTGGCGGAGGCATGCCAAATGTCCTTAGCCTACAGAGGAAGTCGAGGCATTAGTGTGCTTTCTAAGCCTGGGCATGAATTTGGTCAGATCAGGATGTTTGTGTGTGAAATTTACTTCTAGGAACTTGAAGCCCCAATTGAGCACCAGTGGTACAGACAGGGTCAACCCGCTTCCGAAAGTTCTTGACTACCTCCTTCATTTTGCAGACTTTGAAGGAAATGTTGTTGCCTTTTCACCATGTTACTAACCTCTTTAACTCCTGTGCTCCATCTGATCATTATTTGGTAAGGGGTAGGACATTTTATCTGAATGGTGGCCGATTAGGAAAAGGGAGATGCAACGAGACCTGGGTGTCATGGTACACCAGTCATTGAAAGTAGGCATGCAGGTGCAGCAGGCAGTGAAGAAAGCGAATGGTATATTAGCATTCATAGCAAAAGGATTTGAGTATAGGAGCAGGGAGGTTCTACTGCAGTTGTACAGGGTCTTGGTGAGACCACACCTGGAGTATTGCATACAGTTTTGGTCTCCTAATTTGAGGAAAGACATTCTTGCCATAGAGGGAGTACAGAGAAGGTTCACCAGACTGATTTCTGGGATGTCAGGACTTTCATATGAAGAAAGACTGGATAGACTTGGCTTGTACTAGAATTTTGAAGATTGAGGGGGGATCTTATAGAAACTTACAAAATTCTTAAGGGTTTGGACAGGCTAGATGCAGGAAGATTGTTCCCGATGTTGGGGAAATCCAGAACAAGGGGTCATAGTTTAAGGATAAGGGGGAAATCTTTTAGGACCGAGATGAGGAAAACATTTTTCACACAGAGAGTGGTGAATCTCTGGAATTCTCTGCCACAGAAGGTAGTTGAGGCCAGTTCATTGGCTATATTTAAGAGGGAGTTAGATGTGGCCCTTGTGGTTAAACGGATCAGGGGGTATGGAGAGAAGGCAGGTACAGGATACTGAGTTGGATGATCAGCCATGATCATATTGATGGCAGTGCAGGCTCGAAGGGCCGAATGGCCTACTCCTGCACCTATTTTCTATGTTTCTATGTTCCTATTTAGGACTGAGATGAGGAAAAACTTTTTCACCCACAGAGTTGTGAATCTGTGGAATTCTCTGCCATAGAAGGCAGGTGAGACCAATTCACTGGATGTTTTCAAGAGAGAGTTAGATTTTGCTCTTAGGGCTAACGGAATAAAGGGATCCTGAGAAAAAAGCAGGAACAGGGTACTGATTGTGGATGATCGGCCATGATCATATTGAATGGAGGTGCTGGCTTGAAGGGCCAAATGACCTACTCCTGCACCTATTTTCTGTGCTTCTATGTTTCTATCCCTCCCACTAACGTAGGCCATCTGAGTAGATTTTGATCATAAGTGTAAAGGGAGTATAATATGGGTCTGAGAACGCAGCCATGCAAGGCACTAGTGATGAGAAGGTTGAGAACCAGAAGCGTTGACAACTGACCTTACTCTTTGTGGTCTATGGTCCATGCAGATCCTGACAAAATGGCTCAGGACTCCATCCAAGCCAGTTGCTTTCAACAGGTTGACTTTCGGAAGGTCTGATCTGACAGAGACTCGGACCTTCCCTTGAAAAAGGCTTTTGAATGAATTGAGCTCATTGTGGATGGATGAGCTGTTGCCAGCGATTCTGACCAACTTTGCTTTGTAACCCTCTATAGCATACACGCCTTGCCACAATTGGATGGCTGTATGGGTTATTGTGGGGTTCTAGCTAGATCTGGTATTGGCTTTGTGAAGGTCTTACTTGGATTTTCTGCACATGTCCGGGTTAGCTGATTGAGCGTCTCAGACTTGGACTTCAATAAGGCGTGGATCTCACTGTTTGTACACGGTTTTTGGTTGGGGAACACTTAAATTGACATGTAGGAAAGAAGTGCAGATGCTGGTATAGACCAAAGATAGACACAAAAAGCTGGAGTAACTCAGCGGGTCAGACAGCATCTCTGGAGAAAATGAATAGGTGATGTTTCAGGTCGATACCATTCTTCAGACTGAGAGTCAGGGGAAAGGAAAATGAGAGATATAGACAAGGGGTGGAAATCGCTATCAAAACATGGGGGGGACACAATTTTTTAGCGCCGCGCGCGCGCACTCTCACACACACACACACACACACACACACACACACACACACACACACACACACACACACACACACACACACACACACACACTCGCGCATGTGGACACACACACGCGTGCGAGGCTTTGGAGGCTTCAGCCGTGGCCCTGTGGACGGTAACATCGGAGCTGACCTGGTTGGTGACCGACTCCAAACTCCAGCAACAGCAGCTTCGTCTGCCCCGAATCGTGGGGCTTCAATTGGCCCGTTCGCGGGGCCTTTCATCAGCCAGTGGGGGCTTCAACATCAGGAGCCTCGATCGCCACGACGCAGCAATTTGACCGTGGGGCGGTGGAAGAACCCGCGGCCGATTTTAAGCCGCGCCAGGTCAGACGATGAAAGATCCCGTGAACGGGCCGATTCAAGCTCCGCTCTATGATCTTTGCTCCACCAGGGTGTCTCCCTCCTCCAATCATCGTGCTGAATCATCTTGGTCCCCCCACTGCCTGCTGATCGACGTATCTCTCGTCCCTCGACCATCAGTCCCACTCCCACTGTCTCGCGGAAAGCAGAGATTTTGAATAGATTTTTTTTTCATCGAATTACCTATTCGTCACCTATTCCTTTTCTCCAGGGAAGCTGTCTGACCCGCCGAGTTACTCCAGCTTTTAGTATCTATCACAAAGTGACTTCTTTGCCATACAGTCCCCAACATGCTTACTGATAAAGTCTGTGACACAAGCGACATTCGCCTTGAATTGGCCGCTGAGATCTTGAATGTGGACCAGTCAACCTGTTCAAAACCTCGCACCAGCACTGTACGACTTTTGCTAGCGGATTCTCACCATTACGTTTCTGCTTGTAAGCAGGGAGAAGGAGCACAGCCGGGAGATCTAATTTCCAAAGTTGGATGGGAGACAGAGCGGTAAGTATCCTTAATGGTTGTGCAGAAAAGTCCAAGAGTGTTTGGGCCTTTGATGGGGCAGGAGATGTGTTGATAGTGTTTTGAAAGCGCACACTTGACGTTGGCCTAGTTGAAGGTCCTGGTTATGATGAACAAGGCCTCAGGGTACTCCATCTCAAGGCTACTGGTTTTGGTGTACAGCTCATCCATTGCAAGCTTCATGTCTGCGCAGGTTGGAATATTTAAACTGATGTCAGGATGGTCGGGGGCTGTGGGGGTGTGGAATATGAGAAACGGAGTTGCATCAAAAGGAAAACTACAATTTCTGTACTTCACGATCGTGGTATTTCAGTATATAATGTTGTCATGTTGTCATTTGCCATGTTGTCATGCTGTCACTTTTATGTCATGTTGTCACTTCCGGGTGGAGCACCAAGGCAAATTCCTTGTATGTGAACACTTAGCCTATAAACTTATTAATTAATTAATTAATTCATTCATATAAATAGGACCAATTATTTACAATATTTCTACAGTCAGGGGAGGGTAAGTAGTCACCTCCCAGAAGAAGTTGGACGGCAGGCACAGTGGTTCAATAGTAGAGTTGTTGCTTAACAATGCCAGAGACCCAGGTTGGATCCTGACTATGGGTACTGTCTGTACGGAATTTTACATTCTCCCTGTGACTGCGTGGGTTTTCTCCGGGTGCTCCGGTTTCCTCAAAGATGTGCAGGATTGTTGGTTAATTGGTTTTGGTAAAGTTGTCAATTGTCCCTTATGTGCAGGAAAGTGTTAGTGTACGGGGTGATCGCTGGTTGGTGCGGACTTGGTGGGCTGATGGGCCTGTTTCCAGTCTAAAGTAAAGATTGTGTAATGGGACAATAGCTGCACAGGGAAGTGAACTGGTCGCACACAAAATGCCAGTTCTCATGGCAATGCCATTGGAATGACCATCAGAACAGATGTGAGCATAATCCAGGGTTAGCTTGTAGCAAGGAGGGTTAGAGAGAAAAGAAAGAAGCTGTTACGTTAAGAGGGGGTCCTCATTCAGGGGGTACCTCATTGAAACTTACAGTATAATAAAAGGCATAGATAGAGTGTATGTGGAAAGGATGTTTCCACTGGTGGGAGAGGCTAGGACCAGAAGTCATTGCCTCAGAATTAATTAGCGCTCTTTTAGAAAGGAGGTGAGGAAGAACTTCTTTAGTCAGAGGGTAGTTAGTCTGTGGAATTATTTGCCACAGTGGGCTATGGCGGCCAAGTCAGTGGATATTTTTAATGCAGAGGTAGATAAATTCTTGATTAGAACGGGTGTCAAGTGTTATGGGGAGAAGGTAGGAAAATGGGATTAGGAGGTAGAGATCAGCCATGATTGAATGGCGGCGTAGACTCGATTGGCCAAATTGCCTAATTCTACTTCTATAACTTGTGGACGTGAAATTGTGAAGATTCCTGTTATCTCTCAGCCTCAGACAAGAGAATTCCATTGCACAGTCAGGAATTTTCGTTCATGTCATTTACTAAAAATTCCAAGTAAATTAATTTGTGGAGTCAGCGATAATCACACTTTGGGCTCATTGTATATGTAGAGGGCACTGGAGTGCTCCATTCCTATAAACTGACAAACCCTGGGAGCAGACAGGGTTTATTGCATTCAAGGTCGTTCTTCAAAATGTCTTTGCCTGTGAAATCATAGCAGAGAATAGGAGGGTGGCTGATGTAAAATCTTATTTAGAAAGCAATAAATCAGCCAACCTAATATTGGTAATGAACAAACCTTTAAAAGGGATGAATGCGGATTAATAGTTCAGCTTTCAATTCAGATTTTTCAGCATTGTGCAATGGAAACTTACCCTTTTAATTGGAATAAAATGATTTAAAAAAATGTATTCTTCTCAAGATTCCAGCAGGTCAGGACATTTAAAGAAGCTTCTCCAGTTAAGGATGATGTTTCCAACTACTTAGAAGCACATGATAAAATAAGCAAAAGTTAGCATGGTTTTGTGAAGGGGGGGGGGGGGGGGAGAGGTTGTTGCCTGACAAATCTGTTGCAAATCTTTGATGGAGTAAACAACAGGATAGACAAAGAAGAGTCAGTGGGCGTTGTTTACTTGGATTTCCAGAAGGCCTTTGATAAGGAGCATCATGTAAAGCTGATTAAGAAAGTGAGCGCAAATGCTATTAGAGGGAAGATACTAGCAGGGAGAGAAGATTGGGTGAATGGCAGAAGGCAAAGGGTGGGAATAAAGGGGATCTTTTCTGGTTGGCTGCCGGTGACAAATGGTGTTCTGCTGGGGTCAGTGTTGGGCCCGCTTTGTTTCACATTGTATATTAATCATTTGGATGATGGAATTGATAGCTTTGTGGCCAAGTTTGCGGATGATATGAAGATGGGTGGAGGGGTAGGTAGTGTAGTGGAAGCAGGGACTCTGCAGAAGAACTTGGACAGGTTGGGGGATTGAACAACTAGATAGCAGATGTAACACAGCGCAGCAAAGTGTGGGATTATGGTTGTTTAGGCTAAATCATTGGGTATATTTAAAGTGGAGATTCACAGTTTTTAATTAGTAAGGGTGTCAAAGGTTTCAAGGAGAAGGCAGAAGAATGGGGTTGCCAGGGAGAGATCAATCAGCCATGCTTGAATGGGGCAATGGGCAGAATGGCCTAATTCTGCCCTCATAACTTATGAACATGAATTTATGGTGCATGTACATGTGCATGTCTTATTTCTGCTGTGTGGAATGTGTATGGAATGTGCTCATTGCTTGTGCAATGGTTATTTAACTACTTAGGTGAGGTTCACTGTTCTTCCTACACGTTTCGCTTTCTTAAAATGGTTGTCAAAGTGTTGATGCCACTGGATGAGCTCCAAAAACGAGCCAAACGACCAGTATCAGAGGCAGGGTTGAGACATGCATTCGAAACCAAATGAGGAAGGAGAGAGGAGCTCACAATTGTGGACACTATCCCATGAGAGTTTAGTGAGGTAATCAGCAGAGTCCAATCTTTGTCATATTTCTTCAATGGTTGTTCATTGCAGCAGTAGATTGGTCACAATTACTTACTAGTCAAAGATTTTTGGTGTCTTCCTTTAGCAAAGGCTATCAGGCTGAGATGAGAACAATACAGGCTTCCAAAAGATTCCAGTGGATAAGAGATTGCAGATAGACCCAAAATACTGGAGTAACTCAGCGGGACTTCTCTGGAGAGAAGGAATGGGTGACGTTTCGGGTCGAGACCCTTCTTCAGACTGATGTCAAGGGGGTGGGCGGTACAGAGATTATATGTAGTCGGAGACAGTAAGACTGGTTGTAGAGTCGGACAGACGGAGGAATCACAGAGTGGGAGCAGCGAGAGAGGATGTTGCTGAACTCTCGTCAGAGAAAGGAGGAGAACTTCTTCAAAGTAGACGAGGAGATAAATGAGTGCACCCATGTGATGCCATGGCATCTCCTTCAACACTGGAGCTCTTCATGAATTGTAGTGACTGAGTTACTGACGTTGTAATCAACATGAAAATAAATCAGTCCATTTTTGCAGGGAGTCCACATGACTCTTTTATACTTGGGAATTCCACGTTGTCTTTTGGACGCAGGGCACCACATTGAGTGTATAATTGTCATATGTACCAACTACTGATCAATGGAATTCTTACTTGTAGCAGCACAGCACACCCGTGAATACAATACAAGGAGATAATCTATAATATTTTTTTTTAAAAATCAATAAATTAATAATGTTAATAGTAGTGCTGAAAATCAAAAATCAATGGTGAAACCAAAGGCTGTCCATAAAAGTTCATAGTTGCTAAGGTTAGTGTCTAAGAGCCTGGTGTTTAAGAGCCTGGTGGCTGTCAGGAAGAAGCTATTGTTGAACCTGGTGGTCAAGGTTTTCAGGCTCCTGTATCTATTTGGGAAGAAGAAGGCCATTGCACACAGAGTTCATGATTCATTTCTGCCAAGGCTCTCTGGAGAGAAGTACTATTTTGTACTACAATAATAGATTGTACGATTACACTACCTTATATAACAATGCTCTTGAAACCCTCAACCATTGCACTCAGTGAAGAGTTGAGTGATCATGCACAAAAGTGACCATGGTTTCTGTGCAATGTTTGTTGGAGGACCCATCTGTAATGAGTCACGCATGCAGCATCAGCAAGGAAAGGGGAATGTTGTAGCGGCACCTGTTGGCGCCTTGGGCTAGTCAAACCCTCGGATTGGCTACTCCAGTCACGTGGGTGTGGGGAGCGGTTTTCGCTCGCTTTCTGTCATTTTCATTCAGTTGAGCTCGACACTTGTGGATGCAGCATCGTTTATTTAGCTGTCTGATAGACTCGCGTTGTTCTTTGTTTCTGTTCGTAATAAACATCATTGAACCAGCTCTCGCTCTCGACTCTGCTAAACAGGTGACCCCGATGCACCCAATCGTTATTGGACGCCGCCAATGCAAGCCGCCACCGTTCCCGACACTCAACAGAATGCCGTCGGCCTCAAGCTGCCAGTGTTCTGGGCCAAACAGCCACAGGTGTGGTTCGCCCATGTGGAGGCACAATTCCACCGCACAAAGTATTTCCACATCGTTGGAGCATCCCCACAGGAGATGGCTTCACAGTTATTGCCTTTCATGCAAGACCCACCGGCACTCGCTAAGTACCAGGGCCTCAAGGCCTTCCTTTTTTGCATGTTCGGGCTCAGCCGCCGAGATCGCACCTCCCGCCTCCTACACATGGACGGGTTGGGCGATCGCAAGCCGTCCGTGCTAATTGCGGAAATGCTTGCACTAATGGACGGCCACAGTCTGTATCTGCTTTTTGAACAGGTCTTCTTGGAGCAGATGCCGCACGACGTCCGCTTCATGCTTGCTGGCGCTGATTTAGCCGACCCCATACAGCTCGCCAAAAGTGCTGATGAACTCTGGCTGGTGAAACAAAAAGATGGCAGCGCCATCAACCACATTTCCGTGCCAGCGCGCCATTCGCCTCGACGAGACTGCGGTGATGCCCCGCCCACGGCTTCCCCTGCAGGGCCAAAGCAGCGCGCCGGGGACCAGGGTAAGCACAAATGGTGCTTCTATCACCTCCGCTGGGGCGCTGAGGCTCGAAGCTGCCGTCAACCCTGCTCGTTTCAGGGAAATGCCTCGGCCGATCGTCTGTAGAGGCGATCATGATGGGTCCAAACAACCGCCTCTACGTCCGCGACCATCTGTCCGGCAGACGCTTCCTCGTCGACTCCGGAACTATAGTTAGTATCCTCCCGCTGACCGGACGCGACACCCATGCTGGTAAGCGGGGCGCAGTGCTCACGGTCGTTAATAGGAGCACCGTCCGTACTTACGGCACACGGATCATCTCGCTCACTTTTGACTCCCGTCCGTACGAGTGGATGTTCATCGTGGCCGACGTAGCATAGCCGCTCCTGAGTGCCGACTTCCTGCGGGCGTTGTCCCTCGTAGTTGATGATTGGGGACGTTCGTCGTAGCCTCCGCCCCCAACCCAGGGCACAGCTCAGCGCCGTTGGAAGTCGACGGCCCCTACGCCTCTCTCCTCACCGATTTCCCTGAGCTCCTCACTCCCCGTTTCAATGCAGCGGCCCCCAAACACGGGGTCGTACATCATATCCACACCGTGAGCCCTCTGATACACACTCGGTCGTGCCGCCTTTCACCGGACCAGCTGCGCATCACCCGGGACGAGTTCCAGCTAATGGAGGATATGGGGATGGTCAATGGATCGCCCGGACAGCCTGTGGGCATCCCCACTACACATGGTCCACAAAGCATCTGGGGGGTGGAGACCATGTGGGGATTACTGGCGTCTGAACGCCATGACTACGGCAGACCGCTACCCGGTGCCCCACATCCAAGACTTTTCTGCCTACGATGGTGCCGCTTTCTTCTCAAAAGTCGACCTCGTCCGAGGCTACAATCAGATTCCCATTCACCTGGACGACGTCCCCAAAAACGCGACGATCACCCCGTTCGGCCTGTTCGAGTGGCTCAGTTTGCCTTTTGGATTAAATATCACCGCACAGGCATTCCAAAGGCTTATGGACAGGGTCGGGAGGGGTCTGCCGTTTGTGTTCATCTACCTGGACAACATCCTGGTCGCAAGCCCCACCCAGGAAGAGCACATCGTCCACCTGCGGACCCTTTTCCAACGCCTCCTCGACCACGGCCTCGTAATCAACCCCACCAAGTGCCAGTTCGGCCTCCGTTCCATCTTCTTTCTGGGGCACAGCGTCACACCTCAAGGCTCCGCCCCGCTACCCTCAAAGTTCGAGGCCATTCGGCAGTTTCCCCGGCCGCGCACGGTAAAGGGGTTGCAGGAGTTTGTCGGAATGTTTAATTTTTATCACCGTTTCGTGCCGGCAGCTGCCAACATCATGCGCCTCCTGTTCCAGTGCCTCGCAGGCAAGCCGCGGGAGCACGAATGGTCCTCGGAGGCAGACGCGGCGTTCGAGGGTGCTAAGACGGCCTTGGCCAATGCGATCATGCCTCAACGGCTCTCCCCGTGGACGCCTCGGACGCGGCTGTGAGCGGCGTCCTGGAGCAGCTCGTCAACGGCCGCTCGCAGCCGCTGGCCTATTTTATTTGTCAACTGCGTGCTCCCGAGCGCGACTACAGCGCCTCTGACCGAGAGCTCCTAGCATTGTATCTGGTCATCGGGCACTTTCGATATTTCCTCAAGGGTCGTGTATTCACTGCCTTTATGGAATCCAAACCTCTTACCTTTTTGCCTTGGGTAAGGTCTCTGACCTGTGGTCCGCCCGCCAGCAGCGGCACCTCGTTTACATATCTGAGTTCACCACAGACGTGCAGCACGTCGCGGGCAAGCTCAACACCGCTGCTGACGCCTTGTCCCGCCCCGCCCTCCCCTCCATTTTGGCAATAGACCAGGGCGTGGACAACAACGAGCTGGCTGTGGCACTGCGTGCGGATGCAGGGATGGCGAATATCGCACCACTGTTTCTGGCCTCCAGTTGGCTGATGTCCCGCATGGAGCTTCGGGCACCATGGTCTTTGCGATGTCTCCACAGGCCGGCCTCGCCCCATCGTCCCCACCAGTTGGTGACGCCGGGTGTTTGATTCCATCCACGGGCTGGCCCATCCATCCATACGGGCAACCTCTGCACTGGTGGTGGCCAAGTTTGTTTGGCACGGGCTCCGCAAGCACGTGGTGGCCTGGGCCCATGCCTGCATTCCCTGTCAGACCTCCAAGGTCCAGCAGCACGAGCGGCCTCCGGTGCAAGATTTCGACGTCCTTGTGGGCCGTTTCCTGCATGTCCATGTCGACCTGGTGGGCCCATTGTCAACATCCCACGGCGCCACGCATCTACTCACAATCGTGGACCGTTTTACACGGTGCCTGGAGGCTAATCCACCCTCAGACACCACAGCCGCGGCTTGCGCACGGGCCATGGCGACCAACTGGATTGCCCGGTTCGGGGTCCCGTCAGATATCACCACTGATCGGGGGACCCAGTTCACCTCTGCCTTATGGTCTTCCCTGGTCCAGCTCTACTGGGCGCGGTTACACCATACCACCGCCTACCACCTGCAGGCCAACAGGCTCGTGGAACATTTTCACCGCCACCTTAAGTCGGTGTTGAAGGCCCGGCTCATGGGTCCGGACTGGGTGGATCAGTTACCGTGGGTGCTCCTCAGTATTCACACTGCCCCCAAAGAGGACTTGGCCACTTCCTCCGCTGAGCTGTTGTACGGCTTGGCCCTGCGGGTGCCCGGGGATTTTCTCCCTGCCGTTCGTGGGCGGGTGGAATCTGTCCCAGCATTGCTGGCGAGCCTCCGGGAGTGAGTGAGCGGGTTAGCTCCCCTTCCTACTTCGCGGCATGGTGGTGATGCATGTGCCGCCGGTTCTACCGAATTGTGCTTATGTTTTTGTTCGCAGGGACGCCCACCGATCCCCCTTGCAGCGGGAATACGAGGGGCCATTCCAGGTGCTGCGGTCTGGTGTTGCCACGTTCACCTTGGACGTGGGTGGCCGGGAGGAGTTCATCTCCGTCGCTCGTCTCAAGCCCGCCAACGTTGACTGACGTGGACAGCCCGGTGGTGGTCGTACTACCCCAATGTAGAGGTCGTCCGCCGGCCGATCCAGCCGCACCAGTTGGGCCTGTTTCCCTCGAACCAGCGTCCCCGTTCTTTCCGCCCCATTGCAGTTTCCTGGTCCTGTTTGACCAGTCCCCCTTGTCACGCCTGCCCCCTTGCGGTCTCCTGGCCCTGTTCAGCCTGTCCCAATTGTTACGCCTCCGCTGACCACGCATTCTGGTCGTTCTGTCCGGGTCCCCGCTTGGTTCCGTACCTCGGGTTCTGGGGGGGGGTCCTGTAGCCGCACCTGCTGGTGCCTTGGGGTAGTCAACGGGTTTTGCGCGCTTTCTGTCATTTTCATTCAGTCGAGCTCCACACTTGTGGATGCAGCATCGTTTATTTAGCTGTCTGATAGACTTGCGTTGTTCTTTGTTTCTGTTCGTAATAAACATCATTGAACCAACTCTCGGTCTCGACTCCGCTAAAATGTTATCTTTAACCTTTAGCTTTTCAAACGACTCTCTCTCTGCCTTGCCCAGCTCCTCATTTACGATGATGATTCATAGTAAATTAACTCAACACCAGAATCTAGTTTTGTCAGAAGTAACTATAGTTATGCTGATCCGTCAACAAACAAATAAATAAATAATTCAGTCCAATCAAGCTCAATCATTAACGTTTCTTGTGGCAATGGCAGTGAATGCAGAGCCATGCACCAAGGCAAATTCCTTGCATGTATACATACTTGGCAAATAAAATGTATTCAATTCAATTCAATTCAATTCAATTCAAGAAATAACTGAAAGAAAAACAATAGCTGTAATGTACTGTAATTTAGTGATTTAGCAGTGGAAGCCAAATCACTGGATGGATTCAAGAGAGAGTTAGATAGAGCTCTAGGGGTTAGTGGAGCCAAGGGATATGGTGAGAAGACAGGCACGGGTTATTGATAGGGGACGATCAGCCATGAATGGCGGTGCTGGCTCGAAGGGCCGAATGGCCTCCTCCTGCACCTTGTTTCTATGTTTCTATGTAATTAGCATTTCTTCTGCTCAAGAAGGCTAGAATCTATAAGGGTCACCCATTCCTTCTCTCCAGAGATGCTGCCTGTCCCGCTAAGTTACTCCAGCATTTTGTGTCTATCTTTGGTGTAGACCAGCATCTGTAGTTCCTTCCTGCACACCATAATTATCGAGCAGCAGCTGGAAATTATTTTTGGACACAGGTCTGTGTTCTTTAAGTAAGGTGCCACTTTTCAGAAAATTCAGAGATATTGTGGTAAACTATTAAAGTTATTGGAAAAGGGATTCATCTTAATCTGTGCTTTAATCAATGGAACAGGTGGACAGCAGGATATGAGGGATTGTATGTGCCATCTGGTCTATCCTGAATAATCTTTGTTATAATATATTGTTGTTGAGCATAGTATGCCTTGAAAATAGACTCCAGCTATTTCTACTGTGCTAAATTTGAAATCAGAAAAATAATTCCAAACTTGTTGTTTTCCACCACCTGCACCTCTCACACACACCACTGCCTGCTCAGCTCACAGCAGCCCTTCCAGTTGCCATGGAGAGGAGGTCAAAGTTGCGGAGGGATGTGGGAAATGAAGCAGGAGTTCAACAAATCAAAGGGAGGAGTTAGGAAAACAGGGGATGGAGAGGAAACAAGGAAGGAATCAATCAGGAACGGGGGATTTAAATGGCACACGGGGCCCCTGAAGTATGTCGCAGCCCGATAGGACTGACGACAAACTCCACAGTTATTAGTTCACAAGCTATTGGAGTAGAATTAGGTCATTCAGCCCATCGAGTCCACTCTGCCATTGAATCATGGCTGATCTCTGCCTCCTAACCCCATTTTCCTGCCTTTTCCACATAACGCTTGACACCCGTTCTAATCAAGAATTTGTCTATCTCTGCCTTATATTCACTGACTTGGATGGTTTGAGAACCATGAGTGCCATTGACGCATGAGGAGGGTCTGGGGAAAAGGTACACATTCTGTGATAGGGGTGAGGAGGGAATTATTGAGTGCTCCAACTGGGCTGCTGATGCACAAAGAGTTGGGGACTGCGATTGCAACCCAGACTGTGGGATGCGGGCATAATGTACAGGCCTACCATCGATTGTCCGGCAACTGGCGGTCCGGCACCTACTTTAATCTGGTCAAAATTACCAGAGCAGACTTGAAATCTCCCCCGGAAGCCCCCCCCACCCCACCCCACCCACCATGCCCCACCCCTCCCATAACTGCAATGACTAGTTCCCCCCTCGACTCCATTCAAGGTCCCAAGCAGTCGTTCCAGGTGCGACAAAGGTTCACCTGTATCTCCTCCAACCTCATCTACTGCATCCGCTGCTCTAGATGTCAGCTGATTTACATCGGTGAGACCAAGCGTAGGTTGGGCGATCGTTTCGCCGAACACCTCCGCTCAGTCCGCAATAACCTACCTGACCTCCCGGTGGCTCAGCACTTCAACTCCCCCTCCCATTCCCAATCCGACCTCTCTGTCCTGGGTCTCCTCCATTGCCAGAGTGAGCAACAGCGGAAATTGGAGGAACAGCACCTCATATTCCGTCTGGGGACCTTGCGTCCTTATGGCATTAACATTGAATTCTCCCAATTTGGCTAGCCCTTGCTGTCTCCTCCCCTTCCTTAACCCTCTAGCTGTCTCCTCCCACCCTCCCATCCGCCCGCCCTCGGGCTCCTCCTCCTCCTCCCCTTTTCCTTCTTTCTTTCCCCCCCTCACCCCCCATCAGTCTGAAGAAGGGTTTCGGCCCGAAACGTCGCCTATTTCCTTCGCTCCATAGATGCTGCTGCACCCGCTGAGTTTCCCCAGCAATTTTGTGTAACTGCAATGACTAGGCTGGGTAAGTCTGCCCATCATGACCTCATCGGGACTTCTGTGCCGATCGGCGGGTTGAATTCGTCCCCTGCAGCCGGGGATCAGAAACTCCAGCCCGGCCGGAGCCAGCAGATACGTTCCCTTAGTCGACTTCCGAGGCTGAATTTGCAAGCCGGTATCTCGGCTCCTCAGCGGCCTAGGCAGATACCGTCCGACTCCTCTCGGATGCCCTGACCTTCGTTGCTCCGGCAAAATGGTTCAGGCAGAAAGTCTCTGGAACCAAGGGTGCCGGAAAATCAGTGGTGGACCTGTAATACAATTCCAAGATAAAATATTGAATATTGATATTGAATACTTTATTGTCCAACGTGATAAGTCACAGTGAAATTCTTTGCTTGCATAGCTAAGGTATACAAATAGTCGCCCATAAAGGTAACTGACAAAGTTCCTTGCCCCTCCCTCCCCCCACCCCCACGTGCCAGGTCCCCCTTTATTCTTCCCCTCCTCCCCCCCTCCCTCACGGCGGTCCCCCCACACCGGGTCCTCATTGTTCCTTCCCTCGGCAGCGCCGTCCTCACTTCCGCATGTTTGTCCTTGTCCGTCGGTCGGCGCCATCATTGACCGCCGCACCAACCTCTCCACTATCGCTGCCGGGACCTCTCCGGACGCCTCCGTGTGTTGGTGCTTAATAAAATACACGTGTAATATCTCAATGATGTCTTCGAACTTTGCACAGGATTCATTGATGTACTCATTGTTGTAAGTGCGTTACAAATATTAGAGGCTGAGACCTTTTAATCATTAAGCAATTAATGCAACTTATGCACCTTGATGCGCCAGCATGTGCAGGCAGCACAACAGGTGAATGAAATATTAAGAGATAGCAGTTATAGTCTGAGAGTATAAAAATGTAAGGTAATGTAATCAGTTCTTCAAACATTTATCAAATGTAGCTTATAAGCAGTAGTTGGTTTTGAGATTGCTCATGCAGCTGAATGAACAATTACTGCTGTCATTTAGTGAAGGGAGCGGACTACCAGTTCACAGTGGGAGGCCAATAATAGGTTTGCTTTGGAAACTGACAGGACAATCTCTTAACAGGCAAATGTCAAAGATACTCCATTAAATAACATGACATTCATTGATGCAATCTCCCCAGGGGGTAAATGTCAAAAACTAGAGGGCACAGCTTTAAGATGAGAGGGGCAACGTTTAAAGGAGATGTGCAGGGCAATTTTTTAACAAGGAGAGCGTTGGGTGCCTGGAGTGTGGTGCTGGAGGCATATACGTTTGTAACATTTCGGAGGCTTTCAGATAGGCACATGGATATGCTGAAAATGGATGGATATGGATCATGCACAGGCCGGTGAGATGAGTTTACCTTGGCATCATGTCCAGCACAGAGTCTGTGGGCCAAAGAGCCTGTTCCTGAGCTGTACTGTTCTATGTTCCATGTAATAGGTAAAGGCCAGGGTACCTGTAAAGGGAGCATGCTACTGGCTCACAAGTGGAGTCCACTTGTGAGATATGGTCTGCTATCTGATATGAACCCGGGAGCATTGGTCAAACGTACTGATAATACGGGTGTATTAATCGAACGATATGGAACTATGCATCTCACATGATCGGTTAAAAAAAAACTGCACCATTGTGACATGATTCAAGGAGGTTCAAGACCAGCTATTTTGCATATCAAACATAGTTATTATCACACAGGAGACACAAGGAACTGCAGATCCTGGAATTTTGAAGTAAACACAAAGTGCTGGAGTAACTCCATGGGTTAGGCAGCATCTGTGATGGACATGGATATGGTTATGGATTGCGAAATGGGACCCTTCTTCAAACAGGAGTTTAGTTTTAGTTTAGTTTAGAGATACAGCGTGGAGACAAGCCCTTTGGCCCACCGAATCTACACTGAGCAACGATCCCTGCATATTAACACCATCCTACACACACTAGGGACAATTTACACTTATACCAAGCTTAATAACCTGCAAACCTATACTTCTTTGGATTGTGGGAGGAAACTGAAGATCTCGGAGAAAACCCACACAGGTCACGGAGAGAACGTACAAACTCCGTACAGACAGCACCCATAGTCGGGATCGAACCCGGGTCTCTGGCGCTACATTTGCTGTAAGGCAACAACTCTACCGCTGTGCCACCATAACCGCCTGAGGCTCTGAGGCTATGACCTCTGAGGCTATGACCTCTGGTCCCAGGCGCTCCCACTAGTGGAAACATCTTCTCCAGATCCACTCTATCCAGGTCTCAGTGTATGTTCATCTTAGTGTTTGTTTCATGCTGCGACTTTAAATAAACCACATGAAGAATGGAGTGGGAGATGCAAGAGGTCATTATTCAGCATAGATACCCAGGGGAGACGTGGTGGAACGTTCGCTCTGCTCTCAAAATACATCAAGTTTTATACTATTTTATACTATTGAACTACAATTTAACAGCAGATGGTTAAATACAGTTTCAGTCTGAAGGAGGGTCTCGACCCGGAACATGCTCAGGCTGAAGAAGGGTCTCGACCCGAAACGCCACCCATTTCTTCTCTCCACAAATGCTGCCTGTCCTGCTGGGTTACTCCAGCATTTTGTGTCTATTTTAAAAACAATTTCAGTATCTACAATGGCATTGCTTACCTCAGATGTTTTTTTGTGTGAACAAATGGTCTCAAGGAGTAATGCATATACACTGGGAGGACAAGTCCAACTCGCAACATTCAAAGACCTTTGTTAGGATAATATAGTTCATGTTGATATTTTAAAAGCTTCCAAGGGCAAAGCCCAGTCTCCCAAAACATCCTTCTCATACCAGAGTATTGTGAGAATTAGACACACAAACTCCCACACTCCAAAGACATACAGGTTTGTAGATTAATTGGCTTGGTAAATATAAAAATTGTCCCCTGTGGGTGTAGGATAGTGTTAATGTGCAGGGATCACTGGTCGGCGTGGACCCGGTGGGCCGAAGGGCCTGTTTCCGCGCTGTATCACTAAAAAACTAAAAAGACATTCCTTTAGGAAGGAGATGAGGGGAATTTCTTTAGTCAGAGGGTGGTGAACCTGTCTAATTAATTGCTACAGAAGGCTGTGGGTGCCAAGTCAGTGGATATTTTTAAGGCAGAGATAGATAGATTCTTGATCGGTACAGGTGTCAAGGGTTAAGAGGAGAAGGCAGTTGAGAGGGGAAGGTACGTCAGCCATAATTGAATGGCAGAGTAGGCTTGATGGACCAAAAGTCCTAATTCTGCTCCAATCACCTATGAACTTATGAACATATGAATGATGGCACAAAATGTCAATGCTTTCACATGGGTGGCACCTCCACTGGAAATGGGCACAAACAGTAATAACATGGAAACGTTTTGTACCGAATAATTTAGAAATTGGTTGCGAATGGTGTTCTTTAATATTAACTTGCTTCCTGTGAGACTCTCATTGTACTGAAGATAGATACAAAAGGCTGCAGTAACTCAGCGGGACAGGCAGCTTCTCTGGAGAGAAGGAATGGGTGAAGTTTCACAAAAAGTGTCTTGACCCAAAATGTCACCCATTCCTTCTCTCCAGAGATGCTGCCTGTCCCGCTGAGTTACTCCAGCATTTTGTGTCTAGCTTCGATTTAAACCAGCATCTGCAGTTCTTTCTTACACCTCTCATTGTACTGTCCTTCTGCTTATCTGCTGTGGTTGGAAAATGTATTGATTTGAGGAAATAGGGAAGTGAAGGGTATTTCTTGTCACCTAAGATCTATTCACCTGGGCAGTGTTAGCAGCCGGAAATGTCCATCATCTCCATTATAATGAGGGAACTGAGTACACTTCATGGAAATATGGCATTAATCATAAGGAGGTCCTTCTCAAGATCTATGACCTATGATACGATGCAATAGAACTTTATTTATCCCAGGAGGGAAATTGATCTGCCAACAGTCATAAAACACAAAATATATGACACATGAAATTAAAGTGACAAGTGGAAAGGATTGGGGATGTGCAAAGATTGCAGAGGGGTGGAACCAGTCTGTTGCTGAAGGTGCTCCTCAGGTTGACCAGTGTATCATAGAGGGGGTGAGCTGTATTGTCCAAAATGCACGACAATCCTCCCCTCCAAGACCACCTGCCATGAATCTAACTCCGCCCCCAGGACCGAGCCAGCCTTCTTGATGAGCAGGACCTGTTGCATATTGAGGTATCCTTGATCACAAAATAATTAATTGGCAGGGGGCTGAATTCATTGCTGACTGTACTTGTGAGAAGGCAGAAATCCAGTGGTTTCCAGACTACAAGATACCATCTGTTCCTCATGAAATAAATGCAGGTGAAGTCATCGCTCCACAAGTCCAGAACTGGGTGGCTTTTTTTGATGCAACACATATCAGGAAATTGGGACACACTATTGGAATTTGACAATGGGATCATTGAAAAGATGCTGTGACGTGGAGGCGGAGAATCAATGTAACCTTGACATCTACTGCGAGGACAACCCAGAGATAAGCGTGCAGACAAAATCCCTCCTGTGGAATGGCACATATCTCATTGAAGACAATCTTGCAACACCTGATCCTTGAATACATTGTTCGTCAGAAAGGTCCAGGTGGGATGTGGCAAGACCAAAGATTCTGTGAATCAAGATTTACATTGATGAGACACAAAACTCAGCCGGACAGGCAGCATCTGTGGAGAGAAGGAATGGGTGACATTTCGGGCCGAGGCCCTTCTTCAGATCCATACCTTCTCTCCAGAGATGCTGCCTGTCCCATTAAGTTACTCCAGCATTTTGTGCCCATCTTCGGTTTAAATCAGCATCTGCAGTTCCTTCCTACACACTCCTTTCCATTGATGAGCATGTTTTTGCATCCTTTCCTGGCGTTCCCTGTGTAGCCAGACACAGCCCCAAAACTGGCTCTGATAATGGAATGCCAGAGGTGTCCTGATTAGCTGTACCCATTTGATGAGTGCGCTGGCAACTAAATACTTGAAACACACCCACCCTTGACTTTGAAAGATGTCCAAGCAGTATGGTGTGGTTTCTGAAAGAGGCCATCTGGGTCTCCAGATGGCAGTAGAGTGTCCTTTCAAGTGCAAAGATATAATCAGACCAGCTTTAACATCAGGAGCGCTCAGTCTCTGGAGAGACCGAGTCGGTAATTCCAAAACCGCACAACGTTTGGCAAGCCCCAAGCCGGGGTCCGATCGCCGGCGCGGGGAACTGAGATCCCCCCGATGCAGGAGCTTGATCACCCTGACGAGGAGGGCCAGCAGCCGGCTACGGGAGTCAAGATCATCCCATAAATAGAGGGCTCGAGGCCCCTGACCGCAGGAGAACAAAGAAGGGAAGAGATTGAATTTGTTTTGTGCCTCCATCACAGTGAGGAATGTGGAGGAGTCACTGTGGTGGATGTTTATGTTAAAATGTATTTTGTGTGTTCTGTTGCTTTTTATTGGTATGACTGTATGGCAAATCAAATTCCTCGTATATGTTGCAAAACATACTTGGCTAATAAAGTATGATTATGATTATTATGATTATGAACTTGCTGTCCTATCTCACATAGCAAGGTCATGTGATAGGAGCATAATTAGGTCATTCGGTCCATCAAGTCTACTCCACCATTCATTCATGGATGCTCTATCTCTCCCTCCTAACCCCATTCTCCAACCATTCTCATGTACTTTTGGGCTTTGGGATCTACACTTTGTGTTCACTATGGTTTAGCTAGTTTAGTTAGCAACTTTTTGCCCTCTGGAAGGTTGTGGGAGATTGATCATCGGCTGACACCTCAGCACCGTGATGAGCTTATGCAGAGTTGTTGGATGTACCGAATATATATGCTCCATCTGCCTGGTCAGGAAAGAGAGAAAGGGACATTTATACATTGCCTTTCAAGTCATCCCAAAATATTCCAAGGGTCAATGTAATGCTTGCAACATGCGATCACAGTTGTAAACCAGGAAACGCATCAGCCAACTTGCACTTAGCAAGCACCAATGTGATCAAAATAATCTGTTTTAATAATATTACACCAGAAATTTAAATATTGGCCAGAATATTTGGGATAGTGTGAGAGCTCCCTTGCAAATAAGGTGTTTTGTTTATTGCATCCTCCTGAGAGAGCAGATAGGATTTAGATTCACAAAACCAGCACCTGCGTTAGCACAATGTTTCTCCATGCTCGAGTGGACCACCAGCCTAGATTTCTATACTTAAATCTACGCAGCTTTCTGCCTGTCAGATCGCTACTATATGAGCTACTTTGACATTATTAATGCTGAATATTCAAACTGAGAGAGAACAATATTTTCACTCTGCACAACAACCTTCCATCAAACAAAATAGATTCATTTGTGTCTCACTTGCGGATGGTGTTTGTGGATTCTTACATTTCAAATTATGAAATTAACTACTCAACCTCTTTGGAACAATGAAAATATGTGCTGAGTGCATATTGAATGCGACTCTTTTCTACCTACCTCAACAAATATACCATTGTTCTTTTTTCTAGAAACAAGGAGTTGTAGTCGAAATGTGTAGGAAGAACTGCAGATGCTGGTTTAAACCGAAGATAGGCACGAAAGGCTGGAGTAACTCAGCGGGTCAGACGTCTCTGGAGAAAAGGAATAGGTGACATTTTGGGTCGAGAGCCTTCTTCAGAAGGAGAGTCAGGGGAAAGGGAAATTACGGTGATATAGAGAGAGATATAGAACAAATCAATGAAAGATATGCATAAAAGTAATGATGATACTGTAAAGGAAACAGGCCATTGTTAGCTGTGAACGCTGGTCATAGGTAAAGGCCAGGGTACCTGTAAAGGGAGCATAAACAAGACACAAAATGCTGAGGGAACTCAATGGGTCAGGCAGAACATGGATAGATTACATTACGGGTTGGGACCCTTCTTCAGGGGGGGAAGAAAGCTGGACGAGCTTATTCCCCCCACGACCCTTCTTCAGACTACAATTAGTCTGAAGAAGGGTCCCGATCCGAAACGTCACCTCTCCATGTTCTCCAGGGATGCTGCCTAACCCGCTGAGTCCCTCCAGCACCTTGTGCCGCATTTCTTTTCCACTCGTATATTTATCAGAAACAATTTGCGTAGTTGACCAGCATATTAATAGCTGCACTGTAAACATATTCCTCATTAGTACTTCGATCGAGATAGCACAATTTTCTAATGAATTTTGCAGACAACTATCACTCAGCATGACAGATATTCCATCTGTACTTTTACATGCGACTGTGGTCTAATTATGTGCTATAAATATTTGCCACAACATGTATTTTGAGTTGCTGCAATCATCAACAGGCGGTGTGCATTAAATATTTACAATCAACTTGATGTGGTCCTGCTGACATGTAGCTGTGTCTCAAGAGAGAGTTAGATTAGGGCTAAAGGAATCAAGGGATATGGTGAAAAAGCAGGAACGGGGTACTTATTTTGTATGATCAGCCGTGATCATATTGAATGACAGTGCTAGCTCGAAGGGCCGAATGGCCTACTCCTGCAACTATTTTTCTATGTTTCTAATCAGACCCAGTTTCTCGGGCGTATTTTCATTCCAATGAATACATCTAAACCATTAAACAGTGGTAATTTATTACAAATTGTCAGCAGTGAATAACCAGCTTTACCATAAAAAGAGTTTATGCCCCAGTTTTTATTGGGCATGATTATAATATTGCAACATTTTGGAGATAACTGGAAATGTTCATGAAAGCATTGAAATATTAAAATATTAAAATATTTCAATCGTTTAGCCTTTAACCAGCTTTTTAAATAAATCTGTAATCAGAACCATTTTATACACAAATAATTATAGAACCATTTGGATGAAAGAATAGTGATCGGTGTTACAGACAAGGGAACCCCACAATGTAAATTGAGGCAGTGCGCAAGCATCTGTAATTTGCCCTAATATGTTTCCAAGATGGCTCCTTAGTTGTCTGTGTGCAGGTGACAGTTCAGACCAGCCCGAAGAAGGGTCTCAACCCAAAACATCACCAATTCCTTGTCTCCAGAGATGCTGTCTGACGCGCTGAGTTACTCCAGCTTTAATTATCTACATCTATTTGTCTATTTATTTGTTTATTTGTTTAGATATTTATGTATTTTTATGACTATTGATTATTTAATTGATTGTTTTGTTTATTTATTTACAGGATGTGCACATAACTGTAAAGGCCAGTATTTATAGCCCATCCCTAATTACCCTTGGGTAGTTGGTGGAGAGCTGTCTTCTTGAACCACATTTGTGCTTCTGATTACTCTACACCCGAAGTGCTGTTTAATAGGGAGCTTGAAAATGCAGCCCCTCTTCTCCAGCTCTGGTTACTTTCCACTACCTCTTTCACCATCTCTTTCAAGTGAACAAGAAGAGTGTCAATGAATGTTGAAGTATATCTTCGTGTCATGTGGTTGCTAGACACGATGTAAACATTTGTGTGAGGTACCCTGATATTAGTAAGTGTGGGGAGGGTGTAATGAGGTATGTGAATATTAGGTCTAAATCCTCTTTTGACAATGACTACTGCTAGATGAGTGAAGGGGGTTTGGGTGGACCAAGAGGTGACAGATGCTAGAAATTAAATAGGTGGGATATGAATTTTGAAGATATTTTCACAGATTTTCACCATTCATGAAGAATCATTGATTTTATTTTGGCATTTCATCTTGGTAATTAGGGCTACAATCTCAACTCTGGCCTAGGCGTCTATCTGTTTCAATTACCCTTTCATAATATCTTTGACATTTTCGGAACATTTGACATGTTCACAAGTTCACAAATTATAGGAGTAGAATTAGGCCATTCAACCCATCGAGTCTATTCTGCCATTTAATCATGGCTAATCTCTGCCTCCTAATCCCATTTTCCTGCCTTCTCCCCATAACCCTTGACACCTGTTCTCATCAAGAATTTGTCTATATCTGCCTCAAAAATATCAGCTGACAGCCTCCAGAACCCTCTGTGGCAATGAGTTACAGATTAACCACCCTCTGACTAAAGATGTTCCTCCTCATCTCTATTCTACAAGAACACCCTTTAATTCTGAGGCCTAGACCAGTTGGAACATCCTTTCCACATTCATTCTATCTATGCCTTTCATTATTCTGTAAGTTTCAATGAGGTCCCCCCTCAATTTTCTAAACTCCAGCGAGTACAGGCCCAGTGCACTTTCCAGCTTTTCCATCAAATCCATAATACCGTGCCCATAGCCTAGCAATACACACTGCCGATGTCAGCCACTCGTATTTCCAATGTCTCTTCAGAGTAGCTCGTAGTGTCTGCTCCAGCCAGCACCCATTTGGGAGGTACAGGTTAGCTTTGAGCAGTGTGAAAGTAATGACATTGTATCCCTTGCCTCACAAGTTGATGCGTATAGCCAACAAACAGCATGATCAAGGATGGCTGCACAGAGACAGCATTAAATTGAGCAGACAACTCAAAGTTATGGTGCTGCATGCATTTCACTTCATGGACACGTGTTAAAGACACTTCTTAATCCCCACATCTGTTTTGGTGGATAAACTTAACCTGGGTCCTTTTCAAAAGCAGATAGATTCTGAGGTCAGCATACAATTATCCCACATAACAAGGCTAAGACAACTGCATTAAGAGTGTTGGATACATTGAAGGATTAAAAAAAGATGGTAATTTCAATTACAGAATGCTAGAGTTTAGCAAATGTCTTAAGGCTTACAGTGAGATGTCATAAATGATGCATCCCAGCTTTTAATTAATAACAAGCTTTTGCTAACTCTGTTTGTGTTGCGTCCCCTGGTTTCAATTCAGAGTGCGAATAATCAATTTGTTCCTTTGAAGTCTGACCTTCCACAACTGTGTAAAAGGTGAAATGAGTGGTTAACATCCCAAATTCTGAACTGCCTCCTTGTTTCGTTTAGTTTAGAGATGCAGCGCAGAAACAGGACCTGCAGCCCACCGGGTCTGCGCCGACCAGCGATCCCTGCACATCAACACCATCCTACACACACCAGGGACAATTTACATTTATACCAAGCCAATTAACGAACAAACTTGTACGTCTTTGGAGTGTGGGAGGAAACCGGAGGTAACTCACGCAGGTCACGGGGAGAATGTACAAACTCTGTACCACTGCAGCCATAGTCAGGATCGAACCTGGGTCTCTGGCGCTGTAAGCCAGCAACTCTACCACTGCACCACCATGCAGCCCAATTTGTGGAAGGTTTCCATATCTCCATGCATATTTCCCCAAAACAACCTTTGCCACAGGAAATTAAGAGCATGATTATTTACTTTCATCAAGATACTAGATATGTATTTAAAAGCTAAAAGTACATGACTTTTCACTTTGAAAGCCTATTGATATGCCTGGAGACAGATTGACCATTAATGTGTGAATCATTGAAGTATCCTGGGAAAAACAAACTTCAAATTATAGACCAATAAAGCTTAAAATACCGTATGCTGTTTGGCCCACCAAATCTACTCAGACCATCAAACACCCGTTGTTACACTAACCATACACTAATACTTTTTATTCTCCCCACATACTCCTTGACTGCCTTCCAGATTCTACCAGCCACCTTTATGCACTGGAGCCCATTAACCTACTACCTGTATGTTATTTTGGGAAGAATGTTGACAGAAAAATCACTTGACGAAACAAAAGCATTTGATAGCTTTATCCTGGTCCATATTGGCTACTGTCTTGTCATGCCCAGGAGGACCCAATGCAGAATTATATCTTGCGGAATTAGGGTCACCTTCACTTTCCCCTTTCTCCACTTTTCAGTTTTTTGACCTTTATTTATGTCACAGAAAGGGAATCTTAACACACACCGGTGGACAGAGGCTGGATAACTAAACAATCTAAGTGCATTGTGCGACGTGTCCTGTCATCTTGATGTCTTTCAGCTGATCTTGACATTAACCTACTCTTTCTGCCTAGGTAGGGCAGGGTAGGCATTTTAAAGTATAAGACTCAACTTGATTGAAAAATACTGCATGGAAACAGGCCCTTCATCACACAGAGTCCACGCTAACCACTGATTGCCCATTCACATTAGTTCTATGTTGTACCACTTTCGCATCCACTACACTAGGAGCAATTTACACTAGGAGCAATTTACAGAGAGCCAATTAACCTCCAAACCTGCACATGTTTGGGATGTGGAAGGAAATGGGATCACCCAGAAGATACCCATGCGCTCACAGAGACAAGGGGCAAATTCCAAACAGATAGTGCCCAAGGTCAGGATTGAACTCTGGCTCTGTGAGGCATCAGCTCTACCACCTGTGCCATTGTACCTTCTTAACTCTGGCCTTCTCGCACTTTATTTGAAAGTCATCTGTCAAGACCAAGTACAGCCCAAAAAGTAACTATTTTTTATGTTTGTTTGCTTGATTGGTAGATGCAGGGGTACTGAACTAAAGGAAAAGGTAGGAAGGGACAGCAGATATTGGTTTCCACTGAACAGAGACACAAAATGCTGGATGAACTTCAGACTGAGACTCAGTGGGGAGGGAAACTAGAGATATGAATAGGTACAGAATAAATCACAGCCGACACCGATGACTCAAGAAAGGTGGAGCTCACAATGGTCCATTGTTGGCTGTGGAAGCGGTGATAATGAAATGATACAAACAGTGAAACTAGCAAGATGACTAGGGTGGGGGAGCGATGGAGAGAGAGGGAATGCGAGGGCTACTGGAAATTTAAAAAATCCATATTCATACCGTTTGCTTGTAAGCTGCCCAAGCGAAATATGAGGTGCTGTTCCTCCAATTTGCGTTGAGCCTCACTCTGACTGTGGAGAAGGCCCAGGACAGAGAGGTCAGTATGGGAGTGGGAAGGGTAGTTGAAATCTTTGGCAACTGGGAGATCAGGTAGGCCGAGGCGGACTGAGTGTAGGTGTTCAGCGAAACTTTGATCTTTGACTCCATTGATTCTGGGCTTCCTAACCCCTCTGACTGACTCTACTTTCAATGACTTATTTTAGTGATTGTCACACAAAAGGAGTTTCCAGTTGCACCACCTTCCACTGATCTCGGATCATTGCACCTAAGTGGGAGGCTGACTCCATGCAGATGAAGCTCAACAGTTAAAATCTCCTTGACATCACAATATAACGGGTGGAAGGTTTCCAGTCACTTCACTTTGCTGACATTATCCCTCAACACAAGTTTGACCACTCAATAATGTCTCTGTATTAAAATTGTGTGTCTTTTATTTCATCAACAGCAAAGAGGCGTCGAGAGGCAGTGAGGAGCAGAAGGGGAAAAGAGGCACAACAAGAAATAACTGAATAAATCTAATCTTTAACATTTAAATCTATATTACTAAAAGTAAGATCTTGACCACTTCCTGTTTTTCTGTTTCATGATTTTTGAAAAAACGCTGCCACTTACGGCTGTGATTTTTGGCCATCTTACTTTGAATTCCCCCTTCGCTGCGCAGCACAAGAGGATTTTTCCCATCGATGAAAAATAAAAGAGTTATTAATGTATAAAACATGTTGACATTCTCTCAGAAGGTACACAAAATTGCTGGGGAAACTCAGCGGGTGCAGCAGCATCTATGGAGCGAAGGAAATAGGCGACGTTTCGGGCCAAAACCCTTCTTCAGACTGTGGCGACATTTCGGGCCGAAACCATTCTTCAGACATTCTCTCTACTTGTTGACAACCTCATCTACTGCATCCGCTGCTCTAGATGTCAGCTGATTTACATCGGGGAGACTAAGCGGAGGTTGGGCGATCGTTTCGCCGAACACCTCCGCTCAGTCCGCAATAACCTACCTGAACTCCCGGTGGCTCAGCACTTCAACTCCCCCTCCCATTCCCAATCCGACCTCTCTGTCCTGGGTCTCCACCATTGCCAGAGTGAGCAACACCAGAAATTGGAGGAACAGCACCTCATATTCCGCCTGGGTTGCTTGCGTCTGGATGGCATGAACGTTGAATTCTCCCAGTTTTGCTAGCCCTTGCTGTCTCCTCCCCTTCCTTAACACTCGAGCTGTCTCCTCCCATCCCCCTGCCCTCGGGCTCCTCCTCCTCCCTTTTTCCTTCCTTCTCCCCCCCACCCCCCATCAGTCTGAAGAAGGGTTTCGGCCCGAAACATCGCCTATTTCCTTCGCTCCATAGATGCTGCTGCACCCGCTGAGTTTCTCCAGCATTTTTGTGTACCTTTGACATTCTCTCTGTTGCCCCTGCTGGTGGGAGGGGGGAGGGAATATAAAACCTGGAAGTGTTGTGCCTCACTCAGTCTGTGCAAGGTGGAGGAAGCGAGAGGGTCACGGCTCTCTGAGCTGCGAATAACACTGAACACATGTCTACTCAACTGTGAGTGCCCTTAATGTGTTTTGAAAATGAAAATGTAACTTCTTGGAAATGCTGCACTGCAAATGGCTGTTGATGGTGGTAACTGCTTTGAAATGCTGCACTGCAAATGCTGTTGGTGGTGGTAAATGTTTTGAAAAGCTGCACTCCAATAGCTGTTGGTGGTGGTAACTGCTTTGAAATGCTGCACTATAAATTTGACAACTTCCTGTTTGCACTGTATATTGATTTTAGAGTCTGGTATCTCTCTAAATCACCGACTATATCTCTCGTTTCCCTTTCCCATGACGCCAGGAATTTAGTTTTATTGCTCAAGATTCCAGCATTTACGGTCACGTGTCTCCATAGAGGAAATGTTACCGGTCAATCAGCATTCTTATATTAATAAACCAACATTGGTTATAGTTTCATATATCAATGGAATCGCAGAGAAGTGAATGATGGATATACAGTACTGAGAGAGTAATTGCCATTTTCTACATGATGCCCTTCTGTAAGTCAACATAAGAGGCTCCAATAACTCATTGAAAATGTGTTCATTATAGGAGGTTTCTTTCATATTGTTATTTCATAAGGGCAATTGGTGGATGCATAATTTGTTTGGTGCAATATAAAAGAATGGTAAATGGAATAAGAAATTGATAATACAACTGGAAATTCTGCGAGGCCACACTTCGTCTCTCACAAGATTCCTCATGTTTTATTCATAACATTAGAAATATATTACTTTTCAGGTAAACTGAAATTTGATGAAATTGAATTATGAACCACAGTCCTTTAATGGAACTGACAATATGAGTGATACAAATTCCAATTACTTTCACCTGTCTGTTAATTTACAAGTTGTAATGATACACAATATTTATTGCTCTGTCAATATAGAATTATTACACATTTAAGTGCTCCTCTGACTACCATCAAAGCTAACAGTGAATAAAAACAAATCATCATTCACAAGCAGTATGGTGCTCGACAAGGTTTAATGCTCAGACATGCTTTCTTTTTTGATAACTTCAGTGATGCCATACTAGATGAATACATTTTGTTAGCACAATTTCAAACTAAATAATTCATCAGATGCCTTATGACTAAATAGTCTGTCTAATATGTTTCTTACAAATCTATGACCATTCAGATTAGCAGGACAGACACTGATGGATGGTAGGTCATCCTCCGTGCAAAAAACTTCAATTGGTAAGTGTATTTGGGTTGGTAGGAGTGGGACTGGGCACTGCCTCCAGATCCTTCAAGGTGGCTGCAGGAGGCGCCCCCGAGACACAGAGGCGGTTGAGCAAGGAGAGGGACATTGGTTCACGGCCCGAGTCAGTTCAGGGCGACGGAGGAGGCCCTGCAGCAGCCTGGGGTTTACCTGGATCGGGAGCTGCTCCAGTACATCCAGCGCATGGCCCGGACTTCGGACTTTTGTAAATGGCGCCAAAATATAGCGAGTCGTGCATGTGTGAGCTCCGCTAAAAGAATTTCACTGAACAGTGCCTACGTGACAATAAAGAAACATTGACACGGTTTTAATCCAATTTAATGTGCGGAATAAATATAAAAATAGAATGGACTGCTCTTTATAAATTATATTTCTCTGTATATGATGCAAGCAACTGCAAGGTTGTCAATTTGATTCAAAATCTGTTTAAATTTGTTCCTTCTCTGTCTGGAAAGCTCTTAGGGCATCCACAGAGTTCTGAATGCAAATCAATTTGAAAAGGATCAGTGTAGATTTGGTCCTTTTCAATCTTGGTTTACATTGTTCATTCTGAAGAGGTCAATGCTGTGCAATAATCTTTCATTCCAGCGCGGCTTCCGTTTTCAATTCTGCCTTTGTTTAACCTTCAGTGTTGTGCAAACCTTTCATACGTTGCAGACTTGACATCTGGAAGAGACTGAAGCCTGGATTATCATAGTCAATCTTGTTTTAAATTGGTTCAGACTAGAATTACATCGAAAGAAACCAAGGGATGTAATTATTGAAATAGTTGCCGGTGTTGACCCTTCTTCAGTGATATGCATATGCAGCACAAACAGATGACACAGATGGAGTCATAGATTCACCTGCTTTTTTCTTTCGGAATTAACTTCCTGCTTTCAAGCCCGACAGAACTAGTGCGGCATGGTGGCGCAGCGGTAGAGTTGATGCCTTACAGCGCCTGCAGCGCTGGAGGCCTGCGTTCGATCCCGACTATGGGTGCTGCCTGTATGGAGTTTGTACGTTCTCCCTGTAACCGCATGGGTTTTCTCTGAGATATTCGGTTTCCTCCCACACTCCAAAGAGGTACAGGTTTGTAGGTTAATTGGCTTGGTGTGTAAAATTGTCCCTAGTGTGTGTAGGATAGTGTTAAGGTGCGGGCATCGCTGATCGGCACTGATTTGATGGGCCGAAGTGCCTGTTTCCGCGCTGTATCTCTAAGCTAAACTAAACTAAACTGTTTTCAACCTGTCGTGCCACACTCTGGCTGTTCAACATTAGTCGGACATTGAGGGCGACACAGCGAGTAGAGCTACTGCCTCACACCACTAGAGACACCGATTCAATCCTGACCTCAGGTACCTTCTTGCGGAGTTTGCATGTTCTCCCATCTTCCTCTGGGTGCCCTGGTTTTCCTCCCACACCACAAAGATGTGCAGGTACATTGGCCTCTGTAAAATTACCCCTAACATGTGAGGAGTAGGTTAACTGAAAACAAATGGAATGGGTGATCAATGGCCAGCATGGACTCGGTGGGCCGAAGGGCCTGTTTCCCTGCTGTATCTCTAAACTAAACTAAAGTAAACAAAACTAAAATAAACTAAACTAAACATCCAATCCTTTGGAGGAGTCTAAGAGCTGTGAATCATCCTTCACGTCTCTCTCAGATTATCCAGTCTAAGCTTGATTCAACCTATGACACCAACAATGTACCTAATGCAATTATTTAACTTCATGAAAACAACAATGTTAAGTTATGAAAACAGATAGGTATGAAACTCACCTGGGGAAATGATTCAGACAATTACACTAAACTAGTATTTTTCAGACAAAGAAAGCTGGAGCAGTTCAGCGGGTCAGACAGCATCTCTGGAGAAAAGGAATAGATGACATTTCGGGTCAAGACCAATCTTCAGACTGAGAGTCAGGGGAAAGGGGAACGAGGGATATCGATGGTACTTAGAATAAATGAATGGAAGACATGCAGAAATCAATGATAATCAATGAGATTTGGAGCCCACAATGGTCCATTGTTAGCCGAGGGGTAGGTGATAACAAGTTAATACAGACAGGGGAACTCAACAGGACAACAGTAAAACTAGTTCGATGACTAGGGTTGGGGAGGGACAGGGACAAAGGAGACGTAGGGGTTAATCGAAGTGAGATTAGTTGTCATTCATGCAGCTAGGTTGTAAGCTGCCCAAGCGATATATGAGGTGCTCCAATTTCCGTTTGGCCTCACTCTGACAATGGAGGAGGCCCAGGACAAAGAGGTCAGTATGAGAGTGGGAAGTGGAGTTAAAGTCTTTGGCAAGCGGGAGGTCATGTAGGCCGAGGCGGACTCGGCTTTTTCACTTAGTATTATTTAGTATCTTTCACTTCACTATACCTGTTGCCCTTATGTTTGGTTTTGATTGTATTCTTGTGCTATCCTATTCATTGGATAGCACACACAAAAAAAACTTTCACTGTACCTCAGTACACGTGCCAATAATAAACCTAAACCTAAACCCAGTAGTGGTTGAGCATGATACAGGCAGTATATCTGGAGAGAAGGAATGGGTGACGGTCAGTCTAAATAAAGGTTGCGACCCGAATCGTCACCTATTCCTTCTATCCAGAGATGCTGCCTGTCCCGCTGAGTAACTCCAGCATTTTGAGTCTATCTCACGACACGATAAGATACGATTCGAAATGATACGATATGATACAAAATAACTTTATTTATCCCAGGAGGGAAATTGGTCAGCTGACAGTCATGAAACACAACAAGATACATGAAATTAAAGTGACGAGTGGAAAGTCCAGGATTGCAAAGATTGTGGGGGGGTGGGGTAGAGCGGGGGAAGGAGGAGGGGGGGGGGGGGGGGAGGAGGGGGGGGGGGGGGGGGGGGGGAGGAGGGAGGGGGGGGGGGTGGAGTCAGTCTACCCACAACAGAAGGGGGCGGAGTTGTACAGTTTGATAGCCACAGGGAAGAAGGATCGCCTTTCACGCTCTGTGCTGCTTCTTGGTGGAACCTGGCTGTTGCTAAAGGAACTCCTCACGTTGACCAGTGTGTCATGGAGGGGGTGAGCTGTAATGTCCAAGATGCGCCACAGTTTGAGGAGCATCCTCTGCTCCAAGACCATCTCCAGTGAATCCAACTCCACCACCAGGATGGAGCCAGTCTTCCTGATGAAGGCTTCCAGACCTATTGTGCAGTCTAGAAAGTTGACGGAAGTTGCTAACTATTTGTAAGAAACAATAGGCTCCATTGTTATAGGTATTCCAATTGTTGCATATATTCCATATCATTCCAGTGCCTCATACCTTGTGTAGAAAATACATACAGTACACGCAGTACTTGCATGTACTCTCTGCAGTACATACCTGTCATCTGAAAATAAGCCATGCAACCAGGAAATATGAGGCTTAACTGTAATTGTGAACAGAACACTGGGAACTGGGAGCGCCAGAGACCCGGGTTTGATCCTGACTATGGGTGCTGTCTGTACGGAGTTTGTACAATAGGCAATAGACTATAGACAATAGGTGCAGGAGTAGGCCATTCGGCCCATCGAGCCAGCACCGCCATTCACCCGGTTTCACCCTACACTCCAAAGACGTACAGGTTTGTAGGTTAATCGTCTTTTGGAAAAGTTGTAAATTGTCCCTAGTGTGTGGGTTGGTGCTAGTGTATGGGGGTCACTGGTTGGCGCAGCCTCGGTGAACCTAATCCTAGAACCTAACTACTCCCCACCACACCCCACCACACCACACATCCTTCCCTTCCCAAGCAGGTGGTGAAAGCAAAGTTCATGCTCTCCCTTTATTGGTGGAGACTGGAGATGCACCCAAGCCAGAGAGTGTTTCTACCACTGATGTAAAACTGCACTGAATCTTCTCTCACTGTCAGTACTGGAGTCAACAACGGGCGGATCCTCACACACACTAAAATGCCTCGCTTTTCAATTCAGAAATTAGACCTGCAGTTACAATCTTCATAAAACCTCTAGCACTGCTGAAAACAGCTTTGCCTCACATTTCCACAGAACTAACAACTTCGACGGACTCTGTATTTAAGGGATTAGCTCAGTTGATCGTTTTGGCAAAAAGCAAGGTTTCTTTTACACAAAGGGAGGGGGGTGCCTGGAACGTGCTGCCAAGGGTGGAAGTGGAGGCAGATACGATGGTAATGGTCAAGAGGTTTTTAGACGGGCACATGGATGTGCCAAAAATTTAGAGATTTGGATCACATTTAGTTTTAGACAATAGACAATAGACAATAGACAATAGACAATAGAGAATAGGTGCAGGAGTAGGCCATTCGGCCATTCAATGTGATCATGGTTGGTCCCCAATCAGTATCCCGTTCCTGCCTACTCCCCATATCCCCTGACTCTGCTATTTTTAAGCCATCTAGCTCTCTCTTGAAAGCATCCAGAGAACCCACCTTCACCACCCTCTGAGGCAGAGAATTCCACAGACTCATCACTTTCTGTGAGAAAAAGTGTTTCCTTGTCTCTGTTCTAAATGGCTTACTCCTTATTCTTAAACTGTGACCCCTGGTTCTGGACTTCCCCAACATCGGGAACATGTTTCCTGCCTCTAGAGTGTCCAAAACCTTAACAATCTTATATGTTTCAATGAGATAACCTCTCATCCTTCTAAACTCCAGAGTTTACAAGCCCAGCTGCTCCATTCTCTCAGCAAAGACAGTCCCGCCATCCCGGGAATTAACCTTGTAAACCTATGCTGCACTCCCTCAATAGCAAGACTGTCCTTCCTCAAATTAGGGGAACAAAACTGTACACAATACTCCAGGTGTGGTCTCACTAGGGCTCTGTACAACTGCAGAAGGACCTCTTTGCTCCTATATTCGATTCCTCTTGTTATAAAGGCCAACATGCCATTCGTTTTCTTCACTGCCTGCTGTACCTGCATGCTTACTTTCATAGACTGATGTACAAGGACCGTGAGATCCCGTTGTACTTCCCCTTTTCCCAACTTGACGCTATTTAGATAGTAATCTGCCTTCCTGTTTTGGCTACCAAAGTGGATAACCTCACATTTATCAGCATTAAACTTCATCTGCCATGCATCTGCCCACTCCCCCAACCTGTCCAAGTCACCCTGCACTCTCAGAGCATCCTCCTCACAGTTCACACTGCCACTCAGCTTTGTGTCATCTGCAAATTTGCTAATGTTACTTTGAATCCCTTCATTCAAATCATTGATGTATATTGTAAATAGTTGCGGTCCCAGCATCGAGCCTTGCGGTACCCCACTAGTCACTGCCTGCCATTCTGAAAGGGACCCGTTAATCCCTACTCTTTGTTTCCTGTCTGCCAACCACTTCTCTATCCATGTCAGCATTCTACCCCCAATACCATGTGCCCTAATTTTGTCCACTTATCTCCTATGTGGGACCTTATCAAAAGCGTTCTGAAAGTCCAGGTACACTGCATCCACTGGCTCTCCCTTGTCCATTTTCCGAGGTACATCTTCAAAAAAGAAGGGTGATTATAGTGATGGGTTGTAAATATGACTAAGATACTGTATAGTATATGCGGGTTTTTCTTTTCTTTTTCTTTTTTTCTTTTTTGTATGGCTTTGTAAATATTTGATTAGTGTTCAAATGTAAATAATTTGGTGTATATATAGTGGCTGGTGTACATATGGTGTACATATAGCTGCTAAATTTGTATAAGATAATTACAAGCAGTTGAATAAGGGGTGGGAATTAATAAGCATTGGCTTCTTCCTGTTCCTTTTCGGACACATATGATTTCATTTATTTATAGATATTGTTTATGACACTTTATAAATATTTTTGTTTTGTTTTTTGTAAGCTATTTCACATTTGCTTTTTATTCTTTTATTCTGTTCAAAATAAATAATAAAATAAAAATAAAATAAATAAAAAATTAAAAATAAAAAATAAAAATCCCAGAAGATTAGTCAAGCATGATTTCCCCTTCGTAAATCCATGCTGACTCGAACAGATCCTGTTACTGCTATCCAAATGTTCGGCTATTTCATCTTTTATAATTGACTCCAGCATCTTCCCCACCACCGATGTCAGGCTAACTGGTCTATAATAGTAAGATTAAACGAGAACTTACCAGTTTGAAGTTTGATCTGTATTTTATGGGGAGTTACGATGAGGGATTACGTGAAGAGCCCGTCCAGCACGCATGCGCGGCATACTTCAAAGCAGCGGTGTGGAATCACAGACAGACACAGTAATTGAAATAAAGATAGTAAAGAAAAGGAGAGCTCAGTTACCAGTTTGACCTCTATTATTGAGGGTGGGAGCGGAGGGCACGTAATCCCTCATCGTAACTCCTCATAAAATACAGATCAAACTTCAAACTGGTAAGTTCTCGTTTAATCTTACTATTTTACTTCGGAGTCACATGAGTGACTACGTGAAGATTTTAAAGCTCTGTGATTTCAAACCGTGTAACAGTTCATACTTCACTCGCTGCCGAAGTCATTCGAGGGAGGAAGTATGTTATCGTAATCAACCATGAATCTGTTTGTAAAACAAGAAATGGTGTTATTATCAATAACAAGACAAAAAATGCTCCCCCGGGCTTAAATTATATATTTGCAGATTCTAAAGCTATTTCTGCAACCGATACAGGTTCTGCCAGCGGCTTGTTACAAAGTTTGGAACGTATACTCCCTAGACCACCTCGCTGTAGCCAGGATGTGGTCCATATGCACGTCCATCCTCTTAGTCACTGACGTGGAAGCTGCTCTGGTGGAATAAGATTAATACACGTTAGTATTTACTCCAGCAACTCCCGGTACCTGCTTGAGCCACTAGATAATTTAGCTCGTCACCCGACCATGAGGTTTCTAGTGGCTGACACATAAGGCTTTTCCCTCTCCCTCGGGTATTTCTTATTGTGTCAATGTAGTTCACTAAGTGGGTCATGACACATAACCGTGGTTCAGGTGGGTGTGCCCGGAATTCCATGACGGGACCTGATGTTCCTGGTCTGCTCTGTTTGGCCAGCCCCTGAATGGAAAATGTGACACTGTCTGGTGTTATAACCATGTTGTCCAATCGCAGTAGATGGAAGAACTGGGTCTTTGTGCTGAGGTAAGGCCATCAGCATATCCATCTTCAGGGTAGGCTGTTCCAGGGTGAGGGACCTGGCTGGTGATCATCCCCTAAGGTACGTCAGGACCTCACTGACATCCCAATTTGGGTGTACCTAGTTCTGGGGAATGGGATTGAATATACCTCTCCTGAATTTAATCACCAGTGGGTGGTACCCTTGCCCTTGTCGTGGTGCCTAAGTTGAGTAGGCTGACAGAGTACTTCTGGCTATATTGATGGCGCAGTAGCTGAGTCCTTCATTGTGGTGAAGGCCTGCCAGGAACTCCAGTACAGGTTTTGTTGTAGTTGAATGTGTAGTTCCTGAGTTTGAGCAGTATCTTCCCAGGTATGTTCCCTAGTGGATATGCGACGGAATGCTGTCATCATGTTGATAGTGCTGTCTGATCCAGGCCCAGCAGTGGTCTTCCCAATTCTGCAATCCAGGCCCAGCAGTGGGTTTTTTTTCTTTTTTTTTCTTTCTCCTGCAACCCAGTAGTTTATCGTGGCATGGATGGTTTATGCCTGAACTGGGTGGGTTGATAAGCCTGGGCTATAGGGAATCATAGGGTTTTGATGACCATGTCGAGGACCACTGGGAACCAAGACTGTGGGTTTAGTCCACTGTATTTTGCGTAGTACCCGACTGATGAGGCCGTAGTACCTATTGATGAGGTAGAAGAAAGGGAGAACATAGAGATTAGATTCCCCCCCCCCCCCCCCCCTCAATACGCAGGAATGTATCCATGTCGCTGCCTTGAGTTTGGTTTCATGCGACATACATTGGTACGTGGCGATTCAATTGGAATATAAGGAATCGATATCTGGTGTCCATATTGCTTTGTAATCTCAGCAAATACTTTTGGTTTAAATGTTCGTTTACAGTATTTAGCTCACCTGATAGGTAAGTTGCTGATGGTCAAATATGTTTGACGACATACAATTGTTAAATAATTTGTCACATAATATCGATTTTTATTCCGCCAAGTGGTTAGGTATATGCCACCACTGTGATGTTGTTAATTTATAAACGAACATGCAAAATGGTGCACTATTGGGCAATATGCTTTACCAATAGTAAGTAAGTAAGTAAGTAAGTAAGTAAGTTTTATTTATATAGCACGTTTTAAGTCAACTCGCATTGACACCAAAGTGCATTACAACAAATAGATAATACGTTTGTATACCATAGAAAAAGGTTTAACACTAAGGAAAATGGACACAACACATATAGAGTTCAACACAAACGTCCCCCCACAGCAGAATCAAAAAATTTCCTCTGTGGGGAAAGAATATTAAGTCCTCTTCCTCTGAAAACCCCCGAGGTCGGGCCCATTTGTGGCCTAGCAGCCAGTCCGATGAATATACTCAATAGAACATACTCAAATTTCTGACTAAGTTTAATGCCCAGTGTCTATAGTGATGACAACTCCAGATTAGTCCATTTGGCACCATAATCTAGGTATGGGGTATAGTTTGAACACTAGTATCTCAGCTCATTGGAAAGGTACAATGTTCAGTAGCTGGTAATGCTGCTACTATCCCAATTACTCTTGCCACGTAGTTGATAGGTGGTTAATGTTACCAAAACTGATAGCATTAAGAATACCAGATAGACAATGTTGTGGATGGGTCAATGTAGATATCTGGATAATATGACAGAGCCCAGGTTAAATAGTTAGTAGCTAATGCTGCTGACATAGCTATATCCAAGGATAGTCTGTCGTTAACATATAGACATGCCATGACAAATGTTCCTTAAAATGTCAGGGCTGTTTGAAATTCTGGAATAGCTTCGGCTCATATTAGCCAAGTCAATAATAAGTCAACTCAATCAAGCCAAGTCAAGTTATTTGTCACATACACATGCGAGATGTGCAGTGAATGAAATGGCAATGCTCGCCATGGTTGCCCCATCCAGGTAAATAGAGGTATATCCGAATCTATATGAGAGGGTACTGAATAGTATGCATCTTTAAAGTCGATGTCTACCATAAAGTATCCTTGGAATCCATGGTAGCAGTTACAAATTCCATAAGTGGGTATACCTGATGAATACTCAAGTAACTTTAATCAATGATGGTGCGACATTCACCATCTTAGGGTTTTTTGGTACCAAAGGCTCATATGAGATTTCTTTTTTTTTTTTTTTTTTTTTTTTTTTTTTTTTTTTTAATATTTTATTTTATTAGAAGTAAGTACAGTCATATGGCACCAAAGTGCCTAATATATATTTTCATAATACATTTTATGTACAACTTCTTTTTTTTTTTTTGTTACACTGAAAAAAGATTAGAATAAGAAAAAGAAGTTAGATAGTAAAGGATAGAAAGATGTGAAATATATAGTGTGTGAAAAAAGAAAACGAGTAAATGAAAAAAGTTGAGAGAGAGAATAGAGAGAAGAAAAGAAAAAAAAAAAGAGGAGATCATTATTTATAGTCTTGACCAACCCTCGTCCAGTCCTGAAACAGTTATTTTTTACAATTGTGTTGCACCATATGATTCCAAAAAAAAACGACGAATGGAGACCAACTCGTTATGAATTGGTCTGATTTATCCATTAGGAGGAATCGCATTTCCTCAAGATGAGCGGTGTCCAACATACTTGCAATCCACATTTTAAGCGTTGGTATTGATGTACCTTTCCAAAATTTAAGAATTAATTTTTTTGCTATTATTAAACCATAGTTAAGGAATAGATTTTGAGATGTGTTCAATTTATTCCCATCTTCCATTACGCCAAATATAATCATTTCAGTATTAGGTTCCATTCTTGTCTTGAATAATTTTGTAAATATTTCAAAAATATCATTCCAGAATCTATAAAGTTTTATGCAGGAGACTAAGGAGTGTGTTATAGTTGCCTTTTGGGCTAGACATTTATCACAAGTGGCGGATATATTTGGATAAAATTTGTTCAATCTTGTTTTTGAGTAATATAATCTATGTACAATTTTAAATTGAATTAAATTATGTCTTACATTAATTGAACATTTGTGAATATATATCAGGTATTTTTCCCATTTAACCTTCGTAATTTTTATCATTAGTTCCCGTTCCCACTCTTCTCTAAGTACCTCTGTCGATGGTAGGTCTATATTTAGAATACTATTATATAAATATGATATTAATTTTTGTGAGTCAGCTTCAATATTCATTGCCTCTTCCAATAAGTCAGGAGTTACTTTTTGATATCCTTGTATATATTTTTTCACGAAATCGCAAATCTGAAGATATTTAAAATATTGGTTGTTTTTCAATTTAAATTTTAATTGTAATTGTTGGAATGATAGTAAGTTTCCCATTTCATACATATCCCCGATCCTTCTAATTCCGAGACTTTCCCATTGGTTATATGTCTTATCAATAAGAGATGGTTTAAATAAAGGGTTATTCGCTATTGGCATTAACAGTGATAGATTTCTTAATTTTAAAGATAATTTTATTTGTTTCCAAATTCTTATTGTACCATATATAATTGGGTTCTTCTTATATATTGTGTTATTCAGTTTTTTTGGGGAGAAGAGGATCGTTCCTATATTACTAGGATGGCAATCCTCCTTCTCCATTTTTATCCATTCTGTCTGTTGGGTGGCACTATCCAACCAATAAATCATATTCTTAATATGCACTGCCCAGTAATAATACATAAAATTCGGAAGTGAAAGTCCCCCGACCTCTTTTGGTTTACATAAATGTTTTTTTGTGATTCTATGTGATCTATAGTCCCAAATATAATTAGTAATATTAGAGTCTAATTTTTTAAAAAAGTATTTTGGTATATATACCGGTATAGATTGAAATAGGTATAATAATTGTGGTAGGAAGATCATTTTTATTGCATTTATTCTACCTAATAATGATAAGGGAAGTGTTTTCCAAAATTTAATCAACGTATTAAGTTTATTTAATAAAGGCATGAAATTAGCATTGAATAATGCTTTATATTTTCTAGTAATCTGAATACCCAAATATTTAAATTTTTCTGTTGCGATTTTAAAGGGGAACTTCAGTAAGTGTGTAGGTTCTTGAGGTTTTAATGTCATGATTTCACTTTTATTCCAGTTTATTCTATATCCAGAAAAAGACCCAAATTCCTCTATTAAGTTTAATAAATTTGGTATGCTCGTTTGTGACTTTGTAATATATAAAAGTATATCGTCTGCATATAATGAGATTTTATTCTTTGAGTCTCTGGTATTATAGCCCTGAATATTCGGATGAATTCTTATACTTTCAGCCAGGGGTTCTATCATAAGGGCAAATAGCAGGGGTGATAGTGCACATCCCTGCCTATTACCCCTTGATAGTTGAAATTTTTGAGATAACATGTTATTAGTTAAAATTCTTGCCATCGGTTTATCATATAATAATTTTACCCATCTTATAAAATTCTCTCCCATATTAAATTTTTGTAGTACTTTATATAAGTATTGCCACTCTACCTGATCAAATGCTTTCTCTGCATCCAAAGAAATAATTGATATATCTTCTTCCTCTACTTTATGCGAGTACATTATATTAAACAGACGTCTCAGATTATTAAATGAGTGTCTTTTAGGTATAAACCCCGTTTGATCAGGGTTTATCAATTTACTAATATATTTGCTTAATCTTCTTGATAAAATCTTTGCTAAAATTTTCTGATCTGTATTTAAAAGTGATATAGCTCTGTACGAGCCCGGATCTTCTAAATCTTTATCTTTTTTTGGAATAAGTGTAATAGTTGATTCTGTTAGTGTTTCAGGTAGTTTGTTTTCTTTAAAAGCATGGGAGTATAAATTAAATAAATAAGGGGTTGTTATCTCCTGAAATTTTTTATAAAATTCATTATTAAAACCATCTGGTCCCGGTGTCTTACCATTTTTCAGCGATTTTATTGTTTCACCTATTTCTTTGATTGTAATTTGAGCTCCTAATTCCTCTTGTTCCAAAAGGTCCAGTATTGGAAGATTACAATTATCTAGAAATTTTTTTATTTTACTATCTTCTCTTTTAATTTTAGATGTATATAAGTTTTGATAAAATTGGGCAAATCTATTATTAATATCTTTAGGTAGTATTAGTAATTCTCCTTTCTCTGATTTAATTTTGGTTATAGTATTTTCCTTTTCTTGTTTTTTCAATTGGCGAGCTAAAAGCTTATGTGGTTTGTCACCAAACTCAAAATGTTCCTGTTTTGTCATTTGGAATAGTCTTATTACCCTTGCCGATAAAATTCGATTAAGTTTAAATTTCAGTAATATTATCTTATTGTGTTTATCTGTCGTGGAATCTTTGGCATTATCCATCTCTAACTGTCTGATTTCTTGTTCTAACAACAATTGTTCTGTCTTATTCTTTTTATTTTGAAAACTTTGATATGAAATTATAATTCCTCTCATAAATGCCTTAAAAGTTTCCCATAGTAAAGAAGGCAAAGTACCTGGTATATCATTTGTATCGAAAAAAAGTTCCATTTGTTGTTTTAAATATTGATAGCCTTGCACATCATTTAAAATATGTGTATTAAACCTCCAAAAAAAATTTTTGCCCGGCATTCCCTCAAATTTTACTGAGAATGTCAACGGGGAGTGATCTGAGATACTACTAATGTGGTATGTTGGGTTGTTTGTATATGGCATTAATTTCATATCCACTAAAAAATAATCAATTCTTGAATAAGTTTTATGCACCGAAGAGTAAAACGAGTATTCCCTTCCAACTGGATTAGCAGATCTCCATACATCTATTATATTCGTATTTTTTATATATGTATTTAGAAGTTCGCTAGTTTTAGATTTTAAATTACTCTTCTTTTGTTTTGCTGATTTATCTAGATATGAATCTAAAACACAGTTAAAGTCCCCCCCTATTATCACATTTTGGTAATTAAACTCTGATATTATGTCAATAATTTTATCAAAAAAGTGGGGGTTATCAAAATTCGGAGCATAAATATTTATCAAAGTTAGTGGGGTTGCATAAATTTCACCCGAAACTATAATATATCTTCCCTCTTTATCTGATATGGTATTCTTTAATTTAAAAGGAATACCTTTCCTAATAAGAATAGCTGTACCCCTAGATTTAGAAGTAAATGAGGAGTAGTATGTTTGGCCTATCCAATTCGCCTTTAATCTTATTTGTGTTTGTTGTTTCATGTGTGTCTCCTGCAAAAACATTATGTCGCTTTTCAACGATTTTAGTTGGGCAAAAATTTTACCCCTCTTAATTGGTTCGTTGGCACCCCGTATATTCCAACTACAAAATGTAATTCCTCCATTCTTTATTTGTCTATCGTCTTGCATTGTAAATCAGGGTAATATTCCTGAATCATATGGTGCAAACAAATACCTCAGAACTTTAGGACTTGGGTGGTCATCCCGGTTTATTAGATTTATATTGCATCTCCTTCTTGTAAAGTGCCTTAGAAAAAGAAAAAAAGAATGTGATACACAATTACTTTCAAAAAAATTAAACAGATAAAAATCTTGTTTGTGCTTTAAAAAAAAAGGTGCTATTAAGGTATCTAAAGGAGGATACCTTAAGGACGAATAGCCATCAACGATGGCAAAAAATGTATAGACCTCCGTGATGTTGTTATACATTGAGCTCCTCCCCCTAGGCGAATCCTCATAAAAAGTTACATATCGTTTCATATTGTGTTTTTTCTTATATGAGTTTATCAAATCAGTGCTAGTGACAGCCGAGAGAAAAAAGAGACATAAGGAATAAAAAAACAAAACAATATAGAACAAACATATACACGATTATATAAGTATATATGTCCCTCTAATTTATCCAATCTTAATCTAATCTAAACTTTCCCATATATATCCACCCTGTATTCTTACATAATATCCCATTCTATAACTACCATACATCATACAAGCTGGTACCAAAGGGTTAACTACCGTACAAGCAGGTGCCAAGGGGTTAAACTTTGAGCTTTGCATCCAAGGTTGAATATAACCAAGCTCTCTGAATAACACATTCCAACGAGATAAGCTTTATAATTGTCTGGGTAGCTCGGCCATTTTAATCAGTTCAGAGCTTTGTAAAAAGTTCAGATTTCTTCATTGTCGGCAGCTTGACCCGATGTTTTCTTAACAATATCCTCTGCATACTTTAAAGCTTTTCCGGGAGCTGCAAATGAGCGTTCAACGCCGTTATAAGTTATCTTCATTTTTCCGGGAAACAAAATTCCATATCTTACTCCCGGGACTTCCCTCAAAGTGTGTCTTGCCGGTGTAAACAATCTCATTTTCTGGACTACCTCAGGAGAGTAATCGCGAAATATTCGCACATCATCCCCACGGTATGTCAGCTTTTTCCCATGAGTGATCTTTTTCAATATAAATTCCACTGAGGAGATGTCACGGAATTTCACAATTATCTGTCTTGAATCATTTGTTCCTCTTCCAACTCGTTTAGCGACGTCTGTTCTTGGTTCTTCCGACAATTCCAACACATCTTTGAGTAAGTCAGTAACGAAAGTACATGTTTGAGATTCATGTCCCTCTCGTCCTTCCTTTACTCCGAGAATCCTCAGGTTATATCTCCGATTTCCTGAATCCAGGTCCAGACATTTATCAGTCATTCTTCCAAGTTTTTCCTCTTCAGTTTTCTGTGATTGTTTCAAATTCTTTATTTCCGAGACAATCTCTTTTATCTCATTCTCCATCTCTTCCATTATCTCATCCAGCTTTCCGATATCATCACTTATACCTTTAAATTTCTTGTTGTAATCATTTTCAATTCTGACACACTCTGAGTTTAATCTCTTATCAAATTCCTTATACTGCTTTTTGAGTTCTTTTAACTCACTGCAAGTATTATCAATTTTTTGAGAAATACTCTCCATATTAGTTTCCATACTCTGTTTATTACTTTCCATGTGAGAGTCCATACTTTGCATCTTCTCCAGTGTCATGTTAATTGTAGCAGTCATATCTAAAAGCATTTGCTTCACCTCTTTCTCCTTCTTGTCTCCTTTTGTTGCCATTTCAAGCAGAGACCCTTGGCTGTAAGAATCTTCTTCTTCTGTCGTTTGCAGAGTATCCAAAACTTCCTCGAGCTGAAAGCTGATAGTATTTTTCTTTGGCGCCCTTGAACGATTATCTCTGCTCATTTAAACTCATTTAAACACCCGATTTCACCATTAATCTCCCCGATTTTCACGTCACCTTCTGATGATAACACCCTTACACAACACCAGGCGACTTCGGTGAGTTTTTAAAAAAAAAATCGGTGCTGACTTAAACGACTTTTACAATTTTTTTCGGGGGAGAAGCTCAGTGCCGCGCCTTAATTCTCCATGACGCCGCCGGAAGTCTCATGAGATTTCTTAAGACCCCTGGTATATCTTTTCCAGTAGCTAGACCCTCATGGTTTTATTAGTGGAAGGGTAGACCTCCTTGAATATTTTTTGGTATATAACTACCAAGAGTGATAGCTTCCAAACCAGGTGATTCCCCCCCCCCCCTCTGTTAGTACAAACCCTTCACCTTTATGTGATGGCAGGAACAATACTTATCTGTCTTCACTGTTGTTTGGTAGTGTGTTCATTTCTTCGGTTTCTGGTTCCTTGTCTGTAGGGATGGTGTTTGTTGGGGGGTGGCGCATTTTCCATGGGGCCCGCTCTGGGCCCTGGCCTAAAAGGCTTACGGGATTGGCATGCAGGCCCCGAGCTTTCACCAGTACCAACGTAGACGCCTCCTGGTGGACGCGTTGAGGTACTGCTGTCTGGTTTAGTGTGGTGCTCATTCTAGACCCTGCCCTCTAGCCGAATATTTTTGGACACTTCGTCCAGTTTTTTAGGCTTGGTTTGGTAACTTTGCCAGATGGCAGGATCTGTGGTTGTGAGGTCGGCGTTCTCACAGTCCTGTGAATTTTATAGGTTGAGGGCAGGTTTGTGACTTCCCTTGAGAAGTTGCGGAGCATACTGTGAACAGTAGGGTCAGGTGTTTTGCCATACTACCCTGCCCTTCTGGAATGAGCATGCGAACATGATAGCCGACGTCAGGGTATCAAATGCAATTTAAGATATTTGGGTTTTAAAATGCCCTGCTCAATGTGTCCCCCAATAATGGTGGGCACTTTGAGTAAATGCAATTTAGGGGAGGCATGATGAAATCCAACGCCTCATGGCTACCTGTCTTGGAGAGGTTTTTTGGAAAAGACAGGTAGTAGGCTGGCCGTCAGTTGAGACTGAAAGGCCATCTCGCTCGTGGTGAAGCCACGTAGCGGCCACACCCAGCAGCTCTTCCTGATCCTGTACCTCAAGCATACTCCCGATGTTCTTCAGCCAGTGACCACTTTTCTTGACCAGCCCAGCTCTGGTCGCCATCAATCCCTCGACAAGGGAGATGACCAGTGCTGTGGCACTGGAGCGGGAGTGTTATGCTCCCTTGGCGGACTTGCCCCTGCTCCTGAGGCAAGTCTCGCTGGAGTTTTTTACTCCATGACCTACTCAAGGCTTGGAGAGCAGACACTTGCTGGTTCTGTCTTCCGTGTCTGTCTCCAGCCCGAGGTTTGCTTGCTGACTTGCTCTGGAGGCTGCCTGCCGTTTTTCGGGCGGCATCCGCGGTTCTCGGGCGGCGAGTCTCCTTGTCGGGAGTTGCAGGTATTACCGGCCAGTTTTTTTAATTTCCCTCCAGTCCGCTGCTGTTGGTCAGACAGCTGTTAGCGGACTGGGCATCGGCGCAGTACCCTGCTGTGGTCCGCAGCGTGTGCGGACCCGGTGCCGCCTCTCCCCCCTCCACTGACGGCTCCCTCCCTGGAGTCGGACGGGTGCCGCTTCCCTCTGCTGCTTTGCTCCCCTGGAGCAACAAACAAGAGCAAAGTACCGATATTAATCTGAAGGTAAGTACTTACCTAACGGTCTGTTCCTCCAGGCTTGTAGCGGGAGCGCCTGTACTCCTGCTGCGTCGCTGTTGCAATGCGTGAACGCAATGTCGCGCATGCGTGCTGGACGGGCTCTTCACGTAGTCACTCACGTGACTCCGAAGTAAAATTCCCTGTTTTCTCTCTCCTGCCTTTCTTAAAAAGTGGGATAACATTAGCCACTGATCCTGAGTCTATAGAACATTGGAAAATTATCACCAATGCATCCATGATTTCTAGAGCCACTTCCTTAAGTACCCTGGGATGCAGACCATCAGGCCCTGGGGATTTATCAGCCTTCAGTCCCATCAGTCTATCCAACACCATTTCCTGCCTACTGTGGATTTCCTTCAGTTCCTCCTTCACCCCAGATCCTCTGGCCACTACTATATCAGGAAGATTGTTTGTGTCCTCCTTTGTGAAGACAGATCCAAAGCACCTGTTCAACTCATCTGCCATTTCCTTGTTCCCCATAATAAATTCACCTTTTTCGGTCTTCAAGTGTCCAACTTTGGTCTTAACTAATTTTTTTCCTTTTCACTTACCTAAAGAAGCTTTTACTATCCTGCTTAATATTCTTGGCTAGCTTACCTTCGAACCTCATCTTTTCTCCCCGTATTGTCTTTTTGGTTATCTTCTGTTGTTCTTTAAACATTACCCAATACTCTTGCTTCCCGCTCATCTTTGCTACGTTGTACTTCTTCGCTTTAATTTTTATACTGTCCCTGATGTCCCTTGTCAGCCATGGTCATCCCTTTCTTCCTCCTCGGAATGAACTGATCCTGCACCTTCTGTATTATTCCTAGAAACACCTGCAATTTTTATTACACTGTCATCCCTGCTCGTGTATCTTTCCAGTCAACATTGGCCAGTTCCTCCCTCTTGGCCCCATAGTCCCCTTTATTCAACTGCAACTCTGTGACCCCTGATCTACCCTTCTCCCTCTCCAATTGTAGATTAAACTTGACCATGTTATGGTCACTGCCTCCTAATGTCTCATTAACCTCGAGGTCCTTTATCAAATCCGGTTCATTACATAACACTAAATCCAGAATTGGCTTCTCCCTGGTAGGCTCCAATACAAGCTGTTCTAAGAATCCATCACAAAGGCACTCTACAAAGTCCCTTCCTTGGGGTCCAGTACCAACCTGATTTTCCCAGTCTACCTGCATGTTGAAATCTCCCATAACAACCACAGCATTCATTTTACTACATGCCAATTTTAACTCCTGATTCAATTGCACCCTCTATGTCCAGGCTACTGTTTGGGGGCCTGTAGAATAGTCCCATTAGGGTCATTTACCCCTACAATTCCTTAGTTCTATCCATACTGATTCCACATCTCCTGTTTCAATGTCACCTCTTGCAAGGGTCTGAATTTCATTCCTCACCAACAGGGCAACCCCACCCCCTCTGCCCACCTGTCTGTCTTTGCGATAGGAGGTATAACCTTGAGTATTCAGTTCCCAGCCCTGGCCCTCTTGCAGCCATGTCTCTGTAATTCCCACAACATCATACCTGCCAGTTTCTAACTGAGCTTCAAGCTCGTCCACTTTATTCCTTATACTTTGCGCATTCATATACAGCACTTTGATCTCCGTATTCACATCCCCCCTTGCACTGCTCGCAATTGACCCTGACCCCGTTGTCCCTTTTCGAGCTTTCCTTCCAATTAATTCGAGAATCTTTTGTAATTTTTCCTGTAGTCACTTCCTCTTCAACTCCATCTTTATACTCCCAATTTGTCAATCCCTCCCCCCCACTATTTAGTTTAAACCCGCACGTGTAGCCCTAGCAAACCTGCCTGCCAGAATGTCAGTCCCCCTCCAGTTAAGGTGTCACCCCTTCCCCAGAAGAGATCCCAGTGGTTTATAAATCTAAACCCTTGCTCCCTGCACCAGCCCCTCAGCCACACATTCAGATCCCCTATCTCCCTGTTCCTGTCCTCACTAGCACGAGGAACCGGAAGCAATCCAGAGATAACCACCCTAGAAGTCCAGCATTTCAGTCTACTTCCCAACTCTCTGAACTCATGTTGGAGAACCTCCTTCCTCTTCTTCCCGATGCCGTTTGTGCCTACGTGCACAACTACTGCCGGCTGTTCACCTTCTCTCTCTCTCGAGGATGTTCTGAATTCGGCTCGTGACATCCTGAGCCCTGGCACCAGGGAGGCAACAGTCCATCCTCGCATCTCGTCTGCAGCCACAGAATCTCCTGTCCGCTCCTTGGACAATGGAGTCACCCACCACTATAGCTCTGCCCAACGTCGGTCTCGCCGGTCGAGTCCCATCTCCAGGATTGGAGCTACCGATGTGTCCGCCACTCGGACTGGAAACATCGTCTCCCCGGTCAGTTCCCAAGAGGACGTACCTGTTTTCATTAGGCACAGCCACCTGGGTCTTCTGCTCTCCACGATTTCCACCCTTTCTCTCCGTCACACACCTTGGTTCTTCCCGTATCCTCGGCGTGACTACCTCACTGTAGGTCCTGTTCCGGGAAACTCTTGTTTTCCCGGATGGCCCTGAGGTCATCCAGCTGCTTCTCCAGTGCCCCAACACAGTCCTTTAGGAGCTGAAGCTGGACGTACTTGCCACAGTTGTAGCAGCCAGAGGCTCCATCCGTGTCCCTGGGCTCCCACATTCTGCAAGCCTCACACTGTCTCATCTGCCCCGACATGTGTTCACCTCATTCCGTCCTCTCGAGCTTTATGCGTAGCCTCCGCTCCTCAGCCTTTTAGTTTAGTTTAGTTTAGTTTAGATATACAGCACGGAAATAGGCCCACCGAGTCCGCATCGACCTGCATTCCGCGCACAATAACACTATCCTACACACACAAGGGACAATTTTATATTTATATACCAAGCCAATTAGTCTACAAGCTTGTACACCTTTGGAGTGTGGGAGGAAATTGAAGAACTCGGGGAAAACGCACGCAGGTCACGAGGTGAACGTACAAATTCCATACAGACAAGCACCTGTAGTCAGGATCGAACCTGGGTCCCTGGTGCTGTCAGGCAGTAGCTCTATTGTTACACCACTGTGCCGCCCACATGCAGGCAAATGAGATGCGTTGATTTGGCCATTGTGTTCACAGACATTGTGGGCCGAAGGGCCTGTCCACATACTGTACTTTACTGAGTTCTATGTTCTATGTTATGATCATGCTGGCACCATCCTTTTGGGGGGGGAGGGGGGGTAAAATGGTAACACACGGGTTAAAATACTGGTTATCACCTCCAATAGTTCACAGATGTTGTCATGTTGCCCGCTTTGTTCATGGCTGTGTCTTTCAAAAACAAAGAATGCAGGAAACAATGTTGGTCCTTAGGTCAAATGAGCCTCTATTGTCATGTGTCCTCTGTTCTGCTGAGGCATCTGAATGGCATTTCAAGAGCCCTGTGTTATGTTTTTGATGATACTGTTTGGTATGTTAACCTCATTGTCTCTTCTCCTGGTGTTTGTCTTTCAGCAGGATAGTGGAGAAGGTCAGGAGTATTCGCCCCTGAACAGCTACCCTTGCACAATGCTTTCACCTTCAAAGGCTCAGTTTACAGATAACTGGAGTCTTTTTTTGTGGGTTATTAATACATTCAATGCCAGGCAACTAAAGAAAAAATAATGATCATAGGGAATCTGTAACTGCTTCTTTTTTTGAGTTTAGATAAAGCTATTTATGGAAAGGTGTACAAAAAAAACATAAAGCAAAGCATCGGGTAGGAAAATGGCTCAGCCTGTAGAATAGCTATTTACTAACCAGGTTTAGAACATAGAAGAAAGGTCTCGATCCAAAATGTCACCCATTTCTTCTATCCAGAGATGCTGCCTGTCCCGCTGTGTTACTCCAGCATTTTGTCTATCCGGTGTAAACCAGCATCTGCAGTTCCTTCCCGTGCATGAATTGGCCCTTCGGCCCACTATGTTTGTGCTGAACATGATGTCAAGTTAAACTGATCTCATCTGCCTGCACATGATCCATATCCTTCTATTCCTTGCACTTCCATGTGCCTATCTCAATGCCTCTTAAATGCCACTTCGTATCTGCCCCCACCACCTCGGCAATGTGTTCCAGGCCCCCACAACACCCTATATGAGAAACCTTTCCCGCACATCTCCATTGAACGTACCCCCTCTCACTTTATAGCTATGTCATCTGGTATTGGCCATGTCCACCCTGGCATAAAAGATTCTGAGGGTTCACCCTAAGCCTCTCATAATTGTAGATACTTCCATCGTCTCCACTCAACCTCCGACGCTCCAGAGAAAACAATCCAGTTTTATTCAACCTCTCCTTGTAGCTGAAACTCCCAAACCCAGGCATCATTCTGTGCACCTTCTCCACATTCTTCCTGTATTGGGGTGATCAGAACTGCATGCAATACTCCAAATGCAGCCTAACCAAAGTCCTATAGATCATTGGTGATACTAATTAGTATTTTTAACCTTACTGTCACTTCATAATTGTTTTGTCATACCTAGATTAAGTGCAGTCTGCTCTTTCTACCACTGCATAGGTTTCCCTGGGGCTTGTTAGATTCCTTGCACATCCCAATTGGCAGATTAACCGTTTAGTGAAATCTATCTCTGATAGATGGGTAAAAGGTAGAATCCCTGGGGGAATTGATGGGACTATGAAGAGAATAGAAAGGGACTAGTGTAAATGGGTGTGAGAAGACAGGCACTGACCTGGTGGTCCGAAGGGCTTGTTTCCGCGCTATACGACTCTAACTTGCATTAAGGTTAATGAAAAACTATCGACAAGCATCTGTTGGAAATGATACTTCTTCCATGTTAAAGCAAGAGTTTCAAACAGAGACATTATGCCAAGTAGCTTCTCGGAACCTGCCAAATGTATTGAGGTTAAAAATAAAAATAGTTGTTGGAAAGATTTAGCGGATCATGCTCTTAGATCTGTGGAAGGAGAAACAGAATTAACATTTCATAGCTTCAGTTGTTAGTCCAGATTTACAACTCCATCAGTTCACTGAGCCTCACAATCACACTGCCTTCACTTTTTTTCCCAGGGTTTCTTTGCCAGAACCGTCCTTACCATTCCCGGGTCTTAGCGCCTCTATCCTTCCTGGGATCTTGTTGTCAGAGCCTCTTTCACCATTCACACCTCTCAATGTCAGGTCTACGTTCACCTTTCTGGAAACCTCACAGTCAGGCTGTCACTCCATCAGTCCCAAGCTCTCAATTATGTGTTTTATAAGGCATTTGGACACATATATGGATAGGAGAGGTTTAGAGCACTATGAGCTAAATGCAGTCAAAAGGGACTAGCCTGGAATGCCAACTTGGTTGGCATGGACAAGTGGGCAGAAGGGCTTGTTTGCTTGCTGCATAGCTCTGTGACTGTGATTCTCACTGTATAAAAGCCCCTTCCTCAGACAAGCAAATGGATTAGATAAAGGGAATAGAAGGGAGACGAACAACTTTCCCAAATGCTCTTCACCACAAGTGCTATTCATGGCTCTCGACTGCATGGCTTCCACCTTGCAGAGCATGACTTCCATTCCTGGGGTCTAATAAGTTTATAAGGTCCAGGAGAAAATTATGCCATTTGGCCCATCAAGTCTACTCTGCCTCGGCACTAAAGCGATGTATATGTTTAAGAAGATTTTTTGAGGAGAGATTAAGGCATTGGCAGATGAAAGCATGGGCTGCTGATGGTGAAGCATTGTAAATCATGGAGAGATTTGATTAAAACGATAGTAATTTCAATTCTGTGGGTTTGCTGGGATAGGGACCAGTGTAGGTTGGCAGTAGAAGAATGATGAGTGCCCAGAACTTTGTGTAATTTAGGGAATGGACAGCAAATACTGTAGAGGGGGCGCCGGAGAAGGGAGATGGCAGCCCTGCCGGCAGTCTGTTCGTTTTTTTCATCCTTTTTGTTTATTTCAGCATTTGTTTAAAAGTTTGTTTTAATGTTCTTCTGTTTGTTTTATGTGGGGGGAGGGGGGGGAGGGGGGGGAGAAACTTTTTTTTTCCAGGTTCTTACCTTCCCGGAGATGGGATCAAGTTTCGGATTACATTCTCCGGGCTCTGCGGCCTACGAACGCTGGAGCTGGGAGCCTCCTCGGACTGTCGTGAGCCCCACCGCGGGGCGTGGACTTACCATCGGAGTGGATCCCTTGCCTGGGATCGCTCCCACCGCAGCCTGCGGACTTACCAACAAGGGCTCGCGGTCTCGGGAGAGACTAGTCGGGAGCTTCAACGCTGCAGAAGGTTTGACCAGCCCCGACGCGAGGTTTGGTCGCCCGGCCCGGGGGGGGGGGGGGAGCTGACATCCCCCCGATGCGGGAGTTGATCGCCTCGACGCGGATGGCCCGAACGCCACCGGCTACGGGACTCAAGACCATCCCGTCAACAGGGGGCTCGAGGCCCCCGACCAAGGAAGAACAACAAGGGAAGGACTTGGAACATTATTTTCGCCTTCCATCACAGTGAGGAATGTGTAGGAGTCACTGTGATGGATGTTTATGTTGGAACGTGTTTATTTGAGTCTGTTGCTTTCATAGATTGTATGACTGACCTGGCCAGTGAATTTCACTACACCAATTGGTGTATGTGACAATAAATGAACTTATGAACTTATGAGACTTGCTTGGTTTGACACTGTATCTTCCTGTATCCCTTGGGAAAGAGGGAGAGGGGTCGGTCATTGACCTTCAGCTTAGGAACTTCTGATGTTGATAAATATGTAATTTAAGAGGCAGGAGGCATAGTTTGTGGAAACTTTAATCAGTCAAATAATTTTCATATTGTAACCCAATCAGACAGGAATAAGATATTTTTCTTGACTAAACTGGCTTTATAAAATAGAAGTGGAATTCGTATAAGGGTCCTTGATCATTGCCTGTCCAAGTCCTTCGGAGATGCTGCCTGACCCCATTGAGTTAAGTCAGCACTTTGTGCTTTATACAAGAGTCCAGCATCTGCAGTTCCTTATGTCTCCAGGAGTTACTGTAAATCATTCTTTGACAACAGTTTGCTTTGACTACACTGTTAGCTCTCGTTAATGAAAAAGCAGGTTGGCAAGATAGTAGATCTTTTCAACAGTTTCCGCACACGTAAAACAAATATTCCCTGAGAGTGCCTATAATTACTCCAGGAGTCTACCTGCACGAACGCTTCGTTAAAGTTTAAAGGATGTGAGGACTGTTTGTTGATGGCAGAGATGTAAACGTTAATGAGTACCCTGTAAGCCATTCTGCATTCTTGTCCTTTCAAGGCTTTTACGAATTAGTTTGCAAATGCATACTTGTTATGTGGAAGAAATATATTTTTTAACTGTCTGTGGGGTAAAAGCTTTCAACATAAGAACACCCACATGATATTTAGTGTTCAGGGGCACTTTTCATGAATACACTTATTTCCATTTTAGTGAAAAAAAAATTATATTTAGAATGGAAGATTTTCTGAAGCATTTAAATGCATGGAGCACAGCAAAGAGTCATAATCACTTTTGAAGGCTAATTGTCATTTGGTTGCGACAGGGTAATGTAATTGTCACTTTAGTACATTTTTCCGAAATCATCCTTGAATTGCACAAAAATGAATGCATTTATGACAGACATTTCAGAAGGAAATAAATATTCTGTTAAATAAAGCTCTTGATTACCTTCAAAGGTTTTATGGGATGGATTCCAAATGTATTCTTTTCACATGGAAGCTCAAGAATAATACTAAGAGCAAATAGAGCAGGAAAATAAGCAAATTAAGGAGGAAGCAAAGAAGGTAAACTACGTGTAAATGAAGATGGACACAAAATGCTGGAGTAACTCCACGGGTCAGACAGCGTCTCTGGAGAAATCTTTAAAACAGAAAGAAAGTGCCAAGTCCAAATGACTGCAACCAACAGAGTTCAGGAGAAATTATTCCACTAAAAAAAATAGGAACAATCAAATTATTGTGTCTCTAGGCTGATTGATCAAGAAAATTGAATGAAAGGTAATAGAAGTAAGCAAGAATGAAGTTAAAAAAGTGATAAGGAAGATAAAATTAAGAAATCACTTTATCAAGTAATAGCAGCAATGTGTTTAAATATGGAAGGGGTAAGCAAGGTAAACAGAAAGACAATAGATTAAGGTAGAATTAAATAAATAGTTTTGCTCAGTTTATACTGAAGAATAAAAGTACACAATTCACTTGAGGATAAGCTTTAAAAAGAAAAGAGGGCCGAATCATTTCACCCCTGATCACTTGTTCAGGGTAGAAAGACTGTATCTCCCCCCAACTCTCTACACTCCCCATCTTCAACATCTAGTGGGATATGGGCCAAACACAGGCAGGTGGGCCTAGCGTAGATGGGGCATCTCAGTCAGCATGGGCAAGTTGGGCCGAACGGCCTGTTTCCATGCTGTACATAGGCAAGCTGGAGATTATGTGGCCAGATCTGGCCACTCACACCAGCATTGCATACAAGGCTGAATTCATTATAGAAAAAGTAGAAACAAAGAACTGCAGATGCAGGTTTATACCAAAGATAGACATAAAGTGCTGTAGTAAGGAAGGTGTGATCTCAAGATAGAAACAATGTGGAGAACTGTAGAAGTGGTGAAACGACTCGGAGAAAGGGGGCAAGGAGGGGAGGGGAGAGGAGGGCATGAAGTTACTTAAAATGAGAGAATTCAATGGTCATACTGCTAGGGTGTAAGCTACCGAAGAGAAATATGAGGTGCTGTTCCTCACTCAGGCAATGGGGGAGGCCCAGGACAGAAAGGTCAGTATGAGAATGGGAATGGTTGACAACCGGGAGGTCCCATAGGGCTAGGCCGAGCGTATGTGTTCAGCTAAATAGTCGCAGTGCCTGTGTTTGGTCTCGTCGATGTACAGACAAACCCACATGACTAATACTGGGTACAGTAAATGAGGTTAGAGGAGGTTCATGTGAATCTCTGTCTAACCTGAAAGGACTGTCAGGGTCCCTGGATGGAGTCGAGGGAGGAGGTAGAACAACACGTGTTGCATCTTCTGCGATTGCAGGAGAAAGCATCTGGGGAGGCAGTGGTATGGGAGAGAAGGTCATGTCATGTGATAGGTGCAGAATTAGGCCATTCGGCCCATCAGGTCAACTCCGCCATTCAATCATGGCTGATCTATCTCTCCCTCATAACCCCATTCTCCTGCCTTCTCCCCATATCCCCTCGATAAGGGATGGGTGAATCATTATAATGAGGTCACTGACTCTGAGAGGTAAATGCAGTTAAGTGATTTATTTATTTTTCTATGTCTGTATCCTAATATTTTTTAATTAAATTTCCAGCATCTCAAGTTGCTTTTCTTAAATTAATCTTAAATTTTTAAATTTTACAAATCTTTTGAATAAGGATTTTTAAAGATTTGTAAACCATCATTTAATGTTTTTCATTAACAGACACATTTAGAAAATAGTTCAATTGCGTTATCAAAAGGGACATGAGAGAAGGTCTGGAGGCAAACATGTAAAACCACCAGCAGAAGGACAGCTTCAGGGTAAAGATTATCCCTTTGTGTCCCCATGAACTCAGTGCAAGTGGGAAGGTACTATCAGTGCATTTTGGCAGCAAGCTAGATCCAGTTTCATTTAGCCCACTCATTAGTAGTAGCACCAGAGCACGGAAACAAGCCATCAGGCACCCACCTTCACCCACGATCAGGCACCCACTTTCATTAATCCCATAATATTCTCTCCACATTTCTGTGAACTCATGACAAATTCTACCATTTGGTAGGTCGAATGCAAGGGGAAAAGTACTTAGTTGTTTTAGTTTTGAGATACAGCACGAAACAGGCCCTTTGGTCTATGGAGTCCGCGCCCACCAGCGATCGCCACACATTAACACTATCCTACACACACAAGGGACAATTTACAATTATACCAATCCAATTAACCTACATACCTCTACGTCTTTGGAGTGTGGGAGAAAACCGAAGATCTCGGAGAAAACTCATGCAGCTCACGGGATCAATGTACACACTGCATACAGAGAGCACCCATCACCTGAATCGAACCCCGGTCTCCAGCAACTCTACCTCTGCACCACCGTGCCACTGCACTTTAGTTTGACTTGATTGTGCATATGCATAGTATTATCTGACCTGATTAGATAGCATGCAAGATAAAGCTTTTCACCGTACTTCAGTACAAGTGACAATAATAAATCTAAATCTAAACCTAAACATAAATCCTAGACATTGTGTGCCAAAGGGCCCGTTTTTGTCCTCTACTGATCCATGTCTTATGGCCTGAACACTAAGGACAATTTACTGTGGCCAATTAACTTATCAATCTGCATGCCTTTGGCATGTGGGAAGAAATGGAAGAACCCAGAGAAATCCATATGGACTCAGGGAGAACCTGCAAACTCTCCAAAGATACCGGCAGAGGTTTGAAGCCACGTCACAGTAACTGTGAAGCAGGAGCTGGGATAGCTGTGCCACTGTGCCACCCAAGCCACAACACAGCTGGGGTAGAAAAAGGGAACATTACTGATAATCTGGCAAAAAAAGACTATACGATGTGTAGGAAGGAGATGCTGGTTTACACTGAAGATAGACACAAAATGCTGGAGTAACTCAGCGGGACAGGCAGCATCTCTGGAGAGAAGGGAAGGTGACGTGGGCCGAGACCCTTCTTCAGACTGACAGTCACGGGAAAGGGAAACGAGAGATATAGACAATGATGCAGAGAGATAAAGAACAATGAATGAAAGGTGCAAAAAAAAGGGAAGATGATAAAGGAAACAGGCCATTGTTATTCCTTGAATGTTTCTTGGAGAGCCAGACTGCCAAATAAAAGGTGAGATGCTATATACAAAAATGGAGACAGCATAACTTGACGTCTATAAACCACTATTGACATCAGTGATAGAAAAATTAATAAATTATATCAGTGCTGGAAGAGACGTGGAATATTTTGGCAAAGCTCATGCAGTATGTGCTCATCATCTGCCTACCCACTCAGCCTGCTGTTACTATGACAGTTCTCCTGGCATCACTTCCACGCAGAACATAGTGCCAAGCTGATGGCGAGGCCTTAAACAAGGCGGAGGCCAGTGATTGCCAAAACACTAGACCCTCAAATATGTTTAGTAGCTGGTTAAGCCATGCCCCCAGGCATCACAGCTGTTAAACCATCAAAGATTAAAGATGATAGACACAAAAAGCTGGCGTTACTCAGCAGGTCAGGCAGCATCTCTGGAGAGTAGGAATGGGTGACATTTCAGGTCACCTTCTTCTGACCAAGTAGGTTAAATGATTGTGACCATCTTTGACTCAAACACACTCAAACTCACACGCAAGCAGCACAGTGGCGCAGTAGTAGAGTTCCTGCCTTACAGCGCTAACAGGGCTAGAGACCTAGGTCAAGAGTCAACAGAGAGTCAATAGTGTTTTATTGTCATATGTTACAGAACAATGAAATTTATACTTGCTGCAGCACAACAGATGTAAACATAATACACTGTAAACAATATGATAAACAAGAGAGAAAAAAAAAGTTCAGTGTGTGTATATATACACTTACTCCAAAGTACACACAGACACATATCTATATTACTAGAAGTCTGATCTTGACCACTTCCTGTTGTTCTGTATATTGATTTTAGTAAAAATGCTGCCACTTACGGCTGTGATTTTTGGCCATCTTACTCGGATCCCCTCTCCGCTGTGCAGGACAAGAGGATTTTTCCCATCGATGAAAAATAAAAGAATTATTAACGTTTTAAAAATGTTGAGATTCTCTCTCCCGAAGGCCACGCCACTTCCGGAGGGACTATAAAACCTGGAAGTGTGAAGGTGCCTCAGTTCTCTGCAAGATGGGGGAGCGGGAGGTTGCAACTCTCAGTCTGAGCTGCAAATAACACTGAACACATGTCTACTAAACTGTGAGTGGTTTTACTGACCTGTCAGTGCCTTTAATGTGGAGTGAAAATGTAGTTTGAAAATGCAAAAGTGTGTTTTGGTTTTGAAAGTGCTAAAGCAAGCTGTGTTGCCTTTGGTTTTGAAAGTGCTAAAGCAAGCTGCCTTGCCTAATTAGAGCTGCCTTGCCTAATTAGAGATGCCTTGCCTTCTATATAATTAAAAGTCTAATCTTTACCACTTCCTGTTTGCGCTTAATATTGATTTAAGAAAAACACTACCATGTACGGCTGTGATTTTTGGCCATCTTATTCAGATTCCCCCTCTGCTCATCAGGTGCCAAGGATTTTCTCATCGATGAAAAATAAAAGAGTTATTATTGTTTAAAAAATGTTGAGATTCTCTCTCCTGTCAATCACGCCATGAAGGCCATGCCCCTTCTGGTAGGAGGGGGGAGGGACTATAAAACCCGGAAGTGTGGGCATGCCTCAGTCTCTGCAAGATGGGGGAGGGAGAGGTCACGTCTTGCTGTCTTTAGTGGCCTTGCACCCTGCTTGAAATGGTATGAAACTGCACTTGAATTTGGTGCCCTTGCACCCTGCTTGACATGGAATTTCAAGGAATAGCCGTGAGTCAACTGCGAGCCCACCAGCCATGAGTGAGTGAGCTGCCAGCACAACAGGCTTGAGTGACTGAGCCACCAGCCCAATAATCCATTCGGCCCACAATGTCCATACTAGCTCTCTGGAAACCAGACACTTCAGCGCACAACACCCATACTAGCGCTCCAGAAAACTCCACCTCCTCCTCTCACTGGCCACCAATATTGGAATTGGGGGAGAGGTGGAATATTGAGTTGGGGGACCAGCCCTCCTGTGTGATGTTGGGACCAATAGACTATACTGCGACTTAGTCTAGTATATATATATATATCTTAAAAATTCTCTCTCTCCCACGAATATGTAATTACTGATTCTGTTCCATTCTGTTTTGTGTTTTTTTTGCACAATCCGCGAGCATTGCCACTTTTCATTTCACTGCACATCTCGTATGCGTATGTGACGGATAAACTTGACTTGACTTGACTTGAGTGGGCTTCAAGTGAAATATGAGGTGCTGTTCCTCCAATTTGCACAGGGCCTCACTCTGACTGTGGAGGAGGCCCAGGACAGTAAGGTCAATATGGGAATGGGAGGGGAAGTTAAAGTGTTGAGCAACCGAGAGTTCAGGTAGGTTTAGGCGAACTGAGCGGAGGTGTTCGGCGAAACGATCGCTGAGCCTGGGCTTGGTCTCACTGATATATAGGAGTCCACACCTGGAACAGCGGACACAGTAGATGAGGTTGGAGGAGGTGCAAGTGAACCTCTGCCTCACCTGAGAAGACTGTCAGGGTCCTTGCACAGGGTTGAGGGGGGAGGTATAGGGACAGGTGTTGATATCAGATATTCTGCAATCTTGTTCTTCAGCCCCATCAGTCGAGAAAACACCTCAAACCAAAGACAAACAACCTTAATCAGTCAGCCTGAAGAAGGGTCATGACCAAAAACGCCACCTTTCCATGTTCTCCAGAGGTGCTGCCACCATTCCACCACAGTGTGCTGTAACCAGCATCTGCAGTTCCTTATTTGTACAATGACATTTAATGAACTACACACGCCCCCAAATCATGTTATTTAAAGAGCCAATTATCAAATTATTTGTTGGCTATATACGATCTCACACTTACTCAACATACTATTCACACTTTGGACTGAGCCTACCCTTATAATTTCAACTATTTTTCTGCATTCAGCACTCACTTTCGGCAGGCACAACTAACAGCTCTCTTGCTGGATAGCTTAGAACTAGATACAACATAAGCCTCCGAGGCACCATTGTAGCCATGGGAATAATATGCAAAGATAGATCTTATTACTCTTACATATCTGGTGTTCACAGGGATTGGACCCATAGCTCCATTTCCCTCCAGAGCATTGCCTGAGTGAGCAATGCTTCAACAGACTTCACTGACAGTCTTCACTGAAACCCGTGGTCTCTCGTGACCTCAAATGTTTATGCCTTGCCTGTTCCTTCAGATGATCTTCAGTCAAGGTCATTGTCATTCTATAATTGCATGCTTCAGGATCATCCCATCGTGCCATTGATTTGTGCCTTTTCTTAGCGTTTGCTTTGTGCATGGAGGCCTGGAGGTGGCAGGGTGTGTAGTACTGGGCTAATGAGCAGTGAGGGGGGAGCTGCATGCACTCTGCACCTCATATAAACAGGGTGATACACCACCCCCGTTCATTTGGGACGAAATCACTAACACGATTGCATTAGTAAATATGCGTACGCGAAACACAAGAGTACTGGAGAAACTCAGCGGGTCAGGTATTATCCGGGAAAGGAATGGTCAGGTAGTCATGGGCACTTTGGGTTCTGACCCTTCTTCAGGCTGATTGCAGTGGTGCGAGTGGGGGGGAGAGAAAGCTGGAAAAAAAAGGTGGGGTGGGACAAAGCCTGGCAAGTGATTAGGTGGATACAGATGAGCGGAGGGGGTGATTGGCAAATGGGTGAGGTAAGTGATGAGGCTAGAAATGAGAAAGGAAAAATGGTGTTTAGTGAAGGAAGGAGAGGAAGAAATATAAAGCCGGAGAGAGGGATGTGGTGGAAGAGGTTGGATGGGGGGGGGGGGGGGGTGGTGGGAGGGGATAGAAGAGTGGTGGAAAAGGAAAATTGCAATTCGGGAATGGAAGATGCCCGTACGAAGGAGCTGGGTGGAAGATGATGGGTGTATTGGCATCACACACAGATGGCACAGGAAGGAAAGAGGGAATGGATGTGTATTACTAGAAGTTAGGGGTGGGAGATTGCAACCTTGACATGGTCCACCCTGTTTCGAATAATGCAATCAACCCAACAAGATCAAATAGAATAAGTTGACCCGCAACTTTAGGCTGTGCACGCCATACGCAAGAAGAAGACTTGAAGTTAGAGAACTCATGTTCATACCATAAGGTTAGAAACTACCAAAGTGGAACATGTGTTTGCATTCGGCCTCATTCTGACAATAGAGGAATCCCAGGTCAGAAAGATTCCCATATGGGAATGGGAAGGGGAGTGAAAATGCAATTGCAGGAGATGAAATACCTTTCCTTGCACCTCCTCACCCATTTACATCCAGTGACCCCAGCACCCCTGCCAGGTGAGACAGAAGTTCTCTTGCAGCTCTTCAAACCTCATTCATTGCATTTGGTGCTCCCAATGTGGTCTCCTTTACACCCACCACCCCTTATGTAACAATGTTACCCCTCAGGTATCTATTCTATCTTTTCCTCCTCACCTTAAACCTTTGCCCTCTGATTCTCCATTTCCCGATTCTGTGCAAGAGAATGTGCATCTACCCAACCTATACCGTTCATGATTTTGTACATTTCTATACATCCCTCATCCCTCATCCTCCTACACTCTGAGGAATAGAGTCTTAGCCTGCTCAACCTCTCCCTATAGCCCAGGCCCTCGAGTTCTGGCAACATCCTGGTAAATTTTCTTTGGAACTTTACAACTTGAAACCATCTTTCCAATAACATCTTGCCGAGCACTGAACACAATACTCTAAATGCTGGGACCCATGCGTGCGATCATGGCTACACCTTTGACTTGAAGAAAGTGAAAGAAGTCAAAAGAGAAGTTGTTGAGGTCTCAGCTATTTTTGCCGGTTAAATTGAAAACTGCTTGTTTCAAACATCCCCTAGCACCATTGCCCAACTCTTTTTCTATTAAATTGATGAATGCATTGGGGCTGATTCCTGCTACCATGTGAAACGAGCTCATTTCATCGACTTTATTGCTAACTTACGTCCTACTATCATTTGGGTCAAGACCCTTCTTCAGATGTTCGGTCCGGAACTGGGCCTGGAATCCAGGTGAGTTGACGGCTCCAGCTTGCTGGGGGCCAGGGGGGAGAGGCGAAGATCAGCGGAGTCAGTGGTAGCGACCCACGGGCAGCCAGAGTGCAGGTAAGGGTTTGCCCTGGCGGTGGTGGCGGACGTGGTCTGAGAGCATCCGTGGAAGCTGTTTGGGCCAGCAGTGGCAGCAGTAGGTCCGGCCTGGAAGTGGCCGGAGAGGCGGCATAAACAGGGGTGGCGTGGGCAGCCTTTGGGAGGTCAGTCCAATATAACCGAAATCCATTATAAGGATGTCTTTTTAGATTAGTTTAGAGATACGGCGTGGAAACAGGCCCTTCGGCCCACTGGGTCCGAACCAACCAGTGATCCACGCACATTAACACTATCGGACACATGCTAGGAACAATTTAGACATTCACCAAGTCAATTAACCTACAAACCTGTATGTCTTTGGAGTGTGGGAGGAAACCGAGGGTCTCCGAGAAAACCAACGAAGATCACGGGGTGAACGTACAAACTCCATGCAGACAGCACCCATAGTCGGGATCGAACCCTGGTCTCCGGTGCTGCAAGAGCTGTAAAGCAGCAACTCTATCGCTGCACCACCATTGTCGCCTTGGCCGGTCCATTAAAACAAAGATTTACCGTTCTTGGCTCTGTGCTTGTTATACAAATGTTGCCAAGGATTACTAATGCAAAGCTGGTCATGGTCAGTACATGGCCATGCAAAAGTGGCCATGCAAATATCTAACAGGTATGGCAATCAGACAAGCCCAATGCTTTATATATTTAAAATTGTAATTATCAATAGGAAAACATTTTTTTCTGTCAACATTGAACTTAAATACGGTGGGGGACAGTAAATTGCTAAGAACCTCTGAGATGTAATATGAAAAAGTACACCTGGACTGAAACTTTGGTGATCACTTTATTAATCACTAGACTAAGTGGGGCCCATGTTCACACGGGAGGGCTGGTCCTCCAACGCAATATTCCACCTCTCCACCAATTCCAATATTGGTGGCCAGTGGGGGGGGGGGGGACTTTCTGGAGCACTAGTATGGGTACTGTGGGCTGAAGGGACTGGTTAGTATGGACATTGTGGGCCAAATGGATTCTTGGGGACGGCAGCTCAGTCACTCAAGCCTGATGTGCTGGCAGCTCACTAACGGCTGGTGGGCTAGCAGTTGACTCAAGGCTATTCCTTGAAATGCCATTTCAACCAGGGTGCAAGGCAACCAAATTCAAATGCAGTTTCCTACCATTTCAAGCAGGGTGCAAGGCCACCAAATTCAAGTACAGTTTCTTATCACTTCAAGCAGGGTGCAAGGCCACCAAACTCAAATGCAGTTTCATACCATTTCATGCAGGGTGGAACGGCACCACATTCAAATGCAGTTTCATACCATTTCAAGCAGGGTGCAAGGCCACCAAATGCTAGTGCTGTTTTATGCCATTTTGAAGCATGGTGCAAGGTCACCAAATTCAAGTGCAGTTTCATACCACTTCAAGCAGGGTGCAAGACAACCAAATTGAAGTGCAGTTTCATACCATTTCAAGCAGGGTGCAAGGCCACCACATTCAATGCAGTTTCATACCATTTCAAGCAGGGTGAAACCGCCATAAAACCACTATAAAACCACACAAAACACCACTTAAACACCACACTCACAGTTCAGTAGACATTCATTTTTTAAATTTTTTTTTTAATTTTTTATTAGAAGTACGGTAAGTTACAATAATACACAACACATATGTCTTAATACATTTTTTGTACCGCTTCATTTTTTGAGCTTCAAGAAAAAGATAGAAGTAAAGGAAGTAAGGAAAGTGCGCAAGAGTCGTGAAGGTGCAAGAGAGTGTTGAGAAAAGAAAGCCCCTTAGAAAAGAAGTTAGAGAAAGCAGTAAAGAAAGAAAGTAGACCCTAGAAAAAAAGGAAAAAGAGAGGAGAGACAATCGCTCTATTATAACATTAAACTCCGCAGAAAGGGGACTACCAACCAAGTCTGTTTTTGTTGGGGGGGGGGGGGGGTTTACCAGATGCCAGATCCTGGCACCTTTTATTTATTTATTTATCTATTTATCTATTTATTTATTTATTTATTTTTAAAATTACTGTTGCACCTTATGCTTGTAATAGTTCCAAAAACGTAGACCACGTCTTTTGGAAGTGGTCTGCTTTGCCTGCTAAGAGGAATCTCATCTCTTCCAGAAGTAGTGTTTCAAACATATTTGATATCCACATTTTTATTGTTGGTGTAGGCGCATTTTTCCAGAATTTAAGTATGAGCTTTTTTCCCATTATTAGCCCGTAATTGAGTAAATTCTTCTGAAACACGTTTAGTTCAGGGTTACCTTCCGATATTCCAAAAATGATCCATTCTGGTTTTGGTACCAGTTTTATTTTAATTAATTTTGTAAAGATATCAAATATTTCATACCAGAATTTTCAGTAGACATTCATAATGTTCAGTTGATTTACAGCTCAGACAGTCGTGACTTCTCTCTCCCCATCTTGCAGACTGAGCCACACCCACACTTACAGGTTTTATAATCGCTCCCCCTCCAACTGGAAGTGACGTGGCCTTCATGGTGTGATTGACAGGAGAGAGATTTGCAACATTTTTTTAAACACTAATAACACTTTTATTTTTCAGTGATGGGAACAATCCTCTGCACCTGATGAGTGGCGAGGAACTGAGTAAGATGGCCAAAATTCACAGCTGTAAGTGGTAGCGTTTTATCTAAAATCAATATTCAGTGCAAACACGAAGTTGTCTAGTTTCCACCAACAACAGCCATTTTTTTTGCAGTGCAGCCATTGAAAACCAGTTACCACCACCAACAGCCATTTTGTTTTAGCAGTGGAGCCTTTCAAAGCAGTTACCACCACCAACAACAGCCATTTTGTTTGCAGTGCAGCCTTTTAAAAGCAGTTACCACCACCAACAGCAGCGTTTCTTTTTTTGCAGTGCAGCCTTTCAAAGCATTTACCCCCACCAACAACAGCTTTTTTTTTGCAGTGCAGCCTTTTAAAAGCAGTTACCACCACCAACAACAGCCATTTTTTTTTGCAGTGCAGCCTTTGAAAGCAATTACCACCACCAACAGCAGCGTTTCTTTTTTTGCAATGCAGCCTTTCAAAGCAGTTACCACCACCAACAACAGCCATTTTTTGTTACCCCCTGGGTAGGCGAAAACTTTGTTGAATCTGGATTTGTACATATTTTACTTCGGAGTCACGTGAGTGACTACGTGAAGAACCCGCTCAGTGCGCAGGCGCGGCATTACGCCAGCAGTGCAACAGCGGCAGCGGGAGCTAGGCACTCCCGCAACAGAGAAACGGACCGTCAGGTGAGTATCCTGAGGTCGGGTTTCTTTTACAGGGGAGCCCCTTTTTCTGCTTGTGTTTTACAGGCAGAGAAAAAGGCTCTGGAACAAAACTGTCCCCCGTTCGAGGAGGAACGTTTCCCGTCGGGGGGAAGGGGGGCAGCAACAGGCGGTAGGAGCGACCCGGTGTTCCTCTATTCCCCGACACCGTGCCGAGCCCAGCCCGATAGCGGGCTGGATGTATAGCCACCCGAAGAGGCATCCGGCAGGTGTTCCCGATTTGGGACGGGACGTCTCTCCACCCGCACGGGGGGAGAGAGAGCCGCCTGAGCCGCTGGAGCGGCTCTCGGTGCAGGTGCCTGCGAGACGCGCTGCTTGAGGGGCGCTCTCGCTACTACAAGGCACAAAAGCTCCAGAAGAAGGTGGTAGGAACATTTAACCGGGCGTTCCGCTATCCCCACACCGCGCCGAAGCCAGTCCCGCTAGTGCCTGAGCTGCGGGCTGGATGTTCAGCCATCCGAAGAGGCATCCGGCCGGTGGCTTCCGACTTGTCGGAGGGGACGTCTCTCCACCCGCAGGGAGAGAGACAGCCGCCTGAGCCGCTGGAGTGGCTCCTGGAGCAGGAGCTCCTGCAAGACACGCTACGTGAGGGGCAGTCTCGCTGGAGGGTTCAGGCATACCCTCCACAGTGCCTAGGCACTGCCCATCGCTTCCTCCTTAGTGTGGTTAGCTTTGGGGTGACCAGTGGCTGGGCTGGTCATGAAGAGGGGTCACTGGCTGAACAATATCGGGAGTATGCTTGAGGTACAGGATCAGGAAGAGCTGCTGGGTGTGGCCGCTATGTGGCTCCACCACTAGCGAGATGGCTTTTCAGTCTCAACTGATGGCCAGCTTACTACCTGTCTTTTCCAAAAAACCTCTCCAAGACAGGTAGCCATGAGGCGTTGGTTTTATCACGCCTCCCCTAAATTGCATTTACTCAAAGTGCCCGCCATTATTGGGGGATACATTGAGCAGCGCATTTAACCTAAATATTTTAAAAATGCATTTGGTACCCTGACGTCGGCTATCATGTCCACCTGCTCATTCCAGAAGGGCAGGGTAGTATGGCAAAACACCTGACCCTACTGTTCAACGGTATACCTCATAACTTCTGAAATGAACTCACAAACCTGCCCTCAATCTATGAAATTAACAGGACTATGAGAACGCCGACCTCATAAGCACAGATCCTGCTACCTGGCACTTACCAAACCAGTCCTAAAAAACTGGACGAAGTGTTCAAACTATTCGGCACAAGAGGGCAGAGTCTGGAATGAGCACCACACTAAACCAGACAGCAGTACCTCTACGTGTCCACCAGGGGCGTCTACCTCATGGTACTGGTGAAAGCTCGGGGCCTGCATGCCAAACCTGTAGCATTTTAGGCCACGGCCCAGAGCAGGCCCCAGGGGAAAATGTGCCACCCCCCAACAAACATCGTCCCTACAAGAACAAGGAACCAGAAACCGAAGAAAACAACAATGAAGACAGATAAGTATGGTTCCTACCATCACATAAAGGTTAAGGGTTGTACTAACAAGGGGTGGATGAATCACGCCTGGTTAGGAAGCTATCACTCTTGGTAGTTATATACCAAAAAATAAATACAAGGGGAATAGAATTAATATCTTGCCACCAATTCAGCAAGCACCCCAAGTGGTCTACCCTCCCACGATGGTGAATGTCGCACCATCGTTGATAAACCACTTGAGTATTTCACCAGGTATACCCATTCATGGGATTTGTAACTACTACCATGGATCCAAGGATACTTTATGGTAGACATCGACCTTGAAGATGCACACTATTCAGTACCTTCTCATATAAGTTTCGGATATACCGCAATTACCTGGATGGAGTAACCATGATGAGCGTTGCGGCATTTAAGTCAAAGTTATCCAGAATCAACTAGCCCTGACACTTAGAAACATTCCGTCATGGCATGTCTATATATTAACGACAAACTATCCTTGGATACAGCTTTAGCTGCATCGCTTCTCGGCCTTTTGGCTAAGATCAAGTGTAGTATCTGTTCTTATCAGTTTAATAATCTGATACATCCCTTATCTAGGGACCATATATTAAATTGAATTTTGGAACAGGGAGATGGAATAGGGGCTTGCTCCGTCCACTCCACGCATCGACCCAGTATTGCAGTGCCTCTGGGAACGGTGCACAAAATATATATCCAGATATTTACGTTGACCATCCACAACGTTGTTATCTGGTATTCATTAAGACTATCAGTCATGGTGCATTAACCACCAATCAACTACGTGGCAAAGTAATTGGGATATAGCAGCATTACCAGCTACTGAACTTTGTACCTTTCCTATGAGCTGAGATACTAGTGTTCAAAACTATCTCCATACCTGTAATATGGGGGCAAATGGATTAATCTGTAGTGTTATCATGGAATTTATCGGCAGGAAGGATTATGGTTGTACACTTCCACCTGTTTTGAGTAACATCTTATGTGTCCTGATGTGTTACTGAGCTTGTAATACTTAATGCCAATATGAATTGACTTAAACATGTTATATATTAACTTACTTAATTCTAGTGAAGCATTTGCTCAGTAATCCACCAAATTTGCATGTTCGTTTATAAGATAACAACATCAGTGGTGGCATATACCAAACCACTTGGGCGGAGAACATCGATATTAGGGGACAATTTATTAACAATTGAAAACCGTATGTCGTCAAACATGTTTGACCATCAGTAACTCACCTATCAGGTGAGCTAAATACTGTAAACATACATTTAAACCAAAAATATTTGCTGAAATCACTAAGCAATATGGACACCAGATATCGATTCCTTATATCCAATTAAATCACCACGTACTAACTTACGTCACATGAAACCAATCTCAAGGCAGCGGCAATGGAGACATTCCCGCGTATTGAGGGGTGGGGGGAACCTAATCTCTATGTTTTCCTTTCCTTCTACCTCTTCAATAGGTACTACGGCTTCATCAGTCGGGTACTACGCAAATTACAGTGGACCAAGTCCACAAGCATGGTTCCCAGTGATCCTCGACATGGTCATTAAAAGAATTGCAGAATTGGGAAGACCATTGCTGTGCTTGGATCAGGAGCACTATCAACCTGATGACAGCATTCCGTCGCATATCCTAGGGAACATACCTGAGGAGCATCAAGAAATGGTACACTGTTTCCAAAACAGGAATTACACATTCAACTATAACAAAAAACTGTACTGGAGCTCCTGGCAGGTCTTCACCACAATGAAGGACATGTTCTGTTAGCCTACTCAACTTGGGTACCGCTCATTGGTGATCAGATACAGGAGAGGTATATCAATCCATTCCCCAGAAATAGGTACACCCAAATTGGGATGTCAGTGAAATCCTGACATACCTTAGGGGATGATCACCAGCCAGGTCACTCACCCTGGAACAGCCTACCCTGAAGATGGACATGCTGGTGGCCTTACATCAACACAAAGAGCCAGCTCTCCCATCTACTGCGATGGGACAACATGGTTATAACACCAGATAGTGTCACATGCCCATTCAAGGGTTGGCCAAACAGAACAGACCAGGAACATCAGGTCCAGTCATGAAATTCCGGGCATACCCACCTGAACCACGTTTTATGTGTCATGACCCACTTAGAGATCGACACAATAAGGAATACCGAGGGAGAGGAAAAAGCCTTATGGGTCAGCCACAGGAAACCTCATGGTCGGGTGACGAGCTAAACTATCTCTAGTGGCTCAAGCAGGTACTGGGAGTTGCTGGAGTAAATACTAACGTGTATAAAATCTTATTCCACCAGAACAGCTTCCACGTCAGTAACTAAGAGGATGGACGAGCCTATGGACCACATCCTGGCTACTGCAGGGTGGTCTAGGGAGTATACGTTCCAAACTTTTATAACAAACCACTGACAGAACCTGTATCGTTTGCAGAAAAAGAATCTGCAAAAAATATATAATTTAAGCCCGGGGGAGCAATTGGTCTTGTTGTTGTTAATAACACCATTATTGTTTTTACAAACAGATTCATGGTTGATTACGATAACATACTTCCTCCCTCGAATGACTTCGGCAGCGAGTGAAGTATGAACTGTTACACGGTTTGAAATCACAGAGCTTTGAAGTCTTCACGTAGTCACTCACGTGACTCCGAAGTAAAATAGTAAGATTAAACGAGAACTTACCAGTTTGAAGTTTGATCTGTATTTTATGAGGAGTTACGATGAGGGATTACGTGCCCTCCGCTCCCACCCTCATTATATGGATCAAACTAATAAATTGATGTCTCCTTATCTTTACTATGTTTACTTCAAATAACTGTGTCTATCTGTGATTCCACACCGCTGCTTGGAAGTATGCCGCGCCTGCGCACTGAGCGGGTTCTTCACGTAATCCCTCATCGTAACTCCTCATAAAATACAGATCAAACTTCAAACTGGTAAGTTCTCGTTTAATCTTACTATTTTTTCTCATTGACTGACTGTGTTTGGTTCTGGTATACTGGTATCTGTTCATCATTAGTTGTTCATAAATAAGTGAAGTAACGATGTTTTGTCAAGTCAAGTCAAGTCACTTCTATTTCTATAGCACATTTAAAAAACAACTCTCGTTGACCAAAGTGCTTTACATTGGTGGAGGTACTAACGTTATACAACAGTGGTTCAAAGATTAAGTACATACATAAATACAAACATATAGCCCTCCCTCAGAGGACATCAAGAAAGGCTTGAGAGTGAAGATGAGTTTTAAGTCTCGACTTAAAAGAGTCGATGGAGGGGGCAGTTCTGATGGGAAGAGGGATGCTGTTCCACAGTCCAGGAGTTTTATGCTATTAAAGTTTGCAGGGGTAAACAAGACGAAAAAGGTTGGGAACTCCTGGTGTATAGGATAATGTTAGTGTGCAGGGGTCGCTTGTCGGCGCAGATTCGGTCGGCCAAAGGGCCCGTTTCTGCACGGTATCTCTAGGATGCCATTTCAGGTAATTTGCTTTGTGATATTTAGAATAGAAATAACTTGGGCATCACAAAAAATGTACATTGTAGCCCAATGTGGTGTTAATTGTGTTAAAGGAGAAGCATAGCGTTATAGAACTATACAGAATGGAATTTGCCCTTCATCCAACTATGTGTACTGACCATGTTGCTTAGCCAAGCTAAACCCATTTGCTGCATGTGGTCCATGTCTCTCCAAACGTTTCATAACCATGCCTGAGTATCCGAGGGTCTTTCAAAAGTTGTAATTGAACCCATCAGTACCACTTTCTCTGGCAGCCCTTCCCACGTACACACAACCTTCTGTGTGAAAGTTCAACATCTTTATTTTCACACTATGCTTCACCTATTATTTCATGTATGCAGGAAGAATAATTTATTTGCGTGATGGAAGAACTGTAAAATCGTACAGTGCATCTTACCTAGGCAGCCTACAAGAGTCGCCGCGATTCTGGTGCCGACGAAGTTACGAAAATTCACTGAACATTCCTGTCTTCTGCCTGCCACTGCACATGACAGCAGGGCGGCGCGGTGGCACGGCGGTAGAATTGCTGCCTTACAGTGCTTGCAGCGCCAGAGACCTGGGTTCGATCCCGACTACAGGTGCTGTCTGAACAAAGTTAGTACTTTCTCCCTGTGACCGTGTGGGTTTTCTCTGTGATCTTCGGTTTACTCCCATTCCAAAGACATACAAATTTGCAGGTTGTTACATGTTACGTGTTAATTGGCTTGTTACGTGTAAATTGTCCCTAGTGTGTGGAGGATAGTGTTAATGTGCGGGGATCTTTGCTTGGTGCAGACTCAGTGGGCCGAAGGGTCTGTTTCTGTTTATATTGACAAAAAGTGTGTAGGAAGGAACAGCAGATGCTGGTTTAAACCGAATGTAGACTCAAAATGCTGGAGTAACTCAGCGGGACAGATAGCATCTCTGGAGAGGAATGGGTGACGTTTTAGGCCGAGACCATTCTTCAAACTGAAAATGCCTGTGTGTCTATCTTTGCATTTTGTGTATATATTGACAAAATTGACGAATCTTCTGGGGAGAGGTGTTTGCAAATGTCACACAGGATGTTTTCACTGATGTCCATTTGAAGCAATTGCATTGTGCGCATTCAATGGCAGGAAATTGTGATGAGATTAACAGCTAGCTAATGTTTTACAATGAAAATAACAGTAATGTGTAGATCACACACAGGCACAGAGAAATCCTGCTATGTAGACTGTCAGTGATTGCGTTCTCTTCCAAAGGTAATTTCAGCCTTCCCCAGTGCAATTGGAATAATTCAGTGAATAACGCAGTAGCATAATTGACAGTAGAGCAATTCACCGTACTGCTTGATTTTTCGGTCCAGGATAAATCTTCAATGTAGACACAAATAACTCCAGATGCTGGTTTACAAAAAAAGGCACAAATTGCTGGAATAAGTTGTCGGTTAAGCAGCATCTCTGGAGAACATGGATAGGTCAGGACCCTTCTTCAGACTGACTGTGGTGGGTGGGAGGATCGGGGGGGGGGGGGGGGGGGGGGCGGGAGCTGGAAAAGTGATGGAAGAGGGATAAAGCCTGGCAAGTGATAGGTGGATAGACACAAAATGCTGGAATAACTCAGCGGGTCGGGCAGCATTTCTTGAGAAAAGAAACAGATGATGTTTCAGGTCAAAACCCATCTTCAGACTGCAAACTAGAGGTACGAAATGGTATGGAACAAATCAGAGCCGGCACCGATGGCCAAGGAGACCACTATGGTCATCCTGCAGAATGACTAGGGTGGAGGCGGGATGGAGAGAGACGGAATACAAGGGTTACTTGAAAGTAGAGAAATCAATATTCATACTGCTGGGTTGCAAGCTGCCCAAGCAAACTATGAGATGCTGTTCCTCCAATTTGCATGTGGCCTCACTCTGACAGTGGGCAGAAAGGTCAGGAAGGGAATGGGAAGTGGAGTTAAAATGTTTGGCAACCGGGAGATTGCATAGGCCAAGGTGCACTGAGCATACTGTAGGTGTTCAGTGAAATGATCGTCCAGTCTGTGCTTGGTCTTGCCGATATACTGGAGTCCACACCAAGAACAATGGATACAGTAGATGAGGATGAAGGAAGTGCAAGTGAACCTCTGCGGCACCTGAAGGGACTGTCGGGGTCCTTGGATGAAGTCGAGGGAGGAGGTATAGGGACAGGTGTTGCATCTTCTGCGGTTGCTGGGGAGAGGGTGGTTTGGGTTGGAAGGGATGAGTGAATCAGGCATTTGCAGAAGGAATGGTCTCTGCGGAAGGCGGAAAGGGGTGGAGATGGGAAGATATGACAAATGGTGGGATCCTGTTGGAGGTGGTGAAAATATCGGAAGATTTTGTGCTATCGGCGAAAATATCGGAGGACATCCCATCATTAGTCACATCTTGGGAATACATAATGGGTGAAAAAATTCACAGAACATAGTACATTGATAAGTAGCCTTTTGAAGACTACTTTTCTACATTCAGTCTGAAGAAGGGTCCCGACCCAAATTGTTACCTATCCATCTTCTTCTTCTTCTTCTTTCGTGTGGTGTGAACAGCCTAAAGTTGTTGGACAACTTGTTCTATTTGATCTACCGTTTGTGCACGTCGAGTTGATTGCATTAGTCAAAACATGGCGGACCACATGAAGGTTGGAATCTTCCACCCCTTACCTATCCATGTTCACCAGGGATGCTGCCTGACCCGTTGAGCTACTCTGCGATTTTGTGTCTTTCTTTGATAAACTAGCATCTGCAGTTCCTTGTTTCTACAAGAAAAGTACATGTTTGCTCCCCGAAACAGGCCCTCCAACCGACAATGTCTGTGCTAAATATAATGCCAAGATAATCTAATCTCAACCACCTGAACATAATCCATACCCCTCCATTCACAGCATATCTATGTCCCCATCAAAAACCTTCATGGTGGTGCAGCGGTAGAGTTGCTGCCTTACAGCGCTTGCAGTGCCAGAGGCCTGGGTTCGATCCCGACTACAGCTGCTCTCTGTACAAAGTTTGTACGTTCTCCCTCTGACCGCGTGGGTTTTTCCGAGATCTTCAGTTTCCTCCCACATTCCAAAGACGTACTGGTTTGTCGGTTAATTGGCTTGGTATAAGTGTAAAATCATCCCTAGTGTGTGTAGAATAGTGTTAAGGTGCGGAGATCGCTGGTCGATGCGTACTCGGTGGGCAAAGGACCTGTATCCGTGCTGTATCTCTAAACCAAGTGCCACTATCACAGCTGTCTTCAGCACCACCTCAGCAGCACATTCCAGGCACCCATCACTCTCTGTGTGAAAAAAATTGTCCTGCACTACTTCTTTAAGCTTTGGTCCTCTCTCCTTAAAGGGCCTGGCCCATTGTACGAGGTAATTCAAGAGTTCTCCCGAGTTTCCCCTGATTCGAACTCGGAGAATTACGGTAATAGTCGCTCGTAGGTACTCTGGGCTCTCGTGGACATTTTTCAACATGTTAAAAAATCTTCACGAGCTTAATGCGTTTCCTGAGTACCTGCCGTTAGCGTAACGAGCCGCTAACAGACGTCCCGAGCTCTGACGTACCCGCTACGTACATTCTACATATCGAGTTTGATTTTTTTTTAAACTCGGGAGAGCTCTTGAATTACCTCATACAGTGGGACAGGCCCTTAAAGCTATCTCTTTACTTATAGAGTAAAAGCATCATGCAACACAGAAACAGGCCCATTCGCCCAGCTTTCCCATGCCGACTAAGGTGCCCCATCTATCCTAGTCCCACCTGCCCACGTTTGGCCAATATCTCTCTAAACCTTTCTTATTCATGTACCTGTCTAAATGCCTTTTAAATGTTGTTATAATTTCTGCCTCAGCTATCTCCTCTGGCAGCTCATATCATATCAAGTGGGCATGCAGGTGCAGCAGGCAGTGAAGAAAGCGAATGGTATGTTAGCTTTCATAGCAAAAGGATTTGAGTATAGGAGCAGGGAGGTTCTACTGCAGTTGTACAGGGTCTTGGTGAGACCACACCTGGAGTATTGAGTACAGTTTTGGTCTCCAAATCTGAGGAAGGACATTATTGCCATAGAGGGAGTGCAGAGAAGGTTCACCAGACTGATTCCTGGGATGTCAGGACTGTCTTATGAAGAAAGACTGGATAGACTTGGTTTATACTCTCTAGAATTTAGGAGATTGAGAGGGGATCTTATAGAAACTTACAAAATTCTTAAGGGGTTGGACAGGCTAGATGCAGGAAGATTGCTCCCGATGTTGGGGAAGTCCAGGACAAGGGGTCACAGCTTAAGGATAAGGGGGAAATCCTTTAAAACCGAGATGAGAAGAACTTTTTTCACACAGAGAGTGGTGAATCTCTGGAACTCTCTGCCACAGAGGGTAGTCGAGGCCAGTTCATTGGCTATATTTAAGAGGGAGTTAGATGTGGCCCTTGTGGCTAAGGGGATCAGAGGGTATGGAGAGAAGGCAGGTACGGGATACTGAGTTGGATGATCAGCCATGATCATATTGAATGGCGGTGCAGGCTCGAAGGGCCGAATGGCCTACTCCTGCACCTAATTTCTATGTTTCTATGTTTCTATACCACCATGCTCTGTATGAAAAAGTTGCCCCTCAGATTCTTTCCCATCTCACCTTAAATCTATGTCCTCTGCTTTTTGATTCCCCTATTCTGGGTAAAGGTCTCTGCATCTACCCTATCTAATCCCCACATGATCTTATACACCTCTATAAGGTCACCTCTCATCCTCTCATGTTCTAAGGAATACAGTCCTAGCCTGCTCAACCTTCCCCTGTAGCTCAGGCCCTCAAGTGCTGGCCATCAACCTCGTAAATCTTCTCTGCTCCCCTTCCAGCTTAACAACATGTTTCTGACAGCAGGATAACCAAAACGGAACACAATACTGCAAATGCGGCCTTACCAGTGCCTTGAGGGGCTGGGGATAAATGTTTGATCACAGTGGAGTAAATAGAAGTGAATTTGTGAAGGTGAGTTATTGAGCAAATTTGTACACACTTAGTGCCAGCTGTCAGTGGCAAGCTACTGCTCTTTTAATGGAGACACAAAAGACCGCAGGTGCTGGAATCTGAAGCAAAAAGCAAGTGCTGGAGGAACTCAGTGGATCAGACAGTATCTGTTGAGGGAAATGGAGTTTGAGGATTTGGGTCTGTGTCTTTCCTCTGGACTGAGCAGAGGGAGATAGCCTATATAAGGAGGCGATGGGAGTGGGGCGGGAGTTAGCACACGAATAGTGGATTGAGGTGAGGAGTGGGTGGATGGCCAGTGGAGTCAGATGGGGGAAAGAGGGGTGAGGACATCTCTGGTGGCTGGGATGTGATATGTGGAGGAAAACAGGGGGCTTAGGATGATGATATCTCATGGGAAAGGAAGATGGAATAAGCTAGTTGCCAGCCATTAAAATTCCCCTCCCCATTCGCATGCTGACCTGTCCTTCTGTGGCCTCCTCCACTGCCAGGACGAGGCCAAGTGCAAACTAGAGGACCAGCGCCTCATATTCAGCCTGGGTGGGCTACAACCCAATGGCATGAACATTGAATTCCACCATTTCAGGTAACCTGCTCACTCTTAGTTTATCCATCCATCTTGATCCTCTTATACCTATATTTATGTCCCATTGCACCCTAGCCCTTCTACATTCCATCTGCCCATCACCCATATACTGCACCCATCAGATCATCTGCCCTTGCTGTTCACATCAGCCCACCCCACCTCCCTTATCTGGACTCATGCTGCACCTCCCTTTCACAAAGTTAATTCCTGGGATGGCGGGACTGTCATATGTTAATAGAATCGAGCGGCTGGGCTTGTATACTCTGGAATTTAGAAGGATGAGAGGACACCTTATTGAAACATAGAAGATTATTAAGGGTTTGGACACGCTAGACGCAGCAAACATGTTCCCGATGTTGGGGGAGTCCAGAACCAGGGGCCACAGTTTAAGAATAATGGGTAATTAAGAATGGAAATGAGGAAAAACTTTTTCACACAGAGGGTTGTGAATCTGTGGAATTCTCTGCCTCAGAAGGCAGTGGAGGACAATTCTCTGTATGCTTTCAAGAGAGAGTTCGATGGAGCTTTTTATTTTTTTAATTTTTAATTTTTATTAGAAGCAGTGATCATAAGTATAAACTGCGGCATATGACATAATACGTTTATTGTACAGCTTCAATTTTAATTTTTAGCTAAGATGAAAAAGAAAAAGAGAGACAAAGCAAGAAAGAGAGAAAGTAAAAGAGAAAGTGAATGTGTAAGAATAGAACCCCTAGACTACCAAATAGGTGTAGTCGAAGAGTGAGTAAGTAAAAGAAATGAGAAGAACATAAAGAAATAAAAAGACAAAAACAGAAAGAAAAACAAAAAGTGATGATAAACCTGCTTCATTTCTCTCCCCACCCATCACCCAACCCATAAGTCGGTTTAATTCCAAAGTTATATACTATCCTTATAATGAATCAATGAATGGAGTCCATGTCTTTGAAAATTGCTCTGTTTTTTCTGATAGAGCTTTTAAAGATAGCAGAGTCAGGGGATATGGTGAGAAGGCAGGAACGGGGTACCGATTGTGGATGATCGGCCAAAATCACAGTGAATGGCGGTGCTGGCTCGAAGGGCCGAATGGCCTACTCCTGCACCTATTGTCTATTGTCTATTGTCTATTGTCTATCAGTTTCCATCATCGTTACTTCACCGTTCACAGTGCCAGCCTCTACTAATTTCTCCAACCCCTTCTCTCTCCCACTTGACCCCACCCACGAATCTCCTGGATTTATCAGCCTTGTAGACAGACACAAAATGCTGGAGTGACTCAGCGGGCCAGGCAGCATCTCTGGATAGAAGGAATGGGTGACATTTCAGTTGGAGACCCTTCTTCAGACTTATGCAAGATCTGGCCCCATGATCCCCCATCTCTTTATATATCCCCTCCAATCTCCAACCCAAATTGCCAGCTGTTCATTTCCCTCCACAGATGCTGCCTGGCCTGCTGAGTTCCTCCAGCATTTTGTTTTCTTTTATTCCTTTTTAAATTTATTTTCTCCCCCATTTCACTGATGCAGCCCGGCCTGTTAAATATTATTAGCATTTTCTCTCTTTTTTCTTCTTTAGATTTCCAGCATTTGCATCTTTTTCACTTTGAAATAAAGATCATTTGATTCCTACAGTGTGGTTTTATGTTAAAGTAATAACATCTGCGGGTGATTCATAGGTGAAATATGCAGAATCTTAAAATAAACAGGATGCATAATGCAGCCCAGAGACATGCCACAAATATCAGCTTATCTGGCGTCTTTGTATTTATTCCAAGAAGCATTTCATAAAATGTATTCCATATTCTAGCAAGTCACAGTGCACCCTAACTGTAAAGTATCATATAAGAATAACATATGTTGATGATAACAGACTGGGTCTAAACCTCAAATCCATTAAACTTTCTATTTGCTTTTTCAATTCTGTCAGATCATGATTTTCTTTAATTGTTTTAGTAGAACATCCATAAAAACCAAATCGGTGCTTTTGTAACGAATATGAATCTGACACAGACTTGACTGCATTTTCTAGCTGTATGTTTAATTTAAAATTAGCCGTCATCATTAGAGATTGAAATGGATGGTTCAATTTTTCAGAGCCATAATCTTCTTTAAATCTCAGCATGGGGGGCAGGTAATAGAGAGAGACTTATTATGTGCAAAATGTATGCTTTAAGGCATAAACTCACAACTCTGATGATTAAAATGGATGCTCTCCCTGCAAGCTTCGTACCCTTCACTCATTCAGCCATGGTACTGCCTTTATTAAATCCAACTAGGCAATTCCAGATCTTGTTCTAATCCTGGCTCTTTGGTATCAGAATCATTACTTTTTCCTCTCAGATACACAAAAAGAATCCCTCAGCAACCTCTTAACGCACTCTCCACCAACTGCCCGATAGAGGCATTAACTCATTAAATTTTACCTCTGCTTCAGTCTCTTGACCAGAATGGTAATATTAGCCCTGTTAATTGCATTGGTTCTAATTAGCCAAAAGCCAGGTTGATCACACACACTAAAGTAAAGGTTTCCAGTATCGACATCTTATGAGTCGATTCAGCATTTCAAACAGGCATTACATGTTGCTTGAATATTAAGGACATGCAATCTCAACCCACGCAGATAGCTGTATGAGGCCACAAGGGGAATCTTTCACCCAAGAGTTAAGAGTGTTTAATTGTCACATGTACTGACAACGGAACCATGAAATCTCTACTTGCCACTGTTAAATGCAACACTCACAGATAATATATAATTATGAAAAAAATCAATAAATTAATAACCATAATACTTGTGCACAAATCTAAGGCTGTAGTGCAACAAAGGCACAGTCCATAGAAATTCATAGTTGCTGAGGTTATTGTTGTGTAATGTTCATGAGACTGATGCTTTCAAGGAAGAAGTTATTCTTGAGCCTTGAGATCAACATTTTCTGGCTCCCATACCTCCTTCCCTATGGTAGGAGTGAAATAAGAGTGGTTCGGGTGATGTACTGTAGGTCTTTGATGATATTGACTGTATTTCGAAGCAGCGCACCCTATAGATCCCTCTGATGGTGAGAGGATCTGTACCCATGATAGATCAGGCAGTGTCTATCACTCTGTCATCTCCTTCATTCCTTGGAGCTTGGATTGCTAAACCAGGCTGTGATACAACCAGTCAGTATGCGCTTTACCGTACACCTGCAATACTTCAATAAAGTATTTGTCAACATAAAAAATCTCTATCTCCTACTAAGGCATTGATGGGCTTTCTTTGTGAGTGGATCAATGTGCTGGGCCCTGGGCAGATCTTCAGAGATATGTACACCCAGGAACTAACTGCACAGGCCAGGGTACAGAGTGAGTAGAACAGGGGACTGAGCACACAGCCTTGAGGTGCTCCTGGGTTGAAGGTTGTCCAATGCGAATGCTGACTTTGGGGAAGATAATGAAGTGGGAAATCTGAAGTGGTTCAATGTGCATCAAATCTATTTTCATAAAGATATTTAGACTTGAAAATAAGGTATCTGCCAATTGCCAAAGGTTGACTTTGATTGTCATTTAATTAAACTGATCACAGGATACTCCGTCAATGCTTATTTAAAATTATTGTGGTCTTGACGAGGATTATGTAGATTGTCAATAGTCAAGAGTCCTTTATAGTCATATGTCCCAAAACGGAATAATGAAATTCTCACTTGCAGCAGCACAACAGATATGTAAACAGATATTGTTGGCTTTGCACTTTGGTTCTCCATCAGCAAACCAGCATTGCTAATTGCTAAAGCACTCGAGATATACCACTTATTCCTACCTAACTCATGGAAGGGAATAAACTCCACCCAGTGGTCCTCCTATCTGAGGAAGGATGTGCTGGCTTTGGAGAGGATCCAGAGGAGGTTCACGAGAATGATCCCAGGAATGATTGGGTTAACATATGATGAGCATTTGAAGGCACTGAGCCTGTACTCACTGGAGTTTAGAAGGATGAGGAAGGACCTAATTGAAACTTACCAAATAATGAAAGGCCTGGAGAGAGTGAATGTGGAGAGAATACTTCCACTAGTGGGAGAGTCTAGGACCAGAGGCCGTAGCCTCATAATAAAAGGACGTACTTTTATGAAGGAAATGAGAAGGAATTGCTTCAGTCACAAAGTGGTGAATCTGCGGAATTAATTGCCACAGATGACTGTAGAGGCCAAGTGAATGGATATTCTTAAAGCAGAGATTATGACAGATTTTTGATTAATAATAGCTAGCAATGTTACAAAATTTTGAGATTTAAAAAATCAAGTCTGTAATTTATCCCATCAGATAAAGCATAAAAAGAAGTTTAATTTGACATCTAATTCACTTTCATATCTCATGTATTTAAAATGTTATGGCCATTTTCAAACTCGGAAATTAGCATCTTGTTCCCTATTGATTTTCTATGGACGTAACAAAAAAGCTGTGATCGTGGACAGTCAAAAGCCCATAACTTTCTTAAAAATTAAGAGAACTGAATGAAATTTTCAGTTATCATAGATTGAACCATTCTGAAACAAATATAAAATAATCTTACTTGGATGACATGAAATTAAAGCATATAATTAGTTAGTTACCCAAGTGTAGCTAATTTCAAACTTTAATTACTAGATCTAAACATCTATCCATTTCTTAATAAATGATTAACATTTTTAAATAGCCTAAGTGTGCAAATAATATTCATAAATAATTCACAATAAAACATGATTTTAAAATCTCATTTACATTAATTTATAGGCCAAATGGAAGGAATTTAGTGTTCAATTGCTGTAAATTAAAGTCCATTTTAAATTAGCTTTCTAGTGGGATCCTGTGAACGCGCTGGTTTAGAACGTTCACATTGCGGTAGATTTGTGCCCTCAAATGCCCAGAAAAATACTGCGGGATATAATGGACCCAAAATTAGCTACTCGCAATATTAAACTTTGTATAAAGGGATCTTAAGAAGCCCTTTTTAATGTAAAAATAAGCTACATACCTTCTGTGGTTTGCTCTATGGGACCCTGCGGTTGCTGGTGGTCGCGGGTTTAGAGGTTGATTTTTAAACTACTATAACTATTATCCAAGGCCTTTAAAACTAATAATAGCTTTTGCGACGGGGTCTTCCAGCGATTTTTCGTTAATAATTAACAAGGCTGAACATCTTCGATTTGAACAGCCTAGAGAAAATCGCGTTTTAAACCCGCCCCCTCTAAACGGCGCCAAAATCGCGCACACCCGCAGCGACAGATTTTCAGCGACGCTTCAGGTAGGCTTTGCAATATACCTATAATAGCCATGTCCCACTGTCATTCAAAAGCTCTCCCGAGTTAAAAAAAAAAATCAAACTCATGGAAGCACGTAGAATGTACGTAGCGGGTACGTCGGAGCTCAGGGACGTCTCTCAGCGGCTCGTAACGCTAACGGCAGGTACTCAGGAAACCCGGTAAGCTCGGGAAGACTTGTGAAGCTTTTTCAACATGTTGAAAAGTGTCCACGAGAGCCCAGAGTACCTATGAGCGTCCATTACCGTAATTCTCCGAATTCGAATCAGGGCAAACTCGGGAGAACTCTTGAATGAACTTGTACAATGGAACAGGGTTTTAAGGATGTCAGGGCCGAAGGCAGGAGACTGGGGTTGAGAGGGAAAGATAGATCAGTCATTATTGTATGGTAGAATAGACATGATGGACCGAATGGCCTAATTCTGCTCCTAGAACTTGTGAACATGAATCCAATGAGGAGAGATGACTCTGAAGTAGTACCATTTTATACCAGGCCTGGCTGTGGTTACGTGGCATTGGCTTGTTAATGTAAAGCTGCACTTCAAATGTTTTGAAATATATATTTATAACGAACATTTAAAAATAATTCAAGAACAAACCAACTCAATATTCTGTCTACAACAGATTCCACAGCTTTAGTTGGGTGTGCACAAAGCATGTTGCAAGCTGGACAATTTCCAACCGGTTGTAAGGTATTTGATTTTGATTTAGAGTGTTATGAATCAGATAGACTGAAAACTGTTTAGTTTGAAGTCAATTTGACACTGATTTGTGTTGAAAACTGCTTCACATTGGCACTCAAGCAGCTGTAGAACTACATCTCAGGACATCAAAAGAATATTTTTTACAAGCCTGAGCTGCCAGCAAGAAGAATCGCCCACCGACAATGCAAATTGGAAAATCAGAGGCAAATTGGGTGAGTATAAAAAAATCTACTCGAAAAGAGCTTATAATATATAGACACATGAATATTTGATGCTTTATTAAGGGAACCAGCTGAACTGGAATCTATTAAATTTGCCTAACTGAGGTATTTCATAAATAAAATTGAACTATGATACCTTCACACCTAAAGATCGGTATTATTTAGCATAGGACTATTTAACACATTCATTTGATATTCCTCTATTAACTATTTTGGCAAAGAAAGAATGTAAATTAAAATATATATATCTATTATTGACTTCTGATCCTTACACCTAAAATATATTTGCAGGATTATGGTTTGTGCCAGAATATCATCCATCAAAATAACCCACTACTTAAAATGCATGGTATGATATCTTGTAGTGTGACATTTATAATAATTAGCATGGTAATGCATTGATATCAAATAATATTGTCTATTATTTAAATAATGTTGTTTGATTCTATTTTAATTGGTGATTTTTCTTTTGCTTGAAAAACAAAATACATTCTTGAACAATGTTGAGGGAGCATTACATTACAATTTAAATCAATTCTGCCACTTTCTCAACATTAATCTTATATGTACAATGCATGAAATAACATTTTCTCCTCTTGCTATTACAGTTTTGCTTCAGCCCATATTGGATTGTATTTAGGTGATTATTGCTAAATTTGACACTCACATTTATTTTCAGCCGTGACCTTATTATGGAGGTGTATAAAATAATGAGGGGCATGGATAAAGTGTATAGCCATAATAAACACAAAATGCTGGAGTAACTCAGCGGGACAGGCAGCATCTCTGAGAGAAGGAATGGGTAACGTTTCGCGTTGAGACCCTTCTTCAGACCATAGTCTTTTCCCAGGAGTAGGGGAGTCTAAAACTAGAGGGACACGATGGGGCATTTTTTTTCACACAGACGTTTTGGATAGTTTGAAGAATTGTTCTGTCCCCAAACTTCACCTATTCTTTTTCTCCAGAGATGCAGAATAAAAAGCTGAGCAGAATATCCAGAAATGAGCATGAATTGATATATCAAACATAAAATTAATTAAATGGTAATGATCCATAGAACTGGAGCCTTTAATAGAGGACAAAACCATGACCAAGATCATGAGAGGCAGCTATAACATGATGAATAAATGAGATTCCAATATTGTCATCATCGAGTCATAGATGTATGCAGTACAGAAACAAACCAATCAACTAGTCCATGCCAACCAAAGTTACCTGGCGAAGCTGCTCCACCTGCTCCACCCATTCCATATCCCTCCAAATGTTTCCTGTCTATGTATCTATTCAAGGTTCTTTTAAATGTCGTATTTGTTCCTGCTTCGACCATTTCCTCTGGCAGCTCAATCCATATATATCCACCATTGATTGTATTGCAGTTAGGTGATTATAGCTAATTTTAATACATATTTATTTTTCTTTGCTTGACTTGATTTTCTTCTATAATCTTGCTGGAATCATTTCTTTCCTCCCAAAAAATTGCCAATATAGGTTGGATCATGGCTTGAGTTCATTCCAATAGTTTTTTTCAACTTCCTCTTGCTATTACCCCAAAACTCCAGACACCATTCTGGTAAACTTCTTCTGCACCCTCTCCAAAGCTTCCACTTCCTTCCTGTAATGTCGCAACCAGAACTGCACACAATACAGCAAATGCAGCCCAACCAAACTCTCATAGAGCTGCATCATGACTTAACAACTCTTACTGCCCCGGCCAATAATGGTGAGCATACCATACACCTTCTTTACCGCTCTATCTACGTATTGCCACACTCAGAGAGCTGTGGACCTCTAACCTAAGATCCCACTGCACATCAATGCTGTTAAACCATCTGGCTAAGGAAATTCCTCCTCATCTCCTTTCTAAAGGTACGTCCTTTTATTCTGAGGCTGTGCCCTCTGGACCTAGACTCTCCCACTAGTGGAAACATCCTCTCCACATCCACTCTACCCAGGCATTTCATTATTTGGTAAGTTCCATCCAGTATGTGGGGAGGGAATGCTTCAGGTCAGGGCCCTTCTTCCGACACTGTATTTATGTGTGTTGAATTACGTTTCCGTGATGTGGTTTCATAAATGCCAAGCTTTGAATGGCTCTATATTTCTAACATTAGGAAGAAGCATTGAAACATAGAAAACAGGTGCAGGAGAATGGCATTCAGCCATTCAAGCCAGCACATCCATTCAATATGATCATGGCTGATCATCCAAAATTAGTACCCCGTTCCTGCTTCTCCCGATATCCCTTTATTCCATTAGACCTAGGAGCTAAATCTAGCTCTCTCATTGAAAACGTGCAGTGAATGGGCCTCCACTGCCTTCTGTGGCAGAGAATTCACAACCCTCTGGGTGAAAAAGTTTTTCCTCATCTCAGTCCTAAATGGCTTACCCCTTATTCTTAAACTGTGACCCCTGATTCTGGACTCCCCCAACATGGGGAACATTTTTCCTGCATCTAGCCTGTCCAATCCCTTAAGAATTTTATATGTTTCGATAAGATCTCCTCTCATCCTTCTAAATTCCAGTGAGTATAAGCCCAGTCGATCCATTCTTTCATCATGTCAGTCCCGCCATCCCAGGAATTAACCTGGTGAACTCCCTGCACACTGCACTCCCTCAATAGCAAGAATGTCCTTCCTCAAATTAGGAGACCAGAACTGCACACAATACTCCAGGTGCAGTCTCACCAGGGCCCTGTACAACTGCAGTAGGACTTCCTTACTTCAATACTGAAATTCTCTCGCATAGGAAGCTCCCAGTGAGCGCTACGCAGCTGTTCTGGAGTGGACTCAGCCGGCGGCACGGTGTCGTGCGGGAGTCGAACCGGCCGGCAGTCGACTCGAACAAGAACCAGCTCAGCGGCTGAAGTGACCATCGAGAATGAATACGGGCCGGACAAGGACAGACATAGACCGCCGAGAACAAATATCAAGGACGGGCCCGGTGGCCGTCGAGAACAAAGACCCAATGGCCACGTGCGGGGGAAGCTTGGAAGCCCTGAAGACCGAAGAATCGAGGAGGGAGCTGGTGATGGTGTCGGATGTGAGGAGTGGGCCGGTAGGAGAGGGACCGGCTTATTACCTCTGGTGCCTTGAATGTTAGCTGCAGCAGGTACTCCCGGGACACAGGGGCAGTCGTAGAGGAGAGGGACATCGAGCCGCAGGCCAGCAGGCTTCCTGGAACGAGAGCGCTCTAGGACTTCCAATATGTGGACTGGACCTTGGACCTTGTTTTATTTTATTTTAAACCGCAGCAACATTGTGACGACTGTGCATCTTTCTTTGTGCAAAATAATTTTACTGTGCCGTGCATACGTTACAATAAAGAACCATTGGATTATCTTGCGAATAAAATTATGATTGGTAAAGCTTGAGAAAAATTCAGCAGAAAGCTGTCATAAACTGTGACTTTACATGACAAGAGTTTTCGGTCAGTCTGACATTTACATCCATGTGAGTAGGTGGTACATGATATTTTTTTTAAAACATTAACCATGGCACCACAATGTTGTTTTGGATTTTCATGTTTAATGACAACCGAATGTGAAAGGTCAGAATGCAATAAGAATCTCGTATTTCAGAGTGTAGCAAAATCAGCAACATTATCTCTTTTTCTTGAAATATATGTAAGCTTTCCACCTTTATTTGTATAGCATTACTTAAAAACTTAATACAATTGAATAGTATTTGTTTGACATCCCAGTGTTTATCTGACAACATTGCAAATAACGTGTGCAACTGGCATTTTTGGTTATTATTCCTCTTTTATGGAATCCTGCGGACAGCAAACTAAATTGATTTATATCCTCTTAACATAAATTCTTAATAGGATGCAGAGAATAACTTGTAGCACAGCATGTGGGGCCAACTACAACCAATCAGAGAAAGTCTGAATAAATACAGAGAAAAACATAATCAATTTCAATATTCTACCGTCCGTGAACTGAGATTGCTGGAAATCTTATTTTGACATGTTGTGCAGCAGCAGATAATCCAGCCATGGTTTGTTGTAAATAAATCAAAATGTCAGATTACAAGGGCGCATAAATTTAGGTATAAATTTAAGGCAGGGATTAGACAATAGATAATAGACAATAGGTGCAGGAGTAGGCCATTTGGCCCTTCGAGCCAGCACCGCTATTCATTGTGATCATGGATGATCATACACTATCAGTACCCTGTTCCTGCCTTCTCACCATATCCCCTGACTCTGCTATCATTAATAGCTCTATCTATCTCTCTCTTGAAAGCATCCAGAGAATTGGCCTCCACTGCCTCCTGAGGCAGTGAATTCCGCAGATTCACAACTCTCTGGGTGAAAAAGTGTTTCCTCATCTCCACTCTAAATGGCCTACCCCTTATTCTTAACCTATGGCTCTTGGTTCTGGACTCCCCCAACATTGGGAACATATTTCCTGCATCTAGCTTGTCCAGTCATGGGATGGGAACACATGCGGACAACAAACTCCTGTGTCAATGTCAATATGGGCCTGGGTCATTTTAATTAATGGGTTACACTACTGTTTGAAGGGTGAATTGTCCTGCAGATTGATCATTCAGGTAACTGTCATTATCATCTGTCCACCACAGCTTTGGTTAAAGTCAGCAGATATTTAGAAGTATCTCGACCCGAAACGTCACCCCTTCCTTCTCTCCAGAGATGCTGCCTGTCCCGCTGAGTCACTCCAGAAATTTGCGTCCCAGCTTAGATATTTATTGAAACACGTTCATCCCAAATACTCCAGTCGCCTCCTCCTCAGCATCAATAGCAACAACAATCACACTTTCATTTCCAAGCTGCCTTTAGTGCAGTACAATGTTGTAAGAAACAGTAAAGTATTTTTGTAAATTATGTAAATTTAGACAGCGAGCATATTGGGAGCAACAGGGCAAGTGAATGATCATGACAATATCTTTCAAAGAGTGTCTCAAGGAAAGAGAGATGTGGAAAGGTTTGGGGAAGGTATAAGGTCAAAGATGGATAATAATAATAATAATAATGGATGGGATTTATATAGCGCCTTTCTAATACTCAAGGCGCTTTACATCGCATTATTCATTCACTCCTCAGTCACACTCGGTGGTGGTAAGCTACTTCTGTAGCCACAGCTGCCCTGGGGCAGACTGACGGAAGCGTGGCTGCCATTCTGCGCCTACGGCCCCTCCAACCACCACCAATCACTCACACACATTCACACACATTCACACACAGGCAAAGGTGGGTGAAGTGTCTTGCCCAAGGACACAACGACAGTATGCACTCCAAGCGGGATTCGAACCGGCTACCTTCCGGTTGCCAGCCGAACACTTAGCCCATTGTGCCATCTGTCGATGAAGAGAGAGCTGTATTAAAAGTGGGGAAACATAATAAGCCAGAATAGGAGAGGCACAAGAATTCCAAAGACCAGTCAGGCTGGAGGATTTTACTCAAGCAGGGTAGGACTTCAAAGCACGACTGAAAATATTAGAGCTGTGGCATATACCATGGCATGGTATAATAAGTGTGTGTAGTGATACTGCCATATGTTGGTCAGCTTTTGACCTTGATCTGTATTGGATGGCAAATTTATGGTGGTCGTGGTGTTGGCAGAACAAAAAACACTTGTCTATGAGTGACGGTTTGTTACGTGAAAGGGTTTGGTCCAAATTAAAATAAGGACTGCAGTTATTTGTATGAGCTCAAGTTTATTACGAAGAAAATGGGAAGAGAAGATTACAATAGTCAGCTTCAGACACAACAACGTAACAGGTGCAGATGTTATCAGTGAGTAAGCTGGAAAAAAAGCAACTCAGCACCATAATGCAATTTTCAAGTCTCTGAAGGGATTTACCTCTGTGGGAGGTGATATGTAATTCCTCACATTCTCACTTTACTGCCCGGTGTCATAGCAACACTGTATTGATGAAGTAGGGGTCGACCTTGTCCAGCGTGATGCTGCTGGCTCTTTCCACAAGGAAAACTCTTTCCACTGCTGGCTCTGGCTGTAAGCTGCGCTCATTCAACAGGCTCACCCGGCTGCTGTTAGACCTCCCGCGCCCACCTCTGCCAGCTCTACGAGCCGTGACCACTGCAAATTTGCCATCCAATACAGATCCTGCCAAAAACTGAACGACATATGGCAGTAACTCTATTTCAGTAACAACATATGGCAATGACTCTGTAACTCTATAGATGAATCTGCATCAGCTTGGTCACATTTGAAAAGGACAAATTGCAGCAGTCCATAGATGGGTCATCACAAGTTTGAACCCTCAGTAGCTATCAGCCAAGAATATCTTAAGGTCTGTAAGTGGACCATAAGGACTCCCACCACCAGCCCTCCACCAGTTCTATTCAGGGCATACAGGGTAATACTTCATTGGAATTGGATGCTCTGGAAATGCCTTTGGTCACCTAGATAACAATTAAGGAGAAGTCAGTTACGCTGCTTATGATTTAAGGAATCATCGTTAACTAATTTGGCGCTTTGATTTGCCATGAAGTTTCATTGCAGTTTACGAAGTTTCGTTCTGACTGGTCCACAGGTCTCTGCTTAAAGTTTCGGGGCAGAGGAGAAGCTGGATAATGCAATGGAGATGAAAGTTGCCAATCTTCATAATGGAAAATTAATTAGATTTAGATGCACAGTTTAAGATCAAACTGTAGGCAAAGTTTATCCAAATCAGGATAACTGGAGATGCTGAAAATCTAAAATTAAAAAAAAAACAGAAAATGGAATGGAATGGAATGCTATTTATTGTCATTCAAACCCAGCTTTGAACGAAATTTCCAAAATGCTGGAAATAATTAGCAAGTCAGGCCGTTTTTGTGAGAATGAAACGTCCATTCTGATGAACGGTCTTCGTGCTGAAATGTTAACTGTTTTTCTTTTAGCAGATGTGGCCTGACATGCTGAGTGTTTCCAGAAGTTGTTGTTTTCATTTATGTACAAACTGCCTTCAGTTTCATTCAGCCTGAAGCATTATTGCGAGAGTCAGACAAAATCAATACAAGTCACTGTGGTTTCACACATTGATATAAGCAGGACAAAGAGCTCTAAAACTAACCATGAGCTAAATATGTTGCACATCATTTTTTTTTTTTTTGAAACAGGTCAGGCTAACACATTGTTAAATAAATACTTTCATAAGTGGATTAAAAAATTGGCAGCACGCTTACAGAGATAATAGAACTACAGCATTACTTCTTGCCATTAATCGCACCTGCTGAGGATTCCCACATGCACATGCCAATTTTTGAACATTTGTTGCTATATCTCCATTTATTGCAGCTTTAGACTGTCTCCTTTCTAATTTCCAACTACAGGGACCGGCTATTTTGAATTTATTTTTTCATGAGAAAGTAAAATTCAAATTCAAGGATATTGCATAGATCAAGGCTGCATTTATATCAACGAGGAAGCAAAAATAATATTGCACCGACAATAGGAAGTAAAAAGGTCCAGAAAAGGTAGAAGGCCGGCAGGGGGAGCCCATGATGAGGATGGACGTAGGAGATGAGAGAAGGGGTCAACATTAAGAGATGCCAGAGAAAAAGGTATGAGGCATTTCGGTAGTGAGGAAGGCAAATTCAATGCTAGCATTTACTGTAGATCAAGAGGACTGGAATACAAAAACAGAGATGTAATTATAGGCAGCATGGAGTAAATGAGGTGCTTGAGGAGTATAAAGAATGTAAAAAGAATCTTAAGAAAGAAATTAGAAAAGCTAAAAGAAGATATGAGGTTGCTTTGGCAAGTAAGGTGAAAGTAAATCCAAAGGGTTTCTACAGCTATATTAATAGCAAAAGGATAACGAGGGATAAAATTGGTCCATTAGAGAGTCAGAGCGGACAGCTATCTGCAGAGCCAAAAGAGATGGGGGAGATATTGAACAATTTCTTTTCTTCGGTATTCACCAAGGAGAAGGATATTGAATTATGTGAGGTAAGGGAAACAAGTAGAATAGCTATGGAAACTATGAGGTCAAAGAAGAGGAAGTACTGACACTTTTGAGAAATATAAAAGTGGATAAGTCTCCAGGTCCGGACAGGATATTCCCTAGGACATTGAGGGAAGTTAGTGTAGAAATCGCAGGGGCTATGACAGAAATATTTCAAATGTCATTAAAAACGGGAATAGTGCCGGAGGATTGGCATACTGCGCAAGTTGTTCCATTGTTTACAAAGGGGTCTAAGAGTAAACCTAGCAATTATAGACCTGTTAGTTTGATGTCAGTGGTGGGCAAATTAATGGAAAGGATACTTAGAGATAATATATATAAGCATCTGGATAAACAGGGTCTGATTAGGAACAGTCAACATGGATTTGTGCCTGGAAGGTCATGTTTGACTAATCTTCTTGAATTTTTTGAAGAGGTTACTCGGGAAATTGATGAGGGTAAAGCAGTGGATGTTGTATATATGGACTTCAGTAAGGCCTTTGACAAGGTTCCTCACGGAAGGTTGGTTAAGAAGGTTCAATGGTTGGGTATTAATGGTGGAGTAGCAAGATGGATTCAACAATGGCTGAATGGGAGATGCCAGAGAGTAATGGTGGATGGTTGTTTGTCAGGTTGGAGGCCAGTGACTAGTGGGGTGCCACAGGGATCTGTGTTGGGTCCACTGTTGTTTGTCATGTACATCAATGATCTGGATGATGGTGTGGTAAATTGGATTAGTAAGTATGCAGATGATACTAAGATAGGTGGGGTTGTGGATAATGAAGTAGATTTTCAAAGTCTACAGAGAGATTTATGCCAGTTGGAAGAGTGGGCTGAAAGATGGCAGATGGAGTTTAATGCTGATAAGTGTGAGGTGCAACATCTTGGCAAGACAAATCAAAATAGGACGTACATGGTAAATGGTAGGGAATTGAAGAATGCAGGTGAACAGAGGGATCTGGGAATAACTGTGCACAGTTCCCTGAAAGTGGAACTCATGTAGATAGGGTGGTAAAGAAAGCTTTTGGTGTGCTGGCCTTTATAAATCAGAGCATTGAGTATAGAAGTTGGGATATAATGTTAAAATTGTACAAGGCATTGGTGAGGCCAATTCTGGAGTATGGTGTACAATTTTGGTCGCCTAATTATAGGAAGGATGTCAACAAAATAGAGAGAGTACAGAGGAGATTTACTAGAATGTTGCCTGGGTTTCAGCAACTAAGTTACAGAGAAAGCTTGAACAAGTTAGGGCTTTATTCTTTGGAGCACAGAAGGTTAAGAGTGGACTTGATAGAGGTCTTTAAAATGATGAGAGGGATAGACAGAGTTGACGTGGATAAGCTTTTCCCACTGAGAGTAGGGAAGATTCAAACAAGGGGACATGACTTGAGAATTAAGGGACAGAAGTTTAGGGGTAACATGAGGGGGAACTTCTTTACTCAGAGAGTGGTGGCTGTGTGGAATGAGCTTCCAGGGAAGGTGGTGGAGGCAGGTTCGTTTTTATCATTTAAAAATAAATTGGATAGTTATATGGACGGGAAAGGAATGGAGGGTTATGGTCTGAACGCAGGTGTATGGAACTAGGGGAGAATACGTGTTCGGAACAGACTAGAAGGGTCGAGATGGCCTGTTTCCGTGCTGTAATTGTTATATGGTTATATGGTTATGTAATGCTGAGGCTCTATAAGGCACTGGTCAGGCCACAGTTGGAGTACTGTGAGCAAATTTGGGCCCCAGATCTGAGGAAGGATATGCTGGCTCTGGAGAGGGTCCAGAGGAGGTTTATAAGAATTATTCCAGAAATTAGTGGGTTAGCATATGATGAGCATTTGACGGCACTGGGCCTCTACCCGCTGGTGTTTAGAAGGTTGAGGGGGGACCACATTTAAACTTACCGAATAATGGAAGGCGTAGATAGAGTGGATGTGGAAAGCAAGTTTCCTTCGGTGGGAGAGTCTAGGACCAGAGGTCATAGCCTCAGAATTAAAGGATGCTCTATTACAAAGGAGGTGAGGAGGAACGTCTTTAGTCAGAAGGTAGTTAATCTGTGAAACTCATTGCCACAAAGGGGTGTGGAGGCCAAGTTAGTGGATATTTTTAAGGCAGATAGACAAATTTTTGATTAGAATGGGTGTCAAGTGTTATCGGGAGAAGGCAGGAAAATGGGATTAGGAGGCAGAGATCAGCCATGATTGAATGGCGGAGTAGACCCGATGTGCCGAATGGCCTAATTCTACTCCTATAACATGTGAACATGTAAACTTGTGAGCCAAGGCAGCAGTAGAAGGGCTGAAGAAGGATCCCAATCTGAAACATTGCCTATCCTTATCCTCCAGAGATGCTGCCTGACCCACTGATTTAATTCGGCACATTGTGTTTTGCACCAGTTATATCAGGGTCCATTTCATAAATGATGTCAAAGTTAGCATGCAAAAAGAAGGCCAAGCAACAAGTGCCTATAAGCCACATTTGTTAACTTCAAACTGTGCTGTAAAAACTGATTGGATAGAGAAGTAGCTTTGCTCTGCCAACTGAAATCCACAATAATACAGGTGCACAACCTTTTATCCGAAAACCTTGGGACGAGACACTTTTCGTAATTCGGAATTTTTCGGCTTTCGGAATGGAAGATTTTTAGCGTAGATTTTAACGGCTGGCTCAGTGGTAGAGTGCTCGGCTGATATCCGCAAGGTCGCGAGTTTGCGCCTCGATCCCGGCAGTTACTCGCTCGCGAGTTTGAGTCTTCAATGTAGTTTTTTCTTGCAGAATAGGAGAGAATAGGGAGGGTTAGGCTGGGATCATTCTCTGCGAGATGATCTTAGTGCGGGAGACAAGTGTAGGAGAGGTGTACTGACTGTGTGGGCAGAACTTTGGAAGTGATTGCCCACCATTCTCAAAAGCCGCTGTGTCTCCCTGTCCCTGGGATAGCAGGGGGCGATCAAACAGCACAATACCCCCCTCCCCCTCCAACTCCAGGGGAATCCGCTCCCCGATGGGCCGCTACGGCGACAAGTGGCAATTCGCCCACAGCCCGAGCTGCGCCCCCCCAAGAACAAGACGTACCTTGCACACCATCAGCTTCTGCCCCTACGGGGAGCGTGTTCCTCTGGAGTTGGAGCGGGGCTGGGCTGGAGTTGCTGATCTGGGATCTCCGTGCTTGCAGTGGGCCTGGGGGTCAGTGTCCCGATGAGGGGGTGCAGCTCGGGCTGTGGGCGAACTGCCACTTGTCGCCGTAGCAGCCCATCGGGGAGCGGCTTCTGGTGGTCCTGACGTCTCTCAGCTCCTGTCCGGGGGGGTGGCCGGAGACATCAGGACCAACAGGAACCCACTCCACGATGGGCCGCTACAGCGACAAGTGGCAGTTCGCCCACAGCCCGAGCTGCGCCCCCTCATCCGCAACCCGGGTTCCTCTGGAGTTGGAGCGGGGCTGGGCTAGAGTTGCTGCTGGCTGTGAGTCTCTGGGATTTCCGTGCTTGCAGTCGGTGTCCCGTTGGTCCTGACGTCTCCGGCCACCCACCTGGACTGGAGCTGAGACTGGGAACTGTACCGCCTTTGCCCCCTCCCTCTGCAACTGCAAACAACCCCACAGTTCCCAGTCTCAGCTCCTGTACAGGGGGGTGGCCAGAGACGTCACAGCCCGAGCTGCGCCCCCTCATCCGCAACCCCAAGAACAAGACATACCTTGCACACCATCAGCTTCTGTCCCTAAGGGGAGCGTGTTCCTCTGGAGTTGGAACGGGGCTGGGCTGCTGCTGGCTGTGGGTCTCTGGGATCTCCGTGCTTGCAGTGAGCCTGGGGGTCGTTGTCCCGTTGGTCCTGACGTCTCCGGTGACTGGCACTGACCTGCTGGCATCGCCGACGTGAAGACAGTGCAAAGCCCCCGCGCCGGTGCAATGGGCAGGGAGCTGGAGAGGGGAGGGGAGGGGTCACACACATGGCCGGGAAGCAGAGGGGTGTAGGTGGGGTGAAACTGAAGGGAGCGACAATCTGCTGCTGCCTGCCCGCTGAGTTAAAAAGTTCCCACGCAAGACTCACGTTACACTGTGTATCGTAAGTCTACCGTGGGAACTTTTAAACTCAGCGGGCAGGCAGCAGCAGATTGTCAATTATTAACCCTCCCGCGCCATATACCCTCACCTTCTCTTTTATGAATGGGGATTTAGTTCCCCTTTCCTCGAGGACCGACCGGAGGTTCCGCTGTCACCTCTGCGGGCCGCCCTCGGTGAACGTCTTCAAGGACCTTTCTTCAAGGACCGAAAAAATGTCCGCTATTCGGAGCTTTTCGTTATTTGGAACTTCGGATAAAAGGTTGTGCACCTGTAGAAGAAAAAAAGGATAAGACCATACGCAGAAACCTCCTGCAGTTGCACTGCTTGACCTGATTTTCCTCTATATCCTTGCTGGGATCATTTCTTTCCTGCCAAATAAAATGCCAATACAGGTTAGATCAGGTCTTTTCATTCTAATACTGTCATTGATTGTGCCATAGCAGTAAAAATGGCAAAAAGCTTGATGCGATTAATCCAGGCAGGTAGCCATGAGAATGCTGCAAAATGGTCCAATGTAAGGATGAGGGTGTCAATGGTTATGGGGAGAAGGAGGAGAATGGCATTTCAGTCACAGTCACAGAGGCCGATGTCAGAAAATCCTTCAGAGGGGTGAACCCTCGGAATGCGCCTGGATATGATGGTATACCCAGTCGTGTTCTGAAAACCTGTGCAGACCAAATGGCTGGAGTTTTTACGGACATTTCAACCTCTCACTCTGAGGTCTGAGGTCCCCACCTACTTTAAAAGGGCATCAATAATACCAGTGCCCAAGAAGAGCAAGGTGACGTGCCTCAATGACTATCAACCAGTGGCATTAATGTCTGTAGTGATGAAGTACTTTGAGAGGTTGATCTATGGCGCAAATCAACTCATACCTTGACAAAAACCTGGACCCTCTGCAGTTCGCTTACTGCCACAACAGATCAACGGTGGATGCGATCTCGCTGGCTCTCCACTCCACTCTGGACCTCTTGGACAACAAAAACTCATATGTCAGGCTGTTATTCATTGATTACAGCTCGTCATTTAATACAATCATCCCCTCCAAGCAGGTTACCAAGCTCTCAGAACTGGGTCTCTGCGCATCCCTCTGCAATTGGATCCTCGACTTCCTCATTCACAGATCACAGTCTGTTCGCATTTGTGGAAATGTGTCAGCCTCGATAACAATCAGCACGGGAGCACCTCAAGGCTGCGTGCTCAGCCCCCTGCCGTACTCACTCTATACTAATGACTGCGTAGCCGGACATAGGGCAAACTCCATCATTAGGTTTGCCGACTGTTGTGGGACGTATCACTGATGGAGAGGAGTCAGAGTATAGAAGTGAGTTCGACCGACTGACCAAATGGTGCCAGCACAATAACCTGGCTCTCAACACCAGCAAAACCAAGGAACTGATTGTGGTCTTTGGAAGGGGTAGGATGGGGACCCACAGTACCGTTTTTATCAACGGGTCGATGGTGGAAAAAGTCAAGAGCTTCAAATTCCTGGGAGTGCATATTCCCGAAGATCTCTCCTGGTCCCAGAACACTGATGCAATCATAAAGAAAGCACATCAGTGCCTCTACTTCCCGAGAAGATTACAGAGAGTCGGTATGTCAAGGAGGACTCTCTCGAACTTCTACTGGTGCACAGTAGAGAGCATGCTGACCAGTTGCATTGTGGCTTGGTTCGGCAACTTGTGCACCCAGGAGCGGAAAAGACTGCAAAAAGTTGTAAACACTGCCAAGTCCATCATCGGCTCTGACCTCCCGACCATCGAGGGGAACTACCACAGTCGCTGCCTCAAAAAGGCTGGCAGCATCATCAAGGACCCACACCATCCTGGCCACGCATTCATCTCTCTGCTGCCTTCAGGTAGAAGGTACAGGAGCCTGAAATCTGCAACAACCAGGTTCACGATTACCTGCTTCCCCACAGCCATCAGACTATTAAACTCAACTCAAACAAAATCTGAACTTTAATTAGCCTACTGCACTTTATATGTTTATTTATGCGTGTATATATATATATATTCAATGGTATATGGACACACTGATCTGTTCTGTATTATTTATGCCTGCAATATTCTGTTGTGCTGAAAGCAAAGCAAGAATCTCATTGTCCTATCTGGAACACATGACAATAAACTCTCTTGAATCTTGATAGGGGAAATTCAGGACGCTGATGATGCTGCACTCATCGCCCCAATGGAAGAAAGACTTCAGGGCAGATGGACAGATATCTTATGCTTGCAATGAATACCGACTAACAATTAGCATTGAGAATAGACACAAAAAGCTGGAGTAACACAGCGGGAGTGGCAGCATCTCTGGAGAGATGGAATCGGTGACGTTTCGGGTCAAGACCCTTCTTCAGATATTAGCATTGGGAAGACTGTTGTCATGGGTCACGGCACTCCATTCCTGCCTGAAATCACCATAAATATCACTCCATTGGAAACTGTCAACAAATTCACCTACATAGGATCTACAGTACCTGATAGCCACCCTCCGGAAGGGGAAATCAATTAATGTATAGGAAAAGCAGCAACCTTCGGGTGGCTAACAAGTGGGAATGAAAGAATAGGAAACTCACAATCAAGACCAAGATAACTGTCTGCAAAGGAAACATCATAAGCACATTAATGTGTGGGAAGGAACTGCAGATGATGTTTTCACTGAAGACTGAAGATGACACAAAATGTTGGAGTAACTTCACATCTGTAGAAGGGCCTCGACCAGAAACGTCGCCCATTCCTTCTCTCCAGAGAAACTGCCCATCCTGCTGAGTTACTCCAGCATTTTGTGTCTATCTTGAGCACATTACTATACAGCGGTAAAGCTTGAACGAAATCCCTATCCTCCACAATGGTGGGCCTTGTGTGTGAGTGCCAATGGCAAAATGAAAGCATTTGCGACCACATTCAGCCAGAAATGCCAAGTGGATCATCCATCTCAATTCCCCCACTGGGATCAATATTATTATAGAAGCCAGACACAAAATGCTGGAGTAACTCAGCGGGTCAGGCAGCATTTCTGGACAGAAGGAATGGGTGATGTTCCAAGTTGAGATCCTTCTTCAGACTGGTTATATCATTATAGAAGCCAATTCCGCTGCCAATTCAATTTTCATTTCTGCAATCTTTGTCGCGTCCTGGAAGTTTCTTGGCTGTACAAAATCACGAATGAATCATTCCTCTCCCTGCCCAACATGCCCAGCATCCCAGCATCCAGCAATCCTCAAGGAACAGCATCACTGCTGCCTGGACACGTGCTCTGGATGGAAAATTGATGCATCCCCAATGAGGTGCTGTACAAGAAGGTCGCCAATGCACGGAGGCCAAGAGGAAGGCCAAAGCTTCGCTACATGGATACGATTAAGAGAGTTATGACAAATGTTAACAATGGCACTGACAACTGGGAAGTGGCTGCTGAGGAACGGGGGAGGTGGAGGAAGGATCTCCTGGTGGGTATGAAGCACCATGACAACATATAGTTCAACACCCTGTGACATAGGTATCCTCCACAATGGCGGGCTCCGTATGTGAGTATCAATGGCAACATGAAAGCATTTGCGACTATATTCAGCCAGAAGGGTGACCACGGTGGCACAGTGGTAGAGTTGCTGCCTTCCAGTGCATGTAGCCCCGGGTTTGATCCCGACTACGGGTGCTGTCTGTATGAAGTTTGTACGTTCTCCCCGTGACCTTTGTGGGTTTTCTCTGAGATCTTTGGTCTCCTCCGATACTCCAAAGACGTACAGGTATGTAAGTAAATTGGCTTGGTAAATGAAAAAATTGTCCCTGGAGTGTGTAGGATAGTGTTATTGTGCAGGGATCGCTGGTCGCCGCGGACCCGGTGGGCCGAAGGGCCTGTTTCCACGCTGTAACTCTAAACTAAACTAAATGTCAAGTGGATCATCCATCTCAATTCCCCACTGGGATCAATAACATTATAGAAGCCACTCTGCTACCAATTCAATTCACTTCTTTACTCCATATGACACAGAGAAACAGCTGAGAGTACTGGACACTGCAAAGTCTATGGGACCATGTAACACCTCACCTGTACTGCTGGAAATGAACACCTCTCATCAAGCTGCTCCACTGCAGTTTATGGTGCTGACGATTACCTGTCAAAGTCCACAAAAAGACTACGGATGGATGGTGTCATCAACAGCGGCTGTCCAGTAGCACTTACTCATCGATAATCTGATCGCTGATTCATATTTGTGAAGAATGGCTCAGCTACAGACATCAAAGTTTCATCCAAGAATGGATCAGAGAACTGAGTTCCAGAGGTGGGGTGAGAGTGACAGCTTGTGATATCATGGCAGCGTTTGATGAAGGAAAACATGAAAGGACATCGGGCTTTAGGATGTTCAGAAAGGAAGAGAGCGTGGTTACATTGCAGTTCCAGAGCATTTCTGTAGGAGTTCTTCAGAGCAGGGTATTATGTACAATTATTCTGAGCTGCTTCATCAAAGATCTTCCTCCCACCATAAGATCGGAAGTGGGGACATTTAGTGATGATTAAACCGTGATCAATGGATTTGCAATCCTCAGTAGATGAAAAAGCCTATGTCTGCAGATGGCAAGATATAACAACATTCAGGGATAAGCTGATAAGTGGCAAATACCACTTATGGGACAAAGATGTACAAAAATGCTGGAGTAACTCAGCGGGACAGGCAGCATCTCTGGAGAGAAGAAATGGGTGACGTTTCGGGTCGTGCCAGTCTAACAAGAGAGTCTAACTACCTACTGTATCTCGACATTCAATGGCATTATCATTGCCAAATGACCGGTGTAACAAATGAAAGCCTAGCAATCTACTCTTGGTAGCCAATGGCTTTGCCATCGTTAAATCACCACCATCAACATTGTGGAGATCACTGTTGATCAACTGGACCCGCCATAAAAATTGCAATGGCTAAATGAGCATGTCGTAAACCAGGTACCCAGTGGTGAGTGGCTCATCTTCTGACACCCAAAAGATTTTTAACCATCTGATTCTTGGAACCCCCTCTTAACATAGCTAATTAACAAATAAAAGTGCTTTCAGAAACAGAGTTAGGCAGATTATGCCAAAGATCATGGGCTGCAATTTAGAATGTTTGCATTGAAAAGACAAAATTAAAAAACATAAAAAATTTAACATCAGCGTTTTTTTTAGAATGTACATACCCTTCATGCGAACCTTTTAGGAAAGTATGATTACCCTCATACTATCAAAGACAATTCAAGGTAGCGAACACTAGCTTTACTATAAAAGTCCACAAATAAATGTTTCCAGATAAGGACAGTTATAATATCATAAGGTCATAAGACCATAAGCGATAGGAGTAGAATTAGGCCATTCGGCCCATCAAGTCTACTCCGCCATTCAATCGTGGCTGATCTATCTCTCCTTCCTAACCCCATTATCCTGCCTTCTCCCCATAACCTCGGATACCTTTACTAATGAGTATGGGTCCAACTACACTTTTTCGCCAGTATTGTTGTCATTTTTTAACTGCTGCCATGCTAAGAGAGCTTTAAAGGGCCATATGTTTTAGGTGATGCACCAGCATCGGGTTTGCTGACCACCACTCCCATGTTGGCAAGGAGCGGCTCAAGACTCCGCAGGATGTAATGTCTGATGTTGGAACTAGATTCGCCCATATGCTGTTTAGCAGGCGGTCTAGGCAAAGCCTTGCACACCTTGATGTACACGAGAATTAGCCTTCCACTGCAAGCTGACTCTTTGTGGTCACATCAGTCTTCCAATGCAGGACTGCTGACTGATCTGGTCCTCTCATGAAAGAAACTTTTCTCTTACCAGATTACAGCCCATTCATTCCTTGTAACTCACCAATTTGCTAAACATATCTCCGCAGCATATAGTGCACAAATAAAAGTTGATAGGTGTGCATATCAAATCAACTTACACAAAGTTTTCTTCTGGTCTCTTGGTTCATAAGCCATTGCCTCCAGAATTGCGATTTCCTGACGACCTGAAATGAAGAACGAGAGTATGTATGATCATGGTGGAGGAAGGGGAATCATAATCATATCATAATCATAATCATGCTTTATTAGCCAAGTATGTTTTGCAACATACGAGGAATTTGATTTGCCATACAGTCATACCAATAAAACGCAACAGGACACACAAAATACATTTTAACATAAACATCCACCACAGTGACTCCTCCACATTCCTCACTGTGATGGAAGGCGAAAATAAAAGAGGCACTATTGAACCGTCAGCATTTTAAATGCCTGTAGAGTATGGGGCTGAGAAGGGAAGGGTGACTGTGATGAGCGGGAAGATATGTGCAAAAAGTCAGATTAGATATTAACATACCGTCATCTTTGACACTTATAATTTCCATGGGTCTGTGATAGCAATACTCTTTCCTTTGTGTGATTATGTTTGCCCTCTAATAATCTGCTGCAACGTGATAAGCCTTTTACGGCTGAATACTGGACATTCGTTTAAGGGTTGACATGTGAATGTGAATGTTGGAGTGGTAGAGTGACTAGCTGTTAGGAATATGATTGCTGGGTTGGAGTGTTGGTTGAAATACAGTGCAGGAACAGACTTTGAGTATGGTTTATTGAGTTATTAGCAGCTGGAATTTGGCATCACATTTAAGTCACCTTGGCCAAATATGTCAGGTCATTAAATGTCAATGCACTGGGGCATAGTCCAAGAGGTATTATTTTACAATCTCCTCCTTGGGGCTGCTATTCTACTGGGTTTCCTGACCATCTTCCTTGATGGTCCTGTTTATTACAAGAATATCCAGTTGGTGCCCAGGACATGTCTGCATTGATATTCTTCTGCCTGTTGCTTTGCAAGTGGCATTGTGACTTCCAACAGTAGTTGTGGCAATGAATTAGGAAATGCAGGTATGATTTCAATCAACCCAGATTACTGTCAGCAAAACACCAACTGCTTGAGGAACTCAATGGATCAGGACGTATCTGTAGAGAGAATGTTTAGTTCAGTTTAGTTTAGAGATATAGCACAGAAACAGGCCCTTTAGCTCACCGAGTCTCCACTGACCAGCGATCCCCACATATTAACACTATCCCACAAATTGGGGACAATTTATACATTTATACAAAACCAATTAACCTACAAATCTGTACGTCTTTAGAGTGTTGGAGGAAACTGAAGATCTCAGCGAAAACCTACGTGGTCACGGGGAAAACGTACAACTTTGTACAAATAGAACTCATAGTCGGGATCGAACCCGGGTCTCTGGCGCTGAAGACGCTTTAAGACAGCAAATCTACCGCTGCGCCACCGTGTCGCCCATGAATGGGCAATGTTTCAGGTGGGACCTAGCTGCAGATTCTGTGTGTATGTCTTGTATTTCTACAAATTGCTTTCAGCTATGTAAATTGGCAATTACTCATTGTTGTTGTTGGTTGATGTGAGAATCATTACCATGATGGTATATAAAAAATGATTGCAAAAATCATGCATACAAAATTGTATAGAAACAGCTCTAGGATAAAAAGACACGTGTTCCCTGAGCATCGCCATTTTAGCACATGGTTTACCTGAGGGCAGAAATATTTAACCACCATATCTTTAATCATATAATTTATTGGACGGAAATGAAAAGTTCAATGCCAATGCTCAAGGTCATTTTTCTAAAATAAATTGTCGGTCCTATAAAATTCTATCTATCAAAATAAAATAACAAAGGGTGGCATGAAGAACAAAATCTGCTCAGTTCATATTAAGACTTAAGGGGTGAAAGGTTCCAATATCTCAAAAGTGCTAAAACTGAACAAATGAAACAATCGTAATTTCATAGAAAAGCAATCAGAAATGTGGATGAGCACCATGCAAGGTTATTATTCTCATGTCACAGATTATTAATTAACTGATTCTTGCAGCCACAAAGGTAAAAAAAAAATAAACCGAATGGTCAAGGCAACAGAATAAATTTGATTGTAAAATGGTAGGAGACTGTTATCACAGCGTAGAAAAAATTCTCAAAGTGAAGGAATGATCAAATCAACTTTAAAGAACCAGGTTCAAAGTGAATAGCGAAAATAAAAGGGAGCATAGCTGGGTCTATGAAGATGAATCACACACTCACAACAAAGACTAGGCACCTGCACTCAAATACTCTCTGCAGCCTGTTATCTTACACATTAATCCATAATTTTATTTATTTTTTGGCATGCTTCACTGTGGTTGTTTAAACCGAAGTTACAATTTCTATGGTGGAAATTTACAACGTTCAAATTGGTTACTGCATTTCACATATTGCAGTTGTCATCACGTTCTGTTAGCGCCACACAAGTTGTAAAACATTTAAGATATTACAAAGATTATTTACAGCAGGTCATTCTTTCTCCTCCCAGGTCTGGCTGAATTGATGTATTTAATAATTGCAATAACAATTAAATTCATATGATTGTTGCAGTCCAGGAGGCTATTCAACCCATCAAATAGAAACAATCTACTTCCTCTAGTCTACATACTATTCCAAATTATTCCCACTCAAATTCTTTCTTACATAGTGTAGATGGAGGCCATTTAGTCCATCTTTCAACTAAATCGACTTTCAACTAAACAACTGCTGTCCCATTGCCTTCCTACTTACTCCACTGTTGCTTTAATTTCACTCACATGCCCAGCAATGCCCTTGGTTCTTTCTTGCCAACTTCCTACTCTCAGGAGCAAATTACAGTAGATAAATAATTTGTACGTCTTCAGTGAGTGATAGTCATAGTGTCATTCAGCACGGAAACAGGTCATTTGGCCCAACCTGCCCCATGCTGATCAAGACAGCCCAAGTACACTAGTCCCACCTGCCCGCATTTGGCCCATATCCCTCTTCACCTTTCCAATCCATGGACCTGTTCAAATGACTTTTAGATGTTGTTATGGTACTTCCCTCACCCATCTCCATTGGCAGCTTTTTCCATGCACCCACCACCCTCTCCTTGTAAAAGTTGCCCCCCTGGGTTCCTATTAAATCTTTCCCTTCTCATCTAAAAATGATGTCCTCTGGGTCTTGATTCACCTACTCTGGGTAAAAGACTCTGTGCATCTGTATCTATTCCCTCATGATCTTATAAGCTTCCATAAAATCACTCTCATCCTCCTGCGCTCCAAGGAATAAAATCCTTCTTCTCCAACTTCTCCCTATAGCTCAGGCCCTCAAGACCTGGCAACATCCTCCCCACTTTCTCTGCATTCTTTCATGATTTACGATGTCGTGGAAATCTAGAAGGACAGGTAGACACCCATGTGGTTACTGGGAGAATGTGTTCATACCAGGTCCTTGGACCAATGTAGCAACAACAGTAATGCCCCGTCCCATTTAGGAAACCTGAACGGAAACCTCTGGAGGCTTTGCGCCCCACCCATGGTTTCCGTGCGGTTCCCGGAGGTTTTTGTCAGTTTCCCTACTTGCTTCTACTACCTGCAACCTCCGGCAACCACCTGCAACCTCCGGGAACCGCACGGAAACCTTGGGTGGGGCGCAAAGTCTCCAGAGGTTTCCGTTCAGGTTTCCTAAGTGGGACAGGGGCATAACTTGCACACCAATGTGCCGCTAGCTACATTTGCAGTTTATTTTTTAAACTCCTGCCTGATTCCATTTGCACTATTACTGCAATTAGTTGGTTCCAAATCTCCACTGTGTATCACTGGAAAATTTTCAGAGTTTTTAACATAGTTTTTGGAAAGCATGCACAATAGTTTTACCTCAGATCTTCCTATTATCTCTTCTGCAAAATGTTATATCCTCATCTCCTGATCCTTGAACTGCCCGCTAATAATAGATCTCCTTTACTTGTCCTATCTACATTGTTATGATCTTGTACATTTCTATTAAATGTACTCTCAGATCTTGTTTCTTCAAGGAGAACATGTCAGGCTTCTCAAGTCTAACCTTCATTTTTGAATAATTTATCCCCAGAATCATTCTAGCAAATCTACGCTGCAACCCATACACTCACTCAAATCCCTCCCAAGACCTTAAAATCCTTCCTGAGGTCAGATTACACAAATTGGACCCTGTTATTCAGTTATGGTTTAATCATGTCCTTCAAATGTTCAACATATCAACACCAACCACTTTGCTTTACTATGCAATGTCTGTATTTATGGATCTCAGTATTCTATATGATTTACAAATCATTGTTTCAATGTGGGCCATCGTTTTTATTGTGCAAAAATACACTCAACTGTATGCAATCCTGCACACGCCTTGGAACTGTACCATTCAATCTGATTTCTCTCTTATTCCTTCTGCCGAAGTGTATCAGATCATATTCATATTTCACAGTTTAGTTTAGTATAGAGATACAGTGCGGAAACAGGCCCTTCGGCCCACGAGTCCGCACCGACCAGCGATCCCCGCACATTAACACTATCTTACCAACCCCAGCCCAGCGATACCCGCACATTAACACTATCTTACCAACCCACACTAGGGCAAGGTTTCCCAAACTGAGGTAAATTTACCCCAGGGGGTAAATTTCACCTACCCAGGGGGTAAATGTGTTGGTTCTGGATTTGTACATATGTTTTATCATTAACTGACTGTGTTTGGTTCTGTTCATCATTAGTTGTTCATAAATAAGTTAAAAAACATTGTTATGTGCTATTAAAGTTGCCTGGGGTAAACGGGACAAAAAATGTTGGGAACCCTTGCACCGGCTCGCCTGCAGTCCATCTGTTTTTTTCTTTTATGTTGTTGTTTTCTTTTGTCTGTTTTAGTTAAATTTAGTTTATTAGGTTGTGTATGTGTGTGTGTGTGTGGGGGGGGGGGGGAGAAACATGGTTTCAGTCTCTTCCTTCGGGGGGATGCAACTTTTTCTTGTTGTCTCTGGCTCCGTCTGCGCTGAGGCCTAATGGCGGAGCTGGCAGCCTCGGAGCTGTGGCGGCGTTCCGGTGGCGGACCTGACTTCGGGGCTGTTGTGGCGTTCCGGCGGCGGCGCGGCTTCGGTGCTGTGGCGGCGTTCCGGCAGCGGTGGCCCGACTTCGGAGGCTCGGCCGCGGGCCCAGTGGACAACATCGTCGGGAGCTCGCAGGTCACAGGTTGGTGACCTGTTTTTCCAGAGCTCCCGCAACAACAGCTTCATCCGCTGAACTGGAGCGGCAGCTTCGGCAGCTTCAACCGCCCCGGGCTACGGAGTTTGAACCGGCCCGTTCGCGGAGCTCGGATTCAGCCGCACGACTGACTTACTTACCATCACCCGGCGGGGTCACAACATCGGAGGCCTGGATCGCCTCAGCGCAGAGGGAGAACAAGGAGGGAAGAGACAAAGACTTTAAGACTTTTGCCTTCCATCACAGTTGAGGAGGTGCCTGGTGAACTCACTGTGGTGGATGTTAAATTTGTGTTTATAGTGTGTTTTTGTTATTTTTATTATATGTATGACTGCAAGGCACGAATTTTCATTCAGACCAAAAGGTCTGAATGACAATAAAGGATACTTTGACTTTTGAATTTTTGTCTAGGGACAATTTACATTTATACCAAGCCAATTAACTTACAAACCTGTACGTCCTTGGAATGTGAGTGGGAACCGAAGATCACAGAGAAAACCCAGGCGGTCACAGGGAGAATTTAGAAACTCCGTACAAACAGCACCCGTAGTCAGGATCGAACCCGGGTCTCCAGCGCTCCAGGTGCTGTAAGGCAGCAACTCTACCCCTGCGCCACTGTGCCGTCCATATTTCATATGATAGAGGCAGCAGTTCAGCTCATCAAGTAAATGCCATCTTCCATAACAATCTCATTGTTCCTGGTCTCCCACGTAATATCCTGTGACCTGTTCTCCCTCACATGCCGAGCAATTCCCTAGTAATTCCACTCAGGGATAATTTTACAACATCTGATTAACCTGACATTCAGCATAAAGCAGCTTCCTTATTTATATCAATGAGGACCTAGCCATAGTTAGGTTCAGATAAAGTAAAACAAAGCTGGTGTTGGACCTGGTCACTCAGCATTCCTCAACAATCACTACAGCCTCAATAGTTGGGGCAGCATGGTAGCGCAGTGGTAGATTTGCAGCCTCCACAGCGCCGGAGACCCAGGTTCGATCCCGACTAAGGGTGCTATCTGTACAGAGTTTGTATGTTCTCCCTGTGACCCACGTGGATTTTCTCCGGAATCTCTGGTTTCCTCCCACACGCCAAAAGACGTACAGGTTTGTAGGCTAATTAGATTGGTGTAATTGTAAATTGTCCCTAATGTGTGTGTAGGATATTTTTAGTGTGCGGGGATCGCTGGTCGGTACGAACTCGGTGGGCCGAAGTGCCTGTTACCGATCTGTGTCTCTAAGCTAAACTAAACTAAACTAAAAAAAAACTATTTGGTAAGGAAAGGCAAAACAATATTCTCCAACCTTCCTGTGGATTTACGAGGGTCCAACTGCTAGTTTATAGAACATATAAAATTCTTAAAGGATTCGACAGGCTAGATGCAGGAACAATGTTCCCAATGTTGGGGGAGCCCAGAACCAGGGGTAACAGTTTAAGAATAAGGGGTAGGCCATTTAGGATTGAGATGAGGAAAAGCTTCTTCACCCAGAGAGTTGTGAATCTGTGGAATTCTCTGCCACAGAAGGCAGTGGAGGCCAATTCACTGGATGTCTTTCAAGAGAGAGTTAGATTTAGGGCTAAGGGAGTCAAAGGATATGGGGAAAAAGCAGGAACAGGGTACTGATTTTAGATGATCAGCCATGATCATATTGAATGGCGGTGCTGGCACTGCACCTATTTTTCTGTTTCGCTGTTTCTACTCTGATTCCATGCATGTAAAGTTCAGTTCAATTCAGTTTAGTTAATTGTCAGGTGTACCGAGGTACAGTGAAAAGCTTTTTTTGCATGCTAAACTGTCAGCGGAAAGACAATACATCATTACAATCGAGCCATTCACAGTGTACGGATCCATGACGAGGGAAACATGTTTAGTGCAAGGTAAAGCCCGTAAAGACCGATCAAAGATAGTCCGAGGGTCCCCGATGAGGTAGATAGTCGTTCAGGATTGCTCTCTGGTTGCGGTACGAAGGTTCAATTGCCCTGATAACAGCTGGGAAATGTCATCAGATCAGTAAAGACACACTGACCACCAATCCCACGACCATGTCTCCGAGGGACTTTGCATTCAATGAGGGCAATGGATGGAGGTCTGCAATAGGCCGGGGCTTGCCTGGATCGGGCACTGCTCAGAAGATCTAGTGCGTAGACTGGACTTTTAAAGTGGTGCCAAACATGCCGCCTCGTGCATGCGGGATCTGTAGACTATTCTGATACACTTACTAATCGAGGATGTGCTTGGGTATGGAAATACTGCACTGGACTATATGTAAGAGAAGAATTACACTGTGCATTTGCCCATGTGGCAATGCTGGGAAGACAAATTGCTAGAGATTGGAGCTGTTCAAAGACAGATTCTATTTGGAGCAGCGCAACAGTGTTCAGCAGCATTTCTCAAAAATATTAATGGATGTATTGGGTTGATCCTCTGCCTCGGTTCAATTATTAATGAACAATATAGTCCTGCAGAATATCTAGATGTTCTATAATTAGTCTTGCAATTTTTTTTTTCATTTAACTAGGTATTTGGTAGAAACTCTTACTAGTTTCAATTGGCGAAGGTTGGCTTGGCTTGGACTGAAAGGGATAGCCATTCAATACCTGGGATAAATGGTGATTCTTCCCCCGGCAGAAAATGGGGATTTGGGGATGAATGAAATGGGACAGAGAGCTGAATGACTGGATTTTGCTCCAATTTCTTTGTTTTTTCTGAGTATAAACTTCCTGTTCCACCTATCTCATTTCAGTTGGTCCTTGTTTTGAGCACTGTAGGTTGGACAGACTTGGATTGTTTTCCCTTGATTGCTGGAGGTCGAGGGAAGACCAGATAGAAGCATATAAAGATTTGAGATAGATAGATAGATAGTCAGCACCTTTTTTTCCTAGGGTGGAAATAACCTAGCATGGAAATGAAGGCCAAAGGACATTAATTTAAGGTGAGACGGGCAAAGTTGAAAGAAGATGTGTGGGGCAAGTTTGTTATACAAAGGTGGGTGCCTGGAACGTGCTACCAGAAGTGGTGTTGCAGGTAGATACAATATGATGTTTAAGAGGCACTTGGACAGGCACATGGATATGCAGGGAATGAAGGATATCCATGTGCTGGCAGATGATCCTGTGCTGGCAGATGAGATTGGTTTATCTTGGCATCCTATTTGGCACATACATTGTGAGCCAAGAGGCCTGTTTCTATGCTGTACTGTCCTGTGTTTAATGTTTCATCAATTCAACTCATTTATCTGCACTGTTGGCAGCAATTACTCAAGAGGTAATCCCTGGGATTAGCTGCTGATTATTGGTGTTTGTTGAGATAATTACAATAGATCTATATAATTTGCTTTCTCATTTTAATCAACCTTTGTGTAGCATTCTCATCCAGAATTCCAAACACAAAAATTCCATTGGAATTCTCCCAGTTTCCTCATTGCACAATTTTTAGCCACACTTTTTATTTCTGTGGAGACTAATATATTCTGAAATCTGGAGCAAATTAAAACTACTTCAGCCAGTCATGCAGTATCAATGAAGGAAGAGAGAATGGTCAACATTTCATGTCTAGACTGCATCAAGACACACATTTCTCTCTGGTTTCCAACTGGAGCAAGGAAGAACATCAGTGTCGGCCTTAGGGGGTGCGGTGCCCAATTGGGAACAATTTTGGTGAGCCCCAGGTTCCCAGCCAAGGTCTGTCAGCCCAATTATTTAGTACTGTATATATTATGAAATTGTACACTAGGTGCTATGGATTATACACTGTCTGAATCTCTCCTGCTCCCGTTTGACTGTCAGTATCTCCGCTGGCTTCCAACCTTTACCGTAGCAGCTAATTACCATTAAACTTCATTATGTGATTGGACACAATGCCCTTGGAGACAGCGGCTGATTGGACGGGAGGAGACCTATTTGTTGATTGGATGGGAATTTTAAGGCAAGCTGGTTGGTGATTGGATGTAACCACCTTAGAGACAGCGATTGATTGGCCGCCAAATAATCAGACACAAAAGAATTGACAAATAGGAATACAAAAATCACTGGTCGGTGCGAACTTAGTGGACTATCAGGCTGTATCTCCAAACTAAACAGTATAATATGCAGGTACATTCATTTAAAATAAAATTCAGTGATTATTTCACATGATTTCTCACTGTGTAAAGCTCAGTATCTGACTAATTTCTGTTTAACACGTTTGGTCTGCCGTGAGCATTTTTCTCTCCCAAAACAGTTCATATCCAGCAATACGATCAGCAGTTGGAAGCAGTCATGCGATTAGCAAGCGATTGATAAGATTTGATGGGGCACCCTGAGCTTTTTTGCACTAGTATTAGGGTTAAGTAATTGAATTTAGTCGTTTCTCATACGTTCTCATACAATCTAAGAGTATTGTGTTTACATGCCTGTTATGCTGCTGCAAATAAGAATTTTATTGTTCTGTTGTGGGTACACATGACAATTATACATTCTTGACTCGACTCTTCACTCATGCATTTGTGCAATAGAAAACGGGTAACCATTAGTCAGGAAGTCAGGAATTATTCGCCTCCAAAGAGCAACCCTTTGTTAGGTGGCTTCACTAAATGGTGTGACTCAGGCGCTATAAGCCCCCCGTGAGAAATTTTATTTCTCTGAAATTGATGATAGACATAAAGCTGTAGTAACTCAGCAGGACAGGCAGCGCAGCGACATTGGAGAGAAGACCCTTCTTCAGACTGAACTGAACTCTCGTCGGTGAGAGTACTTGTGATTGTCTGAAAAAGGGTCTCGACCAGAAACGCAACCCTCTCCCCAGAGCCCATGCCCGTCCCGCTGAGCCACCTTCAAGTTTAGAGCCAAACAAAAATAGCCAACGTTTCGGGCATGGTCTGAAGAAGGGCTTCGGCCCAAAACGTTGCCCTTCGCTCCATAGGTGCTGCCTCACCCGCTGAGTTTCTCCAGCATTTTTGTCTACCGCAAAATGTCAATGATTCCGGGAATGTCGAGGTGACAGGGTGAGAGAGAGGGTGTGAGAGAGCTAGAGAGAGACGAGATGGGGAGCAAGAGAGAGAAAGCGTGCTAGAGAGGGAGAGGGAGATAGAGAGCGAAAGACAGAGAGACACAACGTGGGTCGGTAGGTGAATGACTAACATGCACACCAAGAAGAAGCCCCTTCTCGTGGTCCAAAGCCCTCAATCATGATGGTGAGTTTTAAGAAATTCTCAATGTGTCATCAATGCATCGATCTATATTCCTCAGTAAATGTAATTGTGTTTTGAACAAGTATTATTGACGCCGCTTGAATTTTATTCAAGGGAACACGGCGTCATTAATACTTGTTCAAAACACAATTACATTTACTGAGGAATGTTGATCGATGCATTGATGACACATTGTATAACTACTTGTTAACTACTGGCTGTTAACAAGTGCTAACAGTAGTAGTTAACAAATCGTTTGTGTCTGATGGCTGTGCAGTGGTTGTCACCCATGTTCGTTTTTTTTTTAAATTCCGGATGGCGAATGTTTTTTTTTAAATCTTTATTTAACAAAGCAAATCGTATTTCCGTACGAAATACGGAACATTAGTGCGTGGCCCCCCTTAGGCTCTGGGCCCAATTGGGAGCAATCGGTCCAATCAGCTTAAGGCCGGCCCTGAAGAACATGATTAAAAGAGATCCTCTGTAAAATTCTAAGACCTTATTGTTAAAATAATCACCAGTCTCAAATTTGTTGCATTCAAAAAGATTCATGAAAATAATTTAGATATGGCCTGTCTTTTAAGATCACGCTGTGAAATTGAGTGATTGTTTTTGTTCTCGTGTAATATACATAAGCCAGTCCCTGTTTAAGAAACTCCTTCCTTTCACATTCTAATGGCTAGTATTCAGATTAGTATTACACAGATCACTGTTTTAATATTTAGATACATATTCGTCAATAGAAGAGCAGAAGTTATTAACCTTGCGGGTCTCAGACGGGTGATGAACAGACTTCGGAAGTGTGTTCCAGTCAGATAGAAAGAATTATTCATTCTAATTGTGTCTGTGTTGAAGCAGAGGCTTGTGCTGCAATTTAACCCCACAGCTAACTACAACACTATAACACAAGGGCGGCACGGTGGTGCAGCGGTAGTTGCTGCCTTACAGCACCTGCAGCGCCAGAGACCCGGGTTCGATCCTGACTACGGGTGCTGTCTGTACGGAGTTTGTATGTTCGCCCCGTGACTGCGTGCGTTTTCCCCAAGATCTTCGGTGTCCTCCCACACTCCAAAGACGTACAGGTTTGTAGATTAATTGGCTTGGTATGTATAAATTGTCTCTAGTGTAGGATAATGTTAATGTGCGGGATTCGCTGGTCGGTGTGGACTCGGAGGGCTTGTTTGGAGAAGACCTAGGACAGAAAGGCTATCTTCTCTCAGCTAACAATGATCAATTCTACATTTTCCTTGATCTCCATCCCTTTTGTCCTATTTTCACATCTTTACATCCTTATCTCTGTATCTCCCTCTCCCCTGACATCAGTCTGAAGAAGGGTCTCGACCCTAAATGTCACCCATTCCTTCTCTCCAGAGATGCTGCCTGTCCCGCTGACTTAATCCAGCTACCGGGGCTAACCTTTAACCATTGCTTCAAATTCTATTATACAATCTTTAAATTTCACCTGAGAGAAAAGGTTTAACTGCTCATTGAAAAAGGCAATACTTCATACTTTATAGCACTCAGTGACAGAGCACTTATCAGCTGGGAAGGCACAACTGACTGACTGCCACAAAGTGCCAAGGCTGACAATTCAGCATAGGGCAATTAGCCTGGCAATTGTTCTTTGGAAGTAACATTACTCTTGCTTCCTTTGTCTTTTGATCTCAAAGGATGTACTATGACATATGAACAATTCAGCGCAGGACATCTAAGCTATTATGTAAAATTTAATTAAGGATGAACAGATGCCAAAAAAGGTTTGCAAAATCAATATGGAAATATTTGGTTATGAACAACTTCAGATAATTTACACCATCGCTTTTAATCTTTTATTTCCTTTCTCTTCCTCCCAATGCAATGATTAACAATGTGCAAACCAAAATAATAAATAACAGCACAGCTTTAGGTTGGTATTGCACATATACATGTCAAGCACACATAAATATCAAGGCCAAACAATTAAAATGTATTGGCCGAAGAGCTAAAATATATATCTGCCGATATTAGAGTTCAGTTGTGAGGAATCTGAGAGGGGCTCAGGCTGCAAAACAGCTGAAAAGATCCTATTACACACATCAAATTTAGCTGAAAGGTACAATTACTACAGCACTGAGCAGTAAGGGCAGCACAGTGGCACAGCTGGTAGAGTTGCTGCCTCACAGCGCTGGAGAACGAGGTTTGATCCTAACCTCGAGCGCTGTCTGTGTGGAGTTTGCGCATTCTCTCTCTGACTGCGTGGGTTTCCTCCAGGTGCCCCGGTTTACTCCCACCTCCCATGCTTGTAGGTTAATCGGTCTCTGTAATTTCCCCAGAATGTTTAAGAGTGGATGCAACGAGTATGGACTCGTTTGGCTGAAGGGCCTGTTTCCATGCTGTACCTTTAAATAAAATAACATAAAACTATTTCTGGTTTCAAATAGTGAGTTGAATATTCCTCACTTGTGTGCAAACAGGATATATTCACCCATATGTGGGTGGGCATTAGAGAAATGGAGAATTTGACAGGTGGCCAAGAGATAGTGACCAGTGTAGCCATGTTTTGTGCCCAATTCTATCCCTTGCTCTTCTGTTACAGTAAAGTTCTGGTGTTTTCATGGGAAAAATTATTTTCCAGCTCCAGAATAAACAATAGGATCATAAAGATGGAGAACAGAATGAAAAGGGGAATACTGATACTGTGTGCTATAGGAATACAATGTTGAGAATTGAATGAATGAATGAATGAATGAATGAATGAATGAATGAATGAATGAATGAATGCATGAATGCATGAATGAATGCATGAATGAATACTCTGTCACAGTGAAATTCTTTGCTTGCATACCCAAGGTATGCAAATAGTGGCCACAGAAAGGGCGCTTACAAAGTTACAAAGTACCTTGCACCATGTCCTCCATTTTCTCCCCCCACCCCCCCCCCCCCCCACATGCCTGATCCTCCTTTGTTCCTTCCCCCACCAGCGGCGTCCTCCCTCCCACGTGGTCCATCATTGTGTATCGGTCGCTGCCATTATCGGCCGCTGCACCAACCTCCCCACTATCACCACCAGGATACTGAAAACTGGATGGAACATACCTGTACTTTTTTTGAAGATACATTCTATCTCTTTAATTGTTATCGTATTGTGTAATAAAGGCACCCCATAGGGCAAAGATATTATGTTAGGTGATATGGAGATCACCATTGGTTCCCTTTAAAATTGGAGGAAAGCAATGGTGCTTGAGCAATGCGGAGGAATTTCTTTAGTCAGAGGGTGGGTGGTGAATCTGTGGAATTATTTGCCACAGAAGGCTATGGAGGCAAAGTCAGTGGATATATTTAAGGCAGAGATAGATAGATTCTTGATTAGTATGGGTGTCAGAGGTTATGGGAAGAAGACAGAACAATTGGGTTAGGAGGGAGAGATAGATCAGCAATGATTGAATGGCGGAGTAGACTTGGCCTAATTCTGCTCCTTCAACTTACGATCTTATGAGTGGCTAGCAAAGTGGACATGTGAGGCCCAAGCCACTTATGATTTGTCTGCCCGAGGTGCTACTGGTAAACTGTAGGTGCCATGTTGGTGTGGGAGGGTGCAGTACATTGCTGCGGCATTTAGTACTGCTGCCTCACCACTCTAGTTGGACCCTGATCTTGGTTGTAGCTTGTGTTGAATTTGTACTTTCTCTTCATGTCTTCATGAGTCTCCTCCAGGTGCTCCTGTTTCCTGCCACGTCCTGAAGTCGTGCCAGTAAGTTAACTATCTGGTGTATGTTACTTATTAACGAATTAAAGAATCTAAGAGAAAATTGATGGATAGATGTGAGAGGGAACAGGATACAAGGGTACTGGGATATAAGAAGAGGAATGGGACTACTGGTATCACTTCCATAGTGATGGCATGGACCCAATGGGCCAAAGGGTTTCCTTCTATGTAGTTATGTGCAAGATAAGATGAGACATGAAAACATGGGGTAGCACGGCAGCGCAGCGGTAGAATTGCTGCCTTACAGCGCCAGAGACCTGGGTTCAATCCCGACTTCGGGTGCTGTCTGTACGGAGTTTGTACATTATCCCCGTGACCGCGTGGGTTTTCTCCAAGATCTTTGATTTCCTCCCACACTCCAAAGATATACAGGTTTGTATGTTAATTGGTTGGTATCTGTGTAAATTGTCCCTAATGTGTGTGGGATGAGTGGGGATTTGATTTGATTTGATTTGATTTGATTCCTTTATTGTCCTTTAGAAATTACGTTGCCTGCAGTCATACACAGTAACAATAAACAAAAAAACGCTGCTGCCGAAAGCCGGAACGCCATCTCCGCTCCGAGTAGGCCCGCCACAGCCTCAGCTCCAAGTCCCGCAGCCTCAGCTCCAAGTCCCACTGCACTGGTCAGTGGAGACTTGGTGGGCCGAAGGGCCTGTTTCCGTGCTGTTTCGCTAAACTAAACTTAACTAAAACCAACCAAATCCAATATTGAACCAGATGGCAGCTCAAGCCTTGGGATGTGGAGGCAATGTCATAGAGTCATAGAGTCATAGAGTGATACAGCGTGGAAACAGGCACATCGGCCCAACTTGCTCACACCGGCCAACATGCCCCAGCCGCACTAGTCCCACCTGCCCACACGTGGTCCATATTACTCCAAATCTGTCCTATCCGCGTACCTGTCCAACTGTTTCTTAAATGTTGGGATAGTCCCAGCCTCAACTGCCTCCTCAGGCATCTTGTTCCATACACCTACCACCCTTTGTGTGAAAAAGTTACCCATCAAATTCCTCCTAAATCTTTTCCCCTTCACCTTAAACCAATGCCCTCTGGTCCTCGTTTCACCTACTCTGTGCAAGAGACGGCAGTGCATCTACCCGATCTGTTCTTCGAATGATTTTATACACAAGTGTGATCCTCAAGTGGTTGCAGAGGGTTGCAGGACTGTGGTTGAAAGTGTTCCAGTGCATTGTATAATACCGCAGAACAAATAAATATGTTAAACTTGTTTCAGTCTGCTTATTGAGCAATCTCCATTGGTCGTTTTAAGGATTTGGGCTCAGTCACAATCCTGTTCAAGTGAGCAAAGTGTTGACAATATGATTCATGGCTGAAAATTGTAATTGTCAAATCAAATTTTCCCATTTATGAGCCTCTTGCCAGCAGAGGATAGGCCAACCTGAAGGTTGCTATTATGCCTTTGACATGAGTAGGATGATTGAAGTGCCCCTTCCCCATCCAGCTTTCAATTGCTCAACAACTGTTCATCCTTCAAACAAAGTGGCTGATGATCGAAAATACCCGGCGATGTTACTGGCAGGGCAGGGAAGCACAGGAAGTGTGCAGACAAAGAGTATAGTTTCACCATAACATTTGCAGCTTCAGAGACATCATAAAAGCTCCATGTTACTCTTTGTCTAAACCTATAATCCCTCCAATCCTCCAAAACAGTCTTGACTGGAGTAATTTTACTTTTGCAGCTAAATTTGATGTGTGAAATGAAATCTTGTCAGCTGTTTTGCAGCCGGAGCTCCTCTCAAATTCCTCACTAGTACGAGAACTGAAGTCTAATATCAGCTCATGGTAAATTCTGAAAAATATTAACAACTATTTTAGCCCTGGCCAATACTTCTTAAAGGCTTGACCTTAGCACACACCAAGTATGCACAAGCTCACTGCTGCTTAATGCCCCTGTCCCACTTAGGAAATCTGAACGGAAACCTCTGGAGACTTTGCGCCCCACACGCAAGGTTTCCGTTCGGTTCGCGGAGGTTTTTTCAGTCTCCCTACCTGCTTCCACTACCTGCAACCTCTGGCAACCACCTGCAACCTCCGGGAACCACACGGAAACCTTGGGTGGGGCGCAAAGTCTCCAGAGGTTTCTATTCAGGTTTCCTAAGTGGGACAAGGGCATTAAGGACCGTGTCGTGCTGCTGTTTATTATTTATTCTTGATTTGCACACTGCCAATCATTGTTTTGTGAAAGAAAAATAGATAATTAAGTGAAGGACTTAATATTGCAAATATTACTGTTTTCATTCACTATTTAATTTGCCGTACAATGGCAGCCTGGCCAACAGTCTGTCTTGTCCTTTTCCTTCTTTGTTGTTTTTAATATGTTGTTAAATGTTTTAGTGTATCTTTCGCTTTGTGTTATGTGGGGGGTGGGGGGGGGTGGTGGAGGAAACTTTTTAAAATCTATTTCCTCGACAGAGATGCGATTTTGTTCCGTATCGTATCTCTACCCGCGCTGCGGCATAACATCGAGGATTTGGCGGATTCTTGCTGGGGATCGACTTTGGGAGCTCCAACCAGGGGAGCCTGCGGACTTAACATCGTGGAGCTCGTGATCCCTTGGTTTTGGACCGACTTCAGGAGCTCCAACCACAGGAGCTTCGATCGCCCTGATCATGGGAGATTCGATTGCCCCCACATGGGAGATTCGATCGCCCCGACTACGGATGGTTCAACTGCCCCATCTGCGGGAGAATAAGGAGGAAAGAAGGTAAGACTTTACTGCCTTCCATCACAGTGAGGAGTATGGGGTAGCCACTGTAGTAGATGTTTATGTTAACTTTTACGTACTGTAGTTGTGTGGCTTGGTGCTTTTTTCTGGTATGACTGTATGGTAAATCAAATTTCACTGTACCTTAAATGGTACACGTGACATTAAAGGACCATTGATCCATTGAACCAGTGAACCATTGAAAAGGTATTGAATACGTAGCATTGAGTTACTTATCCATCACATTGCCCTTACTGAGAATAGTACTTGGATTTATAGAGCACTTTTAATGCAGTAAACACACGATATTTCATTGTGTCATCAGAAACATGATTCAACAAAGTGGGACAATAGGCCATATGGGAACGTAATTGTGTGGCACGGTGGCGCAGCGGTAGAGTTGCTGCCTTACAGTGGGGTTCGATCCCGACTACTGATGCTTTTGGTATGGATTTTGTATGTTCTCACCGTGACCACGTGGGTTTACTCTGAGATCTTCGGTTTCCTCCCACATTCCAAAGACTTACAGGTTTGTAGGGTAGTTGGCTTGGTATAAGTGTACATTTTCCCTAGTGTGTGTAGGATAGTGTTCATGTGTGGAGATCGCTGGTCGCTGCAGACTCAGTGGGCCGAAGGGCCTGTTTCCACACTGTATCTCGAAACTAAACTAACAACTGGTCATCGAGATGCCTTTTAAGCAACATTGCAAAGGAGGAAACAAAGTTCAAGATGAAAATTCAATAGCGGGGGATATAGGTGACTGATTATTTTAGGTTTAGGTGTAGATTCTAGTCTACATATAGATAGTTTAAATATTAAATGTTGCAACTTAAAAATAATAAATGATGACTATATTGTTATGTATAAGTAAAAATGTGAACCTAGATATAAATGTTACCATAGATTCTGATATTACTTCCATCACAAAGTTTTTTTATCTGAATTAATGCAAGAAGCATAATTTAGCAAACACTGTGCACTTTAGATTTATTTGCATAAAATAATTCCCAGCGCTGGTACAACTGTTATTTTTAAGTAGTAATATTATTAACCTCCAGGCCTGTGACATTTCAGATAATCTGCATATTGTACAAATTGCACAATAATATGCAAGTCACTGAGATGCACATTTCTGATCTTCAACCCTGAAGTGATGCCATAAATAAATTCTGTAGCTTTCACATCAACAGATACATTACACTACCAACAATATTTTTAAAGCTTCAAATTTAAGTTTTACTCATAACTGAATTTCACAATTCTCAGAACTCCTCCTATTTCCGGTAGAACTGCCCACACACACAAATCTAACATTTAACGATCAGGACACTCAGATAGAGTGACCTTTCGAAATGCTGTGATGATTACTGATCTCTGGTAACTTCAAATGCACTGAAGAACACTCTTTTTAAAGTGATGCATTAACCCCTAAATGTTGAAGGTAAAGATTGGTTTCAGCGGGAAAGAATAATAAGGGATGACAACAAATAACGTCAATAGGTTAAAATGTAAGGCTCAGAGCAGCCACTCCTGTCCAAGTCTACATGTCTTAATAATTAATATTGCCAAAGGGGAGAAAATGCCAGCCCAAAACTTGTTCATAAGATCATAAGATCATAAGAGATAGGAGTTAAATGAGGCCAATTGGCCCATCATGTCTACTCTGCCATTCAATTATGGCTGATCTATCTCTCCCTCCTAACCCCATTCTCCTGCCTTCTCCCCGTAACCTCTGACACCCATATTAATCATGAATCTATCTATGCCGTAAATATATCTTCTGACGTTGCCTCCACAGTCTTCTGTAGCAAAGAATTCCACAGATTCACCACCCTCTGACTAAAGAAATTCCTCCCCATTTCCTTCCTAAAAGAACGTCCTTCAATTCTGAGGCTATGACATCTAGTCCAAGACTCTCCCACTAGTGGAAACATCCTCACCACATCTACTCTATCCAAGCCTTTCACTATTCTGTACATTTCAATGAGGTGCCCCCTCATTCTTCTAAACGCCAGCGAGTACAGGCCCAGTACCGTCGAACGCTCAATATATATGTTAACCTTGTAGCGTGTGTCTTGGAATAAAGCACGGAGTCGTGTTTAGAGAGAGACACTTTTTATTCTGATCCTCCCGGTTGTAGGGAAGACCAAACGAGAGAAAGATGGCACCCAAACCCCAGCCTTTAAAGCCTCCGGCTAAGGGCCGCCTCCGGACTGAACCACTCCTGTGCCGAGGGGTTCGACACTAAGGTGGCACGACCCTTGGGAGCCGCCACAACCTACCCATTCCTGGGATCATTCTTGTAAACCTCCTCTGGACCCTCTCCAGAGCCAGCACATCCTTCCTCAAATATGGACATGATTTGCTTTGGTGAAAAATAAGGTTTGCTTCATGCCTATTTTATTAATTTACCCTGATGTATCCAAATAATGACTGCATTCAGGAAACTAGGTCCAGATTAAAGGCATTCACATTTGATTAACAGAATAATAATAATAATAATAATAATAATAATAATGGATGGGATTTATATAGCCAGAATGCATAAGTGGAACAAACATATTACTTACAGCACCACAAGGGCCACTGCATCCAATGCTCCACTATAGGTTGCTGTAGATGCTCATGTCAAGGATTAGAGGGCATAGTATTAAGGTGAGAGGGGCAAAGTTTAAAGGAGATGTGCAAGGCTTGGAATTTGCTGCCTGCGGAGGTGCTGAAGGCAGACATAGTAGTGGCATTTAAAAGGGTTCTGAAAGGCAGACAGATATACAGAGAATGGAGGGATATGGATCATGTGCAGGCAAGAGTAGATGTGCTTAAGTAGGCATCATTCGGCATGGGCATTCAGAGCCGAAGGGCCTTTTCCTGTGCTGTGCTTCTATGTTCTATTTATGGGCTATCCTAGCAGCCAACCTCTCACCACATCCACACCCAGTCCTCTCATTTGTCATCATTTCCCATTCTTCTCACATGATTATCTACACTTGAGTTTGAGTTTAGTTTATTGTCACGTGTACCGAAGTACAGTGAAAAGCTTTTGTTACATGCTTACCAGTCAGCAGAAAGACGATACCTGATTGCAATCGAGCTGTCCACATGATACGTGAAAAAGGGAATAACATGAATAATGTTTAGTGCAAGATAAAGTGCAGTGAAGTCTGATCATAGTTAGTCCGAGGGTCTCCAATAAGGTAGATAGTATCTCAGGATTGCTCTCGAGTCGTTGATAGGACAGTTCAGTTGCCTGATAACAGCTGGGAAGAAACTGTCCCTGAACCTAGAGGTGTGCGTTTTTATACTTCTATACCTTTTGACCAATGGTTCCATTCTGATCATCTGCCTGCCCTAATCATTCACTCCTTTCCCTCCTTTCCCTCTTGCCCTTTGCTTTAAACATTTAGGCAAGAACTGCTGCAAGCATTGTAGCAGCAACAGCGGGGTACAGGAAGGATTCAGAATGGTGTTGCCTGGATTGGAGGACTTGAGTAATTCGAGGAGATTCGATTAACTAGGTCTGTTTTCCTTGGAGTGAAGGAGTGCTGAAAGGTGACAGGATAGTGTTATATAAAATGATGGGATGTTTAAATAGGGCCCAGTTCCATTGGTAGGGTGTCTAAAACTAGAGCAGAGTGGTTTCAGGCATGAGTGTGGATGTTTAAAAAGTAGTTGGTACCTGGAATGAAGTGCTGGATGGAGACAGGAATAATAACAACATTTAAGAGGTACATGGGACAAGTACTTTAATGAGCAAGACATCGAGCGGAATGAAATTAACGCAAGCAAGTGGGATGGGTACAGCTGGGCATGATGGTGAGCATGAAAACATTGGGCTGAAGGCCTGATTCTATGCTGTACATCTCTGTGATTCCATAATAATTTGTATATGAGTAACATTTTTAGTGGAGTAGAACATCACAAGGTGTTTCATTGATGCATTATCAAACCTAATTTATCACCAAAGTCATACGATGGGGTGATGGCCCTCATCCAGAAGGTGGGTTTTAAGAAACGCCTGAAAGACGGACAGATAGGTAGACAATATTTTTTGTAAACTCAGCACTTGAAGGACGGCAATTAAAATCAGAACTACTCAAAAGGACAACATTGGAGGATTGTAGATAGCTAAGAGGTGGTAGAGCTGAAAGACTGTGTGATTGAAGGAGCAAAGTATGCAAATATTCAAAAAAGGAGAATAAAGCATTAACCTGAGATACTTGGTAGGTTGCAAATTGTTCTCAGTGTATAGGTGAGTGGTAGAAAATTATAGTGCTGATAGAAATAGGTTACAGAGAATATTAGTGCCCGTGATCCAAGATTGGTTCAATGGTTCAATGGTACAAGGTTTCAAGGTCTGTTTATTGTCACTCAATGGGCTTCCATGGTGAAAAGGGAAAATGGTAAAATCTTGTTCTAAACCAAGAGCCTGTGTATTTTCGCAAGCACAATAATTAAATGTGAAGGGGATTTGAGGATAGTTAGGACACAGACCAGAGTTTGGGAAAGTTTGGAAATATGAGGCAATATGAGTGGTGCTGGTTCATCACATTTGGATATAACAAAGGCTTGTGTGAAGATTCTATAGCAGCTGGACTGAGCAGGCACCAGGATAATGTTTGAATCTGTTTGTTGCATTTCTCAGTCTAAACAATTTCAACCTAATGACAATTCTCCTATTAAAGTTGAGACTTGTACCCAACAGACAGAATGGATACAAATGGAGAAAGAGGATTGTCATCCTTGTAATATAGGAACAATCCTCTTCTCCCCCAAAAAACTGAATAACACAATATATAAGAAGAACCCAATTATATATGGTACAATAAGAATTTGGAAACAAATAAAATTATCTTTAAAATTAAGAAATTTATCATTGTTAATGCCAATAGCGAATAACCCTTTATTTAAACCATCTCTTATTGATAAGACATATAACCAATGGGAAAGTCTCGGAATTAGAAGGATCGGGGATATGTATGAAATGGGAAACCTACTATCATTCCAACAATTACAATTAAAATTTAAACTGAAAAACAACCAATATTTTAAATATCTTCAGATTTGCGATTTCATGAAAAAATATATACAAGGATGTCAAAAAATAACTCCTGAATTATTGGAAGAAGCAATGAATATTGAAGCTGACTCACAAAAATTAATATCATATCTATATAATAGTATTTTAAATATAGACCTACCATCGACAGAGGTACTTAGAGAAGAGTGGGAACGGGAACTAATGATAAAAATGACGAAGGTTACATGGGAAAAGTACTTGATATATATTCACAAATGTTCGATTAATGTAAGACATAATCTAATTCAATTTAAAATTTTACATAGATTATATTATTCAAAAATAAGATTGAACAAATTTTATCCAAATATATCTGCCATTTGTGATAAATGTCTATCCCAAAATGCAACTATAACACACTCCTTAGTTTCCTGCATAAAACTTTATAGATTTTGGAATGATATTTTTGAAATATTTACAAAATTATTTAAGATAAGAATGGAACCTAATACTGAAATGATTATATTTGGCATAATGGAAGATGGGAATAAATTGAACACATCTCAAAATTTATTTTTTAACTATGGTTTAATAATAGCAAAAAAATTAATACTTAAATTTTGGAAAAATACATCAATACCAACGCTTAAAATGTGGATTGCAAGTATGTTGGACACCGCACATCTTGAGGAAATGCGTTTCCTCCTAATGGATAAATCAGACCAATTCATAACGAGTTGGTCTCCATTTGTCGTCTTTTTGGAATTATATGGTGCAACACAATAGTAAAAAATAACTGTTTCAGGACTGGACGAGGGTTGGTCAAGATTATAAACAATGATCTCCTTACTTTTTTTAATTTATTATTTTTTTTTTTATATAATGTTTTATTCTTTTTTCTATTTTCTTTTTCTCAACTTTCTTCACTCATCCGTCCTTGTTTTTTTCTTCACACACTATATATCTCACGTCTTTCTATCCTTTACTATCTAATCTCTTTTTCTTATTCTAATCTTTCTTTAATATAAAAAAAAAGAAGCTGTAGATAAAATGTATTATGAAAATATATATTAGGCACTTTGGTGCCATATGATTGTACTTACTTCTAATAAAATAAAATAAAAAAAAATTAAAAATTAAAAAAAAAAAAAAAGTTGAGATTTGGTCAAACGATAGGTTTAAATATTATGGGTAGACACAAAATGCCGGAGTAACTCAGCGGGACAGGCAGCATCTCTGGAGAGAAGGAATGGGTGAAATTCTGGGTAAATATTGGGTAAAAATTTCGAGCATGAAGGAGAGTTCCAGTGACCTCATAGGACCTCCTAGGACCACGTGTCGACCATGCTGCGAGTTTGAGTCGAGGGCAAACTCTTCTAAACTCGCAGATTAGGTCGCCGCAGTGGGACAGGCCCTTAAGACACTTTAGGTTAGCCACATGGCTATGCAGGGAATGGAGGGATATGGATCACATGCAGGCAGAGGAGGTTAATGGGCCCAACTGTTGTATAAGTTGTACTGTTCAATGGTCTATGCATGTTCAGACAAATCAAAGTAATGTGGTTGATCATGGTGTGGCAAATAGCATACAAACATTAATGAATAACCCTCAAGCATTTCCACAGCAGTTGTCATCTGCATTCTGTTGCTCCAAGGTCATGGCAGGTGGATACTTATAATCTGATAACCATGAAAGTGGATACCAATCACCTAGAACCTAGAAGATCTAACTTTAGACTGTAGACTTTACTTTAGACTTTAGGCATACAGCTAGTATGTACACTAGCTGAGTGTACTGTGTCCACGCCAACCAGGGATCACCTCGTACACGAGCGTGATGCTACACACAAGGGACAATTCACACTTTACAGAAGCCAAGTAATTTACACATGTTTGGATGTGGGAGGCAATCGGAGCACCTGCCGATTACCCATGTGGTAACAGGGAGAATTTGTTTGTGCACGTTGGGTTGATTGCATTGGTCGAAACAGGGTGGACCATGTGAAGATTGCAATCTCCCACACCTTTGAGGTGGTTCCCTGTCCTCTCTCTTGAACAATCTGCCCAACATGAAGTCCCGCAAACACTTCTGGTCTTCCATTAAATCCCTGGAAGACTTTGACTCCAAAACTGAGTGGCGCAGAGCCTGGAAAGATGCCAACACCAACAACAGACCCCATAGTGAAACCGGCGGGTTTTGACCTCCATCGCAAGCAATGGCTAACCCTGAACAGAATCATGCAAGAATCATCTGCATAAGTGGGGGATGACAAACAGCCCTGCTTGTGACTGCGGACATCCAGACCAGACCATCCCACACATCATTTATCACTGCCCACTGAGGCTTTTCCCTGGTGGCATCAAAGCCATGCACCCAGTAACTGATGCTCTCCTGGCCTGGATGTCTACCCTTGACTTATAACTTTAGGCTGTGCACGCCAGACACAAGAAAGAAGAAGAAACAAAGAGAATGTACAATCTGTATACACACAGCACCCGTAGTCAGGATTGAACCTGGGCCTCTGGCACTGTAAGGCAGCAACTCTACCACCATGCCACTGTGCTGCCCTGACATTAAACCATAGTTTATTGGCTTTAGGGACAGCATTCAGTGTTGGTAGCTGGCAGGCCTGAGCAAGGGCACCACAGTAATTGTTAATCTCAGGATGGTCATTAGATTCATGTTCCACTGAAGCACATCCTAGCAATCCTCGCAATTATTTGAATGGCACATTGCTGGAATGAATGAAGCTCTTAAAAGGAATCCAGATCCACAAAATGTCTTGCCAACTGCAATCCTGGCACCAAAGGAGAAATCGTGTTCGTGTCATTCTCTCCCGCTCCTCCAAGATCTCCAGTGAAGCACCAGAAAATAATGGAGCTTCCACTTTTGTGATTGCACCATTCCTGGTTGACCACATTTCCTGGCTCTGCTATTGGTTTGCCCCACTGCTCACTGCTGCCTCTTGTCACCAAGTGTGATAATCACCTACTTTTTCCATCTCTCTTCATATTTACTGACTGAATAGGTCTGTCAAAAGTTAAAAATATATTCTTCAAAATATATTTTGCTCTTAAAACTTGCCTTTATAAAGTTAATAACGTCGCTCTCTTGCAGAGGCAGAGACCTGGGTTTGAACCTGATCTTGCACACTGTCTGTTTGGAGTTTGCACGTTCTCCCGATGACCGCATGGGTATCTTCCATATGCTCTGGTTTTCTGCAATATCCTACTGATGTGCAGGTTTGTAGGTTGCTTAGCCCCCAATGTACACGGAGTGAACGTGAAAGTAGGGCAACATGGAACGAGTGTGTATGGGTGATTGATGTTTGACTCAGTGTGCTAAAGGGCCTGTTTCCATACTGTGTATTTCAATCGATTCAAAGTTTATGCTTGTGGATGCTAAAAACAAACACATTTTGTATCACTGCTAAAGTGTCAGACTCCCAGTGCCACGGCACAATTTAGCTGCTGAAAATGAAACCGATGCATGCTGAGAATTACCCCACAGTGCAGACATTCAGGCTGTGACATATTGGGAATGTTGGAAACAGATGTTTGCTGAGATTTTGTTAAACGGCATCAGCTGCCAGGGCCTGAAATGAATGCTGCTTCAGTCTCCACACACACACAGACACAAAAGATATTAACAACAAGTGTAATTAATCCATTGGGTGAATATAGATTTTTAATGTTTATTTATGTTGCAAATCTTATTTGTAGTGATTTTAGTTACCAAGAAAATAGTGCATGCAGCCATAGGGATTTTGTAAAAACATATTTTAAGAATCTATATTGATTATACTTTTTCTTTTGCAATGGCAACAGTTGTAATCACTTATTATTTTTCATTTTATTAATTATCCTTTTTGCTGCTTGTAACATTTAGTTGTCATTTGCTGTGATTGCCCATCTTCGGTATTGCTTATTTAAGGTTGGTGGACTCACTTTCACAGGGGTCTTTTATAATGTTATACAAATGTAGCACAAATATAACTGACCTATGATGATTTAAACTTAAGATAGCATTTTGCAGTATTCAGTTGGAAGAAGGGTCTTGACCCAAAAAGTCACCTATTCCTTCTCTCCAGAGATGCTGCCTGTCCCGCTGAGTTACTCCAGGATTTTGTGTCTATCTGCACTACAGTAATATAGAATTCATATTTCGCTTGGGCAGCTTACACCCCAGCGGTATGAACATTGTCTTCTCTAACTTCAAGTAACCCTTGCTTTCCCTCTCTCTCCATCCCTCTCCCTTCCCAGTTCTCCGATCAGTTTTAAGGGCCTGGCCAACTTGGGGATTTTTTCGGCGACTGCCGGCATCATTGATTGACGTATCAGGTCACCAAAAAAGTTGTGGCGTGATGCGGCGTGATGCAGCGTGACACAGCGGTGACATGCCGTGACGACGTATTGACGCACGATGTTTTTCCAAGTGTCGCAACATTTATTTGCCGCCGCTGGATTTTGAAATGTTCAAAATCTTTTGGCGACCCTGATATGACGCCGGTAGTCGGCGAAAAAAATTGCGAAGTGGTACAGGCCCTTTACTGTCTCTGACTACATTTTATCTCTTTTTGCTTTGTTGTTAGCTTCCCCAGCTAACAATGATCAATTCTACAGTTTCTTTGATCTCTGTTCCCTTTGTCCTATTTTCACACCTTGCACTTACTTATCTATATATCTCCCTCTACACTGACATTAGTCTGAAGAAGGGTCTCAACTCAAAATATCACCCATTCCTTCTCTCCCGAGATGCTGCCTGTCCCGTTGAGATACTCCTGAATTTTGTGTCTATCTGCAGTATTCTGAAGGTACACAAAATTGCTGGGGAAACTCAGCGGGTGCAGCAGCATCTATGGAGCGAAGGAAATAGGCGACGTTTCGGGCCGAAACCCTTCTTCAGACTGATGGGGGGTGGGGAAAGAAAGAAGGAAAAAGGGAGGAGGGGGAGGAGCCCGAGGGCGGGCGGATGGGAGGGTGGGAGGAGACAGCTAGAGGGTGAAGGAAGCGGAGGAGACAGCACAGGCTAGCCAAATTGGGGGAATTCAATGTTGATGCCATAAGGACGCAAGGACCCCAGACAGAATATGAGGTGCTGTTCCTCCAATTTCCGCTGTTGCTCACTCTGGCAATGGAGGAGACCCAGGACAGAGAGGTCGGATTGGGAATGGGAGGGGGAGTTGAAGTGCTGAGCCACCGGGAGGTCAGGTAGGTTATTGCGGACTGAGCAGAGGTGTTCGGCGAAACGGTCGCCCAACCTACGCTTGGTCTCACCGATGTAAATCAGCTGACATCTAGAGCAGCGGATGCAGTAGATGAGGTTGGAGGAGATACAGGTGAACCTTTGTCGCACCTGGAACGACTGCTTGGGACCTTGAATGGAGTCGAGGGGGGAGGTGAAGGGACAGGTGTTGCATTTCTTGCGGTTGCAACGGAAAGTGCCCGGGGAGGGGGTGGTGCGGGAGGGAAGGGAAGAATTGACGAGGGAGTTGCGGAGCGAGCGGTCTTTGCGGAAGGCAGACATGGGGGGAGATGGGAAGATGTGGCGAGTGGTGGGGTCACGTTGGAGGTGGCGGAAATGGCGGAGGATTATGTGTTGTATTTGCCGGCTGGTGGGGTGAAAGGTGAGGACCAGAGGGACTCTGCCCTTGTTGCGTGTGCGGGGATGGGGAGAGAGAGCAGTGTTACGGGGTATGGATGAGACCCTGGTGTGAGCCTCATCTATGGTGGCGGAGGGGAATCCCCGTTCCCTGAAGAACGAGGACATTTCCGATGCCCTGGTATGAAATGTCTCATCCTGGGAACAGATGCGGCGTAGGCGGAGGAATTGGGAGTAGGGGATGGAGTCTTTACAGGGGGCAGGGTGGGAAGACGTGTAGTCCAGATAGCCATGTGAGTCAGTGGGTTTGTAATGTATGTCGGTCAGTATTCTGAATATATGTTTTAGAAATATATTCAATAATCCTGTCAATTTAATCAGAAAAGACTTGAATGTGGTCTATATTTGCACTAAAATCATTTGCTTCTGCATTCTGTACTTTTAATTTATCTGCAGAAGATGTCTACAGGAAAGCAAGACTAATCCATTAAATGTAGGATACGCCTACAGTTTAGAGGTACAGTTTAGAATCTTTTGCTTTATAACACTGTTAGTCAATGTTAGCTGAGTTTTTTTAATAACTTCAAATATGCAAACTTTGATGTCTTTTAATACATTTAACTTGCTTTGGTGCAAGTCCTAACGTTTAGGATTATGAAAAATCTCTAGCTTTGGTTTGGGTTGTAAGGTTCCATTAACAATAATATACAAAGGAAATTTTAAGCATTGGTAATATATTTGTTATGTATTTATGTGAATTTGTGTGTATGCAAGTATATATAAGATCATAAGTGGTAAGAGCAGAATTAGGCAATTCGGCCGATCAAGTCTACACTACCATTCAATCATGGCTGATCTACCTCTCCATCCTAACCCCATTTTCCTGCCTTCACCCCATAACTTCTGGCACGCGTACTAATCAAGAAACATATGTGCTTATGTTGAAGATAGACGTGAAAAACTGGAGTAACTCAGTGGGTCAGACAGCATCTCTGGAGAAAAGGAATAGGTGACATTTCGGGTCTAAACCCTTCTTCGTCTTGCCCCGAAATGTCACCTATTACTAGCAATGTTACAAAATTTTGAGATTTTAAAAATCAAGTCTGTAATTTATCCCATCAGATAAAGCATAAAAATAAGTTTAATTTGACACCAAATTCACTTTCATATCTTCAGTATTAAAAAAGATTATGGCCATTTTCATACTCGGAAATTAACATCTTGTTCCCTATTGCTTTTCCATTGACTACTCAAAAGCTGTGATCGAGGACAGTCAAAGCCCATAACTTTCTTAAAAATTAAGAGAACTGAAAGAAATTTTCAGTTATTATAGATTGAAGCATTCTGAAACAAATAGGAAGCAATCTTACTTAGATGACTTGAAATTAAAGCATATAATTAGTTAGTTACTTAATTGTAGCTAATTACAAAATTCAATTACTAGATCTAAACATCTATCAATTTTTTAAGAATAGATTAACATTTTTAAATAGCCTAAGTGTCCAAATAACATTGACACAAGAATTCACAATATAACATAATTTTTAAATCTCATTGTCATGGATTTATAGGCCAAATTGAAGGAATTTAATGTTTAATACCTGTAAATTAATGACCATTTAAATCATCTTGCGAGTGGGTTTTTCTGGAACGCGATCATTTGGAACGTTGCAGTTGCGGTGAATTTAACTCCTATATCGGCAGGAAAAATACTGTCGATTCGTATGGGGAAAGAAATCACCGTTTCGCAACGTAAAATGTGAATTAAAAGCATCTTAAGGAGCACTTTTATACATAAAATAAACGGCTTTCCTTTACCTGTCCCGTACGTGAAATTCGTCCCCGTTGTCGGCGTTGACGGCTTTAGAAGCTGATTTTTAAATTACTCCAGCGCTGAACTTGTCAGGCGATTAAAAAAAAAAAATACACAGAACGGCCGTCGGAACAATTCTTCAGCGAAAGCTTGCACTCCAACAAAATATAATCCAGGACAGGTAGGTGAAAACGGCATTTTAACCCCGCTCACACCCCCCCCCCCCCCCCCTCAGGCGCCAAAATCGCGCACACGGCCAGTGGCAGAACTGCAGCGCCGCTGAAGGTAAGGATTGTAACATACCTACTATTACTTTTCTCCAGAGATGCTGACTGACCCACTGAGTTACTCCAGCTTTTTGTGTCTAACTTCAATTTAAACCAGCATCTCCAGTTCCTTCGTACACATCATGTGCTTGTGTGTACACATATGTGCTTATGCACACACATACTTTATGTATGCCTCTTGCATGTGTGTATGTTTTCTTACATATGTGCCTGTGTCAATGTCACCATGTGGCACTATGTTGCATGTGTGTGCCTGGATTTGAATTTGCTCATATGTGCACTCAAAATCGTGTGCACTTATATGTATGCATGTGTGTATGTGTTTTTGTGTGTGGGAGGGTGTTTGGTTATGAAGGAGGTGAGAAAAATCTGACACTAAAATAGCAATCTGGTGCAACTGAAAGCTCTGAAAAAAGACAGTAAGAAATCATACCAGTAGTACCAATGGAATGATCAGTCTTTGGGAATAAATTAATCCTCTTTTTGCAGGCACCAAAATACAGGAGACATGTTTTGTTCTAATAATCAGAAATTCTACAGGATGCATTAGTGTGATTGCCCCCATGAAACTCCACAAAGAGAAAGCTGTTGCCTTGTTAATAATTATGGGCACGGAAGCATATTATTGGTGGATGATTTTAGAAATAATTAACTCAGGCTTTGGCCCAGAGCCAATTCAATCAAGTTGTATTTCATAGTAGCTAGACACCTACATCCAAATATTTGTATAAATAATAATTGGTTTCAAAATAAATAAACATTAAACATTTTAACATCTACCTCTCTCACTCATTGCCTTTTAGGCCAGTCTCCATTATACACCTCCATATCAACACAGCATCAAACGGCCAAAAATACCTCTGGAAAACATGTTTTATCTTGTCTGAAATGCTTGGGACAATCTGGGTTATTCAATTTTTTACAGAACAATGCAAAGACATTTTCAAATGTGTTTGGGAGAAGCATTTTTCACACAATCCTAATCATCTCTATCTTTCTCTCGGCTAACGCCTATCTCTAAACTAAATAACCCGTTGGTTACTTCAATTTGAGAATGTTGGCACTATATGCTATCTTATATGCCTTAATATTTCTAACATCATTAATATTTTTTTTCTTTATTTTTAGAAATATATATATTTATAACATAAATTATATGTTTCTAACATAATACCATAACATGACATAATCTAACATAACACATGTTTCTAACATTTAAATATTTCTAACATGAATTATATGTAAAGTTAATTATGGAATATGGAATATGCATTTTGAAATTGTTTTGCTGCACTCCAATACAGGAGTTAAAGGATTTAATATCGTGAGAAAAAAATTAAAGGTAGTGAAAAGTTATATAAAAAATATATTAATTTATCTCAATGGATATTTTATTTTGGGTGATTATAAATATGAACTGTAATGTGTAATTGTATTTAATGTAGTGCTAGAGCACACAAGAATTTTTGATTCAGAATTAAACAAACTGGTAGCTAAACAGTTCAAGTGCAGTATCAATGTTAGAATCTACGTAGCAATGTGGAAAATTGTCCAGCTGTATCCTGTCCAGAAAAAGCAGGATAAATGCAGTAAAAAATTACTCCCCATGAAGCATAACTGAATCATCACAAAATCATTGGAAGTTTTGTTGTCAGTGCTATTAAATGTCAATAACATGTTCATTCATGTTCAATGCAGAGTATTCTTAACTGCAGACCTTCTTGCAACCTTACTCCAAACATACACAAAAAATGCTGAATTCCAAGGGTAAAGTGAGACTGACTGGCCTTGACAGAGAGTCGCAGAGACATTCAGCACAGAAACAGGTGCTTTGGTCCACCACATTCATGACAACTTTTTTGCCCATTTACTGTAAGCTCCTTTGCCCACGCTAGGACTATACCTTTCTAGACCTTACTTTTTTAAACGTGTATCTAAATGCCTCTTAAGCATAGTAATTGTATCTGACCCCATCACCTTCTCTGGCAGTGTTCCAGATATCAACCAGTATGGACTGGAGGAGAACCAATATCCTTGTGGGGAGATTTCACGCCAAAAAAATCGGTAAAGTGGGAGGAGTCGAAGGAGAAGTTGTTACGGGTGAGGACCAGCTCCGCTAGATGGAGTAAAGTGTTGGTAGAGGGAAATTGGATGGTTCCGCGGTTGAAAAGAAACACAGGACTTTAAGGCCTTCCTGGTGGGGGATGGGTTAGAGTGGCCTGAAGAAAGGTCTTGACCCAAAACGTCACCCATTCCTTCTCTCCAGAGATGCTGCCTGTCCCGCTGAGTTACTCCAGCTTTTTGTGTCTATCCTTGTGGGGATGTTTGCCAATGATAAGGGCCTGTCCTACTTGCATGTGATTGCGTGCGTTTGGCATGACCAACCAGAAGCGGAGTTCACACGAAGTTCTCGCTAAGTTCACGCTAAGTACGTGCTAAGTTCGCGCGTGAGGTCATTTCCGTCATGCTTACCAATTTGCTGGGCAGGAGGCAGGCCGACTGAATTTGGGCGTCGCACGGCGTCGGGTGGTGACATCATCACGCAATGCCACGCCGGGCGGTGACGTCATCACGCAACGCCACGAGCTAGGCGTATGCCATCAAGATGCTGCGTACGACATCAAGACGCTGCGTACGACCGCAATGTGCCTGCGTGCCAACAGGCCGTTGGCACACAAAGATTTTGGCCACTGCAAGAATTTCGGAGCCCCGCGCGATGTCGGGACCATAGAAACATAGAAAATAGGTGCAGGAGTAGGCCATTCGGCCCTTCGAGCCTGCACCGCCATTCGATATGATCATGGCTGATCATCCAACTCAGTATCCCATCCCTGCCTTCTCTCCATACCCCCTGATCCCTTTAGCTACAAGGGCCACATCTAACTCCCTCTTAAATATAGCCAATGAACTGGCCTCAACTACCTTCTGTGGCAGAGAATTCCACAGATTCACCACCCTCTGTGTAAAAAATGGTTTTCTCATCTCGGTCCTAAAAGACTTCCCTCTTATCCTTAAACTGTGACCAGCACCGCACAACTCCGCGCTTCTAAGTGGGACCGGCCCCGCGCGGCCATATGGTGCCCATACGCCTCAAGCAACCACGGGGTCGCGTAATTTGTGAGCCAAGGTCGCGTAAGTGGGACGGGCCCTATACAGCGGGATTTAAATTTAAGTGGCTTGGGGGGCACGAAACCAGAACAGCAAGTCAGCAAGGATTTATGCAAAGATAAAAGTTATGATAAGTATGGCTGAAATGAAGGACATTCGAGGACAGATTAATGAACATGGTGCGACCATTGGACTGAACTGTGTTTATGTCAAAACAAGGGATATTATGGATAATGAACTAAGAGAATGGATGTGCATGGAACTATGATGTTGTGGCCATTTACGAAGAGTTGATTTGTACTAGTGACAGTACGGGAAGCTTAACGTTCCAAGGTTTCAATATTTCCGATGTGATGGAGAAGGAGATAAAAGAGGTGGAGGATATCACAGATGCACTCCCAGAGGTCATCCACTGAGGCAATATGTGGAGAGTTCAAAAATAAGAATGACACTATTCCTCTGATGGGATTAGACTTTGTGCCGCTCAAAGTCCAGCAGGATATAAAGGAACACGTACTGTATGTTGACAGATTATGGAAAGATGTATAAGCGGTGAATTGTTTAAAGTTGGTGACTTTAATGTCCCCAATATTGACTGGAACATAATTAGTACAATAGGCTTAGATGGGGCAGAAAATGTTATATATATCCAATAAGGATTCTGGAAACAATAACTAGCCAGTCCAACTAGGAGAGGGACCATGTGGGTCCATATATTGGGAAATGAGCCTGACCAGGCAACCAGTGCTTCAGTGGAGGAACAGTTTGGGAATGGAGATCACAACTTAATAGGTTTTAACGGAAGATAGACACAAAATACTGGAGTAACTCAGCGGGACAGGCAAAATCTCTGGAGAGAAGGAATGGGTGACGTTTCTTCAGATAGGTGTAAATACATCTGGATCTTGGGGGAAAGTGCCAAAGTGGGGAAGAGAAAATAGCATTTTTTCTAGGCAGGAATTAAGAAGAGTAAATCGGGAGCTACTGTAAATCCACATCTGGCATTTGGGAGCCATATAAAGATCAGTTTATCAGGACTGGCTTGTTTTCAGTAAGAAGGAAGGTTAAGGATGGCAAGGCATGGGAATGTTAAATGAGAGAGAATGTAAATGTGGTCAAAGACCAGAGGAGGTTAAGGAACAGGAATCAGACAGACACTTTGAGGAATTTAAAAGATGCGGGAAAGATCTCAAGCATGGAATTAGGAGGATCAGAAATGGTCATGAGATATCCCTAGCAAATAGGATTTTTAAAAATTCTATGGCATACATAAAAACATTTTTAAAAAATCAACGGGATAACTAGGGTGAGGGTTGGACAATTCAAGGATAAAGGAGGGAATTCATGCTGGAATCAGTGGATGTGGGCTGAACAAGTACTTTACTTCAATATTCAACAAAGTACATACAGATACCGATACAGAGATACAGCGCAGAAAATTGGGCCTTTGGCTCACCGAGCCCATGCTGACCAGCGATCCCCGCACATAGACACTACCCTACACACATGAGGGATAATTTACACCTACCTCAAGCCAATGAAGCTAAATACCTGTACATCTTTGGAATGTGGGACGAAACCGAAGATCTTGGAGAAAACCCGTGCGGTCATGGGGAGAACGTACAAACTCTCTAAAGTCAGCACCCATAGTCGGGATCGAACCCGGGTCTCCGGCGCTGCAAGTTCTGTGAGGCAGCAACTCTACCTCTGTGTCACTGTGCCACCCCTTGAAGGACAGTGAGATCCATGAAGAGTATACTAAAATGCAAGAGTATTTTGAAATCAAGAAGGGAGTGGTCTCATGAAGAGCATTAACCTGGATAGGTTCCCTTGGGCCTAATGGGATCTATCACAGTTTATTGAGAGGGCAAGAGAGGAGATTGCTGGGCGTTTGTCAAATATGTTTATATCCTCTCTAACCACAGGCAAGGTCCTGGAGGACTGGATATTAGCCAATATTATTCCTTTGTTTAAAAGGGGAAATATGGATCATCCAGGAAATTATAGACTGTCGAACCTCACATCAGTGATAGCGAAGCTAGTGGATAGATATTATAGGGACAGAATTTACTTGCTTTTTGAAGAGAATCGGCTAATTAAGCAAAGTGAGCATAGGTTTGTCTGAAGCAGGTCATGTCTTACATGCCTGATTGCGATTTTTGAGAAGCAACAAAGCTAATTGTTGAGGGTAGGACAGTGGATGTGGTCTACGTTATTGTCAGTAAAGGATTTGACAAAGCCCCTCATGATAGACTGGTCCAGAAGGTTAAGATGCATGTGATTCATGGTAGCATGGTAGTTTCAACTCAGAACTGGCTTGCCGATAGAATACAGAGAGCTGTGATCTAACAATGCTATTCTGATTGGAGGTTTGTGACTAGTAGTATTCAGTGCTGGGACCTCTGTTACTTGTGATATAGATAAACTACCTAGATGAAAATGCAGGTGCTTGGACATTAAGTTTGCAGACAACACAAAAATTGTGGAGTTCACGAGTGAAGAGAGTTTTATTTTCATATGTCCCAGTCAGAACAACAGAATAGGTTAATATGTAATAAATTTAAAAAATGTTCATTGTTTATATATCTATACTGAACATGCTTTCAGCATAACAACAAACAAATAAACAATAATAGTGCAAAAACACAAAACCAATGCCCCCAAGTATATGTAGACAGAGCTTGTTTGGAGGTTATAGTGTCAAAGGATGCAGCAGTATTTGGATCAGTTACAAATATGGGTGGAGAAATGGAAGTTGGAGTTTAATCCAGGCAAATGTGAGGGACCACACTTGGGGAGTTCAAAAGTAATGAGAACGTATACATTAAATGGCATGATCCTTGACAACATTGCTTTACAGAGGGATCTAGTGGTTCAAGTCAAAGTTCCCTGGAAGTGGCAACTTAAATTGCTGTAGTGGCAAAGAAGGCATATGGTATGCTTGCCTTCAATAGCTAGGGTATTGAGTATAGGAGTCAGGAAGTCATGTTGCAGTTTTATAGCATTTTGGTTAGGCCACATTTGGAGTACAGTTACAAGATAGGTGCAGAGGCTTTGGAGAAGACACAGGAGATGTTTACCAGGATGCTGCCTGGGTTAGAAGGTATTAGTTGTAGAGAGAGTTTGAGCCAAATTGGAGATAGACACAAAATGCTGGAATAACACTGTTGGATAGAAAATGTCTCCGGAGAGAAGGGTCAAGACCCTTCTTCAGACTAGAGTCAAGAGAAAGGGAAACGAGAAATATAGACGGTGAAGTAGAGAGATATGGGACAAATGAATGAAAGATGTGCAAAATAATAACGATGATAAAGGAAAATAATGTGGCGGTTCCTAAGGAGTTCCCTACTCCGTTCCCGCCCTTTCCCCAAGCACCCATGCAGCCACCTTCCCTGGTAGTGTGGTGCGCACACGGGCTGGTTGTCTCGTACGTCCCCCTGTCCGTTTTGTGCCTCCGGTTCTTGGGGGGGGGGGGGGTCCTGTGGCGGCTCCTGGGGAGTAGGCCACTCCCTGGTTCATCCCTCTCGGCACTTGATGGACAGGTCCAGGGGCGGCTTCCAGCTACGAAGATAAGAGCAGGGATATTTGGCACGAGACCAGTTTTCAGTCTCTCACTGAAGCGGAGAGCAGTGTGCTGTGCTCATTAAAGCCTCTACAGAATTTGCCTGGCTTCTCGCCTTCATTCTGGGCTCTCTCACGCACCCGCTACACTAATCAGATATATGTTAGCTGTTTGCTAGGTGAGAACGGGAAGCTGGTTCAACTTGGGAGCGGGCAGAGTTGTTCCAACATTTTGTGTCCATCTTCAGATAAAACCTATGAAGTTGTGATCTCCATTCCCAAAATGTTCCTCCACTGAAACATTGGTTGCCTGGTCAGCCTCATTTCCCAATATAAGAACCAGCATCTGCAGTTCCTTCCGAAATATTGAGCCAAATTGGATTGTATTTTGCTGGAGCATTGCAGGTTGTTGAGAGACCTGATAGAAGTATATAGAAGCATAGATTTTAAAGACAGTTTGAATCTTGTTTCCTAAGATGGAAATGTGAAATGCTAGTAGGTATAGCTTTAAGGGCAGATTTGTAAAGTTTAAAGGAGATGTATAAGCCATTTTTTTTAACACAGAAGGTGATAGATGCACGGAACGCACTGCCAGATGGAAGTAGGTGATCGTGAAAACTCATGCTTTTGAATACACTTCTGTTTATCGTTTCTGATATCTTGTTATGTGACTCAGTGAAGTATTCTGTCTGATTTATTTTATTTAGCGAATGCAAAGTCCTTTAGCCAAGCAGTTGCCTAATACTCCTGGAGGGACATTTTATTATGTTAACCTTAATGCTAATTAAAGTTGTTCTTACCGTAGACAGAATGATGCACGGACAGACAGACAGACAGACAGACAGACAGACAGACAGACAGACGGACATACAGACAGACAGGCAGACAGGCAGACAGGCAGGCAGAGAGACAGACAGACAGACAGACAGACAGACAGACAGACAGACAGACAGACAGACAGACAGACAGACAGACAGACAGACAGACAGACAGACGAAGGGTCTCAACCCAAAACATCATGTATTCCTTTTCTCAAGTGATGCTGTCTGACCCACTGAGTTACTCCAGCTTTTTGTATCTATCTTAGCTAGATTGCAGATGGCTAACTAGACATACTGGCAACAATATTTAAAATGTATTGTAAACCTACCTATTACAAACATTTTACACAAAATTTTTTTTTATCTCGGTATTTAAACCGTTCAAGGGATCAATTTGGAGTCATCCATCCAAACAAAATGAGAAAAATTAATTCTTTAAAAATGATTTCACTGGCTTGAATATTGTTATTACTCTCATATTGAGGGGGACCTAATTGAAACTTAGCAATTAGTGAAAGGCTTGGATAGAGTGGATGTGGAGAGATGTTTCCATTAGTGGGAGAGTCTAGGACCAGAGGTCATAGCCTCAGAATTAAAGGACGTTCCTTTAGGAAATATGAGGAGGAATTTCTTTAGTCAGAGGGTGGTGAATCTGTGGAATTCATTGTCACAGAAGGCTGTGGTGGCCAGGTCAATTGATATTTTTAAGGCAGAGATAGATGGATTCTTGATTAGTATAGGTGTCAGGAGTTATGGGGAGAAGGCAGGAGAATGGAGTGAGGAGGGAGCGATAGATCGGCCATGATTGAATGGTGGAGCAGACTTGATGGGCCAAATGGCCTAATTCTGCTCCTGTCACTTATGACCTTATGAATGTATTAATTGTGACCAATCTTAATTTTGCCTCCCCTTCGTTAATTCAGAAACTGTATCCACGACAGCGGAAACGTTAATGAAAATAATCTCGCTGAAACTTACCATTAATTGAATGGTGGAGCAGACTTAATGGGCCAAATGGCCGAATTCCCCACTTTCTTATTTACATTTTCTGCAGATGTTAATTTGTTCAGTAAACTTGCTCATCCCAATTAGTTTTTTCCCCATAAAATATCAATTGAATTGTACTTCCTACCGCATATAATTCAATTGGTAATTGTGCCCTTCACACATACAATTTTACCCCATTTACTGGCAAAGATACCAAGTTGGAACAACTAACTTACTTGGAAATATGCACTACATTTTAGAAGTTTGGGCAAAAGGAAAATATATTTTGGTCCCAATACAATGGTTCCCTTGTAATTTGGCATTAAGTGGTGCAGCCAATCATTCTGGCATGACCTTGCTCTGCATTTCAGATTAAGGCCATAAAGTCATTAGGAATAGGAGTAGAATTAGGCCATTCGGCCCATCAAGTCTACTCCACCATTCAATCATGGCTGATCTATCTCTCCCTCCTAACCCCATTCTCCTGCCTTCTCCCCACAACTGGCTTGGCCTCCACAGCCTTCGGTGGCAAATAATACCACAGATTCATCACCCTCTGACTAAAGAAATTCCTCCTCATCTTCCTAAAAGAAGGCCTTTAATTCTGAGGCAATTACCCCTAGTTCCGGCTCTCCTACTACTTAACCAACCACTTGTTGGGGCCTAAACAGGACCATTAATCCCGTAGTATAACAATGTAGAAATATAGAAATATAGAAACATAGAAAATAGGTGCAGGAGGAGGCCATTCGGCCCTTCGAGCCTGCACCGCCATTCATTGTGATCATGGCTGATCATCCCCTATCAATAACCCGTGCCTGCCTTCTCCCCATATCCCTTGACTCCACTAGCCCCTAGAGCTCTATCTAACTCTCTCTTAAATCCATCCAGTGATTTCGCCTCCACTACCCTCTATGGCAGGGAATTCCATAAATTCACAACTCTCTGGGTGAAAAGGTTTTTGCTCACCTCAGTTTTAATGACCTCCCCTTTATTCTAAGACTGTGACCCCTGGTTCTGGACTCACCCAACATTGGGAACATTTTTCCTGCATCTAGCTTGGCCAGTCCTTTTATAATTTTATATGTTTCTATAAGATACCCCCTCATCCTTCTAAACTCCAGTGAATACAAGCCTAGTCTTTTCAATCTTTCCTCATATGACAGTCCCACCATCGCAGGGATCAATCTCGTGAACCTACGCTGCACAGCCTCAATCACAAGGATGTCCTTCCTCAAATTAGGAGACCAAAACTGTACACAATACTCCAGATGCGGTCTCACCAGAGCCCTATACAACTGCAGAAGAACCTCTTTACTCCTATACTGAAATCCTCTTGTTATGAAGGCCAACATTCCATTAGCTTTCTTCACTGCCTGCTGTACCTGCATGCCAACTTTCAGTGACCGGTGTATAAGGACACCCAAGTCTCGCTGCACCTCCCACTTACCTAACATAACCCCATTGAGATAATAATCTGCCCCCTTGTTTTGCCACCAAAGTGGATAACCTCACATTTATCTATATTATACTGCATCTGCCCACTCACTCAACCTGTCCAGGTCACCCTGCAACCTCCTAACATCCTCTTCACAGTTCAAACTGCCACCCAGCTTTGTGTCATCCGCAAACTTGCTAGTGTTGCACCTAATTCCCTCTTCCAAATCATTAATATATATGGTAAACAGTTGCGGCCCCAACACCAAGCCTTGCGGCACTCCACTCGCCACTGCCTGCCATTCTGAAAAGGACCCGTTCACTCCTACTCTTTGCTTCCAGTCTGCCAACCAATTTTCTATCCATGTCAACACCCCAATACCATGTGCTCTAATTTTAGTCACCAGTCTTCTGTGCGGGACCTCATCAAAGGCTTTCTGAAAGTGTAGATACAATACATCCACTGGCATCCCTTCATCCATTTTACTTGCCACATCCTCAAAAAATTCCAGAAGATTAGTCAAGCATGATTTCCCTTTCTTAAATCCATGTGGACTTGGACTAATCCTTTTACTGCTAACCAAATGCCCCATTATTACCTCTTTAATAATTGACTCCAGCATCTTTCCCACCACCGAAGTCAGGCTAACTGGTCTGTAATTCTTCGTTTTCTCTCTCGCTCCTTTCTTAAAAAGTGGGATAACATTAGCTATCGGCCGCTGTTGTTGGATGGAGCTGGTGCTGAGGTGGTGACAAATCCACAGGAAGTGATCCTGAATCTATTGAACATTGGAAAATGATCATCAATGCGTCCACTATTTCTAGAGCCACCTCCCTGAGGACCCTGGGATGCAGACCATCAGGCCCAGGGGATTTATCATCCTTAGCCTACCAAATACTATTTCTCACCAAATGAAAATTTCTTTCAGTTCCTCTACCCCCTTAGATCCTCTGTCCTCCAGTACATCTGGGAGATTGTTTGTGTCTTCCTTAGTGAAGACAGATCCGAAGTACCTATTCAACTCTTCTGCCATTTCCTTGTTGCCCATAATAATTTCACCGGTGTCTGCCTTCAAGGGACCCACATTTGACTTTGCTACTCTTTTCCCTTAACATATCTAAAGAAGCTTTTACTGTCCTTCTTTATATTCCTGGCCAGCTTCCCCACGTACTTCATCTTTTCAGCCCGTATTGCCCGCTTTGTTTCCTTCTGTACTCAAATGAAATCGATATTGTACTGTAATACAAAGTAGTATTTTTTCCTGGGTGTATAAATAACCGGGGATCGGATAAATGGAATGCCTCTCTGCGAAGCAGCTTTAATTTGGAATGTTTTAAGGCAGCAACCGCGTTACAGTCAATTAGGTGGAAGCACATATGTCAGGGTGTGTTGTGAGAATGTAGACTGCTTTCAGTTATAGAGTAGCTCAGACTTCATCTTCCTCCGCCGGTTCAGAGGCAACTGAAGCAGGTGGGCACTATAAGCTTGCGTTTCTTTCTCTTTTACTCTGCTATCCATTGTGGGTGTTTATAACTTTTAGAGCAGGCTGCCAGCCTCAACTCGGCTTGAGTTGAACAGCGCTCTGTCTGATGAACTCGCCTCGCAGTCCCGGGCTGAAACCCGAACTGCTCTGAGGATGTAAACCATTTGCAAATTCGACAGGTGCGGATCGTTATAGATGGCAAGGATGTTAAACAACGAGTAGGTAAAGCACAACCGACGCCTGGGTTTCCAGATCACTGCCTCCACAAGTCGGAGAGGTCTCCACAAGCACTCGCCCACTGCCTCCTTTATCCCTCTATCATGCCGTAGAGTATGTTCATGTATTTCTGCCGAGGTTGGCTGTGCGCATGACTCGGCCGCTGTTGTTGGATGGAGCTGGTGCTGAGGAGGTGACAAACGGTGTCTATTTCAGAGAGAGATCCGGCGTTGCCCGCCGGGCTTGGTTGAGCGCCACTGACGGCAGGGGGTTGGGAGGAGGTGGGGGTGCTAGTGGAGAAGGGGGAGGCTGCTCGGTCCCGCAGTGCCGGAGCCATTATTCAAGGAAGCCGACAGCTCCGGTGCACAGTGGGTGAGTGAGGTGGACGCCGCTTTATTCCAGCAACTCTTGAACTTCCAATTCCCCTCTCCGAGTCGGCTCCGGGGCTTTGGACAGCTCCGCTTTGGGTTAAGCCTTCTCGGACTCCGGATCGCTGGGAAGAAGAGAAAAAGGCAGCAAGGTAGATTATCACCGCCAGAGCTGATGTTTCCACGGAATCTTTCGCCAGGCAAAAGGATGGGCTCTGACCTATTGTTATAAATCTACCCTTTGAGAGATGGACTTGGTAGAAGTACTTCTGGTGCTGTTCATCGTGGTGGTGCTGATGGTGTCCTTGCTCTCCAACTTGTTGGTGTTAATATGCTTCGTCTACAGTTCCGACATCCGCAAGCAGGTGCCGGGCATATTTATAGTTAACTTGTCTTTCTGCAACCTGCTCATCACCGTTGTGAACATGCCAGCGACTGTGCTGGGAGTCGTCAAAAAGCAACAGCCATTTGGCGATTGCATCTGCCAAACCGTTGGATTTTTGGAAACCTTTCTCGCCACGAACACTATGCTGAGCATGGCAGCGTTAAGTATAGACAAGTGGATCGCCGTGGTGTTCCCCTTAAGTTATGTCAGTAAGATGAGACACAAGGACGCCGTGTTGATGATGAGCTACACTTGGCTTCATTCTCTCTCCTTCCCCGCCGTCGCAATGTTTTTCACCTGGGTCGGTTTCAATAACATTTACGCATCATGCACTTTGCACCTACAGGAAGAGACGGCGAGAAGACAGTTCACAATATTCACCGTCGTCTTTCACTCCACCAGCTTCATGCTCTCGCTTGTTATACTGTGCTTTACATACCTGAAGGTTTTGAAGGTTGCCCGTTCTCATTGCAAACGAATAGACATTATCACCATGCAGACTTTGGTTTTACTGGTAGATATCCACCCCAGGTAAAGTCATGTTTTAAGTTCGCTGCAACTGGTTTAACTGTAAGTCATGTCACTGTCCTATGAAATGGCACACATTGCCAATACACGTTGTAAATGCTACTGAGAACAGTTTGAGATAGGTACATGGATATGCAAGGAATGGAAGCATGTGGATCATGTGCAGGCAGGTGAGATTAGTTCATGCTAGCATCATGCTCGGCACAGACATTGTGGGCCGAAGGGCATGCTGTTGTGCTGTACAGCACTACGTTGTATGGAATTAATGCCATAGACTTGTAATATCTGCGGGTTACAGCCAGTGCATTGGTTTATTTCATTCGCATGGTGTTTTCATAAAGTTTAGCTTCGAAGATCATAAGTTCTGCTTAGAAAGGTGGAACAAAGTGAAAGGTTACGGACAGTTATCGAGTTGTTTCATGGGCAGTTTTACCTTCCAAATTGACCCTTTTAAACAAAATCACTGACATATTACATTAATGCATTGGGGGTGAAAAGTTGAATTAAACTTTTTACGTTTTTTAAATTTTTTTGTGTTACATTATTATTGAATACATTAAGTAGTTAAACGTTTGACGGGGTGGGGGGGGGGGGGTAGTGGAAGCAGATACGATAGGGCCATTTAAAATGCTATTAAATAGGCACATGGATATTGCAGGCAGGGGATGGATGTGGATAACATGCAGGTAGAGGAGATTCGTTTAACTTGGTTTCATGTACGGCACAGATAACGTGGGCTGAAAGATATGTTAATGTACTGTACTGTTCCATGTTTTATGCCGAAGGCTGGCCATTCGGTCCATCATGTCCGTACAGGTGATGAAGAACACCTACACCATCCATTTCCCCAGCAACCTACAATAGTCTTCCACGTCACTTATCTTCAAGTAGACATCCAGACATATTTTTATGATGGTGAAAATTATATTTCAAACAGTGTGTTTAGTCGGTGCGCTGTACACAAAAAAACTCACCAGACATTCAATAATTTTTATCAGATATGTTAAATATATGCTCCCTGTTTCTTGGCCCTTCACGTTTCTTTCAATCCCTCCATAATTTTATGCAGCTTAATTAAGTTTCACCTCAGACGCTTCCGTTTTATTCAGAATACTTCCATCTATCCCCCTAGATAACATTTTTCAGTGATTTTCACTCAGTAATTGTGTTCCTGGCTGATAAGTTGGTCAGACCTACTACCATGGCTATGCCATGGAATTAAGTGTCGGATTTCTCATTTCAGTGTGAAACAGCGTTGCATCGCAGAGCAAAAGACCAGAAGACAGCGTGCAACCAAGAAGATCAGCATTTTTATAGGATCGTTTATTGTCTGCTTTGCTCCTTATGTTATTACCAGGTAAAGTACCCCAAACATTCAGCTTCTGTCGGTTTCAATAGTATTCAAAATAATCAAGTTGCGCTTCATTTGTATCTCATTAAGTGGACGAAGGTGCAATAACACCGCCGATTAACAATGTTAAAATAAAATCAGAGGATAGTGGTGTTTTATATAAATACTCTTAGTTTGCATTGGAGTTTGCATTGCTAAGTGTGATACTAGAATACCTTCCACTGAAAGAACGCGGTCACAAAGCAGTAACCACAGCTGTCGCTCAAATTTAGGATTGCCTGACATTTACACATGGCCCCCCATATTAACGTGCATGCGGTTTAAGTGCAATATGTTTTCACATTTGGTCGCAAAATTCGGGTCATTGAGTCTCGGGTGTGAGTTAGTCAGTCATTATCTCTGAATGTTAACCACGCGTCAATTGTGCCCCATCCTCCCACACATTACTCTGAAGGCGGCATCCTTCATATTTACCACGCCACTGCAATGCAATGGTGAAACACTGCATTAGCATTTGAATTTGAAGACAAGGAATCTGAAGAAGGGTCCGAACCCTTAACGTCGCCTATCCATGTTCCCCAGAGATGCTGCCTGACTCGCTGAGTTACTCCGGCACTTTGTGTCTTTTTTTTAAAAATTATGTGGATGATTATTCTGCCTTCGGTGCTGTTCAAGGGGATGTTTGGACTATAAATTCTGGCAGACTGCCTCATCATGCTTGTTGCATCTCCTTTCTACATGGGTTAAATTATATTAGTTTAATTTGGCATCATGTTTGATACAGACATAGTTGGCCGAAGGGCCTGTTCTCGTGCACCATGGTCTATGTTAGCAACTAAGGGCGGCACGGTGGCGCAGCGCTAGAGTTGCTACCTAATTACAGCGCTTGCAGTCCCAGAGACCCGGGTTCGACCCCGACTGCGGGTGCTGTCTGTCCGGAGTTTGTACATTCTCCGAGATCTTCGGTTTCCACTCACTGTCTAAAGACGTACATTAACATATAACCTGTTACAGGTTAATGGCAGGTTTGGAGGTTAATTGGCCTGTGTGTGGGATAGTGTTAATGTGCGGGGATCGATGGTCTGTGCGGATCCGGTGGGCCGAAGGGCCTGTTACCGTGCTATATCTCCAAAAACTAAAAAGTATAACTCGCCAAACCTGGTTTCCCTCTTTTACAGTCTACCCTTTGAAGTCCCGTGTAAAACACGATGGATTCTCCATATATTTTCCATACGGGTGCAAATAGACAAATTCGAATTTTGTCCCACATTAAAATGAAACGGTTGTCGGGAAAGGGACAGCAGATTCACATCATAGGCATCTCCTGCCATCTCCTAAACGGGGGGAAATGCGTTGGAAAATTCTCCGCAAAATGGTAGTGCAATGAAAATGAATGTGCAATTGGGGTGCTCCCAGAACCGAGAAACATTGAACGCGGCGGCATTTTACGCAGGTCTACTCCACATCGCATCGTGGACCATCATATCCTATCAACTAAGTGATGACATTCTAACGGAAAAGGCCGAGCTATTTATTGATGTGCTTCGTCATGTATTTTGATCCACCACAGTCCTGCTAACGTCACGCCCGCACCCGTCTCACACACACACACACAGTAAACACTCAACTGATAAACAAAACTGATATGCCAGTCCAGTAAAAAATAAGCAGACCCGCGCTTAAAATAACTAGTCAGCGTTGGGGGCACAGGGACTTGCAAATGCTGGAATCTTGAGCATAACATAAAGTGCTGGAAGAACTCATTGGGTTAGGCAGCATCAGTGGGGTGAATGGACAGGTCGGGAATTGAGAAAGGTCAGAACCCGAAATGTCGCCTGTCCATTACATCCACAGATGCTGCCCGACCAGATGAGTTTCTCCAGCATTTTGTGTTTTGCTCAAGTAAAATGCTGGAGTCTGAAGAAGGGTCCCGACCCCGAACGTCGCCTATTCCTTCTCTCCATAGATGCTGCCTAACCCGCTGAGTTTCTCCAGCATTTTTTGTCTACCTCAGATGAGTTCCTCCAGCACTTTGTGTTTTGGTCAAGTAAACGTCGGGGAAGGTGGTAGACTGGACGCTTGGAGAAAACTTCTCAAGCTCTTGGATCACCTGTTCTGTATCCATTTATAGAACCCGCTCCTTCCTAATCACATCCCCTGTTTTGAAAGTGTTCCAAATCCTAAAAAAAATATTCAACGTTATTTCTAGCAATTTCACAGGTGAATATCTTACCATTTCGCTACAATAATTAAGACACATCTCGGGTTGGTTATTTGACTTCTGCCAACGTGCGAGAGTCGAATCTATAATGTGGGCGGCACGGTGGCGCAGCGGTAGAGTTGCTGCCTTACAACGCTTGCAGCGCCAGGGAACTGGGTTCGATCCTGACCACTGGTGCTGTCTGTATGGAGTTTGTGCGTTCTCCCCGTGACCTGCGTGGGTTTTCTCCGAGATCTTCGCATTCCTCCAACACTCCTTGAAGGTTAATTTGGCCTGGGTTTGTATACTTGGTATGTGTGTAAATTGTCCCTGCTTGTGTTAACGTGCGGGGATAACGTGCGGGGATCGCTGGTCGGTGTACAGGTATCTCTAAAACTAAAACTAATGTGCGGGGATCACTAAGGAGATCATGCTCCTCGGCGTTACTGTTGAGCAAAATTCGTTTGTGGATTTGTGGAAGCATGTAGCAGTGAAAAACGAATGTGGAACTGTAACACATCCACACGGGGTTCCAGTGTCGCAAAACCCATTTTAACAATGAAGCTACTGGAAGTTATATTCTTGGGCAGTTATTTCCGGCCTGCAAATGCTAGTCTATTTTCAACTAAATAGAATATTTGGAAGTATTCTCAATGCAAAGCTCATTAAAAGAATCAGTTTTAATCTAAGGTAGATACAAAATGCTGGAGAAACTCAGCGGGTGAGGCAGCATCTCTGGAGAGAAGGAATAAGTGACGTTTTGGGTCGAGACCCTTCTTCAGACTGATGTCAGGGGAGGGGGTACGGCAAAAGAAGACAGTGGGACTAGTGGGAGGACTGGGAAGGGGAGGGGATAGAGAGAGAGAGAGAGAGAGAGAGAGAGAGAGAGAGAGAGCAAAGGCTGCCTGACATTGGAGAAGTCGACGTTCATACCACTGGGGTGTAAACTACCCAAGCGAAATATGAGGTGCTGTTCCTCCAATGTGCGCTGGGCCTCACTCTGACAATGGTGCAGGCCCAGGACAGAAAGGTCAGATTGGGAATGAGAGGGGAGATTGAAGTGCTGGGACACCGGGAGATCAGTTTGCTTAAAACGGACTTAATCTAGACGCTTAAAGTTTTTTGGTACAGAAGAAAATGTGTCGGCACATGAGCCCTCCAGTTTTAAATGGCAAATACCATTCCCCTTTGATTGAAATAATTTGAAATAATTGGGACAAGGAAATGGCAAGGCTTGGATGGCAAACCCATGAATTCAATGCTAAGACTTAGAAATTGATATTACCAACAAATCATTTCCCACCCTGTCAGAATGCTGATTAGTAGAGAACCAGACTCTGGTCCTCGCTCGTCCTACTCCCTGATGGCCTGCTAAGAGTTCAGATTTGTAGACAAAAGGAACTACAATGCTGGAATCTTGAGCAAAGCAAAGGAACTTAGCGGGACAGGTATCATCTGGGGAGGGAATGGACACGGAATATTACGTCGTCTGTCCACTCCCTACGCGGATGCTACCTGACCCGCCAAGTTATTCCATCATTTTTGTGCCTTGCTCAAGTGTTCAGGTTCTCCACTCTGCACAGCTCCACCGATTTGATAAAGAAATGAGAATCTCACTGTGATTCGGGAACGAATTTCCTGATCATCGTTAAATTTCAATCAAAAATGTGTAATGGAAGTACTCAGGGGGACAGTATTATTATCCCGTGGTACCTAGAGCTCCACCTCACCAGGTTGACCACGCTTAGGGAGTAAAGGGAAACAACAGTTCTTTGGCCTCACCAGTTTTCTTTATGTACTTACCCAGAAATAGCGAGGAGGAGCGAGGTTTGGCAGGAGCAGAAATAATCACAGTATCAAAATGTAAAGTACTGGGCGGAGCTGAGTCAACCAGGCAGCATCCGAGGAGGGAATGAATAGGCGACTTTTAGGGTCTGAAGAATGGTCCCAACCAGAGGCATCGTCTTCCTGGAAGAAAATGCTTCCCGAGTCATTGTTTTCCTCCTACACTTTGCGTTTTGCTCATGATTGATCTTAAGTGATAGGAGCAGAATTAGGCCACTCGGCCCACCAAGTCTACTCCGCCATTCAATCATGGCGGATCTGTCTCTCCCTCCTAGATCAGATAGGAGGGAGAGATAGATCTCTCCTGCCTTTCCCCCATAACCTCTGTAACCCGAGCTATTCAATGATTAAAGCAGATAGATTTGAAAAGTGAGATGGCAGATTGAATTTGAGCAGAGGGAAGAGTTTGGGATGAGTAGGATAGGTAGGAATTCGGGGAACCACCGTTTTTGAAAGATCGTGCGTCTAACAGAGTGAAGCGGTGTGAATGCTTAGCTGATTGTCATGATCACATGAGGAAGCTGGCAATGTGGTACCTCCGGTACAATCTCACAGACTAGAACTAGAAGGAAGCCTCAAAATAACGCCATATCAACTTTCATAGCGTGAAGGCAAGTCATTGAGACAGAGTCCAATTTGCCCTCGTTCGGCCTATATTCCTCTAAACCTTTCCTATCATTGCACTTGTCCAAATATATTTGCAAAGTTGTTATTGTACCTGCCTCAACTTCCTCTGGCACAAAAAGCTGCAGTAACTCAGCGGGAAAGGCAGCATCTCTGGAGAGAAGGAATGGGTGACGTTTTGGATCCGGAAACAACGCACATTCCCTCTCTCGAGAGATGCTGCCTGTCCCGCTGAGTTACTCCAACTTTTTGTGTCTATCTTCGGTTTAAATCTGCAGCATCTGCAGTTCCTTCCAATATGATTCCTCTGGCAGCTCTATTAAGTTTCCCTACCACCTCTGTGTGAACCGGCAGCACTGTGACACCAATCTTTCAGTTGGCAGGGCTTTACCTCTAAATTAGATTAGATTCCTTTATTGTCATTCAGACCTTTCGGTCTGAACGAAATTATGTTGCCTGCAGTCATACACAGAACCAATAAAAACAAAACATACAATAAACACAAATTAAACATCCACCACAGTGAGTTCACCAAGCACATCCTCACTGTGATGGAGGCAAAGTCTTAGTCTCCGTCTCTTCCCTCCTTGTTCTCCCTCTGCGCTGAGGCGATCGATCCAGGCCGGAGATGCCGCCCTCTAGTTCAGCGGACCTCCGTGGTGATGTTGCCGCCGCCGAAAGCCGGAACGCCGTCTCCACTCCGAGACGGCCCGCCACAGCATCAGCTCCGGGCAGCTGCCCCAGCTCCAGGCCGCTGCCCCAGCTCCGGGTCCCGCAGTCTGCGCTCCAGGCTGCCGCCCCAGCTCCGGGTCCCGCAGTCTCCGCTCCGGGCCGCCGCCCCAGCTCCAGGCCGCCGCACCAGCCCCGGGTCCCGCAGTCTCCGCTCCGGGCCGCCGCCCCAGCTCCGGGTCCCGCAGTCTCCGCTCCAGGTCGCCGCCCCAGCTCCGGGTCCCGCAGTCTCCGCTCCGGGCCACCGCCCCAGCTCCGGGTCCCGCAGTCTGCGCTCCGGGCAGCCGCCCCAGCTCCGAGTCCCGCAGTCTCGCTCCGGGCCACCACCCCAGCCCCGGGTCCCGCAGTCTCAGCTCCGAGCCACCGCCCCAGCTCCGGGTCCCGCAGTCTCAGCTCCGAGCCCCGCTGCATCAGCTCCAGGCCGCCGCCGAAAGCCAGAACGCCGCACCAGCAAGTCGGGCCACCGCTGCCTCAGCCCCGAAGACGGCCAGCCTCTCGTTGGTGAGTCCTGGCTGGCTCTGCCTCCGGAGCCTCGGGGTCAGTCGCAGGCTGGAGGCCGCCAGCTCCGCCATTAGGCCTCAGCGCAGACGGAGGCAGAGAAGGAGGATACGACACGAAAAAGTCGCATTCCCCCGAAGGAGGAGACAGAGAACATGTCCCCCCCCCCCCCCTAACACAACCCAACAAACTAAAACTTAACCAAAACAAGACAAAAAAAACAACAGAAAAAAGTAAAGACAGACGGACTGCAGGCGAGCCGCAGCTGTTAACAGCGCCGCCACTTCTGGAAAACCTATCCTAAATCATTTCTGCCTCTCTACCTCTTTAAATGCATTGTTTTTCACATATTGCTTTAGATGAGACACATAGTGGGGGGGATTTCTGACTGTACAGGCAGAATAGCGTAACATAAAATCAGAAAATAATGGGAATGCACAGCAGGCCAGGCAACACTCATGGGCAAAGTGTTTAAGAAGGAACTGCAGATGCTGGAAAATCGAAGGTACACAAAAAAGCTGGAGAAACACTTGTTAGATTCTTAATAGTGTTAGATATTTTGGCAGTGGGGGACATCCACGTAAAATGAAACTCCGGAAACACCTCGCAGGGTCATAGATGTGTGATTTAACTGGGAACTCTCAATAGCGGCTAATTCAATTGAAAGCAGTGGAGGGTTTATTGGAAAAGGGATGAGGTGGGAGGGGTTTCCGCCCGATGTTTTTTTTTTAAACCAAAGCAAAATATCCTTGACATTTTATCTGAACTATCCATGTACTTTGTGGTTCACATGCTTTGTTCTGGCTAATGTTCCACGGCAGGAGAAATTCAGTTAACTCTCCAGTTGTCTCACGGAACGTACCGGTCCATATGTTTTTCTTAAATCCAGAACGCAGAGAAAATATTCTCTTTAGTCATAAAGGCTACTTATAATATACCTATAGTTATAACCTACGGTTATACCGGCGTTCATCTGGTGAAACTTCATAACTTCGCCGCGATCAGATGGGCGTGAACTAGAATTTAAATTTGACTGCTATTGGTGTGAAATGGATATTATACACATGGATAGAGAACTGGTTGGCAGGATACAAGTCACGTCAAATCAAGAGAGTTTATTGTCATGTGTCCCAGATAGGACAATGACATTTTTGCTTGATAGAGAACTGGCAGACAGGAAGCAAAGAGTAGGAATTAACGGGTCCTTTTCAGAATGACAAACAGTGACTAGTAATGTGCGGCGAGGCTCAGTGCTGGGACCCCAGTTATTGACAATATAAATTAACGATTTAGACGAATGAATTACATGTAACATCTCCAAGTTTACGGATGACACGAAGCTGGGTGGTAGTGTGAGCTGTGAGGATGATGCGATGAGGCTGCAAGGTGACTTGGAATGGTCGGGCGAGTGGGCAAATGCATGGCAAATGCAGTATAATGTGGATAAATGTGAGGTTATTCACTTTGGTGGCAAGAACAAGAAGGCAGATTATGATCTGAATTGTGTCAGATTAGGAAACAGGGAGGTGCAACAATACCTAGGTGTCATAGTACATCAGTCACTGAAAGTAAGCATGCAGGTACAGCAGGCAGTGAAGAAAGTAAATGGCATGTTGGCCTTCATAACAAGAGGATTTGAGTATACGAGCAAGGTGGTCCTACTGCAGTCGTACAAGGTGAGGCCACATCTGGAATATTGTGTGCAGTTTTGGTCTCCTAATTTGAGGAAGGACATTATTGCTATTGATGGACTGCAGCGTAGGTTCACCAGGTTAATTCCCGTAATGGCTGGACTGACACATGATGAAAGAATGGATCGACTGGATTTATATGCAATGGAATTTAGGATGAGAGGGGATTTTGTAGAACCATATTAAAATCTTAAGGGATTGGACAGGCTAGACATAGACAAAAATGTTCCCAATGTTGGGGGAGTCCAGAACCACGGGTCACAATTTAAGAATAACTGATAGATCATTTAGAACTGAGATGATGAAAAACGGTTTCACCCAGAGAGTTGTGAATCAGTGGAATTATCTGCCACAGAAGGCAGTGGAGGCCTCTTTGTTTTCAAGGGAGAGTTATATTTAGCGCTTAGGGAAAACGGAATCAAGGGATATGGGGGAGAAAGCAGGAACATCCATGATCATATTGAATAATGGTGCTGGCTCGAAGGATCGAATGGCCTACTCCTGCAACTATTTTCTATGATTCTATATATATCTTGACACGCTTTTTGCAGATTATTAGGGAGGGTAGCTCATTATTCTCTTCACCAGTGAATTCACGTCACTCTCAAACTCTTCCTAGCCTTAACAAGAGGTACTGAAATAGGAAAATGACCCTCCCCATCCCCAGTATTAAAAACAGATTTATTCCATTTAAAACAAAACTTGTTGCTATCGAGGGCGTGGGTTGGTATTTGGGATGAGAGAAACATATGCAAATATTATAACAATGGTTCGTGTTGATATTTATGTAGGCCATGTGCTCAAGGTTGCAACTCCAAGGTCTGTGGACACGAACCAAGCCTTGCCTTGGTAAAGTGAATAGTATGAAACAGCTGGAAAAAGTTGCTGGAGGCCGCGTAGTAGAAAACCAGATAGTTTGTTTCAGAGCAGAACAAGGTAGACTTAACTGATGCACAAGGAGAGAGGCGGAAGTGGTGCATCTCATCTCAAAGCAAGAACAATTCAGCTACGAATTAGCAAGCAAATGTGATAGGAACAGAATTAGGGTATTCGGCCCGTCTAGTCTACTCCGCCATTCAATTATGGTTGATCAACCTCTCCGTCATAACCCCGTTCTCCTGTCTTCTCCCCATAACCTCTGACAACTGTACTAACCAAGAGTTGGAGGGAGTCTGAAGAAGGGTTTCTGCCCGAAACGTTGCCTATTTCCTTCGCTTCATAGATGCTGCTGCACCCGCTGAGTTTCTCCAGCATTTTTGTGTACCTTGTACGAACCAAGAATCTATCTATGCCTTAAAAATATCGATTGACGGCCTCCACAGCCTTCTGTGGCAATGAATTCCACAGATTCACCACCCTCTGACTGAAGAAATGCCTCCTTGTATCCTTCCTAAAGGAACGTCCTTTAATTCTCAGATGACCTCCCACAAGTGGATACATTCTCTCCAAATCCACTCTCTTTGGGCCTTTTACTACTCGGCAAGTTTTAATGAGGTCCTTCTAAACTACAGCGAGTAGAGATTCACTACCCGACCATTCATGGGCGGCCACGGTGGCGCAGCGGTAGCTCCCGACTGCGGGTGCTGCCTGCACGGAGTTTGTACCTCCTCCCCGTGACAGCGTCGGTTTTCTCCAAGATCTTCAGTTCGGTTCCACACTCCAAAGAACGTACAGGTTCTTGGTAAGTGTAAGTTGTCCCTGTCTAGGAAAGAACTGCTGATGCTTGTTTAAATCGAAGGTAGACACAAAAAGGCAGCATAGAGAAGGGATGGGTGACGTATCGGGTCGATATCCTTATGTGTATAGTCCCTAGTGTGTGTAGGGTAGCGTTAATAGATACATAGAACATAGGTGCAGGAGTAGGCCATTTGGCCCTTCGAGCCTGCACCGCCATTCAATATGATCATGGCTGATCATCCAACTCAGTATCCCGTACCTCCCGTCAATCCATACCCCCTGATCCCTTTGTGCGGGAATCGCTGGTCGGCGCGGACTCCGCGCTGTATCACTAAACTAAACTAAACTAAACTAGAGACCCAATGCCATCATATGTTAACATACCCATTCCTAGGTTAATTCTGGTAAACTTCCTCTGGACCTTCTCCAGATTATGGGACCCAAAACTGCTCACTGTATTCCAAATGCGGTCTGACCAGCACCTTTTAGAGCCTCCGCATTATGTTCCTGTTTTTGTTCATTAGCCCTTTATGATGCATCGGGTCAAATCATGTGGAAACTATTCAACAAATTGAATGCATTTATCTCTAGCGTGCTTGTGCACACCAGACAGAATTGAAAACGCTACTCGGTCCTTCAGCCGAAAAATACATAGTGAGAGGCTGATAAGAGTAGGATGGGTGGCAATTTGTGTGGAGCGTTTAATGTGGGCCGAACGGGCTGATACTTTGTTGCAGAGTGCGATGAGAATACGGCATCATAATGACCCAAATTGCCGGAGTAACTCGAGCGGGTCAGAACATGTTCTCCAGACATGCTGCCTGACCCGCTGAGCAACTGTGGCTCCTTGTGTCCTTGTGTATTAACCAGCATCTGCAGTTCTTTGTTTCCATCACAATGACCTGTTTCTGTTTTGAACTGCAAGTAAATGGCAGAGCGCCCAAAATACTAATAAAACGTGTACCATTTTGCCCCCACACCCTACAGGTTGATAGAGCTATTGTCCTTCGTGTCTATGAACTATCACTGGGGAGTTGTGAGTAAGTGCCTCGCCTACTGCAAAGCAGCTGCCGACCCCTTCGTCTACTCGCTGCTTCGCCAACAGTACAAGAAGGCTCTGGTCAACATTGTCAACCGGACATTCAAAAGAGATTTGTACCCGTCCTCCGGACACAACAGCTCCCTGGATACCGAGAACGACTACTGCCTGCAGAGAAGCTGAGAGCCATCTCAGCTGTGTAGTGACCCTTTCACCCAGTGTAAGTGAAATTTGGCCACACGGAGACTACATGCACTTTTTGATCATTCCAGTGTTACGGGGAAAATTAAAAGAGCCAAAGGCAAGCGTCTTTTTATGATAAATATTTTATGAAAGAATGTAATATGGTTAAATCTCTGTCTTTTTCCGTAAATATTTGTATTTTCGCAGTTTTGTGCAAATTATTATCAAGCTTTGAGTATTTGTACATTGAGAAGGGGAGTTGTGAATTGAAATTATCTGTTTGCACTGTATCACTTAAACCATTAAAAAGCTTTCAATCGAGCTGTTACGGGATTAATAAATTTACTGCAGGAGAAAATGTTCATTAACTGTCCAGGTCCTGTGCCAAAGGGTAAAACAGTGTTCCTCCTGTTTATAACTAAAACTACAAAAAAATATATATATATTTGTCATAGGTCAGGGCAACTCCACCAAACACTTGGGTTGAAACGCGTCCGCAAATGTAGAGTCAAAGTCAAAGTTGTTTGAGACAATATTTAATGATGAATGGGTGCGTGAGAGTTTGGTGGAGGTGTAGAGTTAATACTGAATGTGTTTACGGTGTTTACATTCTATGTAAGCTTCACGACAGATTATCCAAGCAACAATAAATTTTCATGAGTACACTGTGTCGAACAGAATTTTATTTAAACGCGAGTGTGTCGTTTGACGAAAGTAATTGACCGCAATTCAATAATGTCACGTGAATACGACTACAGATACGACTGTTTATACATTGGTCGGAGTGTTTATACATTGGTCAGGAGACGAATGTCTGCAATTACTAGCCTTCCGATTTTCTGCATCCCCGCCCACCCTTATAATATTCACTATTGTAATTGGACTTCCACGTGGCAATACGGTAACATGATATTCCGCCGTATTTCTTATAAAACATGCACATTGCCTTTCAGGTCCCTATTTCGCAAAGCTGTACGTACACATTATAGAAGCCTGTGGTCTAGCGGCGTTATCAAAGAGCAGTGCAGACAAACGGAGCAAAAATGAACCTGGTCCCGTTTGTTCTGCACGTCCTGTTTGTCACGATAGTACATTGTGCTCCAAGGTGCGAGCCCGCCGATCAAGCACTAGGTAAGCAAGAGAAACGACTGTGTATATATACATGTCTGATATAGCGCCGCATTCCGGGAGTAAAGAACTGGCCACCAAACGTGCTACCCTGCGCCTAGATACCGCTGTCATAATGCCGAACGAGTGTGTATTTTTGAATAGAAAATATTCGAGGCGGATTTATATAACTTTGGTTCAATTTCTGATGGTTTAACTAGATGCTGCCCCGCCGAACCACGGTGTGTAATCTTAGGCAATCATTGTTCTCATCATTCAAAAACAACGAAGGAAGGCGAACAGCTTCTTCCCTCCCAGGGAAACTATTGGGAAATTACAGGGCGACCATCAAATCACACAGCTTTGCGCACATCTGATATATTGGTTTGAAAACTTAAACAAAAAACATTCGTGCGGTTTGCACAAAAATCAAAATGAAACAAGTTGCAAAAAGAGTAAAGCATTTGCCTCCCATATTACTAGGGCGAGGTGGCAGTGAGCGAGTGAGTGGTCTGATCGCAGTTTTTAACCTTTTAATCATTCTGAAAACGGGATAAATGTCTAAGCCGGGGTCACTTAGTAACCATATCTTGCGGGAGCCTTTCCAAATCCAACCGAGGGAATTTTAGAAAGACTCCGCCCCATAGTTGCTGCTAGCAGATGTTCGTGAGCTAATGGAGGTTCCTTCAGTCCGCGCTGAACATCAACGGCTTGAAAGTGCCTTCATGATTCAATTAGCAGTGCTTTGGCAATCTGCTGAGAACGGCAGAACTGATTGTGTTATATCTTTACTAAAGACCGATGAATATCATTGTGTAGGAAGGAACTGTATATGTTGGTTTACACTGAAGATAGTCACAAAATGCTGGAGTAACTCAGCGGGACAGGCATCATCTCTGGAGAGAAGGAATGGGAGACGTTTCTGAAAAAGAAGAAGGGTCTCGAACCGAAACGTTACCCATTAATTCTCTCCAAAGACGCTGCCTCTCCCGCTGAGTGACTCCAGCATGTTGTGTCTATCTTCTGAGGAATATCATTTCTCGATTGCATTTGATTTGAACTTATTTTCGAATTAATTGCACACAGTCCAAGCGCACGTTTTCATCTGGGTGACCATAAATACTTCCAAAAGGTCCCGTGCGGACTCAGTTTTATTGTCCAGCAGATGTTAGTTTCCTCGTCTTTTCAAAGGCGGAGGGATGATTTTTAAATGGAAGAAAACGAAGCGACCAGATGGCAAACCGAGGCACTTGAATCCACTCTCCTCATCAATCAATATATTAAACGCGTTGCCTCTGCTTTGATCACTAAATACTGCAGTCCCATAAAGTTCCATCCACTGTTCACGAGGTTATTTTTAGTTGTCTCCTTTATTAATTTGCCAGTTTTATTTTTTCAAAACGGGCCTTGTCTCTGCTGCCATCTGGCGCCTGTTGTATAACTTGTAAATTGTTCGGATGTGAGTTACTTTATACAAGAACAGATGCCGGACAGACAGATGACACTGTTCTACCATGCAGTGTTTCAACCGATCCTGTACCTCCTTCATTTCAGCCAGCTTTAGGTCACATTTACGAATCTGGACTTTAGATCACCGACTAATTTTGATGAGGTGTGATAGTAACTGAAATGTTGCAGTCCCATCACGTCAGGGGTGTACTAAATTTTACAGTCAATGGAGTATTCTTCTGCTCCCAAGTTAGAAAGGATTAGGTTTAGTGTACTGAGGTACATTGAAAAGCTTTGTTTTACATGCTATCCAATCAAATCAGATAATACGTAGGAAGGAACTGCAGATGCTGGTTTAAACTGAAGATAGACACAAAACGCTGGAGTAACTCAGTGGGACAAGCAGCATCTCTGAAGAGAAGGAATGGTGATGTTTCGGGTTGAGGCCCTTCTTCAGATAGGCCTCAACCCGAAACTTCACCCATTCCTTCTCTCCAGAGATGCTGCCTGGCCCGCTGAGTTATTCCAGCATTTTGTGTCTATCTTCAAATCACATAATACTATACATAAATACAATCAAGCCAACCCAAGTATAGTTCAAGTTCAAGTTCAAGTTCAAGTTCACATTCATTGCCACATGCACCAATTGGGGTACAGTGGAATTTGACTTCCCATGCAGCCATACAAACAAGAGAGTACAATACACAATAGAATATAACATGAACATCCAACACAGTGGAATCAACATTCTTCACTATGGTGGAAGGCAATAACTTTCAGTCAGTCCTCCTCCTTTGTTCATGGGTTGATTGGGTTGGCGGCGCGACCGACGTCGCAGCGGCATCTGCAGTCTGTCTGTCTCTTTTTATTTTATTGTCCTGTTGAGTGTACAGTTTGTGGTGGGTTTTTGACTGTGTATGTGTGGGGGGCGGGGGGTGGGTGAGGGAAACTTTTAGATCTCTTCCCTGTACGGGGACCCGACCTTTTCCCTGTCGGGTCTCCGTTGCCGTTGGGGCCTAGCACCGTGGAGCGGCCTCCAACCGGAACGACAGCTCAAGTCACGGAGCCTGCGGAGCTGCGGACCTACCATCGTGGAGCTGGCCAGCTTCGGAGCGTGGAGAGCTGTGGTGGCGCGCTGCTGCGACCCGACTCCGGTGGATGGTGACACCGAGAGCTCACGGGTCCCCGGTGGGAGACTGCTTTGTGGGGCACCGGCAACGGCGACTTCTACCGCCCGAAATGCGGGGTTGAGAGTGACCTGGAGCGGGGCCTTACATCGCCCGGCGCGGCTTTAAATGGCCGCGGACTTGCTAGCGCCCGCCGGGGGCTCCGACATCGGGACCCGGAGCAGGGTCTTACATCGCCCGGCGCGGCTTTAAGTGGCCGTGGGACTTGCTAGCGCCCGCCGGGGGCTTTGACTTTGACTTCGGGAGAGGAATGGAGAGCAGGGGAGAGACAAGACTTTGCCTTCCATCACAGTGAGGAGGAGATTCACTGTGATGGATGTTTGTGTGAATTGTGTTGGTGTGTGTCTTGGTTCTTTTCTTGTATGACTGCAGGAACCAAATTTCGTTTGAACTTCATGTGAGGTTCAAATGACAAATAAACGGTTTTGTATTGTATTGTATTGTATTGTATTGTATCCGTGGTCGGGACAATGAACCCACTGCAGTCACCGCTACGGAGGCCCGATGTACAGGCCCTCTCGTCGGGATGCTTGAAACTCCCACGTTGGGACGGATGGACACTCTGCGGCTTGGAGCTCCCGAATTGGCCGCTTCCTACCGGAGACCGGGGCTTCACGATGTTACAGGCTGCAGGCTGGCGGTCGCAGCTCTTCTCTGGCAATCCCCGGCAAGGGTTCCCAGGCTCTGTGATGGAAAGTCCACACCGCGCCCGCGGCTAGATGCTCCGCAGACCGCAGCTTCAGGATGTTATAGTCCGCGGGCCAGCGATCGGAGCACTTTTCCTGGCGACCCCTGGCAAGGGATCGCCCGGCTCCGCGATGGAAAGTCCGCGCTGCGCCCGCTGCTGCAGCTCTGGGCCTGACTCCAGGAGAGGCCGCACCAATCCAAGCTGTTAGGCCACGAGGGAGGGCGAAATGCAACTAGGAGAAAAGTCGCATTCCACCGAGGTAAGTGACTAGAAAACAGTTTCCCCCAATTCCCGCCCCCACCCCCCACACCAAACCACACTTAAACACACTTTTACTAAAAACAACAAAAAAGTGGAAAGGACGAACAGCTGCTGGCAAGGCGCCACCCGTTGTTCCTGATTATTGAAGAATAAGTGCAATAGGGAGAGCAAAGATGAAGATACAGAGTGCAGAATAGTTCTCAGCGTTGTATCCTTTTAAGGCAACATGTTTATTCTTGTATTTGGATATTCTGGGGCCAATTGGAGAACCCTTCAAGTTACAAAATGCAGTAAGAAATACCAGTCTTTCCTCCTTACCTCTAAACTGTATTGCTATGAAGCAGTCTGACACTTTAATGTTTGATGTGGGAAATGTAAAATTCCGGTGATTAATATTCATGCACAGAAACAGTATGCACACTGTTGCACAATGTTAAAATGTTAAATAAAAACAAGTTGTTACTTGCTATAAAATTCAGTCCAATTATAAAGGCAGAATGATTGAACATGAATAACTTTAATATTTGAGGTGTTGGGAAGGAAGACATTTGCGAAGCAAGCAACACATCTGAGATAAAATTAACATAAATTGGATGCAAGGCTTTATAGTTGAAAGGGAATGAATGGAACAACAGCATAGTAGAAAAGTACAGCAGGGCCCTATTTGATTCTTTCTGCTTATAATTGATACAAGAGTACAAAATAATTGGTAAAATGGCTTTCTTAGATATGAGATGTTATTGAAGTCTTAGACTGAGTTCAGATTGAAATGAAGATACACATTGTCATGCTGAAAAATAAGTGAAAATTGAGCTTCTTGAAGGCAACTAGCATTGGAGAAAGTACAAGGTTGCCTTTGTAGTGAAGCAAAATGGGAAGCCACTGTTGATGGAGTCGACCTTGAAGTTGGTTCTTCAAAAAGTCTGAAATATCTTCGTTGAATACATTTATGAGATATAAAGATCCAAATATATATATATTTCTCTTATAATTTCTTACAACATATAAATACTTTGGACTCCATTTTCCCTTTCCCTTAGTTTATTTCCTCATCAAGGAAAAATTATTGGCAGTTCCAACAAAATTATGAAACTTTTCAGTTTTTTTTTTTTTAATGTTTAAATGAAACTTGCTTTTAGGAATTAAATTCCACCTCCTGTACTTGTACAAAGGGGCTCTAATGTAACAAGGCCTAATGTAACATTCTGTTACCTAAACAATACAACAAACCAAATCACCTTCGAGAACTAAGGTTGGACTTTGATCAGCTGGCCAACTTGCCCAAGGAATGGCTCATGGAGTTTAATTCAGGTGAGTGCGAGGTGTTGTATATTGGGAAGTCAAACCAGGGCAGGACTTCATGGTGAATGGTAGGTCTCTGTTAAGTGTTATAGAGCAGAAGGATCAAAGAGTGCAAGTACATAGTTTCCTGGCCTTCAGTCAGGCAATTGAGTACAGATGTTGGTATGTTATGTTGCAGTTGTACAAGATGCTGGTGATGCCACATTGGAGTATTGTGTTCAGTTTTGGTCAAGAAAATATGCCATTAATGCAGAAAAGATGCCATTAAACTGGAAAAAGTGCAGAAAAGACATGAGGATATTACTGGCACTCGAATATGTGTGCTTTTGGAAGCGATTGAGCAAGCTAGGACATCTCCCTTGGAACACAGGAGGCTTAGGTGTGATCTTACAGATGTGTATCAGGAGGAGAATACACAGAAACTTTTACTAGGTTAGGGGAATCTAGAGCTCAAGGGCATACGTTCAAGAAGGAAACATTTTAATAGGAACCTGAGGGGACACTCTCTTACACAGAGGGTGGTGGGTATATGGAATGAGCTGCCAGAGGAAGTAGTTAAGGCAGGTAGAATAAGAACATTTCAAAGACATTTGGAAAAGTACACGGACAGGAAAAGTTTAGATGAATATGGGTCACATGAGGGCAGATGGCATTGGCATAGATGGGGGATATTGGTTGAGCCGAAGACACTGTTTCCTTGCTTATGAATCTATAATGCTACCTGTTGGTAACTGATCTTTGTTGTATATCAAACAGTTAGAGGTAAATACTGGGAATTATAGTCCGCCAATTTGTTATTTGAATAATAATGTAGGTCTGCTCAATTAGTAATTCATTTCAGCCTGATGTGATTTCTATCGATAAAAAAAATAAGTTTCCTGCCAGGACAAAAAAAAAATAAGTTTCCTGCCAGGACAAAAAAAAAATATTTTTCTACATTTAAAATCCTCCAAGAACAAAATGTCTCACTCAAACTGAAATGAATTTTCATGAATCTTTTAAACTATTTTACAGGAATGCCACTTTGCAACTATTGTAGTGTGTAAATATTTTGAGGGTGGTTCTGCAACTGTTTTTGTGATCTTCTAGACCTTCCCATTGTACTCTATGACTTTCCCTTTAATACGTTTGCCAACTTAATTAATGTTCCAATCTCTGGGGCCTTATTATATATACGATCACAATACGGCCCCAAGACTCACATTGAGCAATTTTGTGAGGATACCACCCGTACACAAAATAAATACGATTAGAATGTACTTTTGACTTTTGATTATTATTTTAACGCAAGGGCCAATTCGCTTCTCGGCTTTTCCATGCATTTTTGCATTATCACGATTGCAAACAGAGTGATATTTATTCTGGAAACAATATGTTTATCTCTTAGCTTTCCTGCTGTATTTTATGCTGTGTACATATTAATGATCATGTTTATATTCAATATTTCACAATGTAATAACTTTTTATTTATCTTAGTTCTCTCAAAAGGATCATGCTGTTGGCTCATTTCTTGGCAATACTTTGCAGAGTTTTGCTGATTTTTTGTTTTTGTTTGATTTTATTTATTTTTTTACCCTAGAGTTCGAGAGCAGACAAAAGTGAAAAGGTCAGCTATTCCATCAAGTTTGTTTCAAACCATGATGGTTGAAGCATCCTCAATAAAGACTTCCCAAAAAAAGTCAGCATTTACACACTGTATAAAACATTAATGGAACTCAACTTCTACTTGTCAGGTGTGCTATTTATAAGCATGACACAGGTCAACTATTCAGCAATTTCTAAGTGCCAGAGAAAATCAATCTTTCGAATTGTTACAAGTTCTTTATGGATTAAACTGTCATTTTTGCACCATTCATATTTTGCTCTCAGAACAGGATGTCAGGATTATTTTAAGTCATAAAGGGAAATTTCACTGAAGTTATTTGAAATAATAGTTGAATTTAAAAAAAAGGCATTAACATAATGACCCTGAAAATAATGGTGCAATATTGACCATTATCACATGACTGACAAATGCAAAGCCAAATAATATTATAGCCCACAATAAACATAGAAAATGTTCTGAACAAAAGCATTCATCAAAATATTATCTGAATTGTTGAACTAATTGAACTGGCTTTCAAGGAAGTCAAATTATTTGTTAATAAATCATACTGGTTGAATCATTATTCAACCAAATAAATATTCAGTATGTGTATTGGTTGACACTTCTCCCCATGTCCTGAGATTCATGGAAGTGGGTATGTGTAAAAGGTTAATTACCAAATAGGATCGTGCACAACGGGAAGGGGAATCTGCAGGTAACACTGTTTCCATACACTTATTACTCTTGCCTTTCTTCATAGTAGAGCTCACAGTTTGAGAGGTGCTGTCGGCCTAGTTCTCTTTTTAGTCCAGTACATTTTTTAGTCATTGGTGAAGCAACAGGTACTGTATAGTCAATGGCCAAGTGTGTGAGATTAGATTTGTCTTTGGTAGAGATGGTCATTTCCTGGAATTTTGGTGGGGTGAATCTAATTTTCCAGCTAACAGCTCTTGCCTGACTGGAGTCAAAGACTTGCTGTGTCTAGCTATGTGCTGGTTCATTTGCTGAGGAGTTGGAAATACAACAAAAAAACTGTGTCGTCAGCTTCCTTTGTGCAAGTTATGACACCAAATATTGGAAGGGTTTCCCCATTATTGTCCATTGACCAGTTTTACTATTGTGCCTTAATGACTCACTTGGTCAAACACTGCGATTACATAAAAAACAGTTATTGTCAACTCTCAGCTAGGATTAAGTCCTTTGTTTATGTTTCAACCTGCACACTTCCATCTGTTTCTCTGGGTGTGCCTTAAATTGAGGTTACTTTTGATACTGTTGCCAATGGTATCTGCAATGTGTCTGCAGTGGACAATACCACTGAAAAGGAAACAAGATCTAAGTTCATTTAGACCATATTAAAAATGAACCAGCTTTGATTTTAAGTGCCAAGTATTGAACATCATTTACTATTTGATATGAATAAAAGCTATGGCCAGAACATTGAAAATACAACCTTTTGTGAATTGTGCAATTGGACCCCCAGATCCTTTGCATCTCCAAAGTATTAAATCTTTCACAATATTTTTAAAATCGAATGTCTTTTTGCCAAAATGGCTAATTTCACATTTCTTACATTTCTCCATTTGCCAGAATCATTTCCACTCACATTAACTGTCTATATGGACCAGAAGGCTTGAGATGTAAGGATAGATCAGATAAACTGGGATTCTTTTTCTGAGAGCAAAGGAGATTGAAGAGTCACCTTATAGATGTTTATAAAGGCGTGAGAGTAGACATGAACGAAACCACCCAGAGGCTGAAGCTGGTTGTTATGAAAACCTTTTGTTCATCAAGCCAAACCACAATTCTCATGGAGATCCTCTCGATGTAATCTCTAAACTCAAAGTACATCACATTTTTATATTTTTGTTAAACACAAAGACAACAATAAATGATTAACATCATTTAGATCAGATCAGTCTGGAGAAGGGTCTTGACCCAAAACATCACCCATTCCTTTTAACCAGAGATGCTGCCTGTTCCGCTGAGTTACTCCAGCATTTGGTGTCTATCTTTGAATTAAACCGGCATCTGCAGTTCGTTCCAGGGGCCACAGTTTAAGAGTCCAGAACCAGGGGCCACATTTTAAGAATAAGGAGTAAGCCATTTAGAACAGAGACGTGGAAATCCTTTTTCTCACGGAGAGTGGTGAGTCTGTGGAATTCTCTGCCTCAGAGGGCGGTGGAGGCAGGTTCTCTGGATGCTTTCAAGAGAGAATTAGATAGGGCTCTTAAAAATAGCGGAATCAGGGGATATGGGGAGAAGGCAGGAACGGGGTACTGATTGGGGATGATCATCCATGATCACATTGAATGGTGGTGCTGGCTCGAAGGGCCAAATGACCTACTCCTGCACCTATTGTCCATTGTCTATTGTCTATTGTCTATTTCCTACTCAATAAATGATTAATTACAGTTTTAATGGCTATCAATATCTACATAGCTTTAACAATTTGAATGTTGGCAGGTAACTTTGCAGAATTAAATGTTTACTCTGGTTGCCTACTATAACTGCAAAAACACCTCTGAATATTCACACTCAATTGCTGGGACAAAGTCATTCATATGGATGGTCTGGAAGCATCTGCGGACAGATCCCGGACACCCAAAATACGTGTAGGATGGAACTATAGATGCTAGTTTACACCAAAGATAGACACACATGCTGGAGTAACTCAGTGGGTCAAGCAGCATCTCTGGAGAAAATGAATAAATGACATTTCGGGTCGAGACCCTTATTCAGACCTCTTTTGTAACAGTGTTGAGGGATGGCTCCTTAGATACACAAACATCAAATTATTAAATGACCACAAATAAACTGTGCATTGAGTGTCAGGGAAATGCTTTTAACAGTGCGTTAATGTTCAACAGGGCAACTTAATGCTTTCCTTGATCTCATCATCATGGAGATTTCAATGAGGGCTAATTGCCACGTGCATTCATCCATTGTCTTCAATGACACTGATCAAAATGTCCCTCACCCAACAAGTGGTGTGGAGAGGCTTAAAGTATTATTACACGTTAACTTGCAAACAGGTTATTTTGGCATTTTGGTTGTTATTTTAATATGTATCTCATATCCACATATTTCTCTAACTCCTGAATATTCCCCAACATAGCCACAGTCTTTTCCCTAGCATAAACCTACTGGGCAGAGGTTTGCGTTCACAGGAGAGAGATTTAAAGAGGATCTGAGGGAGAAAATGTTTCACACATAGGGTGATGGGTATATTAAACAATCTGCCAAACGAGGTGGCAATGGCAAGTCGAGACAGGTACAATTACCATACTTTAACATAAATAGTTTATTGTCACTTTTACTGAGGTACAGTGAAAAGCTTTTGTTGTGCGCTAACCAGTCAGCGGAAAGACAATACATGATTACAATCGAGCCACTCATGGTGTACAGACACTTGATAAAGGGAATAATGTAATAGACAGAAAAGAAAGCTTGGTGGGATATTGGCAAAACATAGGCCAATGGAATTAGCTTAGATTTGCATCTTGGTCAGCAAAGGCAAAACGGGCCAAAGGACCAGTTTCCCTGCTGTTTAACTCAATGAATCTACCCCTAACGTCCTAACGTCCTCTTCACAATTTACCTATCTAAGTCTTTGAGACATTCGCAAATTGAGCATACATCCCTTAAGTGCCCTCTGCCACGTAAATTATGTAAATTGTAATATAAAATGAGTCCCCACCACTGATTCCTATGGTGCACTATATCCTGTGAGATCTTTGTTTCATATTGGCCAGTCAACCTCCAATTGATTGATTGAAAGATACACCATAGGAACAGGCCCTTCAGCCCACCAAGCCCATACCGACCACCGATCACCAGTTCACACTAGGGACAATTTACAGAGGCCAATTAATCTACGACCCCACTCACCTTTGGGATGTGGGAGGAATCCAGAGCACCAAAAGGAAATCCCACACGGTCACAGTGAGAACATGCAGAATCCACACAGACAGCACCCAAGATCAGGATCGACCCCTGGTCTCTGACGCTGTGAGGCAGCGGCTTTAAACTTTAGTGATACAGCGTGGAAACAGGCCCTTCAGCCCACTGAGTCCATGCTGACCAGCGATCACCCTGTACACTAACACTGCCCTACACACTAGGAACAATTTCCAATTTTTACAAACCTGTATGTATGTCTTTGGATTGTGGGAGGAAACCAATGCATCTGGAGAAACCCACAGAATAGTGTTAATGTTTGGGGTAATCACTGGTTGACGCAGACCCGGTGGGCCGAATGGCCTGTTTCCGCGCTGTATGTCTAAAATCTAAAGTCTACAAGCATTAAATCGGCTTTCTCACAGGCCGCTTCTGTTAAGGTCCTGTGTTAAAGTCCATCAGGGCCCAGAGACTAGTCAAATCAGAGCTCCTCGGTATCAGTCTGCCCTGGTAATTGTAATTCTTGAGTTCCTCTCTAATGCCCCTGTCCCGCTTAGGAAACCTGAACGGAAACCTCTGGAGACTTTGCGCCCCACCCAAGCTTTCCGTGCGGTTCCTGGAGGTTGCAGGTGGTTGCCGGAGGTTGCAGGTAGTGGAAGCAGGTAGGGAGACTGACAAAAACCTCTGGGAACCTCCGGGAACCACATGGAAACCTTTGGTGGGGCACAAAGTCTCCAGAGGTTTCCGTTCAGGTTTCCTAAGTGGGACAGGGGCATTACTTTCCAATTCGTGATTTCCAGTTACTTCTGGAATGTTGCTGTTAATTCATTTGTCACCTCCTCACTTATAGACATGCTTTCCGTAATAGCAGCATTGATTCCTGCATTCACTTTACTGCATTGTGTTGACAGGATCGACTTTATGTGGCACCTGAATCCACAAATTTATGACGTATGAAACCGTGAACTGCAGCTTTACACTCAAGTGCCATGGATACAGTACTGTTCTTACAAAAGAACATGTGGCTCTTTTTTTCTTTACATTTTGAAGGATTGTTGCATTCAAGTGTGTTCTGATTGAGAAACAAAAGATGGCATGGCTATTGGTATAAACAAATTGTTTTGCTTGCCTTCTGTGTGTCACTGGAACCCTGAAGCAAAATAGAGGGCGTTTGAAAGTGGCAATTTGTGAGTTATCTGCTGAAGACATGAATGAACAAACAAGTGGATTTCAGACTGGAAAAGCAGACTCAGGACTGATTCATGTCTTTGTCACACAAAGACAGCAGTTATAAACAAGATGCATTAAGTAGCCAGCTTATTCGGTGGTCATAAAGTCATAAGGTCATAAGTGATAGGAGTAGTATTGGCCATTAGGCCCATCAAGTCTACTCCGCCATTCAATCGTGGCTGATCTATCTCTCCCTCTTAACCCCATTCTCCTGCCTTCTCCCCGCAACCTCTGACACCTGTACTAATCAAAAATCTATCTATCTCTGCCTTAAAAATATTCACTGACGGCCTCCACAGCCTTCTGACGCAAAGAATTCCACAGATTCACCACCCTCTGACTAAAGAAATTTCTCCTCATCTCCTTCCTAAAAGAACGTCCTATAATTCTGACGCTATGACCTCCAGTCATAAATACATAGATACATGGACAATAGTTGCAGGAGTAGGTCATTTGGCCCTTCGAGTTAGCACCGCCATTCAATGTGATCATCGCTGATCATCAACAATCAGCAGCCCGTTCCTGCCTTCTCCCCATATTCCTTGATTCCGCTAGCCCGAAGAGCTCGCTCTAACTCTCCTTTGAATGCTTCCCGTGAATCGGCCTCCACTGCCTTCTGAGACAGAGAATATCACAAATTCACAACTCTCTGTGTGAAAAGGTTGTTCCTCATCTCAGTTCTAAATGGCCTACCTTTTATTCTTAAACTGTGGCCAGGTTTTGGACTCCCCCAACATCGCGAACAGGTTTCCTGCATCTAGCGTGTCCAATCCCTTAATAATTTTATATGTTTTTATAAGATCCCCTCTCCTCCTAAATTCCAGAGCAAACAAGCCCATTCACTCCATTCTTTCATCATATGACAGTCCCGCCATTCCAGGAATTAACCTCGTGAAACTACACTGCACTCCCTCAATAGCAAGAATGTCCTTCCACAAATTAGGAGACCAAAACTGCATACAATACTCCAGGTGTGGTCTCACCAGGGCCCTGTACAACTGCAGAAGGACCTCTTTGCTCCTATACTCAAATCCTCTCGTTATGAAGGCCAACATGCCATTAGCTTCATTCACTGCCTGTTGTACCTGCATGCTTACTTTCAGTGACTGATGTACAAGGACACCCAGATTTCGTTGTACTTCCCCTTTTCCTAACCTGACACCATTCAGATCATAATTTGCCTTCTCGTTCTTGCCACCAAAGAAGATAATCTCACATTTATCCACATTAAACTGCATCTGCCATGCATCTGCCCACTCACCCAACCTGTCCAAGTCACCCTGCATCCCCATATCATCCTCTTCACAGTTCACACTGCCACCCAGCTTTGTGTCATCTGCAAATTTGCTAATTTTACTTCCTTCATCTAGATCATTAATGTATATTGTAAATAGCTGCGGCCCCAGTACCGAGCCTTGCAGCACCCCACCCCTGCCATTCTGAATGGGACCCGTTAATCCCTACACTTTGTTTCATGTCTGCCAACCAATTTTCTATTCATGTCAATACTCTACCCTCAATACCATGTGCTCTTATTTTGCCCACTAATCTCCTGTGTGGGATCTTATCAAAGGCTTTCTGAAATTCCAGGTAGACTACATCCACTGGCTCTCCCTTGTCCATTTTATTTTTTACATCCTCAAAAAATTCCAGAAGATTTGTCATTCGTAAATCAATGCTGACTTGGATCGATCGTGTTACTGCTATCCAAATGCACCACTTTTACATCTTTGATAATCTACTCCAGCATCTTCCCCACCACTGATGTCAGGCTAACTGGTCTATAATTCCCTGCTTTCTCTCTCCCTCCTTTCTTGAAAAGTGGGATAACATTAGCTACCCTCCAATCCACAGGAACTGATCCTTAGTCTATAGAACATTGGAAAATGATTTCCAATGCATCCACGATTTCTAGAGCCACCTTCTTGAGTACCCTGGGATGTAGATCATCAGGCCCTGGGGATTTATCAACCTTCAGTCCCATCAGTCTACACAAAACCATTTCCTGACTAATGTGAATTTCCTTCAGTTCCTTCATCACCCTGGGTCCTCAGTCCCCTAGTACATCTGGGAAATTGTTGTGTCTTCCTTAGTGAAGCAGAACCAAAGTACCTGTTCAACTCGTCTGCCATTTCCTTGTTCCCCATAATAAATTCACCTGTTTCTGTCTTCAAGGGACCCGTATTTGTCTTAACTATTTTTTTCCTCTTCACATACCTAAAGAAGCTTTTATTATCCTCTATATTCTTGGCTAACTTACCTTCGTACTTCATCTTTTCTCCCCGTATTGCATTTTGAGTTACATTCTGTTGATCTTTAAAAGTTTCCCAATCCTCTGGCTTCCCGCTCAACTTTGCTATGTTATATGTCTTCTCTTTTATTTTTATACTGTCCTTGACTTCCCTTGTCAGCCACGGTCGCCTCTTATGCCCGGAGGTTGCAGGTGGTTGCCGGAGGTGGCAGGTAATGGAAGCAGGTAGGGAGACTGACAAAAACCTCCGGTAACCTCCGGGAACCGCATGGAAACCTTGGGTGGGGCGCAAAGTTTCCAGAGGTTTCCGTTCAGGTTTCCTAAGTGGGACAGGGGCATTACTCCCCTTAGAATCGTTCTTCCTCTTTGGAATGAAATGATCCTGCATCTTCTGGATTATTCCCAGAAATACCTGCCATTGCTGTTCCACTGTCATCCCTGCTAGGGTCCCTTTCCTGTCAACATTGGCCAGCTCCTCCCACATGGCTCCATAGTCTCCTTTGTTCAACTGTAATACTGACACTTACGATTTTACCTTCTCCCTCTCAAATTGCAGATTAAAACATCATATTATGCTCACTACCTCCTAATGGTTCCTTTACCTTGAGTTCCTTTTTCAAATCTGGTTCATTATACAACACTAAATCCAGAATTGCCTTCTCCCTGGTAGGCTCCAGTACAAGCTACTCTAAGAATCCATCTCGGAGGCACTCTACAGACTCCCTTTCTTGGGGTCCAGTACCAACCTGATTTTCCCAGTCTACCTGCATGTTGAAATCTCCCATAACCACCATAACATTACCTTTGTTGCATGCTAATTTTAACTCCTGATGCAACTTGCACCCTATATCCAGGCTACTGTTTGGTGGACTCTAGATAACTCCCATTAGGGTCTTTTTACCCTTACAATTTCTCAGTGCTATCCACAATGACTCTACATCTTCCGATTCTATGTCACCCCTCACAAGGGACTGAATTTCATTCCTTAACAACCGAGCCATCCCACCCCCTCTGCCCACCTGTCTGTCTTTCCGATAGGACATATATCCCTGAGCTGGGAAATCTGTTTTGATATATTTTTTATTGAATTTCAAGTCTCATCTGCTATTAATTACATTATGTTTCTGAATCAATGATCCAGTCGTTCAAAAGTTAGTCCAGTGTCTTAACCATACACCTGCATGTTTTGTGCTGCTTCACGTACATTTCTTTTGTAAACTAATCGTGTTGGTGTTACTTTCACATTTTAAAATGTGACAGCAAGTTACTGTCCAGGTTCCCTGGATGAGCTGTCAAACATTCATGTTTGGGTTCTAATTGGCAGCACAATAATCTAGCTATTAGAGCTATTGCTCGAGCAACACAGTATTAGCCTGACTTCCAGCGCCATCCATGATGTGTAGGAAGGAACTGCAGACAACATGTGTCGGAATGAACTACAGATGCTGGTTTAAACCAAAGATAGACACAAAATGCTGGAGTAACTCAGCAGAACAGGCAGCAACTCTGGAGAGAAGGAATAGGTGACATTTTTGGTTGACTAGTCAGGAAAAAGTGAAAAGAGAGATATAGACGATGATGTCAAAAGATATACAGCAAATTAATGAAATATATGCAAACAAGTAACGTTTGCTAGGTGAGAATGAGAACCTGGTGCGACTTGAGTGGGAGAGGGATAGAGAGAGAGGGAATGCAGGGGTTACTTGAAGTTAGATAAATCAATATTCGTACTGCTGGGTTGTAAGCTGTTCAAGCGAAATATAAGGTGCTGTTCCTCCAATGGCCTCACTCTGACAGCGCAGGAGGCCCAGGACAAAAAAAGGACAGTGTGGGAATGTGAGGGGGTGTTAAAATGTTTAGCAACTGGGAGATTGCATCGACCCAGGCAGACTGAGCCAAGGTATTCAGCTAAACGATCGCGTGGTCTGCGTTTGATGTCGCCGATCTATTGGCGTCTTTGCGTTTGGTGATTGCGTGCTCTGTCAGTGACCATTTGGTTTTCCTCCCACATCGCAAAGACATGCAGTTTGGTCTGCTTATTGTCCACTGTACAATTCCCCTGGTGCATAGTTGAGTGGGAGAATCTGGAGAGAGTTGGTGGGAAATTAGAGAGAATAAGTTATGAGAAAATTGCTTGAAAATGGAATTACTCTGTTACAGACTCAATGGGCCTTGTACAATGTCATATTGAAATATTGAAATTTGTAATTAGAGTACAAGTTCAGGGAATTCACAGTAAAGTACACAGCATAGGTTTTCATTACCACTGGTAAGTCTATGCAATGTAAAGGCTAATCACAATCAAATTAGTGACAATAATTTATCATAGCTATTATTAGTACATCTGTACCAAATGTAATGGGTTATGAAAAGGATATTTGTCTTCAATTGCCTATATTTTATCACCTTCCAGTAGATTTGAGGTATTTAATTCTTTGAATATTTAATCTAACAATCATGCCCAATTTTACTGTCACCCTTGGGATGTTCTTGAAGGAGCCTATTATACGTTAGTTTTCTGATTTGGAAGAAAAAGGAAATATTTCTATTTAAAGAGTCATACTGCAAGGAAACTGGCCTTCGACACATCATGTCCACACCAATCACCAAGCACCCATCCACAATAATCCATACAATATATTTTCCTGTCACATCTTTATCAATTTGAGTATAGATGTTGTGAGGTCTTGTTGCAGTTGTATAAGACGTTGGTGACACCTCATTTAGAGTCTTGTGTTCAGTTCTGGGCACCATGTTATAGGAAAGATATTGTCAAGCTTGAAATGGTTCAGAGAAGATTTACAAGGATGTTGCCTGGACTAGAGTGTCTGAGCTATAGGGAGAGGTTGAGTAGGCTGGGTCTCTATTCCTTGGAGTGCAGGAGGATAGAGGAGTATAAAATCATGAGAGGAATAGATCGGGTAGATGCATAGAATCTCTTGCCCAGAGTAGGTGAATCGAGGACCAGAGGGCATAGGTTCAAGGTGAAGGGGAAAAGATTTAATAGGAATCTGAGGGGTAACATTTTTACACAAAGAGTGGTGGGTGTATGAAACAAGCTGCCAGAGGAGGTAGTTGAGGCTTTGACTATCCCAACGTTTAAGAAACAGTTAGACAGGTACATCGATAGGACAAGTTTGGAGGGATATGGACCAAGCGCAGGCAGGTGGGACTACTGTAGTTGGGACATGTTGGCCAGTGTGGGCAAGTTGGACTGAAGGGCCTGTTTCCACACTGTATCAATTTATGACTATAATTTACCAGCCCATTCCCAACTCACATCTGATTTTTCTACACTGTTTCACAGCGGTTGAACTTCTGCCTCACAGCGCCAAAGACCGGGAATCGATCTTGTCCTCAGATGCTTCCTGCGTGGAGTTTGCACATTTTCCCTGTGACTGCGTGGGTTTCCTCTGGGTGCTTTGGTTTCCTCCCATACCCCGAAGATATGCAGTTTTGTAGGTTAATTGGCTCCCTGTAAATTGCCCCTAAAGGGCCTGTCCCACTTGACCGTCATTTGCGCGTCACGCAGATGGCGCACGAAGATTTTGTACATCACAAAATCCTGCGACGCTGTGCGCAGCTGCACGTCACTGCCTATGTCATCACCCACCATGCGCGCAAATGATGGCCAAGTGGGACAGGCCCTTAACTTGTAAAGATTGGATGAGAAATTACTTTCTAGAATAGAACTAGCGAAAACTGATGATCGATGATTGGCGTGGACACATTGGGCAGAAGGGCATGTTTCAAGGCTGTATCTTTCAATCAAACTGGAGAAAAAGAGCCTACCTGCCAGTGTTTGGAAGCATCAGTATCCAAGGGAAAACTTCAGTGTTGCAGGGAGAATGTTACTATTCCATGCTTGCAGCAGTAGTGCTATCCTCTGTCACTGTGTAATGGTTCCACCTTTCACAATCCCAGGACATCCTAGAATGTGTAACAACCAATAGGATATTTCTGAAATATAGACATTTCTGCAGTGTTGAAAACACATTGGCTTTGAAGTATTGCTGTTCATAAATCATAGAAACAGAATTAGGCCACTTAGCCCATCGAGTCTATTCCACCATTCAATCATGGCTGATCTACCTTTCACTCTCAACCCCATTCTCCTGCCTTCTCCCTGTAACCTTTGACCAAGAATCTATTAATCTCCGCTTTAAAAATATACACTGACCTGGTCTCTACATCCGTCTGTGACAATGAATTCCACAGATTCACCACCTTCTGACTAAATGCATTAATCCTCATCTCCATTCTAAAGGAACATCCTTTTATTCTGAGGTTGCCCTCTGTTCTTAGACTCTCCTACTTTGGGCGGTGTGGTGGGGCAGCAGTAGAGCTGCTGCCTTACAGCGTCAAAGACCCGGGTTCAATCCTGACTACGGGTGCTGTCTGTGTGGAGATTGTACGTTCTGCCCATGACCAGTGTGGGTTTACTCCGGCATCTCTGGTTTCCTCCTACACTCCAAAGACATACAGGTTTGTTGGCTAATTGGCTTGGCATAATTGTAAATTGACACCAGTGTAAGTCGGATAGCGTCAGTGTAAAGGGATTGCAGGTCGACGTGGACTCGGTGGGTCACCAGGATAAGCCTGAGACCACCAGCGCCTCCTCTTGAGAAAAGGGTGTACTGCAGGAAGAGCCTGAGTTCACCACGCCTCCTCCTTCGAGACCAGACCAGACCAGATTGAGACCTACATGGAGAGTAACGAGAATTCTCGTGCCGTAGTGGGAGTGGGTTGCCAGGAGGTCGAAGGTTGTCACTGGTTGTCATAGGTTTTTGCCGGTGCTGACCGGTGAATTTCATTGGCTCATTGGGAAAAAATACATAAACAGTATTTTCAGAATCAAGGTTAAACGACCGATAATGTTAATGTCCGCTGAGCTTCACAGCCGTGTATCTCTGGCTTCGTAAAATTTGTCTCAACTCCTTCTCCCCCCTTCTCCCCCCTCTCCCCCCCTCTTTTAAAGGACTTACGTGACCCTTCCCGTACACTGTGCTTCCACCATCGTAGGTACAGCGCCAACCTTCCTGTTCATTGCGGTGTGTGTCTGTATCACATTGGCTTTGCACCGTGTGAATTTCACTCAGACAGCGTTCCCCCCGCCTGCCCTGTCCCCCGCCTGCATAACTGGCTGGTGAAGGAAGCAATGTGTGTGTGTGTGTGTGTGTGTTCCACTCTGACAGTCGCTGGTGAAGGAAGCAATGTGTGTGTGTGTGTGTGTGTGTTCCACTCTGACAGTCGCTGGTGAAGGAAGCAATGTGTGTGTGTGTGTGTGTGTGTGTGTGTTCCACTCTGACAGTCGCTGGTGAAGGAAGCAATGTGTGTGTGTGTGTGTGTGTGTGTGTTCCACTCTGACAGTCGCTGTTCCAGTCACCGTTCCGGTTGCCGGTTTTTCAGCAACCTGCAATCGCCTGAAAAATCACCTAAGCGTGACAGGCCCATAAAAGTTGGCGAGATGCAGAGTACTGCCCTGCCGACCATAAGTTCAGAAGTTTCAGAAGAAGAAGATTCAGTTGGACCTAAGATCTGTTTCAATGTTGTATGACTCAGTCATTAGCTTAAATTAGATCACTTGAATTTTACAATTATGCATATCTCTAATCTCCTCATCGGCCAACAACGGGCAAGGTGTGCAGCAATCTTACCCACCTCCATCATCTCGCCAATGAAAATCTCTAAGCTTTCTACCCTCACATTTCAGCTAATCCCATTCAGTTCTTCCTATCACCATCATGCCTTTAGCCTTCCTCCTGCTGCTCTGACATATTTGAGCAACGTTCGTGGGCGCTTCCCAAAGCTAAATTCTTGTCCCAATGCAAAGGCCTGCCTGTCAGACTGCTGAACATACCACACAACTTCACTTAAATGAGGCATTAAAATCAGGAAGAATTCCAGATCCATGAGTTTGCCTGACTCCCTATTATCAATGGGTGCTCAAGTGATACCTGGCTCTGTGATCCCAGCCTGCATCCAGCCTCGTGAATATTTACCAAGGATTGATGCATCTGCCAATAATCTCCTCTGTAGCTCTGGAGAACCAAGACTAATTATTGAATCTCCCAACATTAAAATAACCCAGCATGAACAAAAAGGAAAGCAAGGGTGGCACGGTGGCACAGCGGTAGAGTTGCTGCCTTGCAGCACCGACAGCGCCAGAGACCAGAGTTCGATCATGACTACGGGTGCTGTATGTACAGAGTTTGTACGTTCTACCCGTGACTGCATGGGATTTCTCCAAGATCTTCAGTTTCCTCCAACGCTGCAAAGACGTACAGGTTTGTAGGTTCATTTGCTTGGTAGAAATGTAAATTGTTCCTGGTGTGTGTAGGATACTGTTAATGTGTGGCGATTGGTGGGCTGATGGGCCTGTTTCCATGCTGTATCTCTAAACTAAAAACATATAAAGATTGCTTTCCGCGCAGGTTACCAAAAACCACCCTAGTATCAATAAATGGGATAATAATGGGTGTGCATGCGCATATATCTACAAAATCTGAGTTCAATGTGTCCTGCCTAAATAAGCAAATTTAAATTAATACACCACTAATTAGGACACTATTTGACTGGTGAATAGGTATATTTTCACTTTTATTAAAGATGATGGAGTTGTTGGCCGTTCTTGAGTGTGCCATTGCAGCAAGTCATTCTCCCACCAATCCCAACCTGCACTCTAGACAGGTCCATTGTACACCCCTCTGTTGCAGCGCCAACAAGAAGGGCATGCTGGAAGCCTCTTCCATGGCCACTGTGTGAAGCAGAATGGGCCGCAAGCACTAACAAGGCCTCGGGCAGCGGAAACCTCAGCTCACTGTAGTCAAAGGAATCATTCATAGTTTTCTCAGAGGCAGTTAAAAAACAATTGATTAAAATAATAACAACAATTTTTGACAATAAAAGGGTACCACATTTAATTAGCACCTAGAAAATGGCACAGGAGCAAGTGCACGGCGGCACCGTGGCATAGTGGTCGAGCTGCTGCTTTACAGCGCCAGAGGACCCTGGTTCGATCCCGACAACGGGTGCATGTCTGTACGGAGTTTGTATGTTCTCCACATGACCTGCGTGGGTTTTCTCCAAGATCTTCGGATTCCTCCCACACTCCAAAGACGTACAGGTTTGTAGGTTAACTGGCTTGGTATAAATGTAAAAATTATCCCGCGTGTGTGTAGGGTAGTGTTAATGTGCGGGGTTCACTGGTCGGCAAGGACTTGGGGAGACAAAGGGCTTGTTTCCATGCTCTATCTCTAAAACTAACCTAATATACTAAACAATGTATGTGTCAAACATGATGCAAGACCAATTTCTCTCTACCTGCAGATCTATATCCCTCCAAAACTCTTAAATTATGGTTTATGAATAACATATATTTGACAAAATAAAGATGGGTACATCAAAACCAAAACCAAGAGCGAAACTTATACTTTTAATGAAAGCCAGCAAAGAAACTCCACTGCGGCTGCCTTTCCACATAGCCTTCACATTCCGTGACACTTCCTGCTGCAACTAAGGGAGGTCTAACATTTATCCCTTCACCCATCCAGGGACAAATGGTCCCTCCAGGTGAGGCAGAGATTCACCTGCTCCTCTTCCAATCTGGTGTATTGCATTCTGAGCTCGCAATGTGGTCTCCTCAGAGTGGAGGACTGGGCGACAGATTGCAGAGCACCTGAGGTCACCTTGAGGTTCTAGTTGTAAGTCTTCTCAAGTCCCCTTCCCATTCCCATACTAGCCTGTTTGACCTCAGCCTTTTCCACTGCCATGGGGAAGCCAAATGCAAGTTAGCATAGTACCTCATATTCCACTTGGGCAGCCAACAACCTAATAGTATGAACATCAAATTATCCAATTTCAGATAACCCACACCCTGTGTGTTATTTTCCCACTCCCAACAGTCCACCTAAACTCTCCTTCTGTCCCTGTGTTCACGTTTTCTATTAGCTCTCCCGTGTTATCTAAACTCATCAACCTAATGATGTGGTTAGGTTGATGTGGTTAGGTTGATGGAACCACGTGAACCTCCCTCATGTGGTTCCATCTGCACAACATTTCTCCCTTATCTGTTCCACCTTTCACCTGCCAGCCTCCCTCTCTCCCCTTTCCCTTCCCCTTCCCCTTCACCTTCCCCTTCCCGAATATCTTTTTTATTTTTATTTTTGTAAGTTCCCACCCATCAACCTCTTTCTCACAGCTATCTTTCTCCCACCTGGCCTGATTCCTGCTGGCGTTTCACCACTTCCTCTCATTTCTATATATATACTAGACTAAATGGGACCCGTTGGGTCCCAGCATCACACGGGAGGGCTGGACACCCAACACAATATTCCACCTCTCCACCAATTCCAATATTGCTGGCCAGTGGGGGTGGGGGTGGGGGGGGGGGGCTTTCTGTTGCACTAGTATGAGTGTTGGGGGCTGAAGGTACTGGTTTCCAGAGGGCTAGTATGGAATTTGTGGGCCAAATGGATTTTTGGGCTGGCAGCACAGTCACTGAGGGCTGGCAGCTCAGTCACTGAGGCCTGGCAGTACAATCACTCGGACCTGGCAGGCTGGCGGCTGAGAAACTGCCAGAAATTTTGCCCAAAACAGGTGACAGAATGTAAGAGAGAAGGGGAAAGAGGGTGGACTGAATAGATTATTGGGCTGGCAGTTCAGTCACTTACAGCTGGTGGGATGGCAGTTCACTAACTCGCGGCTCGTGAGCTGGCAGTGCAGTCGCTCACGCCTGGTATGCTGGCAGTTCACTCAGTCACCCCGCCTACCTTCAACCCCCCCCCCCTCCCCACTCTGCTCCTTGCCATTCCCCTCACACACACACACATTCGGTGCATCTCCAAACAACCTTCCCCCCATGCACTCTTAGTGGCTCTCCCACAGAGCAGCCATTCCTTCGCTCCATAGATGCTGCTGCACCCGCTGAGTTTCTCCAGCAATTTTGTGTACCAGCCATTCCTGCCTATTAGGTTCTATTGTGATGAAGAACACACAGGCATTAAAAGTGCAAAAAGGTGTTATTAAAGTTTAAAATGTGAATGACTCTTAAAATATAAGAACAATTTAAATTTTAAAGATGAGATTTATTAAGTTTTTACTTGTTGTGTCTTGTTGTGTTCTGCTGCTCACTGCCTCTTGATGACTATTTCCTGTTGATAAAAAGAGACAATTTTAATATAGAGAAAGTCAGCGGTCAAATTTTAAGAAGGAAAATCTGAGAATATGTCAGAAGTCATCATTCAACGAAGCACGCTATTAATGACAACATTCTTGGGCGATGTTCCATCCTTCAGGAAACCTTTGACATTTCCCTTCATATTTCTGTTGAGCTAGTGTGTTGGGCCAAAGGTACTGGTTTCCAGAGAGCTAGTATGGAGTTTGTGGGCGGAATGGATTTTTGGACTGGCAGCTCAGTCACTGAGGGCTGGCAGCTCAGTCACTGACGGCTGGCAGCTCAGTCACTGAGGCCTGTACTGGCAGGGGGGGGGGGGGGGGGCCCCAAAATGCTTGGTGTTGCTGAAGACATCTGGAAGAGTTCTGTCCACAACTTCAAAGCATTCTCTCCTAATCATTGGACATTCATCCCAAAGAATGACTTTCATTTGCATCATGAAATGTGCCGTCTTAGAGTTCTTCTCGATGTTGCACAATGTATCCTCGGCCACTTGGATGGGTTTCTTGAATCGAGAATGTGTAGTTCTTCCACCAGGCAGAAATGTAGCTGCTATCCTAGAGGATACTACAGCAATAGCCACATCACCTTGACCTCTAACATTTCCTGACATGATGTTGAAAAAGCAGCTTAAAGACAATTTCAGTTAATGAACACTGAAGATTTTGTGCAAAACATTTGTTTGAGGTAGGGGCTGTCGGGGTGGGGTGGGGGGTGGTAAACATTGTGCAGCCAAGGGAGGGGCACAGCTTCAGGCGGGGGTTGTCGTGAACTGATGAGAAGGGGGTGGGGTGTCCTCATGCAGGGGATGTGGACGGCTTCAGTAGGGGGTGCATCCTATAGCCAGGCGGAGGGCAGCGTCTTGAGGTGGGGGATGTCAGTGGAGGAGGGGGGCAGTGAGCGATTTACTCATGACCTGTGGACTCACTCACTGCCTTGGGATTAACTCATGGCCTTTGGACTGACTAACAGCTTGTGGACTGACGGATGCCCGACTTCTGGAGTCACGTCCGACTTTTGTAACTGAAAACTGTAACATCTACATTGAGGAACAGCTTCTTCCTGACAGCCATCACGCTATTAAACATAACAAATAAGCTCTGAACTGCGAAATACTATATTATTTCACACACACACACACACACACACATATATATATTCACATGCACTAACACACATATGCACACACACCCACACTCATATTCACACATATAATCATGCACACACACATACATATTCACACACACACACGTATATATATTCACATGCACTCACACACATATACACACACACACATATTCACACACACATATTTACTCACACACATACATATACAGACACGCACATATTCACACACACATATTCACTCACACACATATTCAGACACACACATGTACACACACACACATGTACACACACACATATATTCACACACACATACATATTCACACACACACATATATTCACACACACACACATATATATAGGGAGATTTCACGGCAGTCGGGTCACGCTACACCAAATGGATTACACGCGATGTACTGCTGGTAGGCACTTACCATTGTTTCCAACTCCATCTTCCAGGGAGATGCTTAGCGAACATTGGCCGTTTGCTCACTGCATTTCATCAACACTAAAGCATTATTTGTGTTTTTTCTTGATTCCTTTGGCAACTAAAAAGTTTCAGAAGTAATAAATCTGGCTGTATTTTTTTTTTTTTTTTTAATCGGATATGGTTCTCAAGTAGGTTTTTACATACAAAATGAAAACGCATCTGAAGAAAAATTTACAGCCAGATCTGAGAATTTTTAGATACCAAAGGAATCAAGAAAAAACATGAATAATGCCTTACTGGTGATGAAATGCAGTGAGCAAACACGATAATTCCAATATTTTCAGTTACGATATCTGCACAGCCAATGTTTACCAAGCACTTTAGCTGCTGTTGTCCCTTCAATTCTCGCTTCTCTTTACCTACATTTCATTTCACGTTTGGAATTCTAATGTTGGGTACATGTCTCTCACACTTACCCCAACTTCCACAATTTTTTTCAGAGCACAAATTCAACATTTTGGCGGTTTTTAACAGATAGGAAAGTACGCGTTTCTTGCATTAATAACATATACTGGAAGTGACGGATGTCTTCCAGATGGATTGAGCGGCTCCGTGCATCAAGTCCTATGACCTTGTGACCTTACGTGCAACCCCCTATTCACACACACATACATTCACGCACACATACATATATATTCACACACACATTCATATATATTTACACACACACACACACACACACACATATATATTCACACACATATATCCACGCACACACACATATATATTCACACACACACACATATATTCACACACACACACACATATTCACACACACACACACACACATATATTCACACACACACACACACACACATATATATTCACACACACACACACACTACTAATATACAGTGTATAAAACGAATCTTCAAATCCTGCAGTAGAGCCTGCTGTAGTCTGTGGCTGAAACACAATGCTGCTTTTAAATAACGTCCAACAAACACACACACACACACACACACACACACACACACACACACACACACACACACACACACACACACACACACATATATTCACACACACACACACTACTAATATACAGTGTATAAAACGAATCTTCAAATCCTGCAGTATAGCCTGCTGTAGTCTGTGGCTGAAACACAATGCTGCTTTTAAATAACGTCCAACAAACACACACACACATATATTCACACACACACACACACACACACACACGCACGCACGCACGCACACACACACACACACACACACACACACACACACACACACACACACACACACACACACACACACACACACACAATTGCAGCTTTTGCTGAAACACAATTGCCGCTGTGGCTGCAACAAACAAACACTTACGAGTTCTGTAGAATTTTTCAACACCTCGTGCACTCAGCAGGCAGCGCCATCTTACCTCCGACCAGAAATGACGTCATCACCGCCATCTTACCTCCGACCGGAAATGACGTCATCGCCGCCATCTTACCTCCGACCGGAAATGACGGCATCTCCGCCATCTCGCCTCCGACCGGAAATGACGGCATCGCTGCTGGGTTACCGGTCAACGGAAATGACGTCATCGCCGCCATCTTGCAACCGCCAAAATCACAAAATGAGCGCCAATTTTAAATTTAAACACAGTTCTGGTCCAAATATAAAGCTTTATTCGTGCATTACTCGCCTGAAAACGTTGCAACAAATGCATTTCAATTTACATCAACATTTCAAAGACATCATGCTTTAGTCACCTGAAAACGGGTGCAACCATTTTAAAACCCAAGATAAACAAATTTGCAAACGCTTTATAACAATAACAAATGGTTTTTATTTTCAATACACATTTCAAACACAATATAGACAAATATACAAATGGTTTTCATGTTCAATACACATTTCAAACACAATATAGATAGACAAATTTACAAATGCTTTTCATGTTCAATACACATTTCAAAGACATTATAGATAGACAAATATACAAATGCATTCATGTTCAATATACATTTCAAACACAATATAGATAGACAAATATACAAATGGTTTTTATTTTCAATACACATTTCAAACACAATATAGATAGACAAACACAATATAGATAGACAAATTTGCAAATGGTTTTCATGTTCAATACACATTTCAAACACAATATAGAGAGACAAATTTACAAACACTTTCCAACAAAATGCCAAGAAACTTCAGACTATGGTGAATGGTGAACACCATACATGTCAATTGGCTGAAAAAGCACATGCAGGGGACTCACCTTGGAGTAGAGCTGCAGCTCAGAGAGCCGTGACCCTTTCACTTCATGGTCCGGCAGAAAGTGATTGAAGCAGGACACCTCCGGGTTTTATAGTCCCTCCCTCCCCTGCTGCCAGCGGGGGCAGCAGAGAGAATGGGGAATGTTGTAAAAACATTAATATCTCGGTCATATTTCATCGACGGGAAAAATCCTCGGCACACATGCGGCAGAGGGGGGCTCTGAGCGAGGTGGCCAAAAATGATGGCCGTAGGTGGCGGCGTTCTCTAGGAAATCGCAGCACAGATCGCCAAAAGCGGTCAAGAACAGAGTTTTAGTAATATAGATTGGCTATCTTCCCTCTGCACTCAGTCTTGATGGAGAGTCCTGTCCGAAAAAGGTTGACTACCTCTTTGCCTCAAACGTTGCTGTTCGACTCGATGAGTTCCTCCAGCATTTGACTTATTTAGCTCCAGATTGCAGCATTTTGTGTTTCCATCATGATCACTGCTTGCTGGGGGCTGCATCAATGCAACAAAGTAGAATCTGAAGACAATGTGCCCATCAAAGGCCAGATGGGTGGCAGTCTGTGAGGTAGTTCAGTCTGACCCATAAGTTTGGATTACATTTACAGATGCAGTACCTACTTTGCCTGAACTGAGGAAAGAGCAGAGGTGGGAGCTGAATTACATATTGCCAGTTTATGGCTTCCGAAAGCAGATATTCGTTCATAAATAGCACATGATGTTCAACAATGAAATACAGGAAATTAATTAAATTGCTTGGATATACTTTAACTTTGGGTGAATTGTATTTATTTGTTACTTGAGGAAGGACATTCTTCCCATTGAGGGAGTGCAGCACAGGTTCACCAGGTTAATTCCCGGGATGGCGGAACTGCCATATGATGAAAGAATGGGTCGACTGGGATTGTATTCACTGGAATTTAGAAGGATGGGTGGGGATCTTATAGAAACATATAAAAATATTAAGGGATTGGACAGACGAGATGCAGGAAAAGTTCCCGATGTAGGGGGAGTCCAGAACCAGGGGCCACAGTTTAAGAATAAGGGGTAGGCTATTTAGAACTGAGATGAGGAAAAACCTTTTCACCCAGAGAGTTGTGAATCTGTGGAATTCTCTGCCTCAGAAGGCAGTGGCGGCTGATTCACTGGATGCATTCAAAAGAGAGTTAGATAGAGCTCTTAGGGCTAGCGGAATCAAGAGATATGGGGAGAAAATAGGAACGGGGTACTGATTGGGGATGATCAGCCTTGATCCCATTGAATGGCGGTGTTGGCTTGAAGGGCCGAATGGCCTACTTCTGCACCTATTGTTTATGTATCTATGTATCTATGTTATGTGTCTTTCCTACATTTCTTTCCCATGGATTGCAAACCATAAGTCACCCCTCCTGTGGGTTTTATCCATTTATATTAAACACTACTCTTATTTCTTTCAGGTCGATGTCAAACTCAGTCTGCTGAGACAGGTAAGGGCACATGTTTTTAGCTTTGACATTTTTTGGTGAAATATATGTCACGTGTCTAGGCTGTTGTTATTGACTTCAGGAGGAGGAGAGAGGAACCTGCTCCTCTCTACATCAAAGGAGACATGGTGGAGAGAGTCACTGACTTTAAGTTCCTGGGAATATACATCTCCCAGGACCTCAAATGGACAATGAACACCGTCACTCTCGTGAAGAAGTCACAGCAGCGGCTGTATTTCCTGAGATCTCTGCGGAGAGCAAACGTTTCACAGCCGCTGCTACCGGTGCGCCGTGGAAAGTATCCTCTCCTATGGCATCCTGGTGTGGTTTGCTAGCTACACTGTGGCTGAGAGGAGGGCGCTGCAGAGAGTTATTAAAACTGCACAGAGCATCACAAACGCTCAACTGCCCTCCCTGGATGACATATACAGGGCCCGATGCTTGCGCCGGGCCATAAACATCAAGCAGGACACATCCCACCCTGCCAACCACCTTTTCACTCTGCTACCCTCTGGGAGGTGAAACAGGTCTCTGAAACAGGTCTCTGTAGACTAAAAAATAGTTTATACCCAGGTGCGATAAAAGAACTTAACTCTAACAGAGAACACTGGGGGAAGCACAATATAATTCGGGGTGCAAGATAATGCGCAATATTCTTTTAAAATATTTTTAATAACTATTTATTATTTTCTTTACTGATCTGGTGTATATGTGAGTCAATGGCTGTTGTGTTTTGTTCTTTTTAAATCTTTTATCCTGTGTCTTCTATGTACACACCGAAGGAGATGCAATGGAATTTTGTTGTACAGTTGTTGTGCAATGACAATAAATGTATTTTACTTCGGAGTCACGTGAGTGACTACGTGAAGAACCCGCTCAGTGCGCAGGCGCGGCATTTTACGCCAGCAGTGCAACAGCGGCCGCAACGGGACTAAGGCTGTCCCGTTACAGGATGAACCGGACGGTCAGGTGAGTATCCTGAGGTCGGGGTTTCTTTTACAGGTGAGCCTTTTTTCTGCTTGTGTTTTTTACAGGCAGAGAAAAAGGCTCTGGAACAAAACTGTCCCCCGTTCAAGGAGGAACGGTTTCCCGGTGCGATAGGAGCGACCCGGTGTCCCGTAATTCCCCGACACCGTGCCGAGGCCAGCCCGCTAGCACCTGAGCAGCGGGCTGGATGCATAGCCACTCGAGAGGCATCCGGCAGGTGTTCCCGATTGGGACGGGACGTCTCTCCACCCGCATGGGGGGAGAGAGAGCCGCCTGAGCCGCTGGAGCGGTTCACGGAGCAGGTGCCTGCGAGACGCGCTGCTTGAGGGGCGCTCTCGCATCTACAAGGCAAAAGCTCCAGAAGAAGGCGGTAGGAACCGGGCGCTCCGCTATTCCCATCACCGCGCCGAGCCCAGTCCCGCTAGTGCCTGAACTGCGGGCTGGATATCTAGCCATCCGAACAGGCATCCGGCCGGTGGCGTCCGATTCGTCGGACGGGGACATGTCTCTACCTCAAATGAAGGAGAGACAGCCGCCTGAGCTGCATCCAACAGCAATTGGAGCAGCTCCAGCGAGATGCACAGAAAGAGCGCTCTCGCGAAAAGAAAAAACAAGACTTTCGAAATCTGCCCCCGTCCAACTCCGCAAGAGGAGAAGGGGGGGCAGCAACAGGCGGTAGGAGCGCTATCCAGGCGTTCCGCTATCCCCGACACCGAGCCGAGTCCAGCTCCGCTAATGTCTGAACAGCGGGCTGGAGGCAAAGCCAAACGGAAGAGCATCCGGCCGGTGGCATCCGACTTGTCGGACGGGGACGTCTCTCCACCCAGGAGGGGGAGGGACAGCCGCCTGAGCCGCATGGAGCGGCTCTTGGAGCAGGTGCTCCAGCAAGGTGCACCCTGGGAGGGGAGCTCTTGCAGAGGGAAGTCAGGCACTCCCTCTACAGTGCCTCCTGCACTGTCCATTGCATCCTCCTTTCCAGAGGATAGCTTTGGGGACCAGGACTGGGCTGGTCCAGAACAAGGGGTTATGGCTGAAGATTTCGGGAGTATGCAGGGGGTGCAGGAGCAGGAACAGCTGCTTGGTGTAGTGGGCCGCTACGTGTCAAAACCCCATGCAGGGGAACCGCTAGAGGCCAAACTAGCGGCAAGTATCAATCACCTTTCCAACAGAGCTCTGCAGGGGCAGGTAATTAATGAAGGCACTGGAGAACCTCTAAAAAGTACCAGCGGTGAACAGCCAAATCTGGGGACACATTGGGGCAACCATCCGGCACCACGAGCTAAAGCTGCAGCGGATACTCCGACTATTGACAGCAGGCATCACGTCGTTTGCTCGTTCTATAAACAACACCGAGATGACCACCAATCAACAGGATACACTCGCGTTGTTGTGTAACACGCAGGTTGAAATTAATAATCTGCGGAAAGAAATCATCAAACCTGCCATCAGTCCTCGATTGCCGGGCTGTGTAAAACACCAGCCGATAAGCCAGACAGGCTGCTCTTCGGGAAGGCAGGGTATAAAACGAGCAAACTGAAAACACACACCACCAAGTGGCAGCACCCCGCCGCATCCACCAGTAAACATCCACCATTCAACACTGGTGAAAGCTCGGGGTCCGCTTACTTTCACCGTAAGTCTTTTTTAGACCAGGGCCCAGAGCGGACCCCATGGAAAATGCGCCAACCCCCAACAAACACGCCACATCAGACACCTCGCAAGCCGACCAAAGGGAATCAGAGGAAATACCCGTAACCATGGAGGTAGGTGGGTCTGGTTCCTATCACCTTTTGGGAGGTGGAGGCTTAATACTAACAGGAGGTAGATTGCACCGGTTTGAAGCATAGTGGATATAAAATACAATTCACGTCAGAAAAGAAAAAAAAAAAAAAAAAAAAAAAAGCCGCCAGTTCAACAATGGCCCCAAAGGGTATTTCTCCCTCCGTCAAAGAGAAACGTGAGGGACAAGCTGAACTGGTGAGACTTATCACAAAGGGGGTCATCGAAAAGACCAAACATGAACCTTTGGAATTTGTATCGAATATATTCACTAAAACCAAAAAAGATGGTGGCTGTCGCATCATCATTGACTTAACGTCACTAAACAAATTTGTTAAGTATATACATTTCAAAATGGAGACATATGTTACTGCCAAACAACTGAATTCCAAAGGATATTCGACAAGTAGCAAGAGTAATTGGGAAATGGTAGCAAGCTACAGTGGTGGGCAGAAAACGTTTGGCATAGTTTCAGCCCTATCTTTATCACTAACCCTACTTTAGTTACTAAAACAGATGCCAGTGCTCAAGGCTGGGGAGCGACTAACTCCATATCCAGCACAGGTGGTAGATGGACTAACCTAGAGTCATCATTACTAATTACACTGGGCATTAACTATCTAGAGATGTTGGGCGCCTTTTATGGTTTAAAAGCATATGTATCCAATATGCAGCACTTGCATGTTCGGTTACAAATTGATAAATACTACGGTGATGGCTTATATTAACCATATGGGTGGCATAAAATCATTGTCATGCGACAAATTGGTCAACATGATTTGGCAATGGTGTGTCGAAAGACATATTTGGCTATCAGCTACTTACCTACCAGGTAAGCTAAACACCCATGCCATGAGAAAATTAAACGCCTGGGTTGCAAGTTTGAACAGACCTTACCTGGAACTGGGATTGTCCAAACAAACCATCACCATGTCGGCATCCCTTCGAACATCCACCAGAGGCAGTACTTAACCAGCATCAAAAAAGGGAGAAGTACTGCCAGGAAACAGGGACGACATACGCAACAGCTACAGCCACCAACATACTGGAGTTCCTGGCCTATCTACACCACGATGTAGGGATCAGCTACAGTGCCATCAACAACCAGCGCCAGGACAACAGGCGATGGGTTCCCATCCACTGGTGGTAAAACTGATGAAGGGCATTTACAATATCAAGCCCTAAGCCCAGGTATACCCATATTTGGGATATCAGTGTGGTCCTGACATATCTCAGGGAATGGCCACCAGCCAGATCCCCCGGCCTCGAGCAAGCTACACTAAAGACGCTCATGTTGATGGCACTTGTATCCGCTCAGAGGGTCCAGTCAATACACCTATTGCGACTGGACAACATGATCACAGCTCCAGACCAGATCTGTCGTTATCCAGCGACTGATCAAACAGAGCAGACCAGGAACACCTAATCCAGTCGTGGCTTACCCACCAGAACCACGGTTATGTGCCATGACTCACCTACTATCCTACATAGACACAACCAAAATATACGAGGGAGATGAAAAGCCTTGTGGGTCAGTCACAAAAACCTTATGGTCGGGTGACGAGCCAAACCATTGCGAGATGGCTCAAGCAGGTGCTAGAAACTGCTGGGATAAACACTAACATGTACAGATTTTATTCCACCAGGACAGCATCCATGTCGACGGCTAAAGAATGGACATGCCTATAGACCACATCCTGGCTACAGCAGGATGGTGGGGGGGAAAAGACCGTTCAGAAATTTTATAATAAGCCGTTGGCAAAACCTGGTTTATTTGCAGTAAAGATTTACGAACTGCAAATATTTAATTTAAGCCCAGGGGAGCAACTTAATTCTTTGTTGTTATTATTTAAAAAATACCATTGTGTTTTTCTACAAATAGACTCATTGGTTGATTACGATAACACTACCTCCCTCAAGAACTTCGGCAGTGAGTGAAATGAAACTGTTACACGGTTTGAAATCACAGAGCTTTGAAATCTTCACGTAGTCACTCACGTGACTCCGAAGTAAAATAGTGAGATTAAACGAGAACTTACCAGTTTGAAGTTTGATCTGTATTTTATGAGGAGTTACGATGAGGGATTACGTGCCCTCCGCTCCCACCCTCATTATATGGATCAAACTAATAAATTGATGTCTCCTTATCTTTACTATGTTTACTTCAAAATAACTGTGTCTATCTGTGATTCCACACCGCTGCTTGGAAGTATGCCGCGCCTGCGCACTGAGCGGGTTCTTCACGTAATCCCTCATCGTAACTCCTCATAAAATACAGATCAAACTTCAAACTGGTAAGTTCTCGTTTAATCTCACTATTTCATTTAAAAAAATCCTGCCCTCACTTAAGCCTGCTTCACTTTAAGTGCCACAGTGGCGTACCTGGTAGAGTAGCTTTCAGAGACCCGGGTTCAAACCTAACTTTGGATACTGTCAGTGTGGAGTTTGCACATTCTCCCTGCAAGCACATGGGCGTCTTCTGGGTGCTCCAGTTTCCTCCCACATCCCAAAGTCATGCAGGTTTGCAGGTTATTTGACCTCTGCAAAATTGCCCCTCGTATGTAGGCAGTGGTTGCGGATGTGGGGTAACATTGAACCACTGTGATGCTCAGTGTAGACTCAAGGCGGGAGGGGCAAAGGTGTGTTTCCATACAGTGTCTCTAAACAAAAATACTAAAGTCCAGAACAAAATACCATGGTACCACAATATTGGTGATGTAAATCTGGTGTTGTAAAACGGTGACAAGTATTTAATTCCTGAATGGTGCTTTTCATTACCTGTTCCATCGTTCTATCAAATCAACAGTAAAAGGTAGATAAAGATGGGGAGAGGGGGCTAGCAAGTGGAGTCCCACCTCTCAACATTGAGAACAATTGATATAGATATACAGATATCGATATAGATAAATTGCGATTATGATTATAATTAGATATATGGAGAGGGAGAGGGGAAGGGGAGAGATATACCGCCTAAAGCAGTGAATGCGTGTGCACTCCTTGCCCCATGTCATTACAGAGGAAGGTGCATGCTACTTCCAAAGTTTGCAAACTAAATTGAAAATCCTGTGCCTGCCTTTGAAATGGATGGTGTCTAAATGTGAACTAATCACACACATCACAAAACCAAAGGCACTTCTGCTTATTATGATTTTCTTTTTAAAATTCCTGCACGTCTGGTGTATATTCATTTTAATAATATCATCAAACCTGATTTAAGTGAAACTCTTTGCATTATTTACCTAAGCCGCTTAATGCATCTTATGTTTCCTCAGCACAATGCGTGACCAACCATCTAAACTACTGTGCGTCTTACCCAAACGTTTTGTTTCCCAACCTAATTGGTCAACTGTCAAGAGCAGAAATTGAGACGAGTGCAGAGTACGCCCTCATTAGTGTCCTGGACAACTTGCTGAATGGGGAATGCACTTTCGACCTCAAGTTGTTGGGCTGTTCCATCTTAGCGCCACGATGTGAAAACAATGTGCTTCTGAAACCCTGCAGATATTCCTGCGAGGCACTTAAAAGAGACTGCCAGCATGCATTTGAAATGATCAAAATGGCTTGGCCATATTTCCTGGACTGCGACCGGTTCTTTGTAAGTGAAGAAGAGGGATGTTACGACCCTGTGGGGAAATACTCGGGTAGGTATATATTCCATTAACAAGGGAGAGATTATTGTGAAATAGCATTTGTTTACCAGCTTCCACATAGCAGCAGCACAAAGGCGCAACTGGTAGTGCCACTACCTCACCTTGCCAGACAATCAGATTTGACCCTGGCCTCAGGTGCTGTCTATGTGGAGTTTGCACATTCTCCTCGTGACCGCGTGTGTTTCCTCCAGGTGCCCCAGTTTCCTCCCACATCCAAATAACATGGGAGTTTGTAAGTTAATTTGCTTCTGCAAACTACCCCTAACGTGTAGGGAGTGGATGTGAAAGTGGGTTAACATAGAATCAGTGTGAATGGCTAATCAATGGTTAGCATGGAATCGGTACGCTGAAGGACCCGTTTCCATGCTCTTTCTCTTAAACAAAGAAACATATTGCAAATTTAAACTTCAAGCAGAAAACTCTAGACTTGCTAATCAAGTCAGGAGGCATCAGAACGAACATGCGTCAGGCAAAGGTGACATGTAAGAGATGCTCACAATGTTCATGCCAAACATGATACCAGGTTGAAGTTATCTCTGCCACCGTGTGGTCCATATCCCTTTATTCTCTGCATTTCCATGTGCCTATCTTAAAGCCTCCAATCAAATCTGCCAGTATTAAATCTGCATCCAACACCACCCCTGGCAAAGCATTCCAAGCACTTGGAGTCTGTGTAAAAATAAACATGCCTGCACAACTCCTTAAAACAATGATTGTAAACTTTTAAATGCTGCACACACTATACAGTTTGATAAACAATTTGTACATTTTTACTCTGCATTGAATAGTCTCTCAAATTCAGTATCAGCAGTTAACCGAACAGTTACCTGGTTATGAGCTCATTGTGACTGCCCAATACTATTGATATGGCAGCCTGATCCTGAGTAGTGCCCATGAAATCATTGTTAAATGTATTGTACTGTTGCAGGCCTGATCACTGTTCATAAAACACTGCTATCAAGAAAGATCAAGCCAAATGTAAATTTCCTATGAATGTACGCTCGTAATGTGAATTTGTCACATATGAGTATTTATCTGTGGGTCTTGAAAACTGTTTCTTTCTGGCCTACAGGTAACTGAGTTGGCACTTTGCCCCCCCTCCCCCAAATTCTTTTAGTCAGTAGAGGAAGCTGGCTGGTTTGCATTTGAGCAGAATTACTGTAGCTAGTCAAGCTGCCAATTTATCTACAGTAGCTCGTGTTCCTATCAGCCACGAGGTCTGAAAGCACTTGTGGTTTATCTGAACTAGTGTCAAGCTGTAAGTAGGACAATGTCAGATCAGACGCTGCTGTACAGATCTCCAGATTTTTGATTTGTAAGAAATAAGGGGGATATTTTCTCTCTCGCTAAATCCATGTGCAAAACTGACCGATGCCTAAAAGGAAAATTAATCGAGGAGGGTAGAATAGAACACATCAGGCTTGTTGTACATTTACAAACAATTTGGTTAATCTGTCAAAATTATACATACAAAAATATAAATTTTCTTTTGACTGATACAGGCTTGCCAGATGATCTTGATGAGCCAACTATCACCTTAGAATTCAGACACCACGATTACATGGAGATGTCAACGCTGTTGAAGCAGACAGCCTCGTTGTGTGCAGATATCTCAGTATTGTACAGTATTGGCCGCAGTTTTGAAGGCAAAGAGCTTTATGTGATTGAATTCTCAAACAATCCTGGGCAGCATGGAATGTGTGAGTAGCTCATTTATTATTTTTGCTGCTTCTTCTCTCAGCCTTCCTTTCAGCGTCTTTCTTGATTCTGTGGAGTAATTTTAATCAAACCTGGGGAAAAGTAAATTACATATTGTTGCCACTGTTATTTGACCATAGTGGATTTTATTCAAATTGATCTGAGGATTTAGCATTTGCCTTACGAAACCCAATGCCATATTCAACAGCATTGCAGAAGCATGGCACCATTTAAATAACTTCTTAATTAACTTATATTCACAACAAGGAAGACGGAGTACAAAATAAAAACAGCAGACCATGGCTAAGAACTAATGAAAAGAGTCTCGAGAGTTTAGGGGTTCCAGCAGGATCAGAGGGGTGCCCATGGATGGGTGGGCAGGGATGGGTGGCCAGGGATGGTTGGGCCCTCAAGGTCTCTGGCATGGACATCCCTAAAGCCTCCAGCCTGCAACAAGTTCTCCAGGTGCTGATCTTTGATACTCAATTAACCTGACTTGTATCAGCTATGGCAGCTGACAGAGGGACTTCCCCTGTTGTGGAGTTGAGTTATGCATCTACCTGTTTTTTGAATGAGGCTTTCAAGGGGTGCACCTGGGGAAAGTAATAATTAAATGGCCTGGGAAATAGCGATTTAAGATACGCTACGATAGAACTTTATTCATCCCCGGAGGGAAATTGGTCTGCCCACAGTCATAACATACAGCAAGGTACACGAAGACTTGAAATTAAAATTAAATTAAAAGTGAAATAAAAGAAAAAGACAAGCGAGTGTTGTCTGACTGCCGTGGGCACAGCGCCTTCACCGGAACGAACGAACAAACAAACACAGGCTTATCCCCTGGGCAGAGGATTCTAAACTAGAGTGCCCCTCCCCTTACCCCTCCCCCACACCGTGTCCCCCTTTGATCTCCTGGAGCCTGGAAGTGGAATTTTTAAAACCCTTATTCCAGGGGCGTAGGAAGGGGAGCTTAAAATCAGAGTGTAATTTTACATTAAATTATTTAAGCTAAATAGAAAACAAAATTATTCAGATCTGATGGTACAGTGGCAGTACAGTTGTGCAGCGGTAGAATTACTGCATTACAGCGCCGAAGACGCGGCTTCAATCCTGACTACAGGTGCCATTTTAACTAAGTTTGTACATTCTCCCTGTGACCGTGTGGGTATTCGCCATGTGCTCCGGTTTCCGCCCACATCCCAAAGATGCGCAGGTTTGTAGATTTATTGGTTTCTGCAAATTGTCTTTAGTGTGTAGAAAAGAACTAGTGTAGGAGTGTTTGCTGGTTGGCATGGACTTGGCAGGCCACAGGATCTGTTCCCATGCTATAGCTCTGAACTAAACTAAACTGAAATCTCTTTGTTCAAAGTTAATCTACCTGCTTGGCAGAAAACCAATGGAGTAATGGGCCTGTCCCACTTAGGCGATTTTTCAGGCGACTGCTGGTGACTGTCAAGTTGCTGGCAGTCGCCTGAAAAACCGGCAACTGGAGTGGCGACTGTCAGAGTGGAACACACACACATCGCTTCCTTCACCAGCCCATTATACAGGCAGGGGACTGGGCAAGCAGAGGGAGCACTGTCTGAGTAAAATTCACACGGTGCAAAGCCAATGTGATACAGACACACACCGTGATGAACAGGAAGGTTGGCACTGTAATTAAAAGAAGCTAAAAAGCACAGTGTACGGTAAGTCCTTTAAAAGAGGATGGAGAGGGGGGAGCAGGGGGTGATAGGGGGGAGAAGGTGTGGAAACAACTTTTAAGAAGCCAGAGATACACGGCTGTAAAGCTTGGCGGACATTAACATTACCGGTCGGTTATCCTTGGTTCTGAAAACTACTGCTAACGTTTTTTTCCCAATGAGCCAATGAAATTCACCGATCAACACCGGCTACAACCTACGAGCACCTACGAGAACCTTCGACCTCCTGGCAACCCACTAGGACCTCCTGCCGACCCACCTACCGCACAAGAATTCTCGCTACTCTCCATGGCGGTTTCATTCTAGTCGCCGTTAATTTATCAACATGTTGAAAAATTCGTGGCGACCATAATGAGGCCGCGACTAGTTCCCAGAATGCTGGAACTCCTCATGACCATGAAGGCGACTCCCAGGCAACCACCCGCGAACATGTGGCGACCATGTGGCGACTGCATAGTCTCCTGCAGTTGCCTAAAAAGTCGCCTAAGTGGGACAGGCACATTAGATCACGCCCTGTGCTTTTAGAAATGGCCTGATTTTCCTTTCCTTTGACTTTGGGTGCAAATATGAGTCCAGACTGATCCTTTCAATTTCTATCATTGGAGGACATAGATAGGTAACGGTACAGTTTGGATCTGAAGAAAGATCCTGGCCCGTACTATCGCCTCTTTCATTCACAAAATAAATCTTATTAACCTTGTAAGTGGTGTATTAACTATAAAACTCATTTTATTTTTCAGTTGAGCCAGAATTTAAATACATTGCAAATATGCATGGCAATGAAGCATTGGGAAGAGAGATGCTGATCTATCTCGCACAGTATTTGTGTTCTGAGTATTTAAGTGGAAACCAAAGGGTTCAGACTTTAATCAATAACACCAGAATCCATCTTCTACCTTCTATGAATCCTGATGGATATGAAATAGCATCTGAAGAGGTATGGTTAATTTGTAGGCTCCTAGTAACACGAATACCAAACGATATATTGTGGAATTGCTCAGAAATTGATTATATCATGTGGAGCAGATTATACTGTTAAAAGCATGTCTGATGGTGTCTCTTGTTGCACCAATCCTCGCACTGTTCTATTAAATGTAACTATCTTTACCTTGAATTAATTCCTCCCTGTCTCCCAACACCACCTCACAGCAGCTTCCCATACTTACATCTGGAAAACATAAAGTGCTGGAGTAACTTAGCAGGTCAGGCAGCTTCTCTGGAAGACACAGAGAGGCGATAGATCAATAATGATCTTTCTTCAGACCCAAACTGTAACGTTACCTATCTATGTCCTCCAATGATGCTGCCTGATCTATTGTGTTATTCCAGCACTTTGTTTTGTTTTGTAAACCAACACTTCCTTGTGTCGCACTTATGTCAGGATGTCTTCTGATTTCACCTCACAACACATTCTAAATGTATACCCCTAACCATCTCCTCTTCCCTCTGATGTACACCCCCACTCCGCACTCTCTCCAAATGACCTGTTGCCTCTCAATGAGTTTTCAAGCAATAGTTCAATGCGTCCTTATATCTCTACCCTCCCACCTCTCTGGTTTAACTCCTAAAGTAAACAATACAAAAAGCTCGTTGTGTCTGTCGCATAGATTAATTCATTTTTACTGCAAACCAATGACTCCTGCTTTCTTTTCCTGATACACGTATTCAACAAGTAGAATTAGTGTAGGTGGGTCAGAGTGGACTTCATGGGAGTCACGGGAAGATCAACGTTTTAATTTCTGTAAACTTTAAGACAAACCCAGGGAGCCTAGCAATCAAATTGCTGTCTCTACTTTTTGTATTAATAATATCCAGTCTAACTATAGATACTATTCTCTCTTGGCAGTGAGTGATGGTGATGTGGTGGAATGGGATGGGTTTGCTGCTCGGGAGCGGAGAGGGAGTGGTAGATGGAGTTGGGGTCATAGAATCGTAGAGTCATTGAGTCATACAGCTTGGAACCAGGTCCTTCAGCCCAACTTGCCCACACCGACCAACGTGCCGCATCTGCACTTGTCCCACCTGCCTGCATTTCTCCCATATCCCACTAAACCTATCCTATCCATGCACCTATCTGAATGCTTCTTAAGTTTTGCAAGTGTTGATGTTTTGTGCAACAGTCCTCTGTGGGAGCAGTGTACTGACTTGATACACCACACAGAAGCTGGACACAAAATGCTGGAGTAACTCAGCGGGACAGGCAGCATCTCTGGAGAGAAGGAATGGGTGACGTTTTGGGACGAGACCCTTCTTCAGACATCTGCAGTTCCTTCCTGCACTGGTACACTGCACTTTTGGTGTTGACCTGCTCTTTCTTTCATCTCTGAACCAGTGAACTATCCACCAGGTTTTCATGCTTTGTTGCCATGTATCTCATTACCTACAATTACAGCAATAATAATAATAATACATTTTATTTATGGGCGCCTTTCAAGAGTCTCAAGGACACCTTACAAAAATTTAGCAGGTAGAGGAAATACATGTAAGAGGAATGAAATAAATAGTAGAGACATGACTAGTACACAAAGTAAAGACAGAATACAAATTCAAAACACAATATGAGGCAATTAATGCACGGATGAAAAGGGAGGGGGACATGGGGCTAAGGATAGGCAGAGGTGAAGAGATGGGTCTTGAGGCGGGACTGGAAGATGGTGAGGGACACGGAATTGCGGATCAATTGGGGGAGGGAGTTCCAGAGCCTGGGAGCTGCCCTGGAGAAGGCTCTGTCCCCAAAACTGCGGAGGTTGGACTTATGGATGGAGAGGAGACCGGCTGATGTGGATCTGAGGGACCGTGAGGGTTGGTAGGGGGAGAGGAGGTCAGTGAGATATGGGGGGGCCAGATGGTGGAGGGCTTTGTAGGTGAGGATCAGGATTTTGTAGGTGATCCGGTGGGAGATGGGAAGCCAGTGGAGTTGTTTGAGGACTGGAGTGATGTGATGTCAGGATTTGGTGTGGGTGATGAGTCGGGCGGCTGCGTTCTGGACCAGTTGGAGTCAGTTGATGTAGGTGGAGCTGATGCCAAGGAGAAGTGAGTTGCAATAGTCCAGTCGGGAAGAGATGAATGCATGGGTGAGTCTTTCAGCAGCGGGAGGTGTGAGAGAGGGTCTGAGTTTGGCGATGTTGCAGAGATGAAAGAAGGAGGTTTTAATGACATGGCGGATGTGAGGCTCAAGGGAGAGGTTGGAATCAAAGATCACGCCAAGGTTGCGGGCCTTGGGAGATGGGGAGACAGTGGTGCCGTCGATGGTGAGAGTGGGGTTATTGATTTTGCTGAGTGTGGCTTTGGAGCCTATGAGGAGGAATTCTGTCTTATCGCTGTTGAGTTTGAGGAAGTGTGCATTTCCTTGCAAGCTTTGCCAATTGCGATGCCATTTAACCGTCTCTTCTCTATTTGCTGACGAGCTAATTGGTAATTCTGTTTTGTTCCCTCTGCATACATTTGTTTTATTACTTCTTCCTTTAAATGTTATCCTACTGTAATAACCCCCAGTGATAGCAAAACACCCACACATAATGTAATGAATATGATATATTTGCTAGTATTATTTATGATTAATATATTACTGTGGTTAATATGTTTACTATTATAATTATTGTAAGTTGGCTGCTTATGTAACATGTTAGCTGTGTAGAACATAATTCTGAGTTTTTGGCAAAACAAATGTCTGAACAAAACTCTGCCCTCATCAAACATTTTCATCACATCTTCAAAACTCTCAATCAGTTTTGTGAGTCACAAAATATACTGACAGACCAGACCAAATAATATGAACCATAGACTGTTTTGAATGTTTTGTAATTTTTGTACATTCTTTCAATAATGTGTAACAATTTATATCTGTATTAGATTTTACATGCATATGCAATCATTGTGTTCTGCCCTTAGAGTTGCATTAAGAAGTTGAATGTCTACCCTGCGAATGCAAATATGAAGGGCGATATAAAATGTAATTTCACGGCATGTTTTCGATTTTGCATTTGAATATTATTTGATTACTTTGTATGTGCCCCATGGGCTTGTGCAATGGTATCAGTAATTGTGCATTGCTCATCTTGACTTCACTTGTGTAACAGTGAATGCCACAGTGTGGTGAGCTGAAACTGGACTTGCATTTATAGCAGCTGGCCTCACCAGAGTGGGCACAAGGGTGTAGGGGGAATAGCTGCAGCCAGCCAGCTACTTTCAGATTGCTGCATGCAACAGGTTTTCATAGTCACTCATCAGTCTCGGTCTCACGCCACCATCCACATCCAGCCCACTATCATCCATGTGGTGGTCATAGAACATAGCGTGGTTGGGGAACAGATGCTTGTTCTCTGCAGGAAAGACTGAGAGTCATGGCTGTGTAACCTGGGGATAAGGACATTTCTTCTGGGTTTATGGAGAACAAAATGGAAATGGAGTATCCAGTTGTTGTGGTCCATGTAAACACTAATGACAAAGATAAGACTAGATAGGAAGTTCTGCAGAAGAATCATGGACAACCTGGGACAAAAGTGAAAACCAATACCATCCAGATGATGATCACTGGATTATTATCTGAGTCTGGATTATTATCTGAGTCACTTGCAAACTGGAATAGGATAAATAAGATTAAAGAAATATGCTTTTGGCTCAATGGAGGTATGGGAGATTGGTTCAAATGTCAACCAAAGGTCTGAATTCTAGAGGGGACCAGCCGGCAAATACAACACATAATCCTCCGCCATTTCCGCCACCTCCAACGTGACCCCACCACTCGCCACATCTTCCCATCTCCCCCCATGTCTGCCTTCCGCAAAGACCGCTCCCTCCGCAACTCCCTCGTCAATTCTTCCCTTCCCTCCCGCACCACCCCCTCCCCGGGCACTTTCCGTTGCAACCGCAAGAAATGCAACACCTGTCCCTTCACCTCCCCCCTCGACTCCATTCAAGGTCCCAAGCAGTCGTTCCAGGTGCGACAAAGGTTCACCTGTATCTCCTCCAACCTCATCTACTGCATCCGCTGCTCTAGATGTCAGCTGATTTACATCGGTGAGACCAAGCGTAGGTTGGGCGATCATTTCGCCGAACACCTCCGCTCAGTCCGCAATAACCTACCTGACCTCCCGGTGGCTCAGCACTTCAACTCCCCCTCCCATTCCCAATCCGATCTCTCTGTCCTGGGTCTCCTCCATTGCCAGAGTGAGCAACAGCGGAAATTGGAGGAACAGCACCTCATATTCCTTTCCTCAATATTGTGTCTATGGGACTAAGTGTAACATCAGGCATCCTGTTAAAATTGTATTCAGTTGGAATCGATGAGAAAGGAATCCACTGGAAGCAGTCATATACAGCATAAATATGGATGCTTATCTTGTTGCAGACCAATTCTCTTTACCTCAGGGGGGATTAATTTCTCATGGCATTGACAAGGGCATTTACCAACCTCATCGGTTTTACTCGTGGCATCCCATGGACAGAAGTAGAGATGGTCACTAACTGCTTAATATGCAATTCCATTTGCAACTCTACTAATAATAAAGCAGTCCATGCTTGTATATTGCAACACCTGTGTATAATTCAGGAATGGGCATTTAAGTCACAATTAAGATTCATGCTGCAAAAGTGACTATAACCATTGAGCAAGAGAGAGTTTAATGAATTAGTTTTCCATTCTCCATATTTAATTATTCCATATTCCATTTGGTGGATCTATCATCACCTAATTGCTCACCATGAGGTCACCATTGACCATAATATTATCTGGATGGTCACATAACCAAGAAAGCAGGGTGGAGGTTGCATATCAAGATTCCTAAAGTCTATCTGCCACTTAAAACACTTTCCACTTAACTTAACGAGTGCAATGCTAACAACAATCAATAAGCTCACAATTCCTAATCACTTCCTTGAATATTCATACATACCACCACGGATGCAATGTTGTTACATTGGATACCATCTAGAAAATGCCCAGCAACTATTCACCAGCCCCTCTTCAACAGCATCTGCCAAGCCTATAACCTCTAACACCTTGAAGGGCAAGGGCAGTAAGCAGACATGAATAGAAACAATCTATAAAGTTTAACATTTTATAACTGAAATGCTGCCAGTGGAATTTTTAAAAATGATGTGAATAACACCATCATAGAGATATGAGCATCTTGTGACATGAGAAACTGCAGTTGCTGGAATCTTCAGCAAAACACAAAGTGCTGGAGGAACTCAGAGATTCGGGTAAGGTCTGTGGGAATGGACAGGTGATGATTCAGTCTGAACAAGGGTCCCGATTCAAAATGTTGCCAGCCCATTCCCTCCAAAGATGCTGCCTGACCCCATTGAATTCCTCCAGCACTTTGTGTTTTGAAGTAAGCAATTAGTTTGACTGAATAAAGGTTTGGTGGCACGATGGAATTATTGCCATATTTAGGGACAACCTCGTTATCTCCATTTCTCAATCTCACCATTGTTTTTATATAGATAACACAGAATACATAAAAACAGAACACCACATTATGAGGCATTAAACATTTACTAGAAGTGTTTTTAGTGATGGATGGTGTAGTGCAATTGTGCAGTGTTAACCCAAAGTGAGAGACATGGTAATGTTGACTTTAATGGACTCTAATGACTTTAACATGAGCCTTTATAGCAAATGGAATTTACCAATTTAGGATGGAATAATCATATTGATAACAACAATAAATTGGTTGAAAAGGATTTGCACTTTATTATGCATTCTGTTTGGTTTTTAATATTATATTTTATATCAATATTTTATATTAATAATTAGATGCTTTTATTTTTATATTAAAACTATAATGAACTACTGCTGCTGTGAGCTTTCCAATTCTGGCAAAGTCCATAATTCCATCAAGAGGGATGGATAATGTTCAAGGAGGATTTTTTTTTAATGATGACATGAATAAGAATTTTATACTTGAATGAGGAGACAAAGGATGGAAAAGTGGAGGCCAGGGAGAACTGGAAAAAGTCTAGGCAGGATTTAGCTTGGATTTAAGGCACGGTATTTTGTATGACCTGAAATTTATGGAGGACAAGGAAGGAAAATAACATTCAGCAGAACACTTCAGTGAATAACATGGTTCAATGAATATTAATTCCAATTCCCCTTCGCATTCCCACATTGATTGTTTCGCTGAACACCTTCGCTCAGTCCACCAGGGCCTACGTGATCTCCTGGTTGTTAAACACTTTTAACTCCCCCACCCATTGCAAACAGACCTTTCTGTCCTAGGCCTCCTCCATTGTCAGAGTCAGGCCAAATGCAAATTGGAGGAATAGCATCTCATATTTTGCATGGGCACCTTACAACCCAGGGGTATGAATATTGATTACTCTAACTTTATGTAAACTCTGCACTCACTCTCTCTCCATCCCTCCCCCACCCAAGTTGCACCAGGTTCCTGTTCTCACCCAACAAACAGCTAACAACGGCCTGTTTTGTTTATCATTGATACTTTTTTGCATCTTTCATTCATTTGTTCTATATCACTCTACATCAACGTTTATGACTCTCAATCTGAAGAAGGGTCTCGACCCGATACGTCACCCATTCTTTCTGCCTGTCCCACTGAGTTACTCTAGCATTTTGTGTCTATCTTCGGTTTAAACCATCATCTGCAGTTCCTTCCTACACATTACAATGAATGAAACTTATTTATCTCTAGCCCAAGCAAATATGCCCAAGCAAATATTTATGTTTTTTTTTCAATAATGCAGGGACCTGGGTACAATGGATGGACTACTGGAAGATCGAATATTCAAGGCCTTGACCTGAACAGAAATTTTCCTGATCTAACAACACAGTTTTATCGAGAAAGAAGAAGAAGGGGAAGTCGTATTGATCATATCCCAATTCCAAGGTCATACTGGAATGGTAAGGTATGAGCTGTTAACAAAAAATAGACCTATTCTGTTACATCTAATGATGAATTGTATTTTCATTCATTGGACAAAATCAAAGGTTCAAAGCGTGTCACGTGTACCAATTAAGGTACAGTGATACTCAATTTACCATACAGCCATACTAAAAAAAGCACCAAGACACACAACTACATAAAAGTTAACATAAACCACAACGGGTTCCCCACATTCTTCACTGTGATGGAAGGCAATAAAGTCTAATGTTCTTCACTCTTTATTCTCCCCCGGACGGGGCAGTCGAACCATGTGCAGTCGGGGCGATCGAATCTCCCGCAGCTGGCGATCGAAGCCCCCGCCTTGGGGGCAGTCGAAGCTCCCAAAGATGGTCCCTAACCAGATACTGCTAGATACTGGTTTCATTTACTGCTGCTAAGTTGCTTGTTAAGACTGCAGGGGCTTTTATTTTTCATCTTTTACTTTCGTCAAAAATCAAGAGTTTTTAATTGCCCCATGCAATGGAACAAGTGAAATTCTTACTTGCTGCAGCTTTACAGGCACATTAAACGCAACAGCACAAATAAGTATACAATAAATTAGGAAAGTAAGAACCGTTACTTATCCATAACATTTGTGCAATGATGGCTTCAAATTTCTGTAACCAATGCACTGTGGATTATTTATAGACCGCACATTAGCATTTTACAGATGGGAGTTGGAAAACCGGGAGCATACTGGCTAGTTATCTTAACATTTGTCATTGAGTAGACGCTGGAGTTCATAATTTTGAAAGAAATAGAAGGGCATTTAGAAAACCCACATAGTATTAGGAAGTTTCAAAATAACTATTTTTTATGGGAAAAGAGCTTAACACATTTGCTAGAGAACTTTGAAGATATATAAAAGGGATTTGCGTATTTGGCTTTCCAAAAGATGTTCCATAAAGTTTCAAATAAAAGGGTGTTGAATACGTTAGTAATATATTACAATGGCTGGAGATAAAGTGACAGGGAATGGAGAATGGGAATGGAGTGGGAGATTGAAACCTTCATTTGGTCCACCCTGTTTCGACAAATGCAATCAACCCGGCGTGCACAATCAAATAAGATAAAAAAGAACAAGTTTTCCGACAACTTTAGGCTGTGCACGCCATATGCAAGAAGAAGAAGAGAATGGAAATGAATGCAAAAAGTTCTGGGAAAAACTCAACAGGTCAGGCAGCATTAATGGAAAGAAAATCCATCAATATTATGGGCCTGCAACACTCCATGAGAACTGGGTTTGCAGTTGGAAGGAAATTGGAAGGTGGCGGTGGTTGGAGAACAAAAGGATGATAGGTTGATTTGATATAACTTAGTGGGAACAGTTATCAACACATCAAGCTACTTGAAAATTATAATTTGTTGTTAATGCTGTGGTTTAGTTTAGTTTAGAGATACAGCACGCATACAGGCCCTTTGGCCAACTGAGTCTGCATCGACCAGCGATCCCCTCACACCAACACTATCCTACACACACTAGGGACAATTTACACATACACCAAGCCAATCAACCTAGATACCTGAATGTCTTTGGAGTGTGGGAGGAAACCGAAGTTCTCGGAGAAAACCCACACGGTCTTGTGGAGAACGTATAAACTCCATACAGACAGCACCCGTAGTTGGGATCGAACCCGGGTCTCCAACGCTGCACGTACTGTAAGGCGACAACTCTACCGCTGCACAACCTTGCACCCTGGTAAGGTGTTAGGAATTACCCAGCAGTCTAAGACAGGGTCATAGAGTCATAGCATGATACAGTGTGGAAACATGCCTTTCGGCCCAACTTGACAACACCGGCCAACATGTCCCAGCTACACTAGTTCCACCTGCCCAGGTTTGGTCCATATCCCCCGCAAACCTGTCCTGTCCAGGAGCATTAAAAAACAAACTAGAAAATGGAAAATGCCAGAAAGCTAAGTAGGGCAGGCTGTATTTTCCATTTAGGGAATAGTTGTCAAGGACATAATGCAGAAAAGTTTCACCAGATTTGGTTGGAAAGGATGAAGTTGCAGCCTGTAATACAAAAGGTACATATTATTCTTACAAGGTTGGGTAATAAACAGATGGCAGGAGTTTGTGGTGAATGGTTGACTAGAGAACGATGAATAGTTCATCCTCTGGGGCTGCAGTTAATTTTTGACCTATACTTTGGGGATGCAAGCCACAGTTTGTAAATTTACCGAAGGCACAAAATTTGGTGGTATTGGTGGCAACACAAGTAGATAGAGTAATAAAGAAGTTGTATCGTACGCTGGCCTTCATTGGTGAGGGCATTAATACAAGAGCCAGGAAGTCATGTTGCAGCCTTATAGGACTTTGTTTAGGCCGCGCTTGGAATATAGTGTGCAGTTCTGGTCGCTCCATTATAGGAAGGATGTGGAGGCTTTGGTGAGGGTACAGAAGAGGTTAACAGAATGCTGCTTGGATTAGAAGGCATTACACATCAGGAAATGGTGGGCAGACTTGGATTGCTTTCTCTGCAACATTGGAAGTTGAGGGAAGACCTGATAGAAGTTTATAAAGTCATCGGAGACGTAGAGATGGTAGCCATTCATAACCTTTTTCCTAGGGTGGAAATATAAATGAACATAGAACAGACAACAGTACAACACAGGAGCAGGCCCTATGGCCCACAATGTCTGTGACAAAATGATGTGTAGACCAACTGATCTGCCTGCATCCTTATCCCTATCCCATCATCCCTATCCCCCATTCCTTGCATATCCATGTGCCTATCCAGAAATCTCTTAAATGCCACTACGGTATTTGCCTCCACATATTTCCTGCCATGGGGCAACAAGAACTGCATGCAATGCTCCAAATGCAGCCTAACCAGAGACCTGCGTGGATTAGATGGCATAGCTTTCAGGTGAGAGGGACAAAGTTTAAAGAGATGTGCAGGGTTTTTTTATACAGATAGTGGTGGATCCCTGGAACACGCCTCCAGATGTGGTGATTTGTGGCATAGTGTTTAAGAGGTTTTTGAATAGGCACATGGATATACAGGGAATGAAGGGATATTGATCATGTTTAAATTGGTATCATGATTAGTACTGTGTTGTACTGTTCTATGTATTCTGAACAGAATATAAACAGGCTGGTAGTTTAGAGGCGGTGTAAAGAAGATCTTGTTCTCCCAGAGGGGGCTTAGAGTTTGGAATGCACTGCCTGAGAGAGTAATAGAGGCAGATAGTCTAACAACTTTTGAGACGTATGTGAATCTGCACTTAAAACACCAAGACATTGAGAGTAAAAGACCAAGTTTTATTCAATGGGATTTGTATAGATGGATACTTAATGGAGAGTGGACCAAAGATGCCCTGTTTCATGAGTCCATGACTCTTAAGATCCAGGCTTTTGCTGCTTCCCCCTGGCTGAAAGTTAATCTGCTGAAAATATACATTGTTGTGATTGTTTATGAAGCAATGGAGTATTTAAACGTGACATTAACTTTCATTATATTCTATTTCCTTTGCAATATTTATAGGTAGCACCGGAGACACGGGCAGTGATAAAATGGTTGAAGAAAATACCTTTTGTTCTTTCTGCAAGCATACATGGTGGAGATTTAGTGGCAAGTTATCCTTTTGATTTATCAAGACTTCCAACAGAAGACAAGTATTTTTCACCCACTCCAGATGAGCAGGTACTTTACTCACCACGTCTGCATAGTTCTTTGCTCCGAAGTAAATTGGTTGACATATTAATTGTTGCATTTATGATTCCAGATGTTCAAGTTGTTGGCTAGGACCTATGCTGATGCACATCCTGTCATGTCGGACACGTTAACGGAAAGATGCGGAGGGTCGTTTGCTGAAGATGGGGGCATCATAAATGGAGCACAGTGGTATAGTTTTGCTGGAGGTACGGTGGCGCAGCGGTAGAGATGCTGCCTAATAGCGCCAGAGACTCGGGTTCAATCCTGACTGCAGGTGCTGTCTGTTCGGTGTTTGTACGTTCTCCCCATGACTGCGTAGGTTTCCTCCCACATCTCCAAGATGTGCGGGTTTGTAGGTTAATTGACTTTGGTAAAATTGTAAAATTGTCCTAGTATGTCACCGGTGTGTGGGATAGTGCTATTGTGATAGTACGAAGTGATCACTAGTTGGCAAGGACTCATGGGCCGAAGGGCCTGTTTCTGCGCTGTAAGTTTAAACTAAACTAAACTATGGTAGAACAGTTCCATAGGTCCATGTAAAACAAATGGATGTGCAAGTTTTATGCATATTTCATTATGAATTTATACAATAAGTTGCTAGGTTACATGGACACTGTCATGGTATTTATTTTGGATATTCAGCATCTGCAGAGTTTTTTATGTTCGCACATCAACCATCTTCCCCAGTAGCCGTCGAGCCTTGCCTTGAATCCATCTGTAGACCCAGTGTGCATGATCTTCATTGCACGACAGCTTCAAGAGAAATACATGGAGCACTACATCCAATCTAGGACAGTGCAGCACAAGAACAGACCCTTCGGCCCACCATGTCTGTGCTGCACCTAATACCAAGACCAATTCTTATCTGCCAGCACACAAAACATATCCCGCCATTTCTTACATATCCATGTGCCTAACTAAAATATTTTTAAAAGCCACTATTATATCTGCCTCCTCAACTACCCCTGGCAGTGTGTTCCGGGCACTTAACCCTCTGTCTAAATAAAACTTGCCTCACACATCTCCTTTCGACTTTTCCCCTCTCACCTTAAAGCTATGCTCTTTAATTTTTTATATTTCCATCCTTGGGAAAAAGTTGTGACTGTCTGGCCTATCTATGCATCTCATAATTTTATATACTGTAGACCCTGCTTTTAACAGGTTTTTATAATGGATAATTTTACATCAGCTTCCGAGGCCATCCCTGGCTTACGAGGTGCTCCAGCGAGCCCTTCTTCACCCACTGCACGGTCCAGTTGATGGGGCTGCTGTTGCGGCTCACGTTGTAGCCCCTGGGGACGGCGCTTTCTTCAGGCCACTGCCAACGACAGGATGCGCTCGGTCACCGTCCGGCTCTCTCCCCGACTCTCCAGCTAAGGTTTCTTTCTGTTGGCCATCGCTTGGTCCACTTGGTCTCTCTCCCCCTCCACCGCCTCCCCCTCCTTCTTCTCACGTCACTCTGTACACTCCCACAGTTACTATGGGTGTCCTATCAGTAGTGATGGCCTGAGGAAAGCGTCCTGTCGGGGGCGACAACGCGAGCCACCATAACGGTGAAGCCGTGTCAACCAGTGAATAACAGCTCACTGGTTCAGACCAGCAGCATCGGCGCCTAGTTTTAAGCACAAACTACTCAAAGTGCTGGAGTATGCAGGCTGAATCAATCTGAAAAGGGGTCTGGATGCTACCCATGTTCTCCAGAGATGCTGCCTGACCCCTGAGTTACTTCAGCACTTTTTTGTCCTTTTGAATATTAGCCATCATCTGAAGTTCTTTGTTTCAACCACATACAATGTTAATTCCTTACTCAGTTACAGCAGATTATCGTCAATAAGAGACACCATTGTTCATTTTGCAATTTTAGGAATGCAGGACTTTAACTATCTACACACAAACTGTTTTGAGATAACATTGGAGCTCAGCTGTGACAAATATCCTGGTGATGAAGATCTCCAACCAGCCTGGCAAGAAAATAAAGAAGCCCTCTTGACCTACATGGAAATGGTAATTTTTAAAGGTTTCATTAATGAACCCTGTAAGAAGGCAGAGGAATTGATGGGCAAAAAAATAGTTTATTAATATCAATGTTAATGCAATCCTTTTATTTACTTTGAATCTCGACCTGCTGCTACAAACAAGTTATTTTTTTAAATATATGTTTTTGTTATAACCTTCTCATAATCTGCTGTGAAATCACTTTATCTGTGGTATGAGTATGATAAGTATATCTATTATTATTGTCTTTTATTCTTGTTTTTGTGGGAATGTTGTTGGAAAACTGATCATTTTGAGTTTTTATCACATGTCACACGGTAACCGTGGAAAATATGAAGATTGTTAACTTTATTTTCTCTCCAAATTATTCGTTTAATAAACAGATTGATTTAGAAATTCCATGGAGCTTCTCCATTTACAAAATCAAAAGGGATAAATAGTTTAAGGTGAGTTGAAAGATAAGAAAGTAAGGCGAGAGGAATACAAATGTTTTATTGAATATATCCAGAGATGCTGAAATAAACGGGGAATGAAATAGGGCCTGGAAACTGCAGATTTGTTTCAAGGCCTCTTGTTTAGAGGCACTCTGCCATTGTCCAGAATGGTGTTATCCTGATCCTGCCAATTATGTTCATGGAGCCTTACCCTGGATAACCTTTGGTGGATAGTGGCCCACTTGAGTTAGTCGGTGTATGCCCTTCTAATATGAAATTTGATTCCCAATGGCATCAAAGGGCGGCCATGGTGGCACAGCGGTAGAGCTGCTGCCTTACAGTGCTTGCAATGCTGGAGACCCCAGTTCGATCCCGACTACAGGTGCTGTCTGTATGGAGTTTGTACGTTCTCCCCATGATCTGCGTGGGATTTCTCAGAGATCTTCGGTTTCCTCCCACATTCCAAAGACGTACAGATTTGTAGGTAAATTGGCTTGGTATAAATGTCAATTGTCCCTAGTGTGTGTAGGATAGTGTTAACATGCGGGATCACTGGTCAGTGCGGACTCGGTGGGCTGAAGGGCCTGTTTCCGCTCTGTATCTCTAAACTAAACTAAAAGGATTCTAAGATAGACACAAAATGCTGGAGTAACTCAGCGGGACAGGCAGCGGTGGGAGGAGGATTGAGAAAGCTGGAAGAGAAGTGGGGGCTGGACAAAGTCTGGCAAGTGATATAAGTGAGGAGGGAGTTGATTGGCAGATGTTTGGACATAGGTCTGAAAATAAAAATCAGCGAGTCGAGATAAGGGTGGATGAGGAGCAAATTGTGAAGCCAGAGAGGAAGGTATATATAAGGAAAGGGTTGGGTAGAGAGGAAAGAGGAGAAATGATAGCAAATCCAGGTGGGGCACAGGGAAGAGGAGCGGGGGTGGGGGGAGGGGGGGGGGGGGGTGGAGCGTAAGGGGGTTGTTTCTATGTTATTTATAAAAAACTGGAGGATTCATTGTACATACCATTAAGTTGTATGTAATATCAATCACTTTCTAGAAAAAGTGCAATTCCAACAATGTTCATATGACTCAACATTGTCAGAACAATGCAGCCCACTCAATTAGTATTCCATCCGCCACCATAACCATTTATTTTCTTAATACCCGCACACTACAATGCTCATCAAACTTACCTTCTGAACCTGAACCTTCTGCATTTGTAGTCGGCAGGGCAGTACTCTGCATATCGCCAACTTGGGAGTTGTTACACAGATAACACTGCCCAAACCTCTGTCATCTGCAACCAACAAGTGCAGCAGCATGGGAACGCACCACTTGTACTTCTCCCCCCATGACACATACCATCCTAAGTTGGCAGTCATGCCAAGGATAGACACAAAGTGCTGGAATAATTCAGCATCTCTGGGAAAAAGGATGGGTGATGTTACGGGTTGGAATTCTTCTTCAGATTGCTACCAAATACCAAACTGATCACTGATCCTTCATTATCATTGGGTCCAAATCCAGTAACTCCATACCCAACAGCACTGTGGCAGAACCCCGACCAAAAGTTATTCCGTGATTCAAGACCTCCAGCCTTTCAAGGACATTTAGTGATGACCTTGCCACCAACACCCATAAATTCTCATGCAATCTCTGACAGATATATTGATGAGAAAGTACAATGAGCTTCAGCAGCCCGCTGAAAACATCACCCGACCTATCAAAATGACCAAGGCACAGGTGGAAATCTGAAAACTCCCATAAACTGAGAAATGGATCATTAATTGCAGTAGGCTCCAGGATTTCTCAGTTAGGCTCTGGTATGTGAAGTGAGCATGTAAGACCATGTCCTGGATTTCCAATGGCCTAGACCCCCGTGGTCACTTGAAGGTCGCTCCCGACGGGTATGGACACAGCCAAGCCTGACAACAGGCCTGGCTTGCGGAGAGGTTGCCGCCGAGCCCGGCCTCTGCTCACCCCGTGAACCGGAGAGAGGAGAGACAGAGTGCCGGTAAGCAGAATGGTAGCAGGAGACGGTGGAGGTCCAGCAGCAACCTGGGACAGGACACAGGGGTCCGGCGAGCCATGGCTGTATCCCAACTGCAGACACGGCTCACCCAGAGAGTGTAGGGCACCAAGCCCGGCCGCTGTTCGCCCCTTGGACCAGGAATTGGAGAGGAGGTGGAAAGAGACGGCGATGGCGACAAATGCTGGACAAGGAGCCCATTGAGAACCATGGGGCTTACCTGCCGCATCCAGGGGCAGCGGCCCCTGGGGAACAAGGGCTGAAGAGGGCCAGGAGCGGAGAGGGACATCTGTTCACGGGATGACCAAAATGGCGGCGATGGCTGCAACGGGCCTTTGTGGCCAGCTGCAACTGGCACTAAAAAACGCCAAAATGGTGCCTCTTGCATGTGGATTCAGTGGGCTGTTCTGTGTATACTGTGCTGACCAAGGATTGATGCTAATGTACAGGAATAGTCTTGCTGAGCTGTATGGAAATAAAATGTATTTCACTCTACCTGGTACATATGGACAATAAAGAAACTATTGAACCAGTGTATTAATGAAACATTTGGTGGTGAGTTCCCAATTAAAACTCCTCTACAGAACCTCCAGAAACTTGAGAATTATTCTTATTGGGCTGGAACTAACTTACACAACTATGTTGATCTTGCAGGTGCACCGAGGAATAAAAGGCATTGTATTGGATGACAGAGGAAGAACAATTAAAGGAGCACAAATCAAAGTTAGAGGGATCCGACATGACATATTTTCAGGTAAAAATCAAAAAGTGGGCCAAGTTTTGAAGAAAGGCGTTCCTTTGTTTTTCATAGACAGTAATGTTGGGCACTGCCTGCTACCAATGGTGTGATGCCCACACTTAATGTTAACAAAGAATATAGGCATATTTTTTACAGGGTTGCAATACTAACATCTTCACAATTAAAACCCAATTTGATCCAAAATGTTGAGACCCCGTACAGTGGCAATGAGAGTGGTGTTGTGGAGCAGAGTACAGGCATTGTTCCCTGAAAGTGGTGCCACAGGTAAATAGGGTGGCAAAGAAGGCTTTTGGTTCATTGGCTTTCATTAGTCAGGGGACTGAGCATAGAGGTTGAACATTATGTTCAATTGTGGGGGGATGTTTTGATGTATCTATCTGAAACTATCTACTACTGTTATGTTGTATTCTTCTTTTATGTGCTGCATGGCAAAAAGAATTTCACTACACCGAAAGGTGTATGTGACAAAATAAATTTGAAATTTGAATTTGAAATTTGAAATTTGAAATTTGAATTATGTTACAGTTGTGCCAGACATTGGCAAGGCTGCATTTGGAGGATTGTATTCACATTTTAGTCACCTTGCCATAGAACATCATTAAGCTGGAAAGAGTACCGAGGTTTTACAAAGATGTTACCAGGACTCGAGTGCCTGAGTTATAGGGAAAGGTTGGGCAGGCTATGATGCACAGGAGCTGAGGGGTGATATTTTAGACAGGTATAAAATTGTGAGGGGAATAGATAAAGTGAAGGCACAGAGTCTTTTCCCCAGTGTAGGGGAATCAAGAATTATAGGACATAGGTTTTAGGTTAGAGAAGAAAGATTTAATAGGAACCTTGAGGGGTAACATTTTCACTCAGAGGGTGGTGGGCATATGTAATGAGCTCCCAGAGTAGGTAGTTGAAGCAGGTACTATAACAGCATTCAAAAGACACTTGGACAGGTACATGGATAGAAAAAGGTTAATAAGGATATGGGCCAAGCACGGGTAAATGGGACAAGAAGTTAAAACGGATGAGTTGGACTGAAGAGCTGTTTCCGTGCTGTGGAACCCTATGACTCTGTGACATGTTAATGCATTTTACTTCATTCATATGTTTGTTTTCTTCTTTTTGGCTTCAGTTGCTAATGGGGAGTATTGGAGACTGCTGCCACCAGGCACATACTATGTCAGCGCATTTGCACATGGTCACACACGGGTTTTGAAGAAAATCTATTTACCTGTCAAGATGGAAGGGGCTGGTCGTGTGGACTTCATTCTGCGCCGCCTGCAACCCGATATTGAAACTGAGCCCTTGGACGATGGAATGGATGAAATAGATCTGATCGAGCATCACGAGAGGATTGAGGGGAGATACGAAGATGAAGATGAATATTCACACGAAGAAAAGCCCTGGTGGTGGTCCTTCTTTGCAAATATGGGACAGAGTACGCCAGACTGGCTTTTAAGAACCATGTAATTGTTGCTGTGTGTATCAAATTAAATGGAGGATACATCAGCAAGTTTGCATTAACCAGTACATCAGTGATTTCTACTTTAGTATATCGTCTAATGATCTGGGATACAATATATTCTTTAATCTTTTAGTCTGGAGGAGCCAAATGCAATTATGTGCCCTTAACACAAGAGGGCATCATAGATCACAGTATTATGTAATAGACACTAACTCATAATGTCCAATGTATGCTTGCATATTATAGCACATGTTGCCTGAATCAAATGAAGGGGATAGGGGAGATACTTCATGTATGATTTTTTTAATTAAAATATATTTTCTCTCAAAACTTTTAGCCTACAGTGCATTTTATTAATCTAGAAAAATAGATCATCTTGTTCCTATAGCATAATTTCACAATAGTGGAACTTCATTCTAAAAAGAAAAATAAACACAGGATGCTGGAATAATTCATCACTGTTTTTTTTAATCTGTAGACCTGCATCTTCAGTCTGACGAAGGATCTCAACCCGAAATGTCACCCATTCCTTCTCTCCAAAAATGTTGCTTGGCCCGCTGAGTTACTCCAGCATTTTGTGTCCATCTTTGATTTAAACCAGCATCTGCAGTTCATTCCTACACATCTTCAGTTCCTGTGTCTCCATTTAGTTTGTAGTAACTGATTAAAAAAGGGAATTGCAGAGACACAACTTCAACCAACTATAGACAGAATTAGAAATAATGAGACCACAATATAAGCAATAATTATTTTGTTATCATATGATTTTTAAAAGAAAGATGTAAAGCTTAGGCACTATGCTGGTTCATAAAGTGACAGAAAGCTGGCTGCAGGAATCAAGCTTCATGAGTGTTTGGTCATTTGTTTTCCTGCAGAAAAGGCTCTGCAAAGACCACAAACTTCTTAATAATGTTGATTTCCTTATTTCGAACAATTTTTGTCACAACTCTGTTGCTACTCAGTGTTTATTTACAAATCTTAGAAGTTTAAAAATAAATATGTACGCCAGCATTGGAGGATACCAACAAATTGTTTTCTGTAAAAAAAAATTACAAGGCGATACGATACGCTACGATAGTACTTTATTTATCCCAGGAGGGAAATTGATCTGCCAATAGTCATAAAATACATGAAACATGAAATTAAAGTGACGAGTGGAAAGGATTGGGGATGTGCTAAGATTGGGGGGAGGGGGGTCAGGCAGGTGGGGGGAAGGAAGTCAGTCTACCCCATGACAGAAGGTGGAGGAGTGGTACAGTTTGATAGCCACAGGGAAGAAAGATCTCCTATGGCATTCTGTGCTGCATCTTGGTGGAACCAAGTTACTAAAGGTTTAAGAAAGAACTGCAGATGCTGGTAGAATCGAAGGTAGACACAAAATACTGGAGAAACTCAGCAGGTGAGGCAGCATCTATGGAGAGAAGGAATTGGCGACATTTCGGGTCTCTCCACAGATGCTACCTCACCTGTTGCTGAAGGTACTCCTCAGGTTGACCAGTGTGTCATGGAAGGGGGTGAGCTGTATTGTCCAGGATGCTCTGCAGTTTGAGGAGCTTCCCTCCCCTCTAAGACCACCTCCCATGAATCCAACCCCAACCCCCCCCCCCCCCCCCCCCCACCCCCCACCCCTTCCAGGACAGAGCCAGCCTTCCTGATGTTTGTTAATCCTATTGGCATCCGCGACCTTTGACCTGTTGTCGCAGCACATGACAGTGGAGAAGATGGCACTGGTGACGACCGATTGGTAGAACATCTGCAGCATAAAGTAGTCCCCATTCATGTGTTATTGACCCACGTTATCTGACCTGTCTCGTGCTATGACAAGCCAATGCCTGACTATAAAGCAAATGGTGAAAACTTTAATATTCCAATGACCAATTCAATTCAATTCAATTCAATTCAACTTTAATGTCATTGCACAAATACTGAGTATGGGTACAACGAAATGCAGTTTTGCGTCAGTCCGTAGTAGTGCAATATAGAAATTTAAAAAAAAAAGAGATTACAGAATAATAAAAAATACAGAATAATTAAACATATTAAAAATAATTAAACCATACACCTCATGTCACTGATAAAAATGATTGATTAGATTCAATACTACAATTTTAGGGACCCATCCACCAAGAAACTAGCCATACTTCATGATTTTACATTCATTTTTGCTGCTGTTACATTGCTGTTATGTTGCCTTGACGATCATTTTCTCTCATACATGCTTTTTGTTAGGCAGCCTTTTGGGCTAGAGGCGAGAAGAGGGAGTAAAACACGCTGCCTAGAGGGTATTCTTAGTGGTGATTCACTGAGCATTTCTCACAGTCAGAGTTATTGCAATGTCCCACCTAGAGCAGCGGGGGAGCTACGTGCGGATGCTCTTTGTGGACTACAGCTCTGCTTTTAATACCATCCTTCCCCACAAACTGGTGGACAAACTGGGGGACTTGGGACTTCCACACTCCACCTGCATGTGGATAAATAGCTTCCTGTCGGGTCGCAGCCAGAGAGTCAGAGTGGGCCATCACACATCCACGGCCCTCAGCCTCAGTACCGGCTCTCCACAGGGCTGCGTGCTGAGCCCCCTGCTCTACACCATCTACACACATGACTGCACCCCCGCCCACCACAGCAACACCATTGTCAAATTTGCGGATGACACTACGGTGGTGGGACTCATCTCCGGGGGGGACGAGTACGCCTACCGGGATGAGGCGGAGCAGCTGACAGTGTGGTGTGGAGAAAATAACCTGCTCCTCAACACCTTAAAGACAAAGGAAATAATAATAGACTTCAGGAAGAATAAAACGGACATGGTACCATTAATTATCAGAGGGGACTGTGTGGAGAGGGTGGCGGATTTCCGCTTCCTGGGAATCCATATTGAGGAGGACCTGACGTGGAGCGTGAACACCTCTGCGCTGCTGAAAAAGGTCCAGCAGAGACTGCACTTCCTGAGGGTGCTCAGGAAGAATAACATCAATCAGAGACTGCTGCTGTCCTTTTATCGGTGCTCCATTGAGAGCATCCTAACATACTGTGTATGCGTATGGTACACCAGCTGCACAGCGGCTCAGAGGAAAGCGCTCCAGAGGGCCATTGACAACGCCCAGAGGATTGTCGGCTGCCCTCTCCTTACCTTGGAGGACTTACACAGTTCCCGCTGCATCAAAAAATCCCAGAGTATTATAAAGGACATTTCCCACCCCGGACACTCCCTGTTTGAACTGTTGCCGTCAGGCAGATGGTACGGATCTACAAGGACAAGGACAAACAGACTTAAAAACAGTTTTTACCCCACTGCTATAAAGGCACTAAATGTAGCCGCCAAGGAACGCAGGGGCGATACATACTAAGGGACTGTGGTACACTGTGAAATCCACAGAAGGATGTAGGGTTGAGTGTTTATGCATGCTATTTTCATGATATTTATTTTAGTTGCTTATCTTTTTTAATATTTTACCTTGTATGTATCGTTAGCTTTTAGAAATGTTTGAATGGTGCACTGACTGGCTGACATTTTTAAATTTTGTTGTACATGGTTCATGTTACAATGACAATAAAGAAACTATTCTATTCTATTCTATTCTATTGAGATGAAATCAGGCTTTTTTGGCCCACCGAGTCTGTCCTGACCATCAAACACCCATTTACACTAATTCTATACAATGACCATTTCATCATTGCCCTGCCTTCTCCAAATCACCAATTTAATATCATGATGCATGAGTCAATTTGACAACTCATCTATCCACTAGTGGCAATTTACAAAGGATTTGGCACTTTGCATTGATCCATTCTTGATTTTGAATGCAGCATCACCACTTTATCTCAGTTGGCAATGCATTGCTGAAGCAGGGGATCACGTCTTCCTGCACCATCTCTTTACCACAGGACAAATACTATAATGCAGCAGTAGATTTTCCACATGTTTTTTATTATTACCAATTTAATATCACAAGGCTTAAGTCCTTCGTGCCACTAGCATCCAACAAGGGCAGAACATGGAGCAGAAAGAAGAATGAGGGCAGGAGGTAAGGCCAAAACTAAAACCAAAACCAAACCCATCAGCATCTCAGAGTCCCCGCCACAGCCCTTACCTCCACATTTGCCCTTGGTTCAGTCAGGAATTGTAGCTCATTCTTGTTTCAATATAATATTTACAATTGGTGGGGCTTTGCTGCATTAAATTGAGGAAAGAAAATTGGTATTGCTTTATTATTGCCATGTGTACCAAGACACAGTGGAAAGTTGTTGTCTGCATGCTATCCAAATAAATCCGATAATGCTATGGATGAATACAATCAAGCCTTGGACAAATACAACAGGTAGAGCAAAGAGAAAACAAGAATGCAGAATATAGTTTTCCACATTGTAACATGACAGTTTCAGATATAAAGACCAATTTCCGCATTGATATGGGAGGTTAGATTGAGACGAGACCTTACCTTGTGGGTGAGCCATTCAGAAGTCTGATAACAGAAGGGCAGAACTCCCTGAGTCTCGTGGAATGTGCTTTATTTAAATAAATTATACTAATTTCCAACAGGAATATCTCAAATTTATCCTTCTTCGAAGCCTATGTAACTTCCCCTCACCTAAAGTTCAGAAATAGTGTTAATTTACTGTAAAATTGTGGGAGGTGGACTGCTTTGGAGCTGAACTGAGGCAGTTATGCTTGACTTAGGCTGGTGGCACGTGGCACCAACAAGGAGTCAGTTGTAGACAGGTATGGCATCGGGGATGACGGTGGTGACCACTCCAACATATGCAGTAGGATGAACTCACATGATATGCTTTACTTACAGTGACAAGAGAGCCCAAGACCGCATGGGGACTCTCTCCTCATCGTCAGGGTGCATATCTGGTGACGCTGGCAATCTCTGGCTTGTCCTGGCAGCTTAATGCTTGTCTTAAGGAGGAGGCGTAGTGAACTCAGGCTTCTCACTGCACCTTTGCCTCGAGCGAAGGCACTGGTGGTCCCAGGCATATCCTGGTGACTCAGCTTTGTGGCTTGAAGACGTGGCAATGGCAGTTTCTGGATTATCCTTATGCCTCAGTCTTTGCCTCTGTGTGTGTGGATGCAGTCCCTTGTTGTTCATGGGCAGAAAGGGGCACTAGCATCTCAGGCTTGCCCTGGCCTCGGGTTGAAGCATTCTTCAAAGGCTTCTCGTCTGCATGCTATAGGCGTCTAAGGCTTCTTCCTGGCAGTCTAGTCTGGATAATATGGTGGTGCTGATGGAGTCAGGTTTGCCCCATTGGCTCAGTCTTCCTCGAACTTGCAACAACTAGAAGGCAACACAATATTTTCTCCCCTTTCCTCCCTCTTTTCTTCTACCTTCTTCCTTCTTCTTCTTCCTCTACTGCTTCTTGCAGCAATTGTCTGGGAAGTTAGTTAAATATCTCTAGGCATCCAAGGGAAGGCACACAGGAGAGGTAACTTTTAACACACAAAGGGTGGTGGGTGTATGGAACAAGCTGCCAGAGGAGGTAGTTGAGGCTGGGACTATCCCAATGTTTACGAAATAGTTAGAAGGTACATGGATAGGACAGGTTTGGAGGGATATGGGCCAAATGTGGATGGATGGGACTAGTGTAGCTGGGACATGTTGGCCGGTGTGGGCAAGTAGGGCCAAAGAGACTGTTTCCACACTGTATCACTCTATTACTCCATGAGGAGAGTGAACAAAATCTCATCCTTAGTGAGTTCTCAAGCATTTCTTACTTAAAGCCAAGAACTTGGATGGCATGGTGGCACAGCGGTAGAGTTGCTGCCTTACAGAGCATGTAGCACCAGTGATGCGGGTTCGATCCTGACTACGGGTGGGTGTCTGTACGGAGTTTGTACCTTCTCCCCGTGACCGCCTGGGTTTTCTCAGAGATGTTCAGTTTCCTCCTGCACTCCAAAGACGTACAGGTTTGTAGGTTAATTGGCTTGGGTTTGTGTACTTCGTATAAATGTAAATTGTCCCTAGTGCGTGTAGGATAGTGTTAATGTGCGGGGATCGCTTATCGACGCGGGCTCGGTGGGCCGAAGGGCCTGTTTCCCTGCTGTATCTCTAAACTAAACTAAACTTGGTTGCGGAATGGTGTCCTAGCACTTGTACACATCTGTACAAGGTCAAGATGACAGTATTTATTGGAGTGCCCTGTAAGAAAAAAAAATGTAGTCATCTGAATTTTCATGGTAAATATCTGCTGAAGTTATTGAAGTTGTTATTGAAGAATGCATCATGATGGATGAAACCGTTGCATGAAGAGAACTGATTCATGTGGAACAGAAAATGACTATGTTCTGCATCGTTTTAAGTCAAGTTGCGTCGTTGTATGAGCCTTATTATAAGAATAACTTGACATATTACTCAACAGTGTCCCAGTAGCATGGAAGAACAGCAGTCAGTAATTCCGCTTCACAACTGACGGGGACATAGGTTCAATCCTGACCTTGGGCGCTGTCTGTGTGAAATATGCATGTACTTTCTATGTGGGATTCCCCCACATCTCAAAGATATGCTTACAACTATGTCGAAGAGCATTTTGGGGACAGTGTTTTGAATAGGGAGAAGGCTGGACATTGTGGGAAATTACTAAATTGGAGTAAGTCAAGTTGTTACTGGGGAAGTCTGCATCTGACATGTGGGAGTCGTTTAAAGGTCAGTTGATCCAAGTTCAGGACCAGCACATTCCAGGTGGGATAAGGATGGTAAAGTGAACTCGGATGACCAATAAAAGTTATAAATTTGATCAAAAAGATAAAGGAAGCACGTGCAGGGTTTGACGATAAAATCAGACAAGGCCTTTGAAAAATATAAAGAAAGGGAAAAGAACACAAGCAGGGAATTAGAAGGCCCATATAAGGGGCCACAAAATGTCATTGGTGTGATTAAAGAAAATCCCAAGGCTTTTTATACTTACATTGAAAGCAAGACGGTGACCAGGGAGAAGATAGGACTGCTAAAGAATAATGGAGAGAATTTGTGCTTGGAATCTGGGGACGTAGGCGAGGTACTAAATGAGTACTTTGCTTCTGTTTTCACCGAAGTGAAGGAGATAAAGGACAGTGAGTTCAGTGTGGAGAATCTAATATGCAAGGGATGTTTGAAATCAAGGAGGAGGGCGTGTTGGGGCTCTTGACGAGCATTAAGGTGGAAATATCCCCAAGGATTGATGGGACCTATCCCAGGTTATTGCAAGAGGCAAGAGAGGAGATTGCAGGAGCCTTGATGAGCTTGTGTCTTCTCTACCCAGAGGCGTCTCACATATTCCTTTGTTAAGAAGGGAAGTAGGGACAATTCAGGGAACTATAGGCCAGTGAGTCTCATGTTAGTGGTCGGGAGGCAATTGGAGGGAATGTGCCAACATGGTTTTGGATGCAGCAGGTCGTGTCTTACCGACTTGATTCGGTTTTTTGAGGAGGTGACAAAGGTGATCGATGAGGGAAAGGTGGTAAATGTTGTTTACCTGGATTTTAGTATGACGTTTGATAAAGTTTCCCATGGTAGGTTGATCCAGAAGATTAAAGTTATCTGAATTAACAGTGACTCGGTCGAATGGATTCAGAACTGACTTACTAATAGAAAACAGAGGTTAGTGGTGGAAGGATAATGTTCAGATTGAAGGTCCGTGACCCGTGGAGTTCTGCAGGGATCAGTGTGGGGACCTCTGCTGTTTGTGATATGTTTATCCTACTTTCTCAAGAACTTAATGCACTCAAGTGCACATTGGTGGCAATTTACAGGGGCCAATTAGCCTACAAACCCACACGTTTTTAGGATGTGGAGGAAAATGGAGGAGTCAAACCGATGTGGTGCAAAATGAAGTAGTCTTATAACCGCCCACGTCTTGTGAAATGTGAGAGTGTAAGTACTAAAGGGCATAATAATTACAATGAATGAAGTTTTCCATCATTACAAACAAACAGGCTCTAAACTGCGAGCACTGATGCGCTCTGCAACCATTCCCCCCTTCTCGGTACGGATCGAGTACGAACCTGGTGGACATGGATAAGTGTTCCATTGGGTACTGACCCGAAAAGTTGCCTATCCATGTCCTCCAGAGATGATGCCTGACTTGCTGAGTCTTCTGTGGGAGAACCAGGCTATCCCTCTCTCCTCCTATTCATAGCCTTTGCCAAATTCTCCAAAGCAGGTTCCAGGAATTTTAGTGCCGAGATGATTACGATACTTAAGCCATTTCTCATTGAAGTGAAAATATTCCAAATCTTAAGGGTTTGCCACATGCCATTAAATCGCCACAGAGACATTATGGTCCAGTGCATTTCAAGCATGCAAGCTGAGGGTCTATTACAAACCCACTGACTCCCACAACTATCTCGACTACACTTGTTCTCACCCTGCTTCCTGCAAAGACTATCCCCTACTCCAAATTCCTCCGTCTATAACGCATCTGCGCCCAAGATGAGGTGTTCCGTACCATGACATCTGACATGTCCTCATTCATCTGAGATGTCCTCAGTACCCCGCAGTTCCGCCCTTGCTCCATATCCCCCTAGTCGCAACAGAGACAGAGTCCCCCTAGTCCTTACCTTTCATCCCATCACCCATCATATAATCCTCCAACATTTTTGCCACCTCCAACGGGATCCCAACACTAGTCACGTCTTCCCATCTCCAATCCCTTTCCACATTCCGCAGAGACCGTTCCCTCCGCAAATCCCTGGTTAACTCATCCCTTCCCACCTAAACCATCCCCTCCCCAGATACCTTTCCCTGCAACCGCAAAAGACCCAACACCTCTCCCTATACCTCCTCCCTCGACTCTGTCCAGGGACCCCGACAGTTCTTTCCGGTTAGGCAGAGATTCACTTGCACCTCATGCAACCTCATCTACTGTATCCGTTGTTCAAGATGTGGACTCTTACACATCGGCGGGACCAAACATAGGCGGGGCGATCATTTCGCTGAACAACTTCGCTCAGTCCGCCTGAACCTGCCTGATCTCCCGGTTGCCAAAAACTCTCCTTCCCATTCCCATACAGATCTTTCTGTCCCAGGTCTCCTCCATTGTCAGAGTGAGGCTAAATGCAAATTGGAGGAACACCATTTCATATTTTGTTTGGGCAGCTTACAGCCCAGTGGTATGAACATTGATTTTTCTAACTTCAAGTAACCCCGGCATTCCCTCTCTCCCCATCCATCCCCCACCCAAATTGCACCAGCTTCTCGTTTTCACCCAACAAACAGCAAACAATGGTCTGTTTCCTTTGTCATCGTTACTTTTGTGCATATCTTTCATTCATTGTTCTTTATATCTCTACATCATCGTCCATATCTCTCATTTCCCTTATCCCTAACTAGTCTGAAGAAGGGTCTCGACCCAAAATATAATAATAATAATAATGCATTTTATTTGCTGGCGCCTTTCTGGACACCCAAGGACACCTTACAGGACATAAAATCACAATACATTTATCAATATTAAAATCAAGTTGATTAAAAAAAAAAAAAAAAAAAAAAAAAATACACAAAACATTTTAAGTCGTTAAAATCAGGGTGAACATGGTGGAAGTTATGTCGGGTATTCTAATCTAAACAGGTGTGTTTTGAGTTGTGATTTGAATTGATCGATAGTGTCCAGGTGACGGATGGGAGGTGGGAGAGTGTTCCAGAGACGTGGGGCAGAGCAGCTGAAGGCTCTGGCACCCATGATGCTGAGTCTAAATGTGGGGACAGTTAAAATTGCAGCTGAGGAGGAACGAAGTGACCGGGAAGGAGTGTATGTTAGCAGCAGGTCAGAGAGGTATTGGGGAGCAAGGTGGTGTAGGGCTTTGAAGGTCAGCAGTAAAATCTTGTAGTTAATCCGGTGGTGCACAGGGAGCCAGTGGAGCTGAGTGAGGATGGGTGTGATGTGGTCCGATGATCTGGTATATATCACCCATTCCTTCTCTCCTGAGATGCTGCCTGTTCCGCTGTTACTCCAGCTTTTTGCGTCTCTCTTCAGTTGCAAAGTATATTGAGATGGTATTAACTGCTATGTGGAATGAACACTGTATCGCAGAACTGTTGCGTGTAAGTTCAAAGCACGTATTAAGGATGCCTGCATTTCTGCGGAAGGCCACATAATCTTTGCTCTAATACGGGTTTAAATGAAATCTTGCAGTGCAGGTCCAATTTAGTTCAGTTAGAACCTTTGCTTCCCTCAGAGTTAATCTTCAGCATGCCACAGCAATGTGGAAGGTAACCTGGAATAACTAATACATCGCTTGAAAGACAAATAAATAAATAATTGTGTTCGGTCACAAAATAGATAGAAATCTCAAAAGGATTTACAAAATATACACAAATAGTAAATGGCCTGGATAGAGTGGGCGCGGAGAGGATATTTCCACTAGTGGGAGAGTCTAGGACCAGAGGTCATGCCTCTGAATTAAAGGACTTTCTTTAATTCTGAGGAGGAATTTCTTTAGTCAGAGGGTGGTGAATCTGTCTAATTCACAAGGCTGTGGAGGACAAGTCAATGGATATTTGTAATGCAGAGACAGATAAATACTTGATTAGTATGGCTGTCATGGGTTATGGGGAGAAGGCAGGTGAATGGGGTTAGGTGGGAGAGATAGATCAACCATGATTTAACAGTGCCAGTAGACCTGATCAGCCAAATACCCTAATTCTGCTGCTATCAGTTATGAACTTATGAACAATGTCTTCAAGTAATTTTTAAATGGATCTCATTCACCAAAGCAATCAAGGCTGCGGGAAAAACAAAGTGGGAAACAAGGACCGGCAGATGCTTGAATCTTGAGCAAATTGCAAAGTGCTAGAGTAACTCAGCTGGTCAAGCAGCATCTCTGGTTGACATGGATAGGTGTCCCAACCAGAAACATTGCCCGCCAATGTCCTCCTGCGATGCAGCCTGACCTGCTGAGTTACTCCAGCAGTTTGTGATTTGCTCAAAGTTGCAAGAATGTTCGATTAAAGTTCTAAGAGTTGGAAATGTCTCTGTTGCTCCACTTTGAAAACATAGATTAACTATTTGAGGAAAACATATCACCAACGCAGCTACCAATGCTGACAGAAAATTTGTACTCTGCTTCTATAAAAGGAGTGTTTTATATTTTCTTGATTGAATGCAGAGTCAGAGTTAGGGTTCTGATGCCTTTCCTTTCATCCTCAAAACATGAAACTTCAGCCAGTATCAAACTGGCATGAAAATTGTGGTAATTTTCTGAAAAGTAGACGATGAAAGAGATTTAGTTTAAAGATACAGCATGGAAACAGGCCATTAGGCCCACCAAGTCTGCGCTGAACGGCCTGTTTCCACGCTGTGGTGAGAGTTCTCGGCATCTTACTGGTGAGCTACGAAGGGTGGCGTGGTTGCGCAGCGGTAGAGCTACTGACCTACAGCGCCAGTGACCCAGGTACGATCCTAACTATGGGTGCTATCTGTACAGAGTTTGTACTTTCTCCCCGTGACCAGCGTGAGATTTCTCCGAGATCTTTGGTTTCCTACCACACTCTAAAGACGTACAGGTTTGTAGAACAATTGGCTTGGAGTAAGTGTAAATTGGCCCTAGGGTAGACACAAAAAGCTGAAGTAACTCGACGGGTCAGGCAGCATCTCTGTAGAAAAGGAATGGATGATGCTTCTTCAGACTGGTAAGGGATAAGGGAAACAGGAGATATAGACAGAGATGTGGAGAGATAAAGAACAATGAATGAAAGATATGCAAAAAAGTAACATTATAAAGGAAAGGCCATTGTTAGCTGTTTGTTGGGTGAAAATGAGTAGCTTGTGCGACTTGGGTGGGCGAGGGATAGAGAACGAGGGAATGCCGGGGCTAATCGTCCCTAGTGTGTGTCGGATAGTGTTAATGTTCGGGGATCGCTGGACGGCACAGACTCGGTGGGCCAAAGGCCTGTTTCGCGCTGTATCTCTAAAACTAAAAAACGAAACTAAAGCTGAATAAAAAAATTGCAATAATTGGGCCACCAGAGATATGTCATTCGTTGGGCACGTTTGGCATCATCAGTTCTCAGCTACAGGCTAATTTGGAAGCATCTCTTGCTCATTCACTCACACCAAGTCAATCCTGTGACACTCATAGCACTGCACCATTAGTGTTCTGGAAAGGTGAGAGGTGTTCACATCACGGGAAGGCCAGATGTATGGCCCTGATGCTGTAGATGGTGCAACGGGTGCCATTGATAAATGAATCTGGAGAATCACACATCTTGGATACTGCCAATGATGCAACATTGATTAGACACTAATTTAGTTACACTGCTGAGAAAAATATCTAGGCATAGAACACATAACATAGAACAGCACAGGAACAGGTTCTTCAGGCCACAATGCCTGTCCCAAACATGAGGTCAAGATGAACAGATTTAATCTGCATGGAAGTGATCCATTTACCTCAATTCACTGCAAATCAAATGGCTATCTAAAAGGCTCTTAAACACCACTCTCGCATCTATTCTTTGTTAGATTAACATAGCAATTTAATTGACCAAGAGAGCTTTTATGTTCAGATGGCAATGGATAATTTGTTGAAAGATGCAAAGCAAAATGCTAGAAAGGTCAAAGTTCTGTCCATTACCTGCAGTTTGATGAGCTGTAGATTTTTTTTTTAAATAATCCCCCGATATTGTGTTCTTCCTGAACATGTGCTGGCTGATAGGACAAATAGTGGAAGGGTTTGGTCGACTTTTCTAACAAGTCAGCAACTTACTTAATGACAAAAAGTAGAGGGCTGTGAAGGTTTGATTTGACGTTTTTCAGACATGTGAATGAATTATACACTAAATTTCATGGGAAATGAACAAAAATCTGTGTTCTCATCAGTTATGTGATGAATTTCAGGCAAAGCTGACAAGGGGACCACAAAGAAAGACACAAAGTGCTGGAGTAACGCAGCGGGTCAGGCAGCATCTCTGGAGAGAAGACATTTTCTCCAGAGATGCTGCCTGTACCGTTGAGTTACGCCAACATTTTGTGTCTATCTTTGGTTTAAACCAGTATCTGCAGTTCCTTCTTACACAAGGGGAACAGAAAGTGGTTTTCACTTCTCAAATTTGCTGATGTTAGCCCCATTACCTCTGGTAAGGTGTCGAATGACAGGTCGAACAAAAACTATACCCCAAGGTTTAATGCAACTTAATTTTTATTAGCACTTGAGATACTTGAGCATGCATACTTCTAGTAACTTCACATAGTTCCAGCTTATTGTTTTATATACTATTTCACAAGGCCCATGGCTTGGATTCAAATACTACGCGTGGACATCTAATTTTACTTATCAGACTAGAGAGTTCTTAATTATAATGGTGCATGTCCATAGTTACAGCTATATCTTGTTTGCACTGCTTCTCAAGTTCACATCACACAGTCATACTGCTCTCGCCGAATGCCATGATCTTTAAAGATAACGGAGTCAATGGATATGGGGGGGAGGCAGGAACGGGTTACTGATTGTGGATGATCAGCCATGATCACATTGAATATCGGTGCTGGCTCAAAGGGCAGAATGGCCTACTCCTGCACCTATTGTCTATGCTTCTCTGTTTCTGTGGTCCACCAATATTTCCTCTCCCTCTCCCCCCTCCCCCTCTCTTCCCTCTCTATCCCTCTCCCTCTCACTCCCTCTCTCCCTCCCTCCCCCTCTCCCTCCCGCTCTCCCCCCCTCTCCCTCCCTCTCCCTCCCTGTCTCCCTTTCTCTCTCCCTCACTCCCTCTTTTCCTCCCCCTCTCTCCCTCTCTCTCCCTCTCACCCTCTCTCTCTCTCTCTCTCTCTATCCGCCCCTCTCCCCCTCCCCCCCTCTCTCTCCCGCTCCCCCTCCCTCTCTCTGCCTCTCCCTCCCTCTCCCTCTCCCTCCCTCTCCCTCTCCTTCCCTCTCCCTCTCCCTCTCCTTCCCTCCCCCTCCGTCTCTGTCTCTCCATATTTTGTTACGTTACAGCCTTATTTTAAAATGGATTAAATTATTTTTTTTTATTATCAATCTACACACAATACCCCAGAATAAAAAAGCGAAAACAGGTGTTTCGAAATTTTTGCAAAGTAATTGAAAATAAATAACTGAAATATCACATTTACATTAGTATTCAGACCCTTTGCTATTTAACTCAAAATTGAGCTTAGGTTCATCCTGTTTCCATTGATTATGATTTTGGACATGATTTGGAAAGGCACACACCTGCCAGCACGTGCCGTCAGTAATTACTCAGGGTAGGCAGTCAGTCGGCTTTTTACAATTCTTAAACCGCGCATGCGCAGATTGTTCTCCTCTCCATAAACTGTCAGTCAACTTTTATAAAGTCTTCAAAAGCCATATCTCTTAATAAAGTACCATATTTTACGGCAATGAAGACACACCTGCGTCGAAGACACACCCACGTTTTGAGTTGCTAAATTTTGAAAGATGGCTGGCGGGACATTGAATTTCTCACGCTCAAAAAAATAAAAAATAAAAATAAAGAAAGTAACAATTCAATTTGCCAAAGGCTTCCAAATCTCCTTCATTCTGAATTACTAAATGGGTGGAGGGTGACAGCAGGTGGAGAGATGGTGGGAAAAACGGGAGCACACCGGGACAAGTTGAATCAGTTGTGATCTTAATCAATGACAATACTAGTTCAAGGGACCAATTGTGGGGAGAGTTCCTTTCACAGTGTGTGGGGAGTCTGGCCAGGGGTAAAGTTGCGGGGAGGGCAGGAGCGTTGAGAAGGAGGGGATCAGGGATCATGTCAGTAACTCACTCACTCACCGCTGCCGCGGAGCTCTGGGTGCAGAGCCACCGCATTGTAGCCGGGGATAGAAGTAGCTCGCGTGGCTGCGAGCAACCGCCGGGACCGGTCAGCGGAACTGGCTGCCACCTCAGCGCCATCTGCCGGCACGCTCACCTCTGGCAGTGATCTCCGTCTGAACATCTCTCACCTGCCGCTCGCCGGCCTCGCTCATGTCAGCCCCTTCCTGCAAATCCTTAAATTCCGACTGCCGACGGGAGCAGGACATGGCCTCATTTGCTGCCCTGGGTGACACTGCAGGGTATTCACTGCCCGGTCCGTGTCTTTCAATGTAGACCGGACAGTGAGGGGACCAGCTCAAGAGCGGGTCAGCTGCCGATGGATAACAGGACAGCGGGCGGTGGAGTTTACTCCTGTGTCAGTGCGAATAACATCAATTGGTCCCTTGATTGCGCTGACACAGGAGTAAGCTCCACTGCCAATGTTTTACAAATGGCTGAAAATAAATTCAATGGTTCTTTATTGTCATGTACGCACAACACGGTGAAAATTATTTTGCACAACCACAGATGTATAAGCACAACTATTAAAAATAAACAGAAAACACAACAGTCCGAAGTCCAACCCATGTGTTGGAAGCTCTGGAGGTCCCCCAATCCAGATAAGCCTATGCGAGCCTGAGCCGACAGCCCTCTCCTCTGCCGACGGCCTCCATGTCCAGGAGGCTCCTCCTGCAGCTGACCTTGAAGGTACCGGAGTCATTAACCCGGTCCTTCTCTGAATGCTGACTGGATGTTTCCTCTGGGGGTATAGTTTCAGAATAAACGTTCACCTATTTAGTTTAGTTTACTTTACTTTAGTTCATTGTCACATGTACCGAGGTACATTGAAAAGCTTATTGTTGCGTGCTTACCAGTCTGCGAAAATATTATTCTTGATTACAATCGAGCCATCCACTGTGTACTTTTACATGGTATAGGGAATAATGTATAGTGCAAGATAAAGTCCAGTAAAGTCCAATTAAAGATAGTCCGAGGGTCTCCAATGAGGTAGATGGTAGCTTAGGACCACTCTCTAGTTGTTAATAGGATGGTTCAGTTGCCTTGTGACTGCTGGGAAGAAACTGTGGCTGAATCTGGAGGTGTGCATTTTCACATTTCTGTACCTTTTGCATGATGGGAGAGGGGAGAAGAGTGAGTGAATTAGGTGAATATCATCCTTGATTAAACTGGTGGTCTTGCTGAGACAGCGTAAGTGTAGTTGGAGTCAATGGAAGGCCGGTTGGTTTGTGTGATGGTATGGGCTACATCCGCAATTCTCTGCAATTTCTTGCGGTCTTGGATAGAGCTGTTCCCAAACATGTTGGGATGCATCCCAATAAAATTATTTCTAGGGTGCATCTGAAGAAGCTGGTGAGAGTTGTTGGACCTCTTAGGCCTTCCAAGGAAGTAGAGACATTGGTGTGCTTTCTTGTCCGTTGCTTCGATATGGCCAGTCCAGTACAGGTAGCTAGTGATATTTACTCCAAGGACCTTGAAGCACCACAAGGTATTGACTCTTTCTGATGGTCATGAGAAGTAATTTATTTTTTCACAAGAGTTGTAATTCTCTACGACAGAGAAATGAGTTTCAAGAGTTGAAATCCTCTACGCCAGAGAAATGTGGAGGGGTGGTGTCACTAAATATATTCAAGATGAAGACTGTCAGAAATGTAAAAGGCAGGGAGCAGGGGGTCAAGAGGTATGAGGAGCGAGCAGAGATGTGGGGTTGAGGCCATGATTGGATTTGTTTTGATCTTATCAAATGGCAGCTCCTGTATGAGGTGAAGATTGGTCTAATCCTGCCCGCTCCCATTTTTTACCATCATGCTCACCGTTCAGTCGAGACCACCGTTCCACTTTGTCATGATGAAAACTCACTCTGTGGATGGAAATGACTGGAGCTGGGTTTGCTGATGGTGCAGTGCCTGGGCTGTGCCTTAAGATCAGTGAAGCATGATATTCACCCTCTGGCCAATGTGATATTATCGTTCAGTGACAAGAGAGGATTAATAATTGTAGCACATTCTTCTGGGTTGGGAGATAAGGTATGGTCATCATGCAGTTTCCTTGTGTGCCTGGGGCCATCATTAAATCATTTTTGAACAATTGGAAAGATCTATATAATATATAATCAGCAGTAACAAATTGTTTTTATTTATTTTTATCACATTAGTGTGGAATATTCAACATTTATTACCATTTTTTTTTAACAACTTTATGCTTTGAATGTAATCATCCTTTGACATGATTACTTCAGGATGAAATTATGTTAATTGGAAAACATCGGATGCAATAAAGAGTCAAGATGTTGACTTCACAAGCTCATTGCAGCAGTAAAATGTACTGATGCTGTGCCACAGTTAATTACTTACAATTGACTACTTAATAAAGCAATCAGGGCCTAAAATGCCTCCTAGACAAAGAACTAGTAGATCAACAGCTGTAGTGTATTATAATATTAGGAAGCAAAAAAATTGTTCACTGACTATGTCTGGTTAGGATTTTCTAGTGGAAAATGAGAATCAAGGTTCACACATTAGCTCTAAGAATGCTTTTGGTATTTGTAATTCTCTTCTACTTACTGGAGTTTTAAAAACATGTTTAACTACCTCAATTTCTTGTACCTGCTAAGCATGCCGTGGCATCACGTTGAAGCGAACTACTTCAGAATTAAACATGTCTTTTGCAGCATCTGGAAACGGCATCAAGGACACACACAGGGTAGGTGTGAACATGATACTGGACAAAATGCTTGCTCCTGATTAAAGTGCAAAGATTCAGTCAGGGTGGTCTGTAACCAGATTTAATTGGGTCAGTCTAGGTTGGCATAGGGTTTCCTGCTTATGGGGAGAAAATGACCTGGGACCCATGACTTGTTTTCCATCTGTCTCTTCTGAAAATCCAAGCAACAGCATGGCAAATTGAAGAATTTACTGACTAATTCTCTCACTCATTTGAATGCACACAATAAACTTCACCAGTACTTTTTTTCCAGGAGATAGTACAATTGGGGTAGATTTCAAAACCTAATTGCGACCTAAGTGGAATTATGTCAGTGAATGAAGTGATGGTAATTATATTAATTGTTCATATTATATCAAATAATTGAGTTGCTATTACTGAGAGATCAATATGCAAAATGAAATGATTCCATATAAAGCTATAAAGTACCTACTTGTATATTTGTTTTATGTTTCTAAATATTTCAGTGCATTATTAATTTGTTCTTATGTCAAAAATATATATTTAAAGAATTGCTGTAAATAGTTGGAAACATGATATCAATGTCTATCAAAGGCCTTTCAATGTGTGAACTAGAATATATCCAAGTGACAGATTAAACAGTCATTGCCCTTAATGCCGAATTGCAGCAGTAGCCAAGTGAAATATTTTAACAGTTTAGGCTTCCTTGACATGACTTTTCACCTGAGGCCTCCTGCCAGCTAATTGAATGATCGGACAACAGTCCACCCACTGTGTCAGATGGAAGAGTCTATTAAGGAGATCCAACAGAATGGTGAGCAAGGGAGCTGCTCATGATGCAAGAATTCCAATAGAGTAGGTTGGCTTGGGTCAGGTCAGGTTCAGTTGGGAATCGGAGTGAATAGAGATTTCTCGTGCAATCTGATTTCCATTTAGGTCTCAGATTTATACAGATGCCATTTCAAGCCCACAGGAAAACGAATGGATAACAAGTTCTTAGGTTCGTAACTTAGGAGCACAATTGACCCATCATGTCTACTTCACCATTCAGTACTGGCTGATCTATCTTTCCCTTTCAACCCCATTCACCTGCATTCTCCTCATAATCCCTGATACACATACTAATCAAGAAACTGTCAATCTGCACTTTAAAAATACCCATTGACTTGACCTCCACCGCCGTCTGTGGCAATGAATTCCACAGGTTCACCACCCTCTGACTAAATATATTCCTCCTCATCTCATTTCTAAAGGTACGTCCTTTTATTCTGAGGCTTTGTGTTCTGGTCCTAGACTCTCTCACTAGTGCAAACATCCTCGCCACTACTCTATCGAGGCCTTTCACTATTCAGTAAGTTTTAATGAGGTGTCTCCTCATCCTTTTAAACTCGAGCGAGTACAGCCCCAGTGCCATCAAATGCTTATCATATGTTAACCAAATCATTCCTGGGATCATTCTCGTAAACCTCTTCTGAACCCTTTCAAATGTTACCACATCCCTCCTCAGAAATGGGGCCCAAACCTGCTTACAATGCTCCAAATGCACATTTAACTCTGGAACCTCTCCTGGAAATTGCTACTAATATCTTCGAAGTTTGGATCAAGGGAGGTGATCATTGTGCCCTTCCTGAGGTCTTTCTCCCTCAAGAAGAAGACCATGAATTTCTGGGGAATGCATTCTCTTTGTGGTGTGGGAAGACAACAATAATTATAGGTTTCGCTAGAACATTGCCCTTTTGAATCTTATTTTAAATCTGGGATAAAATACACTGGCTGGGACCAGTGAGAAGAAAGAAGATGTAATTTTGTAAATGAGCTGTCAATTGCAATTTAGTAATGAGACAGCATTAAGAAGTCAAAGTCAAAGCTCTCCTTGATATATTGGTCTTATGGATTGTATCTCTATTCTAATGTATCAGCCTTCTTCGTGTTTCTGACGTCAATTAAATAAAATTTCACATGGACTGAATCAGAAAACTCCTATTCCGCCATCATTTTATGATCAGCTGACAAGAAGCGAAATTCAAGCACCTAATTTTGAATCCCGATGAAACCAGTTGGAATTAGAATAATAATTACTCATGCGGATTAATCATGATTCACAGCTTGGGAAACTGCTTATTTTAGCTGTTATGCCACCCATAACTCACTGCTGAAGCCACATTAGTCAGATATCTCTTTGCCATGGGGTATATTTGAACTGTTGATGTTTGCAGAAACATAAGCCATAATGTACTCTTCTCAATCACGACAGTCAAAAGCAGGATATCTAATTGAGGAAACCCGAATGAAATGCAAAATGAGTTGTAATAGGGCTTGGTAGAATAATTCATGAACATTCCCCTGTAAAGAGCCGAGAGCAAAAGGCACATCATGGTAACATTATTTCCACTCTTTCATAGATTGTGCTGATAATCGCTTTAGTTACTTCAAGTGTAACAAAGCAATTTATCTGAACTATAGAGAATGGATGTTTAGCCAAAGCTAATAACTGAATTAAATAGATAAGAATTAAAGAAATAATGCAAATATAATCAAAGTGGTACTGAATCTAGAAACCATCAGAAATTCTCCAACCAAAGAAAACATATTTCTTTGTATTGGGTTTATCTTACGCATGTTCAAATTATAAATGGATAATTTTAGAGAGTTTAAGCAGATCTTCAACAGACTTTGTTGTTTTAATTCAAATAATCTGGAAAAATTACCACTAAAATACAAAATAGTTTTTTTTTATTCACGCAAGTAACATTTGAGTCATGATAGAAGGAGAGATTGTGAAGCAGAAATATTGATTAGGTCAATAAAGTTAGCTTTATTCATGTTGAAAGTACAAGCAACTGCAGTTTCTGGATGCTTGAGCAAATCACAAAATGCTGGAGTAACTCAATGGGTCAGGCAGCATCTGTGGAAGGAATGGATAGATGACGTTTCAGGTCAGGACCCTCATTTGTCTGAAAAAGGATCAGACTGAGGAAGGGCCCCAATTCAAAACATCGCCTATCCATTCCTTCCGCAGATGCTGTCTGACCCATTGAGTTACTCCAACACTTTGCTTCCCAATTTCAACTTAAATAAAACACAATTTTCAGAAGCCAAATGGTTTGTGCTGTTGATAGTGAGGATAGACGCAGATTAGAGGGTGACGGTGATCAATGGTAATATGGACAGAATATGACACATGGAAATTAATTCTCAGATAGTTGGTGATACAATTGTAGGATTGACTAATAAAGATAGGACATCCACAATGAATGGTAGGAGGCAAGGGTGCATAGAGGAATAACCTTGTTGTACAAAATCCAAATATAACTGAAGGTGGTAGCATACATAGATAAGATGATAAAATAAGGCATACAGGATATTAGCTGGGTCATGAAATATACGTGTAGTGAGGTCACGACGCATCTTCATAAAACATTGTGTGTAGAATGGAACTGCAGATGCTGGTACACTATAAGCTGAAGATAGACACAAAAAGCCCGAGTAACTCAGCGGGTCAGGCAGCATCTCTGGAGAAAAGGAATAGGTAACATTTCGGGTCGAGTCTCTTCTTCTGACTGAAAGTCTGGAGATATCTGAAGAACGGTCTCGACTCAAAACGTCACCTATATCTTTTCTCCAGAGATGCTGCCTGACCCGCTGAGTTACTCCAGCATTTTGTGCCTATCTTCTGGTAGACACACAGAGTCTTGTGCCCAGAGTAGGGGAATCGAGAACAATTGGGGAGGGGGCATAGATTTAATAGGAACCTATGGAGCAAGCTGCCGGAGGAGGTAGTTGAGGCAGGTACTATCGAAATGTTTAACAAACATTTAGGCAGGTTCATGGAACGGACATATTTGGAGGGATATAGTGTTGTTTGGACATGTTGGCCCATGTGGGCAAGTTGGGCCAAAGGGCCTGTTCCATGCTGTAAGATTCTATGACTATATAATTGCACAGATAACTATTCACAATACCAAGAGGCTTGTCAATGCAACCCACCTAACTCAGACTTCCATTCCTGAATGCCTCCAGTTAGCGAGTTAACTTGGTGGAGCCTGGTGATTTAATTTTAGTGAGCAGTCAGCCCTAACTTCTTTTCATTAGCTGCATGTATCAAGCAGACACCATAGCTATTGTGGCCAGGCCAAGTGATGGCTGATCAGCAAGAGAGAAAGTAGAAGGCACCTGACCTGAGGCCATTGGCCAACAGCTCAAATAGAGAAAAAGATGCAGTAGAAGTCTTGTTAAAGGTGGAAAAAGCATTACCAGATCACTGGGCACAAATGCCCAGTAGTCAGGCCAGGAAAAGTGTAGCCCATATCCATACTTGGAGGAAGGCAAAATGCCATTTGGGTTCTGCTGTTGAGAATTTGAAGAGGACAAATGAGGGCAGAGTATAATATTGATGGCTAGGTACAATGAATTGCTTGTTGTATCGGTAGGCCTGCCGAAGCCCTTGTATACAACAGAGCAGGGGAAGACCAAGCACCAGTCTTTTGCAGGCTTTGTGCAGTTTGACCCCCATATTCTCCAGAGGGGCAAATGTGACCATCTGTGCTAAAGCCTCCAGGAACTCGGTTTCCATGACGGTTAAATTGGAAGATACATAACTGAGTCCAGCAGTTAATTTGTGGATAAGAATTGAGAATAGACAATAGGTGCAGGAGTCGGCCCTTCGAGCCAGCACCGCCAATCAATGTGATCATGGCTGATCATCCCCAACGTTGAAGAATAATGTTAAAACTATTAGGTAAATTAGGCAAACTATCGGACGCACTGGTGATCATTTTCCAATGTTCAATAGATTCAGGATCAGTTCTTCTGGATTTGAGGATAGCTAATGTTATCCCACTTTTCAAGAAAGGAGCGGGAGGTAAAACGGGGAATTACAGACCAGTTAGCCTGGCTTCGGTGGTGGGAAAGATGCTGGAGTCAATCATTAAAGAGGTAATAAATGGGCATTTGGATAGCAGTAAAAGAATTGGTCCAAATCAGCATGGATTTATGATTGAAAATTGGTTGGCAGACAGGAAGCAAAGAGTAGGAGTGAACGGGTCCTTTCAGAATGGCAGGCAGTGGCGAGTGGAGTGCCGCACGGTTTGGTGTTGGGGCCACAACTGTTTACCATATATATTACTAAAAGTAAGATCTTGACCACTTTTGACTCACTGCAATGTGATTTCCGAGAGAACGGAGACACTTACGACTGTCATTTTTGGCCACCTCGCTCAGAGCCCCCCACCGCCGGACTTGACTGGAGGATATTTCCCATTGATGAAAAATCAGAGAGATATTAATGTTTTTTTTAATTGTCATTCTCCCTGCTGCCCCCGCTGGCGGCAGGGAGGTGGGACTATAAAACCCGTAAGTGTGGTGGCTCACTCAGAGGGTGACGTCAAGATGGCGCCGAGTGCAGGCGCCGTTGAATAATTCAGGAGAGCTGCTCTGTCGATAGTGTGTGTGTTTGTTGGATGTTATTTAAAGCACGTTTTTGCTTCAGCACCAGCAGCCTCTACAGGAGGCTTTAAACAATCGTTTTACACACTGTATATTCAACATGTTCTGAAGTTACTTCTGGAGCAGAGTGGGGGGGGGGGGGAGGGGTGAAGGGAGGAGGGGTGACTGAGTGAACTGCCAGCGTACTAGGTGTGAGTGACTGCACTGCGAGCCCATGAGCCATGAGTAAGTGAACTGACAGCCCACCAGCCGTAAGTGACTGAACTGTCAGCCCAATAATCCATTCAGTCCACCCTCTCCCCCTTCTCTCTCACAGTCCGTCACCTGTTTTGGGCAGAATTTCTGGCAGTTTTTCAGCATCCAGCCTGCCTGATCCAAGTGACTGTACTGCCAGGCCTCAGTGACTGAGCTGCCAGCCCAAGAATCCATTCGGCCCACAATGTCTATACTAGCCCTCTGGAAACCAGTACCTTCGGCCCACAACACCCATACTAGCGCAACAGAAAGCCCCTCCCACTGGTGAGCAATATTGAAATTGGTGGAGAGGTGGAATATTGCGTTGGGTGACCAGCCCTCCCGTGTGTTGCTGGTCTAGTATATATTAATGATTTGGAAGAGGGAATTAGGAGCAACACTGACAAGTTTGCAGATGACACAAAGCTGGGTGGCAGTGTGAACTTTGAAGAGGATGTTAGGAGTTTGCAGGGTGACCTGGACAGGTTAAGTGAGTGGGCAGATGCGTGGCAGATGCAGTATAATATATATAAATGTGAGGTTATCCACTTTGGTGGCAAAAACAAGGGGGCAGATTATTATCTCAATGGGGTTAGAATAGGTAAGGGGGAGGTACAGCGAGAGCTGGGTATCCTTGTACACCGGTCACTAAAAGTTGGCGTGCAGGTACAGCAGGCAGTGAAGAAAGCTAATGGAATGTTGGCCTTCATAACAAGAGGATTTCAGTATAGGAGTAGAGAGGTTCTTTGGCAGTTGTTTAGGACTCTGGTAAGACCACATCTGGAGTATTGTGTACAGTTTTGATCTCCTAATTTGAGGAAGGACATCCTTGTGATTGAGGCAGTGCAGCATAGGTTTATGAGATTGATCCCTGGGATGGCGGGACTGTCATATGAGGAAAGATTGAAAAGACTAGGCTTGTATTCACTGGAGTTTAGAAGGATGAGGGGGTTTCTTATAGAAACATATCAAATTATAAAAGGACTGAACAAGCTAGATGCAGGAAAAATGTTCCCAGTGTTGGGCGAGTCCAGAACAAGGGGCCACAGTCTTAGAATAAAGGGGAGGCCATTTAAGACTGAGGTGAGAAAAAACTTTTTCACCCAGAGAGTTGTGAATTTGTGGAAATCCATACCACAGAGGGCAGTGGAGGCCAAGTCACTGGATGGATTTAAGAGAGTTAGATAGAGCTCTAGGTCCTGGTGGAATCAAGGGATATGTGGAGAAGGCAGGCACGGGTTATTGATTGGGGACTATCAGCCATGATCACAATAAATGGCGGTGCTGGCTCGAAGGGGCGAATGGCCTCCTCCTGCACCTATTTTCTATGTTTCTATGTTTCTATGTAAATACATTCACTTAAAGTAGATTGGGTGAGGGAAAGTTTAGTGTTATGGCAGCTAGTTGGATGCCAGACTAGTGTTTTAAGGAGGCGGTGAGTATATCTTTAATAAGCCAAGTGACCTCTATGCTCTTGAATTTTTTGTGCTCTTGTTGGGTTCTTAATGCTTTTATTGGAGTAGTAAAGTAGAACTGGCAGCATCAGCGTGGTATTCAAGGTTCCATCATATTACAAACAACATTGGTCATCTGTTCCAGTGCCTCAAGCAAAAATGTTACAGTTGAATGCCATTTGGGTTTTTTTTTAAAGAAAAGCTATCTCAAGAAAACCCTGGGAAAAAAAGCTTTTCTCTGGTCTTAGAAATATCCCTCTAGCAATTATGAAAATATTCATCTATTGCTCCATTGAATGTTAAGTATTAATTATTTTGAAAATTTCAGAAGTTGTTCGAACATTTAACAATTGTGCCATAACATATGCCATAGACATAGAACATAGAACAGACCAGCTCAGAAACAGGCTCTTTGGCCCCCAATGTCCACGCTGAGCATAATGCCAAATTAAAATAATCTCCTCTGCTTGCATATGATCCATATCTCTCCATTCTTTGCCTATCTAAATACTTCTTCATTTCCAATATCATATTTGCCTCCATCATTACTCCAGGCACAGCATGTCCCAGGCACCCACCAACACCCCCACACATCTTCTTTAAGCCTTGCCCCTCTCACCGCAAGGTATGCTTTCTAGTCTTTGACATTTCCAGCCTGTGAAAAAGGTTCTGACTGTCTACCCTATCAATGCTACTCACAATTTTATACACTTCTATGAGGTCTCTCCTCAACCTCTGAAGTTCCAGAGGAAACTATCCAAGTTTGCCCAACATCTTCTTCCAGGTAAAACATTCTAATCCATGCTGCATCTGGCGAACCTTTTCTGCACCCTCTCCAAAGTCTCCACACCTTCCTAAAATGGGGGACCAGAATTATACATAATACTCCCAAATGCGGCCTAACCAAAGTCCTATAGAGCTGCAACAATATTTCATGACTCGATGTCCCGACTGATGAAAGGCAAGTATCCCATATGCCTTCCACGTCTACCACAAGGTACTAAGTAACCTTTGTTTTCCACTAGGGAATGTACTGAACTATTTGACAGCACTTCCATGAAGAGATAAAAATGGAGAAAAAAGATACAAGGTGCTGGAGGACCTCAACGCATAAGGCAGCAGCTCTGGATGACATGGGTAAATGACATTTTGGATCGGGACCCTCTTCAGACTGAAAATGGAAACCAATTTCAAATGATGGTTATGGCAGTGTAATGGTAAATTTACTGGACTAACGCCCAAACTCTGAACTATTGACCCAGGGTGGTAAATTCCAACATAGCAGCTGTTGAATTCAAGTAATTAAATTAATCTGGAATTTTAAAAGTAAGTCCTGTGGCGGCTCCCAAGGGTCGGGCCACCCTAACTGTCGAACCCCTCGGCTCAGTGGTTCAGTCCGGAGGCGGTCCTTAACCAGAGGGTTTAAAGGCAGGGGTTTGGGTGCCATCTTTCTCTCGTGTGGACTTCCCTACAACCTGGAGGAACACAAATAAAGGTGCCTCTCGAAATACCTGACTCCTCTCTTTCGTTTCGAGACCTACGCACCATTATAAATATTGTTACCCATGACATTTCTGGGTTCCTATTAAAATTCACCTAGTTCACGTACTTTTAGAGAAGAAGATATGACTGCAACGTTTGATGAGGGAAGGTCATAGGCTTTGTCTCTACATGGACATCTGCAGGGCCTTTGATAATATTCCGTATGGTAGGCAACTCTGGAAGATTAGATTTCCTGAGATCCAGGGAGAGCTAGCTGACTGGGTACAGAATTGAATTCATAGTTTTAAGGAGATCAGGAAAGATTCAATAGGAACCTGAGGGGCAACTATTTCACTCACAGGTTGGTGGATATATGGGACAAGGTGCCTGAGGAGGTAGCTGAAACGAGTGCTATAACAACATTTAAAAGGCACATGGACAGATAGATGGACTGGAAAGGTTTAGAGGGATATCAGCCAAAAGGGACCAACGATTCCATTCGATGAAGCATCCTTGGTCGGCATTGGTGAGTTGGGCTGAACGGTCTGTTTCTGTGCTGTATGACTTCATGTCTCTATGGCTGACCTGCCATATTATCTATACCTGGTCTGCCATATGACTAACACCAGGCCCATTTAATTGCCTCCTCGGGTCAAGGCTATCAGGAATGGATAATAACAGCCCCATCCTGTAAACACACTGCTATTGCATGAAAAACAAAAAGGATCACTCCACCGAGAGAGCCTGCAGCTGCTTGCAACATTTAATGTACATCATGAGGGAAGTCCATCTTTCTTTCTTCACTGTATGCTGGTCCATCTTATTCCTAAGAACTATTTTCCTTAAGCAAACCGAAAGTATAATACAATACAATACAATACAATTCAATTTATTTGTCATTTGGACCCCTTGAGGTCCAAACGAAATGACGTTTCTGCAGCCATACATTACAAACAAATAGACCCAAGACACAACATAATTTACATAAACATCCATCACATTGCTGTGATGGAAGGCCAAAAAAACTTATCTCTCCACTGCACTCTCCCCCCCGATGTCAGAGTCAAAGTCAAAGCCCCCAGCGGGCGATGGCGATTGTCCCACGGCCATTAAAGCCACGCCGGGTGATGCAAGGTCGCACACCGGGTCTTGGTGTTAGAGCCCCCGGCGTGCGCTCGCAGTCCCAATCAAGCTTGCTCCATCAATGGATATCATGCAATGCACCTGTTTAATCTCTCAATGGTTAATTCTTCTTGATGTGTCCTTGAGCCTCTGAAGTAGTCAAGCAAAAACATCACCGTTGATGTGCGGACCACTACATCTGCTTTGCGCAAGTACTGCCCTTCAAAGATAATGCCAGAAACTTGCCAGTTCTGCCCTCCAAAGATAATGCCCCCAGTTCTTGCCAGAAATGTTGTTTTGCGGGATGCTCAACATTTACCCAGTCCACTCCAATTTCCTCCAGAAATGTTGTAAAGGTGATGCAATACTTTAATGACCCAACCAATTGTAGATATCCCTGATTGGCGTTGGTCAAACCAAGTTAGAACTATAAAACTTGTTAATATTGTTAAAACTTTATATTTTGAAACCATCAGGAGCAATCATTGACTATTTACAAACTCAGTATCATGGAACCAAAGCTTACATGGGCCAGACAGGAGATGGCAGACATCTCCTTTTCACCCAGAGAGTTCTGAATTCTCTGCCACGGGAGGCAGTGGAGGCAAATTCACTGGATGTTTTCAAGAGAGTTGGATTTAGCTCTTGGGGCTAATAGAATCAAGGGATATGGGGAAAAAGCAGGAATGGGGTACTGATTTTGGATGGTCAGCCATGACGGTGCTGGCTCGAAGGGCCGATGGCCTACTCCTGCACCTATTTTCTATGTTTCCTCATACCTCTCCCTGGACGATGACCTCGAGCATCAGAGCATTGTCTTCCCAGACAACCACAGATCACATCACTTCAGAAGATCTCCCCTCCACAGCCTCCAACATGATAGTCTAGGAAACAGGACCGTCAGTCTAACTTATAGATGTCCACCAAGGTCCCTGCATTAGATAGTTCCACTTACATGCATTTGGTCCATATCCCTCTAAGCCTTTCCTGTTAGTCAGAGACTCATACAGAGTGGAAAAAGGCCGATCGGCCCAACTCATCCACTCCAACCAACTCGTCCCATGTATACTAGTCCCACCTACCTGCATTTGGTGCATAGAAACATAGAAACATAGAAAATAGGTGCAGGAGTAGGCCATTCGGCACTTCGAGCCTGCACCGCCATTCAATATGATCATGGCTGATCATCCAACTGAGTATCCCATACCTGCCTTCTCTCCATACCCACTGATCCCTTTAGCCACAAGGGCCACATCTAACTCCCTCTTAAATATAGCGAATGAACTGGCCTCAACTACCTTCTGTGGCAGAGAATTCCACAGATTCACAACTCTCTGTGTAAAAAATGATTTTCTCATCTCGGTCCTAAAAGACTTCCCTCTTATCCTTAAACTGTGACCCCTAGTTCTGGACTTCCCCAGCATCGGGAATAATCTTCCTGCATCTAGATTGTCCAACCCTCTAAGCATATCCCTCTAAACATTTCCTATTCATGTATCTGTCCAAATATCTTTTAAATGTTGTTATTGCTTCAATTACTTAATTTGCTCATTCCAATTACCCACCACCTTCTGTGTGAAAAGGTTGCCACTCAGTTTCCTAAATAAACCTTTTCATTCTTACCTTAATCCTTGTTATTCCCATACACAGGAAAAAGACTGTGCATTCACCTTATCTATTTCCCTCATGATTTTATGCACCTCTATAAGATCACCCCTCATCCTCCTGTGCCCCAAAGAATTCATCAGGCCCTCGAGTCCTGGTGGCATAAATTTTCTCTGCACTCTTTCTTGCTCAATAGCGCCTTTCATGTAGCACAGTGACTAAAACTGAACACAATACTCCAAGTGAAGCCTCACCAACATTATGTTACCAACTGTAACATGAAGATATGCGAGATGAGTGTATGAGTAAGGGGAAACGATCAAGGTGGGGGCAATAGGAGCACACTGGAGTGGGTGTGGGGAGCTTGGGAAAGAAAGAGGCAAGGCAGGGTATTAGTTTCCTGTGGTTTTACCAACGTCTTGTACAACTGTAACATAACGTTCCAACCTATATACTCATTTTCCCTGACTGTTGCAGGCAAGTGTTCTTCACCGCCCTATCTACCCATAATACCATTTTCAGGTAACTATGTAATTATACTCCTAGGTTCTTCTACTCTACAATATCAGCCAGGGCCCCACTGTTCACCATTGAAGGCAATGTCCAGGTTTGACTTCCAAAATGTGACATCCCATACTTATCTGAATTAAACTCCATATGCCATTCTTCAGCCCATTTGCCCTGCTGATGAAGATCTTGCTGGAATTCTTAATAACCATCTTCACTGTGCACGCTGGCCCATAGCAGAAGCGTCCACATCGCGGGACTGGAAACTGGAAGTATCCCGAGCTAATTCTGCTACCACCTATTGCAACAAGTGATGGCTCCCATTGATTGTCGTCGGAAGCTTGCGTCCTTTTCAGGACGGACGATGACAGCGATGTCAACATTTGAAACATAGAAGATGACACGAAAGAAGAAGACTGTGTACGATAATGCCTATTTGAGTGTCATCTACAACTTCTTCTTGCGAATGAAACCTAATCCAAAGGAATAGTTAGATCTCAAGCCTGGTGTTGAGCAGCCAGATTGTTGTCTCTGTGTCAATGTCTGCCAAGCGCTGAGCTCCATTTGGTGGGTGGTAGAGCGGGCACCCAGAGATGACATGGTTGGCTGTCTGTTGTTCTGGCTATTCATGCCTTGTACAATCATATCCAAATCTTTGATATAGATGGCCCCAGCTAAGAACTCTGAGGCACATCACGAGTCATGGGGCAATAGTGCAAAAAGGCAACCCTCCATCACAATCTACAACTCTATTGCTTGTCATTAAGCTAATCCTTTTTCCAGTTAGCTAACTGTTCCTGGATCCTTTGCAACCTAACTTTCCAGGGCAGCCTACGATGTGAAACCTTATCAAAGTCCCTGTTTAAGACGATATAGACTACATCTCTGTGCATACCCTTTTTTTTAGTTTAGTTTAGAGATACGGTGTGGAAACAGGCCCTTCGGCCTACCAGGTCCACGCCAACCAGCGATCCCCGCACATTAACAGCACCCACACACACAAGGGTCAATTTTTACATTCACCAAGCAAATTAACCTACAAACCTGTACATCTTTGGAGATGTTGGAGGAAACAGAAGATCTCTGAGAAAACCCATGCAGGTCACGGGGAGAACGTACAAACTCTGTACAGACAGCACCCATAGTCGGTATCGAACCCAGATCTCCGGCGCTGCATTCGCTGTAAAGGGCCTGTCCCACTTAGGAGACCTAAACAGCAACCTCTGGTGACCTTGCCCGCCACCCAAAAAAAAAATCAAGGTTGAGGTGACCTGCAACCTCCTACCACCTCCCACACATATGTTGAAAACCTTCCTCGACTATGAAGAAAACCTCCTTCGACCTTTCTTGACTACCTTCGACTAGCGTCACAACCGGCTTCGACTAGACCTGCCACAAAAAAGTTATCGATTTTTGAAACAGCAACCTATTTTTAGTCGAGGCCGGTTTTAATCATGATGAAAAAATAGCAGCAACCTAGATGAAGCCTCGACCACACGGAAACCACTTTCGACCATTAGGGAGAGTGACCAAAACCTCCTGTGATCTCATGGAAACTTTGGATGGCGAGCAAGGTCACCAGAGGTTGCTGTTTAGGTCTCCTAAATGGGACAGGCCCTTGAGACAGGAACTCCACCACTGTGCCATCGTGCCACCATACCTCATCAGCCTTCTTCATTATCTCTTTAAAAGCTCAATCAAATTCATGAGACATGATCTCCCATGCATAAAACCGTCGACTTTCCCTAATCAATCCGTCTTACAATGTTCCAGTCGATTGACTAGCCCACCCTGGAACCAATGTGATAGGAGACGAGGTAACCGGCATTAATAAAGTCCATGTAGATGTTGTCAAATAGCCTGCACTCACCAGTCCTCTTTATCACATTTTAGCAAAACATAGCAAGTTCATGAGATAGTTCCCCAATGCTGTAGTGTCCACTTCTATCTCTTAACATGATCCACACACAGGACTGTTCTGATAGACTCATTGTTTCTGCCGCTCTAAGCCCACCAAACTTATCTATTCAAACTTTGACTTTATCTTCTCTCGCTTTGTCCAGATCCTTTCCATTTATTTCTGGGACATCTCGCGTGTCCCCCACCATTTTGAAAACATGTGATTCCCTAGTCCCGCATATCTCATCTTCTCCCATTCCCTTGCACATTCGCTTGTAATGGAGGAGATGAAAACGTGCTCCCTCATCACCATCCCCACCCTTCAGTGCTCTTGACGTGACCTACATTAGAGAAACCTAGAGTAGACCAGCCCACAGTTTTCTGAACCAGGGTGTTGCCCAAAACATTAACAATTCCTTTGCCTCTACAGATGCTGTTTGACTCATTGAGTTCTTCCAACAGCGAGACCAAGCGCAGGCTCACCGATCGTTTTGCTGAACTCCTTGACTCAGTCCCCCTCTACCTACGTGATCTCCTGGTTGCTCAACACTTTAACACCCCTTCCCATCCCCACACTGACCTTTCTGTCCTGGGCCTCCTCCATCATCAGAGTGAGGCCCAGTGCAAATTGGAGAAACAGCACCTCATATTTCACTTGGGCAGCTTACACCCCAGCGGTATGAAAATTGACTTATTTAACTATAAGTAGCCCTTGCTTTCCCTCTCTCTCCATCCCCTCCCACTTCCTAGTTCTCCAACCAGTCTCACCATCTCCGACTACATTTTAACTGTGTACCGCCCACTCCCCTGACATCAGTCTGAAGAAGGGACTCGACCCAAAACATCACCCATTCCTTCTCTCCTGAGATGCTGCCTGTCCTGCTGATTTACTACAGCAGTTCTTTCTTCCAGCACTTTGCTTATAACCAAGATTCCAGCATTTGCAGTCTCTTGTGTCTCCAACAACCTACAATTTTCTTTCTCATGTTAAAGATTTGAACTTTTATTAGTTTTCCTCAGATCAAAAAAATATTAGTTTTCCTTAGATCAAAAATATTCTCGCAGTTCAGGGTTTAAGGGAGGTGTCATTCAGAATAAAACAAATTGTGGAATAAAATTTTAAGAGAACTTCAACAATATAAATTAATCCAGAAAAGAATGTATGACGAAATGTAATCAACTATCTTTGACTAATAACACCAGTTCCGAGCTGGATTATGTTGTATTCCATACCACTTGCCTTTTGATAGTGCTAAATTACAATTAAAGTTAATCTCGCTGGAATTAATCAAATTGTGGAACTTCCAATCCAGATATGTAATGCGCAGTCCCTGCCTAAACAAAGTTGTTTACACATCTGTGCAAGAATGAGGGTATAAACATGTCTTCACTGAATTGCCAGGAGACTTTGCTCTGTGTACAAAACACAAAATGGATCATATTCAATGTTTGTTGGTCCAGAATCCTGAGCTGGTACATAGAAACATAGAAACATAGAAAATAGGTGCAGGAGTAGGCCATTCGGCACTTCGAGCCTGCACCGCCATTCGATATGATCATGGCTGATCATCCAACTCAGTATCCCATCCCTGCCTTCTCTCCATACCCCCTGATCCCTTTAGCCACAAGGGCCACATCTAACTCCCTTTTAAATATAGCCAATGAACTGGCCTCAACTACCTTCTGCGACAGAGAGTTCCAGAGATTCACCACTCTCTGTACATCTCCATACAATAAGAATGGATCGACTCGGAATTGAAATTAAATTAAATTAAATTCACTGGAATTTAGAAGGATGAGAGCGTATCTTATAGTAACATATACATTTTTTAAGGGATTGGATAAGCTATATGCAGGAAAAATGTTCCTGGTGTCGGGGGAGCCCAGAACCAGGGGTCACATATTAGGAATAAGGGTTAGGCCATTTAGGACTGAGATGAGGAATTTCACCCAGAAAGTTGTGAAACTGTGGAATTCTCTGCCACAGAAGGCAGTGGAGGCCAATTCACTGGATGTATTCAAGAGAGAGTTAAGGGCCTGTCCCACTTGGAAGACCTAATCCACGAGTTTAGAAGGCCCTAGACGAGTTGAAAAAAATGTCATGGTCGTGTTGCCTCGCCAAAATAAAAGACCTCCGACGAAACCTCCTACGACTATGTCTATGACCTCCTACGACTATGTCTATGACCTCCTACGACTAAGCCTACGACTATGTCTACGACTATGTCTACGACCTCCTACGACTATGTCTATGATCTCCTACGACCTCCCTCGACCCCAGTCTTCCACACCTAAGACCAACTGTGACTTGTTATGAGTGGAAAATTATCAAATGATAAAATGATGTCTTTTTTGGAAAAAAGAAATTCGGGCCAGTTACCGACCTACGACTACCTATGACTACCTATGACTATCTACGACTATCTATGACTATCTACAGCTATCTATGATATAATCACGACCTACTACAACCTACCTACGACCTAACTAACAGTAAAGAGTATCAATTTTTTCCATGCCGACCTTTTTTTAAAAATTGTGGACATTTTTTATCAGACTGGAAAAAACGCCGTGACCTACTTGAGGCCACGAGTACACGGAGACCATTCACGAGCATGAGGAAGAGTTACGAAGACGTCCTACGACCTCGTGGCGACCATGCTGCGAGTTTGAGTCAAGGGCAAACTCGGCGGAAGTCGCCAATTAGGTCGTGAAAGTGGGACAGGGGCTTTATATACAGCTCTTAGGGCTAACGGAATCAAGGGATAGGGGGAGAAAGCAGGAACGGGGTACTGATTTTGGATGATCAGCCATGATCATATTGAATGGCAGTACTGGCCTCGAAGGGCCGAATGGCCTTTTCCTGCACCTATTTTCTATGATTCTAATAACTATTATCCAGCAGGGTGATACAGTGGCACAGATGGTAGAGCTGCTGGCTCACAACGCCAGAGGTCCGGTTTAGATGCTGACCTCAATCGCTGTATGAGTGAGTTTGCACCTTCTCCCTGTGACAGCGTGGGTTTCCTCCTTAACCACCCGTTTCCCCCCGACATCCCAAAGATGTGCTTGTTGATAGATCTATTGTAAATTTTCTCTAGTGTGTAGGATGCAAAAGTGGGATAACATAGAATGAGTATGAATGGTTGGCGTGGAGTCGACCATTCAATATGGGGGTCCTGTTTCCATCCTGTATCTTTCAATCAATCGTCCCAAAAACGTAATACTATACATGTTAGACAGAAATGCTGGAGAAACTCAGCGGGTGAGGCAGCATCAAAGGAGCGAAGGAATAGGTGACGTTTCGGGTCGAGACCCTTCTTCAGTCTGAAGAAGGGTCGAGACCCAAAACGTCACCTATTCCTTCGCTCCATAGATGCTGCCTCACCCCCTGAGTTTCTCCAGCATTTTTGTCTACCTTCGATTTTTGCAGCATCTGCAGCTCTTTCTTAAACATAATATACATGTTGATTCTTCTTGGGGTTGATCACCCGTTAGCACCAGAAAGGAACTTGCACCTTCACTAACCCACCCCGCTAATTCATAAAATTACATCGGGAATTAAGATAATTTAATCAGTTGCAATCTGGCACAGGATTATGAGTTTCAAAGTCACCAGCAAAGAAAAGTGACAGCCATTTTGATGGAAAGAGTCAGCTGAAGACCGATCGCATATTTGGGTTGCTATCCTTGGGTTACTGCCAGCGACGGTCCCTTGAAAGTCCATCAATGAGTGCAATCTTAGAAAAGAAAAAAAGGCAGAGTTCTGAAATTTGAGGATTTGCAGTGTGCATAAAGTGCCAGAAGAGGATGCTAATGCTGCAAAGATGATCAATAGTTCACAGCTTCTCTCAAGGCTTTGTTCTTCAATATTCAGAGATGAAAGTGAATAAGGACATACATATGGGTTTAGTTTAGTTTAGTTTAGTTTGTTTTATTATTGTCACATGTAACACAGTGAAATATTTGTTTTGCATGCTGTTCAGTGCAATCATACTACACATATAGTCATACACATGTAAAACAGTGAAACGACTGTAAATAGATCCTCTTCTGGGACAGCACACAAAGAGTCCCCACTTTCTGGGACCAACTTACATTTTCCAAGTCTCAAGTCCCTGAAAAGCCTGTTCTTGTCCTACGGAGATAAGCAACTTTGTATTCTCTCACTTTAAGACCCGGTGTCCTGGCAGTGCTGGATCGATGATGTAAGGGTTCAGCCTGGCCCAACACGTTGCTGACAGTTCCTTCCACTGCCTCTCCATGCAGCTGATGCAGGCTGCACTCGATCTACTCATTCAACCGAATAATGCAGGGCCTCCAGCAGCCGCCTTCTCCAACACCATGACGACAAAGTGCTGGTGAATTGTTAGGCAACTTTAAGTTCCACTAAGCTGCGTTAATGATCATTATTAGGATGATCGTAGAATTAATAGGAATCTGAGGGGTAACTTTTTCACACAAAAGGGTGGTGGGTGTATGGAAGAAGCTGCCAGAGGAGGTAGTTGAGACTGGCACTATCTCAATGTTTAAGACATAGTTGGACAGATGCATGGATGCATGGACAGATTTGGAGGGATATGGTTCAAGCGCAGGCAGGTGGGACTAGTGTAGCTGGGACCTGTTGGCCAGTATAGGCATGTTGGGCCAAAGGGCCTGTTTCTACACTGTATCACTATGAGTCTATGACTCTATGGTCACAAATAAATTATACCAGTCAGAGTGAATGGGATAGATGATTTTTGTCTGATTCTTAGCTAGGCTAAGGGCATAGTTTAGTTTCAGTTTAGTTTGGAGATACAGGTCCATCGGCCCACCGAGTCCGCGCAGACCAGCGATCCCCGCACATTAACTCAATCCTACATACACTAGGAACAATTTACAATTTTACCAAGCCAATTCACCTACAAACCTGCATGTCTTTGGAGAGTGGGAGGAAACCAGAGCTCCCGGAGAATAACCACACAGGGCACGGGGAGAACGTACAAACTCTAAACAGACAGCACCCATCGTCAGGATTACTCCACCCTCCCTTGTAAAACAGATCACCACCATGAAACCGACTACCTGCCCCCTCACCACTGTCCCCTCTGCCCTCCTTAAGGACATCATTACAATAGCCGGTCCCAGCATCCTCGCCATCTTCAACAGCTCTCTGGCCACTGGCACTGTACCTACCTGCTTCAAGTATGCGGTGGTCCAGCCACTCCTGAAAAAACCTAACCTCGACCCCACCTTGCCAAGCATCTACAGACCCATTTCTAAACTGCCTTTCCTGTCAAAAGCCCTTGAAAAGGTAATTTTAAGTCAATTTATGCCTTACCTTCACCAATATACTTATTACACCAATTAGACATTTTCCAATCAGGTTTCAGGGTTCACCACAGGACAGAGTCTGCCTTGTTGCAGGTACATAATGGCCTACTGCTCAGCCTTGACTCCGGCGATTGTGCAATCCTGCTCCTTCTCGACCTCAGCGCAGCATTTGATACTGTCGACCACACCATCCTAATTGACCTTCTCCGGTACGGAGTTGGTATTGTTGGCACTGCGCTGAGCTGGTTCATCTCCTACCTCAAAGGTAGGAGTTTCTCTACTAACATAGGACATTCTTTCTCCTCCTCAGCTAGTCTCTGCTGTGGGGCTCCACAAGGTTCCATCCTTGGCTCCATTCTCTTCTCCCTGTATATGCTCCCCTTAGGCCAAGTCATTGAAAGGCACGGCATTTCCTTCCATTGCTACGCAGCCAATACACAACTCTATCTCCCCCTGAAGCCCAAAAACCAATCAAATCTGCTTAACCTTACCCACTGCCTCAAGGATATAAAGTGTTTGATGGCCCAGAACTTCCTCCAACTAAACGAGAGTAAGTCTGAGGTCATCCTTCTCGGCCCCTCGGACTCAATCAAAATGATAGCAGGCAGCCTTGGAAGCCTTACCCCACTACTCAAACCTCACGTCAAAAACCTTGGCGTGATATTTGACTCAGCACTGAAATTTGACAAACAAATCAATGCCGTGGTAAAAGCTAGCTTCTTTCAGCTTCGGACGATAGCTAAAATAAAACAATTCCTCCAGTTTGATGACCTCGAAAAGATCATCCACACATTTATCTCCTCCTGCCTAGATTACTGCAACTCCCTTTACACTGGCATCAGCCAATCTTCCCTAGGATTGAACCTAGGTCTCTGGCGCTGTAAAGGCAGCAACTCTACTTTGTCACAATGCTATGCATAGGGGGAAATAACATTCTCTTTCAAATAGACCTTCACAGATTAGCTGTAATTTTGCACAAAACAATTGGAGGTCTTGGTATGGCATAAGTTATTCTCTTAATCACCAAATTAGTTTTCAAATTGTAATAAGGAAGAAAAATGCTGCAATTGGAAAGTGCTAGCTCTCCATTTGGTATTCCTTACATCCTTGTGTAAATTAATTGGATTATGGGCTGATTTTGCTATATATGGTTAACCTATCAATTTCATCCTCAAAGAAATGTAATAACGTTTTCTTTCACAAGACAGTAATGACTCTGCCTAATTACTTTATGCATTGCAAAGCGATCTGTTATCTCTTAGTTCCACTATTTTTCTGACAAGTTAACCAACACCACTTTCACTGTTATCCACCTCTCTTTCCCTGTTCCACCTGGATACACACCCATTGTTCTTCCCCCTATTTCTCTTCCCCCATCACCTTCCACTTATAACCCTTCCCATGGCTTCACATTTGGTGCATCTCTCCTTATCTCAAGTCTTTTGTCTTCTTCCCATCTCTGGCATTTGTCCACTCACCCTCCAATCACCCCCCCCACCCCCCCCCAAAACACCACCTCACCTGCATTCATCAGTCACTATCTTTGTTCACCTCTCTTCCAGCTTTAACCACCCCCCCCCCCCACCCCTCCCAACTACAGTAAATCTGTAGGAGGGGTACAATCCAAAATGTTGCCTATTTTCTCTAAAGACGCTGACTGACTCGCTGAGTGTCTTCGGGTCATTTCCTGACAGGTTATGTTAGACTAATTGACCTGTGGTTATCATTTTTCCCCTTCTTTCTTGAATAGTCATCCATATGCTGGAAGTTGGGAATTTATGGTAGATGTTCATCCCTGCAGTCACCTCTTTTTTAAATGTATATGCAGGCCATCTGGTCCAGGGTTTTGGCAGCCCACAGTTCATATTGATGGAAAAAAAGTCTCAGAAAGTTATTCTGTTTCTCACTCCCTTTGCTATTTGGTTCCTTAATACATATGGTACCCTTTTTGTGTCAAAAGTTCAGAAGTTTAGAAGTTCCAGGAGCAGAATTAAGCCAGTTGGCCCATTAAATCCACCCGCCATTCAATCTTGGCTGATTTATCTTTCCCTCCCGACACCATTCTCCTGCCTTCTCCCCATAACCTCTGTCATCCTTAGTAATCAAGAATCTGTCAATCTCCGCCCTAAAAATATCCATTGACTTGGCCTCCACAGCCTTCTATGGCAATGAATTCTATAGATTCACCACCCTCTGAGTAAAGAAATTCCTCCTCAATCTTCCATATAACATAAATACAAAACGTTTGCTTAACATCTCCATTTGTTTAGCATGCCAAGAGGGAATTCCGAACAAGGCTGGAGAGCCGGGACAATGACAGGGCCACCAGGTGATTGTGGCATGGCATGCATGTTATAACAGGCTATAACAGGCAAAGTCAGACTATCGCTGGAAACCGCATGTTCCCCCCCAATGAGAGTGCATTCTACTCCCACTTTGAACAGATGGTCGGTTGGGGAAAGAATGAAGTCCTCCAACCCTGTCCTTAGGATTTGTGCAGCCCAGCGGGCACAGGTATTTGCAGATATCTTTAGCCTTGCACCAGTCTGTTGTGAAGTCCCCACCTGTTTTAAAAAGATCACTATCTTCCCGAACCATAGAAAAGCTTGGTACCATGCCTTAATGACCACCGTCCAGTGGCTCTGACATTCACCATCATAAAGTGTGTTGACAGTCTGGTGACGGGTGTACATTAACTTCAGATTCCAAGGCAGCTTGATACACAACAATTTGCCTCCTGTTGCAACATGTCCACAGCAGACACCGTCTCTCTGGCCCTACACCAGGCTTCTATTAATCGGCTGTAGCACTGCCTTCAACATCATAATCCCATTCAAAGTCATCTCTAAACTTCTGCAGTCAACATCCCACTCTGCAACTAAATCTTCAACCACAATTAAGACAGAGATAGATAGAATCTTTATTAGCACAGGTGTCAGGGGTTATTGGGAAAAGGCAGGGGAATGGGCTGAGAGGGAAAGATATGATTGAATGGCGGAGTAGACTTGATGGGCCAAATGGCCTAATTCTCCTCCTATCACTTATATGAACAATCAGGGAGGATAGGTGACAACACATCCTCCACAATAATCCTCAAAACCTGTGCTCCACAAGGATATGCTCTCAGTCCCCTACTATACTCCCTATATACTCTTGATTATGCAGCCAAATTCAGCTCTAACTCAATCTACAATTTTGCAGATGGCACCAGTGGACCAGATCACGAACAATGATGAGACAGAGTACAAGAAGTAGATTGAGAACTTAGTAGCATGGTGTAAGGCCAACAACCTCTCTCTAATTGTCAGTAAGCCAAAGGAGGTAGATAATTCAGGAAGCATTGTGGAGAATATGCCCCAATTAGCATCAATAGAACCAAAATGGAAATGGTTGAGAGTTTCAGGTTCCTCGGCATAAATGTAACCAACAATCTGTCGTGGACCAACTGCACTGAATCAACAGCTAAGAAGGCTGTTCCATTTCAGGACATATGACAATAAAACACTCTTGAACACCTCTAGGTCCTCAGAAGACTGAGGAAATTTGTCATGACTTCTTCAAAAGTCATTGGAGACTTGCCGAATTTCCGCCAGTCTATGCTTTCTATGATGTATCTGGAACCAGATGCAGAAACCGAGATAAAAATATTGGGGGGGGGGGGCAGTCAGACTGGTCTGAGAACTAGGAATGAGGGGATGGAGAGAGAGGGAAAGCAAGGGTTACTTGAAGTTAGAGAAGTCAATATTCACATTGACTTCTTAAGGATAAGAGGGAAGTCTTTTAGGACCAAGATGAGAAAATCATTTTTTTCCACAGAGAGTGGTGAATCTCTGGAATTCTCTGCCACAGAAGGTAGTTGAGGCCAGTTCATTGACTATATTTAAGGGGGAGTTAGATGGGGCCCTTGTGGCTAAAGGGATCAGGGGGTATGGAGAGAAGGCAGGTATGGGATACTGAGTTGGATGATCAGCCATGATCATATTGAATGGCGGTGCAGGCTCGATGGGCCGAATGGCCTACACCTGCACCTAGTTTCTATGTTTCTATACCACTGGGGTGTAAGCTGCCCAAGCGAAACATGAGGTGCTGTTCTTCCAATAATCATACTGGCTAAACCCATTAGGAATTCTGTAAGTTCCAATGCGATGTCCTCATTCTTTGAATCTCTGGAGAATACAGTCTTGGTCGATTCATTCTCTCGTTATATTGCACACTAGCCATGATGAAGAGAAAAGTGCTGTTTTTTGCATTCGAGGTTGATTCTGGAATGATAATAATAATAATAATGGATGGGATTTATATAGCGCCTTTCTAATACTCAAGGCGCTTTACATCGCATTATTCATTCACTCCTCAGTCACACTCGGTGGTGGTAAGCTACTTCTGTAGCCACAGCTGCCCTGGGGCAGACTGACGGAAGCGTGGCTGCCATTCTGCGCCTACGGCCCCTCCGACCACCACCAATCACTCACACACATTCACACACATTCACACACAGGCAAAGGTGGGTGAAGTGTCTTGCCCAAGGACACAACGACAGTATGCACTCCAAGCGGGATTCGAACCGGCCACCTTCCGGTCGCCAGCCGAACACTTAGCCCATTGTGCCATCTGTCGTCCCTACTACTGATAAGCTACTTTAGCAAAGAATGGCTGTCCAACCATGTGTGTTATATGGTTTATTGGATCTGGCAATTAATTTCTAAATAGGATGTATAGATAATTATTGAAAGCTTAGGTTTTGGAGTTAGGAGTGTTAACGCACACACTGTGCAGGGGCGCAGCGAGTGTCGGATGGTTTTGATGAGCAGATGTGACGTTGAGAAAATGTTGTGATGAATGGAAGGTAATTAGTTGGGATTTTGGAAGTAAATTGTGGGAGCTATTTCTAGGGGAACGGTACAGAAGTGCGAAAGCGCAGTCCTCCATATTCAGGGAAAGTTTGTTCCCAAGTCATCAGGCAACTGAACCATCCTATCGACAATTAGAGAATGATCCCGAGCTATCATCCCACCTCATTGGAGACAGTCAGACTATCTTTACTCGAATCGTCCGATCAGCCGAGAAAGTTATTGGGTGCAACCTTCCCTCCATACACTGCAAGGGCCAGGAGGCGAGCGGGCAAGAACATCTCTCACCCTGGCCACAAACTCTTTGAATCACTTCCCTCTGGAAGGCGACTCCGGACTGTCAAAACTGCCACAGCCAGACATAAAAACAGTTTTTATTCACGAGTAGTTACCTAGCTGAGGCCTCGAGTATGTGGGGACTACTCTCGAGCATGAAGGAGAGTTACAAAGACCTCCAGGACCTCGTGTCGACCATGCTGCGAGTATGATTCGAGGGCAAACTCGCCTGAATTTGTGGATTAGGTCGCCACAGTGGGACAGCCCCTTTAGGAAGTCATGAATTTGAGACAACAGAGTGGTGCAGCATATAGAGTTGCCCATTAGATCTCCAGCCACTTGGGTTTAATCCGTACCTCCAGTACTATATCTGTGGAACTTGCATGTTCTCCTTATGACTAAATGGTTTTCCCCCCACATCGCAGAAACATCAATTTTGATGGGTTAATGTAAATTTTCACCAGTAGAATCTGTGGGCGGTGGTAGGGGAACGGAGGGGACTTGATCGAAATATGTGGATAATAAAGTTTGGCAAGAGTGTAAATTGGTACTTGTTCGGTATGGAATCCGCACTTCTTGCCAAATCTGTAGCCACCTGAAGAACCATTTTTGATCCCATGGGGCTGTCTAGAAAGAAGTAAGTCTAAGAAATGATCCTTGCATGGAAGGTACAGATGCAGAAGTAGTGTGTATGAAGTTAAGAAATTGCAAGGGAAAGAAGTCACTGGTTGGAGAAGTCTTTAAATTCTCTAACGGGAGTTATACTGCAGTTTAAACTATAGATAATGAAGGAATAAACTTATAGAGCTATAGAGCCACACAGCACAGAAACATGCTTTACAGTCTACTCAATAAGGGACATTTCCAGTGGCCAATTAACCTACCAACCCATATGTTTTAATGATATGGAAGGTGGCCAGAGCAACTGGATGGATTCCACACAGCCATTATGCAAACCAGCCTCCGCTCCATCGAAGATAGACACAAAATGCTGGAGTAACTCAGCGGGACAGGCAACATCTCTGGATAGAAAGAATTGGTGACATTTCGGGTCGGGCTGAAGAAGGGTCTTGACCTGAAACGTCACAGAGATGCTGCCTGTCCCGCTGAGTTACTCCAGCATTTTGTGTCCATCTTCGATGGAGCGGAGGCTGATTTGCATAATGGCTGGGCTGCATCCACAACACCCTGTAATTTATTGCAATCTTATGCACCTTTATCTACATTTTAGGCACGGGTTTCTGATCTAACATTTTCATTCCCAAATTGAATTTTGCAGAGGATTCTTTACTAGATCTACAATTAATGCCATCTCATGCCATGTGAATACATCTAAAATAGCCTGATCCCTGGGCGGTTTGATAGCATTGATCTAGAAAACTGGCCTGAATGCACTCCATTTTGAACACAATCTTTGGCAATTTGAATTGCCCACTCTATATAAAGATTAAAGTCACCCACAATTGTTACAGCACCCTCCTTACAAGCTGCATTTGGGGCAGCATATTGGCAAAGCTTTGTAGAGCTACTGCCTTGCAGTACCCATAATCTATCCACAGTGCTGTTTGTGTAGGGTTTGCACGTTCTCCTTATAAATGTGTGGTATCCATCCAGCTGCTCTGGCCACCTTCCATATCGTTAAAACATATGGGTTGGTAGGTTAATTGGCCACTGGAAATGTCCCTTATTGAGTAGGCTGTAAAGCATATTTCCGTGCTGTGTGGTTCTATAACTCTATAAGATTATTCCTTCATGATCTATAGTCTAACCTGCAGTATAACTCCCTTTAGAGAATTTATAGACCTCTCCAACCAGTGACTTCTTTCCCTTGCAATTTCTTATCTTCATACACACTGCTTCTGCATCTTTACCTTCCATGCAAGGATCATTTCTAATACTTACTTCTTTCTAGACAGCTCCGTGGGATAAAAAATGTCTTGCTTTCTCACTGGTTCTCCAGGTGGCTACAGGTTTGGCTTTCTCCAATGACATCAAGAAGTCATGACAAATTTCCTCGGTCTCCTGAGGAAGAAGAGGTGTTCATGAGTCAAGAGTGTTTTATTGTCATAGGTCCTGAAATGGAACAGCCTTCTTAGCTGTTGATTCAGTGTAGTTGGTCCACGACAGATTGTTGGTAACATTTAGACCGCGGAACCAGAAACTCTCAACTAATTCCATTTCGGTTCTATTGATGCTAATAGGGGCACATTATGCAAACCAGCCTCCGCTCCATCGAAGATAGACACAAAATGCTGGAGTAAATCAGCGGAACAGGCAGCATCTCTGCATAGAGGAATGGGTGATGTTTCACGTCAAGATCCTTCTTCAGACCCGACCCGAAATGTCACCCATTCTTTCTATCAGAGATGCTGCCTGCCCCGCTGAGTTACTCCAGCATTTTGTGTCTGTCTTTGGTGTAAATCAGTATCTGCAGTTGATTCCAACACATCCCCTCCATCGACTCCATCTGCACTTCACACTACCTTTGGCAAGCAACCAACATAATCAAGGACCACTCCTATGCCGGTTATTCTTTCTCTCTTTCATCTCCCATCCCGAAGACACGTACCACCAGATTGAAGAATGCATTCTTCCGAGCTTTTATCAAACTCTCTCACGAGCTAGTGTGGATTCCTGATCTTCCGATCTCTATTGTTGCGATACTTGTACATTATTTTTCAGCACTGTTTCTGCACTCTGTTTCCTTTCTCTTTCCACTGCCTGTTGAACCCGTGTATAGTATGATTGGAGTCATGTATGATATGGTCTGTGTGGATAGCACAGTGAGTTTGCATTGCATCTCGGTACAGTTGGCCAGCATAAACCAACAGTATCAACAGTATAAATGCAGCTTATCTATCTATATTACTAAAAGTCTGTTCTTGACCTGTTTTGGCCATCTGTGCTGCGATTTCCGAGAGAACGCCGCCACCTACGGCCATCATTTTTTGGCCACCTTGCTCAGAGCCCCCCTCCGCCACATGTGTGCCGAGGATTTTTCCCGTCGATGAAAAATTACAGATATATTAATGTTTTTACAAAATTCCCCATTCTCTCTGCTGCCCCCGCTGGCGGCAGGGGGGAGGGACTATAAAACCAGGAAGTGGTGTGCCTCACTCACTCTTCAAGATGGAGGAAGGCAGAGGGTCACGTTTCTCTGAGCTGTGAATAACACTGAACACATGTCTACTCAAATGTAAGTGCCCTTAGTGGTCCTAAAATGTTTGCAAAAAGTGCCTATTGGTTCTAAAATGTTTGCAAAAAGTGTCTATTGGTTCTAAAATATTTGCCAAAAGTGTCTATTGGTTCTAAAATGTTTGCAAAAAGTGTCTCTTTTGGTTCTAAGCTTGCAAAAATTTGTCTATTGGTTCTAAAGCTTGCAAAAATATGTCTATTGGTTCTAAAGCTGGCAAAAATATGTCTCTATTGGTTCTAAAGCTGGCAAAAATATGTCTATTGGTTCTAAAGCTTGCAAAAAGTGTCTCTATTGGTTCTTAAGCTTGCAAAAAATATCTATTGGTTCTAAAGCTTGCAAAAAAATGACTATTGGTTCTAAAGCTTGCAAAAAATGTCTATTGGTTCTAAAGCTTGCAAAAATATGTCTATTGGTTCTAAAGCTTGCAAAAAAAATGCCTATTGGTTCTAGAATGCTTGCAAAAAAATGTCTATTGGTTCTAAAGCTTGCAAAATGTGTCTCTATTGGTTCTAAAGCTTGCAAAATGTGTCTATTGGTTCTAAAGCTTGCAAAAACATGTCTATTGGTTCTAAAGTTTGCAAAAAAATGTCTATTGGTTCTAAAGCTTGCAGAAAAATGTCTATTGGTTCTAAAGCTTGCAAAAAATATCTATTGGTTCTAAAGCTTGCAAAAAAATGACTATTGGTTCTAAGCTTGCAAAAATATGTCTATTGTTTCTAAAGCTTGCAAAAAGTGTCTCTATTGGTTCTAAAGCTTGCAAAAAAATGACTATTAGTTCTGAAGCTTGGGTGTGGCTTGAAGTTGAAAGGCACTACTTACTGCAGATGGTGGCTTGGGTGCAATGGCTTGAAGTTAAAATGCATTACTTACTGCAAATGAGGGTGTGGGTGCATTGGCTTGAAGTTGAAAGGCACTACTTACTGCAAATTGTGGCGAAGTTGAAAGGCACTACTTACTGCAAATGGTGGCATGAAGTTGAAAGGCACTACTTACTGCAAATGGTGGCTTGTGAACTTTGGCTTGAAGTTGAAAGGCACTATTACTGCAAATGGTGGCTTGATTGCTTTGGCTTGAAGTTGAAAGGCATTACTTACTGCAAATGGTGGCTTGGTTGCTTTGGCTTGAAGTTGAAAGGCACTCCTTACTGCTAATGGTGGCTTGGGTGTGGCTTGAAGTTGAAAGACACCACTTACTGCAAATGATGGTTTGGGTGTGGCTTGAAGTTGAAAGAGACCACTTACTGCAAATGGTGGCTTGGGAGCTTTGAAGTTGAAAGACACCACTGCAAATGATGGCTTGGGTGTGGCTTGAAGTTGAAAGACACTACTTACTGCAAATTATGGCTTGGGTGTGGCTTGAAGTTGAAAGACACCACTTACTGCAAATGGTGGCATGAAGTTGAAAGGCACTACTTACTGCAAATGGTGGCTTGGGAGCTTTGGTTTGAAGTTGAAAGGCACTACTTACTGCAAATGGTGGCTTGGGCTTGGTAGCTTTGGTTTGAACAAAGTTGAAGGCACACCACTTACCTGCGAAAATGTGGCTTGGATGTGGCTTGGGTGGGGCTTGATGATGAAAGACACTACTTACTGCAAATTATGGCTTGGGTGTGGCTTGAAGTTGAAGACACACTTACTGCAAATGTTGGCATGAAGTTGAAAGGCACTATTACTGCAAATGGTGGCTTGGTTGCTTTGGCTTGAAGTTGAAAGGCACTACTTCCTGCAGATGGTGGCTTGGGTGCTTTGGCTTGAAGTTGAAAGGCACCTCTTACTCAAATGGTGGCTTGGGTGTGGCTCGAAGTTGAAAGGTACTACTTACTGCAGATAGTGGCTGTGTGCAATGGCTTGAAGTTAAAATGCATTACTTACTGCAAAATGGGGGCGTGGGTGCATTGGCTTGAATTTGAAAGGCACTACTTACTGCAAATGGTGGCTTGGGTGCTTTGGTTTGAAGTTAAAAGACACTACTGTAAATGCACTTACTTCCTGTTTGCACTGTATATTGATTTTCCTCCGCTGAGCAGGTGCAGAGAATTCTTCCCATCAATGAAAAATAAAAGTGTTATTAGTTTTTTTTTAAATGTTGAGAATCTCTCTCCTGTCAATCACTCCATGAAAGCCACACCTTTACCGGTGGGGGGGGGTGTGGGGTTATAAAACTCGGAAATGTGGGTGTGACTCCTTGTCTGCAAGATGGAGGAGGGAGAGGTCACGACTCGCTGTCTTTAGTGGCTTTGCACCCTACTTCAAATGGTATGAAACTGCACTTGAATTTGGTGGCCTTGCACCCTGCAAGAAGTGGTAAGAAACTGCACTTGAATTTGTTTCATGTTGAAATAGAATTTCAAGGATTAGCCGTGAGTCAACTACCAGCCCACCAGCCGTGAGTGAGTTACCAGCACTACAGGCTTGATTGACTGAGACGCCAGCCCAAGAATCCATTTGGCGCACAATTTGCATACTAGCCCTCTGGAAACCAGTCCCTTCAGCCCACAACACCCATACTAGCGCTCCAGAAAGCCCCCCCCCCCCCCCCCCCCCCTCAACTGGCCACCAATATTAGAATTGGTGGAGGTGGAATATTCAGTTGGATGACCAGCCCTCCTGTGTGATGCTGGGACCCAACGGGTCCCACTTAGTCTAGTATGCGTTATAAATACAGATTTTAAAAAATGTCTCGACCCGAAACGTCACCCATTCCTTCTCTCCAGAGATGCTACCTGTTCCGCTGAGTTACTCCAGCATTTTGTGTCTATCTTTGGCTTAAACCAGCATCTGCAGTTCCTTCATACACTGTATAAATGCAATGTTGGCTAAAGAAAGCCAGGACAATAAATTAAGAGGTAAGTTAGCAATTAAATAACAGCAAAAAATGATTTTCGATAAAGACATAATTTGTTGATAAGTAGAAGCTACATAAAGAATGATTTATGATTGGCTAGCAAAATAAATTAACTATGTTCTCAACCTAACAAAAAATAACCATTAATATTGGTTAGTCCAGAGGATGGGGAACATTTAGGAAATCAGCAATGGATATCCAAAATTATGATTAAGAGGAAGAAGATTGATTATGTGAAAAAAACTAACACTAAAGAAAAGTTTACTACCATTCATAACATACCATTCAAAAGTCATCTTTTGTCCCTTAGGGGGTTTGACTGAGAAATTAACAATCGGAAATAAGGCCTGAATAAGGCCTGTGTCTGATTTCAAAACAGTCGGAACCGCTAAGTGGATTTTGAGTTAATAGAAACATTAGCAATGGTTTTAGAATAAAGTAATAACCATCAACGTGATGAAGGAGGAATTACACATTCATTATTTGTATGAAATCTTAATTAAGCCTTATCAATCACTTGAATTGATAACGCACAAAATTGCAGATTCTAGAAGCATGAGCAAAAAACAAAGCGCTGGGGGAACTCAGCAGGACGGGCAGCATCTGTGGAGGGAATGGATAGATGGTGTTTTGGGGTCAGGATCCTTCTTCAGACTTCAATTGCTGAGTGATTCAAGTTAGTACGACAAATTTATTTTCGATTTTTAGCAAACTTCATGAGAAAATATTGTTTAGCATGAAATTTGGAAAGCTTTTAGGATAGCAAGTAGCTCTTTTGAACCATTTGTTGTATTTATTTCATTGGTGCACTTAATTCATTTTGGCAGCACATTATTTTCAACAAAAAATATTGTTTGTTTTACAGAGAAAAGCGTATTGGAAGCAAGGCAGGATAAAACCTTGAGATGCTACGCCTCCTGGTCCCTGGAGCAAGTAGAGTTCAACGTGGCATGGATAATTTGTTTGCTTTGCAATTATTTTCTGTCCGCGGAGACAAATTGATTCGTACAACAAAATTGACTGTCACAAGGAGGCAGTTGGCTCCCTGAAGTGCATAAGAATCTGACAAGCTGGTGAGGAGTTGTGTCTCTCATACATGAAACATTACAAGAGGAAAATATGTGGTTAAATCTAGACATCTTCAGGCATCTGGGATCTTTAGAAATGTACACTTTATTAATTGCTCAAAATAGCTTGTGATCCCTCATTTAATCGATCAAGATCAACTTCATGCCTTGTGGTTAGGAAGCAAAATAAATTAAATTAAACGACAACTGGTATGAAAAGAAAATCTTGAAAAGAAGGCAGGAACTGGTGTAAAGACCTGAAAATCAAGGCATTCTATGGAGCTGCGTGGGATGTGCACAGGTTTCCCTGGGGGAAATGAATCAAGGTCAACAAGAATGTACACACAAACCTGAGTAATCAGAAGGATAAATTAAATGACAGGAGCATTGATCAAACTGCAAGTTCAGAAAATTGTGACATTCTTACTAGGGCGTGAGAAGAAAACTTATGTTTTGTGCAATAGGACGTTTTGGAATGATCTGTGCAGTTGGCAGGGAGTTGTTCTCCCCAGCTGACGTGAGATGGAATCGGAGGTCAATAATTAGAGCGAGAGGTTGAGAAGGATAGATGAAGCTACATCCAGCTGACAACTCAGATTAGCATCAACACACTGCAGGTAGCCAATTGTGAGCAACACTTCATTCCAATTCTACCCGACTGTCTCACTTACATCGTTGCATAATACAAGGCAACCCTCTTTTTTAATCGTAAGTGGGCATTTATGAGAAGAATTTCTATTTTCCGTAACTTCATATCAGAAACATAATATTTTTAACGAATAGAGCTTTCTTTAGGATTCATAGCATTTTGCTCCCAGTTCATTAAACATTTCTATTGCATGTTAGTAGTCATTTCATTTAAAGGTTGAAACAGTCTGCTTAGATAGTATTGCTTTTTTTTTTAATGCAGACTGAATCTGTGTTATTGAATGGTCCAAAAATAACTCCACAGTGAAACCTCTGACATTTGTACATTTAATGCTTTGCTATTTATATTAAATCAGTTTTTCCTAAGGAGCCAGAACACAAGAGGTGTACGCTGCTGTGCTCAACCAAACTAACATAATTGTGAAAATACCATTTGATTCTATAATAATGGTGGAGTGTCATCTCCAATTCCATCTGTTTGTTTAATGGCAACGATTATAGCCCTGAACATGTGCAGACAGCTCGTATAGCAAGTACTTTCTTTGTTACAGTCCTTGAGCAAACTTGAGGAAATCCTTGAAGCAACTCTAATGTGACCAGTCATGCATTATTCAGTACAATAACTAAAGATGATGGCTGCAAAGGAACTTTTCAGCCAGAACAAAACAGCTCTAACTAGGTTAAGGTAGTTCACCAGTTTCTTTGAACCACTTGGTTGCCGAGAGCAGTGCTGCAGAGAGAAGAGGGCCTACTTAATGCTCTTAGTGAAGTCACTTGTATCTACTTCATCGCTGCCCGCATCACTTAAAGCTGTTTGCAAAGCCTCTTAAAGTATTTACGAAAAAGCATAAATTGATTTGTTTTGTTTGTTTATTGCTTTTCTTCTATCAAATTTTTCTTTACATCACATGACAGCTTTAGTTCAAATCAGAATTCATTTTTAATGCAGAGTGCAGTTTTATATAAGCGGTATGAATATTGATATCTCTAACTTCAAGTAATCCTTGCATCCCGTCTCTCTCTGTCCCTCCCCCACCCTAGTCATTGTATTAGTTTCACTGTCGTCCTGGTGAGTTTCATTGTCTGAAACTCGTTTTCACCTAGCACACAGCTAACAATGGCCGATCTTTCATTCATTTGTTCTATATATCTCTATATCATCATCTATATCTCTTGTTTACATTTCCCCTGACTCTCACTGAAGAAGGATCTCGACACGAAACGTCACCTATTCCTTTTCTCCAGAGATGAGTTACTCCAGCTTTTTGTGTCTATCTGTAGTGTTATAAACCAGAGGTTCGATTGGACAACAAAAAACTGGATAATAATTTAGTCATTGAATCATAGAGCACAGAATCAGGCCCTTTGGCCCAACTTGCCCATGCTGACCAAGATGTCCCATGTGCACTAGTCTCTCCTGCCTGCGTTTGGTCCATATCCCTCTCTTATTAGTTTAGCTTAGTTTAATTTACTTTCGTTTATTATTGTCATGTGTACAGAGGTACAGCAAAAAACCTTTTTGTGTTGTGCTATCAAATCAGTGAAAAGACTATACAATTACATTCAAGCCTTCCACAGTGTACAGTTACAGGATAAAGGGAATAATGTTTAGTACAAGATAAACTCCAGTAAAGTCCGATTAAAGATAGTCCGAGTGTCTCCCATGAGGTAGATGGTAGGTCAGGACTTCTCTCTAGCTGATAGGATGGTTCAGTTGCCTGTTAACAGCTGGGAAGAAACTGAAGGTGTGCGTTTTCACACTTCTGTACCTCTTGCCTGATGGGAGAGAGAAGAGGGTATGACCAGGTGAGATGTGCTTCATTATGCTGGTGGCCTTGCTGAGGGCAGTGTGATGTGTAGATGGAGTCAATGGAAGGAAGGTTGGTTTGTGTGATGGCCTGGGCCATGTCCTCAACTCTCTGCAATGTCTTGCGGTCTTGGATGGAGCTGTTCCGAAACCATATTGTGATGCATCCCGATAAAAGCCTTTCTTCGGCGCATCTGTAAACGTTGGTGAGAGTTGTTGGGGGCATGCCAAACTTCCTAAGCCTTCCAAGGAAGTAAAGGAGTTTGTGTGCTTTTTGGCCATTGCTTCAATATGGCCAAGTTGCTGTTGATATTTACTCCTAAGAACTTGGTTTTCAATTATTTCTACTTCGCTGACATCAATGTTATACCAAGTTGTGCGTACCGCTTTGCTTCCTGAAGTTGATCACAATCTCCTTTGTCTTACTGACATTGAGGGAAAGGTTGTTTTCTCAGCACCAGGTTACGAGGTTCTCAATCTTCTTCCTGTACTCCGTCTCATCATTATTTGATAACCAACCCACTATAATGGTGTCATTAGCGAATTTGTAACTTGAGTTGAATTTGCATTTGGCCGCAAAGTTGTGGGTGCATAAGGTAAGTATGTTGCAAAGCCTACCTGAAGCGTCGCTGAAAATCTGTCGCTGCGGGTGTGCGCGATTTTGGCGCCGTTTAGAGGGGGGCGGGTTTAAAACGCGATTTTCTCTAGGCTGTTCCAATCGAAGATGTTCAGCCTAGATAATTATTAATGAAAAATCGCTGGAAGACCCCGTCGCAAAAGCTATTATTAGTTTTAAAGGCCTTGTATAATAGGTTATAGTAGTTTAAAAATCAATCTCTAAACCCGCGACCACCGGCAGCTGTCAGGGTCAGGTTAGAGCAAACAAATGAAGGTAGGCTGCTTATTTTTACATTAAAAAGGACTTCTTAAGATCCCTTTATACAAAGTTTAATATTGCGAGCAGCTCATTTTGGGCCCATTATATCCCGCAGTATTTTTCTGGGCATTTGAGGGCACAAATCTACCGCAATGTGAACGTTCTAAACCAGCGCGTTCACAGGAACCCACTAGAAAGCTGATTTAAAATTGACTTTAATTTGCAGCAATTGAACACTAAATTCATTCCATTTGGCCTATAAATTAATGTAAATGAGATTTTAAAATCATGTTTTATTGTGAATTATTTATGAATATTATTTGGACACTTAGGCTATTTAAAAATGTTAATTATTTATTAAGAAATGGATAGATGTTTAGATCTAGTAATTGAAGTTTGAAATTAGCTACACTTGGGTAACTAACTAATTATATGCTTTAATTTCAGGTCATCCAAGTAAGATTGTTTTATATTTGTTTCAGAATGGTTCAATCTACGATAACTGAAAATTTCATTCAGTTCTCTTAATTTTTAAGAAGGTTATGGGCTTTTGACTGCACACGATCACAGCTTTTTTGTTACATCCATAGAAAATCAATAGGGAACAAGATGCTCATTTCCGAGTATGAAAATGGCCATAACTTTTTAAATACTTGAGATATGAAAGTGAATTAGGTGTCAAATTAAACTTCTTTTTATGCTTTATCTGATGGGATAAATTACAGACTTGATTTTTTAAATCTCAACATTTTGTAACATTGCTACATAAGGAGTAAAAAAGCGGGCTGAGAAAATATCCTTATAGAGCACCAGTATTGAGGATTATTGTAGAAGATGATTTGTCTCCTATCCTCATTACTGATTGTGGACTGTTGGTCGGGAAGTAGAGGATCCAGTTGCGAAGTGTTATCAGTGTACCTGTCCAAATGTCTTCCAAATGTTGTTATAGTACCTGCCTAAACTACCTTCTCTGGCAGCTCAATCCATACACCCACCACTTTCTGTGTGAAAATGTTGCCTCAGGCAGAGTTAAGGAATCGCCTGTGGGCCGTTCCCCTAGAAACCAAAGTATACCCTTTGGATACTGTTGAGAGATGTTGGGTCAGAGGATAGCAGTAGCAGCCAGATCTGGGGAGTAACGGACAGTTCATGTTTCGGGTCAGGATCCTTCTAAAGGTCATAAGGAATAGGAGTAGAATTAGGCCATTCAGCGCATCAAGTCTATTCCGCCATTCAATCATGGCTGATCTATCTCTCCCTCCGAACCCGATTCTCCTGCCATCTCCCCATAACCTCTGACACCTGTACTAATCAAAAATTCATCTATCTCTGCCTTAAAAATATCCACTGACTTGGCCCCCGCAGTTTTCTGTGGCAAAGAATTCCACAGATTCACCACCCTCTGACTACAGGAATTTCTCCTCATCTTCTTCCTAAAGGAACATCCTTTAATTGTGAGGCTATGCGCTCTAATCCTAGATTCTCCCACTAATGGAAACATCCTCTCCAGATCCGCTCTATCCAACCCCTCTTCATCCCTCCATGATGCTGCATGACCCGCTGAGTTCCTCCAGCACGTTGTGTTTTGCTCAAGATTCCAGCATCGGCAGTCTTTTGCGTCACCACATATCTGAATTTCTTCATCGGCATTAACGAGCTTTAGCCCATATTGAACGGGCTGCAGCATGTGCCCTGAAAATGTTTATCATACAAATCCTTTTCCTTCCATTAAATTTACAACTGATGAAGGAGCAGCTCCTTAGAGAAAGTCAGTCGCCCTGAGGTTGCTCCCAATATGTTTAGTTTAGTTTAATTTATTGTCACATGTGCCGAGGTACAGTGAAAAGCTTTTTGTTGCATGCGAACCAGTCAGCAACAAAATTGTACACGCTCACAATTAGATTGAGGTTTAAAAGATTAGAGCGATTGTCATGAGAGATTGCAGATCCACTAGAATACCTTGCTCGGGCACCATTTTGGAAAGGACCAAGAATATTTTAGAAGAATTTATCATTCATTCATCATTGATGAAAACATTAGCGGCGCCATGGTTGGTGCTGGTTTCCGACGGGAACGGTGATGGACGCACCACACATCACTGTCCTCCGGTTCCTGTGGACTTCCGCCGCTGGAAGTATAGGATGTTGGTGTGTGTGTTTTATCATAATTCCTTACAATGCTATGTACGACAGTGATCGCAACTTCTACTGAAGTGTGGATGGCCGTAGCCTCGCTAGAAGCTCTGTCGCCCTTTGACAGGTCTTGTTTTTGGTCCTGCTGGGGGTCCACAGCCCCCTCCTCACCTGGCAAATCAGGAGGGGGAGACGGTTTAGTCGCCGAATATATCCGACCATGGAGCAGGTAGCACGGGATTACATGGTACCCATGGCGGGGGGAACTTCCCACCAAACTGACCTGAACATGAGAAGAAGATGTAAGAAAAATACCTGCCTGTCCATGAGTTGATAAATTTTGTGAGTTGGCATGCAACTTTTGTATTTCTTTGTTTAGTTTTGAGATACAGTGCGGAAACAGACCCAAATGTTAAACATGTCCACGCCGACCAGCGACCCCCTGCACATTAACACTATCCTACACACACACTAAGGACAATTTAACATTTATACCAAGCCAATTAATCTACAGGCCTGTACGTTTTTGGAGTGTGGGAGGAAACCGTAGATCTCAGAGAAAAACCATGCTGGTCACGGGGAGAACTTACAAACTCCGGACAGACAAGCATCCATAGTCAGAATCGAACCCGGGACTCTGGCACTGTAACGCAGTAACCTCACCGCTGTGCCACCATGGCGTCTCAAACTGAACTTGAACATTAATTTCCAAGCTGTTTATAATTTTTATCTTGTTAAAATGTTAAAACTGATAAAGATCCATCACCTGTTAATCGAGTACTCGTAAGATTTCCCAGCATAACTCTCTTATGGGCCTGTCCCACTTACGTGACATTTTCGGCGACTGCTGGCATCCGTCATAGGTCGTTGCAGGTCGCCGAAGGTTTTCAACATGTTGAAAATCCAGCGGCGACCAGAACAAGGTACGACTCTTTGGGCGACTACTCACGACCATACAGGCTTCACCCCCCGACATGTCGCTGGGGTGTCGCCTGTATGGTCATGAGTAGTCTCCTCAATCGCCCAAAGAGTCGTTGTGTCTTTCTGGTTGCCATTGGATTTTGAACAGGTTGAAATGTTTCGGCGACCTGCAACGACCTATGACAGGTGCCGGCAGTCGCCAAAAAAAGTCGCATAAGTGGGACAGGCCCCTTAGTTATCCAAACTTTAATATCTTCCATGTAAATACAGTTTTTGCACCAGAAAATAACTAAGGTTGAAACTTGTCCTGAACAAAATACACCATTAGAATAAGAGTTTTGTTTAAGAAGGAACTGCAGATGCTGGAAAATCGAAGGTGGACAAAAATGCAGGAGAAACTCAACGGGTGAGGCAGCATCTCTGGAGCTGATCCATTAGAATAAGACATACTTTAAAATGGCAACTTTGTTAAGTTTGACATAATTAGCAAAGTGAATATTTTTGCATAATGTATTTTTAGATACAGTTTAACTGAGGGGAGAATTTGAACTGATACCATTGTTTGGATTAGAGATGGGCGGTTAGACGAACAATTTTAAACTTGGATCAATAAGATCAATTGTATATATAGCAGAAGCTTGCTTGGATACTCACAAGTAATCTACTTTCAGAAGCTGGTTTTAATTCTTGCAGGTGGGGTTCAGGCTAGAAATCATTCGTGACATTAATGTAGTACTTGCAAGTTGAATTTTATTGAGCTCTCAATTTAACTGAATCGAATAACATGTTTGGTCATTTGCACAAAATGTGTTAATAAAGTCACAGCTGCACATACCTTCAAAAATCTGATGCCATTCACTTCAATAACTTTGAATCTGTAAATAGAGAATATGTGCATATTTGGCAGAGAGACTATGGATGAATGTCTACAACATCTCCAGCCCTGACTTCCCAGAGCTAGGAAAATCGAAATGGGAAGTGGTGCTAGATTGAGCTACTTTTCCGGTGGACATTTGTCACCTTTGTCACTTATCAGGTACATGGATGGGAAAGGTTTGGAGGGATATGAGCCAAAGGCAGGCAAATGGGACTAGCTTAGCTGGGCATCTCGGTCAGCAAGAACAAGTTTGGCTGAAGGACCTGTTTCGTGCTGTCTAAATCTACGATTGTATGAGCTGAGCAAATGCTCACTAGTTCACTATAGCAAATGATTAATCAACGATGTTAAACTTTGGAGGATTTCAAGCTGATGCAACCACACACTTCCGATAGGAAGATAAGTTGGGGGAAAATGGCATCCCACTGGAAATGGAGGGCAGCCACAGCAGTGGGATCCAGGGACGTGATTCCAACAAGTGTACAACAATGAGCTACACAGGAGAGAGAAATCCTGGAGGTAGATCCACAGGATGGTGTATAAAATGAAGAAAGCAGACACAAGGTGTCATTAAACTATCTGGCGAATGTACTTAAGGACTGAGTCTACACATTACTTTTGGGTGGAGAATTGTAAAGATTAATTGTTCTCTGGTCAAGGTGATTTATATTTGACTTGACCGTGAACAGAGGATCTGTTATTTTGAGACTGTGCCTATCACAACCAGGGGAAACATCACCCCTGCATCCATCCATTCTTGGCCCAAAACAATCTAGCATGTTTTAATGAAATCAGTTGCAAAGTCGAGGAGAATGACACCATTGATCTCCGGCTTAGACAAGCTCCAAGATGTGGCCGATAGATTCATAGTTTGCGCTTGGTCTGCCAAGGCCTGCTACATCTCCTGGTCGCTGACCATTTTAGCTCCCCTTCCCATTCCCGTAACAATCTTTTTGTCCTTGGCATCCTCCATTGCCAGAGTGGTCACACAAACTAAAGGAACGGCATCTCGTATTCCACTTAGGTAACTTAAAATCCAACAGTATGAACAGTGAATTTGCCAATTTTAAGTAATATCCCCTTGCCCCCCCACCACCTCCCCGCTGTATTTTGTGCCCCCTACTCTGGTGCGCACCTGTTTCTCCCACAACCCATCTCTCTTAAACTGCTTCCAACTACAGTATATCCCTCCCTCTGTATTTCACTCCACTTCTCTCACACACCCGGTGAACAGGCCCGACTCGCACGCCACAGACCATCCATGGAGGCGGTCTCGCCCACCCTGGGCCGACTACAGAAAACCTGTTCGTGGGCCCGGACTCGGAATCACCCTCGAGGCACAGGCATCGAGGGACCGGGCCGCCAACAGTGAGCTGCTTTGGCAGGAGTAATGAGAGGACCTGGCGGAGGGCCACCAAGATAAAAGGGGGATCCGGTGTGGCAGGGGGACCGCTGGGAACAAAGGGAGACGGGAGGGATATGGAGGGGGGAGGGGGAGGAGAGGGGGGCTGCTGCCACGTGTGGCGGCAGGCAGTAGATAGGGTTATCCAAGCCTTTCACTATTCTGTACGTTTCAATGAGGTCCCCTCTCATTCTTCTAAACTCCAGCGAGTACAGGTCCAGTGCCTTGAAACGCTCACCATATGCTTCTGCTGCCTCGAATGATGCGTTGCAAATTTCTTGGAGAGCAAACCTATAATTTAAGCTGTTGAATTAAATGTTAACAAAACACTAAAGTAGTATTTTGGACACCATTTAAAGGAAGCTAATTGTAAAATTGCAATCTGAAAATGTGCAGATCCCTTATGCTGCGTGAAGCCATGAATCAGTTCCAATAATGTTGACAGCTACACCAATCTTGGCTTTTAAAAAAAATTTAAATAGTTTTACACAATTCCTTTCTCCATGTGATTCCAAATTATATATACATGAGCAAACACACAAACTTTGAGGTGGGATCCTGATGTATCAGGTTTTAACAGACAATAACCAGACCCAGAGTAATTAACCAGGGAGGTGAACTCAAATACTACTAGGTTAGCGGGTGAATTTAAATTGACTTAATACTCTGGAATTAAACTTTAAAGTTACTCGGTTTTTTGAAAAATCCATCAATGGCTTTCAGCAGAGGAAATCTGCCAATTTAGACACAAAAAGCTGGAGTAACTCAGCAGGTCAGACAGCATCTCTGGTGAAAAGGAAAAGGTGATGTTTTGAGTGGAGCCTTTTTCAGACTGGAATCGTCTCGACCCGAATTACCTATTCCTTTTCTCCAGAGGTACTGTCTGACCTGCTGAGTTACTCTAGCCTTCTGTGGCTATCTTCAGTTTAAACCAGCATCTGCAGTTCCTTCCTACAAATTGGCCAATTTATCTGGTTGGCCCTGTATGTAGTCCCTAAACTGCAGCGAGGTGGCTGGCATGTGTATGTTCATCGGAATGGAGCAGCAAGTCGTTCAGTTGTACAATAATCTTATGTTGGAGAAGAATGAGAACAATCAGACTGTTCAAGATTATGTTTGGCCATGCGGACAGATCATTCAAAATACATTTGGACAATGTTGTTCCTTTCTTTAAGAAAGGGAAGTAGAGCTAGTCCAGGAAATTATAGGCCAGTGGTGGGAAAGCTGGTGAGAGAGAGTACAGAGGAGATTTACTAGAATGTTGCCTGGGTTTCAGCAACTAAGTTACGGAGAAAGGTTGAACAAGTTAGGCCTTTATTCTTTGGAGCGCAGAAGGTTAAGGGGGGACTTGATAGAGGTCTTTAAAATGATGAGAAGGATAGACAGAGTTGACGTGGATAAGCTTTTCCCATTGAGAGTAGGGAAGATTCAAACAAGAGGACATGACTTGAGAATTAAGGGACAGAAGTTTAGGGGTAATACGAGGGGGAACTTCTTTACTCAGAGAGTGGTAGCCATGTGGAATGAGCTTCCAGTGGAAGTGGTGGAGGCAGGTTCGATTTTATCATTTAAAAATAAATTGGATAGGTATATGGATGGGAAAGGAATGGATGGGTATGGTCTGAGTGCAGGTAGATGGGACTAGGGGAAAATAAGTGTTCGGCACGGACATGAAGGGCCGAGATGGCCTGTTTCCGTGCTGTAATTGTTATATGTTATATGGTTATATGGAAGCAAATAGGTTAATTAAGGTCAGTCAGCATGGCTTTATCTGCGGCAGGTCATATCTTACCAACCTGATTGATTTTTGTTTTGACGTGGTGATGAGGATGTTTGATGAGGGTAGGGTTGTGGATGTTACCTACATGGACTTTAGTAAGGCATTTGATAAAGTCCCTCATGGGAGGTTGATCCAGGAGATTGAGATACATGGGATTCATGGTGACTTGGTAGTTTAGTCTAGTTTAGTTTAGAGATACAGCGCAGAAACAGGTCCTTACGCCCACTTAGTCCGCACCGACCAGCGATCCCCGCACATTAACACTACCCTACACACACTAGGGACAAATTTACATTCATACCAAGCCAATTAACCTACAAACCTGTACATCTTTGGAATGTGGGAGGACACAGAAGATCTAGGAGAAAACCTACGCAGGTCACGGGGATAACGTACAAGCTCCGTACAGACAGCACCCGTGTCTCTGGCGCTCTGGTAGTTTGGATTCAGAACCAGCTGATCCATAGAAGACAGAGGGTAGTGGTGTAAGGGTGCTATTCTGGATAAAGGTTTGTGACCAGTTGAGTTCCACAGGGATCAGAGTTCAATTGTTAGTGATATAAATAAATGACTTGAACAAAAAGTAAACATAAACACCCTTCTCTTTCTGTGGTAGTCAGCACCCTTCCTTCAGCTTCATACTAAAGCAGAGGCCCGATTTATTCCCAGCGTCTCATACGCCTTGAGGCCTTCTGTTCTTTTGTCAGCCAGTGGTCGTGATGCACTAACTACTCTGGGTAGTTGAATGAGACCACTAGTCCATACAAAAGTCAGGAGATTCAGCTTCCAGTAGCATGGCATGTGTCCAGTGAGGAATCTTCTTCTCCAACAAGCAACAGGTCACCAAGTGACTCTGCCAAACCAACGGCCATTACAGTTGTTTGGTTCAGCTTCAAATCTGGTACATTTCTACACGCATTACAAAATACTGTCAAAATATTGTGATGTACGTGGATACCCCACCTTCTGAGATGTATAGGCGAACATGGGAAGACGAGTTGGGTTTATTAATTTCAAAAGATATATGGGAGGAAAGCCTACTACACATACATTACTGCTCTCTCAATGTCAGACATTCAAGATACAATTCAAAATACTGCATAGGCTATACTATTCAAAGACTAAATTGAATAAGATCTTCACAACTGTCTCCCCTATCTGTGATAAATGCCACCTCCAAGAAGCGACCTTAACCCATTCCTTTGCATCCTTTATAAAGATACAAAACTTCTCGATGGGAATATTCGATATCTTCTCTAAAACACTTAAAATTAAACTGGAATCAGATACAAAACTAATAACTTTAGGTATGTCAGAGGCCTGTTCTAAGTTAACGATATTTCAAAGATGTTTCCTTGACTATGGCCTAATAACTGCAAAAAAACTCATACTCAAATTCTGGAAAAAGACAATAGTTCCCACAGTGAAGATGTGGATTACTGACATGTCCGAGACACTACATTTACAAAACATTAGGCTTGTTTTGGTTGACAAAGCAGACCAATTCTTCAAAACATGGTCTCCTTTCACTGAATTTCTTCAACAACAGAATGGTTGAACACAAATTTTAAACCGATGCTAGGGATGGGTGAGTGGGGGGGAAAGGACAATGGGGTATATCTCCATCTTCTTTTTTCTCATTTCTCTTTTTTCTTCTCGCACTTCTTTGGTAGTTCAGGGGTCTTTTCTTCTCTCTCTTTTGCATTTTTCTTCCTTTTCTTCATTCTTTCCTTTTTTCTCTTTTTTTTTGATTTATGTATTAATTTATAAAATGTTAAAAATGAAGCTGTATGAAAATTGTATAACTTTCATGCCAATTGCTTTATTCTTGCACAATTGCTTCTAATAAAATAAATTATATATATATATATATATATTGTGATGTATATAGCAGATATGATGCTCCCACCTAATACATCTTCCCCTCACTTTGTAAATAAGCTCTTTTAAGCTTCCCCCCAATCCAGTTCAGTCAATAATACACTGATTCAAGCACTGGAACAGCTCATCTTTATTTTTGGGTAGCTCAACAAATTACCCTATACGATACCTAAACCACCGCTGGTTCGATACTTGTATCTGCCTGGCCAAGCCATTCGGCCTCGTGCAAGCAGAGACACTCCAAAAGGTCGCGCAGTCCCAAGCGTTCTTCCAGATGATCGACAAAGGACCTTGTGGGGGCTATCTTTTATAGGTCCCCGAACCTTGAGGGGCCGAACTACAGAGGGGTGATCTCTTCACAATCCAATCAAACATATTAATTACAACAATACATTATTGACAGTTACACAGACCAATAACAGAATCTCCCTTACATTGTTGCAGGAGAAGCTTCCAGAGGAAGCTAACTTAACTTGAATAATGCAACATTTACCCTGAAATCCAAGCAAACCTGTCAAAATTTGGCCAATCAACAAACAGCAGGGTAACTGGCTAGCAACATTATTTGCAATATGTGCACTTAGTTTGCATTAATCCAATCAATCTTATGCATGTTTTCCCTTCCTTGGAGGTCCTCTGCAGAAATCCCATTCACTCTGTCAATTGAATATGCAACACTGATCTGGGCCCTAGACTAAAGGGCCTGTCCCACTTTCACGACTTAATCCAAAACTTCTGCCGAGTTTAAAGGACCTAAAAAAAAAATCAAGATTTTGGTAATTTACCAACTCCTACGACCTTCCACGAATATGCTCATGAACTGGAGTGACAGAGGTCACATGCTGATTTTGACAATCTATTTTTTTCACTCACCTTTTTTTCTCTGCCCAGCAGCCGAGCAACGAGTACCCACGAATATCTACGAGTACCCACGACTACCTACGACTACCCTCACGGCCTACTATGTTCTGCCCATGAACTAACTACGAGTAAAAGTTGCAATTTTTTTCATCCCACCTATTTTTTTATTTGTGGACATTTTCTTCTGGCTGGAAAAATCGTCCCAAGTTACCTGATGCCCCGAGTACCTACGGCTAGCATAACGAGACGCTACGATATACATACAAACTCCTACGGCCTCCCATAGACTCGTTATGAACATTCTGCGAGTTTGAATCAGGGGAAAACTCGGGAGAATTTGTGAATAACCTTGTGAAAGTTGGACAGGCCCTTTACTGGCACCATTATGAAGCTTGTCTTATTTCTGCAGAGCACATCAGACTTGACCAAAATGGCCTAACATTACACAAGTCCTTACTAAATACAATACAATACAATCCAATATTTATTACATGTCATTTGAACCTCAGTGAGGCTCAAATGAAACTCCGTTTCCACAGCCATACAAACAAAGTCAATTTCCTACAGACATACACACAATTCAATTTACAGAAACATCCATCACAGTGAATCTCCTCCACACTGTGATGGAAGGCAAAGTCTTTTCTCTCCCCTGCTCTCCATTTTTCTCCCGATGTTGAAGCCCCAGGCGGGCGATGGTAAGTCCCACGGCCATTTTAAGCCGTGCCGGGCGATGTACGGCCCCGCTCCCGGTCTAAAAGTCACGAAGTTGGAGCCCCCGGCGGGTGCTGGAATGTCCCGCGGCCGTTAAGCCGCGCCGGGCGATGTACGGCCCCGCTCCGAGTCGTTCCAACCGCACGACACGGGCTGGAGAAGTTGCGTTGCGGGAGCTCCGGAAAGCGGTCTCCACCCGGACCCGCGAGTTCCCGATATCCCGACAGTCCACAGAAGTTGCGTTGCTGGAGCTCCGGGGTCGGGCCGCAGCAGTGAGCCACCACCGCTCCCCACGCTCCAAGGCCGGCCATCCCCACGATGGTAAGTAGTCCGCAGCTCCGCAGGCTCCGTGGCTGGAGCCCCCGGGTCGTTCAGGCTGGAGGCCGCTCCACGGTGCTAGGCCCCAACGACAACGGAGACCCGACAGAGAAAAGGTCGGGTCTCCCGTGCAGGGAAGAGATTTTTAAAAAGTTTCCCCCTCCCCGCTCCCCACATATACACAGTTAAAAACACTATTAAAAAACACGAACAACTACATTTAACTAGACAAAAAATTAAAAAATACAAATTTTGGTGCTATGGCCAGGAGTAACAACTTGACCTTTCCAATTACAAAATAGGCTTTTCCTGCAGATGCCCTGGTTCGCTCTTCCATCTCGTCCATTCCTCATCTCTTCACATGGCACCTTCCCAGACTACTGCGGGACACACAGCACCTTTCTCTTACCTCATCCTATCCAAATGTCCATAGCCCCTAATTTTCTCTCAAGATGAAATTCCTCTCAATTTGACTTGCATATCTCTTGATGTAATTCACTATATATTCCCCTCATGATGTTATCGACATGCCACAGAGGAAAATGAGCAGTTTGAGTGAGTGTTTTGCAGAACAATCCCCTTCAGTCTGTTTACCTGAGTTTATCAATCAACTGTATCTTTAATTCTCCATGCCACTTACCTTTGTATTTTTCTGTTCCTTGTCCACTGTTCCAAAGAAGTTCAAGGAAAAGCTGTTCATCTTCTGACTCAGTACAGAACAATCTATCAGATTCAACATTAAATTCATTGATGTCAGATTATCAATATTTCCAGTATTTTCACCAGGTTTCTTATAGTCATTGTTCTTCTTCAGAGAACACCAGTTAATGTGCTTCAATTCCTACTTAAACCTTCTCCAGATATGTCATCAATAATTTATTTAATTTCTTCACTACTTTCTCATCCAGTTTTATCACACCTCCTACTATTAAATAATTTCTGCTTTCCAGCTACTGCAGCCATTATATTGTTCTCTCTGTAGTCTTCCCTCTTTTCTTTTAAGATTAATAATCTCTAAATGTTCACTTTTCTCGCAGAAGATCATCATCCTGAAATGTTAGCTCCATTTTTCTTGCCACAGGAGGTGTCTGACTTGCCAAATAATTTAGGATTTTCCTTATCTCGTTTCAGACTTTATTTATATCTGAAAATATTTTTTAACAAAAGAATAGGCATTATCTGTCATTCCGATTTGGTCAGCAAGTTTTTTGCCAAACTTCTACTGAAGGTCAAGCAGAATCTGGAAGGGAACAGACAGGCGACGTTTCGGGTCAAGACCTTTCTTCAGACTGAGTGAAGGGTCCCAATTCAGAATGTCGTCTGTTCATTTCCTCCCCAGATGCTGCCTGACCTGCTGAGTTCCTCTAGCACTTTGTCTTTTGCTCAAGATTCCAGCACCTGCAGCTTTTGTGTGCCGCTTTCACTGCAGGTCTGCTGGCAAATTCGAGCAACAGGCCTTAGTACGCATGGATTCTACCCCCCTGCTTACAAAAAAAAATAAAAAATTCTGGGAAGCCAAATCCCTAATTGCCCTAGAGAACATCTTGTACATGTGCAGAACACTCAGATCTGCAGTTGTCATACTACACCACTGGCAATTCAACAAATCTTATAATGTTGTTGCCCTACTTCAGTTTGATTACAATGGTGGATACAGTCCTAGTTTCTGAGCAATGCTCCATATGTTTGTGATAGAACCTAAATGAATTTTCCAGAAGAATCCTGGCAAAGGGCACCGCCGAACAATTGTAATAAAAGGCATGTGGAAACTGTAACAGTTAGTGGCTAAAGTGATTTATTGCGGGTTTAACTCATGGTTGGACGGATCAATTATAATAATTATTATATCTGTCCCCTGAACATTGTACATTTGTTTGCTTAATACTATGACTATTTTTTTTAGGTAACATAAACAGCATACAGTTTTTGCTACATGCAGTATTTAAGGATATAATTCTCAGTTAAAAAAAGAGATGCATTTTTGATATTAAATTTAATGGAATTAATTCTCTATTATGTACACTTAATGCACAGTGTGGTGACATGTGTGCATTGAACTCTTACTTCTGAAAATTAGGAGTTACATTTCAGAAAGGAAATTTAATACGCATAATTTAGTACGACACATATTAGCACATTCAACAGAGGATAAATTTCTACCCTTTTTCAAAACAATTGAATGCATTATTCACATTGCAGTCCATTGCGCTGAACTGTCAACCTAATTTCCCTTCTGAGGGTTATTTTAATCTCAAAGATGGGAGGGAGCCAGTGGGTTCGACGGACGCGAGTAGTGGGCCAGTAGGAGAGAGACCGAGATATTGCCTCCAGCGCCTTCATGGTCGCCTGCAGGAGGCGCCCCTGGGATGCGAAGGCGATCGGGCAAGGAGAGGGACGTTAGTTTGTGGGCCGAGTTGGTCAAGGGCTCTGCAGCAGTCTCCAGCTTACCTGGGAGCCTTTCCTGTGCATCGAGCGGTTCGACCGGGCTTTGGACTTTTTGGCCGAAATACGGCGACTTGTGCATGTCTGATCTAGGCAAAAAGGATTCCACTGTGCAATGCACACATGACAATAAAGCAGCATTGAACCATTGAATTAAAATCCACAATAGAAAATCATATCTTAAACTACATACATATATAAATAGGTGAAAAATATATTCAAATCTAATATATATGTAGAAAATTCTGTTGATGATATTAAAGGGTAAAGACTGAAAAAATATGAATGATGTACCTTTGTTGTTTTAACGCAAGCACTAATCCATTTATGGTTATGAGTGTCATTGGTTCTGCTCAATTCACATTCGAGAGCCAAGAGTGTTTAATTGTCAATGTACCGACAACGGAAAAATTAAATTCTTACATGCAGCAGCATAAAAGGCCTGTAAACACAATACTCATAGATAATATATAATAAACAGAAATTCAATAAATTAACAAGCTCAATACCAGTACAAAAATGTCTGAAATCCTTAATGCGATCTAAGTCAGTCCATTGCTCATAGCTTAATTAGTGTTGTGTAGGGTTCAAGAGCCATTGAGTCAGCGAGGAAACAGGCCAATTGGCCCAACTTTCCCACGCCGACCAACACGTCCCATCTACACTAGATCCACCTGCCTGCGTTTGGCCATATCCCCCTAAACATGTCCTACCCATGTACCTGTCTAAATGTTTCTTAAGCCTTGAAATAGTACCTTCCTCAAACATCTCCTCTGGCAGCTCCTATACACCCACCACCATTTGTGTAAAAAAGTTACCCCTCCGGTTTCTATTAAATCTTTGCCCCCTCACCTTAAACCTCTGTCCGCTGGTTCTCAATTCCCCAACTCTGTGCATTTACCCCATCTATTCCTTTCATGATCTTATATACCTTTATAAGATCAGTCCTCATCCTCCTGCGCTTCAAGGAATAATGTCCTAGCCTGCTTAACCTCTCACTACAGCCCAGTGCCTCGAGTCCTGGCAACATCCTCGCAAATCTTCTCTGCACCTTTTCCAGCTTAACAACATCTTTCCTATAACACGGTGACCAAAATTGAACACAATACTCTAATTGTGGCCTCACCAATGTCTTATACAGTACAACTGCAATATGACCTCCCAACTTCTATACTCAATACTCTGTCTGATGTCGGCAATATGCCACTTTCAAAGAATTAGTGTACCTGCACTCCTAGATCCCTCTGCTCTACAAAATTCCCCAGATGGTTGTTCAGCAGCTATTGAACCTGGTGATCACTGTTTTCACATGCCATGCTATTTTCCAGATGATAGGAGTAAATGTGAGCATGGCCAGGAAGGTGTGGATATTTATGCCTCCTACTGTATATATCCAACCAGACAGCAGACTCCACTGATTTGACTTCCAAACCATAAATATTGTCCAGAAAATTAGTGCAATGTATGTCAAAAGTATGTTGGTGTCCACAAGATCTCAGGAAGTGAAGTCATATATCAGCCACAAATTACTGCATGGTGTTGTTTCCGTTTTGGTTTTACAGAGGTTGCAATCCTATCAAGGCATGAGATTAGTTTAAATTTGAAGTGAATGGTGCGTAACTGTTTGTGGCAATTCAAAACATGGCCGTCTTAGCTTGGGGAAAAAAACATTTGCATAATGAATAGTAATTTCATGCTTTTAAAATCCCATAAATAATTAACTTCCCACTTGTGTGAAGTAAAGTGTTTGGTCAAAGAGCATTCATGTAAGGAACAGTGCAAAGGAGAAAGTCCGCAACTCTCCTTGAAGGCCCCGTGGGTCATGAGGGAAGATCTCTCGAGCATTGACAGGTGTGTGTGGGGGGAGGGGGGGGGGGGGGGGGGGGGGGGGGGGGGGAGCCTGAAGCCAGAAAGACATTTTTTATGAAATGCCACTTTCCCCAGAGGACAGCTCGGTTCCCAGACTTCAGTTACAGCCAGGTACGTCATGCTGTCTTAAAAACCATGTCGTGAAAAGAAGACATTAGTTTCACTCGTTCAGGAAACAGAATGGCGAACAGTCAAAGGCCTGCTCGGCCTTAGGCAAAAGTGACTCCTGATCTGATTTCACTTGAAGAAATATCCGGCATATAGACTGGAAGAACATGAATGGATTTGAAATAACTTGTTTGGATGTCTAATCTTTCAGGCTGTCTGAACACAATCTTCAGGGAATTACCTGATTTCTTGTCTCCCTTGTTTCTTTGTCAGTCTGCAAGATAAAAAGATAATGCGAACCTGGACATTGGATAGGGAGTACTTCTTCTATACACCAAATGAATGTCATTCTTACTTAAAATCAAACAATGTGTTAAGCAACTGCTATCAGATAAAGAGCATGACTAACATGTTTAAAAGTCATTGCAAACAAATATCTTTATTGATGTATATGACACTGAACTGCAAATCTAATTAAATGCTCTCATTCAGAGTGTCTCCTGAAGTATCAGGATCTTATTTAGGATCCAGTTTTGTTTTTTAAAAAAAGGTTATTCATTCCCTACGGTCAATTATCTAAAATTGCCATTTCAAAGACACTCCATGAACCTTCAGATTCAGATTCAGATTCAATTTTAATTGTCATTGTCAGTGTACAGTACAGAGACAACGAAATGCATTTAGCATCTCCCTGGAAGAGCGACATAGCAAATGATTTAAATAAATAATAATAAGTGATAATAAGTGTCCGGGGGGTGGGGGGGTGATTGGCAGTCACCGAGGTACGTTGTTGAGTAGAGTAACAGCCGCCGGGAAGAAGCTGTTCCTGGACCTGCTGGTTCGGCAACGGAGAGACCTGTAGCGCCTCCCGGATGGTAGGAGGGTAAACAGTCCATGGTTGGGGTGAGAGCAGTCCTTGGCGATGCTGAGCGCCCTCCGCAGATAACGCTTGCTTTGGACAGACTCAATGGAGGGGAGCGAGGAACCGGTGATGCGTTGGGCAATTTTCACCACCCTCTGCAATGCCTTCCGGTCGGAGACAGAGCAGTTGCCATACCATACTGTGATGCAGTTGGTAAGGATGCTCTCGATGGTGCAGCGGTAGAAGTTCACCAGGATCTGAGGAGACAGATGGACCTTCTTCAGTCTCCTCAGGAAGAAGAGACGCTGGTGAGCCTTCTTGATCAGAGTTGAGGTATTGTGGGTCCAAGAGAGGTCATCGGAGATGTTGACTCCCAGGAACCTGAAGCTAGAAACACGTTCCACCTCCGTCCCGTTAATGTGGATGGGGGTGTGCGTGCCGCCCCTGGACTTCCTGAAGTCTACAATGAGCTCCTTGGTCTTCTTGGAGTTAAGGGCCAGGTTGTTGTCAGCGCACCATGCTGCTAAGTGCTGGACCTCCTCCCTGTAGGCCGACTCATCGTTGTTGCTGATGAGGCCAATCACCGTTGTATCATCTGCATACTTGATGATGGTGTTAGTACCATGTACAGGTGTGCAGTCATAGGTGAAGAGGGAGTAGAGGAGGGGGCTCAGCACACAGCCCTGTGGAACGCCGGTGTTCAGGGTGAGGGTTGAAGAGGTGTGCTTGTCTAACCTAACAGACTGGGGTCTGTTGGTTAGAAAGTCCAGTATCCAGTTGCAGAGGGAGGGGTCGATGCCCAGGTTACCGAGTTTGGTGATCAGTTTTGATGGTATAATGGTGTTGAATGCTGAGCTGTAATCGATGAACAGCATTCTTACGTAAGTGTCTCTGTTGTCGAGGTGGGAGAGGGCGGAGTGAAGTGCCGTTGAGATGGCATCCTCCGTACTCCTGTTCTTGCGGTAGGCAAACTGATAGGGATCCAGTGTGGGGGGTAGGCAGCTTTTGAGGTGTGCCAGGACCAGCCTCTCGAAGCACTTGGTGATGATGGGGGTAAGTGCAACTGGGCGGAAGTCGTTGAGGCTTGCCGCAGTGGAGTGTTTTGGCACTGGCACGATGGAGGTGGATTTAAGGCACGTGGGGACAACTGCTTGGGCAAGTGACAGGTTGAAGATGTCAGTCCAGACGTCTGTCAGCTGCGCAGCACAGGCCCTGAGCACGCGCCCGGGGATGCCGTCAGGGCCAGCAGCTTTACGTGCATTAGTCCTACTCAGTGCCACGAATACGTCGTAGGGGGTGAGTGTGAGGGGTTGGTGATCGGCAGGTAGCACAGCCTTGATGGCTGTCTCTAGATTGTCCCTGTCGAAGCGGCCATAGAAGTGGTTAAGCTCCTCAAGGAAGGAGGCGTCGCTGGATGTGGGGGTGGTGTTGGAGGGTCTGTAGTCCGTGATGGCCTGGATGCCTTGCCACATGCGTCGGGGGTCGGAGTTGTTGTTGAAGTGCTCCTCAATCCTGAGCTTATGGCAGTGCTTGGCCTTCTTGATGCCCATCTTCAGGTTAGCCCTGGCTGAACTGTAGGCTCGAGCATCGCCTGACCTGAAAGCGGTGTCCCGTGCTTTCAGCAGTAGCCTGACCTCGCTGTTCATCCATGGCTTCTGATTCGGGAATATGGTCACCTGTTTGAGGGAGGTGACACTATTGATGGTGGAGTTTATAAAGTCCAGAACAGAGGATGTGTAGGAATGAATGTCCGTGTGGGAGTCAAGGGTGGCCTGGGCTGCAAACGCCTTCCAGTCAGTGTTTCCAAAACACTGCTGAAGTGTGAAGTCCGCTTCCTCTGACCAGACTTTAACTGTCCTCACAGTTGGTTTAACCCGTCTGATGAGTGGGGAGTACTTAGGGAGCAGGAACAATGAGACGTGATCAGACTGACCAAGGTGGGGGAGGGGGATGGCTTTGTAAGCTTCAGCCATGTTGGTGTAGACTTTGTCCAGTGTCTTGTCTACTCTAGTGGGGAAGGAGACATGTTGGTGGAATTTGGGGAGTACAGTCTTCAGGTTAGAGTGATTGAAGTCACCCGCAACAATGAAGGCTGCCTCGGGGTTGTGCGTCTGTTGATTGCTAATGGCAGTATGCAGCTCTTTCATTGCAAGCTTGGCATTAGCATCAGGAGGGATATAGGCTGCAGTCACAACAGTGGAGGTGAACTCTCTGGGCAGATAGAACGGTCTGCATCTAACCAAGAGGAACTCAAGGTTAGCTGAGCAGTGACTCTCGATGATGGTGGAGTCCGTGCACCATGCTTTATTTACATAAATGCACAGACCCCCACCTCTGGTCTTGCCGGAGTCTGATGTCCTGTCCGCTCGGAGTAAATGACGCCCCGATAGCTGGATGGCGCTGTCAGGAACGTCAGTGTTGAGCCAAGTTTCCGTGAAGATCAGGATGTTGCAGTCCTTGATCCAGCTGTGGGAGGTGATCCTTAGCCGGAGTTCGTCCATTTTGTTTGCCAGTGAGCGCACGTTGGCGAGAAAAAGGCTAGGAATCGCTACCCTGTGTGGGGCTAGCTCTAACCTGGCCTTTAACCCACCTCTGCGTCCCCGGCGGTGTTTTCGTACGCCTTCACAACTTGAGCAGTCAATATCATTAAAGTTTCATAACATTCATTCCATCCCATGATTATATGCAATACCCAGGATGGCGGGACTGTCATATGCTGCGAGAATGGAGCGGCTGGGCATGTACCCTCTGGAATTTAGAAGGATGAGAGGGTTTCTTATTGACACATATAAGATTATTAGGGATTTTGGACACGCTAGAGGCAGGAAACATGTTCCCAATGTTGGTGGAGTCCAGAACCAGGGGCCGCAGTCTAAGAAAAAATGTTAGACATTTAGAATGGAGACGAGGAAACACTTCCCATACAGAGAGTTGTGAGTCTGTGGAATTCTCTGCCTCAGAGGACGTTGGAGGCCGGTTCTCTGGATACTTTCAAAAGAGAGCTTGATTGGGCTCTTAAAGATAGCAGAGTCAGGAGATATGGGGAGAAGGCAGGAACGGTGTACTGATTGTGGATAATGAGCATTGAATGGTGGTGCTGGCTCGTAGGGCCTAATGGCCTACTCCTGCATCTATTGTCTATTGTCTATTGTCCAATACGTAGGATGTACAGCTTAGAAAGGCCATATGGCCCAATGCATGAACACTGGTGTTTATACGTGACTTTATTGTTACTTTTAATTCATACTTGAGTAGAAGACAACTGTTGAACACTGAGTAAATCTTAGCAGCATTTCATAGTTGTTCCGGAATTTGGAAGATTTGCTATTTAGTTATAGCAGTTTGAATACAACTCAGGGAAACCCTAACAGTTAACAGTGACAAAGAATGAATGTTACAGTTATGGGGATATTTTCATATCAATCCAAGATTGAATTGAGACCATTGAGCAAAATGTATCTGCTATCTTGATATCCTGCATTGGAAAGAAGGTATAGGAGCCTGAAAACTATAGCATCCAGGTTCAGGAGCAGCTTCTTCCCTGCAACCATCGGGCTATTAAACCTCCAAATAGGCTTCGAGCTATGTACCCTTGGGAACATTCTTTTTTTATTTTGCACTACAAATGTCTATCTATTTTCTATTTGTTTTTTTTATATATGCTGGACTTTTAGTTGTTGCTTATTATGTGTTTTATAGAGTAATATGTTTACTCCTTATTCTTAAACTGTGGCCCCTGGTTTTGGACTCCACCAACATCGGGAACATGTTTCCTGTCCAAGGCTTTAACAATCTTATATGTTTCAATGAGATGCCCTCTCATCCTTCTAAACTCCAGAGTGTACATGCCCAGCTGCTCCATTCTCTCAGCATATGACAGTTCCGCCATCCCGGGAATTAACCTTGTAAACCTACGCTGCACACCCTCAATAGCAAGAATGTCCTTCCTCAAATTAAGGGACCAAAACTGCACAAAATACTCCAGGTGTGGTCTCACTAGGGCTCTGTACAACTGCAGAAGGACCTCTTTGCTCCTATATTCGATTCCTCTTGTTATAAAGGCCAACATGCCAATCGCTTTCTTCACTGCCTGCTGTATCTGCATGCTTACTTTCATAGACTGATGTACAAGGACCCCCAGATCCCGTTGTACTTCCCCTTTTCCCAACTTGACGCAATTTAGATATTTCTACCTATACTAATATCTTCTTTAATCTTCTTTCAAGTCTGGTGATCTTGCAACTCCCAGGATCAATGGTATACTATTTATTTCTCTTGACTCTACCTGTTGTACTTGAGTTGGCTTGATTATACTCATGTATGTATTTTCTGATTTAATTAGACTGCATGTCAAAATAAAGTTTTCACTGTGCCTCTGTACACTTGAGAAATGATTAACCTAAGTATAAATCTAAACCTTAAGAAGTTTGTTTTTTGCAACCGATTGTGTGCAGCCATTGACTATTTGAATTCAGTTTCACAGTAGCTGAGATGCTCACTTTTGAAAAAAATCTTTTAAATTATACTTATTAATATTTTTTACATAAATAAAAGCATGAAAGGCTGGAAATATTCAGAAGGTCGGGGAGCACCAGTGGAGGTAGATCCGTGAGCTTTCATCAAATATCTAAATATCTATAATTAAGTAAAATATATATGCCACTGATCAAAAAAATGAATGAACTGTCTATTTGGCTGAAGTGCTCCATTACACCCAGACCACAAGAACCCAAGGATGCAGGAGCAGGAATCTCTTGCTTTCGCCATGTTCGTGGCTGATCTATACTGCCCTCAATTCCCCTTCTGTATCTGTTCGCCCGACCCTGAAATTCATATCTGTCACATATTCATCCATCTCTGACAAATATATCTGATGACCTAGTCTCCACCACCCTTGGGAGCAATTCCATAGAATTCCAGACTTCATGCACTCTTAAGTGAAGACATTTCTATGTGCCACAGGTTTAAGTAGTTGCACCATTTTATACTACTATGGCTCCTTGTCCCAAAAACCTGCATCCACCACCCCCCGCCCCAGCCCCACCCCACTCATCTCAACATCTACCCTGTTAAGGCACTCTGATGGGCCTGGCCCACTTAGGTGACATTTTAGGCGAGTGCAGGAGACTCTGCGCTCGCCGCATGGCCGCCACATGTTCGCTGGTGGTCTCTGGCGAGTCTCCTTCATGGTCGCGAGGTGTTCCCGCATTATGGGAATTAGTCACGGCCTCAGTATGGTCGCCGCAAATTTTTCAACATGTTGAAAGATTTTCTGCAACCAAAAATTGGTCGCCATGGAGATAATCGACAACCCTGTAGTCGTAGGTGCAGTTGTAGTGGGGTCATGTTCATTGGCTCATTGGGGACAAAAAACACAAGCAAGAGTTTTCAGAACTAAGGAAAACCAATCGTTAATGTTAAATGTCCGCCAAACCTCACAGTCGTGTATCTCTGGCTTATTAAAAGTTGTCTGGCTTCTTAAAAGTGGTCTCCACTCCTCTTCCCCCTTCTCCTCCCCTCTCCTCCCCTCTTTTAAAGGACTTACCTTACACTGTGCTTTAGCGATCTTAATTACAGCGCCAACCTTCCTGTTCATCGCGGTGTGTGTCTATATCACCTTGGTTTGGCACCGTGTGAATTTGAGACAGCACTCCCCCCGCCTACCCTGGCCCCCGCCTTTGTGATGTGTGTGTGCGGGTTCCACTCTGACAGTCACCGTTCCAGTTTCTGGTTTTTCAGGCGACTTGATAGTCGCCGGCAGTCTGCTGAAAAATCGCCTGTGGGACAGGCCCATTAGGATCTTATATGTTTGATTAGAGTCACCCTCTCTTCTTTCTCTTCTTCTAACTCCAAGGAATAGAGATCCAAACTTCCTGGCATTTCTTAAAAGGACAAGTGCAGCACGGTGGCGCAGTGATAGAGTTGCTGCCTTACAACGCTTGCAGCATCAGAGACCTGGGTTCGATCCAGACTACAGGTGCTGTCTGTACTGAATTTGTACTTTCTCCCCGTGACCGCATGGGTTTTCTCCGAGATCTTCAGTTTCCTCCCACACTCCAAAGATGTACGGCTTTGTAGGTTAATTGGCTTTGTAAAATTGTAAATTGACCCTAGTGTGTGTAGGATAGTGTTAATGTGCGGGGATCGCTGTTCGGCATGGACTCGGTGGTCCGAAGTGCCTGTTTCCACAGTGTCTCTCCAAACTAAACTTAACGTGGACAACCTTTTCATCTCGATTGTTTACAAAAGTAAACATCACCACACCAACTGTCAAATTGAATTCATATATTACCATAATTAATTCATGCATTACCACATGGAATTGTTTTAAAATGAACAGTAGATACACCAAGGCTGACCCAAGATTCATGAGATGTTGCAACAGAGACTCTGAGGGCCCATATTGGCATCGCAAGCCTATACATAACGGCATGGAAGTAGTCCATGTGGCCCATCGGCTCAAAGGAGAGCGAGAATAGGACAAATATGTTTCCCAGGGAAGCAATCTCATTGAGATAATTTTCTCTCTCCATTTTCCCTGTACCCCTGTAAATTCTCCTTTGCATATGGTCATAAATCTCCTATTGATAGGAGGATTCAAAGGAGTGAAGAAGACTGCAAAAAGTGGTGAACACTGACTGCCCAGTCTATCATGGGTTCTGACCTTCACACCATCAAAGGGATTTACAGGAGTCGCTGCCTCTAAAATACTACCACCTTGGCCACACACTCATTTCACTCCCGCCATCGGGAAGATGATATAGGAGCCTGAAAAGTATAATGTCCAGGGTCAGGAACAGTATCTTCCCTACAGCCCAGGCTATTAAACACTACAACCTCCAAGAATCTCTGAACTACAAAGACTTGAGGGCATTGGTTTTGTCTTTTTGCACAATTTTGTTTGTTTGCTTTTATGTGTGTGTATGTGTTTGTGTTTAAATGTGTGTATACATATGTATGCATGTGTATATATATAATATATACACACAAGGTGTCAGTCAAAAGGTTTAGAGAGTTGCAAATTGTGTAACTGGAGGATTGTCAAGGTGCAAATTGTGTGTGCAAAGGAATGCAGGTGGAGAGGGAGGTGACGAGAGAGATAGGTCCATGGTCAGCTAGGGATCAGGGAGTGTTTTAGTTTTAGTTTTAGAGATACAGTGCGGAAACAGGCCCTTCGGCCCACCGGGTCCGCGCCAACCAGCAATCCCCGCATATTAACACTATCGTACACGCACTGCGGTCAATGTTTTTTAACATTTACCAAAAGACAATTACCCACATACCTGTACGTCTTTGGAGCTTGGTTAGAAACCAAAGATCTCAGAGAAAACCCACGCAGGTCATGGGGAGAAGGAACAAACAGCATACAGACAGCACCCATAGTCGGGATCAAACCTGGGTCTCTGGCGCTGTAAGGAAGCAACTTTACCGTTGCACCATCTTGCCACCCTTGGAAAGGGGTAAAGGGGGGGGGGAGGGGGGAGCTGGGTGGATATGGGGGAGAAATGGAGGGTGTTTGTAGAGGTTACCTAAAGTTGGGGAATTCAATGTTCATACCACTGGGTTGTATGCTACCCAAGCTAAATAGGAGGTGCTGTCCCTCCAGTTTACATGTTGCCTCACTCTAGCAATGGAGGAGGACCAGGCCAGAAAGTTCAGCTGTGGAATGGGAAGGGGAGTTAAAATGATCAGCAAACGACAGTTCCCACAGGCCCTGGCGGACCAAATGCAAGTGTGCGGCAAAACGGTCGCCAATTCAATGCTCGGTCTAGCCAATGTACAGGAGACTACACTTTGAAAAACGGATGCAGTAGGCAAGGTTAGAAGAGGTGCACATGAACCTCTGTCTCACCTGGAAGGACTGTTGGGCTCCCTGTGGTTACCTAAAGTTGAAGAATTCAATGTTCATACCATTGGGTTGCATGCTATGTTGTGGACGAAGAGATGCTTTGGACGAAACGGTTCTCCTCTACGTTGTAGAATTCCCCTTCACAAATTCCCTTCCTTGTTCTATATTCTGCATGGCCCCGACCTCTCTAGTTTGTGCCTCCTACCATCATTGCAGCACCACATTGTCACAAAGCAGTCCAGATCATCACAGGGCACACAATGCACAATGCGCATGGATCATGTGCAGGAAAATGGGATTAACTTAACCTGGCATGATGTACGGCACAGACATTGGGGACTGAATGGTCTGTTCCTGTGCTGCTGTGTTCTACAGTATGTTCTAATTCTGGAAACCCTGACCGGTGTATATTTCAGCCTCCAGACTTCCCCATGCAACTGTGCAGCATCTCGACAGCTTACCTTGCCAGGTGGTTTTGCTTGTGCTGCTTTTGGATCTCATTGCTTGGATTCCTCGTGGATGTCTGCAGCTCATTTATAAGAGCACATTTATCTTTTATGTACGCATTCCTGAGTGACTGTTGGCGCCTGGATCGCTAAATTGTATGCTGCGCTTCATATCCTGAGTCCGCAAGAAGCCAGCAGCCATCTCAACTGCATGTGGCCTCGCCTTCTGGCTGCACTCTCTAATGGGAAAGTCAATGTGATTGCCCATATCGTGAGACTGTGAACTGCCTGGTGCATTTATGCTGACTGTGAGATCTTTCATAAGTCTCTAACATAATGCTAAAGGATACCAAGCCAAAGAGGCAGAGGGAAGCAGCTTATATGATAGCATGGCCACCAGGTACACAAGTCATAAGGTCATAAGTAATAGGAGCAGAATTAGTCCATTCAGCCCATCAAGTCTTCTCCGCCATTTAAGCATGGCTGCTCTATCTCTACCTCCTAATAGCCCTGTCCCACGGTGCGAGTTCATTCCAAGAGCTCTCCCGAGTATTAAAAAAAATCTAACTCGTGGTAAGCACGGAGAATGAACGTAGCGGGTACGTCAGAGCTCGGGGACGTCTCTTAGCACTAATGGCAGGTACTCGGGAAGACTCGCTAAAGGCAGGTAAGCACGGGAAGACTCGTGAAGATTTTTCAACATGATGAAAAATGTCCACGAGAGCCCCGAGTACCGACGAGTGGCCATTATCGTAAATCTCCGAGTTCGAATCAGGGCAAACTTGGGAGAACTCTTGGAATGAACTCGTACCGTGGGACAGGGCTTTAACTCCATTCTCCTGCCTTCTCCCCATAACCCCGGACACCCGGACTAATCAAGAATCTATCTATAAGGTCATAGAGGAAGCTGGTCATGCCATTATGCTGCCTGGCCATCTGTAAAGACTGGTGTTCAGCCATGTCATGCAAACTCATCTTCTGCCTTTCCACCCTTTTAGGCTCATCTAAATCCCTCGGCACAGTAACAAAAGCAACATATAAGACAGTGTGGAATTGTTGCAAAATGGAATTGACAAATCCGCACTTCCAAAGTTTAGAGAGTGACCATTTGTGTCCACAAAGTTTGTTCAAGTTATAACTTCTTGAAAGTTTCCTAAACAACCTCCCAGCAGACAATTGCTCAAGGAAGCAGCAACGGGATTGTTGTGTTTAGTCAAGTCTAGTAGAGATTTTTATGATATGCGCAGGCACAGTGAGGTACAGTATAATGGAAATCCTGCTTGCAGCAGCATCACAGAACATAGGCAGCACACATAAGCATAAATTATACATAAGTTCTGTAAGACAGTGCACAGAAAAATTGCCAAAAAAAAATGTCTTTAGTGCAAAACACGATTAGAAAACAAGTTCATTGCAATGCAAGAGATGGTCTGTAATGTTCCATTGCTGAGGTAGGGTCCAGGTTGTTAAAGTCAGTTCAAAAACCTGATGGTTGTGGGATAGTAGCTGTTGCTGGACCTGATGGTGTGGAGCTTCAACCTTCTATACGTCCTTGCTTATGGTAGCAGCAAGAAGGGGGCTTGGCCAGAAGGTAGTGATCCATGATGCTAGATGCTGCTTTCGTGAGGCAGCAACTCATGTGGATGATGCAGAGGGCAGTGGTGAGGCACTTCTTGCTTACCCCTTTCTCCCGTCCCCTTCCATTGATATAGAATGGGCTGCGTTCACCACTCTCTGCAGCATCCTGCATTGGAATTGTTATACCAGTCCATGATGCATCCAGTCAGCTTATTGCTGTGCTGCAATGCAGCTGTCAAAGTTTGTTAGAGTATTCAATTACATGACAAATCTCTTAAAACTGCTAAGAAAGAAGATGGGCTGGCACACCTCCTTCATGATTACATCTATGTGCTGATTTATTGCCTTATGTCCTTCCCTTAGCTTATCTTGAAAAGTCCTTGAAGGCCAAGAAACCAATATACATGAATTAAACTCTTGAGTTATTTTTTATTTTAATTTTCCCTCCCCTCCCTTTCCTTTGCTTCACCTGGATGTGCAACACCCCCTTTTCCCTTTCCCATGTCCCCTTCCATTTATATTCCTTCCTTTGCAATACCTATTCATTTCTCTTCTATACTTAGTTTAGAGATTCAGTGCGGAAACAGGCCCTTCGGCTCACCGAGTTCACACCGACCAGCGATCCCCGCACATTAACACTATCCTACACACACTAGGGTCAATTTACACTTACACCAAGCCAATTAACCTACATACCTGTACGTCTTTGGAGTGTGGGAGGAAACCAAAGATCTCGGAGAAAACCCACGCAGGTCACGGAGAGAACGTACAAACTCCCTACAGACAGCATCCGCAGTCGGGATCGAACCCGGAACTCTGGTGCTGCAAGCGCTGTAAGGTAACAACTCTACCGCTGTGCCACTGTCCCGATGTAGTCCTTATCTCCTTATTGCACAATTTTTGTCTTTTCAGCTGGTCTATGTCCAGCTATCTGCCAATCACCCCTGCCCTCCTCCCCTCACCTGTATCCACCTATCATCTGCCAGGGTACACAAAATTGCTGGGGAAACTCAGCGGGTGCAGCAGCATCTATGGAGCGAAGGAAATAGGCGACGTTTCGGGCCGAAACCCTTCTTCAGACCCTTCTTCAGATCTGCCAGGCTTTGTCACAGCCCCACCTCTCTTACAACTTTCTCCTCCCCACTACATTCAGTCTAAATAAGGGTCACGACTTGAGGTGTCACCAATCCACACTATCTAAGATGCTGCCTGAAGTGCTGTGAAGTTACTCCAGCACTTTGTGTCTTTTTCAGTAAATCAGCATCTACAGTTCTTTGTGTCTATAAGTGATATTTTATGTTGTTTTTATTAAGAGTTCTATTAAAATTGTCAACAATTGGGTTCAAAGCACAAGTCAGCATTATGTAAACATGTTCCCGATGTTGGGGGAGTCCAGAACCAGGGGCCACAGTTTAAGAATAAGGGGTAAGCCATTTAGAACGGAGATGAGGAAACACTTTTTTTACCCAGCATGGTGAGGGGATATGGGGAGAAGGCAGGAACGGGGCACTGACTGGTGATGATCAGCCATGATCACATTGAATGGTGGTGCTGGCTCGAAGGGCCGAATGGCCTACTCCTGCACCTATTGTCTATTGTCTATATCTTCAGTTTTAGCTGATTTAATTTCCCACGTCCCCTATCTATGCTAAAATCTATTCACTCACAGTTGATTTCTCCCATATTGTTTTCCTGGATGTGACACTCTAATATCCCTCCCTCAGCCTGCCATTAGTCTGTTATACTGGGATAGGCCAAGCTTAACCTTTGGCATCCAGTTAAAGTGGTTCAAAGGCGATTTATTGAATGTAAGGTGTCATGCTTTGGAAAATTCACTTGCATAATCTGGAGATGTAAAAATCCAAATTCTTTACCTGCATTTCCCCGCGTTGTCCCGCTACCCCTTTGGTTTTCCAACAACAATTCACAAATTTCTGCACAATATATTCATTACCAAAGATGTAATCTTGAAATGTGGCCACCGTTATTTGATCAGTTTCATTTATTGTTCCTCATATGGCTCGATTGTGATCATGTATTGTCTTTCTGCTGACCGGTTAGCACGCAACAAAAGCTTCACACTGTACCTCGGTACACGTGACAATAAACTAAACTAAACTCAACTAAACTAAACCATATCTTTCAGCCGGTTTTGAATGAATACTCACTTTGCTTTGTTGTGATGAGAGTGACTGCTTTGGAAAGTGATTGAGTACCAATCAATGTTTTGGAAAGAACTGCAGATGCTGGTTAAAACCGAAGATAAACACAAAATGCTGGAGTAACTCAGTCGGACAGGCAGCATCTCTGGAGAGAAGACGAAGAGAGATCTCTCCAGAGATGTTGCCTATCCCGCTGAGTTACTCCAGCATTTTGTGTCTATCTTTGAGTACCAATCAAGTCAGTTGCTTTGATAAGCTTGGAGTTTAATTTCTTGTGAGTTTTTGGAGTTGCACATGTCTAGACAAGTGCAGAGTATTCTATCACACTGTTGTGCATTTCTTATACATGGTGGAATGGATCTGGGGTGGCAGGATGAATTGCTTACCATAGAACACCCAGTCACTGATCTCTTGTGGGCGCTGTATTTGTGCTGCTGGTTCTGTTTAGTTTTCAGTCAGTGATTACCACAATGTATTATTGGTGGGAGTCTCCATAACAGTAATGCCATAGAAAGCTCAGGGAAGATGGTCAGACTTTTATTTGAAATAGTCATTGCCAAGCATTTGTGTGAAGTGGAAATCAAAAGTATACATAATGATCTTAACCGAGTTGCTAATTGATGTTTCCAAGGCAGTGCCCCAAATGCAAACATTTATCAGTATGGGCATTGGACTGCCAAGCATCAATATAAATAGCAAAACGATCTTTATGTTCCAAGAACCAGAGCAGTAGTCTCTCATTTCCCTGTTTAATTTCAACTTAAAAGTGAATGGGTTTTAAGTTACTCCAGACTGTTATACAAAATGAACTTGAACCATGTTAGCTCACCGCCTGGTTTGCAAGAGCCAAGGCGAGAAGAAACCGACTATAACTTGACACCCTGGTTGTTTTATAGGGGCAAGGTTTCACTCCAATCTCCAGATGGTAAAACTTCCAACGCTAATCTACCACCCTTTTTGTGCAATATCCAAAATCTCTTCCATTATTTCACCCTTTAGTTTAGTTTAGTTTAGTTTATTGCCGTTATTTCAGTGAAGACGAAGTACAGCGTGAAAACAGTTGAATTGCTGCTGTTACAAGTGCTCTTCTGAGGCTGATACAGGGGTATGTTGTTGGAACATGTGAGAAGGCTTGATGCTGATAATAGCTTCTCAAATTGAACAGTTAAAGACCAGCACGCAGTCCAGAAAAGATCACACTGTACAGTCCACATCTTCATTTATTTCTATTTGAAATAGTCAATTCTACAGGAAAAAAAACCCCATTCATGATGCTTTATCAAGTAAACATGACAAAGTTGTCAGATATTATAAGATCAATATAACAGAAGAGTTTCAAAATATTAGCAGTTGTCCTAAATATAGCGCAGAATCCAGCCAGCTTTCAAGATGGTGCCCAACCCAGGCGGGACCTCTTGACACAGCATGGCGCAGACTCACAATTCAGTTAAATCAGCACGTTGCAGACACAGTTCAGTTCATTCACGACGCAGACACTGTTCAGTTCTGTCACAGCTCAGACACAGCTCAGTTCAATCAGCATGGCGCAGACTCACAGTTCAGTTCACTCACGGCGTAGACTCACAGTTCTTGACTCAACTCTCATTCACGCTCTTCCGGGGTAACTGACTCACATCCGGCCTCTGGGGCTTTATTCTCCTGGCCCCCCCGGAAGGGGCGTTACCTTCATCATGGTGACTGACAGGCGAGAAGACCAATCTGCTGATCTCATGATTTTTTAAATATTCATAACTTTTTTAATATTTCACCAATCGGAAAAAACCTGGGACGCTTGGAGGAGAGGAGGACGGTGAGTAAGATGGCGAAAAATCATAGCGATATAGGATAGCATTTTTTCTAAAATGTATTTACAACATAGATCGGAAGTGGTCAAGATGAGACTTTTAGTAATACTATAGATAGTTGTTCAGCTATGTAGTTAACCTAGGTTTGTAGGTTTCTAAACATATGTTAATTAAACTATAATAACACGATTGAGGTTAACACAATGGCTCCCAACATATTGCCTAGTCCTTTGTTTCTATTTTCACAAAAAAGCTTCAATATACCTCACATCTTGCAACAGAACTCAACAGGATGTTGATGTGAGCTGTGATAAACCACTCAGGCCCATATATACTCTCTTAACTGCCACATTACAGTCAGGATATGGAAACCGAATAATGGTCATCATTGTGCTCTGTTATTGGCCTTCATTAATTGTTGCTGGAAAAAAAACATATTTATTATTATATTATTAATTCCAAACTGACCTTGAAAAGAATTCCAGCACTGCAGGTTTGATCCTGACCTCAGATGCTGTCTGTGTGGAGTTTGCAAGTTCTCCCTGTGACCGTGTGGGTTTTGTCGGGTTGCTCCAGTTTCCTCCCACACCACAAAAAGAGACATGCGGGTGTGTAGGCTTATTGGTCTCTGTAAATTGCATCTATTGTTTAGGGGGAGGTTGCAAAAGTGGGATAACATAGAACTTGTGTGAAAGAGTGATTTTTGTTCGGCATGGATTCGGTGAACCAAAGGGCCTGTTTCCAAACTGTACATTTTTTGTAAAGGCAATAATCGGTCATATTATTAAGTTAGCTCTGGTGGGGATGCTTGCACAGAGCTTGATATTGCTGCTCAGGTTTTTCATGAGAAAGATAAAAATCAACCACAACCATAAACGACAACCTTGCTCTCAAAGTTAATAAATCCAAGGAAGTGATTGTGAACTTTGGAAGTGGAAGGTCGAGGATCCACAAACCTGTCTTCATCGATGGGACGGTGGTGGAGAGAGTCAAAAGCTTCAAATTCCTGGGTGTGCATATCTATAGCAGATCTGTAGGAAAGAACTGCAGATGCTGGTTTCAATCGAAGGTGGACACAAAATGCAGGAGTAACTCAGCGGGACAGGCAGCATCTCTGGAGAGAAGGAATGGGTGATGTTTTGGGTCGAGACCTTCTTCAGACTGATCTATAGACAATCTGTCCTGGACCCAGCACATGGATGCAATCAGTGGTGCAATCAGACGCTGGTCATGACTGTTGGCAGACCAATTTCCCTCTGGGATAAATAAAGTTGTATCATATCATATTGTATCGTAAAGAAATCCCATCAATGCCTCAAATCCTTAGAAGATTGAGGAGATTTGAAATGTCTATAAATACTCTCTTCAACTTCTACAGGGGTACGTCAGAAAGCATATTGACTGGTTACATCATGGCCTGGTTCAGCAACTCAAATGCCCAGGAACAAAGAAGATGACAAAAAGTTGTGAACACTGCTCAGTCCATCACAGTTCATGACCTCCCACCATCGAATGAATCCAAGAGTCAATGCCTTAAAAATGCAGCCTGCAATATCAGAGACCCATACCACCCTTGCCAGGCTCTCAGTTCATTCCTACCATCGGGAAGAAGGTATAGGAGCCTGAAAACAGTAATGTCCAGGTTCAGGAGCAGCTTCTTCTCTACGACCACCAGGGTGCTAAACACTACAACCTCCAAATAGGCTACAAACTGTATAGACTTTGGGACATTATATTTGACTTTGCACTATTACTGTCTATTTATTTGTCTGTTTTTTTAAATATATATATACTGGAGTTTTTTTGTTGTTTATATTATGAGCTTTACAGGGTACTATGTTTACCTATCTGTTGTGCTGCTGCAAGTAAGAATATAATTGTTCCGTTTAGGGGCAGAGCAGCAAGGTGGCGCAGCGGTAGAGTTGCCGCTTTACAGCACTCGAGGCCCGGGTTCGATCCCGACTCCAGGTGCTGTCTGTACAGAGTTTGTACGTACTCCCCGTGACCACGTGGGTTTTCTCCGAGATCATCGGTTACCTCCCATACTCCAAAGACGTACAGGTATGTAGGAAAATTGGCTTGGTATAATTGTAAATTGTCCTTAGTGTGTGTAGGATAGTGTAAATGTGTGGGGATCGCTGGTCAGCACGGACTCGGTGGGCCGAACGGCCTGTTTCCACACTATACCTCAAAACTAGACTAAACTAAACTAAGAAATATGACAATAAAACACTCTTGTCTCTTGTCTCTTGAGATTAGACTGATAAAGGTAACAGTTTGTAGGGTGTCTTTGTCAATATTAATCTTATTTTCCAGATGATCTAATTAACCAAATTTACATTGGTGGGAATTAAAAGAATGTCTCTGGGTCAGTAACCCAGACCTTTGCAAAGTGATGCAAAGGATGTGCTTGTCTGTCAAAGGGTGTGCTTGTAACGGAAGGAACTGCGGATGCTGGTTTAAACCGAAGATAGAAACAAAAAGCTGGAGTAACTCAGCGAGCCAGGCAGCATCCCTGGCGAGAAGGAATGGGGGACCTTTTATGACTTTCAAACTGTCTGAAGAAGGGTCTCGACCCAAAACGTCACCCATTCCTTCTCTCCAGAGATGCTGCCTGTCCCGCTGAGTCACTCCAGCTTTTTGTGCCTTTGTACGGTGTGCTTGTTAAACCAGTTTGATTTCATCAACATTACCAGTGTTCTTCAATGTCAAAAGTTTGTCCTTTTTTGCATTTGGCAATCACAGCAAGTGAGGTTTTACTTGCTAGATACTGAACCTTCTAACCAATCCACAATCTTCAACTAAATTTCCTGCCTCTCCCATTATAAACTCCAGGTAGTTCTGACGATATGATACTAATTTAGTTAGGAAACAATGTAACGAATGATTAATGAAATCGAAGGGACTGAGTGTAGACCAGTCATATAATAGCAGCATTCACAATTTTTTGAATACTTTTTCAAACTGTTTGACCAATTAATAATTGTATTTCAGTTAAATTTAAACCATGCGTCTTTAATTTAAAAGATCTATCGGCTGGTTTCCAGTTAACTCTGGACACCCTGGGGCTACATAATCTTAAACTGCAAAAGAACATCCATAAATCATTTACACTTGTATGCACTTAAGAATATTGATTTCTGTAATGAGTTATGAACTGAAAATAACAGATTTTCCATGATAATCCCAAATTGTGTCCTCAGGGATATGTGCATAAATTACGCATTGCCAGCTGCATGCAACACAATCTAAACAAAACATTGTGGTCCTTCATTAAAGATTTCAAACCGTTTAGCTTAGTTTAATGTAGTTTAGAGATTCCGTGCGAAAAACAGGCACTTCGGCCCACCGAGTCTGCACCGACCTGCGATCCCCGTACAGTAACACCATCCTACACACACTAAGGACAATTTACACAACACCAAGCCAATTAACCTACAAACCTGTGCATCTTTGGAATGTGGTAGTAAACCGAAGATCTCGGAGAAAACCCACACAATCACAGGGAGAACATACAGATTTCCCACAAACAGCACCCATAGTCGAGATCGAACCTGGATCTCTGGCGCTGCAAACGCTGTAAGGCAGCAACTCTACCACTGCACCCCTTGTTCTAGTCCAAGAATCCAAGTCCAAGATTGTCTGTTCTAGCCCAAGAAAAGAAAACAACAGCTATTTCTCAAAATGGTGTCATCAATTGATTACATCATCAATATTGTCTTTCAGGCTCATGTAGCCAAAACGTTTGCACATATAACCCCCACACTTATTAATTGAGCAAAGAATTCTGCAGCCCTAAGAATAAAAGCTAAAACTATAATTTCTCTCCCACTCCAACTTTAGGGCAGCACAGTGGTGTAGCTGATGGAGCAGCGTCCTCACAGTGCCAGAGACCTGGGTTTGATCCTGTCTTTGGGTGCTGTTCTGTGTGGAGTTTGCACATCCTCCCTGTGACCGCGTGGGTTTCCTCCGAGTGCAACACATCCCACAGCCCAAAGACATGCATTAGGTTTACAGGTTAATTGGCCTCTGTAAAATTGCCTCTGATTTGTAGGCAGTGAATGCGAAAGTTGAATAACATAGAACTCGTGTGAACTGGAGATCGATGGTCGGCGTGGACTCGGTGAGTGGAAGGGC